>NC_140411.1:191145988-192395988 GCF_965140295.1 Lepidochelys olivacea
GGATTCCATACATCAATCGTTCTTTTTCATTACTTTCACTGGTGACATTTAACAACATTAGATTAGCACTCTGGTTAGGGGTAACCTGATGGATGGTGTGTCTTGTGCAGTTTTGGATACAACAAGAAATCAAGTGAAAACACACAAAGATTATTAGAATTCCAAATAGGATAGTCAGGATTCCTTGAAACAACCAGTTTCCCAGACTAGAGAAATTGAATAAGTTACCTATCCATTTCCACAAGGAACTTGGTTCTTCGTGGGGAAGGTATGCAATTTACTCCAGATGGCTAGCACAATTTATTACCTCATTAGTATTATCAGGTATGTATACACAGCATTCTGTTCCAATTAGAGCACAGGTCCCTCCTTTGGCTGCCAGTATTATATCTAATGCCCGACGGTTTTGGAGGGCCACTTGTCGGACTGCTCCTGCTTCTTTGGCTAGAGCTTTTAAGCTCTCTCCTGTTTCATTGGCCATGATCTCAACCACCGCTTGTAACCTTAAAAGCCTTTTTGCATGGTGGATTACCCCCCCTACTGGGACTAAAGAAATGCCAACAGCTTCTTCCCAAGTTAGGGGGCTTATGTTATCCACATACCATTTAGCATCTGGCAAGTCCCTCCTTTTCCTCCTGAAATTACGGAGGCGATTTCATGGGAGGGATTGAAGCACCCAGAATTGTGGGAAAAGCTGAGCAGGATAACAGATACCTGACCAATTTGCTGGTAACACAGTGTAAGCATTTTCCCCACAAACCCAATGATGTCCCATTAAAGCTGGGAAGGGTTGACTGCAACCCTTTGACATGTAAGAATTTACAAAGGAGGAATAGTATCCCCAAAGGACACAGGATGATTTTCACTGGGAGAAGAGGTAGCATTCACATGACATTTGTAGATGGTGCTGTTTTTCTCAGGGAGGCTGTAGGGGGAGCAAGAGATTGAATCTTTGGTTTGATCCCAGGTTGAGAGGAAGTTTATCTTTCCATACCCGGTTCGCCATTCTCCAACCTTGTTTGAATAGTCCCATACACCATGGGACACGATGTATTGGAGACAGCTGCTCCTCCCTAGATTCAGCCCTGTCCCATTACACACCCAGCACCAGTGGCCCTTTCCTTTCACCACACTTATAAGTTTAGGAACATCTGTTTTTCCCAGCCCCCAAGTGTCATTTTCCTTCCATGTCCTTTTAAGTGGATAGGGTTCTCCAGCAAGCTCTGAGGAATTCAAAGGGATTGCCATGGTGGGGATACTAGCTTGTGAGTGAGCTGGGATGTGGCTGCAGACCCAGCAATTAGAAATTAGAAATATTCAGGATCTGGGCTATCTGCACCTGTTGTTGGATGAAAGAATTGTCACGGTCACTCTGGATTCCCCAGACCCTCAGGACACAGTAGCTGAGGATTAAGCTTCTCAAAGGACACATGTTGGAAGCAAGACCCTTGCAGACAGCTGCAGCGGCACAGGAGCTAGCAAACAGAGCTGTAAACAGGGGAGTTTGAGTGGGAGTTCTGTTGGAGGAGAAGGTATTTGTGTTTGTTTGGTTTTGTATTGGTAGTATCTGTATGTGTAGAGGCTTGTAGGGGATTTGTGCTGGGAGAGAAGCTGAGCCCTGATTAGGGGGCGGGGCTTCACTGACTAGGGGTCCTATAAAGGTAGCAGCCAGTCAGGCAGTGGCACAGGAGCTAGCAAACAGAGCTGTAAACAGGGGAGTTTGAGTGGGAGTTTGAAAGGGGAGTTTGTCTTGTGGTGCTTGTGTGGGGTTTGGTTTTGCTGTGGGTGGTGGTGTTTTGGTGTGGTTTGTGTTTCCCAGATAAACAGGATTTAGGTGGGAAGGCTATGACAGATTCAGAGGTGGCAGTGGGAGTGACCCATGTAGCAGATGACACAATGAAGATGACTGGATGTGGAAGCTGTGGTATGTACATGATCCTGGAGGGGGCACCTGGTAAGAGTTTTGTCTGCATGAAATGCCGTCTGATAGAGCTGATGGAGGAAAAGATCAGAGGTTTGGAGATGCAGGTGGAAAGTCTGGTAGAGTTTAGGAAGGGGTTTGAGCAGATTATGGAGCAAAGACATGAGGTATCTGAAGGGAAAAGCTCAGACTTGCAGATGGAAGCAGGACTAGGGAATTCTGAGGGGAGACTGGGTGAGGAAAGTGGTCAGTGGAAGCATGTGACTAAAAGAACTAGGCAGAGGAAAAGACGGGCTAGTGAAGGAGAAATAGAGCTTCAGAATAGGTTTGCAGAGTTGGAAAATGAAGAAGGGGCTCAGCAGGTAGTCACTGAAGGTGACAGGGCAAGGAAGAAGAGAAGAGCGGTTAGTCCTATAGGAAAAGGGGAAGAGTTAATGGAGATTACACCAAATATGAGCCCCAGGAGGATACAGGATGGGTTAAAAAGGATTACAAGGGAGAATGGGAATGGAAAAAACTTGCAGCCAGAGGGAACAGGGGATAGACTGGAGAATAGCACCGTCACTAGGAAAAGGCAGGTCTATGTGATTGGGGACTCTTTACTGAGAAGAATAGATAGGCCTGTAACCAGAGCTGATCCAGAAAATAGGAGGGTGTGCTGTCTTCCAGGTGCTAAGATACGGGATGTAGACCTGAGGTTGAAAAGGATTCTAAAGGGAGCGGGAAAGAATCCCCTAATTATCCTTCATGTGGGAACAAATGATACGGCTAGATTCTCGCTGGAAAGTATTAAGGGAGACTATGCTAGGCTGGGGAGGACGCTTAAGGAAATTGAGGCTCAGGTGATCTTTAGTGGGATTCTGCCTGTTCCTAGAGAAGGGCAACAAAGGTGTGACAAGATTATGACTATCAATAGATGGTTTAGGCAGTGGTGCTATAAGGAGGGCTTTGGGATGTATGGCCATTGGGAGGCATTCATGGATAGAGGACAGTTCTCTCGGGATGGACTTCATCTGAGTAGGGAAGGAAATAGACTTCTAGGATGGAGGCTGGCACAACTGATTAAGAGAGCTTTAAACTAGGAATTTGGGGGAGATGGTTGGGAGATGTCCAGGTAATCTCCACGCCAGAATTTAGCATAGAGTGGAAAGAAAATGAAGTAAGAGTGGATACAGCTGTAGGTAGGAGGAAGGGCAGTGTAGATACAAGTCTAATAGGTTATACTGGTAGTAAAATAACCGTGCCTAATAGGGTACAGAATGTGAGTGAGGCCAAACAGCAAAAATTAAGATGTTTGTACACTAATGCAAGGAGCCTAGGTAACAAAATGGAGGAACTAGAGTTACTGGTGCAGGAAGTGAAACCAGATATTATAGGTATAACAGAGACCTGGTGGAATAGTAGTCATGACTGGGCTACAGGTATTGAAGGGTATGTGCTGTTTAGGAAAGACCGAAATAAAGGTAAAGGTGGTGGAGTAGCACTGTATATCAATGATGAGATAGAATGTAAAGAAATAAGAAGCGATGAAATGGATATGACTGAGTCTGTCTGGGCAACAATTAAATTGGGGAAGAAAACTATTAGAGCCTCCCCTGGGATAGTGCTTGGGGTGTGCTATAGACCGCCGGGATCTAATTTGGATATGGATAGAGCCCTTTTTAATGTTTTTAATAAAGTAAATACTAATGGAAACTGTGTGATCATGGGAGACTTTAACTTCCCAGATATAGACTGGAGGACGAGTGCTAGTAATAATAATAGGGCTCAGATTTTCCTAGATGCGATAGCTGATGGATTCCTTCAGCAAGTAGTTGCTGAACCGACTAGAGGGGATGCCATTTTAGATTTGGTCTTGGTGAGTAATGAGGACCTCATAGAGGAAATGGTTGTAGGGGATAATCTTGGCTCAAGTGATCATGAGCTAATTCAGTTCAAATTGAATGGAAGGATTAACAAAAATAAATCTGCAACTAGGGTTTTTGATTTCAAAAGGGCTGACTTTCAAAAATTAAGGAAATTAGTTAGGGAAGTGGATTGGACTGAAGAATTTATGGGTTTAAAGGTAGAGGAGGCCTGGGATTATTTTAAATTAAAGCTGCAGAAGCTATCGGAAGCCAGCATCCCAAGAAAGGGGAAAAAATTCATAGGCAGGAGTTGTAGACCAAGCTGGATGAGCAAGCATCTTAGAGAGGTAATTAAGAAAAAGCAGAAAGCATATAGGGAGTGGAAGAAGGGAGGGATCAGTAAGGAAAGCTACCTTATTGAGGTCAGAATATGTAGGGATAAAGTGAGACAGGCTAAAAGTCAAGTAGAGTTGGACCTTGCAAAGGGAATTAAAACCAATAGTAAAAGGTTCTATAGTCATATAAATAGGAAGAAAACAAAGAAAGAAGAAGTGGGACCGCTAAAAACTGAGGATGGAGTGGAGGTCAAGGATAATCTAGGCATGGCCCAATATCTAAACAAATACTTTGCCTCAGTCTTTAATAAGACTAAAGAGGATCTTAGGGATAATGGTAGCATGATAAATGGGAATGAGGATATGGAGGTAGACATCACCATATCTGAGGTAGAAGCGAAACTCAAACAGCTTAATGGGACTAAATCGGGGGGCCCAGATAATCTTCATCCAAGAATATTAAAAGAATTGGCACAAGAAATTGCAAGCCCATTAGCAAGAATTTTTAATGAATCTGTAAACTCAGGGGTTGTACCGTATGATTGGAGAATTGCTAACATAGTTCCTATTTTTAAGAAAGGGAAAAAAAGTGATCCAAGTAATTATAGGCCTGTTAGTTTGACATCTGTAGTATGCAAGGTCTTGGAAAAAATTTTGAAGGAGAAGGTAGTTAAGGACATTGAAGTCAATGGTAAATGGGACAAAATACAACATGGTTTTACAAAAGGTAGATCGTGCCAAACCAACCTGATCTCCTTCTTTGAGAGAGTAACGGATTTTTTAGATAAAGGAAATGCAGTGGATCTAATTTACTTAGATTTTAGTAAGGCGTTTGATACTGTACCACATGGGGAATTATTAGTTAAATTGGATAAGATGGGCATCAATAGGAAAATTGAAAGGTGGATAGGGAATTGGTTAAAGGGGAGACTACAACAGGTCCTACTGAAAGGTGAACTGTCAAGTTGGAGGGAGGTTACCAGTGGAGTTCCTCAAGGATCAGTTTTGGGACCAATCTTATTTAATCTTTTTATTACTGACCTGGGCACAAAAAGTGGGAGTGTGCTAATAAAGTTTGCAGATGATACAAAGCTGGGAGGTATTGCTAATTTAGAGAAGGACAGGGATACCCTACAGGAGGATCTGGATGACCTTGTAAACTGGAGTAATAGGAATAGGATGAAATTTAATAGTGAGAAGTGTAAGGTCATGCATTTAGGGATTAATAACAAGAATTTTAGTTATAAGCTAGGGACGCATCAACTAGAAGTAACGGAGGAGGAAAAGGACCTTGGAGTATTGGTTGATCATAGGATGACTATGAGCTGCCAATGTGATATGGCTGTGAAAAAAGCTAATGTCGTCTTGGGATGCATCAGGAGAGGTATTTCCAGTAGGGATAAGGAGGTTTTAGTACCGTTATATAAGGCGCTGGTGAGACCTCACCTGGAATACTGTGTGCAGTTCTGGTCTCCCATGTTTAAGAAGGATGAATTCAAACTGGAACAGGTACAGAGAAGGGCTACTAGGATGATCCGAGGAATGGAAAACTTGTCTTATGAAAGGAGACTCAGGGAGCTTGGCTTGTTTAGCCTAACTAAAAGAAGGTTCAGGGGAGATATGATTGCTCCCTATAAATATATCAGAGGGATAAATACCAGAGAGGGAGAGGAATTATTTAAACTCAGTACCAATGTGCACACAAGAACAAATGGATATAAACTGGCCACTAGGAAATTTAGATTAGAAATTAGACGAAGGTTTCTAACCATCAGAGGAGTGAAGTTTTGGAATAGCCTTCCGAGGGAAGTAGTGGGGGCAAAAGATCTATCTTGCTTTAAGATTAAACTCGATAAGTTTATGGAGGAGATGGTATGATGGGATAACATGGTTTTGGTAATTAAATATTCATGGTAAATAGGCCCAATGGCCTGTGATGGGTTTTTAGATGGGGTAAGATCCAAGTTACCCAGGAAAGAATTTTCTGTAGTATCTGGCTGATGAATCTTGCCCATATGCTCAGGGTTTAGCTGATCGCCATATTTGGGGTCGGGAAGGAATTTTCCTCCAGGGCAGATTGGAAGGCCCTGGAGGTTTTTCGCCTTCCTCTGTAGCATGGGGCACGGGTCACTTGCTGGAGGATTCTCTGCTCCTTGAGGTCTTCAAACTACAATTTGAGGACTTCAATAGCACAGATATAGGTGTGAGGTCTTTTTTAGGAGTGGTGGGTGAAATTCTGTGGCCTGCATTGTGCAGGAGGTCAGACTAGATGATCATAATGGTCCCTTCTGACCTAAATATCTATGAACCCTTTCTGGTTCCGACAACCCCTTTTGAGGGAACCGCAGTCACGGTTTTACGTCCACCGGGCAGCAGGTGCTAGGCTCACTACTGCTTCTTGTTTGTTGGGTCCTGCTGTCTGCTTACCCTCTGCTTCTGGCAACTCTACGAGAGCGCAGATTGTAAGGTATTGCAGGCTGTTCCTCTTTGTCTTCTGGGGTTGAAGCTGGTTCTGCGTGGTCTTGCAGAGGTGCTTGGTCCCCTTGAGGTGGTGGTGGCTTACACTGTGAGGCGTGGATCCATGCAGCGATGCCAGATAATTTCACTGCTGTCTGGGTGGTGAGCAGTACCCGGTATGAACCCTTCCACCGGGGTTCCAAGGCGTGCTTCCGAAGGTGGTGCTGCAGGTAGACCCAATCACCAGGCTCAAGAGTGTGACAGGCAGCAGAGGTGGGTTCCGTCGGCCAAGCTGCTTGCACCTGCGAATGAAAGGAGCTCACAGCTTGCATTAACCCTTTGCAGTACTGGAGGAGCGTACTGTGAGTTAGGTTTAGGTCTGGGGCTGGGGTAATAGTAGCCATTGTTCGCATAGGGCGTCCCATGATGATTTCAAATGGATTCAATTTGTGTCTCTGGGATGGGGATGACCGAATTTCCATAAGGGCCAGTGGTAAAGCAGCTGGCCAGTTTAACCCTGTGGAACTACAGATTTTTGCCAGCTTATTTTTAAGCACACCATTTCGCCTTTCAACTGCCCCTGCACTCTGCGGATGGTAAGGGCAGTGCAACATGTGGGTGACATGTAATACCTGGTTTAGATGTTGAACAATTTTTCCAGTAAAATGTGTTTCCCGGTCCCGGACAAAGTGGCAGGAATTCCCTTGGTAGGGATAATGTGGTTTAACAGACATTTTGCAATAGACAATGAATCAGCTTTGCGACAGGGAAAGGCTTCAATCCAACCCAAAAACAGACATATTATAACTAAAATGAATTCATATTTCTGACACTTTGGCATTTGTACAAAATCAAGTTACCAGTGTAGGAAAGGTGCTTGAGGCAAACCCCAGAACCCTTGTGTTACTTTTACAGATTTGCCTACATTGTGGCTTTGACAAGTAACACAAGCGGCACAGTGGCGGGTTGCAAAGGAGCTGAAATGGGGAGTCCACCACCCCACCTTACTCATAGCAGAGACCATCCCCTCCTTGCCGACATGTGAAACACCATGTAGCAGGGCGGCTAGAGATGGGTAGAGTGAGAGGGGGGCTACAAAGGTACCGGTGGGCAATTGCCAAAGGGAATCAGAATGCAAAGAGCAACCCAAAGCACTCCAGGAGTCTTTCTCTGTTTCTGGGGCAGAATCCTGGAGCTGAGCGAGATGAGACAGGGATGGTGGCGTTACAGAGACAGAGAGGGGACCAAGAAACGCTTCTGGTGAAGGTTTTATAGTGGTGGCATGTTTTGCAGCAGCATCAGCAAGTGCATTACCTTTTGCCACCTCGGTGTCTGCCGCTGAGTGGCCAGTACACTTAACAATTGCCAAGGCAGACGGTAGTAAAACTGCATACAGGAGGGCGGCAATGTAGGGGCCATTCTTGATAGGGGTACCAGTAGAGGTAAGAAAACCTCGAGCCTGCCAGAGGGTGCCAAAGTCATGCACAACCCCAAAGGCATACCGAGAATCAGTAAAAATAGTGGCAGAGAGCCCCTTGGCTAGAAAGCAGGCACGGGTTAGAGCAATCAGTTCAGCCACCTGGGCAGAGGTCACAGAGGGTAAGGGCGCAGCTTCTATGGTCTCAGAGAGAGACCACAGCGTACCCTGCAAGAAGGTGGCCTTGGTCATTTCTATAACAGGACCCATCAGTGAATAATACCAGGTCAGAGTTAGGGAGAGGTACGTCTGAAAGGTCGGGGCGCGGGACAGTGATAGCGGAGACAGTTGCAAGGCAGTCATGGGGTTAACCATCACTAGGTAAAGGAAGGAGGATAGCAGGGTTTAACCGGGAGCAGCGCTTAATAGTGATATGTGAGGCTGAAAGCAGAAAAAGTTCATACCTAGTGAGGCGAGCAGAGGAGAGGTGAGCGGTGAGCAGTGTTGCGTTGCAGAAGGAGAGTTTCCACAGAATGGGGAACCATGAGAGTGAGAGGAAAGCGGAGGACAAGGGACGCAGACATCTCGACCAGGCACGCTGCAGCAGCTACAGCGCGTAGGCAATGGGGTAAACCCTGGGCTACAGGGTCCAAGGTTGCAGAAAAATAAGCCACCGGGCGATTTCTGTCAGGGTGCTCCTGAGTAAGAACCCCGAGGGCACAAGCAGATTGTTCATGACAGAAAAGGGTAAAAGGCTTGTCATAGTTAGGTAACCCTAAGGCAGGGGCAGAGGCTAAATTCTGCTTAAGGGAGAGGAAAGCAGCATTTGCTTCAAGTGGCCATGGCATGGGGTTAGGTACAGAGGATCGAGTGAGTTCTTGGAGTGGTTTAGCCAGAGAAGCATATTGGGGAATCCATTGCCTACAGAACCCTGTCATGCCTAAGAATTTTCTGACCTGGCGTGGAGAGCAAGGCTGGAGAAGCTAAGGATGGCTTGTACCCGGGCTGGATAGAGTGTACGGGAGCTCTGGGAGAGAAGGAAGCCTAGGTATGTGACAGAGGTTTGGCAGAGCTGCAATTTTGTGCGAGAAGCCTTATGACCCTTGTTTGCTAAAGCTGTGAGAAGTGTTAGTGAATCAGTTTCTGAGGCAGACAGAGAGGGGGAGCACAGGAGTAAGTCATCCACATATTGGATCAGTGTGGATCCTGATGGGAAAACCAGATCAGCGAGATCCCTGACTAGGGCTTGAGAAAAATAGGATGGACTCTCTGTATACCCCTGGGGAAGGGTAGTCCATGTATATTGCTGACCCTTGTAGGAGAAGGCAAAGAGATACTGGGATTCAGAGTGAACTGGGACAGAGAAGAAAGCGGAGCACAAATCTACAACAGTAAAGTGGGTTGCATTTGGAGGAATAGACACTAGTATTGTAGCAGGGTTAGGAACCACTGGAAAAGAAGGTATGACAATATGGTTAATAGCTCGAAGGTCTTGAACAAATCGCCAAGATTTCCCATCAGCCTTTTGAACTGGGAGGATAGGGGTGTTACAGGGGCTGGAACAAGGGACAATAATTCCTTGTTCTTTTAATGCAGATATAACTGGAGCAATCCCAGCCTCTGCCTCAGGATTCAAAGGATACTTAGACAGGCGAGGCAAAGGTTTGGAATTGTCTACAGTAATCCGAACTGGGTCAGTATTTAATCGGCCCACTTCAGATGGGTGAGATCGCCATAGGGAGGAAGGAACCTGAGAGATTAGGTGCTCTAGGGACGGAGTTAAGGGACAGTAAGGGACCGGAGTGGAGAGGGAAGTTTCAGACAGCAGGGAGGCTACAGAATCACATAAGGAAGACTGAGGGATTTGCAGATAGACACCATCTGGGGAGCAGTAAATAGAACAGCCAAGTTTGCATAGCAATTCCCGTCCCAGAAGGTTTGCAGGGGTGGAATCAGAGAGGAGGAATGCATGCTCCTCAGAGAGGGGACCGACCTGAACAGACAAAGGTTTTGAGAGGGGAAAAGAGGTAGGGATCCCTGTAATGCCAACAGCAGACACAGATTTTCCAGATCGGGGAACCTCAGGCAAGTCAGTGGTGCGGATTGTAGAAAGAGAAGCTCCAGTATCAACAAGGAAAGGGAGAGAGAGATCATTTACAGTCAGGACACATTCTCCAGTAGAGGACAGAGGTAATAAGGGAGCTAAAACTTTGTGAGGTTCCCCAGCATCCCGTCATTGTTGGGGTGAAAAATAGGGTTGGGGATCAGCTGGAGGAACCAGCGGGGGGTTCACTTGATTTCCCATACAATTATTAGGTCGTCTCGGACACTCTTTTTTTCCAGTGTCCAGGCTGTTTACAGTAGTTACAAACCCCAGTTAATCCAGCCCCCCGCCCCCTTCCGCAACCCCGTCCCTGTCCCCTGTGTGGTCTGCTTAGTCCTGAATAATGCTGTATCTGCAGAGCCATTAACTTTTGGGAGGACTGTTCCTCCTTTCCTTTTAAAGTGTGGTGGCAATGCTCTGCTACTGCCAGCAATTTGTCCATGGTTTCAGTCTCCCATCCCACACTTATTCGTTTTAACATGCTGCCTGTGGCAGGGAGAAGACCATCAACAAATGCATGTGCCAAGGCCCCCTGCCCATTTACATCGGGCTCTTGTATTCCTGAATGTTGTAGGAAAATATCAGTTAGCCGGGACCTATAGTCGCCTGGGCTTTTTCCTTGCCCTTGCTTACAGCAACGTATTGCTGTCCAGTTTGCTTTAGGAGACCACACTTTGGGAATGGCTTGATGCAGGTGCTTCCAAACAGCCATACACTGGTCTCTGTATGCCAAATCTGGGCCAGTACTTTTTATGGTTGAGTGGCGTGCCTCAGCTGGCCAGTCTGCGGCAGCCAACCATTTTTCATAATAACTGGCAGGAGCTAACAATTTACACAGTTGGAGGAGATCTGTCTCAGAGGGTTCATAGGTTTCACAGATTAACAGAAACTCCTCAGCAAATTTGACAGAGTTTTCCTGTGGTTTGGGAAAACTTTTAACTATAGATAAGTTCCGTACAAGTCCAGGGTTTATAATCCCATATGGACTCACTTTCTCCCATCTTAAGGACTCGTAAGGGTGCCACAACAGTTTGATCAGAGTCTCTCATTAACCTCCCATCAGGTTCTCTTTTCCAAGAAGAGATGTCAAGAGAATCTTTGCAGTCTGCTTTGGATTTCTTCTTCATAATATTTTGCAGAGCTGCGAGGCCAATGAGGGTATCTTCTTCACTTTCATTATCTGTAGTCACTGAAGATTTTTCCTTTTCTGATTTCTTATTTGCGCAGGAGTATGGTGGGGGTCGGGTTTGATCCGGATCATTGCACAGGACTGGGCAAAGGGGAGTGCTCAGACTAGTGGTGGGAGAGACTGCATCCAATTGAACTGTTAGTTTTTTGATAGAATTTTTAAGAGAGGTGAGTTTTGACTCAGTCCATCTACGATTTGCCTCTTCCCACCACTGCATGAAGCAGTCTACTTCTCCTCTCTCCAATTTGGTTTTTGGGAGGACGAGTTTGCTTTTCAAAGCATCCACTCGATCCTTGTCCCAAGAACCTAACAGTGGCCACTGTAATTTGGGGTTCTCTAGAGCTAATTTGGACCATTTTTCAAGAAACCTACAAGAGTCCAGACCCCTCCTAAAATACATAAAATAAGCTGGAGTTCCCTTAGGGAACTGTTCTACCTTAGACTTCTGATTACCCATCCAGGAGGACTTCATACAGCACTCACACAAGAAGGAAATTCGTGCTCAGCAGAGCGGTACCCGGTGCAACACACAGAAAGGAGCCCACAGGCTACTGCCTCAACTGCCCTTGCTTTCACACCAGGGGTTATATCAGCTGTGCAGATTCCACTTATTCAGACCGTGGGGACAGGGACCCCTTGGTCAGCCAGTCTCCGGACAGAGATGGCTCCCAGATTCACACACACACCACGGGGAAGACGGATAGACACAAAGACAAGACAGTCTTCAAACTGGTTAAAGCACAAAAATAATAATTACCTGAGACGTCTGATTCCAGAAGCTGGATCCAAAGACCCCTACCCGAACAGAGTGGGAACTAACAAGTTCAATGGCGTAGACTGCACTGCTGCTGTGTACCTTTCTGTCTTGTGGAGGATCGCTTGGACTAAGCATCCAGGCGCTGGCTGCCACGATCGTCCTGCAAGGCAGTCAGGGATCACACAGCCTCAGTGAAGCCGCTTGCCTTCTCGGTGGAACCTCCAAATTGTCAAAGTTTGACTCAGACTCACAATTTATCAGACCACTCTGTTTTATTAGCAAAGCTGCTCTGCTAATACATTTAGAAGTGAGCCCCCTGAGTGGGGCTTGTGTCTTTTAATTTATACAGTTTTTTGGAGAACAAGTTACAGAGAAGTTACAGACAAAAGAAGAAAAAGATTTTAGTCACCACCCTTTGAGATCCCTGAGACCAGTCACGTATCTTCAATTACCTGCCGCCCTTAACAATCTCCTTTAACAGCTTCCAGTTAATTTAACTAATTGCCCTTCACACCTTCCATTCTGATGCCTGCTTCTTAGACATGCTGGCTCTATCTTAATTGCTTCTCCATTCAAAAGCTGACTGTCCCTAAGTGTGCTCCCTCAGATACTTTGTAACATGTTTTGGCATGCCCTCTCATATACAATGTATCAGCATGTCCCCTTATACAATGTTATACTTCCACAACAGCTACCTGGGGACTGATGTCACGTAGAACCTTTTCCCTGTATGATATTATTATTGGCTTGTAGCAATAAATCTGACTGACATTGGTTATTTGGTCTCTTGGGTATATTTTATAATTAACTTAAGTGTGGGCAAGCCATTGACTGTACAATTATCAGCATTTTCTTATCTCCCATTAAGACTCTCCTCTGCCATGATGTATACAAAAAATTGACAATGCCTAGGTATTTAAGGTGCCATGACTGCTGCTTAACACACTGACCAGTATTGTCTCATTTTTTCTTTGTGCTCCTCTTGTCTGTATCTATCAAAGTGTGTTTTTTGTTTGTTTGTTTGTTTTTTTGTTTTAAGAACATAAGAATGGCCATACTGGATCACATCAAAGGTCCACCCAGCCCAGTATCCTGTCTACCAACAGTGGCCAATGCCAAGTACCCCAGAGGGAGTGAACCTAACTGGTACTGATCTAGTGATCTCGCTTCTGCCATCCATCTCCACCCTCTGACAAACAGAGGCTAGGGACACCATTCCTTACCCATCCTGGCTATTAGCCATTAATGAACTTAACCTCCAAGAATTTATCCAGTTCTCTTTTAAACCCTGTTATAGTTTTAGCCTTCACAACCTCCTCAGGCTAGCAGTTCCACAGGTTGACTGTGCGCTGAGTGAAGAAGAACTTCCTTTTATTTGTTTTAAACCTGCTATCCATTAATTTCATTTGGTGGCCCCTAGTTCTTATATTATGGGAACAAGTAAATAACTTTTCCTTATTCACTTTCTCCATACCACTCATGATTTTATATACTGTATCATACCCCCTCCTTAGTCTCCTCTTTTCGAAGCTGAAAAGTCCTAGCCTCTTCAATCTCTCCTAATATGGAACCCGTTCCAAACCCCTAATCATTTTAGTTGCCCTTTTCTGAACCTTTTCTAATGCCAGTATTTTGTTTTTGATACTTAGTTTGTCAGCTCTCTGAGGCAGGGACCATCTTTTTGTTTGGTGTTTGTACAGTGCCTAGCACAATGGGGGCTGATCCCTCAGAGGGACCCCAAAGTGCTATCATAATACAAATAATAAATTCTAATGGTTCCCTGGAGAGTGGTATAATTCTTTCATTTTTAAAAAAAAACCTTTCTTCTGTGAAGAAAGAGAAACCTATGTTTACTCATAAATTTGCTTGTGTGTGTTGCCCCAAAATAAGGGAAGGGGGACATATACTTAGGGAGGCTGTTTTATATTTAAAGGACTTTTAATATGCTAATATATGTAAATATAAAGAAAGAAAAATTAAATAAAAAAACTTTTAGTCTTGCACATTAGGATTTCCTACAATTCAGCACACTCAATTAGCAAAACTGTGGTTTAAATTAAAGTTTGCGTCTTTTTTTTAGTGGATACGGCTCGTATGAGTTGAATGAATAAATAAAGATTAATGATCCCAGGTAATTATGTTGTGCGTGTTCATAGAATGGAATTGCCTTATGATGAAACCTTCATAAAAATGTGTTTATGGACTGTCAACAATATGTTCTAATGGCTATGATGAACCTTATTTCTGCAATCTACAGCATATGTTTTCGAAGGAATAAACATCACAGTTGAAAACCATTCAAGATGCCTTTGGATATATATTTAAATATAGATTGAAATATGTTACTGATCTAAATAGTGATAATCCTCAAAAATTATTCTTATTTTGGTAACTGTATAACTCATGTACCTAGATTCACTGTTATACACTTCACACCCTGTTTGAAGAGTAATTCCTGTCATTCTATAAATGTTTGAATGTACATAAAGTGTAAAAAAGCTAAAATGCATGTTGAAATTTGAGTGTTCAGTCTATTGTTCTTGAAATAGAAACCAAAACAGAGACAGACTCCTATGATATAAACAAATAATACAATATAATACAAATGAATATTAAAAATGAATGCAATAGGAGCGGACCAGACTTTAATAAGAGATGAGCCTGAACCAAAACCTTGGATCCCTGTGACTGCAACCTTCAGGAAGTTCATAATAGGAGCCTATTCCTACTTCAAATGGTTAATGTGTTCATACTTCTTCACTGTGATAAACTAAATAAAATATTTTCTTCCCTTTTTCCCCCATGTGCAGAGCCTATTAGCCAAAGCCCTTTGTCCTAGCAGCTGGGGATGGTGTGGTACCTACATAGGTCTGGAGAAACAGAAAGTCACATCTCTGGAGCCCTTTCCTTTCAAATGCCAGTGTGATGTTCTGACACTAAAACATATATCATACCCCTTTGGACGCCTGTGTTTGTTTTGTTTTTTTCTGATTGGCTAGTGAGGTGGTTGTTGGTCTGCTTGGGATGGATTTGTAGTCAATTAAGTATATCATCCAAAAGCCAATAGTGCTGTCTTTTACTTCTCTGAATCAATTTATTTTTCTTTTTAACACGTTCAGAATGTATTGCAGGTTTCTTAGTTTGAGCAAAATCTGACATTTGATTCTGGATGCTTTCATAATGTACTAACTGGTATATATGTGCACTAATGATTTCTACTTATTGGAATATCAGACTGGTTTCATGTGTTGATCTTTCTTACGGCTAACCTCTAGAAGAATTAAACTACAATACTATTATAAATACCAGTGGAGAGAGTCTCCTTTTAGCAAAAATTTAGCTTTTTTGGAGGGGGGAGGGTGTTTGTTTGAGAGCTGAAAATCCTGTGTTCTATCATTGATGCCATCTTTGTGCAATTTAGCTGAGGAGCATGATCTGTTTTGTGTAGCTGAAGACTCATGAGTGTGAGATTTCTACAGAGATCTTCATGCCCTGTTAAAGTCACAATGATGTCAACATTAATACTTATGCACAACTTTAAATAATGAGCTCATCCTTTTCCCTAGAATACTCAGTCTGGTACACACCTTTTGAATGTCACTTTCTTTGCCTGTGTGCAAGCTAGTCAGACCAGGAATCATAAGCCATATCCATCCTTTAATTACCTCCTCATAGTCAAACGGGACTCACATGCTGAGTAGACATGTGATCTGTGAAAAGCAAACTCAACAGAGCAGTGAAGTTGACTGCACCACTGACGGCTATAGTAATGATAGTGAGTGACTGCTGATATTGCTAACATAAAAGGCAGAGTGTAGAATGGAAATAAAGAAATGATTCATCTGCCACATTACCAGTCAGCTGTGTGTGGCTTTAGGCAATGGCAAACATGCTAGGTTTAACTCCCCCCCCCCCACTCTCCCCACACTTCAGCATTTTTCAGATTGATCCTAAGTATTGTAATAAATAGCATTAAGCAATGTTCTAGTGTGTTCACCAACACTTCTAGATAGCGCTCCAGTGCTATCCTGTGTAATTCATTTTTGTTGAAGAATAATCCTAAGTCGATATCCTGACTGGCCGTCACTCGATCCAGGAAGCGTTGTTAAAACAATGTCAACATCAGTAATAAAATATCAACTGTGAGGGTCACCACCATTTTCCTCATGATACTTACCTGTAGGAGTGGCTCCAGAGCAGTGAGTTTCAACCTTTTTCATTTGTGGACCCTTGAAAAATTTCAAATGGAGGTGTGGATCAACTTGAGTATGGCCAATACAAAAACCTGTTGAGACCACAGACGCTATCATGAAAGGTTTAACTGTGATACAAGCAGCCAAGAAATTCCAGTGTTAACATTTATTATTCATTTTACCACCTTTAACAAGATTCATAATCACCTCCCAACGTGTGTGTATAGTGATCACCTCACTTGTCCCATTGTTGAGCTGCTGCTATTCCTGGACTGGAAGGTAACAATTGTTCAACAGTACTTTGTGCTGTTTAGGACAGAAAATGAAGACAATATCATCCTGCAGGGAAAATATAGGTAGAATTATATAATAACCTCAGTGTCTTGGCTAAATTTCCAGGTAAACACCCAGGTAAACATCTTTACAAAAAGCGATGTAATGACAACAAGCACTTAGGACCTAAGTTCTGCACGGAATTTGAAACACAGCTCCTCCAGCCATGCCATGCTAACATTATACTTAATATTTGTGGACCTCCCGGTACTGTTATTTGCACAGAGAGGTGTTTTATAGTATATATTTGTGGTATTCTAGTCATGATTTATGTATGACAAACAAAACTACTAATTTCTTAACTTAGTTGTTTAATATTCATATTCCTGGATGAAATGTTATAGATGTGGACATGAGGAGGATTTCTGGTGTTAAGTAATTGTTTATAAGTAATAATTTATTGTAACTACTTTTTTCTGTTAACAGCTACTGTTATGCAGCAAAGGTTTGCATTAACAAATTACTTTTTTAGCTTAGAAATACTCATGTTAATTACTGCTATAATTTTTTGTATTGTTTTTGGTTTGCTTGTTGATTCTTAATTACAATGTAACTTTTTTTGGTAGCATAACGCTCTATTGAAGTTTCTTCTAGAAAATTCCTTTAGAATTGAATAGAAATGTATCTGTAAGTCGGGGCTTTTGACCTTACCAAATTAATAGAAAATAGTATTCCTGATGTAGGACAGTTGAAAAGAAAACCTATAGAAAATGATCTCCTTTCTATTAAATCCCATAGGTTTTAATTTCAAGATAACACAGTCATATAGAAACCCTGTTAAATGTCAGTAGAGCCCTATTGGTTTCTTCATTGTATAATTCTATAGGCTGTTTCCATCAGCATAGCAAACAGAAATTGCCATTGCAAAGCTATCAAAGTTTTGTATGTAGAATGCACCTTCTTAGAGCTTGTCTTCACTACTGGGGCAAGTCGATCTCAGTTATGCTACTCCTACTACGTGAATAACATAGCTGCACTCAGCGTAGCTTAGGTCGACTTACCCCAGTGTCTTCACTCCACCGTGTCGATGGAAGATGCTTTCCGGTTAACTTATATTACTTTTCTCAGAGAGGTGGACTACCGGGGTTGACCGGAGTGTGCTCTGCCCTCAATTTAGTGGGTCTTCCTCTTATCATTGATGGCTAGAGCATTCCCTGCAGTTTTGGATTTGATCAGATATAGCATTGAAAGAATTTGAAGAATAGCTAGCCAAAGACTCAAAAAGTAATAGCAGAAAAAAAAATGAAGTGCATCAGAAGTAGAAAAAATGCTGAACAACCAGTGTGGCCACTGGACGATTGAGATGCTAAAGGAGTACAATAAGGCCACTGTGGAGAAACTAAATGAATTCATTACATTGGTCTTCACAGCGGAGGATGTTAGGGAGATTCCCAAACCGGAGCCATTCTTTTTAGGTGACAAATCTGAGGAACTGTCGCAGATTGAGGTGTCATTAGAGGAGGCTTTGGAACCAACTGATAAATTAAACAGAAATAAGTCACCAGGACCAGATGGTATTCACTCAAGAGTTCTGAAGGAACTCAAATGTGAAATTACAGAATTACTAACTGTGGTTTGTAACCTATCATTTAAATCAGCTTCTGTACCAAATGACTGGAGGATAGTTAAAGTAACATCAGTTTTTTAAAAGGGCTCCAGAGGTGTTCCTGGCAATTACAGACCAATAAGCCTGACTTCGGTACTGGGCAAACTGGTTGAAACTATAATAAAGAACAGAATTGTCAGACACATAGATGGCAATAATTTGTTGGGGAAGAGTCAACATGGTTTCTATAAATGGAAATCATGCCTCACCAATCTACTAGAATTCCCTTTGAGGGAGTCAAAAAACATGTGGGCAAGGGGGATCTAGTGGATATAGTGTACTTAGATTTGCAGAAAGGCTTTTGCAAGGTTCTTATCAAAGGCTCTTAAGCAAAGTAAGCTGTCATGGGATAAGAGGAAGGTCCTCTCATGGATTGGTAACTGGTTAAAAGATAGGAAACAAAGGGTAGGAATAAATGTTCAGTTTTCAGAATGGAGAGAGATAAATAGTGGTGTCCTCCAGTAGTCTGTACTGTGACCATATTCAACATATTCATAAATGATCTGGAAAAAGGGGTAAACAGTGAGGTGGCAAAATTTTCAGATGATACAAAACTAACCAAGCAGACTGCAAAGAGCTACAAAAGGTTCTCACAAAACTGGGTGACTGGGCAACAAAATGGCAGATGAAATGCAATATTGATAAATGCAAATTAATGCACATTGGAAAACATAATCCCAACTATACATATAAAATGATGGGGTCTAAACTAGCTGTTACCACTCAAGAAAGAGATCTTGGAGTCATGTGTATAGTTCTCAGAAAACATCCACTCAATGTGCAGCAGCAGCCAAAAAAGCAAACAGAATGTTGGGAATCATGAAGAAAAGGATAAAAAATAAGACAGAAAATATCATATTGCCTCTTTATATATCCAGGGAATGCCTTCATCTTTGACACCATGTGCAGATGTGGTCACCCCATCTCAAAAAAGTTATATTGGAATTGGAAAAGGTTCAGAAGAGGGCAACAAAAACGATTAGGGGTCTGGACACCCACCCAGATAGTTAGCTGTAAAATCCCTCTTGGTAGCTGTTCTCTCCTTGTAATTCATTTTTGTTGAAGAATAATCCTAAGTAGATATCCTGACTGGCTGTCACTCGATCCAGTAAGTGTTGTTAAAACAATGCCAACATCAATAATAAAATATCAACTGTGAGGGTCACCACCATTTTCCTCATGATACTTACCTGTAGGAGTGGCTCCAGAGCAGTAAAGGGTTAAAAAGTCGCCCAGGTAAAGAAAAGGAAGTGGGCACCTGACCAAAAGAGCCAATGGGAAGGTAGAACTTTTTTAAATTGGGAAAGAAACTTTCCCTTTGTCTGTTGTTTTCTGGAGAAGGAGACATGGAGCAGCAATGCTATAAGCAGGAACAAGGAATCATTGGGACAGGGAATATTTAAATAGACGCGATCAGGTTTATTTCTTTATTTTGGCTTGTGGATCTCCTCTGTGCTAACCCCCAGGGGCTTTTGTTTGCTTGTAACTTTTAAGCTGGACCCCAAGAAAGCTATTCTTGGTACTTAATTTTTGGAATTGCTCTTTTAAAATCTAGCAAAAGCCTAAGTTTCAGATATATTTTCTTCCTTTTTATTTTTAATAAATTTACCTTTTTTAAGAACAGGATTGGATTTTTGGTGTCCTAAGAGGTTTGTGCATAGGTTGTTTAATTAACTGGTGGCAACAGCTAATTTCCATTGTTTTCTTTCCTGGAGCAGGGTGAAAGGGCTTGAGGGTACCCCACAGGGAGGAATTCCCAAGTGCTCCTCCCTGGATTCAAAGGGTTTTTTTTTTGCATTTGGGTGGTGGCAGCAAGGTTCTCAAGCCAAGGTTAGAGAAAAACTGTAACCTTGGGAGTGTAATACAAGCCTGGACTGGCAAGTATTAATTTTTAAAATCCTTGCGCACCCCCACCTTCTGCACTTGAAGTGCCAGAGTAGGGATTCAGCCTTGACGGGGGGATATGATAGAAGTCTATAAAATCATGACTGGTGTGGAGAAAGTAAATAAGGAAGTGTTATTTACTCCTTCTCATAACACAAAAACTAGGGGTCACCAAATGAAATTAATAGGCAGCAGGTTTAAAACAAACAAAAGGAGGTATTTTTTCACACAATGCACAGTCAACCTGTGGAACTCCCTGTCAGAGGATGTTGTGAAGGCCAAGACAATAACTGGATTCAAAAAAGAACTAGATAAGTTCATTGAGGATAGGTCTATCAATGGCTATTAGCCAGGATGGGCAGGGATGGTGTCCCTAGCCTCTGTTTGCCAGAAGCTGGGAATGGGGGACAGGGGCTCCACCTTCTCCCTGACCCCTCCCTGCCCACTTGCTCATGGGGTAAGAAGTGGGGTATGTAGCCTCTTCTCTTCTCCACAGCACTTCAGCTACACCTGAAAAAGATCCTACATGACTGCACAGAGAGTGGAAGAGGGCCTTGCTTCCTCTTATTCCTTCTGCAGATATGAAGGAGCAGAGCACAGTCTTTCCCTAAATCTGTGTGTGTGGGTGCGCGTGCACGCACATGAGTATTTAGTTTAAGGAAAGTTAACTTGTTTCTGCTGTATGTCATTACTTTGTGGGTTGGGGAGGAAGGAGCAGAAATGATCAATTTTAGGCAAATAGATCTCTGCACAATCTATATTTTTTCCAAGGACTCACTTAATTCACTTTCCTATCTGTAGGATACAAAGCGAAATCGAATTGTGTGAAACATTATATTAAAGAGTGAGAGCAAACTTCTTTGAAGTAAAACAAAAATCATCCGAACTCTGGGCCTGAGACTTTTCCAGTTGAAACCAATGGAAAAGTGTGCATTAACTTCTGAATTCAGAGAGTTTGAGCCTTCTTAATCTTTCTCCTGCAGCAGACCACTCCTTTCCACTGCTTAGTATATACCAGTTGGGCACTGCTCATACTTCAGTTAGGGTGTTTGGCACTTACAGCCTGAATCCCATGTTGTTGGTACTCATGCTGGAGCCAGGCTCTGAAAAATTTCCTGCACCCTGTAGCTTTTATTGTAACACTTATAGTCAATCTTTCAAAAGACTTCAGCACTCACCAGGTGGAATTCTTAAAAGGCTGGCCCCCTGGTTTCTAGTTTTCAGTCATATTTTCATCCTTAGGAACAAAGGATCTTTATATTTATTTTTCCAGTGCTACCGGAATATTAGTACCCATTGAGCGCTTAGACAAACCAAAGCTAATCACCATGTTTTTTGTTCTCTAGCAACCGTGGTGTTAGTAGCTGTAGTTTGAGGGTGTTTTAATTTACAGGCTTAATCCTCATATTTTGCTGAAAAATGCAAAACCGGATTGAAACCCACATTTCCCCAAAGTGTTGGGGGGTGGGGGTTTTGCTATTCAGGTTTGAAGTTTTACTTCAGGCCCTGTCTTTGAATGGGAAATGTACTTTTGACATTAGAATCTGTTCTATTTCTAGAGTGCAGCTGAGTAACGTGATTTCAAATTGTGTGCAGGTTGCAGAGGGTGATGAATGAGTGCTGCAAACATGTGAACCACCTGGCTTTGATGTAAATCTGGTGTGTTGAGAGCACATATGGTCAGAGCTTGCAAAGCCATTGGCTGTTGAGAGTAGTTGCATCTCAGCATTTTTCGGATCTGAAGGGTGTAAAGCTCACTCATGCTGGACAGGTGTCAGTCAGGGTGATCTCATTTCACAGCCAACGATGATCAAAAAAAGTTAGTATCCAGATGATTCATTTAAGAAAATGAGCCTCATTAAATAATGAATTAGGAAAAGTTACTGTCATTTCTTTTAGTTAAAGACAGTTAAACACGAGGCTGTTTGCTTATTAAATGGATCGTATTTTACCCACTACATTGCCTGATATCTAAATTTAAATGATTTTAGACTTTTTAGATATTTTTTGAAGAATTGTCAGGGATGGACAGCACCATACTTAAGTCTGACTCTTCATCTCACTTTCCGATGTCTCTAACAAGTGAAATAATCCATTCAATCATTTGGTTAAGACTAGCAGGCATCAAATGTCACATATAGCAGATTTTGAACTATAATTCTGTGGGATTGGTTACCATTGTATATTGTGGTACTGTCTCTTTAAAATTAGTCATGTATACTCACCAGAGGGCCTCCCCTTGAAAGGGGTTTCTCACATGATGCAGACATGCTCAGGATTTGCATGTGCACAGTCTGTAGGAGTACAGCTACACAGGTAAAAAAAAGAAAAGGCAAAACCAAACACCTGCCCAACCCCCACAACCCCCCACAAAAGCAGAGAGTTTCAGAGCCCAGGTCAATTGGCTCAGGCTCACACTGCAGTAGTGTAGTCTTTCGAGCCCAGGCTCTGAGATCCCGCCCCCTCACAGAGTTTCAGAGCCCAGGCTTCAGCCCAACAGCTGTGCTGCTATTGTTAGCCCCACGGCATGAGCCCTGTGAGCTTGAATCAGTTGACATGGGCTCTGGAACTCACTGCTGCAGGTCTTTTTTTTTTGTGGTGTAGTTGTACCCCAGGAGTCCTCATGTCATGTAACCAACAGAGAGTTGTGGTTTAAATTTTCTAGTTCTGGGCTCACACTGGGTTCCTGTAGTATTGCGGCTTTAACATACTCACAAGGAGGACATTCTTAGCTGCCTGACCATGTTAGAAAGCATGAGAGGCATAACACTACACGACCACATATTCTTATTTGCTATTAGTTATAGTTATTTGCCTTCCAAAATTATTTTCCTAGTTCTAGATGTTCTTCATATCATGTGATTTAATTTTGCTTCTAGAGACACAACTTCTTATTCTTAAAATAAAAGAGAAACTTTGGTAATTTAACTTCCTATTGAGTTCTTAAGTTGTCATGAAGATCCCGTTCCTCCAAGAGCTGAAAGATAAAGGTTTTAAAGTTTCTATTATCATCTTTTCATGCCATCTTAATAACTCAGTGGAGAGTAAATGGCTCAGTCCTGGAACAGATGAGATGAGTACGGTTAGAACATTTTATGAATTAATGGTTTGTTGTTTTTTGTTCACTTTATTTTGAAATGTCATCGGTGACATACAATGAACTACTTCAGCAAACATGATGAAATTTATCTATACTCCAAATATGGAATCCTCCAAATTCCGAACATCAGATATAGTCCACCAGTTCCATTCCTCAATGGAAACTAATATAGGAGGGAGCAATTAAAAAAGAAAATAAGTATCCTCAAAACAAATAATCAAAGTATCCAATTTCATAATCCAAGGTCTCCAGAATTAAGAGGTGGACAGACAACTGTGACAGATTTACTAAACTGCATAGTATGTATAACAGTGGTGGGCAACCTGCAGCCCACAGGCCACACACAGCCCATCAGGGTAATCCACTGGTGGCACACGAGACAGTTTGTTTACACTGACTGTCTGGCATGGCTGCCTGCAGCTCCCAGTGGCCATGGTTGCGGGAGCCTGCGGACAGTCAATGTAAACAAACTGTCTGGCAGCCCGCCAGCAGATTAACCTGACGGGCTGCAGGTTGCCCACCACTGATGTATAACCTTGTGTTTTGCAGGGAGTGGAGGAGGACACTTCCCCCATTTCAGGAAACACAAACTAAATGGAAATCAAAGGATGGAATTACTAAGAAACAATTGAATTGCATTGCTATCAGCAGATGATGGAGATGGTTGCTGCTGGATACATGATCTCTTACAAGTGCTGATGTAGGAAGTGAGCACTATCTTGTCATCAGATCATGTAGAATAAAACTAAAAAGACAAGCTAATAAGCTAGTAAGAAAAGAGACTGTTTTTGATGTGGGGGAAAAAAGGAATCAGGAGGAATTTGAAAATCTAGCTCTCAAATGGATTCTAAGATTAGCAGGTAATGAATGATATAGAGGGACAATGGGGTTGCTTTAGAGATGTCCACTGGGAAGCTGCCACAACTTCACTTGGAACAAGAGGATCAGAGAAAGAAGAGTGGATACAGCTGTGCTCATGGCAATTGACTGAAGAAATAAAATCTCAAAAAAGAGGCAAGTACAGGTGACATGACAAGAAGAACAGTGTGTGATGCAATGGGACTATGTAGAGAAAGATATGGAAGTAAAGAAGTTGTGTCAGAAAGATAAGAGAAAGACTTGACAAAAAAAGTGATAGAATCCAAAGACTCATCAGTGAGAGATGATTCCAACAAACTGTTCCAGCTACATGAGCAATTATCATTCCAGAGTGTTTGGTGATATCATCAAAATGGAAGATAGAAGCAGAACAAAAGGAATGATGGCAAGAACATTTTAATGAAGTACTCAACCAACCAGCACCAACCATTGCAGTTGATAGATGTGAAGAATTATAAATATTTCACTGATAGAAATTTCAGAAGCAGAAATAAAAGTAATTAAGCAGCTAAAAAAATGGCAAAGCACTTGGTCTAGATAAGGTTACTGGTGAAATGCTTAAAGCTCGGGAGAAGATGGAAGCACATGAAAATTACAATGTTTGTGTAGTTTGGGGGAGAGAATTCTGCCCAGAGGAGTGGAAGAAAGGTGTGATCTGTAAATTACTAAAGAAACTAACTGGTGTGTGACAATTGGCAAGACATAACACTACTTTCAGTATCAGGAAAAGTGTTCTGTAGCATACTATTGAACAGAATCAAACTGCCGCAATGATGGAAAAACTCCGTACTGAGAAAGCAGGCTTTAGACCAAAATGATTGTGTATACATCACAGCTTTTCCCTGAGACGATGGATTGAGAAAGTGTTTGCTTACCCGGGAGGATTAGTCCTGACATTTATAGATTTCACCAAAGCTTTCTACTGCATTCATAGATAGTCACAAAATTAAGATTTTGTGACAATATGGGCTTCCTAGAAAGATAGTGTCACTGGCCAAGATGCTACATGAAGGTTCAGAATGCTGCACAAGGACAATGTGGAGAGACTGATTTATTTCATATCATTTCTCTTCTGTACTGTGATTGATTATGTGATGTGGAAAGCAACGTAAAAGGAAGATACAGATACAAGACTTTCAGATGACGTTGTTATGTTGGACACCGATGATGCTATGAAAAAGACCAGTGCCAATGTCAAGTGTGAGGCCAATGCAGTAGGACTAAGAATTTGCCAAAAGAAAATGAAAGTCATGACTGTGGAAAGAGGAGTCAGTAAGGATGGTGCATATGTGCTTGGTAGTGAAGAATATGGCATGGTTAATAAGTTTGTATATCTTGAAAGCACTATTAGGACTGTTGGCCAACTGCATAAGGCATTAGAAGCAAGAATTGGAGGCAAGTGGTACTTTTTTGAGACTGGCAAATATCTGGAAAATAAGAAGCTTCACACAAGAACCTAAATAAAGTTATACGGTGCCTTTGTGTTACCCATGTTGGATATATGTGCTGTATTAAAAGAGTAATTGAACACCATAGTATTGCAGTTGGCGTAGAAATAACATGGAGTTTTCAGGCAAAAATGGTTGGGGGAGACATGGTGTCATTGTTTGTGTAAGCTAGATAGTCTCCTTGATGTGGACAGAAGACATAGGTATGGAAAACAGGGTCTGAATTTCAGCCAAAACATATATTCCCCACACTGTTAAACTAAAAAATGAATTGGTATTTCCATTATAAACCCCAGCTTTATTTTACAGGCATTTCAGTTTGCATTGGCCTGAAACATGGCCCATAAATTATCACCTGTGGTGGGGTGACTTGAGTTAAAAGATGAGTGTAAAAGACCTTAACTTTTGCTTTTCTGGCTTCTCTGAGTATAAAGGAGGTTAATGTAGTCAGATATGTTTTCTCTTTTCTTTCTAAAGAAGCGTATTACATATGTTTCAATAGTTGTTTGTTGAAAGTCAATATAGGTCAGTAAGCAGGTGTTTGTCAGGCATGGGTATAATTTTAAGGTGGAGTGGGGTAGAGGGTGATGTCGCCCCATATTTCAGCAAGTGTATGGACAGCCCCCTGTGCATGGGGAACAGTTAACAATTGAAGGGCGGGAGGAATTGTCCAGCAATTCTTCAAATCCTCCAGCATTCAGTCTTCCCATTCTGGTTAAGCCACCTATTAGCAGCTCAGCAGGATTGGAAGTGCTCTACCCTCCTCAGCACAGACACAAAGCCAGTAGGATTTTCCTCTTGCTGTTTTCACTGATGAGCCTTTGCCTCCTGCACCAGCCACAGAAATGGAAAGCTAAACGGATTCCCCATCACACTGAGAAGAGAAGGGCAGGGGTGAATAGACCTGTGCCCTTTCAAAATGGAGGGGAAAAAACTGTTGTCTTGAGGGGGTGGAGAATCAGAGGTGAGAGACTGGAATACAGGAGGATGGATGGGGTTTGGGAGAAAGGACTAGAGTAAGGGAAAGGGAGGCAATCTGAGAGAGATGAAATGTACAATTTGGTGAGACTAGGGTACAGTGGAGAGGGATCAATCACTAGGATTTGATGCAAGTCCTTGGAGTTAGCAAAGCCTCTTTCAAAATGAATCTCTAACACTTGGTAATGGAGCTGATGAGCTTTAGAACTGCAATTCCCAGCTGGGTTATCACCATCCTGATGTCTTGTCTGTCTTGTTATTTTTTTCAGGATTTTAATCCTTCTGTGTTTCATTATGATTTGTAGCTTACATTTAAATAATGTTATAAAACTTAAAATTTTGCAATTTTGCTATTTCCTAATACATCTCACCTCAGTGACTCAAGTCCATGGGGTTTTCAGTTTCATCCAGCTTCTTAATGATGCTTCTTCTGGCAATTGTTACTTCATACTTCGCCTCCTGAATAGTGATATTGAACATATTAAAATTAGGGACTTAAAGTATTGTTGAACTACGCCATCACACTTAAGGCTAGTGTCTGGGCAAGGAGGTACTCAAATTGCCCACAAGCAAGATGGCACCTTCTGAGTATATTACACCCCAGAACTGCATAAATTTAAATAAATCATAATTTGAGTTGGAGAAGGGATTTGAAAACATCTAAGGGTTTTTGGAATACACGTCCCTTTGAAAATCAATATTAAATCCCTCAGGTTTCCCTGGAAAATTTTCCCTTATCTCCTTTTTATTTTACTCATGGGCATTCAGCCTGCAAGTGTCAAAGGAGCTTAAGAGGAAGTAGGTGCACCAAACTAGTACTGGGCAAATATTTTGGATTAATACTTTATGCAACACAAAATGCAGTTTTGAGTCAACTGAAACTGTTCACTAATTTGACATGAATTTGCCAAATAGTTTCAGCCAAATATAAATAAATAGAATATTTTGGGCTATATTCACAGAACTAGGGGTGTTCCCTTGTATGCTGTAGTTAGAGCATTCAGGAAGACTAGTTTTTAAATCCCCACTCTGCTTGATGTGGAGCAAGGGCTCAAAGTTGGGTCTCCTACCTCCCATGTCAGTGCTGTAACCTCCCAGTCTATAGACTATTCTGGGTTGGGGCTTTCTCAACCTTTCCTGTGGAAGGTCTTCCACTCTGTATAAAATTATTTTAATAGTCATTGGAGAAGTGAGTCTCCACTCCATCCAGGTGAGTCTCCTAATCACTAGACTATAGAGTCACCCATTCAGCCTCTCTCTCTCTCTCACAAAGTGAATATTTAAGTATTTCATACAAAGTGGAACAGCTTACACAGGAGCGAATAAGAGAGACTCATCTGTGATGGGCTGTACTTGCCCCGCACTGGAGAAGGAGGTAACCCCACATGTTTGGTAGAGGAAGTGATGCCCCTCACCTCTGCTAGGTATGAGTGAACTGGAGCCTCAGTATAAAAGGTAGCAGCCCAGATCAGTCAGAACTGACCGCCAGGGAGAGAGGAGGCAGATTGCAAGCTCCCTTCTGGGAGCTACTGGAGCCCCAGATCGTGGAGGCCAAGCATGCTGAGGCCTAGGTGGACACCCAGCTGCCTGTGGAGGCCCAAGAGAGGATGGAGTCGCCAGGAGCTTTGCAAGCAGATGACCCAAGAGCCCAGGAGACATACAGGCAACCACACTGGAAGGCAGGTAGGAAGTAACCCAGGGGAATTAGACATTGGTCCCGTTGTGCAACCAGGATGAAGGCAGCTTGTTTCAGACAGATCCCTGCTGAATTAGTCACTATTGCCCCTAACAGGGCTCTGGGTTGGGACCCGGTGGAGCAGGGAGGGCTCAGATCCCCCTACCCAGGCAGACACTCACCCATGGTAAGGGCCCACTTCCCCTCTGGCCACTGGGCTGTGCAGCCCTGCCAAGAAGGACAGCCATTATCAACTCCAGCCACTGGGCCAAACTGCCCTGAGGCTAGGGATGGTCATTCAAACTCAGCTGTGGGGCTAGAATACCCTTCTCCCCGCCCCAAAGGGTGATGGGCTGTACTTGCCCCACGACACCATCCTAGAATGCACCATAGCCCAGTGATCAGGGTGTGACATCAGGGGAAAGGTTATGATCTGCTAAAAGTCATTTCTCTATCCATATGTGTGTATCATTAATGTGTTATGTTATGTATTATATGATAGTCACTAAAACATACTGTAAATTGGGAATTCTGCTAGATATTAGCTCCTCAGAGACGACAACAAGAAAAATAATCAGTGCCTGGGCGGGGTGTGAAACAACCCATCAACAGCCATTATCCAGCAAAGGAACTACAATTCAATGACTTACCCGTATGAGGCCACACCAGGAGAATTGCTCAGCCTTGCCTGGAGACTCAGCAATGCCCATCCAGACATGCCTGGACTTGTGTTTTCCAAACATATGGACTGAGGGTATAAAAGAGACACAGTGGCCACATGTGGGGCCTTTCTCCTGCCCCCACCTATGCTACAAGTAACAAAGACACTGAGAAGAAGACTGACGACTCCAACAGAGGAGACCGGCCCAGATTTAAGGGACAAATCTGTATAGTAGGACTGTGATATCCATTGGGGTGAGAAAAAACTGCTTAATCTAGATATTGTCCAGTCTAATAGGGTTGAGAGTTTATACTGCGTGCTTATATTTTATTTCTTTTGGTGATTAACTCTGACTTTTTGCCTATCACTTAATATCACTTAAAATCTAGCTTTTGTAATCAATAAACTTCTTTAATTGTTTATCTTTACCAGTAAATTTGCCTGAAGTGTGTGGTAAATCTGCTCAGGTTTTGCAAAGGCTGGTGTATATCCACGTTCCATTGATGAAGTGGTGAACCAATTAATAAATCTGCATTGCTCATCTTGTACAGTGTTGGGAGCTGGGGCAGGGGATTTGGCTCTGCTGCTGTTCTCTGTGTGATTCATGTGTGGCTCTGAGAGCATTCATGCAATATAGCTGGGTGTGGGGCTCCAGATGCGGTTGTGCTGAGTGATAACAGCACCTGGAGGGCTTTGCTGCCGGTCACTAGCAGGCATTGTGAGAGACGGCCCAGTCTGGAGAGAGTTCAGGGGATACAGTGGTCCCACAATCCCAGACTGCACCCTGGGGGGATCCTGCCACACAGGGCACTCCAATGTGGGTCTTCCACCTCTCAGGGAAGTTCCCGCTACATATCAGGCAACTTGAATCTAGGTCTCCCACATCCTAGGTGAGTGTCCTAGCCAAGCCACTGTGCTGTTGGCTAAAAGGTGGCTGCTGCCTTTGACTTTGTGAATGGTATTTCCAGATTTCATTTGCTTTTAATAAAAGCACAATTAAAATTATGCAGAAACTAAACTAAAGGTTTAGTTCAACCCAAACCAATGTTGTGGGTTTTTTTGTTTCAGCAGGAAAACCATAATATTTTCACTTTGGATTTTATGCAAAACAAACAAAAAAAACCTAAAATGTTTTTCATGTCAGCCAAAGAACTGAAGAATCATTTATTTGGACTTTTCTACCCAAACCACAACTAATTTCAATGGGATTTAGCCACTTAACTCCCTCTGAAACTCCCAGCTTCTAAAGGTATGTCTACACTACAAAGAAAAACCCACAGCACCAACTCTCAGAGCCTGGGTCAATTGAGATGGGCTTGCAGGACCCAGGCTGCAGGGCTAAAAATAGCCATGTAGATGTTCCCACTTGGGCTGGGTCTCAGAGCCCAGGTTCCAACCTAAGCCCAAACATCTGCACTGCTATTTTTAGCCCCACAGTCTGAGCCTGCACTGATTGACCCAGGCTTTGAGACTCAGTGCCATGGGTCCTTTGTAGTGGTATAGATGTACCCTAACTGTCTGTTCCAGTTGCTGTGTCCTTTTCAGTCATGAAGAATCACCCTCAACTTTTTTTCTAAATAAAATAAATCCAAAACTTTTAGGAGATTTAATGACACCTTTCTCTTCTATGCTGGTAAATTCTGACCCCTTCCTCTGATGATAAAACAAAAACCTGTCATTGAAATTTTAAGCTCATGGAAAAGAAACTGATACCATACACATGCTTCCTTGAATGAAGCTGTCTAGTCTTCTTATTTAGTTGTTACCTAGTTATTTTTCTTTTATTACTACATTTGAGGCTTGTGTTACTGCTATTAGAATGAGGCTGAGATCAGGAGACAAAAGCAGAACAAAAATAAAATGTTTGTCATGCACAATAGTTGGAAAACTGTGCATTGTTTCTCTGATTAGGTGTAATCTATTATCTTAAGTAACCACATTTAGCTATGCTTTATCCATCCATAGAAATGATTTAAACTCTGGAACAAATCTAGCAACTGACAGCTACATTGTACAATCCTTCTGGGGATCTCTAGCCATAATGGCAAAAATATATTAACTCCTCAATGTATATTATCCTTTGATGCATGCTTAGCTCCTATTACTGTTAATGGGGATTAAACATGCTGAAAGAAGGAAATATTCTCTGGTGTGTCATTTCTAAGACCACAGCTTTTAAGCATCTTGCTTTATGAAAGTGGCCTATGTATTTTGACTGATGTTAAGGAATCACTGCAGTCAATTGTACTGTCTCACAACTAGGACTGTTTTGTTCCTTAAGGTGTCAGTAAGTAGCACACGCATGCATGCACACATGCACAAAGCTAAAATCTGTTAAATTTTGGTTGGATAAATACTACCTGCTAAGGCTGATCTCTTCCTCAGATTGGGGCTGTCTTTGATCTGGGTTATAATTTATTCTGTATCTTATTTGTATGTTGGCTGGCCACATCTTAATTGCAGAACCCTTTTTAAAGGTACATTGGGATAACATACATTGCAACAACTACTGTTAAGATTTGGAATAGGAATAATTCTTTCTTGCTCTGTAATGTGTGGGTCCTTTTCCAAAATACAGTAATTTACTTTTGTATTGAACTGTCATGAAGGTATTTTGCAGGCCACTGTGTATGTGTGGCCATATATTTTGGATCTGAATGTGTGGTGGTAACCAACAATATCTACCTACAGCCACTCCTGCCAAGATTGCAGTGTTTGGCGTAAGCTTTAAGGGGTGGTTACAGTGAATCAGTTTTTATTTTGTTATACTGAAATTATTATACTCATGTCAGTTTCAATATACCTAGCACTTTTCAGCAGTAGATCTCAAAGTACTTTACTGCTACTGGTATTATTATAATGCTACCAGTCTCCTTTATACTGGGGAGTGAACTGAGATGGGCATGACTCAGAGTGGGTCAGACTGCAAGATTTCTGTATATTTTAATATTGCAGATTCCCTGCAAGAGCCAAGTGGCAGAATCAGTGAGTGAAATGCATGCATGACCCCATCGTTGTGAAGAAACCTCACACAATATGTTTATTGCTGAAAAGCTGTCCTGCAGGTTTGCTAAAACTGTATCACATTTACTGTAGAGAACTAACACCTTTTCCACACTCACTGAAGCAAATTTTTACAAGTGCTATCTTCAAAGTAGGGATAATTACCTTCAGCAGTGTCCCTTTAATCAATAAGGTGACATGAACAGTAAAGAGTGTAGGCCAAGTATTTATGATGTGCCTCTGAGAGGCAAAGTATAGAACTTGCAGCCTACAGAGGAAAGGAGGCTAATGTGGCTTTAAGCCACTTTTGTGCCCTCCAGATCCTTGACTGCTCCATGGGGCCAGAGTTATGTAAAGTAACTTCCATAAGATAAATTATGGAAACCTGTCTGCAGCTTCCTATGGGTAGCTGTGCCACACAGAATCCCTGTAGTGCTCCATGCTGTGGCCCCACCCATGACATATCTGTTCCTTCCTGGCATGTCTCCTCTGCCAGGACTTGCAAGAAATACGCTGGACATTCTGTGGCTGTTCTTTCTCAGTTCCCCTGCCCTGGAAATTCTCACCGACTCATTTCATGTAAAGGGGCTGAAATGAGGCTGAGACTCTCACTCTTACCTTTTGTCATAAATATAAAGGGAAGGGTAAACCCCTTTGAAATCCCTCCTGGCCAGGGGAAAGCTCCTCTCACCTGTAAAGGGTTAAGAAGCTAAAGGTAACCTCGCTGGCACCTGACCAAAATGACCAATGAGGAGACAAGATACTTTCAAAAGCTGGGAGGAGGGAGAGAAACAAAGGGTTTGTGTGTCTGTCTGTAGTCGTCTTGGCCGGGGACAGAACAGGAATGGAGTCTTAGAACTTTTAGTAAGTAATCTAGCTAGGTATGTGTTAGATTATGATTTCTTTAAATGGCTGAGAAAAGAATTGTGCTGAATAGAATAACTATTTCTGTTTGTGTATCTTTTTTGTAACTTAAGGTTTTGCCTAGAGGGGTTCTCTATGTTTTTGAATCTAATTACCCTGTAAGATATCTACCATCCTGATTTTACAGGGGGGATTTCTTTATTTCTATTTACTTCTATTTTTTATTAAAAGTCTTCTTGTAAAACACTGAATGCTTTTTCATTGTTCTCAGATCCAAGGGTTTGGGTCTGTGGTCACCTATGCAAATTGGTGAGGCTTTTTATCCAACATTTCCCAGGAAAGGGGGAGTGCAAGTGTTGGGAGGATTGTTCATTGTTCTTAAGATCCAAGGGTCTGGGTCTGTGGTCACCTATGCAAATTGGTGAGGCTTTTTACCAAACCTTGTCCAGGAAGTGGGGTGCAAGGTTTTGTGAAGTATTTTGGGGGGAAGGACGCGTCCAAACAGCTCTTCCCCAGTAACCAGTATTAGTTTGGTGGTGGTAGCGGCCATTCCAAGGATAACGGGGGTAATATTTGTTACCTTGGGGAAGTTTTGACCTAAGCTGGTAAAGATAAGCTTAGGAGGTTTTTCATGCAGGTCCCCACATCTGTACCCTAGAGTTCAGAGTGGGGGAGGAACCGTGACATGGTGGCACAGTGGTGGGATTAACCTGAAATCATTTTGAGATCCAGTTGAGATTTTTTGAACTAGAAATACAGATTTTAAAAAGGAATTTTTAGGAAGTCCAGAAGGCAGCTTTGAAACTGAAAGCAGCTTGGTTTCTCTCTGCTTTGTGGCCAAGCAGAGACAAAAGGGGATTATCTTGTGAATTGCAGGTTTTCTTGCCTGGAGGCAGGGTACTTAACTCCTGCAGGGAAATTCACAGTCTTCCAACCCAGAGGTTTCTTTTTCTTTTCTTCCTAAAAGTAAATAGGGGGTGTGTGCTCTACCCATTTGCCTGGAGACAAAAGTGGCAGGGTTTTTTTTTAGGATTTTGATTTTTTTTTTTTGTTTTACAAGGAGCACAGGTTTGAAAAGAAAAATTTTTTTTTTTCTTTGGGCTGGGTAAGCAGTTTTCCAAGTAGTTGGAGGTTTTTTGCTTTAATTTGGGCCCAGAGCAGAGACAAGGGAATTGTCTTTTTCTGTAGGCTGACAATCACTATCAGAGAATAGGTATTCTATTCCAGCACAGCAAAATTTTACAGCCAAGTTTTGTTTGTTTATTTCTAAACCTCGGGTGTAAAGTTAGTTAAAAACAGAGAGGTTAGAATGGCCAAATCCTCAGCTCGACTACAGCTGGAATTAGCCAAATTTCAGGCTGAGGAAAAACAAAGGGAACATGAAAGACAGATAGAACTCATGCGGCTGAAGGAGGAGGAGAAGGAAAAAGAGAGGAAGCATGTGGAGGAGATGGAGAGGATAAAGGCCCAGCAGAATATACCAACAAACCCTAGCAATCCTTCTCCAGGTACCACTTCCCATCCCAGAAAGTTCCCCACCTACAAGGCAGGTGATGATACTGAGGCCTTCTTAGAAAACTTCGAAAGGGCCTGCCTTGGGTACAACATCTCTACTGACCAATACATGGTAGAGCTGAGGCCGCAGCTCAGTGGACCCTTAGCTGAGGTGGCAGCTGAAATGCCTAAAGAACACATGAACAAGTATGAACTGTTTAAATCCAAGGCGAGAGTCAGAATGGGGATAACACCCGAGCAGTCTCGTCGGAGGTTCAGAGCCCTAAGGTGGAAACCAGACATGTCATTTACCCGACATGCCTACCACATTGTAAAACATTGGGATGCCTGGATATCAGGAGCAAGTGTTGAATCTCCAGTAAATTTGCCCTTCCTAATGCAAATGGAACAATTCTTAGAGGGTGTTCCTGAGGAAATAGAAAGATACATCCTAGATGGGAAACCCAAAACTGTAATTGAGGCAGGAGAGATTGGAGCCAGATGGGTGGAGGTGGCAGAGAAGAAGAAAACTGGTCGCAGTTGGAGCGGAGACCAGAAGGGACCACCCCAGACCACACCCTATTACCGGGGGCCGCCCAAAGCCCCACCTACCTCCCAAAGAACCCTCCAGACCCCTTATCGTCCCACCACCCCGTTCTCCAGCAACCCTCCTCGCCCCAGTGACCCGTCAGCTGGACGATGTTTTAAGTGTAACGAGCTGGGGCATGTAAAGGCCAACTGCCCCAAGAACCCCAACAGATTACAGTTCATTGCACCGGAATCACACCAGAGGTCCACAGGCCCAGATACCTCCCAGATACCCTTGGAGCGGAGGGAAACTGTGAGTGTGGGCGGGAAGAAGGTCACCGCGTGGAGGGACACCGGAGCACAAGTGTCAGCTATCCATGCTTCCTTAGTGGACCCCAATTTAATCAACCCAGAGATCCAAGTGACGATTCAACCCTTCAAGTCCAACTCTTTCAATTTGCCTACAGCCAAGTTGCCTGTCCAGTACAAGGGCTGGTCAGGAATGTGGACTTTTGCAGTCTATGATGATTATCCCATCCCCATGCTGTTGGGGGAAGACTTGGCCAATCATGTGAAGCAGGCCAAGAGGGTGGGAATGGTCACCCGCAACCAGGCTAAACAAGCCGTGAGGCCTAGCTCTGTTCCGGAAACTTCTATCAGGACCCAGTCAGAGGTGATGGACCTGGACCCCAGGCCAATGTCTGCAACAGCAGTAGTGGATCCAGTCCCAGAGACCCAGACGGAACCAGTCCCAGAACCGGAACCAGCCGAACAACCAACACCAGACCCCGTGTCAGCACTGAATCCAGTACTTGCAACCTCAACACCAGAGGGCCCCACCGAACCTGAACTGGCAGCAGCCGATAACCCTACACAAGAGGCTCAGCCGGAGCCTGAATCCCAACATAGTACACCAGCGGAGAGCGGTTCACAGTCAACAGAAACAGCTCCATCCCCTATATCGCTTCCAGAGGGACCAAGCCTAGGTCCACAATCCCATGAGGAACTGATGTCTCCAGCATCAAGGGAACAGTTCCAGACCGAACAGGAAGCAGATGAAAGCCTCCAGAGAGCTTGGACGGCGGCACGGAGCAACCCACCGCCTCTCAGCTCTTCTAATCGATCCAGAGAATTAAAGGTTTGTCAGTTTACAGCCCAGGGAGGAGACGACGCTGAGTGGCCTGAAGGTGTCTACTACGAAGGGAAATGTGCTGGTGGTGTGGAAGAGGTGAACCTCTCCATGACCCTTGGGCGTATGCAGCGACAGCAGATCCAGGAGCTGTGCACTAGCTACGCGCCAACGTTCTCAGCCACCCCAGGACTGACTGAACGGGCATACCACTCCATTGACACAGGTAATGCTCACCCAATTAGGGTCCAACCTTACCGGGTGTCTCCTCAAGCTAAAACTGCTATAGAACGGGAGATCCAGGATATGTTACAGATGGGTGTAATCCGCCCCTCTGAAAGTGCATGGGCATCTCCAGTGGTTCTAGTTCCCAAACCAGATGGGGAAATACGTTTTTGCGTGGACTACCGTAAGCTAAATGCTGTAACTCGCCCAGACAACTATCCCGTGCCACGCACAGATGAACTATTAGAGAAACTGGGAAGGGCCCAGTTCATCTCTACCTTGGACTTAACCAAGGGGTACTGGCAGGTACCGCTAGATGAATCTGCCAAGGAAAGGTCAGCCTTCATCACACATCTCGTGCTGTATGAATTTAATGTACTCCCTTTCGGGCTGCGAAATGCACCCGCCACTTTCCAAAGACTTGTAGATGGTCTCCTAGCGGGATTAGGAGAATATGCAGTCGCCTACCTTGACGATGTGGCCATATTTTCGGATTCCTGGGCAGACCACCTGGAACATCTACAAAAAGTCCTTGAGCGCATAAGGGAGGCAGGACTAACTGTTAAGGCTAAGAAGTGTCAAATAGGCCTAAACAGAGTGACTTACCTTGGACACCAGGTGGGTCAAGGAACTATCAGCCCCCTACAGGCCAAAGTGGATGCTATCCAAAAGTGGCCTGTCCCAAAGTCAAAGAAACAGGTTCAATCCTTCTTAGGCTTGGCCGGTTATTACAGACGATTTGTACCGCACTACAGCCAAATCGCTGCCCCACTGACAGACCTAACCAAAAAGAAACAGCCAAATGCTGTTCAGTGGACCGGAAAGTGTCAGAAGGCCTTTAACAAGCTTAAAGCGACACTCATGTCTGACCCTGTACTAAGGGCCCCAGACTTTGACAAACCGTTCCTAGTAACCACAGATGCATCCGAGCGTGGTGTGGGAGCAGTTTTAATGCAGAAAGGACCTGATCAAGAATTCCACCCTGTAGTGTTTCTCAGCAAAAAACTGTCTGAGAGGGAAAGCAACTGGTCAGTCACTGAAAAAGAATGTTATGCCATTGTCTACGCTCTGGAAAAGCTACGCCCATATGTTTGGGGACGGCGTTTCCACCTGCAAACCGACCATGCTGCACTAAAGTGGCTTCACACCGTCAAAGAAACTAACAGAAAACTTCTTCGGTGGAGTTTAGCTCTCCAAGATTTTGATTTCGACATCCAACACATCTCAGGAGCTTCTAACAAAGTGGCTGATGCACTCTCCCGTGAAAGTTTCCCAGAATCAACTGGTTAAAATCGTCCTTGAGATGTGGAAAATATTGTTAGTCTTTATGTACTTGGTAGTATATTTAGAGATGCATGTGTCTTATTAACTCTGTTTTCCTAGAGCTCCAGGAAGAAATCCCAGCCAGTGTTTCACCCTAGCTGAGATTTGGGGGGCGTGTCATAAATATAAAGGGAAGGGTAAACCCCTTTGAAATCCCTCCTGGCCAGGGGAAAGCTCCTCTCACCTGTAAAGGGTTAAGAAGCTAAAGGTAACCTCGCTGGCACCTGACCAAAATGACCAATGAGGAGACAAGATACTTTCAAAAGCTGGGAGGAGGGAGAGAAACAAAGGGTTTGTGTGTCTGTCTGTAGTCGTCTTGGCCGGGGACAGAACAGGAATGGAGTCTTAGAACTTTTAGTAAGTAATCTAGCTAGGTATGTGTTAGATTATGATTTCTTTAAATGGCTGAGAAAAGAATTGTGCTGAATAGAATAACTATTTCTGTTTGTGTATCTTTTTTGTAACTTAAGGTTTTGCCTAGAGGGGTTCTCTATGTTTTTGAATCTAATTACCCTGTAAGATATCTACCATCCTGATTTTACAGGGGGGATTTCTTTATTTCTATTTACTTCTATTTTTTATTAAAAGTCTTCTTGTAAAACACTGAATGCTTTTTCATTGTTCTCAGATCCAAGGGTTCGGGTCTGTGGTCACCTATGCAAATTGGTGAGGCTTTTTATCCAACATTTCCCAGGAAAGGGGGAGTGCAAGTGTTGGGAGGATTGTTCATTGTTCTTAAGATCCAAGGGTCTGGGTCTGTGGTCACCTATGCAAATTGGTGAGGCTTTTTACCAAACCTTGTCCAGGAAGTGGGGTGCAAGGTTTTGTGAAGTATTTTGGGGGGAAGGACGCGTCCAAACAGCTCTTCCCCAGTAACCAGTATTAGTTTGGTGGTGGTAGCGGCCATTCCAAGGATAACGGGGGTAATATTTGTTACCTTGGGGAAGTTTTGACCTAAGCTGGTAAAGATAAGCTTAGGAGGTTTTTCATGCAGGTCCCCACATCTGTACCCTAGAGTTCAGAGTGGGGGAGGAACCTTGACACCTTTCCCCATGCTATATTGCCACAGCGGGAGATCTATGGAGGTACTGGAGCAGGAACCTCTTTGTGTTAAAGTGAAGGATACCCTTGGCAGCGCCCTCTGCATGAAGGCTCCTTTTTCCTTGAATGTAATCTTCTCCTCTGCGCTGTGGTCTGAAGTAGTTTGAGTAGCTGACCTGCAGAGAATCAGAGGAGTTGTCATCTTTTGTCTAGCAAGCTGCTTTAACTTAAAAGGGTGTGAGGACCACAGTTGTCAACTTTGACGTGGTAAATAAGCACCCTGACTTTCACAATAAGCCCAAAATCAAGCTAATCCCATTTCAAAACAAGGCCAAAACAAGCCAATCCCTAAGAACCCCAACACTCTATGTGACTAGATCTGCCCCCCCGCCCGGTGTGCAGTCTAGGACTGTGGTGGGCCCGCTGTGCACCCCTGACTCTCTCCCCCTCTTACCCCTGGCCCCTGCTTGCCTGGAGCCAATAAAAAAAAAAAGACGCAACTACAAGCCAAATACTAACCAACAAGCAACTCACAAGCCAATTAAGTCAAAAAGAAGCCCAATGTCTGCATTTTTTTCTACAGGTTTGGCATGTCTGGTATGGACATGTGCTGGGGTGCTGTCACAGAGCCACAGGATTGTTGCTCTGACCCAGCTTTGAAACAGCCTCAGGGGGACCTTTTCAGTGGATGAGACCCCCCGGGGGGTTTCTCTTCCTTGGGAGTAAGTTCCAGGACTTCACTGCCTTCTTAGGCTGGACTTCTGGTCCTTCAGTATTCCTGTTTCCTACCATGAGCTCAGTTCAGCGAGTCACACTGAAGTAGATCCCTGAGGGAGACTTGTACAATTTTAGGGAGCAATGCACCTCTGACAGCATCTGAAAGGACCTTCACACAGCGTTGTCAAAACAGAAGGCTTTATTAGTCAGCTGGAACACAGCATAGAAAGTCCTTGATTAACATAGAGAAAAGAGAGCTTCAGCATGGCCCTTTTCAGTCACCCACAGCCAAGCAATGCTACTCCTTGGCTCTGGCTTTGTCTCCCCCTGCCCAAGTTCCTCTGTCCAAATTTCTGGGCCCATCCCACCTGGACCCTCCTCAGTCCTTTGTTTCCAGCTGGTCAAGCATGAATTACTTGGTGTGGAAGAAGGGTGAGCACTCCATCGTTAGTTCCTAAGTAGCAAACATCCCAGGGATTGGATTTGCCATTGTCTCTATGGACCCTCCATAGACCTGGGCCCAAACCTGAAACATCTATGCACCATTCACACTTTTGTTATAGCCTGCCCAAGAATAAACAGCCTTTCCCCACCACCTAGTTATCCATGCGGGATATAAAGGAAACTGAGATACATAGTATTCATACAAAATATTTACGGAAAATTCCCACGACTTTAGTGTCCACTCCCACACAAGCCCTGAATAGATAAATGTGGGCCACAAGGGACCAATTAACCTTAGATACTGAACCTTGAGGGCAACCAGGTCTTAATAAAGCCTAATGGCAGATGAAGACCATCTGGGGAAGGAGCTGGGACAGGATTACATGCCAGGAAGTGAGATCATGAAGAGACTGCAGGGAAGAGGTCTGCAACCATTCCTAGAAGGAAAGGGAGTTGATCAAGAACAAGGAGAAGATTCAGGTGGAGAGTAAACCCTGGGCTCCTGTGCTGGATTAGGTAGTTTAATAAGAGGCCTACAGAGGTGAAGTAGCTATGGAGAGCAGTGGAAGCTCTGGGGGTAAACCCAGAGAGAGGCAAGACAATGGAGAGGTGGGGTAGGAAGGAGCCCAGAGAGACAACACGATCTGGGACTAAGTAGACCTAGGTTGCTACTCTTAGGGTTCGTGGGCTGGTACCCAGAATAGTGGGTGAGCTCTGTTTTTCCTACTAGCCATTGGGAAAGTGGCACAGGACCTGGAGACTTTGAACAGAGGACTGTCTGAGACTGTGACGGGACCTTGTTATCCTAGAAGGAAGGGGAACTATATAGTGACCTGGCCAGAGGTCCAAGTCATGAATGGGGAGCACCTTGAGTAACAGAGAGTGATGGGGCCACAGTGCAAGCAACCGATGGAAGGGGGTGCCAGACAGATCAAGAGTTAATTCCCAGATGTAGCCACAAGGAGCTGCCCGTGAGGTGGCGTGAATCTCTGTACAGAACACCATCTGGAAGATGGACACAATTTTTTGCATTTGCCTACACTTATGCTTATAATTAAAAGAATACAATCTGCTTTTAACACTTTGTCAGGACACCTGTTTGCTTGATTTTATATATAGTGTTTTATGCTCAGTTGTGGTCCACTGTGTGTTTAATGCACATTGGCTCTGTAAAGGATTCTGATTCTTCTGGTAAAGTTTGCAACAATTCTCCTAGTTGAGACCTCTTGGCCAATTGTCCAGTGCACAGTATACTTCTGGGTATAAAGATGTAATAAAGTATTTCCCAAATATGTGCAGTGTCTAGATGATCATCATTTGGCTTTTCTTCAGTATTGCTCTTCATCTGATTTTTTATTTATTTATTTTTTTAGTTCTATAGGAACATTGAGCAAACATTACATAATCCTGAAGAAGACTGCCAGGTGAATGATACAGATGCCTGGAGTGTGGTTGTCTGGCATAGGCTGAAGAGGTGATAATTAGTTAGCCGATTTGTCCTCTCTAATGTAGGTGGTTAAGGATGGAAGAATGACTTTCCAGATAAACAGAAATAGAAGTAAAGTGAAAACCAGAATCCTGCATTTGAAAGCTGACTGTTAAATTGGCTCTTCCTGGATAGAGATGTCACAGAGGTGTACAATAAAGAGGTTTAAAAAAAATGTAGGTGTCCATTTTCTTTTTCAGCCCATGCCCTCTGTTTTTGAGGCAATAGTCAGACATGTCACTGGCAGCAGCTGGTCTCTGAGACTGAGAACCCTCAGTGTACATTTCAGCTGCTGGCCTCATGCTGAGATTCACAAGGGCAAGGGAAGAAAAACAGTTACAGTTTGAAGCAGCTTTCTCATGTTCTTCAAAGTGCAGTATTTTAAGAAAGTTCTTTTTAAAAAATGCTCCACTTCTCATATTTTAAACTTTTATTTTTTTAAGGGCACTCTTCTAAAAAAAAAAAAATCAATTTAAATTGCTGTAGCAAATTTGCAAGTAGTTCTCTGGGGCCAGGGTTGGGGGGAGAGAAAGGAAGTGGTCTAAGGCAGTGGGTTCTCAACCTATTTACCGTTGTGGGCCACATGCAATACTACCTGTACGCAGTGATGAGCTGCCAAAATCTTAACAACCGGTTCCCTCCTCACCCCATGAGGGGGTCGTTGCCCACCCCTGCCCCCCGGGACTCCTGCCCCATCCAACCCCCCTGCGTACCTTGATGCTCCCCCAGGACCTCTGCCCTATCCAGCCCCCTCCCCTGTCCCCTGACTGCCCCCAGAACCGGGCAGGAGGGTCTCGTGGGCCACCGTAGTGGGTGCCCACCCCTAAGAGCCAGAGGCACCTGCTGGGGGGCGAGGTGGGGAGTCCCGGTGTTGCTTACCTGGGGCGGCTCCCAGGAAGCATCTGGCAGGTCCCTCTGGCCCCTAAGGGCGGGGGAGCATAGCTAAGGGGGGAGCAGGGGGAGTGGCCGCTCCCCCACTGATCACATCAAAAGTGGCACCTTAGGCGCTGACTCCCTGGGTGCTCTGGGGTTGGAGCACCCATGGGGAAAATTTGCTGGGTGCAGAGCACCCACTGGCAGCTCCCCAGCCCCAGCTCACCTCTGCTCTGCCTCCTCCGCTGAACGCACTGCCCCGCTCTGCTTCTCCAGCCCCCAAGCCGGCTTCCCACGAATCAGCTGTTCGGTGGGAGGGCTGAGCAGCAGGCCGTGGCTTCCCACTCAGGCCGAGGGTGGCAGAAGTGAGCTGGGGTGGGGAGTGGTTCCCCTGTGCAGCCCCCTCCGGGTTACTTGCTGCAGCACAGGCGGCCCTCCTCGCACCCCCCCCCCTCCGGCCCCAGCTCACCTCCGCCTCACTGTGCCTGAGCAGGAAGCCGCCGCCTGCTTCTCAGCCCGCCCCGGCTTCCCGCGCAAACAGTTGATTTGCGGGAAGCCTTGGGGGGGTGGAGAAGCAGAGTGGGGTGGTGCGTTCAGGGGAGGAGGCGGAGCGGAGGTGAGCAGGGACCGGGGGTGGGGCGGGGAGCTGCCGGTGGGTGCTCTGCACCCACCAAATTTTCCCCTTGGGTGCTCCAGCCCTGGAGCACCCATGGAGTCGGTGCCTAAGGTGCCACTTTTGGCCAGTTAAACTTAGAAGCCCTTTTAGAACCGGTTGTTCCTCTTGGAACAACTGGTTCTAAAAGGTTTCAGAGTAACAGCCTTGTTAGTCTGTATTCGCAAAAAGAAAAGGAGTACTTGTGGCACCTTAGAGACTAACCAATTTATTTGAGCATAAGCTTTCGTGAGCTACAGCTCACTTCATCGGATGCATACTGTGGAAAGTGTAGAAGATCTTTTTATACACATAAAGCATGAAAAAATACCTCCTCCCACCCCACTCTCCTGCTGGTAATAGCTTATCTACCCTTATACCACCGGTATAGGGTGGTGTTTATGTGACCATTGTTTATTAGCACTTTAGTGTCCAGGAAGTGGATCTCTTGTGTGGACTGGACCAGACTCCAGCGAGAAACTGTTGAATTGGAATTCATTTGCAAATTAGATACAATTAACTTAGGCTTGAATAGAGACTGGGAGTGGCTAAGTCATTATGCAAGGTAACCTATTTTCCCTTGTTTTTTCCTACCTCCCCCCCTCCTCAGACGTTCTTGTTAAACCCTGGAGTTGTGCTGGAAATGGCCCACCTTGATTATCATACACATTGTAAGGTGAGTGATCACTTTAAATAAGCTATTACCAACAGGAGAGTGGGTTGGGGGGGGGGCGGTTGGGGAGAAAACCTGGATTTGTGCTGGATATGGCCCAACTTGATTATCATACACATTGTAAGGAGAGTGATCACTTTAGATAAGCTATTACCAGCAGGAGAGTGGGGTGGGGGAGGTATTTTTTCATGCTTTATGTGTATAAAAAGATCTTCTACACTTTCCACAGTATGCATCCGATGAAGTGAGCTGTAGCTCACGAAAGCTCATGCTCAAATAAATTGGTTAGTCTCTAAGGTGCCACAAGTCCTCCGTTTCTTTTTGCGGTTCTAAAAGGGCTTCTAAATTTAACAGCCTGTTCTAGCGAACTAGTGCGAACCGGCTCCAGCTCACCACTGCCTGTATGGCCCTGAGGATGCCACATGGGCTGCAGCTTTGTGCTGATTGGGCCGCCTACGGGCTGCAGATTGAGAACCACTGGTCTAAGAGAATAAGCATGTGCCTGTAAATAAATCCATCCTGCTACATCCAGATTTACAGCTAGAGGCCTTTGTTCCAGGATTAAGATGAAGTGAAACTCTTGTCATTCTTTAGCAGTAGTGGGGTAAATCTTTCTAATTCTTCCCAGGCAGCCTTCCTCTAATGACTTGTCTGCACTAGGGGAAAAAAGTGATGAGCTAAATTAAGATAAAACTACACTGTGCCCTGTCTATCATATACTTTTTCAATATGTTAACAGTTACATTGTAAAGGTGAAATTTCCCCCCCGAGTGTAGACGAAGAACAGCAGACACTGTAAAACCTAGTTCAGTGTAGAAGCTGTTTTCGTAGTTCTGCTTTGGATGGGTTGAGTGGGAAAAGGGGGAAGGATTCTGTGGTGTGGGGGAGGTCCCTCTGTTTGTTTATTTCAATCTGAGGGAGGGACAATCTGGATTTGGAAAGCCAGAGATGGGGACCTTTATTATGCCTAGCACTGAACATCTCATATCCAATTTTAATTTTAAATATTGGGCCTGATTCTCAGTTACCCTATAGCCTCTTTACACCTTAGTTCCCCATCACATTACATTAAAGAGTGTGAGGCATTCAGGGGCTATGTTAATGGGCGGGGTGGTGCGGGAGGAGGCATATAAATACCTAAGGTAGATGAATGGAAAGTATAGATACAGAAATATTTTACTCTCGTGCTCTAATGTTAAGCTTTCCACTTTTATTCCTAAACTTGTTCTTTACTTGGAGAAAGGAAGTTCTATTCCAAATAGTTTTCCTCTCCATTCCGAGAGGTGGAAGTATCAAAAACCTGCTTGCGGAATCTTTTCAGCATTGCTGAGAGAGTTTGTTAAATAAATAAAAGCTGTACACGTTGTCAATATTTTCTGTGCCCTAGTTAATAGTTTAACTGTGAGCAGCTATTGATCTTGAGGTTTATTATCAGAACTCTTGTAATTTCAGGCTCTTTCTACACAATTTTGTCTTTTATTCAGATTGATTAATTTGAGTAGGAAGATGGATTGAAAGCAGTGGGAGATTCGATTTTTTTTCTACCAATAAAACAGAATACAGAGAGGAACAATATAAGATTTGTCTTCTGCACCATCAGCTTTCATGTAAACCCAAAGGGACAACTTCTGCTTTAAGCTGGAAAGATTTCTCTGGAGATAATGATGCACTGAGACAAAGTTCATAGGGGTTTTCATCCATTATAAACAAAGTTGGAACAGCTTCCTAAATGGTATGACTTTGTCTGTCTTTCTTGGTAATGGACTGCTGTCATGAGTAATACCAATGTGTGTGTGTGTGTATGTGTATATACAATTGTATTCTGAGTTCTTTGAATCATGTTTCTCCAAGCAACACATTTGTAGCTTTATTCTTGAAAAGATCTTATCTATTTGGGGAGGAAATTAATTTTCAATCTTTTCAACCCATTATTTCCACGCACAAGCCTCAGCATTGAAAGCTTGAAATATTTGTTTTGACTACTTCACAGTTATGATTGGCAGTTGACCGGGACAAGGGTGGTCTATTTAGTGTGGTCCAGACAGCACAACAACACCCACACCTCTTGCCCTGTGCTGCCCACAAGAGCAGACTTAGCCCCTTTCCCTCCACTGGGTAGCAATGCAAAGCAGAGGAAAGTGAGGCACACGTAGGCTTCATAAGAATATTTCTGAAAATTCCCACTTCATCACTTCTCAGTTCTGTAGTGAAGTGGTTTGTGATCTCTCTATGGGCAGAGACTTTGGTTGTCACAGCTGCTGGCATAACTGCACCTCTAACCCCTCCTGATCTCTTCAAGTGCACCCTTCTCAGTTGTCAAGCCATCATCTCTGTCTTGGGGTGGAAGCACATGAGTCTTCAACTCACCAGGTACAACTACACTATAGCTCAAGGTATAATACACTAGCACTGACTGAGCCAGCATGCTAAAAATAAGCAGAACTAGATGGAACAGCAGGGGCAGTGGGTCAGGATAGCCACCTGCGTACAAGCCTGTCTGAGCTACAAGTGTACTCAGTCAGCTAATTCGAGCCACCATAGCTATACTGCTATTTTTAGTGTCTTAGCTGAATTAAAGCTAGAATGGGTACAGCTACCTGAGCCAGAAATTACACCTCCACTTCATCGTAGACATACACTCAGACGGGGCCTTGATGAGAAGCCCTTTTGTGATTAGCCATGATAATTCAGGACTGTTGAGGTAATCTTCAGTTCTGTTCCTTTTGGGAGCAATGGGAGTGGTATCCAGTAACCAAACAGCTTTCTTACATCAAAGTAGGATTCAAAACAAAAAAAAGTTTGATAAAAGAGGCCTTAAAACAACAAACCAGCCAATATGCAAACCTGCTTCTCCCTATTCCCTAGATCTGGGGAGGGCCCAACTTTTTAGACACCATTAGCAGAGTTTATCTCTATCCAAAAGTGTTCCTTTTGCAAAAGGCCCCCCACTGCCCCTAATTTTTGTGTCATTTACGATCTTTACCAATGATGATTTTTGTTTTCTTCCAGGGCATTGGTAAAGATGTTAAACATCATAGGGCAGGGGACTGATCCCTGTGGGACTCCACTGGAAACACACACACTTGACAATGATCCCCCAGTTACATTATGAGACCTATCACTTTCAGTTTTTAATTCATTTAATATGTACTATGTACCATTAATTTATATTGTTCTAGTTTTTTAAATCAAAATATCATGTGGTACCAAATCAAACACTTTACAAAAGTTCATGTATAGTGTGTCAGCACTATTATCTTTATCCAGCAAACATGTAATCTCATCAAAAAAAGATACCAAACTAATTTGATACTATCTGTTTTCCATAAACCCATGTTGATTTATATTCATATGCTGGGTGTTTGCTTAGCTATAGCTATTGTCCCCACAACATCCTATTAAGCTAAATCAATAGAATCATACAGGAAAGTCTTATAACCTAATATACAATAACTTTACCTCACTACCCAGATCACACATAGTGTTCATAACATTATTACATATTAGTGCCACATCTATCACAACAGCATCTATCAGAATGGGACCCTGATAGCACTTCCCAGTGCTATTCTCATTAATAATAGAATTAATAGGACCTCTAAATGCAACCACAATGCTCGTTAAATAACAAAATGACAGCGTTACAAGGAGTTCACTGTGTATAGGCAGAAAATATTCTTGATGGAAAATGGCCTTTTTTGGGAAACATACATTTTTTCGCTGAATTTTCATTTATTTTTAAATTTTTCACTTTTTCATGAAAAACTAATCAGTTTTTGTGGTGTTCAAAAACCTAAAATGACCAAAACCTGAGAAATATGTGTTATTTGAAAACTGAGAAGTTTTGGCTTTGTTATTTGTGAAAATGGATATCTTCACTTAATTTTTCCAGCAAAAGTGTCTTCATTGAAAAATCTTACCACTTTCTGACTGGCTCTAGTATGAGCAGGTGTGTGCCTTGGGTAGGGTTACCATATTTGAATATTAAAAAAAGAGGACACTCCATGGGGGTGGGAGTGGTATTTGCACCAGTATCTACCAACTCGTGTTGTATTAAAGTAAAATATTGAGACACATTGGGGTGCTGTTGGTCCCGCCCTCAGTGCCCCCCCCCCCACACACACACTTGGCCCACCACTGCACCCTTCCTCACCCCCTGGCCCGCCGCTGGTTTGCTGCATCCATCCTCAGTCCCCCACCCACCGCTCCCCTCCTCCCAACTGCCACTCCCCTGCCAGAAACTCTAGTGGGAAGCTGCATAGCTACAGTATAAGCTAAAGGAGGCATTATATGGAAAAGCAGATGTAGCATATTCACTGCTACATCCCTTAAGGGAATGAAGTGTATGCTCCCCTCTGCAGCTTACCAACTCTGCTGGTCAGTGCAATGGAGAGTGGGACTGAACTACTTCTCCTCTTTGGGATGGCTAGCAGTATCTGCTTTTGCAGGTCCCTGCTATTGTAGGCAATCCCCCTTTGGCAAAGGCTGGGCAAAATCTGATCCTAAATTAAGAAGCAGAATTAAGAGTTTACGGACTCTGTGTGCAGTTAAGAGCTTTTTTAGGATAGTGAATGGTTAGTTGTGGTGTAACTCATATAATACACCATGGCATAGCTAGGGTATGTTGCCACAATTCCCTATTCCCATATTGACTTCGGTTTCTTTGGAGATGGTAATGGCTGCAGCTTCATGCAGTAGAGACAGTAAATTAAAAATAAAAAATTACAGGTTGCCCTCCACACTGTGCACTTACTATAAATTTCTCCACATAAACATGGTCCGTGCCAGACACATGGCACAACTTACTGTCTCCCTATCACTATTTTCCAGTATTTCCAACCCTGAGCATTCAAAAACCATGACTCCGACCCCAAATGTTCATACGTGGCTTCATCATGAGACTTCTAAAAATAATACATTTTGGGTTCATGTGTTCAAGCTTTTCTCCACTAGAATTTCTATATGAAAGTTGTTTCATTTAACTGTGTGTATGTAGGAGCAGGGCCTTTACGGAAGAACATCACATATTTCATGGCACAAGATAAAATCACAAGAGATGGCACCACTGACCATGTATAAAACAAGGTTATCATGTTCAAGAGCTATTACCAGGCAAAACAATGCAGTATTGCAAAAAAACACCCATGAATTCTTAATAAAAAGAACGGAGCTAACTCTGTATTTCAATACCACATAGTGAATAATGTCCTAATGACTGTTATGATGAAAGTAACCCTTACCCACACACTGTACTTTTCCTAACACAATAGTCCCACCTGTGTATTCCAGCAACCATTCCATTGTTTTCTCTGGGTGTTGGTATGTATATATAAGCAACAACTTTTGATCAGATGTTGGGTAAGTGGGTTTAATATCAGGTCAACAACCACCAGAAAGTTATGTTGGCCTGGTTATTTGGATGTTTATTGTATGAATATAGTGGTATGGTTTAATAAAGTGGCCACGGGGATCAGGGAGAAAGAACAAGCAAGGAGACAGTAGCTCAAGATAATCATCCCTAGGTAAACGCTTAACAGATTAAGGGAGAATGTCTAAACTTCTCGCTTCAAAGACTGTATCACCTCTTGCCAGCCAGCCTACTAAACTGATTTTCACAAATCAAAAAAAAAAAAAAAAAAAAAAAAAGGCCCATGAATGTTACAGGACAAAGAAAGTCTCTGCAGCTTTGAAAACAGACTCTCTCAAGCAGAGGCAGATTTGTGGGGCCTTGGGCCAGAGTAAGTGAGGGCCTCTCCTCACTCCTTCTGCCTGCAGTCCCCCTCGCCCGCCCGGTTCTCCTACTGGCGAGTGGGTTCTGGGCACAGAGACTTGGCCCACCTGCCTGGTGCTCCTACCAGGGAGTGAGGTCCGGGCACGGGGGCTTCCCCCACCTGTCTGGTGTGGGGGGTTGCCCTGCCTACCCAGCATTCCTTCCAGGGAGTGGGACTGGAATGTCGGGGCTTCCCCCACTTCCCGCAGGAGCGCTGGGTGGGCAGAGTGGGTCGGGCATGGGGGTGCCCATTTTTCCAGGTGGGAGCCCCAATTGGTGGGGGCCCTTGGGCATGGGCCCTCTTGGTCCGGTGGCTAATCTGCCACTGTTCTCAAGAGAGGAGCAGTAGCTGTATGGGTGAACTAGACTGAGGCCATGTCTACACTATGGTACCACTGAGATGCCCCTGTACAGCCATAGTATAGACCATTCCTACAGTAAAAGAATAGATTTTTCCATTGCTATAGGAATTCCACTTCCCTGAGCAACATTGGCTAGGCCAATGGAATCATTCTGGGCAGGCCTGGGGTGTCTGAAGAAATTAAGCCTATCTAGATTACCATTATGGATTGTATGTAAGAAACATGTGTAGCTTGGTTTTATTTTTTTGTTTTTTTCAATCCTTCTCTTATATTTTGTTCCTACTGCATACAGGGAGTACCTGTGGTTTAAGAAGGCTCTCTGATCACTGTATACCACAGGTCACAGACTACTGAAGGGAACTCAGTCTGCCTTGCTAAGTGACCACAGTTGATACACAAGATACTGTATCCAAGACACAAGGCCTGGTCTAGGAGTGGGAAAACCATGAAATTATACCCTGAGATAGGTAAAGGCAGGAGCCCTAAGACCCTGGGATGAGGAGTGCACTCAGCGATCAGGAAGGGGGCAGAGGTCCAGTTAGCTCTGCATCCATGACACTTACACTCACAATCAGGCAATTCATAACCTTTCAAGTATTTTCTCTTGTGACCTCCTTCCCCCCCTCCCCCACACCCATTTGTGTGTGTGTGTGTGTGTGTGTGTAGCTGAATTCAGTACAGCCCAGAGTTTGAAGGGGCAGCTACAATGTTATGGTCCTTGAGAGAAAGTCTGAAGGGCAGGTACTACTTACTGCACCCTTATATTCCTATGAAAACAATTCCTTCTGGCAGCAGCAGGTCAGTGTGACACAGCATGCAACCTCCCAAGTTTTCTTTGGTTGGCCTAGTATATAATGTGCATCACTATTGTGTAAGCATATCAGTCAGGATAACAAATAATGGGATTTATGAGCATGTCTCCTACTTACTGTTTTGAAAATGTACCCCTCAGACTTAAAAGGAGAGAGGCAATAGCATGGTTTGAGAATTACTATAATTGGAAATGTACCCCTGAGGCCTGATATGAAAAATATTACCATGGTTTGGGAATTAAAGCAAAGTTACAATTCTCTCTCTCTCTCTCTCTCTCTCTCTCGTGTGTGTGTGTATGTATATGTATATATATAATATGGCAATGCCAGTTTTTGAAGAACAGTAAGTAAATGTTTTTTTCTTCATACATTCTTCTTCATCATCCCACAGAAAGGGAGCAATTAGGGTAACTTTTGGATACATTTTCTATTGTGCCCGTGTTGAGTAGTGAGGAGCAAGTGTGAGTAGTAAATGAAAATTGTGTGTTGTATGTGAAAAGTTCAGAGTGGAAGAGAAATCAAAAAGAACATTGCCAAAAAGACACTAGAATGGTCAATATCTTTTACCATTTCACTTTACATAAATTATAGATTGCTTTTATACTGTACTTGCCTGATATACACAAGAGAAATGGTATTGAAACCCTTTATGTCAGAACCAAAGAGGGGAAGAAAGATTTTTTCAGTAAAATTTAGACTCTGTTCTTATTTCAGATTTACTTTCTGTTAAAGATAGAATATGCTAATATTCTACAGTATAGTGTCTGAATAAGTAGAGAGGGACATAAGTTCTCTATTTAGGTATCACAAGATAATTATATTCTGTTCTTGTCTATATTCTGACACTTCAGGAGTTAGAATCAGAGAATCATTTGGGTATGAAGGTGATTTTTATTGGGTAATCTAGTCTATCTCCACACCAGAATTCATTTAATTAGTCATGGTGGATTGGTGTCAAGTTTAGCTTTAAATATCTCCAGTTCTGCAGACCTACAACCTCATGGGGAAGGTTGCTCCTTTGTGTCACTGTTCTTGCCAGTTCTAAAGGTTTTACTAATCAACATAAATTTTCACTTCTACAACTGAAAAAATTACTTCTTGTTCTGTCTTCTTTGATTTTACTCTTTAACTACCACTTTGCTTATCTGTAGATAATTATCATGTCTCCCCTCAGTTTTCTGTAGTTCCACTTCTACAGTCCTGATTCTGATCTTGCTTACCATGTCTTTGGACTTTAAGGGAGATTAAAATCAGCCGCTGTTTGTCCAGTTCACTTAACCATTTCTGTTTTGTTCTCCAAAGTTTTCATTCTTTGTTGTTCTCTTCTAATCTCTCCCCAGTTTGACTGGTCTGCTTTTAACCCTTAACACACCACTAAACTGGTAGTAGTCTCTCTTCAGATCAAGGGATACAGCCTTGGTCAAAGCTGCTGCTGCGTTGCAATGTGCATATGTAGTGGATGCCCATACCACCATATCACTGTCATTTCTGTGGATATGTGCCAGATAATCAAGGTGGGCTATTTCCAGCACAAATCCAGGTTCCCCCCCCCACACACACACAATCCCACTCTACTGTTGGTAATAGCTTATCTAAAGTGATCATACACATTGTAAGGAGAGTGATCACTTTAGATAAGCTATTACCAGCAGGAGAGTGGGGTGGGTGGGGGAGAAAACCTTTTGTAGTGGTAAACACCCATTTTTTCATGGTTTGTGTGTATAAAAATATCTTCTGTATTTTCCACAGTATGCATCCGATGAAGGGAGCTATAGCTCACGAAAGCTTATGCTCAAATAAATTGGTTAGTCTCTAAGGTGCCACAAGTACTCCTTTTCTTTTTGCGAATACAGACTAACGCGGCTGTTACTCTGAAACCTGTCATTATGCAAGGCACTGCATTTAGCCGTATGGAGTGGAAATCTATCAACTGCATGAAAAAACTTGTACAGATACAGACAGACATCATCTTGCTTTCCAAATGCAAACAGATGGAAATGGACTGAAGGTAAAAAATACATTACAATCTACATACCACACAGACTATGCTGACAGCTTGTGCCACACGCTCTCAAAGAAACTGTGGAACCACCTGATCAACATCCTCTACAGCAAACAGGGAACAATAAAGAATGAGCACTCAAAAATGGGTACTCTCATAAAAAAACAACTTTCCACACAAACTTCCTCGTGGCTGGAATTAACTAAAACTAGACAAGCCATTTACAACACACACTTTGCTTCTCTACAAAAGAAAAAGGACACTAAACTTTCTAAACTATTACATGCCACAAGGGGCCACAGCAATGGTTCCCTCAACCCACCCAGCAATATTGTTAATCTATCCAACTATACTCTTAGCCCAGCAGAAGCAGCTGTCCTATCTCGGGGCCTCTCCTTCTGCCCCTCCACCCTCACGAACATGATACAGTTCTGTGGTGACCTAGAATCCTATTTTCGACGTCTCCGACTCAAGGAATATTTCCAACACACCTCTGAACAACATCCTAATCCACTGAGACCTCCCTACCAACACAACAAAAAGAAGGATTCTAGGTGGAAAAGCAGCATCACTTGCCCCACAACCTCAGCCGTGCAGAACACAATGCCATCCACAGCATCAGAAACAACTCTGACATCATAATCAAAAAGGCTGACAAAGGAAGTGCTGTTGTCATCATGAATAGGTTGGAATATGAACAAGAGGCTGCTCGGCAGCTCTCCAACACCACTTTCTACAAGCCATTACCCTCTGATCCCACTGAGAGTTACCAAAAGAAACTACAGCATTTGCTCAAGAAACTCCCTGAAAAAGCACAAGATCAAATCCGCACAGACACACCCCTGGAACCCCGACCTGGGATATTCTATCTACTACCCAAGATCCATAAACCTGGAAATCCTGGGCGACCCATCATCTCAGGTATTGGCACCCTGACAGCAGGATTGTCTGGCTATGTAGACTCCCTCCTCAGGCCCTATGCTACCAGCACTCTCAGCTACCTTCGAGACACCACTGACTTCCTGAGGAAACTACAATCCATCGGTGATCTTCCTGATAACTCCATCCTGGCCACTATGGATGTAGAAGCCCTCTACACCAACATTCCACACAAAGCCGTCAAGAACACTATCCCCGATAATGTCACGGCTAACCTGGTGGCTGAACTTTGTGTCTTTGTCCTTACCTGTATCTATTTTACATTTGGGGACAATGTATACCTTCAAATCAGCGGCACAGCTATGGGTACCTGCATGGCCCCACAGTATCCCAACATTTTTATGGCTGACTTAGAACAACGCTCTTCCTCAGCTCTCGTCCCCTAACGCCCCTACAGTACTTGTGCTATATTGATGACATCTTCATCATCTGGACCCATGGAAAAGAAGCCCTTGAGGAATTCCACCATGATTTCAACAATTTCCATCCCACCATCAAGCTCAGCCTGGTCCAGTCCACACAAGAGATCCACTTCCTGGACACTACAGTGCTAATAAACGATGGTCACATAAACACCGCCCTATACCAGAAACCTACTGACTGCTATTCCTACCTACATGCCTCCAGCTTTCACCCTGACCACACCACACGATCCATTGTCTACAGCCAAGCTCTGCGATACAACAGCATTTCCTCCAACCCCTCAGACAGAGACAAACACCTAGAAGATCTCTCTCAAGCATTCTTACAGCTACAATACCCACCTGCAGAAGTGAAGAAACAGATTGATAGAGCCAGAAGAGTTCCCAGAAGTCACCTACTACAGGACAGGCCTAACAAAGAAAATAACAGAACGCCACTAGCTGCTACCTTCAGCCCCCAACTAAAACCCCTCCAATGCATTATTAAGGATCTACAACCTATCCTGAAGGATGACCCAACACTCTCACAAATCCTGGGAGACAGGCCAGTACTTGCCTACAGACAGCCCCCCAACCTGAAGCAAATACTCACCAGCAACCACATACCACACAACAGAACCACTAACCCAAGAACCTATCCTTGCAACAAAGCCCGTTGCCAACTGTGCCCACATATCTATTCAGGGGACATCATCACAGGGCCTAATAACACCAGCCACACTATCAGAGGCTCGTTCACCTGCACATCCACCAATGTGATATATGCCATCATGTGCCAGCAATGCCCCTCTGCCATGTACATTGGTCAAAGTGGACAGTCTCTACGTAAAAGAATAAATGGACACAAATCAGATGTCAAGAATTGTAACATTCATAAACCAGTCGGAGAACACTTCAATCTCTCTGGTCACGCGATTACAGACATGAAAGTTGCGATATTACAACAGAAAAACTTCAAATCCAGACTCCAGCAAGAAACTGCTGAATTGGAATTCATTTGCAAATTGGATACAATTAACTTAGGCTTGAATAGAGACTGGGAGTGGCTAAGTCATTATGCAAGGTAACCTATTTCCCCTTGTTTTTTCCTACCCCCCCCCCAGACGTTCTTGTTAAACCCTGGAGTTGTTGTACCAATAAAATAAAAACCAGCAGGATCTTATTAAAGGGAAAAAGGCAAAATACCACATTTATTGTGAATACAGAAAGAATCATAGTAAGCAGTTAGTTATAGTTATAACATTCCATTCAATCTCATATTTAGTCACACATTCATTCATACAAACACACACACACACACACAGGTTCTGCAAGGTTGTTATCATAGTTACCAGCCTTAGAGTTGCTCATGCCAAGCCACTGGCCAGGTGGCCTGGACATGAGGAGGGAGCAGGGCCTTGTCAGATGCTCATCTGATGCTCCTGGAAGTTGGTTTGCAGAATCAGACCCCAAAGTTCTCACTTTTTAGAGTCTATTTTTATAGGAATTTCTTCCTATGCCAGTCTATGGGAATTGCTTCATCATGCTGTTGCTGAATCAATCAGCAGATAGCACATTCCTGACGGCTCCAAGATGTTATATTGTTCTTTGGTTCTCCCATTCTTGAGGCTGTTGGGTGGATTCCAGTCTGCCCTCCGGGGCGGGGTCCTCTGGTTATTTCCACTTGACGCCTTCTTCAGCCGATAGACACTGGATTCTTAGGCTGGCACCTCCCTGATCATTCAGTTATTATCCACACCAAGCATCCATCCACATACATCCTCTATCTCTATTTTAATCACAATTGTTAATACAACAAAAGGGCGGGGAGTCTCTGGGTGCTGTTTCTGTTGTTAGAGTATTGCTTTGAGTCTCTCTCTCTGTGAATTGCTTTGAGAACAGACTCTGTCTTCGAATGTACTAACACAATTAGCAGCTTGCAAGTTTCACACATAGAGGGAGAGAAACAGTACCAAAAACCCAAGAGACCTCTTAATTAGTAATACCCTGGAATTTGAACTATGGGGAATTAAACTCATTTGTGATTTTAATACAGAACTTCTTTAATATGATCCAACAGAGTTGTGCTGGAAATGGCCCACCTTGATTATCATACACATTGTAAGGAGAGTGATCACTTTAGATAAGCTATTACCAGCAGGAGAGTGGGGTGGGGGGAGAGAAACCCTTTTGTAGTGATAAACATCCATTTTTTCATGGTTTGTGTGTATAAAAAACATCTTGTGTATTTTCCACAGTATGCATCCGATGAAGTGAGCTGTAGCTCACGAAAGCTTATGCTCACATAAATTGGCTAGTCTCTAAGGTGCCACAAGTACTCCTTTTCTTTCATCAGAGAATGGAAAGCTCCATGGTCTGTACTGTAAATTCAGGTGCCTTTATTGCCATTGGTCTAAATATACACAACTCAAAGGGAGAGAAGAATTTTAATTACTTTCAGAAACTGTAAAACGTGCCTAAAGTAGCTTTTCTATCAGTCTGCCACAAATTTAAGGTTTAGTTTCTCACCGTCTACCAGAGTTAAAAATAAATCACTGATCTTGCAACTCTTTATTTGTATGCATTGTTATTACATGAGTATTGCCACATGAGAAAAAAAAACAGTTCCGAGGATTGGTCCCAGTGTACTGTATCCCATTACAAAGGGAAAATTGATAGCCTTCCTATAAAATAAAATACTCCATTTCTGACCAAAAAGGTGTGCAAACTATTAGTCCTTAAAGCTGTCAAAGAACTGCAGCTTTGCACTGCTCCTCTTTAGCAGTTGTAATTTTGGAGGGATTTTCCACATTTGGAGAAACAAATAAACATTTTTGAGGTAGGCTGTTGTTGGCATGTATCTATAAGGTGTTTATAAGCTTGGAACAATAATAGAATTTAGTCCCTGTGGGGATGTATTAGCAGATAAGAGTACAGGAGAAGTGGTCAAAGTTGCATGATAAATGTAGTTTATCTCTCAGGGTTCCGAGATTTTTCCCACCACATTCAGTGTGTCTAAATTACCCTGCTCTTCAAATTCAAAAACTGACCTAGTGAGACTAGTATGCTGACTCTGGTGCAGATCCAGTATGAGTTTCAATAAAGTTTTTGATTATTTTTGAGATGTCCTATTCCATTCAAGTACACAGAGGATTATGCCTGAGAAAAGTATGATTTTAATGTACTTGCTGGTACTGTGTGTGTTACTGTCTGCCACTGGAGAGACTTTTTAAATTGTGTGAGGTGACCCTCAGGTGGGTTTTGAGATGTTGTAAACTGTGTTGAGAAACCAGGAATAAGGCAGCAAAATTATGTGGCGGCTAGGGTCCTAACGGGAACGAGTGAAGGGTGAGGAAGAAGCTGTGCTTGGAATGTCAGAAGTGCTGAGAAGTGTCATAAATTCGAATGTTGCTGTCGCTTAATTAAAGTTTATATCCTGTGTCTGACATTCCATCCATTAAACAGTGCATGTACTCCAGAGCCACTAAAATGTTTTTATTTGAGGTCTCTCTTTGGAATAGATTTGGATAGATTGTCTGCCCTTCCCCATGGTGCCCTGCATCAAATCCTGATACAACCGTGTCACCATCTCCTCGCTATCTGTCAATCTACTTCTCTTTTTCAGCCCCCCTCCATCTTCTCCCTTATGTCTTTACTCTTTTACTTATAGTCTTTTTTATCCTGATGTTTGACCCCTTTGCTCCCTCTCCCTTCAGCTCCCCCCCCACTTTGTTATACCTCTGACCCCAGCCCCACTCACTGAAAGAGTATATGCTTCTGGGTGGAAATAGAAGAGAGAGAAGTGGAAGGGAGGGAAAATACATTGATTCGTGTCATCCAGGGTTGAATTGCTACAGAAGCAAAACAAAGAATATATCTAGACATGTGAGCTGCTTTTCTTTACAACCAGCTACATCAGAGGCTACATTGGGAGCAGTTGGATTTAAGGGTATTAGACATCCAACCAGATTTAAGGTACTTGCTACCCTTGTTGAAGTGCTACAGCATTACACAATTAATTGGGGCTTGGGCTTATGCATAAGCCCATCTTTGGCTACTTCCATTGTAACAGCTGCCATTTAAAGAAAGGAGACAAACACTTTTTTGACCTTTTATTAAACACACAAAAGGACCAAAGAAGTAAAAAGTTGAAACTGGAATAATTAAGTTGACTTTTCATTTTAGCAATTTCTCTTATTCTATTTTCTTTAGTTGCATGGACTTTTATGCAGGAAAAATCCTTTATTGACAGTTTTTAAATGCTCTTGTGGAGGCAAAAATGGAAAGAGTTAATGTAGATGGTTTTGAGTAGTTGCCATTGTTGAAGTCTGATCCTGTTCCCTTTGACAAACTTACACAAAGGGTATGTCTACACTGCGGAGCTGGGCTTGAACTAGCATGCTAGAAATAACAGTGTAGCCAGGGGTAGCATGAGTGGTGGGTTGAGTAGCTGACTAGCTGCCTGAGTATGTATTCAGGATATCTGGGCAGGTTTGTACTCAGCCCAGGGTCACCCTTCTTCAAATCCCATCTAATTCTGCAGTATCTTATTTGAGATGGAGTGCACAGTATTGCACAGAGCTTTCCAGATGAGGCAGAACCATTGATTCTTATGTAAGATGTAATCATAGGAGTGGAATGGACCTCGAGAGGTCCTCTAGTCCGGTCCCCTGCACTCATAGCAGGACTAAGTATTTACTGGACCATCCCTGACAGGTGTTTGTCTAACCTGGTTTTAAAAAATCTCCAATGATATAGATTTTACAACCTATTCTAATATTCTCCAACCCCTTCCTTATGCATTCTAACAGCTTATTTGCCTTTTTTTTTTGTTTGACTGTAACTGCACATTGAGTGGAGGTCTTTTTTGAACTACACATGTCAACACCTAGGTCCTTTCCTGAGTTGATAACCCTGTAAGGTGTATGAGTAGTTCATTTCCCTCTCCTCCAATGTATATATTACTTTGCATGACACTGAACTTAATTTGACACTATGTAGTTTAGCTTGTTTATGTCTTTCTGAAGTTCCTCATAGTCCTTTCTGTTCCTGGCCAACCTAAAGACCTTTGTGTCATCTGTAAACTTTGTTACTTCAATACTCATCCCTCCACATACACACCCTCACTTTCCAGATTATGAAACATATGACCTAGTATGGGACCTTGTGGCACCCGATTGGCAACCTTCTGCCATGCTTAACATTTTATTTCACAGGCTGAGCTGGACTCTGACTTTTTACCCACTTTGGAGGCTACCTTATCAGATAGGCCTAATGAAAAATAGGGAAAATTTGGGTGGTCTTCAGAGAGAGATGCTTGTCTTTGCTGGCAGATTGTGACATGACTGTAATATGTGGATCTGTGGCCTTGCAATTTTCTCCACCACTCTTCCCTGTGCTTTCATGGAACTAGCCTGTTATCCCACATCCATACATGTCACCTGCCTCTAGAATGAGAAATGCTGAGCTTTATACTTTACACAGTTGTACAAAAGAATCATATACCATACAGCCAGTCTAGTCCAGAAGGCAGTATTTCTGGTTTAGTTCCAACAACAGCAGCATTCGTTTAGGGAGCAGGTTTAAAATAAAAAAAAAGGAAGTGCTACTTCACACAACACAAAGTCAACCTGTGGGACTTGTTGCCAGGGGATGTTGTGAAGGCCAAAACTATGATGGGGTTTGTAGTGGGGTGGCTGTCCCACTCCTATACTAGATGGGGCTTCAACAGGCCAGAGAGGCTGTGCAGGTGGGCGGCCAATCAGAGAAAGCCTGCTAGGGAGCCAATCAGAGGCTGAGTAAGAGACAGTCAATCAGGGCCAGGCTCAGCCAGGCTCAGCCATACATAAAGGCTGCCCAGGAAGGGAGCAGTCAGTCTCTTCCAGGCCTTCAGAGGGTGAAGGTCTGTCTCCTGTGTGAGGGGACTAGCACCAGGGACAGTGCAGGGCAGATGAGGGGAGCAGAAGGGAACTCCAGCCCAGTATCTGCTTGGCCACAGGCCCTGAGGGAAGAGCCGGACCTGGGCAAAGGGGCTGAAGGGGAAGCGACCCAGGGAGAGAGGCGGACAAGGGGAGAGAAGGAGGGCAGGAAGGCTGTTGCCAAAGGGTCCCTGGGTTGGGACCCAGAGTAGAGGGTGTGCCTGGGTTCCCTCCCTTCCCCTCCTTGCATGTACACCCAGCTGTTGGATGTGGTGAGAGTGGACTGCACCAGACCCCTGGCAAAAGAGGTTAGACTTTGGGGTGTGGTTGGCTGCTGTGGCTGGGCAAAATAAAAGACTGCTGACAACCCCTCCCTCCCCCCCTGGAAGGGGGTGAATGTGGACTAGGGGGCACTGCTGGAGGGCAGTGCCTTGAAGAGGATGCCCAAGAAGGGAGCAACCTGGATCCAGGCACCAAGAGAGGGTGAGAAATGAATGGGACACTACCTGTGGAGGGTGCTCCACACTGGACCGAGCTAATTCCCTGGTGAGTCAGGAGGAGGCCCTGTGGTGGTGAGTCCCAAACCCCATCACATGGTTCAAAAAAGAATTAGTAAAGTTCATGCAGGATTGGTCCATCAATGGCTATTAGTCAAAATGGTCAGGGATGCTACCATTGATGAGCTGCCAAAATCTTAACAATGGGTTCCCTCCCCACCCCATGAGGGGGTTGTTGCCCACCCCATGAGGGGGTTGTTGTCCACCCCTGCTCCCCTAAGACTCCTGCCCCATCCAACCCCCCTGTGTTCCTTGATGCCCCCCCCTGGACCCCTGCCCCATCCATCCCCCTCCCCTGTCCCCTGACTGTCCCCAGAACCACGCAGGAGGGTCTTGTGGGCCCCCGTAGTGGGTGCCCACTCAGCCCTGCCCCTAAGAGCTGGAGACCCCTGCTAGGTGGGGAGTCCTAGCAGTGCTACCCTGGTGCAGCTCCCAGGAAGCATCTGGCAGATCCCTCTGGCTCCTAGGGGTGGGGGTGTGTAGCTAGGGGGGAGCAGGGGGAGCGACTGCTCCCCCACTGATCATATAAAAAAGTGACGCCTTAGGTGCTGACTCCCTGGGTCCTATGGGGCTGGAGCACCCATGGGGAAATTTTGGTGGGTGCAGAGTGCCCACAAGCAGCTCCCTGCCCCAGCTCACCTCGCCTCTACCTCCTCTGCTGAACGCGCTGCCCTGCTCTGCTTCTCAGTGACACCCACCCCCCCGGCTTCCTGCGAATCAGCTGTTAGGCGGGAAGCCTGGGAGGGCTGAGAAGCAGGCCGCGGCTTCCCGCTCAGGTCGAGGGTGGTGGAGGTAAGCTGGGGTGGGGAGCGGTTCCCCTGCGTGGCCCCCCCAGGTTACCTGCTGTGGCGTGGGTGGCCCTCCTTGTGCCCCTCCCCCATTGCAAACAACTGATTTGCGGGAAGCCTGGTGGGGGGGTGGAGAAGCAGAGCGGGGCGACGCCTTCAGGGGAGGAGGCGGAGCGGAGGTGAGCTGGGGGTGGGGCGGGGAGCTTCCGGTGGGTGCTCTGCACCCACTAAATTTTCCCCTTAGGTGCTCCAGCCCTGGAGCACTCATGGAGTCGGTGCCAAAGGTGCCACTTTTGGCTGGTTAAATGTAGAAGCCCTTTTAGAACCGGTTGTCCCTCACGAACAACCGGTTCTAAAAGGGCTTCTAAATTTAACAACCAGTTCTAGCGAACTGGCTCCAGCTCACCACTGGCTGCAACCCCATGCTCTGAGTGTCCCTGGCCTCTCACTGCCAGAAGCTGGGAGCGGATGACAGGGAACAGATCAATTGATGATCTGTTCTGTTCATTCCCTCTGAAGCACCTACCACTGGCCATTGTCAGAACACAGGATACTGGACTAGACCAAGTATGGCTATTTTCCTATTTGAATCTGTGCATCAGGTACAAGTGATTGCCCCAGTACTGTGTTCTATACTGGGGTGGGGGGACAACTTCTAGAAAGTGAGGTCTTTAAAACTCTGGTTCTAGGTCTTCCCAGGTAAGTAGCATTGCTCACAAAGCACTACAAAATGCACTGCAGGGAGCAAATCTGGTCTGGCAAGGAAATGATTAGACGACTTACTGTCTCTTTTCCACATCATTGCCATATGATACTATGGAACAACTATTCAAAATTGTCACAAGGACCTAAAACAGACTTAAGTGCTGTGATTACAGTTATGCATGGACCACATCAAAACAGTGGAATAGTTAATAGACCAACCCGGTAGTGGATGGAAAGGACATTAGGAGCATTTAATTCTTTTTAATAAAAAGACATGGTAGAACAAATCTAACGTTCTGCAGGAATTTTGTCAGGGTGTTTTTGTTTTTGAAAATGTATTTACAGAAACTTCTACCAATCTGTGTCCGTGCTATTTATTCCACCACAAGCTGTACAGGATGCAAGACAAGAGTGTTCAAAGTATGATTCATGAGTAAGATTTCATTTGCTGGAATAATTCCTCACTCTTCAGTTGCCATTTTCAACAAATGTTCTTTGTCAGTTTTGAAGAGCCTCAAATCTCAAGGAAGTTTCTTAAATGTGCATTAACTTAGGGGGAAATGTGTGGTTTTAGTCTAAGAAATAAGTAAAAGACTTAAAGAAACCTGGGCTAGCTAGATTTATAGAAGACAACAAAAAGTAAAATTCAAGGTGGACTCTGGACCACCTTCTGCAATCTATGCCATTGTGGAGCCTTACTAAAGTCTTAACCCAACTTGCAGGATTGGGAGCTTGGCTCGTAAAATAGGAACCCTCCTGGGTGGAGCAGCAGTTTCAGTGGTTGGCCTTTGTTAAGCAGAGGCTGTCCGTTGTGCTGTGCATTGTATTTTCTTCTGTGATGCTTTTTTGTGATGTGAATAAATGCTCATTAGGAATTTAAGAGAACTTGGCGAACTTGAGATCTTCACAGGTGGAAAGCCCATTAAATAACCATAGATGCTTGTAACTTCCCTAGGGATTTCATTTCTGGTTTCATGAACATAACATTTGTTTTCATCCTCTCAGTTTTATTCTTATCTAATTGTGAACCTAAAGGATTAGGAAGAAGGGCACTAGCCATAGTAATTTTTGTTCGGATACACAAAAGGTGCTTTTAGTTTGCATTTTAAGTCCAGTTCTGCTCTGAAATTGATAATGTACAAAGTCCAGCAATATTATTACATTTTGACTCTGAATTACCAGATAAATGACTTGTCAGAGTTCATTTAGGTTTCTGAATGTTTGGCAAAGACTGACAGCTGCACAGAACCTATAATTCGGTGATGCATTATCTCAATGAAATGAAATAGCCTCCCCAGGAAAATATATGCAAAATTAAATCTTGGGGGTCCAGATAAGGTTTTTACTAATTCAAAAAGTGATTGTGTGCCAAATAAGAGGATTAATTTTAGAAGTCAGATAGTGCCCGAGGAAAGGAGATGTAGTGACTTGCCACCTTTGAGCCAAAGAAGAACTCTGGATTAGTGTCAGGGTTCAGCAACTGGAAATCTTCCCTTCCTTCAGAATGGAAGGGAAAAGAAAATATTACCATCATCCATACTTTAGTCCATAGTGCACACAAAAAATATCAATGATATGCTTCCAATACGTGTTATCCATCTAAGCTACTGTGCCAGGATGGTGTGATAATATGATACTCCAGCAAGATAGTTAGAAAGCAGAAAAGAGTCAAAACAAAAGAAACACATCTGATAAATTGAAGTAATATTGGTTGATAAACCCTTCTCAAAGACTTTGCTGCTGATATTTCTCAGTGTGCTGTGGCTATTATGTGCACTCCAAAGCAGCCCTGCAAGTGATAGTTTTCACCACTGAATTATTTCTCCTGTACCCCTATTAGATGGTTGGTGTAGGACACATGGTCAGAAAGGCAGAGAGAAGGGGATGTGGTCTGGATTTCCATATACTGTATTTGTCTAACCCCAGGGGGCATTGGCAGCTGATTCAGATGAGAGCCTGGCCAGGTGCCTGGTGGCTTCTGAATTGGGGAGGCACAAAGGTTTTGGTGCATTTTGGTTGGGCAGAATGAGGAAGCTTGTTCTGCTTTTGCCTGTCAGAGTATTCATGTGTCTAGTCCATATAAAGAACGCCAGTCCTTTCAGCCTATCGCCTTTTGGCCACCGCTCGATGCACTTTTTTTCAAAATGGAAGATTTCTGGTTATAAATAAAACACAATTGCAAATTTGTCGGTGCATATTTTTTCTATTTTTAGCTATTATCTGGCAATATGAGAGCACTTGTATTACTATGGCTCTGATTACTGGATTTTCATCCCCAACTATATTAATGAGCAAGAAGAATTTTCTGTTCATCAGTTCAATTTATGAAGGACAAAATATGACATACAGAAAATTGGAGCTGTGGAGACAGCAAATTCTCCCTCCCCTCCTACCATCACCTAGATACTGTGAAATGCTCATTTAGTGGATCAGTTCTCAATTATCCAGCAAGTGCAAGTATTTGAGTGAGACGGTCCCTTGTCTAACGTGACTGAACATAATTTAACATATAGAGTACATGATGAGATGTTAGCAACTGAAAGCAAACTGACAGATGACATTTCATACTCAGAAGCACAATTTATGTAAAACTTGCTGTTTGCAGTCAGGTGTTTATTGAAAGGAAACTAATAGATAAAATCAGAACTAATACTAAATACCTCGCTGTATGGATTATTTCTGGGGATGTCCTGAATCAGAGCTTCAATTTGTTATAACAAGGTTTTGTTATGCAATTTATGAAGTTTATTTACTATAAGAAGTAATGGGGATAAGATTTATGTTGATGATAACTGAGAATTGAGTTTATAGGTAGCTACATATAATGATTCCGTTATTAGTCTTGTGTTCAGGCGGTTTGGCATCAGAAGAAAATCTCTCTCAAATACCTTGATCTCCTCTTTTAAATTGCCTAAAACAATTTATTTTTAACAACTTTTTAATTACTTTGTTCTACTTGTAGATTATTTCCATATGTTGGAATTACCTCTTGCTGAGATTAGAATCTGGCAATGGGTGTTATAATGCCCACAGACCTCATATTTTAAATCGTAGTAATAATAATCATATAACATCACCTTGCACTTCTTTGACAGTTTCCGTCCATGGTTCTCAAAGTGCTTTATAAACATTAATGGACATTTAAGGGCCCAATCGAATGTCCTTTTAAGTCGATGAGAATCTTCAATGGATGTTGGATCAGACCCGAAATCACTTGCTCAGAGTCACAAAAGACATCCTCTGGCAGAGTTAGAATCCAGGGCTCCTGATTCTGAGTCATGTGCTTGAATCAAAAGGCAAAGCTTGTACCTATTTTATTTAATTTAGTACAGAAATAGAGAAAATCAATTCCCAGACAGTGATCTGTGGGCACAAGCCATCCACAGAGTATTTAATGGTGGTCTATGGAGAGCTGACATAGCAGCGGGCTGGCATTGCCTACTCATCTCCAGCTCTTTCTACTGGCTCTAAGGCAGTGGCTGTCAACCAGAGATACACATACTCCCAGGGCTACACAGAGGTCTTACAGGGAGTACTCAACTCATCTAGATTAGTGTTTTTCAACCCAGGGGGATTGTGGGACAGGTTTAGGGGAATTGCAAGTGAAGGGTCAGGATTGGGGGTGGCAAGCAGGGCAATTTCCCCAGGCACCATGCTGCAGGGGCCCCCAAGAAGCTAAGTTCCATGCTTCAGCTCTCGGTGGTGGGGTTCCAGCTTCAGACAAGGCTCATAAGTGAAAGACTCAAGTATCACACTGAAATGTAAATACAATATGTATATTCCAATTTTTTTTAATTATATGGTAAAAATGAGAAAGTAATCAATTTTTCAGTAACAGTGTTGTGACACTTTTTTGTATTTTTATGTATGATTTTTGTAAGCCAGTAGTTTTTAAGTAAGGTGCTCAAAAATAATCAGACTCTTGAAAGGGGTACAGTAGTCTGGAAAGGTTGAGAACTCCTGCTTTAAGGTGTGCCTAGGACTGGTCCTGCTTGTGATATAAATATTGCATATGTTTCACCTCTTAAAAAAAAAGTGCACCTTTCACTTCAGGAGGTATCAGTGGTTTTCATGAATATACAAATTATTTATTTGAATATGGTTTCAGAACAAACTCTGTCCTTGAAGAGAAGGAGCAAAGCTGCAGTGGTTGGTGTATAGTTTAAACCTAATGACCAGGAATTAGGCATGGTCACCTCCCTTGTCCTCTTCACTACATAGACAAAGCCGTTTTTAAAAGTTATACTTTTTTCTTTCAGACCTTTTGTTCTGTTACAACTGGTAGTATTAATGTAGATTAAGTATTTTATACTGATCATTAGCTTTCATTTTGGACAGATTAATTTCCTCCAAGTGCCTTTCAAGTCTATACAGAGACTAATAAGATATAGTGCTTACTCAAACACTTAAACTACAAACCAGCTCTCTTGAAAAGTGATGGTGATCTCAAAACTTTTTTAAATCACAAAACACTTCAAAACATTATGAGGTAATGGGTCATGCTTTAAGGTACCCACATAGAGATGTTCTCATGGGAGAAAGCATGTGCTGATTTGGAAGCCATATTTTACACTTGTTCACTGCACTTTTACTATATTGTTCAATGTGCTCTAAGGACTCTGGAAAGTATTATTCTATATAATGGAATACAGCTGAAAAATGAGGGCACAGACTTCTGCTGTTTCAGTTTGAAAGTTTGGATGAATTATTTTTGACTGTTTAGTCTTCTTAAAAAGCTTTTGTATGTTTTTTTAAGTTTCTTTTTAAGGTAAATTGTTCCTTGGTGGTGGAGCACCTATTGATGTATAACTATACTAATATTACTGATAACTAATTCTGTTGACTTCACAAAAGTAGATGTTCCATGTACATCAGTAGCAATGCATCAAAAATGGGGCTTAATGCAAAATTTACCCACACACAAATTGTTATGAGTGCTTTTTCTATGCATGGAGTATCTATTAGATAACTATTTAATTGAATGGGTTTGTTCAAAAAATTGTTGCAATTTTTTTAAAGCAATGTGGTTTGATTGCAATTTATAAGAATGTTGTCTGAAAGTATCTGATACTTGTTCAAAGTTTGGGGTTAGTTGTACCTAGCTAGTCAGATAAATCACCTAACATTGTTTCTTTGACCCGATTGTACATGCACTCAAGCACTTCCACAAAATGCCTGCATGCACAAATTTAAAATTTGGATTCCACAAATATTTGTGCATACAACTGTAAAATATCCATAAAAAGTTACAAGAAGTATGTGCAAGTCCATTTAAGAATTCAGCTGAGTTATTAGAACAGAATATTACAAATTTTTGTGAACACTAACACTGTGGTTGGATGACGATTGTGCAAAGCAGGAGGAATTCTTCCTTCTCCTTCAATGCAAGTTCTTCAGTGCTGTTAGTCACCAATAAATGTAACAGATGATTTCGTAAGAAATCATCATCAAAGGCAAAACACGGTAGCCACCTTGCATAGTGAGTGCCATCTAGATCAGTCTCTACCTAGATCCTTAAGGCTGGCTGGCTGGATGTACAGTCTGCCATTTGGATGTTGATGAAGCATCTTCTGCATCATTGTGTTGCTTTCATCATACTTTTTGCTCCCTTTGCACTAACCAGAAACTTCATGGTGTGCGTCATGGTTCTGAGTGACGCACACAGCAGATGTGGGATGTTTCTTTCCAGGAGAGCTTACTCTTCAAGAGGACAGAAGCACATGATGTTGCTTGCAGAGCCTGTGACAGTTTGGAGAATCTGTACAATTTATGAATTCGGGCAGACGTTATGAAGCTTATTATAAAATTGTTGTATCAGAGATTCTCTGTGGATGTGGAATCCACCAGTTTCTGACAAGTGCTGCAGCTAGTTTGCCTTCTCTGTCCTTTTGCTTCCATGTGCATATGTGCTGAAACTAGGGGTGCTACCGCATCCCCTGGCTTGAAGTGGTTTCCATTAGATACAGGATTTGCCAAATGGTTCAATGGCTGTCAGCAACCCCTGCATATATTCAGTCTGCACCCTGTGTATTGACTAAGCTTATCTACCATGTCCAATTTGGTTCAGGCAACTATGATTCTTCCCTTCACGAGTCTATGATCATCGGTGAATACAATGACCAAACAGCTTTTAGAGAGCAATTTCAAATAACCAACTGTCTGCACAAATCTCTAAAGCCCTGCCATCCTGGGATGGTGCCCTAAACCAGCATAGCTTCTCCAGACATCTCATTTGGGTTTTCCTGAACAACTGTAGCCAGTCTTGAAAGAAGGATGGTTTTCAGTACTGCTAGAGTTCAGTGTTTGTGAGCTGTCCCTAGCCTGGTCAAAACAAGGTTGTAGGTTGACTGGATGGGAGGCAAAATCATCAAAGCTAATAGTTCTGGCACTGTCCTTTAACACCTCTCACGTGTCTTCTGAGAGGTGGCTATCTTGAGCCATTTTTTCCCCTCTAACCATATTGCCTGGACAACCCTCTATTGAGATAACCCAATATATCCATATGGTAAATATCCAAATAACTAGGTCAACATGCAGTATTCATAAATTAGTATAGAGCATTTCCAAATCCAACACAATTACCTATGTCTACAATATTAGACCATTATTGGAATACTGGGTCCAGTTCTATTATCTGTGCTTCAAAAAGGATATTGAAAAATTTTGAGAGGGTTCAGAGAAGAGCCACAAGAATGATTCAAGGTCTGGAAAACCTGCTTTACAGAGAGACAACACTCAGTCTATTTACTTTTTCACAGACTTGGTCATGGCCTATAAGGACCTACACAGGGAGAAGATTTCTAATACAAGAAAGCTCTTTTAATCTAACAGGCAAAGACGTAAAATCCAAAAGCTGGAAATTGAGACTAGACAAACGCCAAGTGAAATTAAGGTGCACATTTTGAACAGTAGAACTGCTTAGATAGGGATGTGGAAAATTCTCCATCACTTGATATCTAAATCAAGGTTGGATGTAATAATAAAATACCTGTTTAACCAGAAGTCATTGCACTTACTGCAGGAAGTACTGGATGAGGTTCTATGGCCTCTGTTATACAAGAGGTCAGATTAGATCCCTTCTGGCCTGAAAATCTATGAATCTGTCTTGAAATCCTCTCATGGACTTTAATGGGATTTTAAATGGGTCGTGTCTCAAGGAATGTAGATGATACTAATGGGAACAATATCCACAGAAACTGAATTCAAACAGTAAAATAAACTGATAATTCTATAAATGATGTTAACTAGCAGGCTTATTTGGCATTTTGTGTGTATATTAAAAAAAAAAAAAAAAAAACATAGAGGGGACTGTGGGTGAGGGGGCAACAGCCTCTTGCAAATTAGACTCCGCCTTTCCCAGGACAAACACTGGTCATATAGTTCCAAATTTCATTCTTACAGAACATTTTTTTTTTGTGGGGGAAACACCACTCAAGGAGTCTTCAGTTGTCTGACTTGAAATTGGCTGCCAATTCCCCCCCCTCCCCAGGCTTTATACTAGTTAATGAAATTTTAGCTCTTAGGTGGGGAAAATTAAATGAAACTAATTTTGTAAATGAAATCTGTCATATGGCTAGCTACAACTTTCACAACTATTATATCAACTTTTCCCCCCGAAGAGACTGAAACAGACCAATTTATGTCGGCCACAAACCAGAGTAACATCTTGAAGCTACCAGCTTTTAAAATATATATTTATTAGAATATTTATTTTGAAAATGGTGCAATATTACCCCTTAGGTTTTTTTAAACCTCTTAGGTTATATGCTTTGAATGTTTTTTACTTGTGAAACATTTTTTGATTTGTGCCCTCAGCATCCAGTCCTTTTTCACTCAGGCAAAACTTCCAGTGACATAAATAGAATCCACAATATTGAAAAGTCTGCAGCCATGTTGCAATCTCCTTTGGTTGAAGGTGTCCACCCACAGCTGGTTAATTCAGTGCATGGTTTAGATGACCTCCTGGATTCCTTGCTGACACTAAGATATCTCATAATAGCATCTGTGAGTAACGCTTTCTACCATAGACAGTTGGCTTGGCGTCTGTCTCCTCTTGGTGGATAATTAGCTGGCCTCAGTTTTGTACAACTTCATCATCTCCCATCTAGACTACACTCAATGCTGCATTTCTTGGCATGAACGCATCATCCCTTAGGAAACTCCAACCTGTACAGAATGCTGTGGCGCATCTCCTCAGGAACATGGAATACTATCATCATATCAGACCTGCCTTTTGGTTTCTACACTGACTTCCCATATAATATTGAGTCAAGTTCAAGATCTCTGCTCTTATCTTCAAAGTCTTGGTCTGGGCCCAGTATAGCTAAACAATTGCCTAAAGCTCCAGGATGAAGACCATGACTGACTCCACTTTTTGGCAGAAGTGAGCTTTCTATCATAAAGGTAAAGACTATCTATGCATGAGAGTGAGATTTCTTAGGGCCAGTCTGAAGCTGCACCAGGCACTTGGGTACCTTATGGAACTGGGGAAGGCCCCATGATGTGAATACCTTTTTCAAGGTTGAGATGGAAACATTAAAACATACAAAAAGAAAAGGAGTACTAGTGGCACCTTAGAGTAACAAATTTATTTGAGCATAAGCTTTTGTGAGCTACAGCTCACTTCATTGGATGCATTCAGGGGAAAATACTGTCCACGTATCAGATGTACTTCTCTGACCTTGCCTTCTCTGATATAAACACATAGGAACATGTCAACAGCAACAACAACAAAACCACCAAAAAGCTACATTTTGTGTGTGTGTGTGTGTGTGTGTATGTGTATGTATGTGTGTGTATGTATATATATATATATATATATATATAATTATTCTACAGAGAGGAGGAGAGATAATGAACCATGTGTGACAGATGTTTACTTTCTTTAATGAACTACTGGAAAGCTCTCAGATATTAGTGATGAGAACATAAGAACCTATATAGAATAGGATTTGTCTTGACTGAAGGGGTACAGGATTTTGCTAATAGGGCCAAGAACTGATGTCTTACATTTTGTGATCAGAATGTGGTGCATGTTAAAAAAGAGGGAAAATTCTTAGGACTCTCTTGTTCTACATTTCTTTTCTAAAGGGGAAGAACACACAACTACATCTGCAATTTTAATAGGAAGCTATTGGTTTTTATTATACACTTATAAGTGACCCATAACTGTGACATCTGGGAACATTAAGTGGTTTAAATTAAGTCATTAATTCCAAATAAGAGCCAACACAATGTGCTCCTCTCTAAAATATAACTTAGAAAGAAGAGAGAGCTCTGGCCTGTTGGACAGCAGCCCATGGTCTCATAGCTCAGAGTCCATTACAACCCTGAGCAAAGAGGAGTCATTTAGCTTTTTGGACGTGGCCAGATTTATGCTTCATTGTGTTTCCAGTGAGAGCAAATTCCAGTGGTGTTGACTTGCTGTTGAAAGTATCTCTGTGAACTTCTTCATTCTTGGAGCAGTAAGTTACAGCATTCCAGATGAGTATAGGTTATATAGAAGCTGTAGCTCATGAAAGCTTATGCTCAAATTTGTTGGTCTCTAAGGTGCCACAAGTACTCCTTTTCTTTTTGCAAATACAGACTAACAAAGCTACTACTCTGAAATCTGACTGTAGTGTAACTTGGACCTAGGCCATGTAGGCATTGCATATAGGAACGATCACCTTGAATTTTACTTGGAGTTGATTGGCAACCAGAGTAGGGAGCAGAGATGTGAAATGCATTCTTTGGCACTCTCCTCTCAGAAAGTAGACAGCTGGATTGCATACTAGCCAGCTCATCCATACAGCTTTCATGGTTTGACCCATGTAACAAGAGCATGAATGAGCAAGATTAGATCTGAAACGTTGGGGGCACAATTCATTTGCCACCTGCCAAGGCCTAGGGGGTGAGGCGAGATGGGATGGACCATTCCTGGCTGCTGAGGCAGTCTGGAGTAGAAACACAGGATTTCTGGCTCACAAGGAGTTTCAGTATTTCAAAACTTTATTTCCTCCTACTTTAGAAGGGAACGCTTTTTTAATTTCTCATTCATTTGAAATATCCCTCAGTGGTTGCTTTGGAAATACTGACACATGAAATATACTCCCCAGTACCAGCAGTTGCTGAGTGCAAAGTATGTTCTTGTCATTTTCACTGATAATATAAGCAGCTCAGGGAGCCAGCTGTCCTGGGAATCTGGAAGTCCTGCAGTCCCTAGCCCTGGAGCTGTCTTCATGGTGGGGTTGCCCCAGAGCTGAAGTCCCTGGAAGCCCTCTCCAGAATCTCTTTTGCTTTGTGGCAGGAAGCACAGGTGCTGACTTCCTCCAGGCAGGCCCCGCCTCACCCAACCCCTTCTCCCAAACTGCCATCCCTGCCTGCCTCTTCACATACCTGCTCCACCTCAGGCCACGCCCCCACACACTCCTTCTCCCAAGCCCCCCCGCCCCACCTCATCCCATCCAGTTCCGTGCCCTCTCCCAAGCGCACCCCGTCCCTGCTCTTTCCTCTCCCTCTAGAGCCTCCTGCACACTGCAGAACAGCTGATCTTGGGAGGAAGGGGGAGGAGTTGATGAGCAGGTCTGCCTGTGGATGGGAGGCACTGGAGGGGATGGAGTGAGTTGGCTTCCGGTGGATGCTAAACCCTGGGACACCCACAGAGTCTGCGCTTATGGCAGGAAGTCTGGAAGTACTGAGAGACCCAGCTTGAGCAGGCGTTCTTCGGGCTTCCAACTTTTCTTGTGTGGGCCTGGGAACCTAGACCCTGAGAGCCCTGGCTGAAGCTTCATCTTCCAGAGTTTCCAGACTGTCTGCCTGCAGAGCCAGGGTAGAACACTGGTTAGACACAGGTTTTCCAGGACTGCCAGCCCCACAGCAAGGAGCCTACAGCCTTGTCAAGCCTGGAAGCCTTGTCACAGTTGGACTGTCCTGGAACTGCAAACCATGGGAGCCCAGATGTCCCTGGCCCCAAAGCAGCCCACATGGTGAGCTCTCAGGGTAACAGGCAGGTTCCCAGCAGACAGATTTGCTTTGGAACCCTGGCTGTGATTTGACAAAAGTTAATTGAAACAGACGTTTTCATGTGATATCTTGGCACTTCCTGACAAAACCCTCCTTAGTCAGAAAAATGCTGACCAGCCCTAGTCTGGAGTTCTGGAAGCAGTGATGAGTCCTCAAGTGCTGAAAGACAACTTTGACAACTGTGGGGAAGGCCCTATATTAGCTGATGGAATAGTTTAAAAACATCACCAGATCCTCAAGGTCCTCTGCTAGCAACATCACTTCAGGCTTACCCAGGCTGAACTTCAAACTACTGTTCCACATCCAGGTCTTAATCTCCACCAGGCACTTGGGTACCTTATAGAACTGGGGAAGGCCCCATGATGTGAATACCTTTTTCAAGGCTGAGATGGAAACATTAAAACATACAAAAAGAAAAGGAGTACTTGTGGCACCTTAGACTAACACATTTATTTGAGCATAAGCTTTCGTGAGCTACGGCTCGCTTCATCGGATGCATTCACTTCCACTGAATACATCTGATGCAGTGAGCTGTAGCTCACGAAAGCTTATGCTCAAATAAATTGGTTAGTCTCTAAGGTGCCACAAGTACTCCATTTCTTTTTGCGAATACAGACTAACACTGCTTCTACTCTGAAACCTGTCATTAAAACATAAATGCTTTCTTGTCTTTACAAATACTGAAAACTTCAGTCAGATGTTATGGAAGTATAGTGGCTATGACTCTCCTCTCATTTACACAGACGTAAATCATGGGAAATACACTAGTTTATACATAAGTGAGAGGAGAATCAAGTCTATAGTCTTATCCTACTTGGCCATTAGTTGCATTTCTACTGCTCAATTTTTTTTCCTTGTACATGTAAAATTTTAGATTAATATCTTTGGTTCATTTAGCAGGGAAGAAAGTGTGCAGATTTTCTTTCTTAATACAAAATTTCAGCCTGTCAGTACCGTGCACCCTAAAGACAGAGGCTTATCTGTGAAACCTCCATACAATTATTGTATAATGAATTCCGACCCCTTCATTAAAAGAGAAAATCACCACAGAGACCTTTTAAGGCTAATTATGTATGCTGTACGATTGGATGTAAGTACAGTGTAAACTGAGCAGGCAGCTAAGAACTTGTCTCTGTGGTGATCTTTTATTATTATTCAAAGTTTACAAATTTTGCATTCAACCTATTTTATTTAATCAGAATTTTGGTAGAGCGATATAGAGAAAAGAGGTTTTGATTCAGGTAAAATTAATTCCAAACGATCAGCCTTTTCCATTGTTTTTATTCAATGAAACTCTCAATGCCCCATTGCATTTCTGGGCAGTTGAGATGAGCCTGAATAAAACTCACAAGCAAATTGAACTTAACTTGGGTGGATTTTTTATTACCTCTTGTAGAGGTGCTAGTGTTTACATATTTTTTTTCCTGAATCTAAATGTATAGTTTTTTTTAAAAATGCCAAAGTAAAAATATATCTTGATAGAAAGTCACTCACCTTTTATGTCAACAAAGAACTGGAATTTGGCAGAGTCCCACACCAGAGGCCCTTAAATAAACTTAAGTAGTCACTGGAAGAAAGGTAAAATTCTCAAAGATATGGAAACTCAGACAGAAAACAGAGTAAGAATAAATGTTTAACTTTTGACAAGGCAAAAAAGTTAATAGTGGGGTGTTCCAAGGCTCCAGAATAAGACTAGTATTTAGCATACTAATTATATTTACTAATATATTTACTGGAAAAAGGGGTGTGCAGCAAGGTGGCCAAGTTTGCAGATAAATTAGTTAGGGTTTTCAAGGCTAGAAAATACCATGAGGAACTTCTGAGGGACCTACCAAAAGTAGGTGAACATGCAATATAATGAGAAATTAAATTTTATGACAAATGCAAGATAATACATGCTGAGAGGAATAATTTCAACTATTCGTACTCATTGCTGATTTTTAAAGGGACTGTAATCACACAGGAAGAAACCTGGGTATCACTGTGGACAATTTAATGAAAATGTTTGCTCAATATGCTGAACCAGTCAAAAAAGTAAATAAAAAAGATGGCTTTTTTCCTGTGGAAAATTTTGACTAAAATGAAAACACTATATTGTGTGTGTACTGATTGTGGTAATCTCAAACATCATTCTGAAGCCTAGAATGTCTGAGTCAGTGTGATGCAATGGAAACAGTTACAAGCATGGCTGAGAGCTCTTTTTGTTTGGAATATCACCAAGCTAAATCATCATTGGGAATTGCAGTCTGTTACCGCATCCAGTTTTTAAGTTCTCGGCCAATTTTGGCCTTTTTACACACATGACTTTATGAATTACACCCAAGCAATGGTGTGTGTGTGGGTGTGTGTGTATGTGTACACAAGAAGTACCTTTATTTACCTTCTTATAACACAGGAATAAGAAGACAGTAAACAAAATTGGAAGGCAACACATTTGACAATGATAGGCGGAAATACTTTTTTATATAATGCATAATTATCTCGTGTAACTGAGTGCCACTGGATACCTTTTGAGGCTAAGAGCTTAAAGTGATTTATATAGTCCAGAAATGTATATGGATAATGAGAAAATTCACAGATACATTAGATAAGGCCAACAATTTTAGAAAGTATATAAACTTCAAGGTATAAGTCAACATATAACTGAAAAGAATTAGGAAAATAACTTTCCTGAGGGCCAGATATGTCAGTTTCTGTATCTGTACCGTCCTCTCCTGGAGTATCTAGTGCAGTTTCCAGCTGTCACCTGTCTCTGGGCAGGGACCCTTGTCCCACTTCTTTCTGACTGAGGTGTTTTAAGGTTACACAGCTCCCTGCCTCCCACTACAGTTTGAACCCGTATATGTAAACCTCCGGAGTGGGTGGTACAGGGATAGTACCTCTCAGGGAATAGGAGGTTACAACTTGAGAGATTCACCTTAATCACTCCCGCCCTCCCCCTGTTCTTAATTCCTGGTGGAGTGTGGCAGTCCTCCCTCCCTGGCATTGCATACATAAACCATTCATACACTGAACGCAGTATAATCCCCCAGAATGTTGCATGCAGTTCCAATATCTGTCACAAAGTAATCATATGCTTACTCACTATGGGGATTTTGTATTGTATTTTCTTCTGACTTTCTGGCTACCATCAGTGACAAAATTCTGGATTAGATAGACCACTGGTCTATTCCTGTATGGCAATTTCTGTGTTCTACTACACCTGTAATCTAGTTGCATTAGCAGAGGAGAATAAAAATTCAAATAAAACAGTATTCCTTTACTTACATCTCAGAAGTTTTACAAATTACTTTTATTCAGATGTTCTGAAGCTTTGATTTCTTTCCCTTTTACTGCCCCCTCCTCCTTCCCTGGGGTTGTATTCTCATTTATTATTGTAGTTTAATCAAGCAAATTACATTGTTTCATAAAGGGGGGCTGAAATAGCCACAGCTATTCATAACACACTAGTTTTCAAGAGACCATTTAGTAGTCAACTGCTGGCACATAACAAAGGAGTTGTTTTTATTATGTTGCCACCACAGGCAGAAAACATAATAGTGGTTCCTCTGTGTTCTTTAAAGCCTGCAGTGAAAACAAGATGATACTGTATTTCTGTTTTTTAATGTTATACAAAATGTAGTGTGTGCATGTTGTATTCAGTAAACTACTCTCCTGAAATTAGACTGCAAGTACCCTAGATGTTAGACTTTCCATAGCAGAAGTCCATGTAATCTTTAACAGCATTCACACTCAATAAAACAATAGGTCAAATTCATCCCTGCTGTAAATCTATTGAAGTAGAATTACACCAAGTTCAATGAGTTTTTTAGTAAATAAAAGGTTCATATTCTGGAAAACTCTGATCAAAGAAGAGCTGAACAGTTTGCAGCTTATCTTCCTCCTTTTTTTTTTTTTTTCAATTGAAGCATATCCCTCTCACTAGCAGCTACTCTCCCATACTAACAGCTACATGCCCCCTTCATCAAGGCCACTTCTGCAGTTTATAAATGTGATTGGCACAGACATTAGGGTGATTGGAGCATGTTCCACACCACTGCCATAAGCAGGGAGCTCCCAAGTAAGAAGTTTGGTACTGCTGTTTCAGCAAGTGGAGAAAAAGCAGAAGTATCCTAGCAATGGATAAGCCTGTTCAACTCCTGTTATGAAAGTTTGCTTTTTCCTGCTCTCTCTGTGAAAGCATCTGGCGGCTTGTTCTGTGTTGGAGCAACAGCTCTTCCTGTTACTACCCATTGCTCTTCCTCCCGCATCCATGACACAGAAGACTGCTGTGCATAGGACTCTAGATTGGGCTTGCTTGCTCTGGGTCAGCAACCTGGCACTTTTGTAGCTCGTATCTTGTTTCTCAATCTCAGTAGGTTCTCAGCATCACAGCTGGGTCACTGCTCCTCTGTTCTTTGGAAGTGCAAAAACTCTCAGCAAAAGAAGCATCAGTAGGAAATTGATCTGATAAACACATGTATGTTTGTTTGTTTGTTTAGTAATGAAAAACAACTAATAAAAAATAAAGAAAAAATGAAAACTTAAGTACACCCTGCTCCAGTTTTGAAGGGCCTAAAAACAGCTCTGGGAAAGGGCTGCTCCAGGGATCCAGTCAGTAGTGGGCTTGAGGCAGCTAATCAGGGCTGGGCTGGGCCAGTATATAAAAGGCTAACGGAGGAGCTAGGTTAGTCTTACTCCAGTCTTGGAGTGGGAAGGCCCTGGCTGCCTGGGAGCACAAGGGTGCTGTGCTGTGCTGTGCTGTGCTGTGCTGTGGCAAAAGGAGCTGGGAAGCTCCAGCCTGGCAATTCCCCACACTGAGGCCTTGGTAAGGGCTTAAGGAGGTACTGAGGCTGCAGAGGTAGCTGGTCCAACTCCCTTGCCTGTGATGAGCAGCCATTACAGACTGCAGTTTGCCCCAGAGAAAGGGGGCTAGTTGATGACTGGCAGTAGCTACTAAGACAAGGTGGGTATAGAGGGTTAGGGGTTCCCCTGGGAAGGGAGACCCAGAGTAAGAGGGTCAGAACCCTGAGATAAAGGGCACTGCTGTCTGGGAGGGACATGAGGGCCTGAGGCAGGCAAGACACCAGCCAGCAGAGGGTGCTCTGGGGCTGAAAGAGCTAATTGCAGAGGCAACCAGCAGGAGGTGCTGCACTGGTGAGTCCATGGTCTGCTACAATACCCTAAATATTTAAGGATGGATACTGGGGTGGATATTCAAGAATTTCTTAAATATAGGTTACCACCTCTAATCTTTCAGGGTGCTTCTTTATACAGTCAGCTGAGACTATTCCCAGATCAGCTGTAGCTCCTCTTGCTGCTTCTGAGGTTGCTGTTTGAAGCTGAACCTACACATCCAAGTCGTTTCCAAATCTTGCAAAGTTTTCAATAACAGTCCTGAGATCAGGCCTTTTCACTTTGTCTACATGGTTAAAACTGACTCGGACTCTTATCTCCCACCTTGACTATTGCAACCTTTCTTTCTGGCCTTCCTAACACCCCTCTTGCCTGTTCAGGTGCATACAAACCATAGCTGCTCAAGTCCCATTTCTTAGCCATGCCACCCCATTCTTGAATCCCCCTACCAGATTTTTCAGTTGCCACCACATGAAATACAAGAGGCTTTCCTTACCATTTAGGGCCCTTCCTTGCTCAGCCTCTTCCTGTTTATCCTCTCTTGTACTGTATCTTGTCATCCTCGCCTCCTTCACTTCGCCAATGATGGCAGTCTCCATTGCCCAGTTCTCTGCTCTCCCTGGGAGCACATGCATGCTGTCTTCCAGGCTTCCCCTTATATAAAAAAAGGGCGGGGGGGGGGGAACCCCTATATAGAGGGTCTGCATGAAGCCTATCCAGAGGTGAAATACCATTTAAATACACTTTTCTTAACTCAAGTGGTGTGTAGACCTTGTGCAAACAATCTACTCAGAGCTGAATTTCATCTAGAATGTCCTCCTTAAAATAACTTGTAAAAATCACTATCTTGTTCTCCAAATCTCTCCTCAAGGCCCATTTTTATTGTAATATCTGTAACTGACAGTCACTAATGGGTAGTCAGGGTGACAGTAGGACCTTCTGACATTAACGGTTAAGTAAGTGGGGGCTCACTGGGATTTGGATTGCTGTGGTTTTCTTACTGGATTGATACTAGGGTTTTCACAACTAGGTTTGAACTAGGGATCTCCAGAACTAAATGGCACTGCTTAAACTACAGAATCAAGGCTCACTAGGGAGGATTGTGGATCAGTGCAATGGGGACCTGTAATGCACATTCACCAGTGAGTTACAAAGGCTTAATGGCATGGGATTGCCTATGTGGTGGGGCAATGCATTCTGGAGGGGTGGGGGGTGATTTCTGAAAAGCACTAATGTGTTGTGCATTAATTGGTCCATATAGATTCTACTGGTGCGCTTTAACGTAGTGCTATTTGAATCGGTAATATGTTAAAGTGCACGAGGGAGCCCTTAGTGCACACCAGCAAGGTCTACCTGGATCATTAATGCACTTTAGAAATCATACCTCTGTAGAGTGCATTGCCCCACCATGTAGAGGTACCTTTAGTATACATTTGTACATTGTCCGGGCGCAATGGGACCCCAGTCTGGATTTGAAGTGTGTATGGGGTGGGAGAACAGCTATTGAAATACAAAGAATAAAGAAACTACTGTGTGAAGATGCCTTGACATTTCATATGCCTTAAATGATTGTACTGTTCCTTAATTCTAGTTCCTAGATTAGAAAAAGGATTACCCTGTGGTGTGGGGGAGGGGGAGGACTAGGGAGAGAATACAGTCTTTCATCAGGCTCTTCTGTCAGAACAGCATCAACCCTCTTGTCTCTTCAGACAAGGGAAATTTGTCTATGAAAGTGTCTGAGAAGGACTCTGATGTTTGCATCAAGTGCCTTTTCCCCTCATAGCATGAGAGAAGTGTTGTCACACCAGTCAGAAGTTCATTTTTCTATCTCGAGATAAACAACTACTGGTGTCAAAACTTTTATACAGAGTGAGTGATTTTGTATGTTTTCTCCTATGGCATTATTTTGAAAATCCCTTGAGTGTGAAAACAATGTTTTTTGGGGGGTGGGAGGGAGGTGGGCGTTCCTTCCTTCAATTTGAAGATTTTAGATGAATTGTTGTTTCTATCTGATACAAAATATACTGGCTGGAAGTGTTGCTCGAAAGAAGTTATGGGGTCAGCTCTTGTGATCTGGGGATTGTAACCTGAAGAGCAGGCACGAGTACCTCATGTAATGCACTATTCTGATTTTTTTTTATATGTGATAAACACATTTGTAAAAATGAAAACCTGGTTGTGAAGAATTCAAACCAAAAAAGGTGCTGAATGTGGAATATGAATTGAGTTGTTAGCCCAGGTCTAGAATTTATACTAAGCAGAAAAGAACTTTTTAACATTTTCTAGGCAGCCATGAGTTGAAGATAATATCAGGGAGCAGGGTGCATGGGGAGACATGGAAGGAAATGATCATATTTAAAGATAAAAGACATTCCAAAATCATAACTCTGCAGACTAGTGTCTGTCAGTAGGATTGGCTTAATTTTATATGTCAGCTTTTGGGCGGGGGTCGGGGGGGATGTGGAGGGGCGTTGTTTGTCAGATAAGCACTAGATTCACGAAGAAATTTAGGAAAGGAGATGCTGGGTGTCTCCATGCCTGAATTTTGTGTGCCTATAAAATCATTGGGATTCACGAAGTCCGACGTAGGTGCCTAGACCCCCTATATAATGAATGAGGAGAGATTGGCACCTTAGAATGGGATTCATAAAAGCCAGCGCATTAGGCAGCTCCTCCCCTAAGACGGGCAGTAGAAGATGCCAGGGAGAGGAAATTTGGAGCCTAAACCTGGGCTGCAGGGAGGTGCCTCCCTCTGCTTGGGATTCTCAGCTGCCGTCTCCTAGAGTTAATTGCCTATCCCATTTTTGTAAAAAGTTAGAGGTGGAGGGGGAGAGTGGAGAACCTCCCTCAGAACTTTAAGCACATTCGTTAGGGTATTCACCTGGGTGTGGGAGATCCCTGGTTCAAGTTCCCCCTCTTCCTGTAGAGGGGAGAGGTTTTGAACAAAACTGCCACCTCTCAGGTGATTCCCCTAACTACTGGGCCTGTGGGATATTCTGATGTGGGGCAAGAGGTCCCTCAATTACTTCTGCTGAAGATATTCCACTGTGGCTAAGTAATTATTCATTGCAGCAGGGGGTCTGGATCCTGGGTCTCCCATCTCTCTGGTAAATGCTCTAACTAGCAGGCAATATAGTGATTTTCACATTTACACACACTTCCCCCCCCCCCCTTAGCCCAGTGATTCTTTCATTATTGATCTGTTTCGGAGCATGCAGCAGCTCCATGCCAGGTGCCCAGATACCTCAGCCCCAGTGTGCTGCACGAACAGGAGGAGTACTTCTACTATAAAAATTTAGGTGCCAAGCGAGTTTAAGCAGCTACAGTATTCAGCAGAAGCTTTTCAGGAGTTGTGAAAATCACAGTGGGGCCTGATTCTGGGATGTCAACATCTAAAGTGGCCGATAAGCTCTTAAATCCTTTTGTGAACCAAGCCCTAAGTGTTCGCCAAGTTTTTCAAGCATTCAGCTCTTACCATTCAATACCATGATAATGAAGACAAGTGTCCAAGAACAAAAATATGGGTATCTGAAGCCAGAATTCTGCCCTCAGCTACAGCATACAGTTTGCACCTTGTTAAAATATGACAACTGAAATTTCCTGTTTACTCCCTAGAAGGCTGGATTATCAACTCTATCCTCTTATGAAGAGAGGAAGCTATCATCAATAAATAGATTGTGTTTGAGAGAAGAGTACACATTCCCCCCATGAGAGAGAGAGTTTATTTGGATGTACCCGTTCTAATAGTTGTGTTTATTTAATCAAGCCCTGTGACCTATAACCTAACTACAAGAGTTAGAAGAGTGTTTAGAAGAAGCAATTTACCAGGAAAAGGCACTGTCATTTTTGTGTGCAAGGGAGGGGTGTGGAGGAGGAGAGAATTTCTCCAGTCAAGAAATTCCCTGGATTCCATAGTTCAATTGACTTGTTCTGCATAGTACAAAATAAACTCTGTTAAACAATGCCAAACAATTAACTTTGAGAATGACAGATAAAGTACTGTAAAAAAAAGTTTCAGAGTAGCAGCCGTGTTAGTCGGTATTCACAAAAGAACAGGAGGACTTGTGGCACCTTATAGACTAACAAATTTATTTGAGCATAAGCTTTCGTGAGCTACAGCTCACTTCATCGGATGCATTCAGGTATTTTCCACTGAATGCATCCGATGAAGTGAGCTGTAGCTCACGAAAGCTTATGCTCAAATAAATTTTAGTCTCTAAGGTGCCACAAGTCCTCCTGTTCTTTTGCGTTTAAAAAAAAACAACGTGAAACTGCATGGTAAACTGTGTGTGGTGGCTGCAAGTATTCTCTTAATTTTTTTTTGTTTGTTTTTTGTCTTGATAACACAGAATAAGTCATTTCATTGAAACTGTTGCATTCTTTTAAATATTACATATGAAGTTGAGAGGAACCCAAATTTGGAATTTAAGTTCAAATGCTTCAGAAGGCTCGACAGTTTGTATCTCAATCCACTTCTGCTGTTGATAATTTCAACCCAAACCTAAAGAAAGAGGGACCTGTTTTCTTGTTCACATATGGCTGAAATCATGCACAGCAGTTCTCAATGTCCTCTTATTACAGAAATCTCATGGGGACAGTTGAGCATGTGGCATTCTGTCATTCAAATTATTGAATTTAACTTATGCTTTGTATGCTTTTTCTGATAGCTTTTAATGGATTTGGTTTCTTTGGATTTTGCTAAGAGATTTTTATTATTCCACTCACCAGTTGATCCAACTGCACTGAGGTGGGCTCAAGAAACTGCATTCAGATCTGGATCTTGGAGCAAATTAGGTTTGCCCTAGGTGTTGAAATTGGATTCAATAGCATCAAAATCACATGACCTTCTCTCACAGAATCTCATGAACTAAGCTCCAACCTTAGCCCTAATGATCCTGCCTAATGTATATTTTAGGCTTGGCTAAAAATTTCCATCAAAACTTTTTCATGTGCCTGGAAGACACAGCTTAAACCAGGGAGCCTGGCCTCTAGAGGAGAATGGGGACAGAAGATAGCCATGCGACACTTCCCATGAGGCACCACGGTGACATTTCTGAATTGAACTATTTATTTGAGTTTGACTAAAATGTTCTTGGTTTTCATTTTCCAAAAAGTCAAAATTTTACATGAAACAAAATCCCAACATTCCACCCCCAGCTCTATTACACTTGACATTTTTGAGGAACTATCTATCGTCTGCAAACTTCAGACCCATTCAACCCTGTGGCGTTCTGTTTACAGAAGGTATGTGGAGCATATCACCACACTGCACTATGATTCCATATGGATTAGTGCAGTCACACAGCAAGCCTGTTTTATAAAAGTAGTATAGTTCACTAGTCAATTCCGTTAAAAGCCACTTGACTCACCCTAAGAGATGCACATTCCTCCAGGCACATCAGCATGACAATGGGAAGAAACTTGCACTGTCATGAAGCGTGCTGCATCAGTTCTGTGAATAAACTGGGGACTTCCGTTTTCAGGGCTGTCAAAGCAACACCTTTTATGAATACTAAAAATATAATCGTGTCGAGAAAGTAAAGCTCGTTGCTGCTAATTCTTCTTATTATTTTAAGACTGGCCCTGCCTTAGACTAGTATTACATGAACACTGTCCTGGAATAGCTTAATTGGTCATATTGCCTACTCTTTTAAAAAAAATCTTTTATGTTGTTATCACTCTCAATTTTCACATTGAACTTCAAAGGCTAGAATTAAGTCTTCTTCAAACTGACCATTTGAGCAATGAGATCAGTTTTATTCTATTATCTCCCATTTACCACCACCAAAAGAAAGTAATGTGTGCAGCTGACAAATATGTGTAGGTACTGTAGGTTTTTTTTTGCTGTGTACAGTGTTCATAATTACTGCATGTACGACAGGTCAACTCTCTTTAACTAGCTTGCTTCCTGGCTCCCTATTTATTATCTATGACCATAATCATTTACACTTCATACTATGGAAAGCTAACAAATCCTTTGTGTATGTGGCTGAGCTGTGCACAGCTGGTGCAACAGAAGATTAAGTTGCCCATACACTAAACTGGATGATTGATGGCCAAGGTTTTCATCTTCTAAAGTGCAGTTTCGTTACATAATTACAAGAATTATATGCAGCGCTAAGTTTATTTCCTGACTACAAATGGAAGGGTTGTTCTGACTGAGGTATGAAAGAAATTATAAACTAATTTATGGAAACAACATCTGTTGTGTATACACAAACAAAACTATTTTAAGAAATAAATTTATTTCTCTCTCTTTGCAGCTATTTATAAGAAAAAAGGAGAAAACTCAAAGAATTATAGTCTATGTACACAGCCTTTTTTGCTGAAAAATAAGTGCTAACATAAATTGTTAAATCCAGTGACATAAAACGTAAAAAGGGCATGCAGAATGAAATACTGAGTTTTAACTTTCACATCCATTTGGTGCCTGATTTGAGGGGTATATGAGATCTTGAAGTGAGCTGTAGCTCCCGAAAGCTTATGCTCAAATAAATTCGTTAGTCTCTAAAGTGCCATAAGTACTCCTCTTCTTTTTACAATCCCAATTGTGGAGTATCTGAGTGTGATGCGTTGTGCTCCCCATGCTAGCCCTGAAATAACTGAATTAGGCCAGCTGGGTCCAATCAGCTGATTAAGCTGCAAACAGGGGAACTTGAGGTTGGAGGCAGCTAATTAAAGAGAAGCTCACCTGCAAGGAACAGGCAGGGCTTCTACAAAAGCCAGGAGGTTGGCAACAGAAGGGGTATCTGGGAAAGGTTGCAGTCACTTCTTGAGAAGAGGGATGAGTGTTCAGAGGCTGCAGATATGAGTTGCCTTAAGTCACTCCCTGGAAGGAGAGAGTGAAGAGACTGGCAGACCAGAGGAGGTGGAAGACCAGGACTTATGGAAAGGCAGCAAGATGCAGGGAATGGACATTGCCTGCTGTGTAGAGGGCTCCTAACCTGGAACCCAGAGTAGAAGGTGGGCCCAGGTTCCTCCGCCAGCCAGTGGGGGAGTGGCACTGTGAAGCAGAAGACTGCTGGAGAACAGGAACCTTGATACACTCCCCTGAGAAGGGAAACCACAATAGGGACCTGGTCAGAGGGCTGAGTCATGAAGAGGACAGTTGCAGTTCCTGAGACTGAAAGGGCCTGTAAAGGAGAAACTGATGGGTTATAATCCCTAGGAGGCAATGCCATCCAGCAGTGAATAGAGCAAACCCATCCCACTGAGCCTTTTCCAGTAATGCATTAAGAAACATGACTGCACTTCTCTCTCGCTTTCTGTTTATCTGTAATAAAATAAGCATTAAATTTTAATTTTTTTTTAAATCATGGGTAAACTTTATATCCTGGTCACCTGCTTCTCTGAGCCCCCCCCCCCCAGTAGCAAACACAGAAAACACAAAATTTTGGCACAGTTGCTCTCAAAGATCTCTCTGATCCAAAAATGATATGTGTGACCCAGAAATCAGTTAAGAGTTTGATGCGTGTCTTCTATCCACAGCCATCTCTTGTGGATAGTGCAGAGTTGCACCCCCTGCAGGTGAGCACACAGAGGAATTATTTGTCCCTGAGCCCATGAGTATATAGAACAGGCCCACTTTCTACCATACCCCTTGGCTGGGGCGGTGCGGGGGAGGTGGGGGGGAGGGTGCAGGTTATTACTCCCCTTGTATAGCTGGCCAACTTTGCAGGCTAGTTTGCTGAAAGAGTGGAGTCATAGCACTGCCTCCACGCTGCCCTCAGAGGAGTAGATCCTTGTGGTCCCATGAGTAGAGGGACTGGGACTGCAATGGAACATTGCATGGCCATTCTGCAGGCTGAACGTGGGGGGGAGGGGGGGGCAGGGCGGTCCTTTTACCTCACTAATTCCCCACCAGTGGAAAGGGCAAGAAACTGTCTGTACTTAACCAAAATATTCTGATGAACATTTTTTTTCCTCTTTGTACTGCAAATCAGTAACCAAACAAAACTAGCCCTCCTCATGTACAATTCAGAATAATACAGAGGCATTTAGGGCTTGATTCAAAGCCTTCAGAAATCAATGGGAATCTTTCCGTGGACTTTAGTGGGTTTTGGATCAGACCCCGAACAAGAGGGTTTGTTTCTGGTCGTGCTCTTATGGGTTAGGCACTTGACAGTAAATATGATTTATTGACTGTTAGGAGGAGCTTAAAATAAAATTAAGGTACAGTTTACAATGTGTGTGTGGTAGGAGGATTACAGCATATAAGTAGCATGGTTAGGCTGGTACTGGACCAAGTTTTAGGGTTAGGGACTTTGTGAATGATTTTGGGTAGGGCATACAATGAACATAGAACATCGTGTAGGAAAGCACAAAGATGTTTATTGCCCCAATCCTGAACCACTCAAGCCAATTACAGTTTTGCTAGATGCAAAGGATCAGGCCTTGTACCACAAATTGACAAACATACAGACAAGGTGAATGGTGTTCGCAGACTAGAGGAGATAGGGGGTTGATCTGAAATGAAACAAGAAGGAAGATCAATGGGAAGGGTGGGCACACTAGACTTTGAAGACAAGCACAAGCAGCTTGCATTTGATGCAGGAATATTGGGGAAAGAATTCAAAGTGGGGAATGACATGGTCAAAATGATGGGAAAGAAATAGGATTTAAGCAGCTGCACTGTATATGGCCTGAAGAGGGTTAATGTAGGTTTTTAGGGCCAGTGAGGATAGTATTGCAGTAGTCAAGGTGGGAAATGAGGAGGACCTGTACAAGAACTTTTTTTTTAGCTATAGAAAAAAGGACAGATCTTAAAAATCTCATGAAAGAAGCAGCAGCAGGATTTGGATAAGGACTGGATGTAAGGAACAGGGGGGAGGAGAAGAGTCAAAGACAAAACCCAGATTATCAGCATAAGTGATGGTAAGGATAGTGATGGTGGTAGTGTTGGCAGTCATAAATATAGCTCAACGGAGAGAATGAATTCAATTTTGGCCATGTTACATTTAAAGTGGTGGTGATATCCAAGAGGAGCCATCAAATGAAGGGAGGGAATGATAGAGTAATCCAACTAGATAGGAGCAGAGGTGTGGAATTAAACCATGATTGAGAAAAGGTGTTACTCTTGCTGTTCATCTGTTTTTACAGCACCTGGCATAATTGGGCTTTGGTCTCTGGCTGGAACTCAAAGGTCCTACTGCAAAACAAATGATTATCAGAAACTGACTTTTTTAAGGGTCTGATTTTTTTAAGAATGGGTTTTCATGTTTTGTGGCCACATTTACTCATGCATGTAACTGCGTCTATAATTTTGTGTCTGCACTTAACTTTGGGGAGAAATGCTACCACTTTTGTAAGCATGATGAGCTAGCTAAGCAGTAACATTATTTTCAGTAATTATCTACATTGCAGCTGCAGACTGGAGGCTGCAAAACAAAAACAAAAAACCCAAAAATGCCAATGTTTAATGGTAATACTTAAATACTGGAGGCTGCAAAACAAAAACAAAACAAAAACAAAAAAACAAAAACAAAATGAAATATGATTGAAACAAAAAACCCAAAAATGCCAATGTTTAATGGTAATACTTAAATACTGGAGGCTGCAAAACAAAAACAAAACAAAAACAAAAAACCCCAAAATGCCAATGTTTAATGGTAATACTTGGGAAGTTCCAAACTGACACCATTGTCCCTTGCAAAATGTGAAAGAATATTGCCCTGAGATATGAAAAACCGCTAAAGTCAATGACTTTCTGTCATACCTTAATTGTAGCAGTCTTATTGATGATGAAATTGTCCCCTACCCACCAATACCTTGTAATTTTGTACAAAAAAATATAACAGAAGCCACAAATATTTTGAATAGGGTTTTTTTTTCCTGTCAGTAGCTGTCTTTAGAAGGGTTGGTCAGAAGTCTCCATACTGCAACTGCTTCCTGTTTTTATAATGTGGTGTGTGTTCTCTTTCTCTCATATTACCGCCCACCCTTCTAATACTCATAGGAAGACAATTTAAATAAATACAGTCTACTTGAAAGAGCTTTGCACACTTGCAAGAATCATTTACAGAGAAATATACTTTAGAGGCAAGCACAATTGCTGCATATAATGCAGTGGAAATTTCTCCAGTGCACAACTCTGGGGTATAGCGAATTATTCCCTTCGTAGTCTCATTGATTTGACTTGTATCTGTTCCATAATCCCTGAAATAAAACTCTGCGGGGGGGGGGGGGGTGTTCCTATATAGCTTCTTTCTTTCTCCTTGCCTTTTTTTCCCACATACTCTTTGTGCGCAGGTAAGCATTGCGATTGAGTGAAAAGAGGCAAATTCCACTATTAAATGCTGGTAGGCCTTGTGTATAAGAAGAATGTCTTCCAGAAGTGGTTTGCCTTACAATTTTATACCACTTGTCTATATAAACAGCTTGATGTGTGATAGCTAACATAAATAGACCTTCGTGTAGCAACCCCTCTAACCCTCTCCTACAGAGCTCAGAGAACTCCTTGGAGTTGGGAAGTTAGAATGCTAGAAAACGCACACGCATGTACGCATGCAAGGATAGTAGGTGGGAATGAGAATTAAGGGTGGTTGTAGGAGCAGCAGCAGGTCTGCTGCTTTTATGAATAGTTCCCAGGGCAAGTGGGGAGTTCTGTGCTAGTAGCAGTGGGAACTGGTACCCTGCAGATAGTCAACAACCGCACATGAGGAATTGTACCAAAATGAGTCCTGTGACACTAAAAACTTTAGAATTGGTGATTTAAATGTAATCATGAGGAAGTCAGTTGAAAAGACCTCAAAGTGAAAAAGTCAGGAAATTAAAATCCTTGAACTCAGCAAAGAAGTCTGTCAAGGTTCCTCCCCCACTCTGAACTCTAGGGTACAGATGTGGGGACCTGCATGAAAAACCTCCTAAGCTTATCTTTACCAGCTTAGGTCAAAACTTCCCCACGGTACAAAATATTACCCCCGTTATCCTTGGACTGGCCGCTACCACCACCAAACTAATACTGGTTACTGGGGAAGAGCTGTTTGGACGCGTCCTTCCCCCCAAAATACTTCCCAAAACCTTGCACCCCACTTCCTGGACAAGGTTTGGTAAAAAGCCTCACCAATTTGCCTAGGTGACTACAGACCCAGACCCTTGGATCTTAAGAACAATGAACAATCCTCCCAACACTTGCACTCCCCCTTTCCTGGGAAATGTTGGATAAAAAGCCTCACCAATTTGCATAGGTGACCACAGACCCAAACCCTTGGATCTGAAAATAATGAAAAAACATTCAGTGTTTTACAAGAAGACTTTTAATAAAAAATAGAAGTAAATAGAAATAAAGAAATCCCCCCTGTAAAATCAGGATGGTAGATATCTTACAGGGTAATTAGATTCAAAAACATAGAGAACTCCTCTAGGCAAAACCTTAAGTTACAAAAAAGATACACAGACAGAAATAGTTATTCTATTCAGCACAATTCTTTTCTCAGCCATTTAAAGAAATCATAATCTAACACATACCTAGCTAGATTACTTACTAAAAGTTCTAAGACTCCATTCCTGGTCTGTCCCTGGCCAAGACGACTACAGACAGACCCAGACCCTTTGTTTCTCTCCCTCCTCCCAGCTTTTGAAAGTATCTTGTCTCCTCATTGGTCATTTTGGTCAGGTGCCAGCGAGGTTACCTTTAGCTTCTTAACCCTTTACAGGTGAGAGGAGCTTTCCCCTGGCCAGGAGGGATTTCAAAGGGGTTTACCCTTCCCTTTATATTTATGACAGCGCCCTAGCTGACTGCTGCCCGATGGCCACGTCTTGAAGAAAGGGAAGGCCAGATACTGACACACCTACAGAGGGAACCATTCCCCCTCTGTCACCTGTAAACTTGTTTTATTCTTGTTAATTTCACTTGGTTTTGTTTGCTGACAAGCCCTGAAACCTGGAGACATTAAAGTGACCTGACCAGAGGGTCAAGTCACAGGAACAGGCAGAGCACTGCAGACCTGGAGTGGACCCTCAGCAGGAGGTACTTGATGGGGGAGAGGGATGCTACACCACTCTTAGCTGCAAGGAGGTGCTAGTGATGACTCCACCCCTTCACAAAGATACTTAACCAGATCATAACAGTCACATACTCCTTTTAAAAAAATGGGTGGGGAGAGAAATACTGGATAAAATCCTGCCTGTATGGTAGTCAATGGCAAAACTCCAATTGACTTCAAAGGGGCCAGGATTTCTCCTAGTGTTTAAATGGCAAGGTTCAAGAGCTTATTGATACCAAAAAGGTATTCTTCATAAAGCACCACTTCATATAGCACTACTATAAAACCATTCTGGGTAGTCTTTCTAGGGGGAAGCTGGCATAATTCAGGGCTGAACTAGCTGCACCAGCTCAAAGTCTACAGTAGAAGTAGAAAAAGGTCCAGAGAAGAGCAACAAAAATTATTAGGGGCATGGATATATTTCCATATAAGAAGAGATTAAAAATATTTAGGGATAGGATGAAAAAAGCTGATGCAGCTGCAGTGTACAAAATAATGAATGCTCTGAAGAATTCCACTTTAGATTCTTATTTACCTTTTCTCATAATTTTCTTATAGTAGCTGAATGCACATGCTGTCACACAGGTGTAATTTGTAAAAGTGAACATAGCTGAGAACTTAAAATGGGAGGGTACAGACCATGAAACCCAGTGATGATTGAACCAGTGATAGCTCTTTTGTTTAAAGACCATCAGCCATGCTTGTAGCTGCTTCCAAAGCTTCACACTGACTCTGCAGACATCCTAGGGTTCAGAGTGACAATCCTTGAATCATACAAATAACATAATAATCTATGTAATACCATAGTGCCTAGGAGCAATAGTCATGGGCCAGAACAATTCAAAGATTCAATCAATAACATTGAAATACAACATATTTAATACTGGTAAAGAAAATACTATGTTTTTTTACACAATACATATTTACCTTATGGCAGTGTGTTCCACATGTTAGTTTGAGCTTCCCAAAAACTTAGAAGTGATAAAAAATAGACATTTATTTGAGTAATAAGAATAATCAGAGATTAAAAATAGTAAATCCCCTCCATGTCTCAGGACAGAATCCAACCACTCACTATCTTTGGTTAAGAAATTTACTCCCTAAATGTGGTGTTGCACCATTTTCCACTGCTGTTTTTTTCATCTTCATCTGATGCTGGTCCCTGGTTAGATAGGATACTGGCTGAGATGAACTATAGGTGTGGTCCATAATGGCAGTTATAGTCCTCTGTCCCTAGACATCCTAGCTAATTATACTTTTAATTTTAAAATCTATTTTAAAAATATTTGGTTTGAATAAAGTTTAATTGTACTGTATTGTAATGTTTGCCCAATGTCTCAAACTTATAACTTGGGCTCAATGAGGGGAAGGATTGTGTTTTGTTATAAATATAATTAGGACTCTGTGTCTGTCATAGAAGTCACCAATTCTGACTCTCTCTCTCTCTCTCTCTCTCTCTCTTTTTTTTTAAATTCATCCCAAGCTATACCAGAGAACATTTTGTAATTATAGCTACATGTCCCTGGCTTCATTTATTTGCATTGTCTTTTTACAGATAGACAAAGATTAATTTTAGTGCCACTCTTGTTCATGCTGACACTTGGTTTAATATTTTCCAATAGTTTTACCCATCAGGAGCTCACATTTTAGCTCATCTTTCTGGTCCATAAAGTTCTTTTCTGTGATTATAAAGAATAACCTAAATGAAGTATACCAAAAACATTAATTGCTTCCATGTCATGAGATTCATTTTATAAAGTGCTATGCCAGGAAAGTGGTATCATCACCAAATATAGAATCAATGTTGAATCTGTCAGCAGTATTATTAGCTTTGATTTTTGTCTGTAATACTCACATCATTCCTCTAGGGGTGCGAAACATGGACCTGTTATCAATGGCATATTAAAAAGCTTGGCCGTTCCCATTTGCAACACTTAAGACAATTGCTGGGCATCACATGACATAACTAGGTTTCCAACACTGAAGTCCTAGCGAAACTTCCTCAGTCAACATTGAGGCTTATTTGATCTGCGCCCAGTAAGATAGACTGGCTATGTAGTTCATATGCCTAAGACCTGTTGATCAGAACAAGGCTTATATTTTGCATTGAGCTCCAGCAATAGTAAGCATGGAGGGCAAATGAAATGTTCTAAAGACCTCCTGAAACAAAATGTCTTCAAAATGGAAGTTTCTGACATGGCCTTTGTGTAACTGGTGATTGATTGTATTGCATGGTGCTGTGTCCTAAGGGTAGATCTCCATGATTTGGAGAAGAATTGTGCTGAGCAGCTGGAAGCACTGCACCACGCTTTGAAACAGTATGCAGTTCTATCAACATAACTAGGCAAATGGCTCTGTGGCCAGGGTGGTAAACCTTGTTCTTCCCAAATTTGTCTAGGGAGTCTGGAGAAGACCCAGTAATACAAACAATGATTGTCAATATTGTCTTTGAAATCAAGGTGACCAGTTTTATCATGTACATTGTATAGAGTAGCTCTAAGCTGTTATACCTTTTGAGGGAGTGATTTTTATTTTAAAAAAGTCTAAAAAAGCCCTTTCATTCAAGGGGCCTAATCCTACTACCAATGAAGTCAGTTCCATTTGCTTTTGACTCTACAATGAGCAGGATTCTTTTCTGTCTCTGAAAGCTTCCTCAATTACCTTTTTGGACTGCAGTCTTTTCATGCATGGTCTCAACTAAGAAGCAAAGTTTCTTTGGAAAGTTTCATAAAAATCTGATTTGTTCATGTGTAGGTGGGAATATAATCACATGTGCATTAAGATGCTTTAAAGATTTTTCTCAGATTAGCCTTTTAAAAAAAAATTGGGTTAACACAAATCAACATATTTACTTAGACTCATGCGAGTAGCAATATAGATAAAAAATGTCTTTCCTTTCTGTTATGTTGTTTGGCAAATAATGCAACATACTATGGTATTGCAAATTGTTTTATAAGCATGCAAGCAGACTCTACTGTTCATAGATTGAAGGAGACAAGGTTAAAGCAACAGTGGAAATCTAACTATGAATTTCTTGACTTTTGAATTCCAAACTTAATGTTTTTGGATTTAATGTATCAAAATCCTATACAATCTACATCTTTTTGTGGTAAATAACTCTTAAAAGAATTTTCTCATGCCCCTTTGAATGCAGTTGCCAAACACAAGCTGTGCTATAACCATATTTACAAAGCTTGTGTGTAAAACATATGTATTTTAGATTAAGTTTGAAATTATGCTTCATTTTTAACTTTGCCTATGTGATCTCCAGGTTTTTAAGTAACTTCAGAAGGAAAATAAATATACCATTATTCAAAGTATGGTAGTGTGTCCAAGTCTTTTCTGGGAACTAAAATTATGCAGATGGAGGGCAGTGTTTCCAGCTAATTTCACAGTGTGTAAGATTCACAATTCCTGCAAATAATATAGAACATCAAGCATCTAATCTGTCATGCAGTGAGGTGAATGTTTTCCCCCTGTGGAACTTATCTGAAATATGATTGAAACAAAACTAAAACTAAACTAGTCCATATCAGTATTTTCTTATTATACTCTCTCCCAGCAATTGTATAGATTGTATAGGGAGATGGGCAGGAAACCTCTGTTAGTACATCATATTTAAAAAAAAAACAAAAACAGGAAATGCAGAAGTGAAGGTTTCTACAGCAAAATTAATTTGTCCGGCTGTTGCACATATAACAAGGAATAGAAATAATATGTCCATAAATATGTGGTTCACATTCCGTTCATTTTGGATGTAGCCTATAGCCAGGGGTTGGTAAATGTGACTATCTTCATTTCCTGACTTGATTTTTAATTGAATCATTGCTAAAAACTATGCTTTTACTAATATTGCAATGTTTAATCTCAGATAGCGGCATGGAATTTTCACATAGTAGTAAATGTGCATTACCTGTGTGCCTTGTCAGTGGTGTATTTACAGTTATGGTGAGTTATTAGGCCTTATATGTATGCAGTGCACAATGTTTTAGCTCTAGGAATACAGAGGTCCTAACTGTAGATCTCGAATGAGGTAATAGTAATCTTTAAAATGTTCAGTGATTAGAGACCAGGTGTGGTTAAGTCCCTAGCAAGAAGTAATATTAATTCCACTCTGCAGTGTCTACCCATTTAGAAGAGTAAAAGCAGACAGTAAGGAAGAGTAACCCATGGCAGTCAGAGAGAGAACATAGGAAGAGAGAGTACCAAATGGTATCAGGGACTGAAGGAAACCCCTCCATCTGGCAGCTGGGTTCCCAAAGAGTAGCACAGTGCAAGGCATTTCACAGGGATGGCTTAGGATCTGCACAACAGTGCATTGTTCTTCCCAGAGATCCTTGGTGCCTAAGTGGAAAATTCAGGTTGTACCTCCTCCATGGGGCCTGCAATAGGATATATTAACTCCGTATTGGGTCAGAAGGGGTTAAAAGACTGTTCTGGGCCCAGGTAACCCAGCCCCTCCAGCCCTTCAGAACATGTGCCAACTGGAGAAAGGGATGAAAAGGGAGCATAGAAGAGGGAAGTCTGGGGAGGAAGAAAGACCTATCCTGAAGGTTCCTGTCAAAGGCACCACAGAAGCATCCCTGAGGGAATTGGACTATATGCTGAGCCCGGCTGGGGCTGATAGTTTGGTTTACTTTTCTTTTCATCTTATCTTGGAGCAGAAGCTGAGAGGGAAAATCAGTGGTAGGAAGTGACACAGGGAGGGTAATTTGGTGCCTTCTGGGGCTGGACATCCCACCCCTTTAGAGATGTTGATGTCATTGGTGGTACAGTCACAGTACTAAGTTGTGCCCTGCCACAATGTGGAGAGTAGGCGTGGGAAGGGGGCAAAAAGCTCCTTGAATTCTCTTCTGCCCTTGTGCGCCTATGCAAGGTCAGCTGCAATCGAGCCCACACGTTGGATGTTTTGATTCTTGTTGAGATTCTTCACACTGCAGTTGACTTCACTTTTTTTCTCTCTAATGTTTGGTCTTTATAAATGAGGTAAAAACACTTTTAGGGGCTTGTTACATTTTAGAGAGAAACATCTGCAGCCTAAAGCACCTGCTGTACTTTAGAACGTTAACAATAAGAGAAATGTGTTCTCAGAGATGCCAATAAAATAGTTATTCGTGGAATGATCACTTCTTTTTTTGTCAACATTCCATAGCATGCAAACATTGTATCCTCTATTTTCATGAAGCATGTCTCTGCGTAACTGTCTGTGTGGGTGGGAACAGGCATTATATATTTTAAAGTTTCAGATCGCGGGGGGTGGGGGTGGAAAGGGACCATGGGTCAGTGGGGTTTTGTTGTTGGCTTTTAAGAAAAATAGTTCTATCTGTGGCTTTCTGGCTACTAGTGCTGATGCATCCTTTTGCGATAGGGTAGCTCTCGAGACATTCCTGGTACAGAGCTTATCCTATGTTAAGTCATCTTTATCCCCTTGTTTTGAGTGACTCATTCCTGCAGCATTGGCATATCAGATGCTATCACAACTGAAAACAGGCCAGTAGATGTACCCCTTTCTTTATCATTCTTTATAGGGGAGGACTCAGGTCAGAAATGCAATTGAAGCAACACTGGGACAAGAAACAAAGGTTTTCTCTTGACATTTCAAGTATTTGACACAAGACACAAAGTAGCTGGTTTCAGATTAGTTGGGATTAAGTAGCTATATGATATTTGTCTCTTTTGGAAAGTGCTTTGAAATCTACTGATGAAAAATGCTAATTAGAACTATTAAAATGTGAGTACACACACACACAAAAAAAATAATCATCCCCACATTGGGTATGTGATTTGCCCAAAATCATGCAGTAGGCCAGTGGAAAAACTGGAAATAGAACCAGGTCTCCAGAGGCCCAGTTTAGTAATCTACTGAGTAAATAACGCTGCCTTTCCGGATAGGTTGTCGTTTATTGTCCATATCTAATAAAGATGTCGAAGGTCTGATTCTGCACCCATCTTTATTAAATTTGCTAAAATGTTTCAAAATTATATAAAGGAACCAAAGAGCTTTTTAACCTAGAATGTACTCTTTCCCCTGGTCAGTGCAGTTCAAAATTGGAGTTAATGAGCATTTGCCTGCATATGAACTGCAGGACTGGACTCTAAACTTGTAAATTAAAGATGTCAGAGCTGGATAGAGCCGTTTAGTATTTTAACACCTCTATGAAAGTGATTAAAAACCTGATGAGTAAATATGAAACATATGGTTACCATATCTATAAGTAGTGCTGGAAAAAGAAACGTTAACTACAGTGTTTGAAAGTGTGACAATTGCCTTTCAGAGAGTAACAAAGTGTATATTTTTCTAATCTTATTTATGAAATCCTAACCATTTAAAAATAAACACCAATGTATTGGTATGCTCACATAACTTATCCAATGAAAGTGAGCTATCTTTGAGATTTACACTCATTTTTTTTTCTTTTTACAGGCGTTTTTTGTTCAGGGGAAAAAATAGAGATTTGACATTTGTTTTCCATATATATAACCCTCCTACAGCCCACTTATATTTGACATCTCCCTTTTATGAAGCCAAATTGTACTTAGCTCCAAAATCTATTCAGTGATGTGTGTTAATAATCTGCCTTTGACTTTTAGTTTTGTCCCTTTTTTCAGAATATGACAAACATAAAATACCACAACACTAAGTGCATCTAATTACTGTACTACTAAAAAAATAAACTGCTCCCAATATATGCTTGGAAAGCTTTGCATAATATTACACACACACACACACACACACACACAGTTAGTGGTCTAGGTCTAGTTCTCAATTTAGCAATTAGTATCTACACTTAGTACATTCAAAGTCTCCTGGTACTGCATGCTGGTTCAGTGAGCTAATCCTGACTCAGTCTTGGATAAACAACTAGATAGATCATCACCACGGGTGCCATTCAAAAGCCTGCTGCACACATCCTGGCTCTGGATTCCCAGCTGTTTGGGACATTAGTCATTCTCAATTACACCTGGATGCTAATTTTCTTTAATTCTACCAGGGACTCCCTAATGTAGTATGATGAGTGAAATTGGAGAAAGAGGATCAGGTGTCAGGAGGGGCCTAGCTTGAGGAGTGACCTGGGGCTCCCCAAGTCTGGAGTTGGCTCTTGGGAGAAGCTAGAAGACAGATAGTCGTGCCACTGCATTAACACTGGCACCTCTGTTTGTATTCCTTATTGCTAATGAAACACACCTGGTTTCTGTTTCCTCAAAGAAAACATGAGGCAGTAGGAGAAGCAGTGCCTTTTTGGCTGGTAATGGTCCCTGTGAGTCTGTAATACACCTGGCAGGTGCTTCAGGAGTTCCATGAGTAGGATAAATAAATATATCCTTTCTTACTACCACTGCAAGAAAATTGATATTTTGGTGTAGTTTTTCTATGATGTCTTTGGCTATCAGTTACTTCCTGAGTCTTGCCTTATAAGTGCTGTATGACTTAATGCCTTCCATGTACACCTGATCTAAAAGCATCCCTTCAGTCATCTGGTTCAACATGCACTATGCTCTTGTTTTAGACAGCAACAAGGAAATCTGAACAATGAAACCAGAAACTATTTCTTCAGTATAGGAATGCTCAATTTTGTTGCCAATGTTGTTGTCTGCAGAAAAACAGATGTGCAGGAAGGCTAGATAATGAAAGGAACATATTAATTCAGTATAATACAAAGGAGATGTCTCCTTGCCTAGTTAGTGGGGTCCTGAAGGAATTGCCTGTACAGTGGCAGAACTAGAGGAAGGCTGCAGGAAGGTCACCGAGGATCAGACTCTGAGAGGCAGACTTTCTGCCCAGTAAAAATAAATACACCTTTGCTACGTTCCCCCCCTTAAGTTGTAACATATTTTTACAGTGTTCAAAAATCTTTAATCAGGCTGCAGAAAATCATGAGATTTTTTTTTAATACATTTGGATACTTGTGGGTGTGTCTGAGCTTTCTGGGTTCACATTCTCAAGCTCTTCTCTGCAAACATGAGCTAAACACTCTTGTTTTAATGGAAACTGACAGTATTTCATCACATGACCCTAGGTTCTGGGATTTTTAAGAACTTACATCCCTCCACCCCCACTATTCCTACAACACTTGACTAATCCCACTCTGTTTTTTCCTTCCCCTGGCCACAAGTGTGCAGGAGCCAGAGCAGGCTAATTACACCCTGATTGGTCCTGCAGTGTGCTCCTCTCACAGCCCCTTCCTTCACTGAACAGGAGGGGAGGGCTGGAATATGAGTATTTTAAAATAGTTTGGGGTTGGGGGGGGGAATCAAAGCCTCAATAAGAGGCTGCTAATAAAGCAAGTGGTGCTTGGTTAGAAAAGCATGATCTGGGACAAAGCCAGCTCTATTTTCAATTAATCCTACTGGGATCCTAGCCTTCTAGGATGGGCAGCTTTTTGAAATTAATTGTGTAGAGGGAAGGGAGAGAGTGACGGACTCTAGCAGGGGAGAATGGAGGTTACTCAGGATCTGTTCCTCTTCCTCTAGCACCAGTATGTTTTTAGTGTTTAAATTATCATTCCAAACAAACACATTCTTGGGTAAAAAGTGTGGAATTGAGCCCTCAGTCCAGCACTGAATCTAAAATCCCATCAGAACAATTGATCTGAATGGGTAAGAATTTGCATCAGTCATTCTTGAGATTACTGTTTGTACCGTACTGTCCCTCGTTCCAGTAGGACCATCTTTTGTTGTTTTTTTTGAGGGAACATGGAAGAGAGACACTGAAGTACGTCCCTAACTGTGTGTGTGTTCTCTTCCTAAGTGTATTAAAATTGTGAATAAACGAAGCTGTAACAATCCTGTTCCAGATGGTCACAGATGATACTTCAGTGCCATTATGTTTTAATGGGTAGACTAAAAAAGGGAGGGAGGGACCCACTTACACAATGTCTCTAAAGTCACACGTGAAATAGACCACCTGTGCTCTACCATGTTTACTGTGCCCAAGAGACTCTGTGAAAGGTCCCATATCTGTGAAGGTAACTCATTCTCTGCATCCATTCAGTCTTTTGCCTTCTTGAATGAAACTTCTATCTAGAGTGTCCGTTCCAGAGATGGTGTTTGTCATGTGGACATCTATCTACAAGGTGATGGGCTGAGATTCCATTTCACATCAGCCACTGAGTAGCAGTCAGAGGGTAAAACATTTTGGTCACTTCTGTCTATTCAGATAGTGATGTGGGATATCAGCAGTTCAGCTCTACGCTTCTTAATCTCCTCACCCAACTATTCCCCTCCAACATTTCAAAACTATCTCCCATGAGAACTGCATGTTCATAAATCTTGAATGCTTTCAGTTTTCATTGAACTTAGATGTTAATACCCACTAAAATATGTCTGTTATAGGCATATGATTGAGCAGATGTTGCCAGAGGAAAAATAACTAAGGTGTTAGTTGTTACATACTATACTTTTTGTGTTTATACATGATTTCCCACTGGTAATTGGGAAAATGAATGTTCTTGGTAAACTTATATTTATATGACAGATATTCATCAGCACATAATAATTTTGAATAAATATCATAGTATACCTGTCACAACTTAAATGAGCTTCTGTCATCTTGCGTTTTGTCAAAATGGTTCTACTCAACTTAAATAAAAGCTATTTGATACATTTATTGTTTGCTTCAGTGCTGGTCACACTGGATCCTTAAATGGAGTGTACTGATTTTAGTGTCTTTGCAATAAAGAAACATAATTCAAATACAAATTAGTAGATAACTAAGTGCCTGATCCTGCAAATGCTCAATTATATGATTAGTTTGGTTTAATTTATTGATGTGAGAAGCCGCAGTTAAAGCTACTCATGTGAATAAGAATATTCAAAAGGGGGTCTAAACCTTCAGTGAGTTTAAAAGACACTTGAGGAATACACAGCTGAATCATTTTCTAATTACGCACACATGCTTCAAATGTCCAAAAATCCTACTTTACTAGGGTTCCAATGATGATAAAGCATCGATATGGCCACAGTCTTCTGAGACCGCATCATGTAGAAGGATAGAGGAAGAGTAGAAATTCTGCTGAATGAGCAAGAGAGGGCTCTTTAGGAAAATGATAGGACATTTTGTTTAAACCAGTAGAACAACACATTTTCTCTTGGAGAAGAATTGCTTCACCTCACAAAGTTCCTTTTCTTTTCAATTTCTTTGAGTAAGTGGAAATGCAGTGGTTTTATTTTCCTTTGAAAAACGGATTTGTCTTCAACCCATTTAAAGCTTCTTATATATGTTGTATCTAATACTAGCTTAGATTCATGAAAGATGATGGAAATTTGAGCTGATAAAAGTGTGAGAAATTGATTACTTTCTGTTTTAACTTGTCAACTTCATAAACGTCCTAAATATGCCTAATTCTCTGTTTGAAAATAGCACTTCAAAATACCCATATTGTGTTGTAATTTGGTATGGTGTTTGTGCTTGTTTATATTTTGTATTGAGTGGTGCCTAGAGGCCTCAATCAGGGAGCAATAATCCATTGTGCTAGGCATTGTGTACACATAATGAAAAGATGGTCCCTGCCCCAAGGCGTAACATCTAAGTACTAACTTCCATAAAAAATTAAACTTTCAAAATATAAAATTGAAGAATTCCTAGCGTATCTTTAAAGCTATAAGTTATCGTTTTGTTTCCTGAATGTTCTTCGGGAGACCCTTTCTATGTGTCGTCTTTGAATAAGTGTCACCCATTCACATCAATGGGTGGGGGAACTTGATGTGGTCAGTGGTGAAAGGTGGACAGTTCCAGTAGCAAGGGGGATGCACACTCACCAAGGTACAATAGGTAGCCCCTCCCCGTGAGAATCTCTGGCACCCTCTTGCCAGCTGGGGGGAAGGATTTAACTCAGTGCAAGGGTCATTTCGAGCCTCTCTTGGCTCTGTTCCAGCAGCCCACCTGAACTTGGAATGGAAACCTGGCCTGACAGATGCTGTGGGTTTAGCTGAGTGACTGTCTAGGGGGTTAGGAAGGAATTATTTCTTCCATGTGCCAATTGGCAGTAGACCAAGAAGGTTTTCGCCCTCCTAACAGAACCTCAGTAAATTGAGAGGAACACACTTAGTACCTAACTGAGGTATAGGGTGGAGGAGTTCCCTGGAACTTGCAGCTGGATTCCAGTGCAGTTAAGAGAATCAAATGAATGCTTCTCACAGGTAAAAGAGCTGGGAATTTGGTGCTGGGACTTGACTCATGTGCCAGGGAAGGTTGGACCTTGTGGCCTTCAAAGGCAGAGGTCCCCACCCTGCTGTACCTTCTCATGGGGGAGAGTGCTAGAACTCAGAGAGCTGAGTCCTACGGGGTAAGCTGAGGAGACCCTACCCTGTGTCATGGGTTAAATGGCTCCTTTCCCATATAACTCTGGTGCTAGTTTCAGATTGTATGATAAGGGGCCTGGTAACCCCCACACTGGAACCAATTAAATGCCTGGTATAGGAGAGTATGGGTGATGAGCAGCTAGCGTCTCTCTCCTGTGTTAGTTTCATAGAAGTTGTGGCCTGCCACTTAATTCCATGCATTTGTCTGTCATCATTTTGCCACTTTGTCCACATCAAAACCCACTTTCTACTATAGCACAGAAAAACCAGAACAAGCTATTCAGCATTTTACACCCTATGGGTTTTAATGCAGTTTTGTTTAAAGAGCACTAGGGAACCATTAGTGCACACCAGCAGGGTCTACATAAACCCATTAATGCACAGCATGTAGGTGTTTTAACAGTCAATCCCCCACCCATCCTCCTAACTAAGCACATTACCCCACTGTTCAGACAAGCCATATGAAGACAACTCAGTTTTAGAGAATATCAGAATGGGAAAACTAGGTAAAATAAAATGATCCTACCTGATGCATTGCCCCACGTCTCAAACATTTGCTTAAGGTTGTAAAATATTTGGATGGCCTCTTCCCTCATTATCTTTTTGTTTGTAGTTTTTCTTTCTCTTGTGGAGATGAGAGAGAAGTTTCCAGGGGAAAGGCTGTTATTAATAAAATAATACTTTGAGATCTTTCTATGGAAGGCTCTGTTAAAGTGCAAAGTACTTTACAAATATTAAGCTTCAGAACCCCCAGTGCAACTGACAACAGAATTTCTCACTTTCTTGTATGGAAATCATTGAAGAGTGATGCATTTTCTGTAAAATGATCCACTAAACTCAAAAGAAAGGAACCATGTAGCAGGAGGAATCAAATATTTTAAGTCAGGAAAATAAAATAGCAACAGTTATATAATGATCTTTCCATGTGTTAGGTGAGAAAAATTAAATATGAAGCAGTTATGCCAACCGAACCAAAGTCAGGCCAATAAAGGTTGCTGGGAAAGTCCCTGAATGAGGTAAATAGAATAAAAGAATACTTGTTTAAGTTGCAGGGAGTAAGAAAAAAGGGGAGGCCTGCATTCCTGCATTTTGGTACCAGATGTTCTGGGAACTGTCTTGTTGAGATACGGAGATGCTGTTTTCCACTCCTTGGTTTTGTGTTATGTCTGTTCTTAACTCCTCGTCTCCTGGTTGACACCCATACCAATAAAGTTAGTGAAGCATTATGATTTGCTAAAAGTTATCTACAATAAGGGGGTAGAAGTGCATGCATAATAGAGAAGGCAGATTTTAACTAACATAGGGGAGTGGTGAGCTGCTTTATGAATAAATCTGTGACGCGACGGAGCTGTCTATAAAAACCTGTTGTTAGTTTTACTTAGAGGCTGCTGGTTCTCTCTGGAGATGGGCTGCTCTCTATTGTTGTGTGCACTCTTCAATAAAGAGCTTCGTGTTCAGACCTTGCTGGTGTTGCCTGTCTGTCTCCAGTCAGACAACGAACCGTGCCGTCTGGGGGTTCGAGTTCTCGACACACGTCATAATACAACTTCAATTTAAATTTGGTTCTGGAAAGAGGGGGAGGGTGATGGTATAACTTCCATGCTACTTAAACTAGAAACCTGTTGATTTAAATGGAACAGGGTTATTGAATTAATTAAGATAAATGGGGTTTAAATAAAAGGACACTATTTCATGTGTATAATGTATGTAACCAAAACGCAGGCAGGAGTTTTGTTAAAAAAAATCAGAAATAGATTGGATGTGTGATTAAAACAATGGAATGGGACTTAGTAAATCTGGGTTCAGTTCACAGCTTTGCTTCAGAATAGAGTATTATCTTGGAAAAATCATTTAATGTCACAGCCAGAACACGGGCAGCCAGGCCTAGTGGGTTGAGTTGGAGTCAGAAACCAGGAAACAAGAGCTGGGGGTCAGAGTCGGAAGCCACAAAAGGGAGCAGGCAGTGGTGTGTGGGGACCTTGTTAGTAAGGCACACAACACCTTTTAAGATGGCCGTTAAAATCTGTATCTAATCTATATACAGCAATTAATAAACCAAATCCATTCACATTTGTAACCACTTCAATGAAATATTGTTTCAGCTCGTTGCCTGCTTTTTTGTAAGTATTCAATAATTGCAATTTCGGTTTAGGCACTAATTTTTTTTTATAATTTCTGGTTTTGTTGCATAAACTCTTTCAGTAAACCTATTCATGAGCAAATTTTGTACTCAAGCTTCCATCCTGACAATAAGTGTGCACTGCTAGCTCTGTATTAGATGAATCAATATCATTTCCATACAGCTATAATCTACTTGATAGTATCTGCATGTGATGTTTTAGTAGAGGCATGGTGTCTGAATGCCAACCTTAGAACTATGGCTGGTGATGGGACACTAGATGGGGAGGGCTCAGAGTTGCTGCAAAGCATTCCATTTTATCTAATTGTGCTCAGAGCAGATAGAGAAGAGATAGGGGTTAAAAGTTGGCAGGTGGCAGCAGCTTGTCTACAGTAGAGATCCCACCATGGAAGCTGCAAGGCTGATAGCAACGGTGGGAATTTTTTTGGTGGAAAATAAAGCGGCTTTTAAGTAAGCTCTAAGGAAATAAGTCCCTTTCCCTGAGACAGTCTAAGCAGACAAAAAAACACACAAGATGTGGTAAAAAGAATATAAATATGTAAGCATGTCAATGGTGCCTTGATTCTGGGATTGTAGCTTTATGTACATTAAATAAATCTACCGCTCTTCTCTTTTTCCATCTCCTCTGGAGAGCTGAATTTCTCTCACTCAGTTGCCACCTTTCATTAAATAGAGGTAAACTGCTAAAGTTGCCTTAGTATTTGCAGAATTACCTGTACTTGCAATTGGGATTATGCAAAATAGTGCAAGAACTAAGACAAGGTTACCTTGGTATTAAAAGCAAACGGCAGATTTAAGGGTGATCACTGTAGTATTGCAAGACAAACTACAAAAAAGGGGACAAATATTGTGCTCTAGAATTTCCATAGAGATCCTCCTGCTGACCAGTTCCTGCTTGTTCCTAACTTATTGAAGTCAATGCCATTATTTGTGTGATTTTTTTCTTAAGGCAAATAGGATTCAGCTCCATAAAGGAAATAACTGGCATATGCAAGGTTCAGAAAAATGGATGAGGGGCAACAGCTCCCTTATACTGCACAACTGACTATCTGCCACAGAGCTCTTTCATTTTGTGTTTAGTACAGCAGATAGCTAGCACCAACCAAATGTAGAGAACATTATAATTAGTTAGTGCTTTTTGTCTATCAAGCAGTTTACAAACATGTGAATGATATAATGGGCTGTTATGACTGAGACTAATACTAATCATGTCTTAATCTTTTAGTGCTGTTTATAACCACTGCCACTTCCCCTGCTTCTGAAGAAAGGGAGCTGTTATTTGTTAGTCATGTCCAGAGGCCACAGTCTGCTATAGCTGTCAGATTATCTGTCTTCCATGCTTCACCACCAAGGAGAACATTTTAGCTAAATATGCAATGGACTGTTACTGGTACTGACTTCTTTATTATGCCACTTAAGAATCTGCAATGTCATATGTTGGAGTTTAGTTCTCATTGCCCTATTACAGGTTGTTTTTTATTTTTTTAACTATCCAGTTGAGGAGGAAGAGAAAAAATATATGGCCCTTCGTGACATTAATATATCACTGCTTTCCTCAAATTCACATCCTGTGCCTAGTGCCTTTAGGAGGTGGTTTTTGGCCAGACACTTCCCTAGCAACGCTAGTCATAGCAACAGCAGTGAAAGTATCAGTAATGTGATGGTTCTCTAATAGAGCTTTCATATTCTGGTATCTGACCTGCCTGTGGGAGCGAGACCCCTCCACCTCCCAATGGTGGCTGTGACCTTTAACATCATGTTCTATGATTTTCCCCTCTTTTTCTTTATTGCTGATACTCCACTGAGCTTTTTGTATAAGCTAGATGCTTTTGTCAGCTGCCTATACAGATGAGACTTCAGTAAGATGTACCAACACAGAAAACAAATGTATGACAAATAGCAAAGGCAATGTTGTGCTGTTGCTCGGAAAATGAAATACCTACATAATATTAGTTGTTATATAAAGTGCAGGGCATATGCACGTATATGGGTTATAACTAAACTCCAGCATTACCAAGAGCTCCCACGCTCTGAGATCTGAGACACCAGGATATTTTTTCTAAACGCTGAATGAAAAAAAACCTTCTTTCTCAGATACCATAGTGTGGTGAATGTTGGAGTATGTTGACTTGAATTGTGGTACCTAAATTCATGATTTGCATTGGTGCATAGAGACCTCAACTGAAATACGACTCCCTTCGTACCAGGCACTGTATAAACACAGAAGAGGCAGTCCCTTCTGTAAAGAGCTTCCATGTTAAGCAGCAGCACAGAGAAGGGAAGTGACTTGTCCAAGAGTCCACAGCAAGTCAGCTAGTGGCAGAATTGGGAATAGCACCCAGATACCTTGAGTCCAAGTCCATTCCTTCTGTCTCCCTAGATTGTGCCTGTTTAAGCTAAAAAAAGAAATATAATTGTTCACTCCACAGCACAGCTGATATAAGTCTAGGGTAAGATGGTGATTTCTCGTTACCTCATTTGTGTATAGGAGTGATTTACAATTACTTAGAAAATTCCTGTCTAGAACAAATAATGCAGACAAGCCCAAGCAGCCATATGCTGCATGACGCCATTTTCTGATGTTGAACATCAGAAAAAATAGTTTTTCCTCCTCCCGCCAACACACACTTGAACTTTAACAAAGCACTTATAACAAAAATGAAATGGTATATTTATTATGAGCTCAAACTCTTGATCTTTCATTAGCATGTTTAAAGAGATGGCTTAAAAATAAAATCTAGAACAAAATCTCTCTTATCCACTACCAAAGAGATCTTAAGGAGTTTTCTCTTGATTTATTCATGCTCCCTTTTCTCTCACCATTACCTCATGTTTCCTATCAGCATCTGTTAAGTTTTCTAAGATCTAAAACACTTAACTATCTAAGTTCAATATATCCTGAGCATTATAGAATGTAACCTGATGGTTTCAGACAATGCCATTCCTGTGTGGGAGGCTGTTAGAATTTGCTGTTGTCAAAGATGTGGCTTTGGGAGAAATTTGACGGTCCTAATCCATGTTGAGAATCCAGTGGGTGGGTTGCAGTAAAACTGTGGAAAAGGGAACAATATACAGCAGAGTGCTACAGAAAGTCAGTATGCAAAGAGGTGTCCACTATGGCCCTGGTCCTTCTCCCATTGGTGTTGATGTCATATTGACTTCAGGGCAGTAGGATTAGGCTTATTGTGGGGACACATGTAAAGTGCTCATAGATGTGAGAGAATCCCCCACAACAACTCCACAGAAATGAGGCTTACTGGTTAGTTAAGGTGAATATAGTGAGCATGAAGAGAAGTAAAAGTTCTAATTTTCAAAGGTGCTCACCACATTGAGTTCTACTTTCTCCTAACTCCCATGGGAGTGTTTAGTTCTTGGCACTTCTGAATATCTGGCCAGAGGAGCCATTGTTGAAAATCTTGTTCAGAGTACAGTCGCTTGAATGTATTGGATGTGCACAGGGTCCAGGGGTAGCAGCTGACCTGAGCAGGTTTCCAAATTGTGGTTGGAAGAAAGAGCAGGGTTTGCCAGGATTGGTGACCTTTTAGTAGAAATATTTCTAAAGGTTCTCAGAAAATAGTACGACTCTCAGCCACCTGGAAATCTGGTGAGATCTACATGATGATTTCTCTGGCAGCTGTATAATTGCTCTGTGTTGCTACCATCTAGGACTCTGTCTTGTTTATGCTTGGCTTTCAGGTAAATTACAGTCTCTTACATTAGTCAAAAGTAGAATTGTCAGCTTGCATTGGGAGATTTAGCTGGAAGGTGCCATGGGAGAGCATAGAGATATGAGGCTAGGGTTTGAAGGGAAAGGAAGAATTTGGTCCAATTGACCAAAGTACAGCAGTTTAATGTAAACATCACTTGCACAAATGAAACTAGCTGCCAAATAATTCTGATTTGCTGAGCCCATACAGAGCCAACAACTAGAAACATCCATTAATAAGACAGGGACATTTCAGCGTGGGAAAAAGATGATTAAAGGAAGATATGATTGAGGTCTATAAAATCATGACAGAGGTGGAGAAAATATATAAGGAAGTGTGTGTTTACTCATTCTCATAACACAAGAATTAGGGGTCACCAAATGAAATTAATAGGCAGCAGGTTCACACAACACACAGTCAACCTGTGGAACTCTTTGCCAGAGGATCTTGTGAAGGTCCAGACTATAACTGGGTTCAAAAAAGAACTAGATAAATTCATGGAGGATAGGTCCATCAATGGCGTCCCTAGCCTCTGTTTGCCAGAAGCTGGAAATGGGTGACAGGGGATGGATCACTTGATGATTACCTGTTCTGTTCATTCCCTGTGGGGCACCTGGCACTGGCCACTGTCAGGAGACAGAATACTGGGCTAGATGGACCTTTGGTCTGACCCAGTATAGCCATTCTTATGTTCCTTGGGGGAGGGCTGGGAACCGTAGAACTGTTTTTGAAAAATCACCAAAAAAAAAATGGTTTCCTTTCAGTGACTGTAACATTTTGAGAATAAGTGTTTGTAAGCAATATGGCTCCCTTAAACATAATTTGATATTAGGAAATGAATTAAAATCAATAAATACACTAGGAAATTAAGGACAAAGCCTTCTCTTGTCCTGCATAGGTCTCTTGACACAGGGAACATATCACAGCCTCTCACCCTTTGTCTGGCCAGATATTTTTGGAGGCTTTTTGTCTTGAGTGCTAAATGGGAGCATGTGCGTAAGAGTGCTCCATGTCTATAGTGGATGGATAGAGGTAGCCATGGGCTAAGGGACATGCTTGGTCTCCATCACTCATATGTGGAGACTAGCAGCTAGAAACTGGTGCTCATGGAAGTGTGCTATGAACTTTCATGAAGCAGCTGTAAAGATTGAGTGTACTGCCCATCCCCTCCTCAAACCACACTCACCTGTGCAAATACAGTGACTCTGTGAACTTCCCTTAGCAGCTACTGACACCAATAACTCTGAGAGCTAGCCAGAACTTACGCAAAAGAATTTATTTTATGTTTGAGTTCCCATCTGTGTAATATCAAGGAGCACGGGACCTTGTCCCAGACACGTCCTTCAGATACCAGGTGCAAACAAGCAGCTGCAAGTAATGAACATCTGCATCAAAACACTTTCTCCTTCTGGCAGCTGAATGTGGTTTAGAGTAGGAGGCTATGTGCCAAGATTCTCAAGTTCCCAGGTTCTGCCACTGTCTGACTTCTTGTGTTACTTTGAGCAAACTGCTGAATCCTTGTGCCGCAGATTACAATTCTGTAAGTAATGCTTACCCACAGTGGTATTCTGAGGCTTAATTAACATTTGAGAACTGCTTTGAAATCCCCTGATGAAAGATGTTATATTGGTGCAACATTGTGCCTCACAAACTCTGCTCAGATGCTATGTGCGTACGCAGTATTTCCTTTTTACTGGTTCATGAATACAATCATGACAGATAAGTTTATCTCGAAGACAGAAAATCTTCATACAAGTGAAGGTGTTGAGCATGTAACATATTGATAAACATTGCACTTAGTTTATACTGCACTAATTTCAGACGGTAGAATCTCTTCTAATACTGGAGTAACTAGACTATAGCATTTTCAGTATGATTCTCCTAAAGATGCATACAAAGCAGAAGGAGCAAAACTGAGCCCCAGATTGAACAACCTTGGTTCTGTTAAATTTAAATAAATCATTGAACTCAGGCTAATGTCTATAATCAACAGATCTTTTTCTGCCGTTCTTCAAGTTCCACTCCTAATATTTTTGTATTAAAACATCAATCCACTTTACAAACTAGAGGACTGAGTATGCATTTGGAATTTAGTAAGACACTTATCCTTAATGTGGACTGTAAACTGCTATTTAAAAAGCAATAACACATAATTTGCAAAGCATTTTTTGCTGACAGTCCTTGACCAGATGGCATACATGTGTAGTTGTAATTGCTATGGCACACCACTATTGCAAAGGCAGCAGATAGTCAAAGCAGCCTTACATATACCAGCCATGTTTCGCATGGAAATAAAGTTGTATATAGCAAATGATAACTTGAGAGAGCTATAAACACCACCTGGTGCAAATGGGCATTAGATGATATACATATCTGAAGAATAGAAAGATGCTGACAATTTGGAGAGAATTCAAAGACTGGAGTAGAGGGATTGATGTATACGAACAAATTTAAAGAACTAGATACCAGTATGTATACCTTGGCTAAATAACGAATGGTCCAGATTGAAGTTAGTGTGACTAGTCACAGAAGTAAGTACTCATAAATGTGCGGAAGGGGTCAACAATCTATTTATAAGGAAAGTGAGAAGTATAACTACCCAGAAATATTTGAATAGCATAGGGAGGGAGAGAAGAATTATTTCGTCTATGGCAATCTAACAAGAAGTAATGGCAGAAAACTGAACAAAAAATGGCTGACACACATTTCCTAGAAACATTCTTTATTTAGATCATGGAATAGTATTTCAAAAGAAGTAGTGCATTGCCCATCTCTTCACTAATTTAAAATTAAAACCATAATATAGAATGTCAAGGTAACAATCCTCTCTGGTGGCAGTTAAGGGACAAGGACTTAGTCCAGAGATTGTGTGATTCTAATGCTTGACTGGGAGGACAAGGGCTGTGTATATAGAAATCTGTGTATGTGATTTAGTAATATTCATATTAATGTACATCATGCTAGTGTTTTCAATTTTAAAATAATTGTCAGTCTAGCTAACCGATATCCCATCGCACTGCAGTTATCAATCAATATTAATTTGAAGCAGAGGGTTCTCTGTCCAGGAAGGGTAGCTGTCTCCTCCAGACCTAGGGCTGAAAACAAACTCTAACCAAGGAATTGTCTGGTCTGTCTTGTGTGGTGTCCTGGATGATGGGTTCCCAATCGTGCTTGTACCCTTCAGATCCTAATATAATAAACATATTGTACTATTATTTGTAGTAAAAAAAACTGGAGACACCAGGGTTAAGAACTTTTTATTCATACAGCCACATTGAAAAGGACATAAACAGGATACTGAAAAGTAAACTGAAGGAGACAAGACTTCCTCATCTTGTCTCCCAGTCTTCCCACCCCACCATAAGCAACTGTACCTAACTTGAGGAGGGGTTGAAACTGGAAGGTGTTTAAGATTTGTAAGTAGGATTTTGCTCTCTACCCAAAAAAGTGTGTGTAATTTGGCGTCTACCTTTGTTCGTTGTTAAAACTCGGAAGCACCATTCCTGCGACACCCCATGCTCCCCCCGAGAATCACATCACCAGCTTCTAGAATGGATGTTTGGCAGATCCTGTTACAGCATTCCTGCAAGAAACACCTTAAGAGAAGGGATTAACAAAAAGCTTTTGGTCCTCATGCATTCAAAGGTGTGGAAAGGTAGTTCAGTGGAGATCAGAAGGTTGTACGTATTCCGATAACTGCCCTTCTTGAAACAACAAATTCAAAGGGTGGGGTTTTCAAACCTTTCTAGGGGAACTGAATACCCAATTCTTGTTAATTTTATTGGGAACTGGGCATCCAAATCCCTTAGACAGTTTTGAAAAATCTCACCCTAAACTTTTTTTAAATTGGTTTCAACAAAACTGATTCAATACTATGAAGAGGTTTAAAGGCAGGGTCCAGATACTTCATGAACATCAAAAAACTGGGGGGAAGTTTTACTTGCTTATCTCTCAGTTCAAAAAGCCCTTTTGTGGTATTGCAAAATGTATATGTATAAAGCAAATATAGGAAATTGTTTGCATCCAACACTGAAGGAGCATCCTCTGCAGTTATGTGCAGGATGGAGTATAGGACAACAGAGAAGGTGACTGGATGCCTGAGGCTCAACCTGCCACTGTAGCACCTGTTCTGAAAATAACATTCAATTTGTTAATAGAGTACACTGCGCCTGCCACCAGTGATAAGGCCAAAGAATTTTGCCACTGTCAATCTATAAGCTTAAAAAACTAATTTAAAAAGTGCAGTTTCTCTGTTGATTCTCTCAGTGGGCTACATATTTTGAGTAATACATCATTGGATCAACACCATTTTAGCTTCAAGGTGCTGAAACTCAATTTGTTTGCAATGACAAGTAGACTACACTGTAAAACTGCCCATCTCATGGGTATGAAACCCCCCTGCAAAAACAGACTTTATGGAGGGGTGAGGGGCTACATAATGCAGTCCTTTGTATACTGATACTTCAGTTGTAGAGACCTGAGTTCAAATCTTATACATAAGAACTGAAATAAATGTGGTCTGTTTTATTCTTAACTCAACTTGTGTGTGTAATGCAATACTGTCATCTAGTTTGGCATTGTTAGGAAAAGTCTTTGGATGAAAACCCATGATTAGAACAGCATGGCCCATAAATGTGATTATGAATATCCCTTTAAAAATCATATAAGAAGTTCCCAGTACCAGCACATATAATAATTCAACCTAGCTCTATTGAGTTAGGGTGAAATTCTACCTGCAAGCACGCTGTCTGAATAAACAGCATTATGTGGGGAACTTGGCCCAGTAACATTCTCTCTCTGACTCAGTTTTCTCATCTGTATAAATTGGAGTCCTAATGCTTGCCTATTTTACAGATGTCAAAACTTAATTAATGTTTGCAAAGTGCTTGATATTCTTGGATTGAAGATGCTAATAATATGAAGTTTCACTAAAGTAGGGTAGGAGGGCTAGGTTTATGGGGTGGGGAGCTGAATGTTAAAATTGAGTGAAGGTGAAAAACACTCCTCAGCTTGCTCAATAAGAATTTGCTAACATACAGAGCCTAAAGACGCCCCATCCTCTACCAATTTAATCTATGGTAGTGCTGTCCTTTTTCAACCTAAGCAGCTGGTCAAAGTTTGGGGCCATGGGGTTGTTCCAGTTGGAAGTAGAAATTAATGGAGTCTAGTATTTTCTTTGATGTCATCTTGTTTATTTACAAAGAATGTACAAAATCCTGTGTCTCAGAACATAGAAGGAACCAAGAACAAAGGGAGCAGTTCTTAATTTACAGCCCCGAAGACTTGCTAGCCAACACCAGACCCAAAAGCAATCTTTCTGGCTTTTTTCCAGGATCCTATTGTGCCTACAGGCTCTTGCTTGGCTTTCTTGCCTCTGCCCTCCGCTCTATACTTGTCTGTTTTCAGTGTTCATGTGACACCCCCGTCCCAACCAATAATCAGCCATAAGCTCCTGGCAGGTTCATACCCACCCTGTCTTAGTTGGGGGCTTATGCTTACAGTATTGTTAATTGATCATTTTGAATTCCCTTCAATCTCAATGGCATTTTAACTCAAACCACAACAAGATTTACCCAGCTCATAACTGTATCCAATTTATCTAGGTTTTTCTAATAGCACCTGTCATCCTGGGTATCTAATCACTGCTGAGTCCAGAATGCACCTTCACTCAGAACAGCATAATGGATTCAGGGGATGCTGCCTTCAGTCTACTGCTGATACTAATTACATGAAGCAGATTTTAAGTCTCTCATTCAAATGAGAAATGGGCTTAAATGGAGCTTTAGAATCCAAAGCCCAGTTTGTTTCAAGAAAAGTACTGATTTGAATGCCTGGATCCATAGTTTTGATTGCAATTAAATCCCAAAGCAGAAGAGGCCTATTTGGGGTTGGATGCAGCTGAAATCTCAGAAGTTGCTATTTCAAGGTTTTTGCTTAAGTTGGTAGAATGGATAAGATTCTAGTTTGATATTGAGAAGCTTCCACCATGAAAGACGGCAAAACATCATTGAATGGTCTGACCGCCACTTTGGCTAAAACGATGAAAGCACAGTTCATGAAATTTCAGTAAGGTAGAATCCAAGCCTTAGTCGCTTGCATGGCTTCTACCTCAAACCCGACTAAATCTGAACCTAATCTCATTCTAGATCCATACCTTGCTACTACTACTGCCCAAATCCAGTTGAAACACATTCAGGATGCCATGAGTCTGATTCTGTTCACACATACAGTTTTACCTGACTGTCTTTGGTGTAAGGAATAGGAGAATTAGTTTTTACATTTTTATTTTTCCTAAGTGGGGGTGATACACTGCAAAAGCTGTAAATCTAGGTGCCGTTGCCTTGTGGCATTTGTTTTGCAGAAGAATCTATCAGGCTAAACAATAACAGCACCAAAGATAGAAACACAGCCCTTTGTTATCCTGTTCCCCTTAAAAATTCAGGGCTTGAGTTTAATCTCATTGACGCTTGTAGTAACTGGGAGGAACTCCTGAGAAGTTAATGGAGTTACACAGGCATAAAACTGGAATAAAGGTGATCAGAATCAAAACCTCTTTGTTACTAGTTAAATACGCAAAACTGACTCTTGCCATTTTTAAGAATTTTTTTTTTAAATTAAAAACAAATATGGAGTAAGGTTGGATAGTTTAAAAAAAAATCTGGGAAATGCACAGATTTTGCAGCATCAACCTGAAATATATTTTTTAAAATATATGTAGTAGATAGACGTATTTAACTGCTCAGGAATATAAGGTATAGTGCAGTTCTGTGATCAAGTGAACATTACATTAGAAACATTAACTTTTTGCATTTCCTGACAGGCTCTCGCTCTCTAAGTGATGCTAAGAACAGAAAGTTATATCTTAAAGCTTGACACAGACAACATTGAGTTGATGCTGGTCATGAGGTAAGTGTTTTGAATGTCAGCAGCAGCCCCAACTCTCCAAGGTATCTCCTCCCAGACTGGTAAGTTGGTTTACAGCATTGGGACCCTTCTTCATTCCTCAGTGTTGTATGCCCATAGAGTTATAATGACAGAAAACTCGCACTTCTATCTGTGACTGGTCAGGAAACTCTGCTCCATCCTCTGACAGACCTGGCCACTCGTTTGATTTTTGCAGCTTATAACTAGAGCTAGACAGGAATTTTCCAAACCTGGTTTTATCAGAAAATACCAGTTCATCAGAATGGAAAATTTCATGGAAATGGTGTGGTATCCACAAACTTCCATGGAAACACAAGCAAGGTTCCTGGCTGGAGCTACAGCTCTCAAGGTGCCAAGGCTCTCCACTATGTGGTAGGGAGCCTGGAAGCTTTAAAAGTCCCAATATAAAATGAGCATCTCAGGACATCCAGGCTCTCTGTTGTGCAGTCCGGAGTCTTTACCCAAGTCTTTCAGGGATTCTAGGATCCCTGTTCTACAATAGGGGACTTCCCCAGAGTCGGGGGGTGGGAGGAAGCTGGCTGACCCATTTTATTTTGGGAATTTTTTTAAATTTAATTTTAAAAGAGACTTGCTCAGCATTTGCTTTACATGGGAAATTTTGGAACTTCTAGTTTTTGAAATGTTGGAATTTCCTGTAGAACAGTGCAAAGGGGTGACACCTGACACAAGGCCTGAGAAGGTAAGTTAGGCCAATTAACCTTAGGCTTCAACTGGAGGAAACCCAAGGAGTGCAGATGAAGTCTAGCTGAGGGGGGAGTTGGGTAGAATTTATAAAAAGAGGAAGTTGGTAGGGAAAGTGGGAAGGAATAGTAGGGGCTAGGAGAGCAAAAGCCCTGAGCAGCTGTGTTGAGGGTCTATGGACTGCAACCCGGTGTAGAGGATGGGCCCGGGTTCCCCTAGAAGTCACTGCTGGAGTGACACACTAGAGATCTCCCATTTGGAGATGGTTGGAAGAAGACTTTGATACTGGAAGGTGGGAGAACTTTTATGTGACTAAGCTGGAGGACTAAGCCATGAAGAGGAAAGTGCTGCAGCTCCCAGCATATGAGGCCACAGAGTAAGGCAGGGGAATGATGGGCTGTATAACCACAGGAAGGGGCGTCAGAGCTGGTGTCCAAGCTAATTGTCCAGGGGACCCATGAGGAGGTGCTGCCAAGTGGTGAGTAGAGCAATCTCCATTACAAAGAGAAATTCTGAGTTTTGGTCAGCTATACTCAAAACTAGGAATGAAGCCACAAAAACCCCGAAAAAGCTTCAGTTCATGCAAAATACAAAAATTGTTTAGCAACGCAGGCCCCAAATGAACATATCAATGCTGCACCCCCTGCACTGGCTCACCAATGAATGCAGAACCCAGTTCAAGATCTATGCCCTAATATTTTAAGCTTTCTATGGAACTGGTTATAGCTAACATGAGAGGAATTACCCTTCCCTTCACTACCATGGCCTCCCATTACACTATGTTTTATGAGAATTGTGAAACGGTTGACTAATAGTGTGGGGACAGAACTTTCACAGAAGATGGACCTAAATGAGGGAATTTGCTGCAGAAAGTGTTCCTAAGGTGCTAATAATTCAATTCTACTTAGCTCTCCTTCAATAATTTCTTTACAGGTTCTGCACATCACCCAATTCAACCAACCAAACTCGCTTGTCAAGCTATTTCTCCTACAGCTTGGGAAGAGGGGAAAGAGATCATTGTTTTTTCTTCACAGATATTTATCTGAGTGCCTTCCATGAGGATGTTGACTAAAAGTGTGGGGACAGATCAAATTTTGACTCATACGTAATTTATGACACTGCATTTCATAATTGTTCCCAGTTTATAGTTGCCTAATTAGAGATCATCAGTGAAATCTCAAGTATATTAATTTGGTGGCGTGAATATTGTTTGTTAGTAAGGAGGTAACCGATTAGACATGACTTTACTTCCATAATGAAAGTATGGTCATGAGAGTCTTATTTTGGGGGGAATGTTTGCCCTCAGAATAGTGTGGTATCTTTACAATGGACTATGCATGTTGACAGTGTTGTGGATGACACTGTTTTTGTTTTCTGACATGTTAGGTAGCCTAGTGGAATTGTAACTTTAAAAAAAATCCATTTTCACAAAAATATTGGAATTTATTTACAACAGTTGGTGGTATCATGTATTCCTTCAATGGAAGCTATATGGACTCAGCTGGAGGTGAATGTATTACTAATTTTATATTAATCACAATGAGTTCTGTGTGGGCAGACCCCTAGACCCATGGAGCTCCCTACTGATGATGATGGGATTTATTTCAGGATTGGGACTATACTTCTGTAAGAATATATACACTAAAGCACTTAGAAAATACAGGTATAAAGGTTATGAATAGAAACTCCTTAGAACTATATGGTTGCCCTGTAGTGCTGTGACTGACATATGTTTGCAATTATGTAGCTATTTTTCTCTAGAAATAAAATGTTCAACTATGAGAACCTGTAATTTGGGAGAGGCAGAGTTAATTACTTCTCCCAGCAGGGTAAAAACAGTTTGCAAAAGGGGAAGGAGAGGCTCTGTTACAAATGACTGTGTGACATAAGGGAGGAGAAGCAAAGTCAGCTGCTATATCTGCAGACTATGGACTAAAGTATCTTTAATAAATGAACACCTTCTAGAAGCTCTGGATGAACAAATACCTTAATTTGGTCTATAGACATAGGGTAACTTAGGGAAGAGGATTGAGACAAGCCAGTTGTTCAGCATGTAACATGGCACTTAAATTGGTTACTCTTCTTGTATCTTCCCTAGAAGAGATGGTTGAAGTAAACCAATTAGGCAAAGTAATGGTGACATCCGGTTATTGTACTTTTGGGTAGCTGACCTGGAATAGGTAGCGAAGGAGTTAAAAGGGGGAAGGAGGAGAGACCAATACACATTCCAGCTGTACATGCTGCTTGGTTCAAGCAGAAACACACTGATATGTCATTATAGCATGATGCTTTTAAGAACCAACTTACCTACCTATGCTGTACTTGCAAAATAAAAAAGCTATGAAATGTATTTAATGTATAAATCAAGTGAGGCTACCTAGGTATCATGTACATCCATTTAGATACTCAGTAGAGCATGCTTAATTTTTTAAAGATGCCATAAATGGTGAGGGTGGGGAGAATTGCTGCTGCGGGTTCCCTGCTGGTGTAAAATTTGTGGAGTGACTCCCTCCTGACCCTTAGTTTTTACAGGGAGAGTCAGGGTGATCAGAGATGGGGTAGTGAGAAGCTATGGCTACAGTTCACTGCACTCTGGCTGTTCTCTGGTTCCAGTGGCCATGAGGTTGCTCTAACTTGCCCAGAGATTTTTGGCAGGGCTCAGAATAAAGACAGCAAGCAACTTTTGTCCTCCCCACCTCCTCTCTATTCCTGCAATAGGCTCAAGAATAGAGCAATTCAGTCAGCATTTATTGGAAATGTCATTTTTGGAACCTTTGGCATTTCTAAATTTCAGTCCACACATAGTGGCAATTTTACCTTTGCTAGTTCTGCTTTTCAAGTCATTGTTGAACTTTCTGATCATTCTGCTTACTGATTAAGCATATGTTGGCAGTAATAGCAAAATAGGTATCATTTCTCAGAAGTGTAGTGATAACAAGAGTTCATAGACTATCACATTTTGGAGCTGTCCCTTGTGGATACTGATGGAAATGTGTAAGGTCATGACTGACTCGATAGTGTAGTTAGAAATTCCTGCTGAACATTAAATAAGTTATCTTTCTCATCACTGTTGGGTTATTAAGGAAGCCAAAGAACATCACTTGGTGTCAGGAAGGTGGTGTAAGAAGGAATATAAGAACGCTTCAAGAAAAGGTCAAAGCAAATAAAGTTGCTCAGGGCTATACAGTAATGCAGCTTTTTAGGCACTGATTCCTATGATTAATATTTAGAATGCCTCAAACTCAGATGTATACATCTGAGATGTATACACTATACATCTAATATAGTATGAAAGTATATAGATGATGAAGATGACATAAAAATGGAACTACAATAACTTGGGATTATTCCAAAAAGGCACATGACCTCAGATTTAGGCCTCAGTTCAGCAAATCACTTAAGTATGTGTGTCATAAATATAAAGGGAAGAGTAAACCCCTTTAAAATCCCTCCTGGCCAGAGGAAAAATCTTGTCACCTGTAAAGGGTTAAGAAGCTAGGATAACCTTGCTGGCACCTGACCAAAATGACCAATGAGGAGACAAGATACTTTCAAAAGCTGGGGGGAGGGAAAAACAAAGGGTCTGTCTGTGTGATGCTTTTGCCGGGGACAGAACAGGAATGGAGTCTTAGAACTTAGTAAGTAATCTAGCTAGATATGTGTTAGATTATGATTTCTTTAAATGGCTGAGAAATTAACCTGTGTTGAGTAGAATGGATATTCCTGTCTGTATGTCTTTTTGTAACTTAAGGTTTTGCCTAGAGGGATTCTCTATGTTTTGAATCTAATTACCCGGTAAAGTATTTACCATCCTGATTTTACAGAGGTGATTCTTTTTATTGTTTTCTTTTTTACTGTTACTTCTATTAAAATTCTTCTTTTCAAGAACTGAATGCTTTTTTTTTCATTGTTCTTAAGATCCAAGGGTTTGGGTCTGTGGTCACCTATGCAAATTTGTGTGGATTTTTACCAAACCTTCCCCAGGAAGTGGGGTGCAAGGGTTGGGAGGATTTTTCGGGGGGAAAGACATTTCCAAACAATGCTTTCCTAATAAATAAACCCAGATAAACGTTTGATGGTGGCAGTGGAAGTCCAAGGGCAAAGGGTAAAATAGTTTGTACCTTGGGGAAGTTTTAACCCAAGCTGGTAAAAGTAAGCTTAGGAGGTTTTCATGCAGGTCCCCACATCTGTACCCTACAGTTCAGAGTAGGGAAGGAACCTTGACAATGTGCTTAAGTTCTATTGCAGTCATTGGGACTTAAATACATCTTAAAGTGCTTAGCTGAATCAGGTCCTCATAAAGATCCTTGAACCAACTAGAGCTGTCAGGATAATGCTCAGTAGGATTGTCATCCGGTGTGGCCTGGCCATTTATAGGTGAGGTACCTCTTCTGAAAGCATTAAGCCTGATGGAAGAAAAGCTTCAGTTGTATCCTCATTCAAGCCCCAGTTCACTAGGTACCTAACTTTAAACATGTGAGTAGTCCCACTGAAGTCAAAGCTAGATGCACTCTTAAGTACATTGTTGAATTAGGGCCTGAAAGAAGGAGGTGCCAGGGTTTCCAGGACTGGACAGTTTTTTACATCAATTTTGAAAAAAAAAAACTGTTAGAAAATGAAAATGTAGAGGTACTGAAGTTCTGAGAAGGAATAAATAGAACTGGACTAAATTTTTCAGATGAAACTTTAATTGAAAAATGCAGATTCAGAACACCCAAAACATTCCATGGATTTATGTTGAATTTGAATCTGCAAAATTATTTTGGGGTGTGGTTTTTTTCAGGGTATTTAGGTTTTTTTCACTTTCATTTAACACTTTCTGAACCATTTTTTTGTAATTCAAAATGGCTTTCCATTTCAAAATTTATTTTAAAAAAATGAATATTTTGTTTCAGGTCAAACAAAGCACTTTTTCTGAACTTATCAGTTTGTTGAAAATGACACTTTCATTTTGGGGTGAACCCAAAACAAACTTACTTTAATTTTCAAGATTAAAATCCTGGCTTAGAGCATGTCTGGTGTTGGTGGAATCTTTTGCAGATTTTCACTGTGATAGTCTAGCAAGTCTCTACAGAACATGTGCAAATCTGTATTTATTTTTTTTTCAAAGGCTTGTAACTTGAATGGATTTTCACATGGATGGCAAAAAGTAAATCCGTCACACACCAGCTGCCAAATTTCAAGGCCCTACTCCAAAGTGTGGGGGGAGGAGGGCTAGGTCTTCTCAAAAACAAGGTCACCAGAATTTCTTTTAACATGGGCAAAACAATGTATTTTTTCCCTCGCTGCCTTCTCATAAACGGCTGAATCATTCTGGGTGAAATTTTCCCATCCTGTCCCCGTTTCCCTCCCCACCTCCCCCGCCTTCTACCCTCTACCCCAAAAAATAAATAAGAATTCAGGCTGAGGCACAAACCTAGCATGGAAAAAACTGGAACAAATGATTGACATTTTTGGCAAATGTAAGAGCAACAGGAAAAAGCGCCTTACAATGGGAAGTGTGCGGCAATCTTAATAATAGGTGGTGTTACCAGCCCACCGACAGTAAAACTGTATTGTCTCATTCTAAAAGAGGGAAGGGTAGTTATAGGTGGTAGGATTTATACATGATCGCTTAGAATTTTAATACTTTGAATATTAGAATTTGGAGACTGCTCCTGAGACCTATTTATGGAGTTTGATAACATGGCTGACTTGATCAGTTTTAAATTACTCCTGAAAATTAAATATTTTTCCCCTCATTCATGGTTTAATTATTTAATGTCACCATAAGAAGTACATTTTACAAAAACGTGTGTAAGCATATGTAATGCATTCTGGTTTTATACTTCAGAAAGCAGTACACTTACACTCTGCCATGTTATCATAGTGCCATAGTTTTAATGGCACAGTCTGATTGTTTTAATGAAAGATATTGGGAATGATCTCGTGTTTTTTGTTTTGTTTTTAGACTGATCTTTTCCACCATGTGCTAAATGGCAGCTGGCTATGCATGAGAAAACCATTATGCATTGCAGGGCAACTGTTCATACACTCATGAGGTATTTAACTTTTTCCCGGGATCTAATGTTAACTATACATTGGAAAAGAACCAGATTTTATAAAAAGGCTAACAAATATTTTAGGTCTTTTTTCAGAAAAAAAACAGTGAAATTATGTGTGGTTTGGTTCTATTCTATAGTATTTTCTAGAAAGAATCCAGTATTTGTCTATTAAATAATTTGATAAAGGGAACTATTTAACAAATAATTGTATTATTTAAAAACAAACAAACAAACAAAAACCTTTTAGAATTGGTTGAACATTGTTTGGTGAGGGGTGATTTTTCAAGTCAGAAATAAGAATGGGCACCAAACTCTCATTTGTTAGGTTGAAAATCTCCCCCCTCCCTCCGCCCCGGATTAATAATTGAATAGCAATATTTATTGCATAATTTAATATTTTTCTGTATTTGGTTTGATCATTTTATCATTGAGCAATGTATATCTCATGAACCTACCTTATGATGACCAATATTGGTCCCTGATGAGTACTAGTCTGTGTGTCTTGGGGAGAGAATGAGAACCACAGAACTACATGCGACTGATGCTAGTCATGTTGCTCTACTGCAGGGGCCTTGTGTAGAACAGTGATGAAGGTGGTGTAAGAAACTCTACCATCACTATGCTCCTCTATATATATTAGAGACCATTCTGGATCACTGTGACCTCGGTTCAGGCAAGCATCCCTATTCAGGAAAGGCACATAAGCATCTACCTCAATCCTTTTACATCAGTGGTTCTTAAATGTATGTTTATATGCATTCCTGAATCAGAGCCTGTAATAAATGTTTTTCCACTAAGTCCTTTTGAAATTAACTGCATGCTGGCACCACTAATATCTAAGTATTATCCATAGCAAAATGAGTAGATTGTCTGTCTGGATATTGGTTTCTACTACACAAAAACCAATGAAAATAATGAGGATAGTAGTTTTGTGTCCTAAGCTGAATGGCAACACATCAGTTATATTTACAAGTATGTTCATTATGCATCCTTTCAATGGGAGTATTGCTGCATCAAAATGAAAGAATGTTGCAGTCTTTCAATGGGCTTTGAAAGGAAGTTGTTTCCGGTTTCTCCCTCCCACTCACCAGGAGCCACAAAAATGTTGTATAGTTAATTGTTAAACAGGAGAAACTAACACCATGATCACAAGTTAAATTGACTGAGGTGCCAGTAAAATGTGAAAGATGTTTTGAGGTGCCTTCTTTACACACCTTTTGCAACGAAAGTCAAGGCAACTTTTGAGTCTGTTACTGAGTGCTGTATTCCTTTGCCTGTGTTTGGATATTTTTTTCTCTTGGTGTTTTTGTGTGTGGGTGGTGGTGGTGTGGTTTTTTTTAACCTTGGGTTTCCACCAATTGACAACCCAGTAAAGTCTAGAAATCCAACTTGTTGCCTATTTGTTTGGTTTTACCATCTTTTATACCAGGTCTGTGTTACATGAGTATTTTACATGGGTACATGCTTTATTACATGGTGTTCAGTTTTTTCGATTACATTTTTCATGAACCTGTTTCTTTCATGAAGGGCTTGGTCCTGCATGTGTGTTATCTTAAGCATGTTAATAGTCACATTGACTTCAAGCCCAATTTAAGAATAAGAAAGGAAAACAAGTTTACTCATGCGCTTATATATATGTTTAAGTTTAAGTACTTTGCTGGACTGGGACTAGAGCTCTCAGAACCTTTCAAGTTGGAGCCCTGTTTTGCTCTTGTCCAAAACTTACTGGTGTTCAGGACTAGTTTGAGCATCTAATGTGGTAACATTGTTAAAATGACATCACAGAATTATCTTGGGGGGGGGGGCGCTACAATTTTTAAATGAACGGTCTCTTATTGCTTTTTTTGGCCAATATCTCCTCTCTTCCTTACTGATTTCATTTGATAGGTTCACTAAAAATCTGTTAAATTTGTGGACATGAAAAAACAATAGCGATCAGCTATTTTCAGATACTATGGATAAAATCTCTCATGGTTCCATTCAGCTGCTAGCCACAGTCCAAAATCAAATATTTTTTTCATTTTGTGCTCAGCTTGATTGTGGATTTGAAGGGCAATAGTATGTCAGGGTTTTTTTTAAAAAGCAAGATGATCTTTTGATTCATGAAGTGAATATGAGCAAAAGAATGAACACTCATGTCTGACTGTAGAATGGAAGGTTAAATATTTTTAAAACATTTGGAAACAATTTGTAGTGAATAATGAAGTTGAAATTTAGCCCCTCATCCATTCATGAAATGTTCAAACAGACTTTGTTTTGTTTTTTTTTTGTTTTTTTTATAAATATGCTCATTATTTCACATTTTCTAAATGCTGATCACAGTCCAAACTTGATGGCCTTTCAGGCATGCTTGAAGCTATGTCTATTTATGCAGGGATATGGAGAGAGTCCGGAGTGTTTTTTTCCCCTTCTTGAGATGGGGTTGTGGGAGAGGAAAAGTTGTAAAAGATTCCAATCTTTTACTGACTGTTAGACAAATTCAAGAATTCTACATCAGCATGAAATATATGGTTTAACCACATCAGTTCTTATATGTGAATCTAGGTTTTATCAAAGACTTTTTTTATTTCTAGTCGGTTGTAGCTAGAGCTGGTTCAGTTAATTCATTGATTTCCATAAATGCTTCCCATCAAATATTTTTTTCATTTTGTGCTCCACTTGATTGTGGATTTGAAGGGCAATAGTATGTCAGGGTTTTTTTAAAATAAAAAATTAAATCCAGTCTTTGTTAGAGGGGGAAAAAAACATGTTTTCACTTTGCTAGTTTGGTTTGACAGCTATATTACAATGAATTGGCAAGTGTAAATATGTCCCAGCCTCTCAATTGTGTGTCATATTACCAATACTATTTCAACAGCTTCTGGAAATTCCTCCATAGTGGTAGATGTAGGTGCAGGTAAGTCAATGTTCTCATCCCACTGTTAACAGGCAGTCCTAAGTAGTCAGTGGGTGCAGCAGGATGATGAGTGCAGTTCAGAAGTTGGAACAAATTTGTTATAGTATGTCAGAACTGTAGTGTTTAGGTTAAAATTCAGTGGGTCTATACACCAACAGATTATTTGGGTATGTAATACCAGGGTCACATAATTACCACATAATCTATTTACCATATTTACTCTAACTACCTATCAGTGAAGAATCTAATGCTAAAATTTTCCAGCATTGTAGGAGCCAGGGTTATGGAATATTCGTAGGCGATCAAGAGGAAAGCAAGGTGGACTAGTGAGTAGGATCCTGGGAGTCTGGAGTTCTGAGTTCTAGACTTGGCTTGGCCACTGACCTGTTGTGTGGCCTCTGGCAACTCACTTTACTTCTGTGCCTTCTCCCCCTCCCTCCCTCTCTTCCTCCTCCCGCCGCCACCCAGGTGCTCTTTGTTGGCTGCTTAGATTGTAAACTCAGTAAGTCACAGTCCCTATCCTGAAGAGAGTATGTATCCTCCTCAGCACAATAGAAGTTCTGGTCTCTGTTCGGGCCTCTAGTTGTTACTGTATTACAAATACATAGTAATTTGTGTGTACAGACACCATCTAGTTTCAGACTTCAAACGTGTATTCCTTAAGTAACTATCCTTTCCACTCTTTTTACTGAATTAAATGTTAAAGCTATTTCCTAAGGTTGGCAGCTAGTGCTACTGACTCAACTGATTTTAATTTCAGGCCAGTGGGCTGGGTTACTCAATTTAATTATAGGAAAATGTGAACTAACCATGAGAAGATTCTGTTCAACAGAACAAATAATGTTCAGTCACACTATACATTGAAGCAAATGGAAAATGCCTTTTTAGTTGCATCAGTATACTATAAACACAACTTTAAAAAGTTCTTAAAGACACTCAACTTCTCTTGCTTCCCAACTCATTTGAGTTCGTGAGCCAAGTTCTACTTGGAAGCCCTTGCTACTCTGTGGCCTAACACCTGTACTCCCTCCAATGTATAGTATATGTAATTCTTCTTCCTTTCATAGAAAATAGATTTTAATACCAAGCAGGCAGAGCATTATCTTCCATCCCCTTAACTCATGGAGGGCTTGTCCTAGAATGATGTGGGTTGTGGGAGCGAGGTATAGGTGAGACGACATTCCCCACACTAATCATGTAGGGATTCTACTCACAGTGTAACACAACCATATAAAACCTTCTGCAACCCCTCACTGCTGTGAAAAGTTTTCCCTTTTGAGGAAGTTCTGTGGGCAACAGTTGACAGAGAAATCCTTGGTGGACTGGAGTCATGCTGTTAATGAGTGGGACCAGATCCCCTGCAACTACGACTCTCTGTACTCCTCAACCTATGCTTGCCTGATGGTTTCAGGGTATCTAGAGAATTTATGGGCTAGATTCTCAATCTCTGCTACAGAGGAAGGCAACACCATTCCTTCCAATGGAAGAATATGGTGGACACTTCATTGGGGAGTTTCCTACTCTTTGCATGGATATTATTGTGCAAGTGGTATGATCAGCTTTTCAGTTTATTCCCCTTCTGCTCTCCAGGAAAAGTTATAGCATAGGTATGGGAATATTATTGTGAGTGCTAAAAACCAAAATACAAATGTATGTACTTAAAATTACTCTGACCATTATTGAGGATCTAGGAAGTTAATGAAGCTTATGAGCCTCGGAACACTGTTCTGTAGGTGATTTTATTATTATTATTAACTGTCAAACAGCACTTACCTGTGTTAACCAGTTTCCAAAGGGGGAGGTAAATTCCAGAGGTTCTGACACATTGTAATCTAAATTCTATAGATTAGTAGACAGTAATGACTATATTTTGTGATGATGCTAGCATGTCTAGAGCTCATTCAGGACAGCAATAGAAAGAAGTCAGTGAGATGAGTCTAGGCAGCCATTCTCTTCATCTTAGTTAAAACTACAGATTTTGTGATCTTCCATTTGCTGTGAAGGTGGATTCTCCAGGAATGAAGAACAGCAAAACAGAATTTTCTGCAAAAATTCACATCTCTTTCTAATTGCTTACAAGCTTGGCATAATGGTCGTCTTACTGAGATTGAACCTGACAGAATTTTATAGATGAAATATAATTCTTACTAAAGATTAGCATATAATTTTCAGAAATCACATAATTAGTTCCACTGAAATTAATGGAACTATTCATGTGAATCATGGCTTGGTAATGTGGGGCAGTGATTCATAATATGGACCTTAGAGACAATTTGCCTATTGACTTCAATGGGCATAAGATCAGATCATACAGGAATGTTTTTCCAAAGTTTTTTTTTTTTGGACAGTATATTACTGGTCTGTCTTGACTATAGAATATGTCTTAAAATAATTGTGATTCCCCTCTCTCTCATCCTGATCCAAAGCCCATGAAGTTTAGAAAGACTCCTATCTGCTTGAATGAGCTTTGGATCCGGCTGAACTTAGGTGTATGGTCCAATCTTTTAAACAATCAATAGCCTTTTCCTCTGCACAAGTCTTGAATACCTAGATGTATATTAACATTTACTTTCAAAGAATTGTGACCATACACAGGAATACATGAATCCTTTCAAGACTGTCAGGAAGAAGATAGAAATTGACTTACATAGAATAAAAACTGGATTTATAACCGTTAAATGGCTTGGCACTTTTGAAATTATACCTTCATTTCTGTATATGAATTTTCATGCTGTTTGGATCACTGGGAGAGAGAATCTTTAAATAAGGCATTCATCCCATGTATTCGAGTTTAGATGCTACATCTATCCTTAATACACCTTTAGGTCCATCAGTGTTGATAGCTTACAGCAAAGATTGATAGCATTTAATCTTAAATTTTTGTCTAAAGACCATCATGATTAAAAATGCTAGCCTTACAGCCTGCTAGATAAATGGCTTATAAGCCCCTTTTCTAACTTTTCTAATTAATGTAAGTGTGACAGGGAGGGAGAAAATCCTGGAACCAGATTGTTGCAAATGTGTTTTTATTCAATGTCAACTAGCAGATAATGCCATCTGTGCTAATCCTAGCCCTCTCTCCCCTATGGTGATTTAAGTTGTCTTTGCCTTTGATTTATAAGACAGCTGACCCTGGCCTAACCCTGTCAGCTTTAGTTCAGAGGGACTCTCTCAAAAGATAGGCCACTGATATGACAAATTGATTGGCTGCAAGGAACAGTTTAACTGGAAAAGGATCTCCTTAAAAAGTGATAAAGTCCTTTTCTTTAGATCTTACAGCTTCCAGTATGCAGGGAGAATTAATAAACTGCCCTATTGTAGGCAAAAACATTGTGTGCAATCTGGAAGAGCCAAGTATAAAGGAAAATAATAAAAGGCTCACAGCTTCTCACCTAATGATAGGTCTGAGAATAGAGGAAAAACCCATTTAATTTAAAAAGCTGGTAAGTGGAGCTTAATTACAAATAATTGTCCTAATTAGAAAACAAACATTAAAATTCTATTAGAGTTCAAAATGGATTCTATTGACGTAAGATGATTAGGCACTAGAACTGTCAATTAAAATCTATAGAAATGTTACTAATTCAGTTAAAGGACAGATCAGATAAAAAAGACCATAATAAAATGTTTCTGGTGCGTAATTTATATAATTCTTTATTTGGCAGGAAAAGTTTGTTTAATTTAAAAGCAGATATTATCAGTTAAAATCAATAAGCCACTAAAATGATTATTTTATTCCACAACTGTAAACATGGGATGGTGACTAATTTGAGATTTATGGACTGATAGCTACTTAAGCACACAATGTTTTAAATAACACGTTATATAAATGTGAACATGTCAAATGCATTTGCTGAGACAGTCATACTCATCATCTTCTCCTCCCACTCTTGTAGGTGATCAAGATGTATGCATCTTTGCATTCTCCACTGACTCCAATGTCATACTGCAATGCAATAAAAGATTGTTTCCAATAATTAAAACAATTTTTAATAACCTCTAAGTGAAACAACAAGTAAAAGCAATCTATACAGTGGTTTGAACATTGGCCTGCTAAACCCAGGGTTGTGAGTTCAATCCTTGAAGGGGCCATTTAGGGATCTGGGGCAAAAATTGGGGATTGGTCCTGCTTTGAGCAGGGGGTTGGACTAGATGACCTCCTGAGGTCCCTTCCAACCCTGATCTTCTATGATTCTATACAAGTAACCAATTTTTTATGGAAACACCACTTCCCCCAGAGTAGCTCCCCTCTACTTGACTTTATTGATGTTTTCCCACCTTACCTTAAACCACCATAGTCTTGTTGTCACTTATGTTGTGCTCTTTTAATTTAGACTGTAACACTGAAGGGCAAGAGACCTCAGGCCATGTTCACCACTGCAAATTGCATCTCTCTGCACCAGCCAGGCTTGTGTTGATGTTATGTGGCAATAGTGCTGCAATGGGGCACTAACTGTGCCTAACTGCCCTAACTGTGGTGGGGCAATAGAAGGAACACATATCCCTATCTTGGCCCCGGAACACCGGGGTGGCCAGTACATAAACCGCAAGGGGTACTTTTCCACGGTGCTGCAAGCACTGGTGGATCACAAGGGATGTTTCACTGATATTAACGTGGGATAGCCGGGAAAGGTGCATGACGCTCGCATCTTTAGGAACTCAGGGCTGTTTGAGCAGTTGCAAGAAGGGACTTACTTCCCAGACCAGAAAATTACCGTTGGGGATGTTGAAATGCCAATAGTTATCCTTGGGGACCCAGCCTACCCCTTGCTCCCATGGCTCATGAAGCCATACACAGGCAGCCAGGACTGTAGTAAGGAGCAGTTCAACTACAGGCTGAACAAGTGTAGAATGGTGGTGGAATGTGCCTTTGGACATTTAAAAGCTCGCTGGCACTGTTTGCTGACAAGGTTAGACCTCAGCGCAACCAAGATTCCCATTGTTATTGCTGCTTGCTGCGTGCTCCATAATATCTGTGAGAGTAAGGGGGAGACGTTTTATGGCGGGGTGGGAGGTTGAGGCAAATTGCCTGGCAGCCGACTACACACAGCCAGACACCAGGGCAATTAGAAGAGCACAGCTAGGTGCGCTGCACATCAGAGAGGCTTTGAAAACCAGTTTAATCAGCTATGGTGTGACAGCTGTGTGTGTTTCTCCTTGCTGCAAATCCGTCCCCTTTGTGGATTTTTAATTCCCTGTAAGCCAACCACCCTTCCCCCTTCCATCACAGCTGGCAAAGGAAATAAAGTAACTATTGTTTTGAAACCATGTATTCTTTCTTTATTAATTAAAAAAAAAAAAGTGAGATAACTGACAAGGTAGCCCGGGTGGGATGGGGTGCGGGAGGAGGGAAGAACAAGGCCATATTGTTTATTGTAGCTACACTACAAATCAAAACTGTTTGAATGACGACCTTCTGTTGCTTGGGTCATCCTCTGGAGTGGAGTGGCTGGGTGCCTGGAGCCTCCCCACACCGTGTTCTTGGGTGTCTGGGTGAGGAGGATATGGAACTTGGGGAGGAGGGCAAGTGGTTATACAATGGATGCAGCAGGGGTCTGTGCTCTTGTTGGCTTTCCTGTAGCTTCAACAGATGCTTCATCATATCTGTTTGCTCCCCCATTAGCCTCAGCATCGCCTCCTGCCTCTGCTCTTTGTGCTCACTTAATGCTTTCCTGGCCTCTGCCACTGAATGCCTCCATGCATTAAACTATGCCCTATCAGTGAGGGAGGACTGCATGAGCTCGGAAAACATGTCATCGTGAGTGCGTTTTTTTCGCCTTCTAATCAGCGATAACCTCAGGGACGGATATGATAGGGGGAGCATAGAAACATTTGCACCTGGGGGGAGATAAAAAGGGAGAGTAAAATTTAAGATGATACATTTTTGAGAACAAAAGGGAGATTCTTTCACAGTGAATCAAGCAATTCACAGCAGACAGCACTGGTGCTTTAGGTACAAGGTTGCATTTTGCCTTTTATATTGAGTGCCTGCCGGTATGGTGACACATCACAAACAGCTGGGCAACAGAATTTGATTTCCAGGCAGCCATGGTAAGCCTTTTGGTATGCAGGGTTGGCTTCTTACGCCTTCATAACGTGGGAATGGTTTCAAACTGTAGCGCCCTCCTTTCCCATAGCAAGCGATGCTGGTTGGGTTTCACATTTAAAAGGAGGGGCTGTGGTTTTTGGGTGGATGTGCAGCACACAGCCCCTGCCCCTACCCCCTCCGCCCCCCTGCGGCATGGCTATTCTCCGGGATGATCCCTTTTAGCCAAGCGCAAACAACCCAGCATGAATGGGGTCATTTTCCTGTTCCCTTACAAAAATTCCCCTATTTCAACCAAGTGACCATGAATGATATCACTCTCCTGAGGCTAACACAGAAAGATAAAGACCGGAAATTGCTTGAATGTAACCAAAACCCAGGACCATTTGCTGCCATGCTTTATGCTGCAATGATTCAAGACTACTTGCTACTGGCTTGGCGTGGTAAAGTGTCCTACCATGGAGGACGAAATAAGGCAGCCTTCCCCAGAGACCTTCTGCAAAGGCTTTCAGAGTACCTCCAGGAGAGCTTCAATGAGATGTCCCTGGAGGATTCCCGTTCCATCCCCAGACATGTTAACAGACTTTTCCAGTAGCCGCAAATGCATCCCAATTCTTCAGGGCAAATCAAACATTAAACACTATTGCTTTTAAACCCTGTACTGTAGTTAGAAATGTGAACTCACCAGAGCTGCCTTCTCTGGCTTCAGGGTCAGGGATCCTGCCTTGGGAGGGTTTTGGCTCTTTTTCTTCTTTTTGATCCGAGTTCAGCCTATACAGATTCTTCTCCCCATACAGCAATCAGATCCAGTGTCTCCCTTTCGGTCCATGCTGGAGCTTATTTGTGATTCTGGGGAGACTGCATGGTCATCTGTGCTGCTGAGCTCGCCATGCTGACCAAACAGGAAATGAAATTCAAAATTTCTTGGGGCTTTTCAGGTGTACCTGGCTAGTGCATCAGAGTTCAAAGTGCTGTCCAGAGCAGTCACGTTGGAGCACTCTGGGATAGCTCCCGGAGGTCAATACTGCTGAATTGCATCTGCACTGTCCCAAATTTGACCCAGCAAGGTTGATTTTAGCGCTACTCCCCTCACCGGGGAGGAGTACAGAAGTTGATTTTAAGAGCCCTTTAGGTCAATGGAACAGGGTTGGTTGTGTAGACGCATTCATTTTAAAATCGACCTAACGTGGCTAAATTCGACCTAACCCCGTAGTGTAGATCAGGGCTCTGACTCTTGGACAAAGAAGGAGCTTCCATTGCAAAAGCTCCCAGGGTTGCTCTGAAACAGTGGATGACCTGGCTATTTAAGCTCTCCCAGTCTTTCCCCTTCCACTTCTGGAGCTGTATTGGCTGACGCTAAGACCTCCAGCATACATGAAGTTGCAAGCTCTGTGTCCGGCTTCCACCCCAACACCTGAATTGTTTTCAATGGCTGGGTATCCTGCACAAGGGTGTGCACCTACATGAATCCTCTTTTTTTGTTTGTTTGTTTTTTTGTTTATCTGCTTGTAAGTTGCTCTGCCCACGTATAGTACTAGATAAATAAGGCCCTACTTGAAGCGGGGGATGATCTTCAAATAATGGCAACTGAGTTGCAAATAAGACACGGAAAATCACAGAAAAGTAATAATGGACCTTTTTTTCTAGCGGCAATTTGGAAAAGAGCAGACCTATTTGTTTAAGAAAAAATTGCTGGAACCATAAAAACATTAAGTATTATGCCTGATAATTTTTTTTGATAACCAGACATTTTGCTGCAACTATATTACATTAATTTTTTTTAAGTGACTGGTGCAACTTAATTCTTAACAAACGGTTAAGACTTAATTCTTAACAAACGGTTGTAGAACTCAAGTCCAGTAACTTTAGCCTTTTACAATTTACAGGCATTGAATGTTGGGGCAGTACTAATTGCACACACTAAATGTATGCAAAATTGTGGACTGTGCAAAGAAAGCTAATTAAAAACCAAATTGAAGTGGAAGCCCAATATTCTGGGATTCACAATATCATGAATGAAGTAGGGCCTTACAGCTGATCTTGCATACAAAATGGAAGCCTATAGATCAGCAGAAGCATAAGTGTTCATCTTGTCCTAGAGATAAGGAATGTGACCAATTGCTTGAATACATGGGTGTTTATGCTAGGCCATCTTATGTACTGCAAACAGGATGAAAATGCATTTTCTTTGCTACTTTTGCTTGTGATCAACCAAACATGTACCAAGTCTTGCAGCGTTATTTCAACCAGTTCTCACTGGTACATGCCACATCAGGGTGACAGTCTATTACAGAGCCATGAATTGTTAGAATGGTTCAATAAGAAAAAGGAATAAATAGTCAATTTATTTTCTTTTTGTCCAAACTTCCAAATTTTTAAACCAGCTCTCATTGTCAGCCTAGTTACTAATAAATTAGGACATTTCCCAGCTGATGCAGGAAGTAGTTGTTGTTCTTTCTATCTTAGAAGCCTAGGGGATTTGCCAAAGCTATATCACATGAGGTGGCATCTGCTGCTGTCTGACTCTTACCTGCCATAAACAGTGTGATACAAATAAGGTGTCTTGACACCCACTGGGTTCACGAACTCATCCACTGAATTCATTCATTGCATCCACACCAAAGACAACATTTTCCAAGACAAACAATTATAATAAATTATCCGGTTTTATAGGGGTGTATCCAAAGCTGACTGAAGCTGGTGCAAGTCTCTTCAAGACTCATAACACACAAGCATTTGAAGAGGAAGAAAACACTCACTTCCCTGTCCTCATGTCAAACAAAATACACACACAAATACAACTAGGGGGCAGACCTAGGGGGAGAGAACCACCATTTCCCTCCATGATCAGACAATTTCTCATATACAACTTACTTTACAAAGTGAAAGAGAATAAAATGAATGAGTAAAAACTTTCAGTATCCCATTACAATTAATAGTAAAACAACAAAAATTGTTCTGACCACAGACACTTTTTTCAAAGACAAAGAATAAAGCAAAATGAAAATAAACCATAAACTCAAGCATGGAGACATTGTTGTGGAACTGAAGGCAAGAAAAGGCAAGGACAATTAAGAAAAGTGTTAGGTCTACTGAATCCATTGAATCACCAACTCTGTGTGCCAAACTGTTGCAATTAGCTAGTACCCCATGGCACCTTTGACTGGGGGTCATATGTTACAGGATGATCCTGAAAATGTCTGCATAGTAGCACCCAATTAAGGATATTTTTATTGGTCCCCCCCCCTCCATAAATAGGCATGGTACATACCAACAACTGTCAAAAATCTATACTTTCTACGGTGCATGTAGCTGCCAACTTTTACATTTAAGATGTCTGCCTGGTGGCAGGACTGCATGGGGATTCAAGATGGAGTATCTTAAAGGGTGAGAATGAGACTTCTTTGTCAGGGAGATCTTTTTTTCTTTGTTTTCCTTCATCTAACATTAAGTCTTCTAGCACAAAAGTGCATGTAAGAGAAAATTATCCGGAAAAGACATCTCAGGTACCTTCATACTCTTAGTAATTTAAAATTGTGATAGTATTCCCTGACTAACAACCCCACTGTTTCTACCTCAGCATATGCTGCTCTGAACCTCAGGCTTTATCTTTTTCAAGCCATGGTTCTAGCTAAGCTATTAGATTCTAAAGTGCAAACTACTTGAGAAATCAAACAAAGATGGTGGAATTTTTAATAAACGTGTTTATATTATTGACGTTCTATAGGAAATAATCAGTATAGCTTCTGATAGTTTGCCACACATTTAAAAGTTTCAAGTGGCAATAGACACAACCACATCCAAAAGTTTCTCAGATATGTAGATATTTTTGAAGCAGCTGTTTCCAATGTGCTTTTAAAAATAGTTTGAAGCATGTACCTGACTAAACCACATTTTACCCCTCTACGTTTCATCTGATTTTTCTAGTGGTGTGATGTATCACGTTGGATTGTTTCAATCACACTGGGTTTGATCCACAAGGGTTTTCAAACCAATTGAGTTATTTTCAGCCCAGCATAAAAGGGGGATTTTCACTTTAATCACATCTATTTGCCATGTTTAATGTCAGTGTCTAGGTGACAGTGTTACACAAATATTGCAAAAATATATAGGGTAATAAAATAATAGAGAAATAAGGAGTAGCTATTTCTAGCCTTGCTGCAGCTGAACAGAAATGTTCAGACATTAAAAATACTTTATTGAATCTAATCTGAATACTTCTGGGTAATTTTGAAATGATAGCCATATTTGAGTATTCAATAATGTCAGCATTATTATGCTATTTGTACTGATTGCAATTAGGATAAAGTCTTGTATATAAATTGCTAGATATTCCTTTTGGCCCTTCTTTATAACCATTCCCTCTATACATAACAGTGATACATTTACAGATGATATATTAACTTGATAGCCATGTTAACTTCCATCATTAGAAGCTATCCTTGTTTATTCTGCAGTAATTACAGATTCCCCTTAGCCATTCATGAGAAAAAAAATAGCTCCAGTTTTGGAGCTACAGCTGGGGATGGGTAGAAAGAGGGGAGTCATGGCCCTACAATCCTTTCACACCAGCCAGGGTTGACTGGGAGTGCAAGACAGTGCTTTTTGCTTCCTTTTTATAGTGATATCTCTCAATTTAAGGGACATGTATGACTCACTCCATTACTGTAGTATCTGTGTACCACACAATCCTTAATAAAATTATCCTCATCTCACCCCTGTGAGGTAGGAAAGTATTATCATCCACATTTTATAGAGACTGACTTGTGCTGGAGCCTTGGGAGGTTCTGCTTTCTGCTTTCCTAAACACAGTGCCTCCTGGAGATGCCACTAGGTGAGGGTGTCTCAGTTAGGGCTGCTTCTCAAAGCCGTTATTTCTCTCTTAATTGGTATCCTGCATATACTATCCAAGACTAATCCTTTCTCTTTTTATTCCTGTGCCTAAGGACACTGTTCGATTCAGATTCTTGTACAGCACCCTTCACCCTGGTGTCTGAGAACCTTCCAAAGTGTATGAAGGGATGTGACCAGCCTCTGTCATATGCAGGTCCTCCTTTCTCTTCCCAAGGGGAAAATGGCATGTGGATTCTAACAACAATATATTTTTGTTTCTGTATGATGTGATATGTATTTTTATTACTGAAGGCCAAGGTCAAAGTGTGCCCTGCACTTGGACTGGAAGGTGGTGGTGGCTCCTTCAAGAGTTCATTCCGGTGTCTGGGCCTGGTCTCCAAGAAATCCTGGCTCCTGTATGACAGCTTTACCCTTACTGTAGATAACTCCATTTGTACTCCCCTGATCTTGGAGCTACTGAATATTGGCCCAGTTCACTGGCATAGTTCTTACCAGTTGCTCAGGGTCCTCTATTGAATGCCAGAGTAGAATGGAGCCTTTTTCCTGGCTTTGCCCTCTACACTGAACACGGGGAGGGAAGGTGTTGTATAAGGCATTTTGCCTGTTCTAGATCATCAGATTCCCTCTACACTGAACCCCATCCTATGTTCAACTCCTCCTCTTTTAGGGCCATTTCACAATTGCATAAAGTGACCCCCATTTCAACCAAGGATAAGGAGCATCTTGTATAATTCTATCTTGATATTTAGTTGTACTTAACTTTCAACTCTTTATTAATACAGTGATCAGACCTTGATCTTCATCTTCCTAATTCAAGGGAACGCATGAAGAGTTTCTCTCTTAAAACCATGTACATGTTTCTCTTGGACCTTGCATAACAAGTTCTCCCCTTGGTAAGGTGTAGTGAGGCGGTGTAGCTTCCCGCCACCCCGGAGAGGGACAAGCCCATCCAGAGGCTGGGGTGGGCGGAGCTAGGGAGCTCTGAGCCCGGCCCTCAGAGGGTCAGGTGGCGACCCAGAAGTATAAAGGCTCGCCCTCAGAGCTCACTAGAGGGCCAGCCACCGGGGAGGCCAGACGCCTCCAGCCTAGCCTGCGACTGGGAAGCCCCAGCGGCCCAAGGTGCATGCCAGGACTGGCCCGACTTGCCCTGTGCCCGCTACCTGGAGGCGTTGCCGGACCTTCCCTGCTTCCGGTGCCCTGAGGAATCCATGGTGCTGGACCCCACCGGAGGACTCCACCATGACTCAGGTACCACCAGAGGGGGAGGTAGGAAGTAGCCCGGGGGCAGCCGACCCTAGTCTGGCTCCAGCACTGCCAGAGCCCATGTCAGTGTGCTGCGGCCAGGATCCCCACTGACAGAGCAGCGGATCTTCTACTGCTGCTAGGGCCCCGGGCTGGGTCGCAGTGGAGTGGGAGGGCCTGCGTCCCCCCTGACCGCCCAACTCGTGGGTGGCAGTCTCCCTCTCTCCCAAACTGTTTGGAGGCTTGGGCCTACTGTTACTCTCAGCCTTGCCTGAGCTCCTGACTCAGTATTGCCCTGCCCTGACCTAGGGCCAGGGCTCACTACTGTTTATATTGCTACTGCTTTAGTATTATTGCGCAGCCCTGCCTGAGGGCCTGAGTCATTATTGCCCCGCCCGGACCTAGGGCCCCGGCATAACTGTACTTATTTTTTGCCTCCACAAGAGCCGCCAGGGAAGACTTCCACGGCTGAACTAATTCCCCAATCTTCAGCTGTGTGTAGTGAGCTGGTGTGGCTCCCCGCCGCTCCAGAGAGGGTCAAGCCCTGGCTAGCCCCTTTACACAAGGTAATACTCAGCTGAATGCTCAAGACAGTAAACTGTCATTGGAACAAGATGGAACACAAGAAAATGGAGCTAAGAAACATAATGCAAATTTAAACACCTTTGATTTATGTAACGGTAAAAAAATGACTTTCTGCCAGAAGCAATAACACTTTTCTCCTGTGTTTAAAAAATAAATTAATAAAACAGAAACAACATGCAAAAATAGCTTTCATTAGCTTCACAAATGCTACAACACTTACACAGTATGAAGATTAATAATTAAAAATGGCCATGTAAGTTAGAGCAAACCAGGAAGTCTGTGCTTTACCTTATTCATTCTAAAATGGAAAGAGAGAAAGTTACAGTAGCACGTTATTCCAGTTACTTCTACAGACTCTGTCAATGTATTATATTCCCCATTAGGTAAAGAGAGAAAAACAGTTCCATAATCATTATGGTAACCTATTGCCATGAAGCATTCCTAGTTGTTCAGTACTAGAAAATTATGTATAATTATTGGCTATTTGTGAGATTAATTCACTTATGTCCTTAGAGCCAGCTTACCCACTGCAACCATTTTGTGCCGTTCTTTCAATGGATTCTAGCTCTACAGCCAGTGTGACCCATAAAGATCACTTCAGTGCTACAGGAAATCCTCTGAGGATGTTAATATGGCAGGTTACTTGTGACTACAGTCACAAACCCTCAAACCAGTCACCATGCCAATCTCTATTAGTCATTTCATCCTATTGTGGTCATTAAAAACAGGCATAAATTAGTAGCTACTCCGGGAGGGGAGTTAGTTGTGTGCTGATGTATTTGTCAGATGCCACTTTTTTTAAATTGCCTTTTTAACTGATTGACAGCCAGTCCAGCATACTGTATTTGTGCTGGGGGGGGGGGGGGGATATGGGTTGTAGAATCATAGAAAAAGTGAAGACAGGAAGGACAGAAAGGTATCCATTAGTATTATAGAAAATAACATAACTAACCATTCCATAAAATATATAATTTAACTTACCAAGTTGCTCAATATTTTTGCACGCTTGGGGATGACAATAGTGTAGTGTTACATATATTACATTATGAAATGCTTATGAGTATATATCTGCTGGGACTTAAGACTGGTATTACTGGAGAAAATAACTTGTATTAGAATATAAAATATGCAAGGTAGTTTTCGTACTGTGTAAAGAGAGTTAACATGTAGGCATACTGTGTAAAGAGAGTTAACATGTAGGCAACATTTTTGCCTGTCTGTGGATTGTCTGCTGGTCCAAAAAAGAAAATGTTGTTATGCTTCTCCACCAGAAGCGTTCTCATTTAGATGAGTATTTTCCCCCTCTTTTTCTTTCCTGTCTCAGTCATGCCAATGCCTCCAATGCTTTCCATAGCCCTTAGCTTTAAGCAGCTGATCAAAGCTACTGTTTCCTGTGTCATTCTGGCTGTGGTACCATAGTCAGACATGTCAGCATTGCCTGCATATTGATTATCTGTAGACAGTGGTAAAATACGTATTGGGAGTTACTCATGATTCCCACCATACCTGGGTGACATAGGATCCTCTCCTCCATATTGTTCATTGTTTCGTTAGCCAAACCTGTGATCTTGACTCCACACATTGGGAAAGCCCTCTGGGAGATATCTAACCACCCAGAGTTGTGATAAGAGGGAGAACTGGCTGAGCACAAACCGTTGTAGTGGCATAATTGGAGTGCCCATCCACATGGTAAAATAACCATGTGCTTAAACACTTAAAGGACTTGAACAATAGGCTAGGCTAGGCTGCTAGCAAAGGCAAGGCATAATTCATTGCTAACCAATTATTAATCGGGTGATAGTGAAGTACTGAGGCCTATTCCTCTTTTTCCAATTTCTTAACTGTAAGAAACCATCAGTTAGATAAAAGCTACTCAATCCAGAATGAATCCTAGGTAAACTGAATGTACAAACTTTTTTTTTTACACCCAGTACTATAAACAGTGTAAATATGAGAATATAAATTGCTTTCTCTTCCCTTATAAGAGTGGTGATGCAGAGCAATGAGAGAAAAAAATACCTATTTTGTGTGTTGTTGAATAAACTGAACAGATGTTCAGGGGAGGTGGGAACCTCTGCAGATATCAGATATGACTGTCTGTCCCAGATGCTTTCCTAGAAGAAAATTGTTTGATAACATCGTGAATTACAGAAATAGTGAATCTAACACCTTTTGTTTATCTAGCAATAGATTGGCACAATAAAGAGCAGAAATGAAATTCTTAGCTGATATACAGGGGTCCAACTGTTTCCTTGATACAGCTGTTCATCATTTGCACAGAAAGCTTTATTTATGTTTTAAGAATTAATGAGTCTGGTATCCTGTAGAGACTTTTCTTGGCTGAGAATGTTGAACTATTGTTTGATGGTTGTAGGAAAAGCAAAGAAGGTTTCTAAAAGGGTCCAATTGTGATCAAAACCATAATAGAATCTTTGGATCCTTAAAATAAGGATGTCTTCAAACTAACCTGACAAGATGGGTGAGGAAATATCTTTACCACTTAACCCCACCACAGAACCTGATACCATACTAACATGGAGAACTGGGAGAATTATATTTTGCTTTCTCTGCCTCAAAGAATTTTTTCACATCAATGATGACACCATCCACAACTACCATGCCCCCACCGACAGTCATAACAAGAAAAAAATCATCTGACTGGACACCCCATAGTGGATGAAACCACACATTTGATCATTACATTGATTACTTCAGGGGGAAAAAATTGACTGAAATCCTTATGAAACATCACATCCCCCCACAATCTCTCCACTGCCAAGAGGACATCTACACAGTCCCTAACCGAACCACAAGAAACTGATCACACCAGCAGACACAGGGGGATGTTGACTACATTAATGACGCCATCCAAAAACTCTCCCACACCACCTACTATATTGAACTGAAAGACAATCCAGGAATTGAAGGATCTCATCAAATCCTTCCCAACAATGCCAAGAGAAATTCTACAACCTCATCTCCCACAGACCCATCCCATGGAACTTCTGTATGCTTCCCAAGATATACAAACAAGGGAACTCAGGCAGACCTATCATCTGGTCATGTTACTCTTCTGAAGGAATATCAGGACACACAGAAACCATCCTTAAACCACTCACCTCCTGCAGGACAAAACAATCTGCCTCCAGAAATTATGCAATATAAACAACCTCTCTCTCAGAACACCATCATTGCCAACATGAACATCGCCTCCCTAAACACCAGCGTCCCTCACATTGATATCATCACTGTGTACCTCAAATACCTACAAGAAACATATCGCCAAACTCATCCATTTCATCCTCATCCATAACAATTTTACGCTCCATAACAAATATTTTTATCCAAACCATGGAAATAGCCATGGCTACTAGGATGACTCCCCAGTGTTCCAGTTTCTTCATGGGCCATGAAACCAATGATATATCTAAGATAAGTTAATGATATATTCATCCTCTGGACAGAGGACCTAAATTCCCTCACAGACTTCCACCACAACTTCAACAACATCACCAATCCATCAGACTCTCTTTAGAACAGCCCCACACCAGCACCAATTTCCTGAACACCATGATCAGCTTCAACAATGGAACCCTACAGAACACTATATACAAGAAACCCACAGATCACCATACTTACCTTCATATACCCAGTAACCATCCCAAACTAACCAAGAAACCTGTTATCTATAGCCAGGAACTCAGATACTGCAGAATATGCTTTGAGGAGAAAGTCTGGGATACACTCTTAAATAGTGCCTTCACAAAACAATAACACACGACCAGAGACCTTATCATGGAATGGGTCACCCAAATACCTAGAGAGAATCTGCTTCACTATTGGGGGGTGGGGGAACCCCCTTTCAGCACACCCCCCCTGGTCACCTACCACCCCACACTGGAACCCCTACAAGGTATTATTAAACAATTACAACCCATAATCAATGGGGATCACATCCTGAAAGAAATCTTTCCCGGCTGCCCTTTTCTGGCCTTCAGACAACCTCCCAACATCTCCAAGCAAGCTGCCTACAGACTAAGACAGACCAATTCAAAGTAAACATGAGACACTGCCATAACAATAGATGCAAAAGTGCAGCCATCCCCCCACTGCTACGATGATCAATATTCTTCACAATAACCTTTTAAGATCCATGGGTCCCACACATGCCTATCACAAACATGTGGTGTTCCTTTTCCAGTGCACTAAATGCCCCAATGACAACTACGTGGGTGAAACCAGACAATCACTAAGCTCTTGAATGAATTCACATAGAAAAATGAGAAGACAAAAACACCAAATCACCCATGGGTGAACATTTTTCACAAAGCAATTGATTGGCAATCACTCATTATCTGACTTCTTAGTCCTCATTCTTAAAGGAAATCTGCACAGCATCATCAAAAGACAAGCCTGGAAGCTTAAATTCATAACTTCGCTAGACACTAAAAATCATGGACTTAGTAAAGACACTGGATTTATGGCTTATTACAACAATCTGTAACCTACTTATCCTCTGTGACAGCAGATGTTTTAATTGGCCACTTGACCTTGAATGGTCTCTTACAATGCAACTTATTCTAAACAATCTGTTCTAACTTGTATTTAGCTGTGACACTCCAAGTACTTTTCCCAGACCTGAAGAAGAGCTCTGTGTAAGCTTGAAAGCATGCCTCTATCACCAACAGAAGTTGGTCAAATAAAAGACATTACCATACCCACCTTGTGTGTCTAGTTGTTAAAGCCTACTTTGCAGTGTTATTCAAAAACCTTGTGTGCAACCTTTTTGGTTATGTGACTACCACAGGGAGTGCTATTAGTTTTAAGTTCACCTTCTGAACCTCTAGCTCATTTGGCATCAGACCCTGCAAAAACTTAAGCTCAAGTAACTATGCATCTGAATAAGTCAACAGGATTACTGATATGCTGGAATGCGGGCCCGTGGCCCCAAGAGTTGTCCGACTGAAGACAACAGGAACTTTTTCCATTGACTTCAATGAGCACTGGATCAGAATTTACACATCCATATTGACCCACACCAGCACTCTTATCAGTACTGTTCTGGAGGTGAAGATAGTAATCTCTGTCATGTCAGCTACCTTGAACTCATACCATTATCCACTTCTGATTCTTGTCTTCCCTGAGGTCAGAGCATAGTCTTTTTTGGAGGGATCTGTCAGTGACTGTCATCACATTCTTTGGGAAATTTTTCTTACTTTCTGAGAGTCCAGGTTGCCTTAAACAACAGCAGACTTGTTTTAGAAAATTATAGAAACCAAGAATTCATAAAACAAAAGGATAGATTCAGCCAACTGAATATAGCTTTTTATCTTGGACAGATTTCTTTAAATAAATTCTACATGATGCCATAAACTTCATCCAATTAAAGGGATGTGGAGATTAACTGAGTAAGGCGATTGTTCAGGAAGTGTCTGGAGACATGTTTACAGAAATGCCAATCATGGAGTTACTAAATCTCACATTTTCAGTGGGGTTATCTTTGGCCTACAGTCAAAGAGTCATAACTCCCGAAACACTTTCAGAAAGAGAGATCAACCCATTTGAAGGTTCTGACATCTGAGGCTCTATATTTGAGGAGGAAAGAAATAAACAATGTTGGCTCTGGTATTATGTGGATTAGAGGGGGAAAAAAATCTCTGCCTTTTTCCTATGTAAAATATAGGGGTCTGATGCTCATTAGTAATAAATTTACACCGGTGTAATTCCATTGACGTATGTGGAATTAGTCCTGATTTACATTGGTATAAATGAGATCAGAATCAAACCCTAGTAGGTGGCCACTCAGTTTGTGATAATTCATTGACTATACATGGTTCATATGTTGTTGGTGAGATTTATATAACGCTAGTTCCAAGACTCATTTAAAGTCACAATGAATTACAATGTTAGAGAGGTGAATAGTCAGTATGACCTTCTGAATGATGGTAAGGGGGGGGAAGCCCTGGCTTAATCTTATTAGAAGAAGTCAAATGATTTAGAAAGTGACTGAAAGCTAATCAGCCCTGGGGATTGCTACAAGGCTTTTGGTGATTAGTGCTATACTTTTTTTTTATTTTTTAAAAGGGTTACGCAACCCCTTCCCGTTGGTATGACAGAAATAGAAAATAAAGTGAGCTGTTTGACCTAGCCAGTCACTTGAGCCTAATCATGTTGTTCGCTGGATGCATGTTTCCTATATGCAGAATGTCTGCACTAATACTCTGCAGAAGATGCCTGCTTTCATTGTAAGTTTGCTATCAATATATATATATATATTTAAACCACCAGCACGCACATGCGTGCGCACACACACACAAAATCAAACCGCTGTATAAAATGAAAGAATAAGCTGCAAATTCTGGATTGCAGCTATAAAAAAGAATGCAGCTAAAATTAGTGTTAAATGAACACAATATAAAAGGTTTCACTTCATTTGTACACGACTTCGGTTTCTTACACATTAAGTTTAGCTATATTTGAAAGACAATTTGGGGGGGAAAATTTCTATTACATGCTTTTCAGGCCTAGTTAGTGCTTGAATTGGAAAATATAAAGTGCTACTCTCTCAAACTCTAGTCATAAACCCACGCTTCTCCCACTTCTTATGCCATTCATATTTTAAGCTTTTGCAGGATCTGTGATCACGCAGGCCCAGATGGGCTCCTGGGGCTTGGCTTTGCATCACTGGGATTCAGATGTACTCTTGGTTGCCCAGGGCCAGATTAAGGCCTGGGCACAGGACACATACACTTAGAGTCTCAGCTCCCAGTGATGTGGTGTCTCCAGAATATCAGTTTTTAGTCTTTTTTAAAGAAAGTTTCAATTCCTCTTGGTTTCAAAATAAAACTTACACTCAGGTCACATTTTCATCTGATGCATTGATGTCTGAGGGAGGAGCAGTGGCCATTAGATCCAGGAAGAAAATCTCCTGACCTAAAACTCACCATCGCAGCAGACCTGGTCCCTGCTGGTCTAGGGTGGGGCTGGCTAGATGAAGGACCTGGATGTTCCATTGGAGTGTGTAGAATTGGTTCTGCTTTGGTCAAGTTCAGATGCACTCCATTCCTCTGATTCTACTCTCTGGCCTTTTGGCTCCAACAGTCAGATGGGGTGGGAGGTGGAAGAAGTGATGGTTCTCTCCAAATGTCATCCACTTATAGCACCAAAATGAGATGCCACTCACAGCAGATTATGAAGATCTGTCATCTTTCCTTTCCATTCTTTGTACTGTTTGACAAGCAGTGAAAGGTTGACTGGAAGCCTATGGTGGACCAGGTTAGCACCCTTTCTACTGGACCATCCTGCTTCTTAACCTCAAATTGGGTGTTCATAAACTCAGCCACCCAGAATTAGTGGACATGTGTGAAAGTTCAGGCTTTTTTATCAAAGTACCCTGGTATTTCAGCATATTGATTTTGAAATATTATAGTTTTCACTAACCGATTAGGAGCCCAGATCATCCCTTCTATTTTTCTCTGGCAGAAAGGATAAAAAATCAGTGGATCCTGGCTGGAAATGCACAGAATGGGGAAGTGCTGCTTGTGTGATAATCTCCTCTTTGTTTAACCCCCACCCAAACCCCTCCATGGGCTTGTCCTCCTCTATGTTGTTGAATACCCATTTAAGGGGGATACCGGAGCCACCACCTTTTCGTGAGAGGGAGTCTAAGACAGAGAGTATTTGAATACGAATGAATACGAATATTTGCTGTTCACGTTAAAAGTGCTTTCTCCATTTAATGTTTCAGTTGTCTAGTCAGGGAGCATAAACAATTTTATGTTACTTAAGTGACAAATTCACAATCCAAATTACACATGTTCAAAACACGTTTTAACAATTACCAAAGTAACAAATTAATTCCTAAATGTCAAATTCCATTTGTGAATAATTCACAAACAGGAAAGAGGAAAAATTAATAGGATAAATTCTTCATAATTAAGTGTGTTCAGCCCTAGTTAAGACACATTGTCAAAAGACATAAGATATTGATCCTGCTGCCTGTGATGTACAGCTTAATATATAAAGGGAGGACTTGAGTTTCCTGACCTGTCAACTTTTGATCTTCTACCCCCATCCTTTTTTGCTCATTTTTAGTCCCCTGTAATCTGTTCATTTCTGAGTTCTATGGCCGCTCCCTCACATGAGGGAGAGGACTTATTTGTTGCCTTCCTGGGTTCCACCCACCTATCCCAGTTATCAAATACGCTGGCAGATTTTACAATACTTAATCCACCAATGGAAAGGACACCGTGATTAGGTCAGGATTAGCAGATGAAGGTTGTGCTGACTAGTTCTGAATTTACCATTAGGAGATGATTCTACAAAATTAATTGTCTGGACAGTATCTTGAATACTATATCTAATACTAATGAGTTGTATTTTCTTATTTCCAACTGCAATTATGCAAGACAGATCATATGAATACCTTCCAAGTGAAATTCTACTCTGCAAGAGGATTATGGGGAAAATGGCACCTTGTTACTCAACACACAGATCTGCTTCTGGTGTGTATTCAAGTTTATTGCTGCTGACATCAGTGACAAAAGTAAGAATTTTACTACTTTTGACTATTGTCATCCCAGCAGAACCAACACAGCTCTGGGATAGTGGATGCAATTTTTTTCTGACTCACAACATAAAGAGAATTGTTAACAGACTTTGAAGTGGTCGGACCACCTGTGCAAAGTGGTTGTCTTCTAATTTTACCTTCAACTTCTGTTTAAGTTTTGTTTTTGTTGAATCTGCAAATTCACTTATAGCCAGTCAAAAGTGAAATGTATTTTTTTTACAGATTTTTAAATGTTATGGAATTTATGCTTCTCACAGTATTGTCTTTCTCTTCATTTTTCCTTGTGTGAAAGTGAGGGAATGAAGGACATGAAGCACAAAGAGCATGAATTATAGTTAACTACTGTATAGGGCCACAAGGAACAGAAATTAAATCCATTAGGTGGAGCAGTATACTAGCATCCACGAGACAGTAACGCATTATGAGATTGAGCTCAGATGCCTCTGGGAGGCTTGAATCCAGGCATCCGCTTTCTTGATCCCAATATCAAACATAAGTCACAATGAAAGGAGACCAGACAAAGAGGAGACTGGCCATTGATTTAAAAAACGATTTGTCAGAGAGGAAAAGTCGAACAACAAGCGTCCAATGGTAAGGCCAGATTTTGCACCAATGGCTGCTATTTTCAATCAACAACAAAGTTATACAATAAATTTAATATAATTTTCCAAAGGTCTTACACTTGCCCATAGGTAAACTAAATTTAAGTCTCATGATTTTAAAATTGTCCTATTGAATCATGTTAAATGGCAGCTATCATCGTTTTACAGGATCTGTGTTATGCCCTGGCCTTTGAACAGTCTCCTGACAGTAACCCTTTTATTGTATGCGACCCCAAGGTTCCACATTTTTTTTTCAGAAGGGAAGGCCATGCAGCCCCAGCAATTCCTGGACTGGGACTTCAGGCTCTAGGAACCCGTGTTCCTCAACGTGGGCTCTTCCAGTGAGTGCACTTTAGTTCAAACTCCTGTAGAGACTTCTAAACCTTTGGGAAGCAATGCAACTAGTGGGTACCAGCCGTGAAGCAGGACAGCCTTTTCAAAACAAGGTAGCATTTATTAGATAACTGAAATACAGCTTCTAGGTGTCCTTATGTTAGCATGGTAAAGCCAAGTTCAAGTCAGAGTCCGTATTGGTAGGAACAATAGCGCCAGCATGCCATGCTATTCTGAGATCCATCTTGGGTTCCAGTCTTGCTGTGTCTTTGCTCTGTGTTCTCAGTAGCAATCTTAAAAGACACCTGTCCTCTTGTCTCAGTGTAACCACGTTGTGTTCCTATATTCAGCCTGCTTTAGCTTCCCAGTCATTAAGCATTAATATTCAGTCTCTGGGGCTCTTACTGTCTCTTTCAGATTCTCCATTCATGTGTGTTGATTCTATTTAATTCTTGATGGCACCTTCATACCAACTCAAATAACCTAGGGCTATGTCTACAGTTACAGTGCTACACCAGCACAGCTGCAACTCTGCAGTAGACACCATTACTACAGAGACAGAAGGGTTCTCCTAGTACTGTAGTTAATCCACCTCCCAGAGAGGAGGTAGCTAGATTAATGGAAGAATTCTTCTGTAGATTTATCAATGTCTACACCAGAGGTTTGGTCATCTTAACGATGTCTCTCAGGGTCTGGATTTTTCATACCCCTGAGAGACATCTATGCTGATGTAACTTTTTCAGTTTAGATCAGCCCTATGTGATGCTTGTCCATACCTCCATTCCTCTTTTACACTCAGTGTATAGCAGTACAAAGTGAACGGGGTAAAATGAGGTGCACAGCTGGTTCATAAAAATTTTACCCAAAATTCCCACATTCATCACATCAGTTCTGAGGCATTTGAGGAAGGCTACAAGGCTACAAGTTTATAATTCGAGGCCCCTGATTTTACAGGGAGGTCTGAACAGACAGATCCTTGTAGCTGCATGAAGACCTGTTGGGGCTCTCCTTGGTCACCAAGGACCACCCATGGAGAACTCATTGCAGAACCATGGAGAAAAGCCAGCAAATTAAATAACATTAAAGTATTTTTAGCCATTATTTTTACAAAAATAGCATAAACACAGTATCCAGTTACTTAATTTTGATATTTAATTCAATTTACTTTAGTCAGTCCCACATTTTCAATTTTTGATATGCGACAGCCTTTTGCATTGATATCACATAATTGTACTGTAGATGCTATGTGGGGGGAAAGCTGGAAGTTATAGCAGGTCAGTAGGGCACAGTTAGATCTTTTGGAACATGGCAAAGAATGGAAGGCATTTAGGATTATGGGATAAACATTAGTTGGACATTATGACAAAACTATTAGCAATTAAAATAGGTAACAAAATTTACATTTGATGTATCGTCTCTAGGTTTTAAAGTTTCTACCCCATTGACATTAATGGGGCAGCTTGCATGGAGTTTCAGAATGATTGTTTCATGCTGCCTCCAGAATCAGGTCATTGACTTACATTCAGTTAATATTTTTGAGGTTTTCTATGCATCTGCGACAGGGCTGGTCCTATTGGTCATACTGCCAAGTGATGAGGTCCCTGAGTCACAACTCTTGTCTGTCTCTAGTGTCACCTGCTGCTTGTGTCTCTGGCAAGGTGGCAGTCTCTTTTCCAGTAATGGTAACTTGGCCCTCTGGCCAGGTCACCATAGAAGTTCATCCCTTTCTGGAGTAACAGCGTCCAACAAAGTATAAAGTCCAATATCTCCCCAAAAGGAGTTTCCAGGCTCCTGAAGGCCTCACATGCTTATTTCAGGGTTTACAATATCTTTATCCTCCTTATCTCACAAGGGTGAGGGTTATACCACCCTCATGACTGGCTAGTAGGAGAGCCAGGTCCCTCTGTTTCTAACAGGCTCCAACCATGGACTTACAAGTGGCTGCAATATCCAGCAGCCAGGAGTGCTCTGAGGCTGTCTCCCTGTGTACCATTTACTCTCCCAGTTCAGGGCATGGTCACAGTCTCACAAACAATCCAAGAAAAGATAGCATTAAGAATTCTTTAATCCTTAAGGATGAGCTAGTCCATCCTCTGTGCCTGAGGCAGCTGCTGCTTGGGGACCCCGCAAAGCCATAACTCCCACTGTACCCTTACTCAGTAGCTCTCAGGGAAAGAGGGTTGGTCGATCTATTCCCCCCATTCTCACTTCTAGGGTGTCTGGCTCTCTCTTAAACTCTTCCTTCAACTGTAAGCAAGCTCTGCAGATGCATTGGGTTGGAGCCACTGGGGCCCAGAACTGCTCCTTAACACCTTCTCTTCCAGCATGGGGTTTTCCCCTCACAGAATCCATTAAGATTAGAAACTTTTAGAAATGAAAACGTAGATTCTGGGGCATGGTTCTCTGTCAAAGGGTGGATTCCACGACAGATACGTAAGGTCCTTAATTTAATCCATTTTAGCTATCAGATCATTATCATGTGGTGGTTCTTTTATTCTGTAAACCAAACAAAGGTAATGTTTGGGCCTTCATTTATTTATTTGGATTGGTCTGGCTAGGTTTCAAAAGTATAAGATATAGTGGTGTAGCTGAGAGGAGAGTTGGATGACAACAGGGTTTCACAGTTGTAAATTAGGGTGGAATTTGGCCTGCAGAATCTTTATTACCGTCAATGATGCACAAGCCAGGAAAAACCCAGCTTGATTTTTTGTTTCCAGCTTGTTTGCACTTCTGGCACTTAGACCATGCTTTTAGTGGTAAACTGAGTCACAGGCTGTGGAGCCACAGGGGATACCCAGGCCATGGCCCAACCACTTTTGGACCCACCATAGCCCTGTTTGGGGCTGGTGATCTGGTAGTGCCAGGGCCTGGAAGGGGGAGGGACACCGCAAGGGGAGAGCATCATGCTGTGATGAGTCAATGGGCTGGAACCAGGATGGCCTCATGGGGTAGGAGCAGCTTCAGGGTGAGTGCAGGTCAGGCTTGCTGGCCACCTCACCACCCCCATCACTTTCCACACTCTCTTTAAATAGCTTTCCATAGCCCCTGAACTAAGTAAAGTTTTGATTTAGAATAATTGAGAAACACCCTGGAATAGCATTCTTACTGTGACTTTAAAAGTCCAACCACTCTTTAACTTCACAGAGCTTGGGAACAAGGTAAGTGTGTACTGCAGTGGTCCCTTGGAGGACTGAATTATAAATGAGTAGAAAGGAAGAATGAATAGTGTGACAAAAGTTTGAGCCTATTCTGCACTAAGAAGAGCAGAGCCTATTTAAACATGCAGAAGTTCTACTCCAGTGCTAAGACTGTGAGCTGAATGAATAAATCTCCCCCCAACCTTTGCTGCTTAAACCTTCTGTTAATTCTCTGATAAACTACAAATTATCTGGAATAAGGATCTCTCTGTCCTGGGCTGAGAGAACTTTCTTCCATCTAACACATACTATACATACATAATTATGGAGGTAGCCTACTGGCTCCATAGTTAAGATTGTTTTTAGTTTTCCACTGGAACCATGGTATAAATCTTTTAATTAAGCATTTAGAGAAATCAATCTCCTACATACACTGTTTCAAGAAAATAGTGCACATGCCATTCTAGAGTTACTTTGAATGCTCTTCAGAGATTTTCCCCCCAGAGTTCTCAAAGTTATAAAATCACTCCTTTTAAAGATTTCCTCAGAGACCCTAATGTTGTTTTTGGCTCCTCTGATATACAATTTCAAAAGTGACACATCTTAAATTTCACAAAGGGCTTCATATTAACCTAGGGACATTCTTCAAAATAAATTATTCATAATGTAAACTGTTATTTGACATCTTCGCCCTAACCCTTTTATGGCTTACCACAGAGACCAATAGATTCATAGATTTTTATGGCCAGGAGAAACCACTATGATGATTTGACCTGACCTCCTGCATAATGCAGGCCATTGAATTTCACTCGGTAATTCCTATAGTAGAGGAAACTATTCTTCCCTTCTATTGAACCCAATAACTTGTGGTTAAACTAGAGCATATCTTTTAGAAAGATGTCCAGTCTTGATTAAAAAAACTGCAAGTGATGATGAATTTACCGCTTCCCTTGGTAAACTGTTCTAATGATTAATTGCCTTCACTGTTAAAGGGTTGCATCTCATTTCCAATTTGAAGCACTCTAACGTCAGCTTCCAGATTTGCTGCCAAGCTGGGCATGTCAATTTTTGGATACCTGACTTGAGATGCCTTGAAGGGGTCTGAGTTTTTCAGAGGATGAGTACTCTGTGTAGAACTGGTTGGAGCAGTTCCAAGAAAACAATTTTTGTTGGAATTTGCCAGTTTGTCAAAATTTAAATGTTGCACAAAACTGGCTTGATTTCAGTGAAGTTATGATGAAACACACTCAGAGGTCCACTTGAATCCTGCCTACTAAACAGGTTTCAAAACTTAACTGCCAGGTTTCCTGCCAGCTTGCTTGCCTGACTCCTTGGCAGCTTATCTGCCAGGGGTTCCAGGGTCCACTGCTCGGAGCAGCCCTCCTGGAAGAATGTAAAAGTCAAGGATCCCAGGGCCTTCCGGGAGAATGGGTCAGGGTCATGCAGTCAGGTGGACTGCCCTGGAGCCTAGACTCCATTCCCTTTGACAGAATTTTGAAATTTTTGGTTTTAAATCAGAACCAAACCAAATTTTGAAATATTTAATTTCTCCATAAAACAGAATTACCTTCTCCACAAAGTGCTAGTTCAGTGCTTTCTGAGGATCAGTTCCATTTAAGGTTTCTTAAGTTGGGCACCCAAAATGACTAATTACTTTTGAAAATATTGGCCAGAGGCAATTTATCTTGGTCCAGTTGAGGTTGGAGTGAGGAACAAGATGAGTGCAGTACGATGGTTCTGTGTGGGCACTGAAAGTGGTTTGTTATGGCACTAAGGAGGGTGGTAAAAGGTGTGACTTGAGGTTGCTGTGGATGTGAATATTGGCTTTGCTGTAAATTTTTTAAAGATTGCCTTGACAGGAAATGCATTTGAGCAACCTAAAGTCTAAGGTAATGGAGTTCTTCTCTCTCCCCACCCGCCCCAAGTGGGATAAATACTTGGAAACCAGCCAAAATTGCCCATCACACTAAAAAGCAAATCTAGAACAAGTTTCCTGTTGTAGATTACTTAGCTTTTACTCTTTAAACTTCAATTCTTAATGGGCTCATCCAGCCACCATTGAAGTCAATTGCAAAACTCCCAATGATTAAATTTGACCAAAATAAGGCCTGATAGGAGCTGGTGGCATGTCCTTCTTCCCCCATTTTCACCATCACTTGAGGACAGAAAGCAGCTTCTTGTGCTTTGCAGAACTCCAGATTTTTACATTTTATAATCTTAATTAATCTCCTACATGTTAAATTAAATGGATAAATCTTGGAGCATGACCCGTGAGCCTTTCACTTTGAAAGACAAATCTCAAATCAACTGGCATCTACTTAACTGCAAATTCAGACGTAATCCTCAGTGTTTAAGTACTGTAATGATTTTACATACTGACACCAACCACTTGGGTGATCCACAACACCGGCAAAATGGTTATCAACTCAGAAATAAAAATCAGAAGACAATGAGGGCACCCATAGTTGGCACAAGGAGGTTATTTGTTCACACTGAAGTGTAGAGAGCTGGATTTGATGACTTCTCAAGGTCCCTTCTACATATCTATCAAAATCAAGGTGATTTGTAAATTCGTTTTTGTCTCAGTCACTTAAATCCATCCACTATGGTGAAATACAAGGCTTTGGCATTGCCATTGGCACCAAGGCTGAAAACATCTCTTATACCCTTCTTGGAAAATGTGTTACAGTGCAGGATTTGGTGTCTTTGGGTAATTCTATGTATTCCTGGGCAAATTCTGCTGAGTTTTGGATCATGTAGGTTTCAATGAACCTTTCCTGCAGGCAAGTTCTGTTCACATGCTTTTGCACCCTGTCAAGCTCTCTTCAAGCTTGTCTAAAACTCAAAGCAAAAGTCAGACCAATTGTTGCTATTTTTTTCCATTGCCTCCTTCTGCTGTGTTCCTCATTTTCCAACAAGCCTGGTGCCCCTTTTCCTTTAACTTACCCTGTTGGGGAGACCCAGTCATCTACTTCTACTTTAACTTGCACTGCTTCTACCAGTAGACCAGTGCCCGTCCTGTTTGTATGGTGGGGGAAGCAGCAGGACTGTCCCCGCACAAGTTTTCCAAGTGGCTTCTTCTTTGGGACTGAAATTCCCTCCTGTGTCTGCAGCAAAGACCAGGATCCAGAAACGTTCTTCCTGTCTCACTGCAGCCAATTCTGCTGAACCTTTAAGTTCCTAATTCTGAGGCTAACATCCAAGATTTCCTATAACAGGATTGCATTCTGGGGCATTTCAGAGTTAGAGTGGGTTTGAGGACTGGTACAGAGTAGCAGCAGTGAGATTGGGGGAGCAGTTTTTAGTTCTGTTGCTGCAGAAGAGCCAAGGATGAGCACAAGATAAGCCTTTTCTTTTCCTCTCCAGGAAGAAGCTGCCAAGAGGAATTCATAGATTCCAAGACCAGAAGGGACCACTGGGATATAGTGAGTCTATCTGCCAGTTCCCTCTTCTCAAAAAAAAACAACAACAACAAAAACAAAACAGAAGGAAAGAGTGAGACAGGTATCTAACCAGTGCAGAGCTGGGATTAGGGAGTAGACCAAAATTTGCTATGCTTCTTGAGAAATTAAAATCCAAGGTTGTGGTGCATCCAGTGGCATAAGAGAGCTTTAGTGCTGTTGGTTGTACTTAAAGAGGGTCTAAAAGAGTCAGTGGGTTTAAAAAAAATTAAAGGCATTTTTCTACTTTCTTATTTACTGGAGAAATATTAGGAATGTAGCTCTTTGCTGTTATTTTGCTGAAGGACTAGTTGGGGGGTGTTAAATCATTAATATAATTTCTCTGACACGTTAATTTGCCACTATAGTTAGAGATGTTTAAAACAGACATTTAAACTATCTAATTCCCCTCCCCTTTCAACTCAACTTCCACTTTCTTCTATCTTGTGAGGTGGATCTTTCATTAATTCTCCCACTCTATGTGCAGACTTCCAGTCCGGATCAGACTTGAATTTCTAATATAGAAAATAACTGGGGAGGGAACTTCTTTCTACCTCATTTATTTGTGAGCTAGTGGATTATATGTTACTATAAAAATGTTAGAAAACAATTTAATTCAGCAACCTTTCAGTAGTCTTTTTCAAACAAACAGGGGTTGATGATTACAGTGTAGATAAAATAAAACCTGGCCTGAGCCTCTGTACCTTTCCCCATAACCAACCTCATTTAAAATGAAAAACTGAGTGAAATTTGTTGTTCATTTTCTCTTCATTTATCACATCATGGTTCCAGGCTATAAGCAGAAGACCATCCTTCTCCACCCTCCCCCAAAAGCTAGTCTTGCAATATTTTTGCATGTAATTGTACAGATCAAAGAGGCTCTGAATAAGCACCCAAATGTTGGAGTATTTTATCTGAATGGGAACCTCTGGACCATTCAGATAAAAGTTTGACCGTGCACTAAACGTTTTTGAACATAGATATGAATAACTATGCTACAGGGACTATGCAGTGTCTTGATACTAGAACTGTAGGAAACCTTTCCTACTAATGTTCTCTCTTTGATGGTCTTGCAAAAACAAACAAGACACCTATCCCCCATATTTCATGCCAGATTCTGGTCGTAAATGAAAACAGCTGTTGACAGGATAAGTGTGGTTTTTTTGTAGTTTGTGGTGTTGATGAGACTTTGTTATAGTAAGGAGGAGGAGAGCTACAGGTAGACAAAGGATAATCTATGCATTGGTCACAGATTCAGGTCCACATTATGGCTGTGTGTGTCCAGAGGTGGGTAGAAGGTGCAAAGTTAACTTCTCTGTTTCTCTTGCTCCTCAGGCAGTTGTAATGCAGCTTGTTACTCCCTCTTTGGACTTCTTCCTGTTCCCTTTGACATCAGTAGTGAGGGATCAAGTCCCCTGAGCACAAGGAGAGGTGCTGAAGTGCTGAGAAAACAGAGTCATGGCTAGGACCACCATTTCTGTGCAGCAGCTGTCACTGAGAGGGCACCCAAGGGGCAGATCCTTGAGTGGTGTAAATCCATTGTAGCCCCATTACGGTCAAAGGAAAGTCTGCCATCTGATATCAGGATCCCCATCCAGCAAAACGCTTAAGTGCATGCTTAACTTTAAGCAGTTAAGTTGTCCTACTGAAGTCAGCGGGACTAGACATGTGCTTAAATGATTTGTTGAATCAAGGTCCATCTGAAGATCTGAGCCTACATCTTTTGCATACAGTGGTGGATTAAGCATTAGCTCCCTATTTGATCATGGAGTCATTTGTGGATAGGCATGTTACCAATACTGCTTTGTATATATTGAAAAGGAGGCATGTTTCTTTCCTTCCAGTGTTTTAGAACACTAAACAAATTGTTTTTGCAATTAGTTTTTCATTCAGGCAAAATTATAATGGAAATCCCTATGATAATGCATATGACATAGCAATTAACATAAAATGAATTCATTACCATCAATATTACTACAGCAGATTCCAAATTAATTATGACAGGGTACTCAAAACAAAGTGGTTCCACACTTTATTAAAGACATAACATGCTGTTAATGGCATGACGCTATCAAACGCCAGAGCTGTTCAGAGTTTTAGAGAGCGAGGGACTGATATGCAACCCCTTACTCACATGAATAAAATTTTGCAGGACTGGACGGAGAATTGAGTTTAAGGTCTGATTCACCACTGCATTTCTCCAGTTTTAGACTAGTGTAATACCATTAACTTCAGTAGTTACTCTGATGTAAAACTGGAGTAACACCATGGTGAATCAAGCCCACAGATTCAGTTTTTCTCAGTACGTTAACTGAAGGTGAACTCAAAGTGAATTTAGAGGTCTTAAATTTCTGTGTACTATTTGACAACTTGTACTATGCCCTGAATCTCTGTTTCTTGATATAGAACTGATCCCTGTGGAGAGATTAACAATAGCACAGTAAAGTTTTGAACACAGGAATATAAAAATTGCCATAATGGATTAGACCAGTGGTCCTTCTAGTTCAATATCCTGCATCTGTCAGTGGTGAGCACTACAAGCATTAAAGAAAGACTCAGGAAACCCAGCAGTGGCTAATATAGAATAATTTGCCCATAGTGGACATTTCTTCTTAACGGTGTCAGTCAGTAGTTGTCTTATGCCCTGAAGCATGAGGGATTCAAATCCCATCTACATTTTAAAAAGTCTTGTCTAAAGCCATCGTGAATCTTGTCATTTATTATATAACTGTCTAATCCTTGTCTGGATATTCCCAATCTTTTGAGCTCGACACCTCGTGGCAATAATTTCTGCATAGTTGGAAAAAATATTTGATGGAACTATTTTCCATCAGAGAATGCAGTTCCATTTAAATAAAAATATTTTGTGATATTGTGTAAATATTGCCAAAATATTGTTTCAGCAAAAAAAACTGGGAGGGGGAAAAAGTTACCACAGTGCAGAAATGTTCTATTTTTTGAAATTTCAGAATGAAAAATTTCAATTATTCCTTTTGAAATTACTTTTCATTTGGATGAGTTTATTTTATATTATAATAGGCAATTAAAAACCCCCTCAATCAAAATGAATTTTGATCTAAAACAAAATTTATTTTCAGAATTTTTTCAGAGAATTTTTGACATCTGATTTCATTCTGATTTTAACAAAGCCAAACTTCCAAATCCAAAGTTCTTAACAGAATTTCTGTCACCCACAGCTCAATGTCTGTAAATTAGTTAGACATTGCATAAAAGAGTTTCCTTTTATCTCTCTTAAATTTGTTGTCTTTCGGTTCCATTGACCTAGCCTTTTGTTGTTTTATTATGAGAGAAGGGAAATGGGACACCCATACCCATTGCATTTTCTCTGTAGCATTCGTTATTTTATAAACCACTTGCACATCCACTCTTATTTGTCTCCTCACTAAACATTTCAATCTCTTCACACTCATTTCATATGGGGGAAGTCTTTTCGTGCTTCAGGGTTTTTTAGTCACTTTTCTCTGAACCCTTTCGATATCACAAAGATGCAACAGGAACAGGGTGACCAATACTTGCCATATTATTGCAAGGAGTAGGTGTACCATCAATTTATATAATGGCATTATTGTACTATTTTCAGTATAATTTTCTGTCCTATTGTTTATACTAGCATTTTATCTGTTTTTTTCCGCAAAAGGCACTTTTTAAAATGATAGATCTATGTGAAGAGAGAAAAACAATATGTGCCTTCATTAGAAAGTTTGATTGTTAATGATTGCTGCAGTATTCTCACATTCGTCCCTAATTCTTCAGTACCCTTTAAACTGCTGCTGCATGCTTACAGTTGAGATTGCAAGTCTTTTCCTTTCAGAGACTTGTATCACCATCTGAAAATAAAAATACAGCACTTTTGGCAGTTCACTAGCACTTTTGAATTTATTGCACTGTTACTTTCAGTACAAGATCCAAAGATCAGACAGGGAGATCCTAGTAAAAATAACAACTAAATGGCACTTTAAATGCACCTTTCTGTTCTAGTGCAGTTGAGGAACTTTTGTACTTGCTGAGATTTTACTTGCTGAGATTTTCTTTATTGTAATTGTTAACTGTTATTTTATTTTTTTCAAATTCCTGATACAGTAAAAGCACCTGCTTTCCTCTGCTTTTTCCTGTCTACCAGCAATACTGTAAGTGTATCTCAGAATGTGGTGAAATTAAGTTTATGCTTGATGTTTCCTTCACTTCCAACTCCCACCTCTCTGCTGCTTTTTTTAAAAAAAATCACCCCTATGCATGGAATCCCCTTCAAATCTCTGATTCCTAAATCACCACCCTCTCCTAGTTTATACCCTTCCTTTTAAAAACTCATTCTTGATATACTACCTGCAAAAAGTGGATTAATTAAACAAAATTCAAAAATAAAAATATCATTGTATGTAATTTCATCTCATCTCATGTTTGTAACCTCAGGATGTGCACATGCCCAAACTGAGGCCCCAAACCTGAAACAAGCTGCGTGTGCATGTATCCTCATTGACTGCAGTGGTCTCTGCGTGGATGCAGGATCCACCTATGTGAAATCTCTTGAATGATTGGGGTCTGAATCCATGCACAGACTCATTACTTTTAATCTTTTGTTCTTGATCCCATAACCTCCCAATTCTTGTCACATTTCTCATTGCATCATTTTACAGATGGGGAAGTGAGGCAATGAACGTCAATGGATTTAGACTCCTAAGTGCCCCAGTCACTTTTGAAAATGGGATTTAGTTGTCTACATCGCTTAGGCCTTGCAACACTGGGCAGAGCTACGCCCAAATATCTTTAAAAATCTGGAACTAAGGACCAAAGTCTCTAAAGGTATTTTGGCTTCTAGTTTCCATTGAAACCAGTGGAAGTTAGAAGCCTAAATACCTTTGAAATCCCATTTTCCCATCGCTTAGGTCTTACAACACTGGGCAGAGCTATGCCCAAGGATCTTTAAAAATCTGGAACTAAGACCCAGATCTTCAAAGGTATTTAGACTTCTAACTTCCACTGGTTTCAATGGAAACTAGAAGCCAAAATACCTTTTTGAGACTTCGGACCTTAGTTCCAGATTTTTAAAGATATTTGGGCATAGCTCTGCCCAGTGTTGCAAGGCCTAAGTGACTCACCCAAGATCACACGGTAAGTCTATCTGTGATGGAGCAGGGATGGGGCCTGGTCTCCCAGGCTAGTTTCTTAACCGTTGAACCATCCTTCCATTCTATAAAGGGCTTCATAAGACACAAATTTGCTGAAGTTTCTGAGGTGATGATCAACAGTGAAATAGTTAACCATAAAAAGAACAATACTTGTGGCACCTTAGAGACTAACAAATTTATTTGAGCATAAGCTTTTCTGGGCTATAGCCCACTTCATCGGATGCATAGAATGGAACATATAGTAAGAAGATATATATACATACAGAGAACATGAAAAGGTGGAAGTTACCACACCAACTCTAAGAGGCTAATTAATATGAGCTATTATCAGCAGGGGGAAAAAAAAACTTTTGTAGTGATAATCAAGATGGCCCATTTCAGACAGCTGACAAGAAGGTTTGAGGATACTTAACATGGGGAAATAGATTCAATTTGTGTAATAACCCAGCCACTCCCAGTCTCTATTCAAACCCAAGTTAATAGTATCTAGTTTGCAAATTAATTCCAGTTCAGCAGTTTCTCATTGGATTCTGTTTTGGAAGCTTTTCTGTTGCAAAATTGCCACCTTTAAGTCTGCTACTGAGTGACCAGAGAGGTTGAAGTGTTCTCCTACTGGTTTTTGAATGTTATGATTGTTATGATGTTTTGAATGTTATGATGTCGGATTTGTGTCCATTTATTCTTTTGCATAGAGACTGTCCGGTTTGGCCAATGTACATGGCAGAGGGGCATTGCTGGCACATGATGGCATATATCACATTGGTAGATGTGCAGGTGAACGAGCCCCTGATGGCGTGGCTGATGTGACTGGGTCCTATGATGGTGTCCCTTGAATAGATATGTGGACAGAGTTGGCAACGGGATTTGTTGCAAGGATAGTTTCCTGGGTTAGTGTTTTTGTTGTGTGGTGTGTGGTTGCTGGTGAGTATTTGCTTCAGGTTGGGGAGCTGTCTGTAAGCGAGGACTGGCCTGTCTCCCAAGATCTGTGAGAGTGAGGGATCATCTTTCAGGATAGGTTGTAGACCTTTGATGCACTGGAGAGGTTTTAGTTGGGGGCTGAAGGTGATGGCTAGTGGCGTTCTGTTACTTTCTTTGACAGAGCCAGAAGAGTATCCAGAAGTCACCTACTACAGGACAGGCCCAACAATCTGTTTTTTTTCACTTCAGCAGGTGGGTATTGCAGTTTTAAGAGTGCTTGATAGAGGTCTTGTAGGTGTTTGTCTCTGTCTGAGGGATTGGAGCAAATGTGGTTGTATCTCAGCAGTTGGCTGTAGACAATGGATCATGTAATGTGGTCTGGATGAAAGCTGGAGGCATGTTGGTAAGTATAGCGGTCAGTAGGTTTCTGGTATAGAGTGGTGGTTATATGACCATCGCTTATTAGTATAGTAGTGTCCAGGAAGTGGATCTCTTGTGAGGACTGGTCCAGGCTGAGGTTGATGGTGGGATGGAAATTGTTGAAATCATGGTGGAATTCCTCAAGGGCTTCTTTTCCATGGGTCTAGATGATGAAGGTGTCATCAATGTAGCACAAGTAGAGTAGGGGCATTAGGGATGAGAGCTAAGGAAGCGTTGTTCTAAGTCCAACATAAAAATGTTGGCATACTGTGGGGCCATGCGGATACCCATAGCTGTGCCACTGACTTGAATGAATATTGTCCCCAAATGTGAAATAGCTGTGGGTGAGGACAAAGTCACAAAGTTCAGCCACCAAGTTTGCCGTGACATTATTGGGGATACTGTTCCTGATAGCTTGTAGTCCATCTTTGTGTGGAATGTTTGGTGTAGAGGCCTTCTACATCCATAGTGGTTAGGATGGTGTTTTCTGGAAGATCACCAATGGATTGTAGTTTCCTCAGGAAATCAGTGGTGTCTCGAAGATAGCTGAGAGTGCTGGTAGCATAGGGCCTGAGGAGAGAGTCCAGATAGCCAGACAATCCATGTTTACCTTTAGAGTGTAATAATTAGCCAAGCTTGTGAGTTAGTAAACTCCCTTTGAGAATAAATCTACACTTCTTTTAGTGCTATTGTTTCAGTCTGGCCATAGACTGAAGACAACATTGCATCACTTTGTATCTCAAAGATTATTTTCACAACCAGGATCGTTAAATTTTTTTAAACAAATAAAACTTTTAAAATATGAAGAATAGACAGATGTATTCAGAAAAATTACAAAACGTTTGGAATTTCCACATCCACAGATTTCTTTCATCATCCCTGTTCATCCATATTTCTATTTATCGAACGAGAGTAAACATCTGGTGATGAATTGGGGCTATATCTGTACAAGTTATGAATTCTGAATGATATTGTGATGTTATATTGTGAAAAAAAACTTCTGCATTATGAGTTCCTATCTGTAGGTGGATCCACCATTGGTGATGGTCTGTAGCACGGACATCTCAGATACAAAGTGAAATACTTAAGGTTAACAAGGGTGCTTAGACCTCATAAAGACTACAAAATAAAAGCAATTGCATCTTCAGAAAAAAAAAGTTTAGCTGATTCCACTGGAAGGAGGGGGAAGGCTAGAGCAGTGAAAACTTACCAGAACAAAAGAGACCGGGTGACCAAGAGGGGTTTAAATAAAGAAACAGGCAGGAATTAAGGGCTGGACAGGAAGAAGAAGTGTGAGGCAAGAGAGAGCAATATCACAGAAGCTGGGTAAGGGACTCCAGGAGAGAGAGGTCATCCAGCATGTACTAGTCTTATGTGGTGGTTGGGCCCTGCCTGTTTTCCTGGGCCCTGATGACTCCAGTCACTCTGGACAGCCCAAGAGATTTGGACTCAAGCCCAAAGAATGCCCTGGAGCAGAGAGGGAGCTGAGGCAGAGATGTGTGTTTAGTGTTTTATACGATCTATACTCTCCTGTGCTTTACATAATGAAGTATAAAAGAGCATAGAAGTGTTATACTCTAAGTGTGTGTGTTGACTACTTTATAGCTGCTGTGTGGCCCTGAGAGAGTTACAGTGTAATCAAAAGCTTCACGCCTTTCGGGTAGAGTTCTGGGAGAGGGGGGTGTTTTAAGTACTGGGGAATCTGAAGGGTCAGTGCTGCATCCAGAGGGGATAGGCATCTGGACAGCATGTTTCAACACTCAGGGCAGGTTCCAGCTAGAAGGTCTATGTCCTGAGGGTGTGCCTAGGGACCCCAAAATTAGGGCAGTGTCTGGACTCCATTCAGGCCACAGTAAGGTGGGAAATTGAGTCCTTCATCCACCAGATTTATGTTTAATCAATTTTGCCTTTGTTTATACATTTTCAGACAGGATAATTGTCACTTATAGTGTCTGAACATGTATTTATGCCAGGCAGTAAACAGATAAGAAAAAACAAGTAGGGGCCCAGGTTACCCCATTCCATGGTACCTGTACTTCATGGTGGTTGTTTCAGCCTCTGATCCCTGCTGTGGTACTTCAGTCTTCTTACTTCCTTTTCTGGTGTGGTATTTCTCCAGTTTGGACCCCTCCTTCACTTGGATTCTCTACATGCCTAAAATCACATGTATTAGCTTTTCTCCAGTCAGCATTAAGCATTGTATTTTTCATAATCTGTACAATATAAGCTTCAATTTACACACCTTTTGCTGATTACACAATTTTCGTACCATTCTGTTTCATGTCATACTGCTCCTAGGTTTCCCTAGTAAAAGGGACTTCTAGCATTACAATTGTGTGTTCGTTTTACTAACTAATTTGTTTCTTTTACCTAAAATTTCCAGTGTGACATATCACCTTTGTCCTGGCAGCAGTAGCATTACTTAAGCAAGCCTAAGTAAAAGAAAATTGCCAAAGTTAGGCTGAGGCCATGGCACGAATGTTACTTCATCCAAACTCAATACATGTCCATAATTAAGGCTGTTTTAGTCACAGGTATTTTTAGTAAAAGTCATGGACGGGTCATGGGCAGTAAACAAAAATTCACGACCTGTGACCTGTCCATGACTTGTGTATATATACCCCTAACTAAAACTTGGGCTGGGGAGGCTGTGGGTGCTGCGGGGGTTTTGCCTGGGGGAGCCAGAGATGCTGGGGGTGGGTAAGTGGACAGCCTGGGACCCTTGCTAGTGCTGTGGAAGAGGGCAGGTTGGTGGGTCTGGCAGGCTCCTTACCAACCTCTGCGCAGCTCCTGGAAGCAGCCGGCATGTCCCTGTAGTTCCAAGGGGGATGGAAGGCCAGGGGGCTCAGCGCACTGCCCCCTAATGAGCTCCGGCTCTGCGGGGCCCATTGGCCGGGAATCGCAGCCAGTGGGACCTGCGGGGCCGCTGCCTCCAGGGAGGGGAAGCACATAGAGCCCCCTGTCCTCTCTGCCTAGGATGCAAAGATAAATGTTTATTTTAATAAATATGCATTAGGACTCCGATCTCCTGGGGAGCAAAGAAGCTGTCATCAGTTCCACCCCATAACAGTTTCCCATTTGCTTCCACTTTCCAAATCTTGTGCCAAAAGACAAAATACAGAAAAAGTGATTGAAGTTGTTGTCTGCACTTTCTGGGGGAAAATGAAGGGCACAATGCAATACTGTTGGGGTTATTATCAATGTTTTCTAGAGATGGTATATGTTATAATGGCAGGTTCTAGTAAATGCCTGCTGCCTGACAATCAGCCCTAGAGAGTAATTTCCAATAAGCAAGTTGGTAGTGAGCACAGAGTAAGCACTGAGATTTTTTTTTCTCTTTTAATTTTCTTTTTAATTGGTCTTCTGCTAAATGTACTTTGAGTGGAGATTAGAGTTACATGTGTTACTACACTATATTCACTAGCCTCTTTGGAGGGTGTCAGATTAATTAGAAACTCTGAAGTCTCACTTGTAATTTATAATCTGGCAGGAAAGTCAAAGAAATTAAAAAGGTTCTAAGAAGAGACCCTTTTGACACAGGTCAAGGCAGCACTTCTCAAAAAAGAGGTCAGTATCACTGAAAGACTAAGATATTATAGGCCCAACTAACCTGAGACTCTCGCTTCCAGAACAGTAATGAGTTTCTTAGTCTGCACACAAGAGAATCAAAAATTAACCTCATACCTGACCTCAATCACACCAATTAATTAACAGGCACTAAAAGAACTTTAACAAAGAACCTAGTGAGCAGACTACTATGGGAACAAGAAGCATTTCTATTTTATACTGTAGCACATTCTTTGCTGCTTCAAAATTGTTTTGGAAATGACACTATTAGCAATATACTACTAAGGCCAAATTCTTGTCTCACCCAAGTAAGTGGCTTTTACTTCATGTGGACCAGGATGGATTTGGATATTGGTGTAGATCATATAACTTGGCTCTATACTCTTTTTTAACGTATATTTTAGTGCTCATGGAAGAAAGGTGACACGCTGATGTTTCTGGAGTCTGAAGTCCCTTTATTAATCTGCAGAAAAGGTACAGCATTTTCAGCAGTGGTGCAAACCTCCCCATAATTCTGTGCTGAAGCTTCTGTACTACCAAGGCCCAGACAGTCCATTGCCAGAATGAAAGTGTTTGTTGTTTGTTTATTTACCATGCCCGTTCAGTCTTGGTGCCCCTCCTGAGATTGTCAACAAGCCTGCCCGTTAGTGCCAGCGATGATACTGGCCTTTGTCATATGAACATCATTCTACTATGAATTGAACGGAAAGACACACATGCCCCTTTGTCATAAATATAAAGGGAAGGGTAAACCCCTTTGAAATCCCTCCTGGCCAGGGGAAAGCTCCTCTCACCTGTAAAGGGTTAAGAAGCGAAAGGTAACCTCGCTGGCACCTGACCAAAATGACCAATGAGGAGACAAGATACTTTCAAAAGCTGGGAGGAGGGAGAGAAACAAAGGGTCTGTGTCTGTCTGTATGCTGGTCTTTGCCAGGGACAGAACAGGAATGGAGTCTTAGAACTTTTAGTAAGTAATCTAGCTAGGTATGTGTTAGATTATGATTTCTTTAAATGGCTGAGAAAAGAATTGTGCTGAATAGAATAACTATTTCTGTCTGTGTATCTTTTTTGTAACTTAAGGTTTTGCCTAGAGGGGTTCTCTATGTTTTGAATCTAATTACCCTGTAAGATATCTACCATCCTGATTTTACAGGGGGGATTTCTTTATTTCTATTTACTTCTATTTTTTATTAAAAGTCTTCTTGTAAAAAACTGAATGCTTTTTCATTGTTCTCAGATCCAAGGGGTTGGGTCTGTGGTCACCTATGCAAATTGGTGAGGCTTTTTATCCAACATTTCCCAGGAAAGGGGGGGTGCAAGTGTTGGGGGGATTGTTCATTGTTCTTAAGATCCAAGGGTCTGGGTCTGTAGTCACCTAGGCAAATTGGTGAGGCTTTTTACCAAACCTTGTCCAGGAAGTGGGGTGCAAGGTTTTGGGAAGTATTTTGGGGGGAAGGACGCGTCCAAACAGCTCTTCCCCAGTAACCAGTATTAGTTTGGTGGTGGTAGCGGCCAGTCTAAGGACAACGGGGGGAATATTTTGTACCTTGGGGAAGTTTTGACCTAAGCTGGTAAAGATAAGCTTAGGAGGTTTTTCATGCAGGTCCCCACATCTGTACCCTAGAGTTCAGAGTGGGGGAGGAACCTTGACACCCTTCCTTCCCCCCCCCACCCCAATTCCCCCCCACAAAGGCCATAGATCAATCATGAGATGAAAACAATTTTTGGGTACTAGCAATTGGCCCAAACAAGCTCCCAGAGCTGAACACCCATGAAGTCTGGGGAAGTTCAAATCTGGCTTCAAGCTTTGAGGCTCCGGTCTGTCATTAGTATGGCTGGGTAAATGAGTTTGTCTCAGTTTTGAATTCACTCAACCCCATTACTTCAAAATTGGACCATGACTTCAGTTTTTCTGTGATCATGCTAAACTAGGATTGATAAAATATACTATTTTACTTCCTATTCGAAAGTACATGTTACTTCCTGCAGACAAGAATCCTTCTTTGGTCTGCTGTCCCTGCTCTAAGAGTGCCAATCAATCCATCACCCCAGACAATATCTTCACATCTTCACTAAGCAGGACTTCTCAGTTTCCAGCTTTCATTTTTGCCTGCTGCTTGGCCCTGTTTAGAACTTTGTTCCACTGCTGATATCGCTAGCAAGGTTGGGATGCTCATTATACTAATTGAGTCCTTGCTACTGGAAACAACTACACATACTAAATTTCACTCACTGAAGTCAATGGGGCTACTCATAGGGTTCAAATTAATCATGCGCACAAATGTCTGCAGGATCAAGGCCCTACTTTCCTTTCCCCACTATACTGTATACACTTTTCCCTTCTAGATGGTTAATTTGTACTTCTTTTTTAAAAAAAAATAGTCTTCTCCCTCTCTGGTTTCTTAGGCCAGTTGGGCAAGGTTGAAGGAGGATAGTGATATAATCCCAAGTACCTTCACTGTGGTTGCTTTTTGAACCTTCAGACATACCATGTAGAAAGGTTTGGATTGCAGTTTGTGCTTCTAAATTCCAATATTTTGACAGTATTGCTACTTCAGTTGCTGATCAGTTAAAAATTATGAAGAAGAAATAGGAATGTTTTACAAAATGAATCAGAAAATATAAAATCCCTGTTCCTTGGACCAGCTTAAGGAAAAGAGGTAGAACCTCTGGAAAACGTCTAAAAGAAATATATGTTGACTTACAGATGTTAAGTTTAGTGGAGCAATCTGCTTGTATTGAAAGTCCTACACTGATTTTAATTGAGGCTTTGTTAGAAGAATGTTCCCTACCTTTGCAAATATGCATCTGGGGGAAAATAAGTACAACATTTATCAGCTCTAACTTATGGTCCTACTGTAATTGTACTTTTTTGGAGCATGGCAGAATCGAAACAATGCAATTCAAAAAGAAATTATTTCCTATGTGTCAGAGTTCATGTCTCCTGACTATCTAGAATTACTTTTGAAAGAAGGGAGAGCTTCAGTCTTTCTCAATGTGAATTTAGATGACTAGATGTGGATAGTCCAGTCTTTTTTTAGCTTGTGTAAGTGTTGTTGTCTTGGACGGGAAAGAATGGGTGCTTATTGAATTGTTTTTAATGAAGTTATGTTTAATATTTCTTATTTTTTTCAGCAGAATTTCTAAATGTTAATATTTGTAATTGTTTGATATTATTAGTATATTATTATTCCTTGCAGGTATTTTTTAAGAAAAAACACTTTAGTGTTTTATCAGAAAGTTTATACCTTGGTGGTTCTAGATTAATATTTTTGTATATTGTTATAATACAGAGTTTTTTGTTTAAAAAGACACTATTTAACAGGTAGACCTAATGGGCCTGGTTCTCTGCTAAAGTATCTCAATGGACTTCAGTGGAGTTACACCAGAAGAGAATTTGGCCCAGCATGAAAAACTGTTGTCTAAAAAACTTTCCAACTCACATGAGTTCACTGCTGTGGCTGGGATTCTTTGTGTTTAAGGGGTCTGAAGTGAGAAAACAAAAACATTGAGGGGGAGAGGCCGAAAAGTACAAAGTCTTATGGGAGAAAACTATTGCACTAAATATTTTAAAAGTAGAGAGGAGGAAAATATTGTGTTCGGGGAAAGAGGGTTGCTGTAAAAGGAGAGAGAAATGAGAGAAAGGGTAGTGTGGTTGTATGGGGGGAAATGTATGATATTACATTATTTGAGAAATAAGATGTAATCACGTAATGAAGGGATATGTTGTAACTTTACCATTGGTCCAGAGTCAGGGGTGATAGGCAGCCACACTGCTCCAGGAGGAGACTGGGGAACAAATTGTGACTCAAAGTTCTTCATTTGTTTGTGGGGAGTAGAAGTTAGTTCCATCTCCCTTTTTGTTTTGTGATTTCTTCTTCACAACGCACCTAGTCAGCCACATTGGCTAGCAGATTGAAAGGGGAGACAAAGCCAGGGCTCCTCTCACTTCTCTCCCCTGTTTGCACACTTACTTATAGAGAAGAGCACTGGACTAGCAGCCCAGATTATTCACAGTTAGAGTAGCACTGACTCAACTGAGCAAAATAATAAAGTGCATGGGGAGCAGGGCAATGTGCCCCTTGAAGAGCCAAGAGGCCTGTGGCAAACCAGCAGTCTTCAATTAGCTTTGCCCTGATACACCTGTACAGGCTGTTGGATTGAAAGGAAGCCCAGCCGCAGAGAGCTGGCTGGGAGGAGAGGACAAGGCTGGCAGAGGCTAATGGAAGACACTAGGTAGGAAGTGCTGCACAGGAATGAGCAGGGAGTAACCCAGGGGATCTCAGGAGGGGCTGGGGGAAAGTGTGGGAAGGGTGAAGGCTGAGCCCAGAGGGTGGGTAGAAGATTGCTTGAATTAGAGTGAAGAAGACAGACTCCTTGGGAAGGAAAGGTTGGTCCCAGCCTGAATCTAAGGCAAAGACTATGTTTTGTTGATTTTTGGCCTTAGATGCCCTGGAAGGGATGGGAATAAACATAACCTGATGGGAGGGCTGAGTCATGAGAGAGACCACTGCAGGGCCAGAGGAGGGGGGCCAGAGGAGTAGAGCCTGTTTCCATGCCACGCTATGCTGCTAGGGTGTGCTCTGGGATGGTCAGTCTCTGCCATACATTTGGGGGTGAGGGGAGGTCCTTACTCCATGGCATGTAAGGCTGTGACAAGAAGTTTGTGGGTGGAGGGATGCTTGGAAAGAAGTGGAAGGTTCTGTATGGGGGCAGTGAAGTCTATTCTGCCTTACCACTACATGTTTACAGCAGCTGCCTGAAACAGTGCCGGAAGCTAGATTGTCCTGATCCAAAGTCCACTGAAGTCAAAGGACAGATCCCATTACCTCCAAGAGGCTTCCAGATCATGCCCCATACAGAGCACACAGCGCTAGCCTTAATCGCAAAATACTTGCAATGCTACCAGTGATGTGATCCTGACATGTTGATGCTGCTCAACTGTGTTGCAACTGCTGTGAAGTACTAATATGGGAAATTAGAGCATAGGGCATGCATGTGTCAGTGACTCTGAAAGTCTTCTGGGGAGTACGTCTGGGTTTCATTGGTGGGGGACAACACGGTGGTTATGCTAGCCTTCTGTTGTCTTCCAGTTGTTTGTCTGCTGCGTCATGCAGCTGCCCATAGCAAGGTAAATGTTTGCTCAATGAGTGCCCACTGCAAGGTGCAGTGAGCCACCCTTTCTATAGCCCTCCAGTTGGGCCCAAGTTTTTCCTTGGATGTATATAACTGTCTCTGTATCCTCCCTACAGCAAAAAAGCAGCCACTTACCACTTCATAGTATGCCTCATTGTCTTATCTTGCTGGCTCCTTGCTAGGTATACACTCAGTCTGTTAGAGAAGGTGTCCTGTGTTTGTGGGGGCTCTGCTTTTGCGGGGGTGTGCATGGCTGTGCCCCTTATTTCAGAAAATGCAGCACACTGTTGCTGTTCCACCTATTTTACATTTCATCCACATTTTGCTGGATTTTTACTCAGCTACAGTACTTCCAAATTAAATTGTTCCCTACTAATAGATAAGCCAATCTACTTGGGCCTTCAGTGGTATTCCAGGCAATGGAGCTATGTTCCTGCTAGCCCTACAAACACACTTGCTTAGCCTCCTTTTCTAGCTATTTGCTGATGCTATTGCAAAGGTGAAGAGCAAATCAGGCCTACGAGTTGCCAAACATCCTCAATTTCTTTTGGCTTCAGTGGGAGTATGGGTCCCCAGCATCTTTAATATGGGCCCCCGTTTGTATCGTCATTGCTTTTTTGTATATCTTCTCTGAAAAATGTGCCTGCTCCACCTCTTTGATGGTCACCCCCACCTGAGACGGGTTCTGGTAGTTGTCACACAAATTCAGCAGCATGCTGACCCCCAAATTAGAGCCAATCTGGTTAAGAAAATGTCTTTTGCTGGTGGTCGTAGGAGGTCATGGGAGTGACAGCAAAGGAAAGAATACCATCTCCAGGAACAGCCTATTGCCTTATTTATGTGGCTGGGGTTTTGTTTTCCAATAGGTGAACAAAGAGAAGTACTGGGATCATTAGCAAGAACTTGCCATCAGCTGCTAGTTCATTCATTTGGGACTGTAAAACATTCCATTCATACTGTTGCTGGGGTTGGAAGGCTTGCAGACACTGCTGCTTCTCTTAGAGGTGGTGATAATACTATGAAAGAAGGTGCTGTGATGGTTGATGTGTCTTCTGTGGATGAAATCAAAGGCATAAATGTAAAATTCTGTTTCTTAATCTGAAAATCAGTCTCCCTATGAAATACCTAATGGGAGAAATAAAACCTGCTATTTCTCTTCCTTGAGACAAAATTGATGCTACTGTACTATAATTAAGTTATAGTTCCTTGCAAGGGGTAGAACAATTATACTAGTGCAAGGTTCAAGCTTTCACAGCCTCCACATGAGCTGACAGAAGTTGTACATGATAACAGGATTGTTAAGGATCATCAGGCTGGATAGAAAAGAAATGATCACCCCAAACACTTCTGCAGAATCCGACACTGCTAATGACTGCTCTTTCAACAGTTTCCAGTTATTTGCTCCATTGGTGTTTCCCAGAAGTCGCCACAGTAGTAGTTTTCCGACACTCTAACTCATAAATACCAGCCTTTGGAAATCCTGTGTACAGACTGTTTCTAATCAACCCAGCCACAGGGTAAGTGATCCATTCCTGAAACTGTTGTGCTGTCAGGCACTGCTGTGAACCATTGAAACATATCGTGAGATTCCCACTTTAACATCTAGGAAGGAAAAAAAAATCATGCTTGCCCAATTTTGCAACCATAACTTTGGGAATCCAGAGTTGCTCATCAACAAATAATGAGCATATGCCTGGCACAGCAAGAGATGTGTAATAGATATCAGAACCAGATTGCAACAAAAAACACAACACATTGGGGGGGTTGAAAGTGAATCTCACAAGATCAGATGCTTTTGAGATACACACCTTTGTAGGCAGCTAACTAATGGCTTACATACGTGTACGTATGGAATGCTAGTAGATGCTGTGAGCAATAAATGATATGAGAAATGAAAATATATATAGTTGGAAATCAACTCTTCAGGTGTCCTTAGTCTCTGTCCTGTATGGTAGCCACCTAAACTTTTCCTTTCTCTCTACTCTGATTGGTGTCTGTGGATCCCAAAAAGTGATGACACTAGGGATAAAAGCTTGTCTTGCCTACTGTTTCTGGGGCCTATTACATTTATATAGTGAATTCTCTCTTTTCTGCCTCAGTACCATGGATCAGAACAGTTCAACAGCAGAGTGCTGAAATCCTAGACCAGATTTATACTTGTCTTTAGTGACTATGACCCCAATCCTGCAATTATTTATATTTAAGCTTAATTTTCTGCTCTGTAAATAGTCTCATTCAAGTCAGTGTGGCTATTCACAGTGTACTAAGTTAAGCAAATTGTGAGCCTATGCAGAATAGGGGCCTTGAAATCTGATATGTGGAAATTCCAATTGAAAAATTGACCAGTTGACTATTTAGGTGTTGGATCAGAGCAGTAGGTCAATTCAACCCCCCTTATTTCTGGCTCATCAAGTCCTCCAGGAGAAACCAAAATACTCTGTTTGAATTTTTAATGTTATGGGATAGGCTCTCAAAGCACTGGATGGCCTCTCTAGATTAATATAACATTTTGAATAAATAAATACCAGTAGAAAGATTGAGATCAGGTCTACTAGGATTTCCATTTAATTGGAGAAAATAAAAATAAGGAGAAATTACATTACACTATACCATGAAACTAGTTCTTTTCTTTGCAGGAATTAATATAAACTATGAAAAAAGAAAATATAATAACTAGTTTGAAACAAGCAGACTTGTCTCAGAATATAGTACTTTGGCTGATATTCACCTTCACTGAACACTGCCATTGAAAATTACTATTTAAAAATCATAGCTGAATAGATAAGTTTCACTGTAAGGCTAGGCACAGAGCACGTAAGTGGCTGCTAAGATAACTCCTTTAGTAAGGGAGTTGAATGAAGACCAGCTCACAATGAAATGCATATTTCATTCTTCATGGTACTGACAGGATATTTAGATCTCTCCCTCAGAACCCCATAGTTAGCAGGGGGCAAGCGAACCAAATGCTGTCCCTGAATGAGTAAAAATGGTATTAGGGTTGCCTTCATTGCAAATGGTGGGCTGGAATTATTGCCAGGGAACCCAATAATGGATAAAGGTAGGCACAGCTGAAGCTAATTGCTCCATTAAGGAAGCTTAACCAGGAACAATACAAAGAGTGGGGAGGGATGGGGATCCGTCTCCTTTTTTGAAAGTTTGGGGTAATTGAGGAGCTAGCCTCAATATAACATATTTTGGGATTGACAGAGAGAAAGCCAGGGTATGAGAATCTTATTTCTTCAAGATCGCTAGTGAGAATCATTTTTGTATTTTGTTCAAGCCAGCCCTCTGAAGCCACATGTGTGGATTGCTTCTTGGTGTGTTTGGCCTCAGCAGACCTGACCTCTTTCAGAAATTTGGTAAAGAAGCCATTTTTCTTTGGGATTAAGGAATGGGCTGGCATGAGCATTTGGTGAGTAATAAAGAGGAGATTCCGAAGGTTTATTGCAGTGTTGTGTAATGACATGAGATGAATAAATTAAATAGGATACAAAAAAAATCAGACATAGGGTCTGAGGTCAGCAAGGCAACTGAGGAAAACCTCACAAAGTGGGGTACAAGTTTTCTGCTTTTAATAAGCTAAAAAAAGAAAAAAGCTCCTGTTTGCTTTTTCTTTTTGCTAAAAAGCTTCATGGGGGCAGGGGGACTTCTTAGTTTGCTGACCACGGTTTCAAGGGTATTAAACTAAAATAAAATTCTGTGGTATCAAACTTGAGCAGAAGAGCGCAAAAACAAGGTTCCAGAAGATTTTTTTTAAAGGAAAAGGGGTTTGATATCCATAAAACAAGCTAGTAAATGAACTAGCTGTTTAAATTAAACAAGGCCTGGAAACCCATAGTGAAAACACTTTCTTCATGGTTTGTCCTGGCAAAAAAATTGATAAACTTGTGAAGAATAAATTGTATTAGCTTTTAGATTTTGTAACTTTTTATGAATTATCCTTTTGGTGTTTTACAGGGTTAATTGGTGTGGAAAATTAGGAGTCTGTAAGTGTATGAATTAAGTTATAAGGATCTGAAAAAATATTGGATGTGGAGAAAATTGACAATGGGAAATATATATGGTCAGACTATATAGCTGAGTTTAGCATGGGGGGGAAATCTAGAAAATTCAAGTTTGTCTCCCGCAGCAGCATGGTTGGTACATGTTTCATAATGAACACTGTGAAGTTTATTGTTGATGTTTTAAAACCTGCTCTGTGTAAAACTAAATGTAATCGTAAGTCTGGAGCTATTAGAACATTGCTACAATAGAAAGTGCACATTTTTATGGCCGTTGTTGGCAGCATTTGTACACTTAGTATCTAACTTTGATTCAAGCAGAACTTTGAATATTATCAAGAAATTCTTTTTCTCTAATGACTCAGTTCTACCATCCATAAAGCTGGTTGGAGACATTGTTTATAAAGATACTGCAAGAGGAACACCATTATAAAGATGGATGTTCACATCTCTTGATCAGAACCAAGAGCAATATCATAAGAATAGCCATAGTGGGTGAGACTAAAGGTCCATGTAGCCCAGCATCGTGTCTTCTGACAGTGGCCAATTCCAGCTGCCCCAGAGGGAATGAACAGGTAATCATCAAGTGATCCATTCCTTGTCACACATTCACAGCTTCTGGCAAACGGAGGCTAGGGACACAATCCCTTCCCATCCTGGCTAATAGCCATTGATGGATCTATCGTCCATGAACTTATCTAGTTCTTTTTTGAACCCCATTATAGTCTCGGTCTTCTCTACATCCTCTGGCAAGGAACGCCACAGGTTGACTGTATGTTGTGTGAAAAGACCTGCTCTTTTAAACCTACTGCCTATTAATTTCATTTGGTGACCCCTAGTTCTTGTGTTATGAGAAGGAGTAAATAACACTTCCTTATTTACTTTCTCCACTCCAGTCATGATTTTATAGACCTCTATCATATCCCCCCCTTAGTTGCCCTTTTTTCAAGCTGAAAAGTCCCAGTCTTATTCATCTCTTCTCATATGGAAACCTTCCATACCCCTTATTAATTTTGTTGCTCTTTTCTGAACCTTTTCCAATTCCAATATATCTTTTTTTTTGAGATGGGGCAATCACATCTGCACACCGTATTCAAGATGTGGGCATACCATGGATCTGTATAGAGGCAATATGATATTTTCTGTCTTATTATCTATCTCTTTCTTTATGATTCCCAACATTCTGTTTGCTTTTTTGACTGCTGTTGCACATTGAGTGGATGTTTTCCAAGAACTATCCACAATGGCTCCAAGTTCTTTCTTGAGTGGTAACAGTTAATTTAGACCCCATCATTTGTTTTCCAATGTGCATTACTTTGCATTTATCAACACTGAATTCCATCTGCCATTTTGTTGCCCAGTCACCCAGTTTGGAGAGATCCTTTTGTAGCTCTTTGCAGGCTACCTGGGACTTAACTATCTTGAGTAGTTTTGTATCATCTGAAAACTTTACTGCCTCACTGTTTACCCTTTTTTCCAGATTATTTATGAATATGTTGAATAGGACTGGTCCCCGTACAGACCCCTGGGGGACACCACTATTTACCTCTCTCCGTTCTGAAAACTGACGATTTATTCCTCCCCTTTGTTTCCAATCTTTTAACCAGTTACCAATCCATGAGAGGACCTTCCCTCTTATCCCATAACAGCTTACTTTGCTTAAAAGCCTTTGGTGAGGAAGCTTGTCAAAGGCTTTCTGAAAATCTAAGTACACTATATCCACTGGATCCCCGTTGTCCACATGCTTGTTGTTCCCCTCAAAAAATTATAGCAGATTGTGAGGCATGATTTCCCTTTACAAAAACCATGTTGACTCTTCCCCAGCAAATTATGTTGATCTACGTGCCTGACAGTTTTGTTCTTTACTATAGTCTCAACCAGTTTGCCCGGTACTGAAGTCGGGCTTGCTGGCCTGTAATTGCTGAGATCACCTCTGGAGCCCTTTTTAAAAACTGGCATCAAGTTAGCTATCCTCCAGTCATTTGGTACAAAAACTGATTTAAATGGTAGGTTACAGACTACAGTTAATAGTTCTGAAGGAATTCAAATGTGAAATTGCAGAACTCTTGGGTAAATACCATCTGGTCCTGGTGACTTATTACTGTTTAGTTTATCAGTTTGTTCCAAAACCTCCTCTGACACCTCAGTCTGGGACAGTGCCTCGGTTTTGTGACCTAAAAATAATGGCTCAGGTTTGGGAATCTCACTCACATCCTCAGCTGTGAAGACCAATGCAAAGAATTCAGTTAGTTTCTCCACAATGGCCTTATCGTCCTTGAGTGCTCCTTTAGCATCTCAATTGTCCAGTGACCCCACAGGTTGTTTAGCAGGCGTCCTGCTTCTGATGTACTTAAAAAAAATGCTATTACTTTTTGAGTCTTTGGCTAGCTGTTCTTCAGATTCTTTTTTGGCCTTCCTAATTGGATATTTACACTTAATTTGCCAGAGTTTGTGCTCCTTTCTATTTTCCTCACTAGGATTTAATTTCCACTTTCTAAAGGGTGCCTTTTTGCATCTCACTGCTTCTTTTACTTTGTTGTTCAGTCATGGTGGCACTTTTTCTGGTTCTCTTACTATGTTCCCCATTTTTGTGTAGTTCCCCTTTCTGAAATTAAATGCTACAGTGTTGGTCTGCTGTGGTGTTTTCCCCACCACAGGGATGTTAAATTTAATTATATTATGGTCACTATTACCCAGGGGTCCAGCTATATTCACCTCTTGGATCAGATACTGTGCTCCACTTAGGACTTGATCAAGAATTGCCTCTCCTCTTTTGGGTTCCAGGACTATCTGCTCTAAGAAGCAGTCATTTAAGGCGTCAAGAAACTTTATCTCTACATCCCATCCTGAGGTGACATGTACCCAGTCAATATGGGGATAGTTGAAATCCTCCATTATTATTGAGTTTTTTATTTTAATCTCCGTGATCAGTTCATAGTCACTATCACCATCCTGGTCAGGTGGTTGGTAAGATATACCTATATATATCACATTTCATATCAGCAGAGGTATTGGTATTTTTCAACAGCTTCTCTGTATAAAAGAATGTGGAAGGTCTCACACGACTGGCTGTTTTCTCTTTACATTGCTGACCAGTCATCTTGTCTCTAGATGATGATATGGTCATAGAATGGACCCTAGTCTGGGGCCAGACCCGAAGCCCATTACAGCCAGTGGGAGTTTTGCATCAGTGTGCTTTGGAGGAGGGCTCTACTGTACACTAGGTAATCCTTAAAACAAAAAGGAAAGATTAAGCATTAGTCTTCTGAGCAAACGGGATAGTTACACAAACACCCCATAATACTCCAAAAGAGATGTAATGCTGTGTAATCCAAGTCTTGCTCTGCTTGAAATACATCATCTTATAAATCCTCCCCAGCATGCATGAAACACCAAGTTCTACAGGATGAAACTCCTAGGATAGAAATTGTGATAGCGAACATAGGTTTTGCCCTAAAGGATTGTCCAGAAGGTAGCAGATTGTAGGAGTGCAAGAGTATATTTCCAAACATCATTCTCTCAGGTCTTTCTGCCCATTTTTCTGTGAATTTAAAGAAATGGCTGGGCCTCAGCAGGTCTGAAAACAATGCTGAGCAACTGGACAGACAGTTGCCAAATTGCATGATGTGGCAGCTGTGACACAGGGATAGGCAAGAGGATTCAGTCCTATGTCTGGCAATGACATTTTATTGAGGACTTGGACAATTTACATAACATCTCATAGTCCTCAGCTGTCGTGTGCAAATGTTCTATACACTTGCCTCTGTAAAATGCTTTTGGGATTTTGGGGTGTACATGTAGTATACAACTGGTTAAGTGCTCAGAGTAGCTGGATATTTCTGCTGCAGTCTTTAGCAGTGAATTTTCAATGTGTGCATCTAAGGGTTGTCTCTTAACACATTGGTTTGAATAGGGGTAGTCTGCACCTATATAAAAGTAGGTTTCAGAGTAGCAGCCGTGTTAGTCTGTATTCGCAAAAAGAAAAGGAGGACTTGTGGCACCTTAGAGACTAACCAATTTATTAGAGCATAAGCTTTCGTGAGCTACAACTCACTTCCTCAGATGCATATCGTGGAAACTGCAGCAGGCTTTATATATACACAGAGAATATGAAACAATACCTATTCCCACCCCACTGTCCTGCTGGTAATAGCTTATCTAAAGTGATTTCCAGCACAAATCCAGGTTTTCTCACCCTCCACCCCCCCACACAAATTCACTCTCCTGCTGGTGATAGCCCATCCAAAGTGACAACTCTTTACACAATGTGCATGACAATCAAGCTGGGCTATTTCCTGCATAAATCCAGGTTCTCACATCCCCCCACCCCCATACACACAGAAACTCACTCTCCTGCTGGTAATAGCTCATCCAAACTGACCACTCTTCAAGTTAAAATCCAAGTTAAACCAGAACATCTGGGGGGGGGGGTAGGAAAAAACAAGAGGAAACAGGCTACCTTGCATAATGACTTAGCCACTCCAAGTCTCTATTTAAGCCTAAATTAATAGTATCCAATTTGCAAATGAATTCCAATTCAGCAGTTTCTCGCTCTGCCATGTACATTGGTCAAACTGGACAGTCTCTACGTAAAAGAATAAATGGACACAAATCAGATGTCAAGAATTGTAACATTCATAAACCAGTCGGAGAACACTTCAATCTCTCTGGTCACGCGATCACAGACATGAAGGTCGCTATCTTAAAACAAAAAAACTTCAAATCCAGACTCCAGCGAGAAACTACTGAATTGGAATTCATTTGCAAATTGGATACTATTAATTTAGGCTTAAATAGAGACTTGGAGTGGCTAAGTCATTATGCAAGGTAGCCTGTTTCCTCTTGTTTTTTCCTACCCCCCCCCCCAGATGTTCTGGTTTAACTTGGATTTTAACTTGAAGAGTGGTCAGTTTGGATGAGCTATTACCAGCAGGAGAGTGAGTTTCTGTGTGTATGGGGGTGGGGGGATGTGAGAACCTGGATTTATGCAGGAAATAGCCCAGCTTGATTGTCATGCACATTGTGTAAAAAGTTGTCACTTTGGATGGGCTATCACCAGCAGGAGAGTGAATTTGTGTGGGGGGGTGGAGGGTGAGAAAACCTGGATTTGTGCTGGAAATCACTTTAGATAAGCTATTACCAGCAGGACAGTGGGGTGGGAATAGGTATTGTTTCATATTCTCTGTGTATATATAAAGCCTGCTGCAGTTTCCACGATATGCATCTGAGGAAGTGAGCTGTAGCTCACGAAAGCTTATGCTCTAATAAATTGGTTAGTCTCTAAGGTGCCACAAGTCCTCCTTTTCTTTATATAAAAGTAGTTTCTGCTTTCTAAATCTCTCTCTGCAGGTACTGAAAAACAGCAGTCATTAGGTCACATCTTCACAACTAGAACCATAATCTTAAAAAAAACTTTAAATTCTGCAGAAGTTGATAGGGATCACCAGAAAAGTGCTGATGGCCTTTGAACTGATGCAGACAAACGGGACATTTGTCAAAGGTGAATCAGGCTCAGCCTGGCCTTTGAACTGGCAGCTGTCCCCCAGCTGAATGTGATATGGAAAATTAATTGTCATGAGTGACCCCTGTGGGATTGGGGGATCAGAGATAACTACAGAAGCAGAAAGGAGAACCTTGGTTCCGGGGGGCACTCCTATGAAAAAGAAGATGGACTCAGGATGGGCAGTTGCACAAACAGACTATGGTAATAGAAAAGGAAACATAATTATTTTGGACTGATTGATTGTTTGGGGAGAAACTGGGGACTGTACCCAGGAAAGGCAATCAGTCTTGAAAAGCCTGGGGCGGGGAAAGGGCATAGAATTATTAATAAATATAAAACAGCAACATAATTCTGGGTAGTGCTTGAATGTGTTTGTGAGGCGATTACTAAGGAGACAACAGAAGAGAGCAATTCCAGTAAGGGGGGCTGTGGGAGCATACTTTGGCCAGTAGAGAGCATACCTCTGTGGCACTGGTGACTTACACCGCTGCTATATATGCTAAGTATGATGTGTAGATAGAGCCAATTGCTGGTTAACTGATTCATGTGCATGGGTAACATTACCATTATTATTATTTAGACTCTGGTAGTTTCCAGAGTTATGGGTCAGGCTCAAGGCCCCCTGTTGTGCAGAAAGCTGTACAAATATACAAGAAGCCATTGTCCTTGCTTCCAAGCACTTACATTCTAGCTAATGAAGCATTACTACACTTCAGTCACATGAGAGTCTTCTTCTAATGTGCTTATTTTTAAGTTTGTCTCAAAGGCAACTAGAATACATAGAATTTTTTTTCTGAAGTGTGTACATTTAAAGAATTGAAATAAGTAATAGTTTTTTGGGAAAGTTCTTATAATGCACTTTTGATGTATACAACATGAATGGAAAGTACAAAACCACAACTGCTCTTGTGTTGCATTAGAAGGAATTGTATATTTTGTGACTTACATTTTTCTAATATAGTATTAGAGTGAAGTACAACTTGCTACCTGAAATTTAAAGGCAGTCAATTTAAATTGCTGAGTCAATTGAAAGAAAATCACTAAGCATAATGTGGTCTTTCTTTAAAGAGCTCTTAGACTTTTTAAGAATCCCCTGTGGTTATCATATGCAAGACACATTTTTAGTTTGCAAAGGTTTTCTAAAGGCAAACCTTGATGTCTAACTACCAGTTCTTAATGGTTGTCATGAAACAACCTAAAGCAAAGAATGAATGCAAATCACAATTAAAATGTATTCAGCTGCTGATTGCTCCTGTCTGTGTCCTTCACTACAGTATTTTGCTTTTTAATTATTACCTCAAGAGAAGAAAGGGCTTGATCTTGCTTTGTGACCTGCAGTGTGTACTGCTGCATATCTTGTGAAACTTGGGGACAGTGCTTGAAAATGTATGTTCAATAGTCAATCTTGCGTCTTGAGTGATGACTCATAGGCATATATTCAGGTATGTATGCATACATGTTTAACTGTCAAAAGTAAAGCCAAAGCCTAGAGAACATGAGTACATTTAATGAAACCCTTTATTATTATTTTTAAAAGTAACTGTACAACATGTAATTACTTGCTTTTTGTTTGGGGGTGGGGGAATCTTTTCTTTAGAGAAGGGCCAAACCCAAGAGTTTTCAGGGGCTTTTCCTATTATATTTACCATCAGTGTTGGTCTCAGTTTCAAGCTACATTCCAGCTCAGGGTACTTGCATGTCTTATATGCTTAGGCCTCAATTGTGAAAATTAGTTTGTTTGTTTATTTGAACTAAAGTAGCACTTACAGACCCCAGATGAAATTAGTGCACCGTTGGGCTAGTGACTGTGTTTGCACGTGTATTCTCTCTCTCTCTCACACACACACACAGTTCCTGCCCAAGAGAGTATGTAGTTTAAATAGACAAAGTGTAGCAGCAAATGAGTAGTATTAATCTCATTTTAAAGCAAGCTGAAATAGAGATTGTGAGTTGGCCAGGGGGACAGGCTGTGGCAGAGCTGTGAACTGAAACCAGATCTCCTGAGTGTTTCTACTACTTTCACCTCCAGCACATCCTTCCTCTCCTAAATGACATGTGAATGTCATATAATCCACAATATTGAAGTGTTCCAGGAGTACTACTTACCCCTCTTTGAAATAAGAGTTACTGACTTGAGTCGAAAGCATTTACGGATTCAGTTTTTGTATGATATTGTGCACGCAACCACAGGACCCCAATTAAAGAAATACACATGATCTTATATGCCAAATATATTGTTCTAGTATTAATATTATATTGCATTAGTGCTAGAACTCCTAGTAAAAAATGGAGCAAGATGTAGGGTGACATTCTGAGTCAGTAAAACAATGGGAGTTTTTGTCATGGTTGACTACTAGATTAGGATGGTGACTGTGTGAAATGGTCAGGGAGATTAGAGAAGGCTACAGGAACAGAAAGTCCAATAACGGGGGATTTCAGCTATCCCCATATTGACTGGGTATGTGTCACCTCAAAATGGGATACAAGATAACATTGCTAGACACCATTAATGACTGCTTATTGGAGCAGTTAGTTCTGGAACCCACAAGGGAAGAGAACAAGGAGTCCGGTGGCACCTTAAAGACTAAACAGATTTATTTGGGCATAAGCTTTCGTGGGTAAAAAAAACACTTCAGATGCCCAGATAAATCTGTTTAATCTTTAAGATGCCACCGGACTCCTTGTTGTTTCTGTGGATACAGACTAACACGGCTACCCCCTGGTACTTGACAAGGGAAGAGGAAATTCTTGATTAATCAGTAAGTGGTGCACAAAATCTGGTCCAGATGGTAAATATAGCTGAACTAATCCTTCTCGGGAGGGAAGGGTGAAATACCCAAGAAGCCCACCACAGTGGCATTTCACTTCAAAAAGGGGAAGTACACAAAAATGAGGAGGCTAGTTAAATGGAAATTAAACAGAACAGTCACAACGCTGAAATGCCTGCAAGGTGCATGGAAACCTTTTATTTTTTTTTTTAAATCACCAGAAGAGAGGCTCAAACTAAGAGGGACAAAAAATGCCACCATCGCAAAACAGAATAAAAGAGGTGGTTAGAGGCAAAAAGTGATCCTTTAAAAATTGGTAGTCAAAGTCTAGTGAGTAAAATAGAAAGGAGCATAAACTTTGGCAACTCAAGTATAAAAGAATAGTTAGGAGTGACCAAAAAAATGTGAAGAGCAACTAGCAAAAGGACCCAAAAACTAGCAGCAAAAATTTTAAGTACATCAAAAGCTGGAAGCTTGCCAAATAATCAGTGGGGGCACTGGATGATCCAAGTACTAAAGGAAGACTAGGCCATTTTGGAGAAGCTAAATGAATTCTATTCATTGACCTTTATTGCAGAGGATGTGAAGGAGATTCCCACACTTCTCCATTCTTTTTAGGTGACAGATCTGAGGAACTCTCTCAGATTGAGGGGTCAATTTGACCTTTTAGAACAATTGATAAACCAAACAGTAACAAATCACCAGAACTAGATGTTAGTCCCCCAGGAGTTCTGAAGGAACACAAATATGAAATTACCTAAATACTAACTCTGGTATTTGACCTATCACTTAAATAAGGCTCTGGTGGATGACTAGTAGATAGCTTAAAATAATGCTATTTTTTAAAAAAAAGTCTCCAGAGGCAATTACAGGCCAGTAAGCTTAATTTCACTGCAGACAGAGTTACCACTGCTTTAGGTTCTGAAAACCCTGGGTAACAATTACTAAGGAATTCAGACTCCATACCAGATGACTGAAGGATAGCTAATAGGATGCCACTTTTTAAAAAAGGCTCCAGAGGAGATCTTCACAATTACACACCAGTAAGCCTAATTTCAGTACTGGCAAATTTGTTGAAACTATAATAAAGTACAGAATTCTCAGACACAGAGATCAACATGAATTGTTGGGGGAAGAGTCAACATGGCATTTGTAAAGGAAAATCTTGCCTCCTCAATCAACTGGAATTCTTTGAGGGGATCAACAAACATGTGACCATGGGTAATCTAGTGGATGTAGTGTACTTGGACTTTCAGAAAGCCTTTGATGAGGTTCCTTACCAAAGGCTGTTAAGCAATATAAGCAGTCATGGGATAAAAGGGAAGGTCCTCTCATGAATTAATAACTGTTTTAAAAGACAGGAAACACAGGGTAGGAATAAATGTTCAGTTTTGACAGTGGAGAGAGATGTAAATAGTAGTGTCCCCAGGGGATCTGTACTGGGACTAGTGCTGTTCAACATATTCATAAACAATCTGGAAAAGGGGATACACAGTGATGTGGCAAAATTTGCAGATGATGCAAAATTACTCAAGCTAGTTAAATCCAAAGCAGACTGTGAAGACTTACAAAGGGATGTCACAAAACTGGGTGATTGGGCAACAAAACGTAAGATGAACTGTAATGTCGATAAATGCAAAGTAATGCACTTTGAAAAACATCATCCCAACTATATATCCAAAATGATGGAGTCTAAATTAGCTGTTACTACTCAAGAAAGAGATCTTGGAGCCATTGTGAATAGTTCTCTGAAAACATCCGCTCAGGGTGAAGCAGAATGTTAGGAATCATTAGAAAAGGGATAGATAATGTACTTTGTCTTAAAGCCACTATATAAATCCATGGCATGCCCACACCTTGAATATTGCATGCAGTTCTGGTAACCCCATCTCAAAGATATATTAGAATTGGAAAAAGTAGAGTGAAGGGCAACAAAAATGTTTAGGTTATGGAACAGTTTCCATGGGAGGAGAGATTAAAAAGACTGGAACAGTTTAATTTAGAAAAGACATAGCTAAAGGGGGAATATGATAGAGGTCTGGAAAATCATGAATGATGTGGAGAAAGTGAATCAGGAAGTGTTATCTAGCCCTTCTCATCACACAAAAACTAGGGCCATGATATTAATAGGCAGCAGGTTTAAAACGGATAAAAGGAAGTACTTCATTTCTTCGGGCAGCTAAATTTCCTCCAATTCTGAATTCACTGAGCATGCTCCATTCCCTCCCAGTTCCTACAGGCAAACAGACTCTGCATGTACAATTAGAGTGGTTACTCATGCACCCCACAATAAAAGACATCCTGGTACTTCCAGGAATAGTGTAGGCCTGCACCTGCTGGCGTCACATCACACGCATGGTGCATATGAGGCCACAGCCAGTAGAGGGCACACTTTGAAGGGGGCACTCCTCCACTGCCCACTGGTGTGACCTCACACAGAACAAAGTCATCTTCAAAATGGCGTCCCGGTACAATACCAGACAAAAGGACATTTGATTTTGGACAAACCACCCAAAAGGAGGGCTGCCCAGCTTAAAATCGGATGAACAGCCTACCTATGCAACATCCCCCTAGAATGAGGAAGCAAGCTCCATCCTGGGGCCAAGTGTTGTTTTCCCTGCAATTGATTTTGGCTGCCAGGGGCCATTTTGGTGTTGGGCACTAGAACTGAAAGCAGGGAAATAGTTTCCCCTGTGCTTTGAATGCTGGCCCTCCTAGCGCCCAGGCAGAGTGGAGATAAAAAAGGAAGTTTTGGCACTGGAATGCAGAGGGCAAGGAGAAGAGATGCAGCATGGTGGATAGGGGGATTTTGAGCTTGTGGAGTAGAAAGGGAACTAAGAGCAGGAGTTGGTAGGGATAGAGGCGGGTTGAATATAAGAAGAGGGAGTGAGAGGAGGAGGAGCAGGAGCAGAACCAGCAGGAAAGGAGGGAGGAGTGATGGGAAGGTGCTGGAAGGCTAGGGGATAGGCGCAGAAAGAGTCAGGAAGAGACTGGGGAGAGCCAGGGTAGAAGGCTTGTACCCACAAAAGCACAGTCACTTACAGAACCTGAAATTGGTCCCACTATTCCTGAGTTTCAACACTCCTTTAATATGTAGCAAAGAGCGAGGAAAATTACTCACAAAATGTGTGTTTCCATCACACTCTAGTAGCAGGTTCACATAGAAGGTAACAGCCTTCTGCTGGAACCAGCAAGGGTTATTTCTTGACAGTCTGGTTCTTTTATCAGTAATGTCAAATAATCACAGTTAACAAAATGTATTAGCCAATGAATGTTGGTTGAAGATTAATCAGCACAAACACAGAAAGAAGAGAACTGTCCTGTGGATCTGATGACCCAAGCAGGGGAGTCATTTTGTTTCCATGTGATGAAATTTGGTTTGTTTGTATTTAAACCTGGGAAATTGCATGTAAAATGTATTTAAAGAATGTTAAGTTTGCAAAGTCTAACACTCTAAGAAGTGATCTCAGAATCAAGGTTGCCTATAGCACAACTGTTTTGATGGGTTGTAGATAGGGCCCTACCAAATTCTAGGCCACGAAAAACGTGTCACAAACCGTAAAATCTGGTCTTTTGTGTGCTTTTATTCTATACTATACAGATTTCATGGGGGAGACCAGCATTTCTGAAATTGGGGGTCCTTACCCAAAAGAGAGCTGCAGAGGGGTTGCAAGGTTATTTTAGGGGGGTCGTGGTATTGCCACTCTTACTTACTTCTGTGCTGCCTTCAGAGCTGGGCAGCCAGAGAGCAGCAGCTGTTGGCCAGGTGCCCAGCTCTGAAGGCAGTGCTCTGCCAGCAGCCACGCAGAAGTGACAATACCATACCATACCTTCAGAGCTTGGCTCCCAGCCAGTAGTGCAGACATAAAGGTAGCAGTACCATAACCCCCCCCCCCAATAACCTCTTGATGCCCCCCAACTCCTTTTTGGGTCAGGACCTTACAATTACAACATCGTGAAATTTTAGATTTAAATAGCTGAAATAATGAAATATACATTTTAAAAAAATCCTATGACTGTGAAATTGACCAAAATGAACCCTGCATTTGGTAGGACCCTAGTCATAGATTCAATCTTTAATGTAGCTTGGACTTGATCCATTAACTGCTTGTATTTACGAAAAACAAATAATATGATGGTTCCATTTTGAACACTGGAACAAAACCATCAACATTTCAAAACATTAGCAAAATTGTTTTTATTTTCCAATCAGCTCTACTCTTTATATCTTCTCCCGTTTGCCCTCTGGTTCCTGTGAATCCTTCCGAAATCTTCCCAGCTATCCAACATCACTTCCCCCGGTCCTCTACTTCTCCTTACAGTTGTACAGGGAAACACCTTCCCAGATTTCTGAGCTTTAAAAGAATAAGATTGGGGAAAGTAATTTTTTAAAAAACATCTTAACAGGTAAGGAAATTAAGACCTACAATATAGTGTAGTGTAAAGGATAAAATATGTTTGCAGGTGCATTTTACAGTAGATGGTGAACTGATAAATGGCCTGGAATGAGCTTCTAAGTCTAAACGGAGCAAAATGTAGCCCTAGTGATTTATATTTAGGGAGGCCCTGAAGGAGGTGAACAAAGACTCCTCTGATTTATATTCTCAGGTCTGTCTTATAACGCATGATTTTGCACAGCTTCTTTTAATTTCATGAACTTCTTTTGGCATAAAGGTCCCTTTTCATGTTAGCGTGTAGAGTTCCCCCTCTTAATCTCATTTCAGACAGTGCAGAATAGAGGACTACCACATCAGGATAGAGCCAACTCACTACCTCTGAGTTTGCCACTTTCCACAAAGTAGATTTTTATTTTCTTGTACACATTACCTTGTATTGCAGAGCAACAAAAGTTGAATCACAACTCTATCCTTGTGTACTTAGAAGTGGCTACCCTACCATAAAATTATTCTTTACAACGTTATTCAAGCATCTTTGTCAGAGTGGACTTAAATTCAGCTCTGACAGTTCTACAATACCTATAGATCTACCTCACTTTACACTATAGATCTACCTTAAAACTAAAAATGTCTTTATGAAGACAGAGTGAGATGAGACCAGTGCAAAACCCAGTCCTCCCAGGAAAATATTTTCCATGAATTTGACCATTTTATAGTGCAAGTGGTGAGACTAGTCTTTGCTTTGTATCCATATCTTATTTGTAGATCTCTGTTCACACTGCAGTGTAATGAGTATGACAGGGTTGGGCCAGATGGCTATAGGGGAGTAAATTTTTTGAAGCAAAAAAGGTGTTTTTATTTGCATAACACACTTACAAAACAACAGCATATGCAATGTGTAACACAGCAACCAATCACAATTGTTTTCTCATTAGCTTCAGGGGAGGGAAGTGTTCAAGCTTGCCTGGGCCCAGAGTTGGGGGCTTCCTCGACTCTCGTGGTCTTCCACCCTTCTGAGTTACCTGGTGGTCCAGAGCGAGGGGGCTTCATCGACTCTCAAGGTCTGCCACCCCCTCGAGTTACCTGGCGCCATGCCCAGGTGTCACCAACAATTCCCTCCTCTGAAAGCACCCAACAAGAGGGGCAGGCTGTGGGGTGGACAACCCGGGGGGCGGTCACGTGCACCCACATGTGAAAGGACCCCTCTAAGGTGGTGGTGTCCGCAGCAGCAATGGCTCCCCCAATCAAAGGGTCAAAACAAAGGGAGCCGGATGGGGACACTGAGCAGAGAGCCTCGGACAGCGCCCACTGCTCCTCAAAAGTCTGTGGACGCTGCCCAGAGGAACTCCGCCCAGATATGTGAACGGACCGAGGATCGGAAAACGGCCCCACTGTCACAGGAAACTCCATTGGCCAATCGCCTCTCTCTGGTTTTATAGATGGCTGTTTTAGCCAGGGCCAGGATGAGGTTAACTAGGAGATCCCATGACTTTGTGAGACCACAGATGGGGAGTGCATAAATAAAAAGGTGAGGGGAAAAATTCAACCAAAAGCATAATAAAAGATTTGTGAGGAGCCGGAACAGGAGCTGCAGCCTGGCACACTCCAAATATACGTGCGCCAGGGTTTCCCTCACACCGCAAAAGGGACAGGTATCTGGGATGGGGTTGAACTGCGCCAAGTATGTGCCCGTGATCACAGCTCTGTGAAGGAGCCGCCAACTGATGTCCCCGACGGGCCTCAGAACCAAGGTGGAATATAGGCTGGCCCACCGCGGCTGCTCACCGTCCAAAGGTGGCAGAAGGTCTTGCCACTTTGTGTTGGGGCAGGACACTAGGGTGAGGGCGTGAAGGGTGTGGAGCATGAGCGTGTATAGATATTTCCTTGGCGCGATTTGAAAGCATACCAGCTGCAGTTCACACAGCTGGCTCACCGTAAAGAGGTGAGGGGGGGCGATTGGGGCTACGGGGCAGGGGTCCAATTAAAAGGTCTGTCGGGCCTGGGGTAGAGGGTGGGTGGGGCGTGCCCTCGAGCAGGACCTGATCGAGGTAAGCTCTAGCAGCGGGTGGCAAAGTGGCCTTCACCTCCTGAAGTGTGGGGGGGTATGAGGTCTGGAGATCCCCATGCGCCGAGTGAGCATCAGGGGATCCAGCCAGTCTCTCCGATCGTAGTCCAGGAGGTCTCTGACTCTTGTGACTTCTGCCAGGATCAAGCTCTGGCGCACCAAGTGGGACTCCTCCACCTGCACACGGAGCTGAGGGTTGTGTAGCAGGGGCTCTGCGAGGAGATCTTCCCCCTCGGTGGCCGCCATGGACCTGGTCGTTAAAAACCGTTTCCAAGTTCGGAGAAGATCCTGGTAGAAGACCGGCAGCCTCGAGAGGTCTTGCGGAAGACCTCCCGGACAGAGATAAAAGAGCTGCTGGTCATATCAGAACCCTCGGATGTGGCGCAGGATGGCGTGTGCCAGTATGCTCCACGCTGAACTGCCTGCACCATAAAGGAGCCTCTGTAGGGCCTGGAGGCGGAAGACGCAGACCTGAGTGTGCAGACACTTCAGGCCCTGTCCTCCTTCCTTCAGGAGTAGATGAAGGACCCCTAAGGGGCGCAGTGCATTCCTGACCAAAAGAACCTCAGAATCGATGTCTGGAGGTTGGTCAGGAAGCCCAGGGCCGGGACCAGGGTGTTGAGCCGGTACCAGAGCATGGACAGGACTAGTTGATTAAGCACCAGCGTTCTCCCTCGGAGGGAGAGACATCAGAGTAATCCCATCCATTTCCGGAGCCGCTCTATCACCCCGCCCTCTAAATTTTCCCAGTTCTCCAGTGGAAAGGGATGCGTGGCAGAAAGGTAAATGCCGAGGTAGAGCAGCGGACCCGCACTCCACCGGATGGTCTGAAGCGCGGGTGGGAGGGAGCTCGCCTGCCACCAGTCTCCTACCGCCAAGCCAGAGCTCTTGACCCAGTTGACCCGGGCAGAGGAGGCTGCTGAATAGATGGCCTGGCAAGCCTCCACCCGTGCCAAGTCACCCGAGTCCTGGACCACGAGGAGCATGTCATCAGCGTACACCGACAGGACCAGCTGCAGCTCCGGCTCCCACAGCACCAACCCGGTCAACCTCCTGCGGAGGAGGCAGAGGAAGGGCTCAATTGCCAGAGCATACAGCTGGCCCGAGAGGGGGCACCCCTGCCGTACTCCTCGCACGAAGATAACCGGTTTGGTCAGGGTCAAGTTGAGCTTAACCAGACACTCTGCGGAGGCGTACAGCACCCAGAGAAAACCCACAAACTGGGGTCTGAAGCCAAACGCTCACATAGTGTTCAGGAGGTACCCATGGTCCACCCTATCGAATGCCTTCTCCTGATCTAGGGACAGGAGAGCGAACGACAGACCGTCTCTATTCCCGAGTTCCAAAAGGTCCCGAACCAGAAATAGGTTATCAAAGATACTGTGGTCCAGGACGGTGTAGGTCTGGTCTGGGTGGATCACGTCCACCAGCACAGACCCTAGCCGCAGCAAGATTGCTTTCGCTACAATTTTGTAGTCCATGCTGAGGAGCAAGACGGGACGCCAATTTCGTAAATTGCAGAGGTCCCCCTTCTTCAGCAGTAAGGCGAGCACAGCTCACCTGCATGAAAGAGGAAGGACCCCGCTCTGCAGAGACTCGGCCCAGACGGTGACTAGGTCTGGGCTGAGGACGTCCCAAAACACGTGGTAGAACTCCACGGTCAGCCCGTCCATGCCTGGAGACTTATTAGTGGGCATAGACGGAGGGCTTCCGAGAACTCAGCCAGAGTGAGAGGCAACTCTAGCCGGTCTCGGTTGCTCGCGCTGACCATAGGGAGCTCCTCCCAGAGCACTCTGGAAGCGCTACGGTCAGTCAGATCCGGGGAGAAAAGACTTGCGTAGAAGGCTCGGGCCCTCCCGCACATCGCCGCCGGTTCTGTGAGGGGGGTGCCATCTTCTGCTAGGAGGCAGGTGACGTGTTTCTTGGCCCCCCTCGTTTTCTCCAGGGCATAGAAGAAGCGGGAGCCGCGATCCATCTCCCAAAGGAGGCGGATGTGGGATCGAACAAAGGCACCCCGGGCCCGATGGTTGTCGAGGGCCCGGAGCTCCTCCTGCTTCTCCCGGCATGCTCCGCAGAGGAGCGGGTCCTCGGGGCTGGCGGCCAGACGCCTTTCCAGCTCTAAGACCTCCCGTTCCAACTGCTCTATTGCTGCATTTCTCCATCGGCTGGTGCCCCGGGTGTAGTCGCGGCAGAAAAGCCGGGCGCGCACCTTCCCCAGGTCCCACCATCGTCGCGCTAAGGGAAAGGCACGCCGTGCCCTCGCCAGGCCAGCCAGAATTCCCAGAAGGATGTCACAAAGCCCTCATCCTCCAACAGGCTGTTGTTAAAATGCAGGTAGGCCAGCCCCGGCTTCTCCACACAGAGGGAGGCTGTCACGGTGGCTAGATGATGGTCAGAAAATGGGGCCAGCCGAATGCTGGAGGAGTGGGCTCATGAGAGATGGAAGCGTGATAAATAAATGCGGTCCAACCGGGAGTGGCTTGACCAACGGGCTTACACCCGGACAAAGGTGAACGTGGAAGTGTCATCCGGGTGGTGGTCACGCCAGATGTCCACTAGGGAGTGATATTCGACTATCTCCCGGAGGGTGTCCACGGCAGCCGGGCACTGCTCGATCCCCGAGCGGTCCTGTTCCTCGAGGGTGGTATTAAAATCCCCTTCCAGGACCAGGCACTCATGAGACTCTAAGGTGCCGAGGAAGGCGGATGCCTGCTGATAGAATTGCAGCCGCTCCAGGCCCGATGTCGAGGCATAGATGCTAATGAGGTTAACCACGAGCCTCTCTATTCGGACCCGGAGATGCAGCAGGTGACCCTGCATGGCCTCCGTGACCCCTAGCACCTCAGGCCGTAGGTCGGGGGAGAACAGGGTCACCATTCCAGCCTGCTGAATCATGGAATGGCTAAAATAGACCCTGTCCCCCCACTCCAGCCATCAACTATCTTCAGCAGTCGGATCTGTATGGGTCTGTATGGGGGGAAGGGATAGCTCAGTGGTTTGAGCATTGGCCTGCTAAACCCAGGGTTGTGAGTTCAATCCTTGAGGGGGCCATTTAGGGATCTGGGGCAAAAATTAGGGATTGGGCCTGCTTTAAGCAAGGGGTTGGACTAGATGACCTCCTGAGGTCCCTTCCAACCCTTGATATTCTATGATCCTATCATCCTGCAGGAAAACCACAGAGTACCCTCCCTCCCGAAGGAAGAAGAGCACCTGGGACCTGCGGAGAGCCATCCTACAACCCCGGGTGTTCAACGTTGCGAGGATGAGAGGTGTTATTGGGAAGGCCAGGGGGGATCCTCACTGGCAGAGATGCTCGCATCCCCCAGCGGGCCACGCAACAGTCCTTGACCCATCCTGTAGGTGAGTAATTGATCATGGAAGATGCGGACCCGCCAGTAGGCCGTGGCATCCTGCTTCGCCGTCCCTTTACCTTCCCCCATGAGGGCCCTTGTGGCCCAGAGGATTTGAAAAAAATCCCCCCATCGCTGGAGAGCAAGTTGTACCTTGTTGCGGGAGCCACGGACATTCTCTAAAAACTTCCACAGCTCTCCTCGCAGCTCATGGGGGGGTGGGGTTATGGTTTCCTGTTTGTTCCCCAGTGGGGACCTTGGTGCAGTCCCGTGGCCCACTAAAACGGGCAAGCAGGGTGCGGACCCCCGACGGGGTGCCTGATGGGCTGGAGATTCTAGGCCCGCCTCAAGCCCTGGGGTGATAGGGGGCGGTGGAGGAAAAATAGCAGCCCCTAATAGGTTGGGGCAGGAGAACGCAAAGGCTGCTCCCTGGGGGTCATCGGTTGGAAAAGGGAAGGAGACAGCCCTGGGGGCGGTGATAACATCGCAGGAGGTAGACTGGGTAGGGACAGGGGAAAGGGCGGAGGCGAGGTTCTGGGTTTCGGGAGGCAAGCAGCTGGATGGTGGCGCCTCCCCATCAGGCTCAAGGGTTAAGGGGGTGGGGAGGGAGCTCTCAGTGATACCAGGCACGGGCTCTGTGGTGGATTTAGTGGCTGCAGCATCAGGAGGTGGATTATCTTCTGTTGGGCCCCCACCCGGGAAGGAAATCGATTGCTCTGCACCAACTGGGGGTGCCCCTGGCGGCTCGTGTCCTGGCCGCGTGGCGCCGGCTGTCACCTGAGCAGGCTCGGTGGTCGTCAGCGGGGTGCCATCAGTGGCCGGGTCGATGGAGGAGTCCAGGGGCTCCTCGGAGGTGGGAGCAGAAACAGCAGTTAGGGGGAGGGAGCATGGGGAAAAGAGGGGTGGAGTGAGGTTGCCCAAATCGAGGTTTGCTGTCAAAAGGTCGTCCTCCCCCTGGGCAACCGGGGTCAGATCTAGGGCCTCAATCTCCTCGAACATGGAGGAGAGGACACTTTCCGTCGCCCCGGGGTTCTCCCCCCTGGCACCCACCATGACGGTTGCCTCGGGGTTCACGGGGACTTCGGGTAGTGTCAGGACAGAAGGGGCTTCCTCCAGGGTCTCGGAGGGGAGGGTCTCCTGTGGAGGGGAGACACTACCTTCCAGTGCTACCACGTCTTTCCCGGCTGACACCGGTGGATGGGACGCACTCGTGGGCAAAGCGGAAGGTTCGGCATCGATGCCCCCTTTCCTGGTCTTCCGGAGGGCCTCCGCCTTCTGCATGCCTTGCTTCCCCTGGATGCCCAGCAGAGGTTGCATCGGGCTTCCCCCATGGAAAAGTACACCCGGTAATGGGTCCCCTGGTGGGGGACTAAGAAGGACCCTTCGAGTGCCACTCCATCACACGCCGCTGACGGCAGTAAAAGTTGCACTTGCCGGCAGAAGAAAAAAATGTGACGGAGGGTGGGGTCCTTGCAGCTCAACAGGAGAGGGCTGATAACAGAAACAGGTTTCCCCAGGGTGGAAAGGGCGGGTAGCAGGGCAGCACTGGGGAGAAATGGAGGAACAGAGGTCAGGACCAGGCGGATGCCCACGTCCTTTAGTGGCTCTAGGGGGACAAACACCCCCCCACCCCCGCACCGCCAGACCCTTCTCCACTGCTTCCTGGGTGGCAGCCTCCGATGATAAGAAGAAAACGACGTTCCCTGTACATTTTGGAGGCTGCCACAATGGCCAAGGGCCCCACCACCCTTGCCAATGCCCGCACGTAGGTCTCCACGTGGGGCGAGGCGGGCACCAGGAGGCATCGGACTCTGTGCTTCCTTGTCATGGTGGGAAAGGGGCCCCGGCCGCTATTGATGGAGGCGGTGGGTGGGAGAGATGACGAGGCGGCAGGCGGGGGGGGGGCTGCCACCACCCGGGCATACATCCTGGGGGCTGAGGGAGGGACATCCGCAGAGCTGGTGGAGAGGGCAGCGGGGGAGGATGCCGTGGTCGGTGGCCGGGCTGCAGCAGTGGTGGTGGCCCCTGCCATGGAGAGCCCGATGGTTTTAGTGGGGCCCTTCACCTTCTTCTTTCCCTGGCCTTTCCCGCCGGCTTGGGGGGCTTCCCTAGAGTCTGGGGAGGCGATGGGCATGGCAGCGGTGGAAGTCACCCCGGTGCCCTCCATTGCCGATGCCCCAGCAAGGGCGGTAGCAGGTGATTAACAGGAGTGGAGGTCAGGTAGAAAGGGACAAGCTGTGGGGTGGACAATTCGGGGGTGGGGGCACATGAACCACCGTACGCTTGTCCAGAGAGTCCTGTTTGGTTGGCTGGTGCTTCTGGCCCACATGGTGGAATCAGGGCGAGTAGCTGAGTCCAGAGGCAGATGTTGGACAGCCAGCAAAGATGATGGAGTGGGGGGGTGAAAATCGTAGTGTGGGGGTTGGGAGGACACAGATGGATCGGGGGCAGCTCCGTGCCACACCCCCTGTGTCCCTACAAACAGAGTTAAGACACAGTCAAGGCCTCCCCCCACACGAGAGCACAGTTCAAAAGTTACTCAGTCTTAGGGCCCCTCCACGGCAATTTGTAGATTCCGTGGGCGGTGTTCCTCTGGTGGACGGCTTTTTCTCTGTCTGTTCCGGGTTTTCTTTTTTGCATTCCAGAAATGCCGGAGCAAGTGATAAGAGTTCTCTTGCCTGGAGATGGGTCCACAGAAAAACAACAAGTGGCAGGGTCTGAGGGCTGGGTCCTTCCACTCCCCCACTCTGGGGAAGCAGGCCGGCAGGCCCCCCTCTCTTGGGGGGGGGGCGTGTTTCAGCTGGAGCGGTAGCAGCATCCAAGGGCGGGGGGGGGGTTACATCTGGCCGGCAGCTGGCCAGCACTCTAGCAACAGCAGAGAAAGAAAAAAAACAAAACAAAAAGAAAAGAAAAGAAACGGGGGAAAGCATCTGGCCCGGTCGGGGGGAAGCCGAAAGCAGGGGCAGAAAGCAAGGAAAGCCCACGCCAGAGGGCAACAGCAGGAGAGCAGGCTAAGGATGTCCCTTTTCCCTGGGTAAGGTAACAGGGAAGGTTTTTTTTTTTTGAAACAGAAAAGAATTTTATTTGTAACACTTACAAAGAATTACCAAAGGAAACAAAACAAACTCTGCAACAAAACAACGCAAACAGAAGGTATAACACAGCAGCTTTCAGGAGGGAGAAATGTTCAGGCTAGCCTGGGCCCAGAGCGGGGGGGGGGGGGTTCCTCGACACTTGTGGTCTTCCACCTTCCTGAGTTACCTGGTGGCCTAGAGCGGGGGGGCTTCCTTGATACTCGTTGTCTTCCACCCCCTCGAGTTACCTAGTACCGTGCCCAGTGTCACCGATCCTCCCTCTCCTGAGAGTGCCCGGCAAGATGGGCATGACTGCGGGGTGGGCGGTTTAGGGGTGGGGGGGTAGACACCCATGTATTATAGGACCCCTCCTAGATGACAGTAATGATGGTATCCACAGTGGCAACGGCTGGGGCTGGCATCTCTCGCTCTTCCCCTCAATCAAAGGGTCAGATGGAGGGAACCGGACAGGGTCACCGAGCAGAGAACCCCCGGACAGCGCCCACCGCTCCTCGAAGACGTCAAGGGAGTTGGTGGACGCCGCCCAGAGGAACTCCGCCCGGATACGTGAATGTACTGAGGATCAGAAAAAGGCCCTACAATCGCAGGACATTTCATGGGCCAACCTCCTCTGTCTGGTTTTATAAATGGCTGTTTTAGCCAAGGCTAGGAGGAGGTTGACCAGGAGATCCTGCGACTTTGTGGGGCCACGGATGGGAAGTGTATAGATAAAAAGGTGAGGGGAAAAATGAAGCCAGAAGCGCAATAGAATATTTGTGAGGAGCCGAAAAAGGGGCTACAATCTGGCACACTCTAAATATATGTGTGCCAGGGTTTCCCTCACATTACAAAAAGGGCAAGTATCCGGGATGGGGGTAAACTGTGTCAGAAACATGCCCATGCTCACAGCTCTGTGAAGGAGCTGCCAACTGATGTCCCCGACGGGCCTTGGGACCAAGGTGGAATACAGGCTGGCCCATCGAGGTTGCTCACCCTCCAAAGGTGGCAGGAGGTCCCGCCGCTTTGTATCGGGGTGGGACACCAGGGTGTGGGCATGAAGGGTGTGAAGTGTGAGTATGTATAAATATTTCCGTGGTGCAATTTGAAAACTGACCGGCTGCAGTTCATGCAGTGAAAGGGTGAGGGGTTTGTTGGGATCGGCAGGGTAGGGGCCCAATGGAAAGGTCCGGCGGGCCTGGGGTAGAGGATGGGCGGGGTGCGCCCTCGCGCAAGGCTCAGCTGACATAAGCCCGAGCAGCGGGGGTCAAGGCGGCCTTCACCTCCTGAAGTAAGCGCCGGTGGGTACGGGGGCTGGAGAGCCCCATGCGCCGAGTGAGCGTCAGGGGATCCAGCCAGTCTCTCCGGTCGTAGGCCAGGAGGTCTCCGACCCTTGTGACTTCTGCCAGGACCAACCTCTGGCGCACCGAGCGGGACTCCACCACCTGCACACGGAGCTGGGGGTTGTGTAGCAGGGGCTCCATGAGGAGATCTGCTCCCATGGTGGCCGCCACGGACCTGGTCGTTAGAAACAGTTTCCAGGTCCGGGTGAGGTCCTGGTAGAAGACCGGCAGCCCCGAGAGATCTCGCGGAAAACCCCTCGGAGAAAGATAAAGGAGCTGCCGGTCGTATCGGAGCCCTTGGAAGCGGTGCAGGAAGGTGTGCGCCAGTATGCTCCACGCCGAACTACGTGCACTATAAAAGAGCCTGTGCAGGGCCTGGAGGCGGAAAACACGGACCTGAGTGTACAGACACTTCAGGCCCTGCCCTCCTTTCTTCAGGGGTAGATGAAGAACTCCAACAGGGGCCCACTGCATTCCTGACCAAAAGAACTCTAGAATGAATCTCCGGAGGTGTGTCAGGAAACCCGGGGCCGGGGCCAGGGTGTTGAGCCGGTACCAGAGCGTGGACAGGACTAGTTGGTTAAGCACCAGTGCTCTCCCTCGGAGGGAGAGACATCGGAGTAGCCTCGTCCATCTCCGGATCCGCTCTATCACCCCGCCCTCTAAATTTTGCCAGTTCTCTGGCGGGGAAGGGTGCGTGGCGGAAAGGTAAACGCCGAGATAGAGCAGTGGACCTGTACTCCACCGGATGGTCTGAAGTGCGGGTGGGAGGGAGCCTACCCGCCGCCAGTCCCCTACCGCCAAGCCAGAGCTCTTGACCCAGTTGACTCGGGCGGAGGAGGCTGCCGAATAGATGGCCTGGCATGCCTCCACTCGTGCCAAGTCGCCCGGGTCCTGGACCACGAGGAGTACGTCATCGGCGTACGCCGACAGGACCAGCCGCAGCTCCGGCTCCCGCAGCACCAACCCTGTCATCCTCCTGCGGAGGAGACAGAGGAAAGGCTCGATCGCCAGAGCGTACAACTGGCCTGAGAGGGGGCACCCCTGCCGCACTCCTCGCCCGAAGCTGACCGGTTCAGTCAGGGTCCAGTTGAGCCTAACCAAACACTCCGCGGAGGCATACAGCACCCGGAGAAAACTCACAAACTGAGGTCCGAATCCAAACGCCTGCAGAGTGCTCAAGAGGTACCCATGGTCTGCTCTGTCGAACGCCTTCTCCTGATCAAGAGACAGGAGGGCGAACGACAGACCATCTCTCCGCCCGAGTTCCAAAAGGTCTCGGACTAGAAAGAGGTTGTCAAAAATGCTGCGACCCGGGACAGTATAGGTCTGGTCTGGGTGGATCACGTCCGCCATCCCGGACCCTAGCCGCAGCGAGATTGCTTTCGCTACGATTTTGTAATCCGTGCTAAGGAGTGAGACGGGCTGCCAGTTTCGTAGATCGCAGAGGTCCCCCTTCTTCGGCAGCAAGGTGAGCACTGCTCGCCTGCACGACAGAGGGAGGACCCCGCTCTGCAAGGACTCAGCCCAGACGGTGACTAGGTCTGGGCCGAGAATGTCCCAGAACGCGCAGTAAAACTCCACGGTCAGCCCGTCCATGCCCGGAGATTTATTGGTGGGCATGCGACGGAGGGCTTCCGAGAACTCGGCCAGGGTGAGAGGTAGCTGTAGTCGGTCTCGGTCGCCCACACTGACCATGGGGAGTTCCTCCCAGAGCACCCCACAAGCGCCAGGATTGGTCGGATCCGGGGAGAAAGGCTTGTGTAGAAGTCACGGGCCCTCCCACACATCTCCTCCGGATCCGTAAGGGGGGTGCCATGTTCCGCAAGAAGGCAGGTGACGTGTTTTTTGGCCCCCCTCGTTTTCTCCAGGGCATAGAAGAAGCGGGAGCCGCGGTCCATCTCCCGTAGGAGACGGATGCGGGACCGAATGAAGGCACCTCGGGCCTGGTGGTCCTCGAGGGCCCGGAGCTCCTCCCGCTTCTCCCGGCACGCTCCGCAGAGAGACGGGTCCTCGGGGTTGGCGGCAAGGTGCCTCTCCATCTCTAAGACCTCCCGTTCCAACTGCTCTATCGCCGCATTTCGCCGTCGGCTGGTGCCCCGAGTGTAGTCACGGCAGAAGAGCTTGGCGCGCACCTTCCCGAGATCCCACCATCGCCGCACCAAGGGAAAGGCACGCCACTGCTCTCGCCAGGCCAGCTGAAACTCCCGGAATGACATCACAAAGCTCTCGTCCTCCCAACAGGCTGTTATTAAAGTGCCAATAGGCCGGCCCTGGTCTCTCTTCACGGAGGGAGACCGTTACGGTGACTAAATGATGATCGGCGAATGGGGCCGGCCGAATGGCGGAGGAGTGGGCCTGTGAAAGATGGAAACGGGATAAGTAAATACGGTCCAACCGAGAGTGGTGTGACCGATGGGCCTCCACCCGGACAAAGGTGAACGTGGAGGTGTCATCTGGGTGATGGTCACGCCAGACGTCCACTAGGGAGTGATGGTCAACTATCCCTTGGAGAATATTCACAGCGGCCGGGCTCAGTTCGGCCCCTGAGCGGTCCCGTTCCTCGAGGGTGGTGTTAAAGTCCCCTCCCAGGACCAGGCACTCGTGCGAATCCAGGGTGCCGAGAAAGTCGGACACCTGCTGATAAAATTGTGGCCGCCTGGAGCTCATTTGCGGGGCATAGATGTTAACAAGATTAACCACGAGCCCCTCCATACGGACTCGAAGGTGCAGCAGGTGGCCCGGCACGGCCTCATTGACCCCTAGCACCTTGGGCCATAGGTTGGGGGAGAACAGGGTCGCCAGTCCAGCTTGCCAGGTCGCGAAGTGGCTAAAGTATACCCCGTCCCCCCACTCCAGCCGCCACCTGTCCTCGGCGGCCGGGTCCATATGGGTCTCCTGCAGGAAAACTACAGAGTACCTCCCCTCCCGAAGGTAAGAGAGCACTTGGGACCTGCGGAGAGCCATCCTACAGCCCCTGGTATTCAGGGTCGCAATAATAAGAGGCGTCATGCGGAGGGCTAGGGGGGTGGGGGCTTCGTGTTCGCGGGGGTGTTCAGGGCCCCTGGCGGGTTGTGCAGCAACCCGTGACCCATCCCGTGGGTGAGTAGATCGCGTCGGAAGCTGCAGGCTTGCTCGTAGGCTGCAGCACCGCACCTTCCTTGCCCCCTGCCCTCCTTTATAAGGGCCCTTGTGGCCTGGAGGATTTGATCAAAGTCCCCCCATAGCTGAAGAGCCAGCCGTGCCCTTTCGCGGGCGCCACGGGTGTGCTCTAGGAACTTCCGTAGCGCATGCCGCAGCTCATGGGGGTGTGGGGTTACAATTCCCGAGGTGTTCCCTGATGGGACTCTTAATACAGCCTCGTGGTCCGCTAAGGCGGGTAGACAGGGTGCGGACCACCGACAGGGTGTCTGACAGGCTGGGGTTATTAAATTCATTTCACGCCTTGGGGTGGAGGGGGATGGCAGGGGAAAAATTGCCACTCCTAATGGGTCGCGGCTAGAAAGTGCAAAGACTGCTCCCTGGGGGAATCTGCGAAAGGTGGAAAGGAAATAACCCCAGGGGCGGCATTAACATTGCAGGAGGAGGGACCTTGGGCAGGGGCAGAGGTGGGGGCAGGGGTAAGGCTCTGGGGTGCAGGAGGCGAGCAGCTAAAGGAAAGTGCCTCCTGAGCAGAGTCAAGGGTTAAGGGGGAAGGGGAGGGGCTCCTAATAATGCTAGGTGCTGGCTCCATGGTGGTCTTAGCGGTCATGGCATCAGGTGGTGGACCGCCTTCTGCAGGGTGCTCACCCAGGAAGGCAAATAGGGGGAGGGAGCATGGGGAAAGGGAGGCTGGGGTAAGGCTGCCCAGCTCGAGGCCAGCCGGCAGCAAATCATCCCCTCCCTGGGTGACCGGGGTCAAATCTAGGGCCTCAATCTCCGCATACACGGAGGAGAGGCCAACTCCTGCCACCCTGGGGGCCTCTCCTCTAGGGCCCGCCTCAACGGCCGCCTCGGGGTCCGCGGGGGGTTCGGGTAGCGTCCAGGCAAAAGGGGTGTCCTCAGAAGTCTCGGAGGGGAGGGTCTCCTGTGGAGGGGGGATTCTGCCCTCCAATGCCAGTCCGTCTTCCCCTCCCGACACCGGCGGATGGATCTCGCTCGTGGCCGTGGCGGGAGGCTCGATAGCAGTGCCTCCTTTCCTGGTCTTCCGGGGGGCTTCCGCGTCGGGTGGATGCAGCGGAGCTCGAGCCTTCCGCTTGCCTCGCTTCCCCTGGACTAGGGTCCAGCCCTCCATAGCATCATCTGGGGGCTGGTTAGCAGGGGTCGTGTCGGGGGGCGGCGGCGATGGTTCAGGAGTTTCGGGGGGGTAGCAGTGAGGCAGCATGAGGGGCGGGGGTTTCTCCTTGGGGCGGGCCCTTTCCTATACCCGGTAATATCCTTGCCACACCCTCCTCCATGGGCTCTGTTGGATTGGTACTAGCAAGGGTGGAACTCCCTTGCTCGCCCGGGCGTTGTAGGGAAGGTGTTTCTTGGGCCCGGACGGGATCAGCGATGGGTCGAGTAGGAGGAGGGTTGGTTTCAGGTGCCGGGCAGCCAGGGGCGTCGGCAGCAACGGGGCCGATGTCCTGCCGGGTCTCGGGGGTTTCGGGTGCCCCTCCCCCCCGGGCCAAAGGGCAGTCTCTGCGGACATGCCCCGCTGCACGGCAGAGCTAGCACCGGGCCTCTCCGGTAGAGTAAAAGACCCGATAGCGGGCTCCCTGGTAAGGGACTAGAAAAGACCCCTCGAGCGCCTCTTCGTCACACGCCCCTGCCGGCGGTAGAAGCTGCACTTGCCGGCAGAACGAAAAAATGTGACGGAGGGTGGGGTCCTTGAAGCCCAACGGGAGAGGGCTGATGACAGAGACAAGTTTCCCCAGGGTGGAAAGAGCGGGTAACAGGGCAGCATTGGGTAAGAAGGGAGGAACGGAGGTAAGGACGAGGCGAATGCCCAGGTCTTCTAACGGTTCTAGGGGGACAAACACCCCCCCACCGTCAGGCCCCTCTCCACCGCCTCCTGAGCGGCATCCTCCGAGGCTAAGAAAAAAACGATCTTCCCATACATCTTGGAGGCCGCCACAATAGCCGTGGGTCCTACCACCTTCGCCAACGCCTGCACGTATGTCTCCACGTGGGGCGAGGCGGGCACCAGGAGGCAACGGACGCCATGCTTCCTGGTCAAGGCGGGGAAAGGGCCCCGGCCGCTGGTGATGGTGGCGGAGGCAGGGGGGGGCGAGATGACGAGGTGGCAGGCAGGGGGGAGCCCGTCACAGCTCGGGCATACGTCCTGGGGGCCGGGGGAGGGACAATCGCAGAGCTGGTGGAGGGAAACGCAGGGAGGGGCGCCACGGCTGATGACGAGGCCACAGCGGTGGGGGCAACCCCTGCCATGGAGGGCTTAGTGGTTTTAGCGGGGCCCTTTCCTTTCTTCCCGTCCTGGCCCTTCCGGCCAGCTGGGGGGGGGGTCCTAGAATCTGGGGGGGGCAGTTGGCATAGCAGCAGCAGTGATCACCCTGGTGCCTCGTGCCGCCGGTGCCCCAGCCGGGGGGGTGGCAAGTATCTTAACAATAGTTGTGGGAGGGGGACCTTGGGGGTTGGGCAGGGCTGGAGGTGGGGGAGGGACAACTGATTTTGTTGGAGGGGCCTCGCCCCTCTCATTCCCCGCCATTGTGAGCAGGGAGAGACGGGGAGACACCGGAAGGAGGAGGAGGGAGGGGGAAGCAAAGTAACCGCTTCTCCCTGCTGGGCTGCAGGCGGGGGGGGGGAAATGCCGAAGGGGTTGGACTGGGGGGGGGGGAAACAAATTGGGGTCCGGTAATAGGGGCAAGCTGTGGGATAAGCAAGCCGGGGGGGGGGGTGCAGACCCACACACGTTTGTCCAAAGAGTCTCAGTGGGTCGGCTGTTATGTCCGGTCCGAAAGGCAAAGTTCAAAGCGAACAGCTGGATCCGAAGGCCGATGGCAGGTTGCCAGCAGTGACGGACGGCGGGGTGGGGGCCGTAACAGTTGTAGTAATGATGGGGGGGTTAGGGGCACCGATGGATCGGGGGGGGCTCCACGCCACACCCCCTGTGCCGCCGCAAACGCAAGTAAACCACAGTCAAACTCCCCCCCACAGGAGTATAATTCAGAAAATTACTCAGTCTTTCGGCCCCCTTTACGATGATTTGTAGCTTCCCTCGGTTGTTTCTCCTGTCTTCTGCAATCTTCTTCTCCAGCTGTGTTGGCTGTGTGCCAAGGCTTCAGGCATGCTGAGAATGTTGTAAAATCCGAGCTGCCAGCAAAACGGCTGGGTCTGGGGGTTTCCACTCCCCACTCCGGACAGCAAAGTCGGCAATCTTCCCTCCCTTCTCCGGGGGGTGCAGCTGAGGCAAATAGCTGCGCCCAAAAGCAGGCATGGGGGGGGAGCGGGTGCTGGCAGTAAGCTGGAGGCCGACCAGCACGTAAACGGCAAGAAGAAAAAAATAACAAAAATCAAAACAAAGCAAAAAGCGTCTGGCCCGGTCGGAGGGGGGGACTAAGGCAGGTTCAAAAAGTAAGTAAAATCCAGGCCAGGTTTAGAAAAGAATAGAAAGCAGATAGCTGAGGAGCAAGCAAAGGACGTTCCGTTTCCCAACAGGGACGATTCCAGAACAATCAGGAACCTTCTGGAGACAATTAAGGCAGGCTGATTAGAACACCTGCAGCCAATGAAGAAGCTGCTAGAATCAATTAAGGCAGGCTAATCAGGGCACCTGGGTTTTGAAAAGGAGCTCACTTCAGTTCGTGGTGTGCGTGTGAGGAGCTGGGGGCAAGAGGCACTAGGAGTTGAGAGTGAGAACGTGGACTGTTGGAGGACTGAGGATACAAGCATTATCAGACACCAGGAGGAAGGTCCTATGGTGAGGATAAAGAAGGTGTTGGGAGGAGGCCATGGGGAAGTAGCCCAGGGAGTTGTAGCTGTTGCACAGCTGTTCCAGGAGGCACTCTAGACAGCTGCATTCCACAGGGCCCTGGGCTGGAACCTGGAGTAGAGGGCGGGCCTGGGTTCCCCCCAAATCCTCCCAACTCCTGGTCAGAAACAGGTGGAGTTGACCTGGACTGTGGGTTCAGAAAAAATGGCCATGCTGAGGGCTGCCGTGAAGCTCTAAGGTGAGCAAATCCGCCAATAAGCGCAAGACCCACCAAGGTAGAGCAGGGACTTTGTCACATGAGTTATATTTGCAAAAAGTGAAGATATGGTACATTAACATATATTATCTTTTACAGGTCTGTTCATGTTTAAAAATATCACCCGTTAGTTTATTTATTTATTTTTACATTGAAGCACATGTTATAAAACCAGCAATTATTTTAAAACCACAGAGGGAAAAAATAAAAACAAATTGGAAGGGGGTGGAACCCCTAGACTGCATGATGCAGTGTTTTCTCTGAATTGCGGAAAGGATAAGCTAGAAGGCCTCACAGTTGTACCCAGGTTCACTAATATTGTAGGGATTTTTCCCAAGCCATTATCTGAGAGGAATCTATCATTCTTGAGGTCTCTTAAAAAGAAAGTTAAGAAGTTAATAAAGACTCTCCAAATGTCAGAAAACATCCTTAATGATCCTTCAGCCATCACAACCAGTGAATCGGCAGAAATTTTACTGCATGTGCCAGCCATAGCTTTCACGGGTGAAGAGAATCTAATCCAGTGTCTCATTCAAACCAGTGATATACAGAGCAGTTCTCCAGAGACTTGCTCAGAAAAGTCTTTGTTCTAATACAAATGGTATTGAAAGTGTGAACCAGATTTCTCAGCTAAAGCCATCTGGTATAAAATGTGGCAGAAATCAAATATCATTCTACTCTAAAGAGGGGGAAGAGTCATTTTATAAAACAAAGACTGGCAAGGAAAGGAGTGTACCGTGGACCTTAGCGTAGTTATCTCTTCAGTTTAATTTGTAGCTAGATGGTACAGCAACAGGAATGGATCGGCAAGCAATAGTCTACCTTAATGTGCAGTGTACCACTGCACACCTTTGGGAGGCAAAACTGAGGATTTCAGTGGGAGTATGCAAACCACCCAAGGTGTGTTTGTCCTCCCTCCCTCCCCCCCACCCCCCAAAAAAAGTGAGTGCACAAAATTAGACTCTCCTAAATCCATATGTAAGCATCTGTGTAAGTGGGTGGTTTCTCAAGTGTGCAGGGCACCCAACAGGTTTCTTTGCCGTCAGTGGGAGCTCTTGGGTACTCAGCATGTTGAGTTTCCACATTTGCTTCCTCCCTCCCATGTTTTATGTGGGTAATACTGATATCTGGGAAAGATCAGAGTCCCCTTCCATTGTGTTGGGTATTCCACAAAAAGAAGATGCTCAGATGTATCTAGTAGAAACTGTTCTTTTGCACGCTTCCTCCTGCTAATGTGTGTTTGAATGAGGCTGAGCTGTGTCATGCCTGTTTGTCCAAAATTCTGTTGTACCCAACCCTGGTGTAATGCCTAGTCAGATTCAGTGTACATGTAAGGGGACTGTTGCCCCCTTACTAACATTCAGTGGGGGTGTTTTAGTTGCAAGCTCCCAGTACTAAAAGGGGAAGGGCTGATGGGAAATCAGGACCCTGAGACTTCTAGACCCTAGGAACAATGGGGAGAGGCCAATGCTCCAGGTCAGCCTGAATGACAGGGTGTCATAAATATAAAGGGAAGGGTAAACCCCTTTGAAATCCCTCCTGGCCAGGGGAAAGCTCCTCTCACCTGTAAAGGGTTAAGAAGCTAAAGGTAACCTCGCTGGCACCTGACCAAAATGACCAATGAGGAGACAAGATACTTTCAAAAGCTGGGAGGAGGGAGAGAAACAAAGTATCTTGTCTCCTCATTGGTCATTTTGGTCAGGTGCCAGCGAGGTTACCTTTAGCTTCTTAACCCTTTACAGGTGAGAGGAGCTTTCCCCTGGCCAGGAGGGATTTCAAAGGGGTTTACCCTTCCCTTTATATTTATGACACGCCCCCCAAATCTCAGCTAGGGTGAAACACTGGCTGGGATTTCTTCCTGGAGCTCTAGGAAAACAGAGTTAATAAGACACATGCATCTCTAAATATACTACCAAGTACATAAAGACTAACAATATTTTCCACATCTCAAGGACGATTTTAACCAGTTGATTCTGGGAAACTTTCACGGGAGAGTGCATCAGCCACTTTGTTAGAAGCTCCTGAGATGTGTTGGATGTCGAAATCAAAATCTTGGAGAGCTAAACTCCACCGAAGAAGTTTTTTGTTAGTTTCTTTGACGGTGTGAAGCCACTTTAGTGCAGCATGGTCGGTTTGCAGGTGGAAACGCCGTCCCCAAACATATGGGCGTAGCTTTTCCAGAGCGTAGACAATGGCATAACATTCTTTTTCAGTGACTGACCAGTTGCTTTCCCTCTCAGACAGTTTTTTGCTGAGAAACACTACAGGGTGGAATTCTTGATCAGGTCCTTTCTGCATTAAAACTGCTCCCACACCACGCTCGGATGCATCTGTGGTTACTAGGAACGGTTTGTCAAAGTCTGGGGCCCTTAGTACAGGGTCAGACATGAGTGTCGCTTTAAGCTTGTTAAAGGCCTTCTGACACTTTCCGGTCCACTGAACAGCATTTGGCTGTTTCTTTTTGGTTAGGTCTGTCAGTGGGGCAGCGATTTGGCTGTAGTGCGGTACAAATCGTCTGTAATAACCGGCCAAGCCTAAGAAGGATTGAACCTGTTTCTTTGACTTTGGGACAGGCCACTTTTGGATAGCATCCACTTTGGCCTGTAGGGGGCTGATAGTTCCTTGACCCACCTGGTGTCCAAGGTAAGTCACTCTGTTTAGGCCTATTTGACACTTCTTAGCCTTAACAGTTAGTCCTGCCTCCCTTATGCGCTCAAGGACTTTTTGTAGATGTTCCAGGTGGTCTGCCCAGGAATCCGAAAATATGGCCACATCGTCAAGGTAGGCGACTGCATATTCTCCTAATCCCGCTAGGAGACCATCTACAAGTCTTTGGAAAGTGGCGGGTGCATTTCGCAGCCCGAAAGGGAGTACATTAAATTCATACAGCCCGAGATGTGTGATGAAGGCTGACCTTTCCTTGGCAGATTCATCTAGCGGTACCTGCCAGTACCCCTTGGTTAAGTCCAAGGTAGAGATGAACTGGGCCCGTCCCAGTTTCTCTAATAGTTCATCTGTGCATGGCATGGGATAGTTGTCTGGGCGAGTTACAGCATTTAGCTTACGGTAGTTCACGCAAAAACGTATTTCCCCATCTGGTTTGGGAACTAGAACCACTGGAGATGCCCATGCACTTTCAGAGGGGCGGATTACACCCATCTGTAACATATCCTGGATCTCCCGTTCTATAGCAGTTTTAGCTTGAGGAGACACCCGGTAAGGTTGGACCCTAATTGGGTGAGCATTACCTGTGTCAATGGAGTGGTATGCCCGTTCAGTCAGTCCTGGGGTGGCTGAGAACGTTGGCGCGTAGCTAGTGCACAGCTCCTGGATCTGCTGTCGCTGCATACGCCCAAGGGTCATGGAGAGGTTCACCTCTTCCACACCACCAGCACATTTCCCTTCGTAGTAAACACCTTCAGGCCACTCAGCGTCGTCTCCTCCCTGGGCTGTAAACTGACAAACCTTTAATTCTCTGGAATAAAAGGGCTTTAGAGAATTAATATGGTACACCTTAGGCTTTCGGTTGGAGGTGGGGAATGCTATGAGATAATTAACAGCTCCCAGGCGCTCCTGGACCGTGAATGGCCCTTCCCACGATGCTTCCATTTTATGGGCCTGGAGCGCCTTTAAGACCATGACCTGGTCTCCTACTTTGAAGGAACGCTTTCTGGCATGTTTATCATACCAGGCTTTTTGCTCTTTTTGAGCATCCTGTAAGTTTTCTCTAGCAAGGGCTAAAGAGGTTCGGAGGGTGTTTTGTAGGTTGGTTACAAAGTCCAGAATGTTAGTTCCTGGAGAAGGTGTAAATCCCTCCCATTGCTGCTTCACCAACTGCAATGGCCCCTTAACCTCACGGCCATATACAAGTTCAAATGGGGAAAACCCTAAACTGGGATGTGGTACAGCTCTGTAGGCAAAGAGCAACTGCTGCAATACTAGGTCCCAATCATTGGAGTGCTCATTTACGAATTTACGTATCATGGCCCCCAAAGTTCCATTAAACTTCTCCACCATGCCATTTGTTTGATGGTGGTAAGGAGTGGCAACCAAGTGATTTACCCCATGAGCTTCCCAAAGGTTTTTCATAGTTCCTGCCAGGAAATTAGTCCCTGCATCTGTGAGGATGTCGGAGGGCCAACCTACCCTGGCAAAAATGTCTGCTAGTGCCTGACACACACTTTTAGCCCTGGTGTTGCTTAGAGCTACTGCTTCCGGCCATCGGGTGGCAAAATCCATGAAAGTCAGTATGTACTGCTTTCCTCTGGGTGTCTTTTTCGGAAAAGGACCCAGAATATCCACAGCTACTCGCTGAAATGGAACTTCAATGATGGGGAGTGGCTGGAGAGGGGCTTTGACCTGGTCTTGGGGTTTTCCCACTCTTTGGCACACCTCACAAGACTGGACATAGGTAGAAACATCCTTGCCCATTCCCTCCCAGTGGAATGACCCCCCCCAAACGGTCTTTGGTCCTGTTCACCCCAGCATGGCCACTAGGGTGATCATGGGCCAAGCTCAAGAGCTTGGCCCGGTATTTAGTTGGAACTACCAACTGTCTCTGAGGATGCCAATCTTCCTGGTGTCCACCAGAAAGAGTTTCCTTGTATAAAAGTCCTCTTTCTACAACAAACCTGGATCGATTAGAAGAGCTGAGAGGCGGTGGGTTGCTCCGTGCTGCCGTCCAAGCTCTCTGGAGGCTTTCATCTGCTTCCTGTTCGGTCTGGAACTGTTCCCTTGATGCTGGAGACATCAGTTCCTCATGGGATTGTGGACCTAGGCTTGGTCCCTCTGGAAGCGATATAGGGGATGGAGCTGTTTCTGTTGACTGTGAACCGCTCTCCGCTGGTGCACTATGTTGGGATTCAGGCTCCGGCTGAGCCTCTTGTGTAGGGTTATCGGCTGCTGCCAGTTCAGGTTCGGTGGGGCCCTCTGGTGTTGAGGTTGCAAGTACTGGATTCAGTGCTGACACGGGGTCTGGTGTTGGTTGTTCGGCTGGTTCCGGTTCTGGGACTGGTTCCGTCTGGGTCTCTGGGACTGGATCCACTACTGCTGTTGCAGACATTGGCCTGGGGTCCAGGTCCATCACCTCTGACTGGGTCCTGATAGAAGTTTCCGGAACAGAGCTAGGCCTCACGGCTTGTTTAGCCTGGCTGCGGGTGACCATTCCCACCCTCTTGGCCTGCTTCACATGATTGGCCAAGTCTTCCCCCAACAGCATGGGGATGGGATAATCATCATAGACTGCAAAAGTCCACATTCCTGACCAGCCCTTGTACTGGACAGGCAACTTGGCTGTAGGCAAATTGAAAGAGTTGGACTTGAAGGGTTGAATCGTCACTTGGATCTCTGGGTTGATTAAATTGGGGTCCACTAAGGAAGCATGGATAGCTGACACTTGTGCTCCGGTGTCCCTCCACGTGGTGACCTTCTTCCCGCCCACACTCACAGTTTCCCTCCGCTCCAAGGGTATCTGGGAGGTATCTGGGCCTGTGGACCTCTGGTGTGATTCCGGTGCAATGAACTGTAATCTGTTGGGGTTCTTGGGGCAGTTGGCCTTTACATGCCCCAGCTCGTTACACTTAAAACATCGTCCAGTTGACGGGTCACTGGGGCGAGGAGGGTTGCTGGAGAACGGGGTGGTGGGACGATAAGGGGTCTGGAGGGTTCTTTGGGAGGTAGGTGGGGCTTTGGGCGGCCCCCGGTAATAGGGTGTGGTCTGGGGTGGTCCCTTCTGGTCTCCGCTCCAACTGCGACCAGTTTTCTTCTTCTCTGCCACCTCCACCCATCTGGCTCCAATCTCTCCTGCCTCAATTACAGTTTTGGGTTTCCCATCTAGGATGTATCTTTCTATTTCCTCAGGAACACCCTCTAAGAATTGTTCCATTTGCATTAGGAAGGGCAAATTTACTGGAGATTCAACACTTGCTCCTGATATCCAGGCATCCCAATGTTTTACAATGTGGTAGGCATGTCGGGTAAATGACATGTCTGGTTTCCACCTTAGGGCTCTGAACCTCCGACGAGACTGCTCGGGTGTTATCCCCATTCTGACTCTCGCCTTGGATTTAAACAGTTCATACTTGTTCATGTGTTCTTTAGGCATTTCAGCTGCCACCTCAGCTAAGGGTCCACTGAGCTGCGGCCTCAGCTCTACCATGTATTGGTCAGTAGAGATGTTGTACCCAAGGCAGGCCCTTTCGAAGTTTTCTAAGAAGGCCTCAGTATCATCACCTGCCTTGTAGGTGGGGAACTTTCTGGGATGGGAAGTGGTACCTGGAGAAGGATTGCTAGGGTTTGTTGGTATATTCTGCTGGGCCTTTATCCTCTCCATCTCCTCCACATGCTTCCTCTCTTTTTTTCCTTCTCCTCCTCCACATGCTTCCTCTCTTTTTCCCTCTCCTCCTCCACATGCTTCCTTGCCTCCATTTCCCTCTTGTGGGCAGCCTCTTGGTGTTGTTCTGCCTCCCTTTCTTGTTCCTTCTTCAGCTGCATGAGTTCTATCTGTCTTTCATGTTCCCTTTGTTTTTCCTCAGCCTGAAATTTGGCTAATTCCAGCTGTAGTCGAGCTGAGGATTTGGCCATTCTAACCTCTCTGTTTTTAACTAACTTTACACCCGAGGTTTAGAAATAAACAAACAAAACTTGGCTGTAAAATTTTGCTGTGCTGGAATAGAATACCTATTCTCTGATAGTGATTGTCAGCCTACAGAAAAAGACAATTCCCTTGTCTCTGCTCTGGGCCCAAATTAAAGCAAAAAACCTCCAACTACTTGGAAACCTGCTTACCCAGCCCAAAGAAAAAAAAATTTCTTTTCAAACCTGTGCTCCTTGTAAAACAAAAAAAAAAAAAATCAAAATCCTAAAAAAAAACCCCTGCCACTTTTGTCTCCAGGCAAATGGGTAGAGCACACACGCCCTATTTACTTTTAGGAAGAAAAGAAAAAAAAAACCTCTGGGTTGGAAGACTGTGAATTTCCCTGCAGGAGTTAAGTACCCTGCCTCCAGGCAAAGAAAACCTGCAATTCACAAGATAATCCCCTTTTGTCTCTGCTTGGCCACAAAGCAGAGAGAAACCAAGCTGCTTTCAGTTTCAAAGCTGCTTTCTGGACTTTCTTTCCAAAGAAAAAAAATTTTCCTTTTTAAAATCTGTATTTCTAGTTCAAAAAATCTCAACTGGATCTCAAATGATTTCAGGTTAATCCCACCACTGTGCCACCATGTCAAGGTCCCTCCCCCACTCTGAACTCTAGGGTACAGATGTGGGGACCTGCATGAAAAACCTCCTAAGCTTATCTTTACCAGCTTAGGTCAAAACTTCCCCAAGGTACAAAATATTCCCCCCGTTGTCCTTAGACTGGCCGCTACCACCACCAAACTAATACTGGTTACTGGGGAAGAGCTGTTTGGACGCGTCCTTCCCCCCAAAATACTTCCCAAAACCTTGCACCCCACTTCCTGGACAAGGTTTGGTAAAAAGCCTCACCAATTTGCCTAGGTGACTACAGACCCAGACCCTTGGATCTTAAGAACAATGAACAATCCTCCCAACACTTGCGCCCCCCCTTTCCTGGGAAATGTTGGATAAAAAGCCTCACCAATTTGCATAGGTGACCACAGACCCAACCCCTTGGATCTGAGAACAATGAAAAAGCATTCAGTTTTTTACAAGAAGACTTTTAATAAAAAATAGAAGTAAATAGAAATAAAGAAATCCCCCCTGTAAAATCAGGATGGTAGATATCTTACAGGGTAATTAGATTCAAAAACATAGAGAACCCCTCTAGGCAAAACCTTAAGTTACAAAAAAGATACACAGACAGAAATAGTTATTCTATTCAGCACAATTCTTTTCTCAGCCATTTAAAGAAATCATAATCTAACACATACCTAGCTAGATTACTTACTAAAAGTTCTAAGACTCCATTCCTGTTCTGTCCCCGGCCAAGACGACTACAGACAGACACAGACCCTTTGTTTCTCTCCCTCCTCCCAGCTTTTGAAAGTATCTTGTCTCCTCATTGGTCATTTTGGTCAGGTACCAGCGAGGTTACCTTTAGCTTCTTAACCCTTTACAGGTGAGAGGAGCTTTCCCCTGGCCAGGAGGGATTTCAAAGGGGTTTACCCTTCCCTTTATATTTATGACACAGGGCGAGCAGGCTAATCAGAGAGTTAGGAGGCCATGGAGGTCCCGTCCTCCGTGTGAGCTGGAATTGCCTGGGTCAGACAGAGTGGGGCCGAGCTAAGGAGAAAGCAGGGGGCCGAGCTGAGCTGGGAAGCAGAGCTGGGCCAGATCCAGAGAGAGCAGACCCTGTCCTGGGAGCAGAGCTGCAGCCCCAAAGCCAGAGGCACAGCCCAGAGAGAGCAGACTTGCCTGGGAGCAGAGCTGCAGCAACCAGAGCCAGAGGGGCCAGAAAAGCAGCCCAGGGAGCTGGAGGCAGAGCAGCAGCAGCAGCAGTGCTGAGGAAGAGTGGAGCTGGGGCTGGAGCAGTCTGGAGCTGGGTGCGGTGATCAGCTGAGGAGAGCGAGGGGGACCCTGGGCAGTGGGCCCAGCACTGGGAGACGCCTCAGCCAAGAGGCTCTGCAGGCCGGGCTTGGATCATAACCCCGACAGGGCGGGGGCGACGCTGGGAAGAAGGGACCTACCACTTAGAGCCTGAGAGTGTGTGGCCACTGCCAAAGCAAGTGTCCAACCCACTTGTAGCATCCCTACAGCACAGCCAGGGCCTGAGAAAAAGGCCTGGGACGTACAAGGAACAGACTGTGAACTGCCCGGACGTTCCAGAGACACTGTTTGTGATGTTCCCGGCTACAGAGCAGGTTGATGTGTTTCCTTTAACCTTTCCCATTTTTCCTTAATTTTGAAAAGAATAATTGTTGATTAAATAACTTGCATTTGCTTTAACTTGCTTGTAATGGTCAGTGGGTCAGAGAAGTGCCCAGGGCAGGGAAAGTACGCCTGAGTGGGAACACCCTAGCCCTTGTGCTAGGTGACCACAGCAGGGTTGGGGGTCGAGGCCCCCAGGAATCCTGGGCCCAGCCTTGTTGGGGTTACGAGGACTCTGCCAGACAGGAGAGTGGAAGGGGAGTCCTCAAGGGCAGTTAGGCCACTGGGTAAAGGAAGTGGGAGTGAGGACTCGGATCCTTTCGCTAGCCCACTTCACTGGGGTAGTGCAGAAGCCAGGAAAGTTCCCCACAGTAGCGGGACTATTCCCCAGCTTACATACACACCACTGGTGGCAGCATGTAGTGTGCAAGTAGTGCAGTGAAATACAGGCTGCATCCACACTGCGGTGTGTAGCTACCTGTGTCAGTGAAAGGCTCTGACAGGGAGGAAGCATAGGAAAAGGCTGAGCCTTTCCCCACTCCCAGAGCCTTGTTCTGCAGATCGGGACACTAAAAACAGCTGTGTAGATGGGGAGGCATGGTTTTGAAGAGTAGAGAATTGTGTAGAGTACATACCCACACCCTTCAGGTCTGTCCTTATTCACCTAAGCTGTGCCTCAAAGTCTATATGCTAGGGCAGCTGTGCAAGTAAATACAGTACATGGTGATGAGAGAAGCGCGCCGGGCAAATGTACCTTTATAGCTGTTCTCATTGGTTGACTTGGAGAGGCTTGCTGAAAAGACATTTCACCTCACCAACACAAGTGACCTGAACTAGATGTGGTGCATAGGCACTGCCTGGGTCCGCTTTGCAGGAAGAAACTTAGACAAAGAGGAAAGAAGGCAGGGATGGGAAATCAGTATTTGAGCAGTACCATTTGTAGCAACCTTCATGGAACTTGGAGGGAGGAGCACAAGTTACAGGAGGGGAGAGTTTGGAGGAAGCACCAGGAAGTGCAAAACAATAGCTGCCATTGTAGTAATCTCTGTGAATAGTTCTTTTAATACAGAACCAGTTTAGTTTTACAAGCAGGGAGTCCTTTAATTTTATTACCCAGCATGAGGTATATGAAACACCATCCAGTATGCCAGCACATTGTGTGTGTGCAGTTTCCAAGAATCACTTCTGCATGTAATCAAGAGCACAAGCTGGTGGACAATCTGCTAGATGAGTGGTTAATGAGCTTCTCTTCCTTTCCTCTTCATTCATGGTCTCAGATAACTGGGCCAGTATTGGAGTGTACAGCACTTTCTAAGGGGCCTACATGTGCACTTTGTATTGCACACATCACAACAATAAGAACGAACCCATTGAGGATGAAAAACAACAAAATGGACCACTCACAACATTTGTGGGATTAGCTTTTTGATGTGTCATGATGTAAAAAATAATGAGTCCCAGGAAAGCCACTTATTTGGCTTGAGGTCTGTTCCCAACTTTGCCAGTAAGATTCTCAGTGACCTTGAGTGAGTCACTTCTCCTCTCTCTAACTATTTCCCTTCCTACTCTTTGACATCTATTTAGACTTGAGAGTAGGAACTGTCTCTTACTGTGTTTGTACAGCACCTAGTGCAGTGGGGCCATTACCTTTATTGGGACCGCTAGGATATATGGTAATACAAACAACAACTTTTTAAAAATGTCTATAAACACTACTGTATTTAGTCAAACATTTAATATTTAATTATCAGGTTTTTTAGTTTTACATGAGACAAATCTTTCAGTCTTTGGGTTGACATTAAACTATCTGAGTTGGCAGAGGACAGCTGGACTGCATTTATCAATATCACAATTAGGTGGAGTAGATAGATCAGAAACAGCCTTGAACTATCTACAATCTGCCCTTGGCTTATTCAGACAGTGAGATACACTGTGAGATACTTGACTCTGTAGAGTTCTCTCTTCTGTTTTGCGGACTGAAATTTTACAGACAAGCATGTTAATGGGTAATTTTCTTCACCAGAGAATTTTTGCTTTATATTTTGAATTAATGTTAGCTTTATACATGCTGGTAGAAGCCTAGATAGTTTTGTGAAATGTGAGTTACTCTTTCATACCAGAACCTGTTCTCACCAGATGCTACATAGACTTCCAACCAAATATATAATAAGTAATACTATTATCCTGTTTTCATTCCTAGTTAAGAATGGGGAAGGGCAACGTTTAAGTTAGGGAACTGACAGATAGTTAAGCACAGTTCATGACACAAAATGGTGGTATTAACACTTGTTTACCATAAGTGGATTGTTTTTCCAGGATCTATGTGCAGACATGCATGTAGGGGTGGAGGCATGTCAAATGCCTCTGTGGCACTGTCCTGCCTCGGTCCAACCATGGAGGGGAGGCATTGCACACACTGTTCCCCTACTCACATTCTACATGCCCCATGAGAATTGTGCCCAAAATTGTGCATTTTCTCTTATATGGCTCCCTTCGGTGTCCCACAATTCTCCGTTGAGGAGGTGTCCCAGAAACTGAGCTAGGCAGAAGAAACCCTAGGATTGGAGGCTGGCCCAGTGATAAAGCAGGTTAGGAGGAAGAAGAAAGACAAGTGATTCAATCCACAAAACAACTTAGCCACCTAAATCCCATTTTTAGGCAACAGTGCTATCCTCAAAACTCCTGCTCAGCTGCTACCTAATGCTGTAGGTACCTAAACTCACTCACATCCCTTCTTCCCCTCAGGAGAAAGTGAGGACTTGAACCAAGAATCTCTCACATTCCAAGAGTGTCCTGTCCACTAGGTGAAAGGTTATAGGGGAGCTGTTCATCCTCTTTCACCTCTCCTTCCTATCCCTTTGTCTTTCAGGTATATGGTCCAAAGTTACACTAATGTAAGTTGGGAATAATTCCATTCACAGTGTAAAACCTGTGTGACTGACAGGAGAATCACAACCAATGTACAGTTTTACCTTGATTCCCGCCGCCCCCATCTATAAAATTGAAAGGTACATTCTGACGTAGATGAAAAAAAACTGCAGTATCTTTCATCTTATGCCAAAATATCTCAGTTATCACCAGGCAACACATGCTTAAGGCAACATAGTAAAATTGCATTTTAAGGTATTTTCTGTTTTGTGTGAAATTTTATGCATCAATCTTATGGCCAAACTCATGAAGAAATTGACAAACATTTTGGATTTCACGAGTTTTCCATACCTGATGGATGCCACATTGTTACCATGTAATAACATGTATTGTTAAGTAGTAATGACTTGTTAAATAGCGTATTACTAATGTAGCCATAATACTGTTGATTTGTGTATTGTTGGTTCCCTGCTAACTTTGGGGTATTTTTATTTTGCTACACACATTACAGGTAGCTAATTCAGATTTCCTCATATTACTGTTTTATGGATTAACCAAGACTTTAATATTAATGAAGTTTACACAACAGGCTTTCCTGTAAAATTTGTTCTCTTAACTTCCTGTAAAATGAAAAGAAAAACTTTTTCCTACATTTCCAGGTAAGTTTTCTTTGGATTTTCTGAGTAAGATTCAAGCGTAGCTATAGAAAGACATCTTAGGTAAATAACTGCACCATATTATTTTGTATCTTTAAAAAATATAAAATAAGAATCTATTTATAATTGGAGCAAAATAGCAGATAATTCAATTTCAGAGTTTTGACCCCAAAGTTTTGTCCCTTATTTGAAAAGTGGTGGGTTGGGTTTTTTCAATTTTTCTGTATAGTTTTTTTTTTTTAAATACTAGACTTTGAAATGATTTCAGCTACTTTTTATATATCTGAATAGAATACATTCAGATGCAGTGATTAGACTGATATGCAGTATTCCAACAAACTATATCTCCAGTCTCAGGGGTGTAGTTTAATTGTGCCTTATGTTGTGGTTTTAAATAAAAAAATCATATATTGGAATGTATGAAAGTCCATTTTAGTCTTACCAAATTACAAATATAACCATGTCTCTCCATATATAAACTTTTCTTTCGTTCTAGGTATACCTCTGCCAATATTTCCCTGCAAATTACTTTTTAATTTCTTTATTTGATTTCTTCTTGCCTACCTTCCACTCCCATACTCTTAGGCCCCCATTGACCTACATTTACATAATTGAACACTTTGGACCATATACCTGAAAGACAAAGGGATAGGAAGGCAAGTTATATATAACAACTTGTGATAGCAATACTGTGGGCCAGATCCTCAACTATACCAGGTAAAACTAGCTGAGGATTTGATTGTATGGGAGCTCTTCAGAGGCTCAAAAAGCACTTAAATGCCAAACTCGTCTTTACATTCAAAGGGAATTGGGTACCTAACTGTTGGCTAAATTCCATGCACTCTTCAGGCAAATGGTAGGATTATAAGTGAGTAATGTAATAAGTAAAGTGGAGAGAGAGAGAATGGGGAAAAAAGGGATAGGTGGAGGATGGAGAGAGACTGCCTGTAAAGGTAGCCAAGAACAGCAAATATATTCCGCGTCAGCAGGCCCAGAAGGCACACATTGCAGAAGTGCTTTGTGAACTTGTACTGCCACTTGGCATGGTTTCCAAATGGCTGATTTTTGGCTCGGTCACTGCACATTGGTTAATCTTCCTATCTAATCAGTTAGCTTCTCCTCTTCATAGGAGAAAAGAGTCACTGGCTCTGTTTTGTTTTCCAAATTACTGTTGCATTAGCACTGGCAGATGACCAGGCTTTTCAAGTGGCTCCTGGTCCAGTTAAAATGCTGATAGAATAATGTATATGTTGGCAGCACTGCATGAGACGTGTGTCAAAAGCAAATGGGGGTGGGGAGAGAGAAAAACATCTATTCAATGCAAACATAGACCACACTATGATGATGGATCACATGATTATGGGCCTGGTCAAGGGCCCACCAAAGTTAATGAAAGACTTCTCTTGACTTCAATCAGCATTGGACTAGGTCCATAAAAACAATAAAATACAGGTGGCAATAGATTAACTGGTTCATATGTTTTCAGACAGTACATTTTGTCTCTGTCCTGCATGGATTTGAAGAACATCCAAGTATATTCAAAGCTATGCATGACGCAGTGGAAAAAAAAGAAGGGGGAAAAACCAAACTAGCCAACCCAGATCTAGCCCTAGAGAATTCTCCTTAATGTGTGTGATTCAGCATGTGTCCCTTTAAAGGAAAGGCAGTTTCATTTTCAGGTCATATGCTTCCATCTCAGCGTAGAGATGTTCATAGAGTCAGTGAAGAAGTGAGTGATCAGGGTCACGGGGAGAGGTGTCTCGAAAGTATATCTGGCTGTTGATGACGAACTGGAAACTACAAAATCTAAATATTTTATGCTAGGTAGTAACAGCTGTGCTTGTGACACTGCAGACTCATCTGCAACACATGCCCGTTGCTGTATTAAAATGTGCTGGGACTCAGGATGAATGCATTGGTGAAACAGCCAATTCCCAACTACTTCTGAGGTATATCTTGGAAATGTGTTATCTGTGAGTGTGCCAGTGTCAAGCAGTCACAACTGCTGCACAGCAGCTGCTCTACAAACTCTGCTGGGTTTCTGCCTGCGCTTTGCAAGAGATTACAATTCAGGAAAATGTAGAAGTTTTTATCCAATCATATTTAGAGCTTAAAACATGTCTAGGCTCTGAAATCTGATAAGTTGGCTTGCTTGAAATATTAAAACAAAACAGATTTCCTATGGCCTATTTTTGGTTATTGAATGGCTTACTACAACAGGTAAATGAGAGAGGGAGTTTGGGAAGCAATAGGAAGTTTGATACTCGGCTGAGTGTTTGTCTTGAAATCATGAGAATACTATTAGGATACACGGGGGAAGGGAGGGAGATAAAGGTATGTGCATGGTTTTGATTCCATAATTCAAAAAGATGAGGTCCTACCTCCTAAATGAGGATAGCAAGTATGTTGCAGTCAAGATTTGCCTTTTGTTAAAGTAAGTGGGCCCACAATTTTTTTTTTCAATCGTCATGGAAAGTCCTTTCCATTCAGAGCATTTGTCAAGAAGAAATAGATTATGACTGATGTCAATGGGCCCAATTCTCAGCTGGTGAAATTCAGCATAGCTCCACTGACTTCAGTGAAGCATTGTCAAATTACACTAGAGACAACCTTGCTCAAAGTTTGAAAAAAATCTGGGAGTTTCAGAGGAAGAAAGTCTCTAACCTTGAATTACTTTATAAGAGCAGAGTGTTTGTTGTTCAATAAATGCACCTGACTTTGTCAATTGAATATATGAATAGTCTGCAGTTGTGGTTCTTGCATTATTTCCCTATGCTGAAAACAGTTGAGGTCTCTCAGATACAGCAGAGTGGTAACGGTTACAAATGATGGTGTTTTAATGGTGTCCCCCTCTACTTCAAAGTTAGACCATAATTCATTTAACATAGGCAACGGCTAAATACTGTATATTTAGACAAAGACTACAGTGAACTACAGCAAACTGCTCAATAAATATATTTAAAATCATATTACGATAGGTAAATAATACAAAGATGATAATGGAGCTTTCTGAAATAAAGGTATGATTAGATCCGAGTGAACCATTGATAGCATACAGCTTTTTTCAGTCCGTGAATTGACAGCAGATGATGTCTCATAGAGAAATGAGCTATTTTTTTCACTTTATTTTCATCAATTTCTTTATTTTGCAGCTTGTATGATCTGTAGTGGGTAATGGCTGTGCATGAACCATTTCAGAGTAACAGCCGTGTTAGTCTGTATTCGCAAAAAGAAAAGGAGTACTTGTGGCACCTTAGAGACTAACCAGTTTATTTGAGCATGAGCTTTCGTGAGCTACAGCTCACTTCATCGGATGCATGAACCGTTGAACCTCTGCATTTGGTACTTGGCTCCACTCATTCTCTGCCCTAGTTATAGATCTGTAATATGGTTCCCAAAGTTAGCATGTCATACCTGTAATCAACACACATTTCTAAAATAGACTTGACTCAAACTTTTAAGGTTCTAATTTATTTTTTGCTTTATTATTTTTTGTTTCCATATGCACTTTGTACCTAAAGCTTTGAGCCAGAACTTGAACTGTACAGCATGAAATACCACTAGAAAAGCAGTATTTCTGATTAGACTGAGCACATTTCTGGTTTTATTCTTGTGATATTTCCAATGAACACATGCAGACTTAAGAGCTTTAGCTAAGCTTGAACAATGCCAAAACTGCTTTGTGCTTATCTGGACCCACTCCTTCTCTGAAGTTCAAGTTTGCTCCCTTGCTTTAATATAGTTGTACATTTGCCTTTGTTGTGGTTGCCTTCTTTCTCTTTGCTGCCATGAAACTTGCAAAGTGTCAATGACAGTGTCATCTTCAAGATGTCAGCCTCATTTTTCTGTGCATATCTTGCAACATTTAAAATAAGGTAAAAAAGAGAGAACTCTAACATTGTGTACCAGACATGCAAGATTATTTCACTATTACAAATGTTTCAAAAACATCTGTCTTTTGTTCAGTAAAAACAACATTTCTTTGAGCCATCTCTCTGCTTTTGGATTCTGGAAATGGCATTTATCTGGGGAAAAATGGTTTTTCCTCTTATATTTGTGTACCAAATTATAGATGGATTTAGTACAATGTACAGCAGTGCTGAAAGGAAAATTCATTTATCTTAGATTAGACATGGTGGGACAGATGCATGTAGCTAAACTGAGTTACACCAGCTGAAGATCTTGCCTGGTATTCTGTCCTCCCCTGCTCCTTTTGGAACTCCCCACTGCCAGGCTTGGGCAGTATTTTTAACAAATGGTATTTCATCAAAAATATCTTGCTTGAGTTCACAGAACATTCATGAATACCAAGAAATCAAAGACATCCGAGGTTTTCTGAAGCTTTCATTGTACCTGTTATATTAACTTTGAAAATGCTTTTTCAGGACAGGTTTTGGTTTATTTTTGCATTTGAGATGGATGGACTGTTGCAGTTTTTAACAAAGTCTCATTTTATTTGCTAGTCTCTTGATTATTTGAACCTACACCAAGTGGTCAGGAGGGTTGACAGAAACCACTCAGACTGTTTCTCAGCTCAGAGATGGCACACACCAACCCAGGGAGAATAAAACTACCACTAGCAGGGAGCACTCTTTGTACTTCTTCTTCAGAGAGGGGTTGTCAAGGTTCCTCCCCCACTCTGAACTCTAGGGTACAGATGTGGGGACCTGCATGAAACCCCCCTAAGCTTATTTTTACCAGCTTAGGTTAAAACTTCCCCAAGGTACAAGCTATTTTACCTTTTTCCCTTGGACTTTATTGCTGCCATCACCAAGCGTCTAACAGATATATAACAGTGAAAGAGCCCACTTGGAAACGTCTTTCCCCCCCAAATCCACCCCAAACCTTATACCCCCTTTCCTGGGGAAGGCGTGATAAAAATCCTCACCACTTTGCATAGGTGAACACAGACCCAAACCCTTGGATCTTAAGAACAATGAAAAAGCAATCAGGTTCTTAAAAGAAGAATTTTAATTGAAGAAAAAAAATAAAAGAATCACTTCTGTAAAATCAAGATGGTAAATACCTTACAGGGTAATCAGATTCAAAACATAGAGAATCCCTCTAGGCAAAACCTTAAGTTACAAAAAGACACAAAAATCGGAATATATACATTCCATTCAACACAGCTATTTTATCAGCCATTTAAACAAAACAGAATCTAACGCATATCTAACTAGATTCCTTACTAAGTTCTAACACTCCATTCCTTTTCTGTTCTCTGCAAAAGCATCACACAGACAGACACAGACCCTTTGTTTTTCTCCTTCCTCCTACCTTTTAAAGTATCTTGTCTCCTCATTGGTCATTTTGGTCAGGTGCCAGCAAGGTTATCCTAGCTTCTTAACCCTTTACAGGTGAAAGGGTTTTTCCTCTGGCCAGGAGGGATTTTAAAGGTGTTTACCCTTCCCTTTATATTTATGACCAAGGCAGACACATTTTTGTTCTGTATTCTCAAGACTTTCTAGGATTTTAAAGGGATAGTGGCCCCTTACCTGGAAATCTCAACGCCACTTAAGATGTTGGAGGCAAGAATAGACTATCCAAAGATGCTGTTCTTACACGCCTGTTGATGCAGATGAAATAACTCTTTATGCAGTAGAACTGCACCAGTTCTTCTGTGTTCACAGCTCTGAAAGATCAGAGAAGTGGAAAGACATGGTGGTGGGTGTGACACTCTGAACCTCAAAGTAGCACCCTGGAATCCCCATATTCACCACTGTAATATTATTATGATATGTTTTGTACAACGTATGACTTGTCAGGTATCATTTTGTAAGTCTTGATCTGTTGAACAACAATAATCTGTTGGATTGTATGTACTATCATTGTATATGGAGTTATGAAGTACTACTATATGCGCTACTGAAATATATTGTAAGATTTGGAACACCCACAGCCAGCCTTTCAGTTTCAGCAAAGGAATAGCCATCAATAGCCAGACAGTAGGATGGAAAGTGGTCCCAGCCTGTATACTGAGGAACTGTAACCTGCTTGTACTATCTGCCAGGGTGAGAAAAGCTGTTTGATTCAACTCTTGCTTCGACTAAAAGTTTAGGATTTAGAATGCATGTTTACTTTTTATTTTCGTAAGGTAACGATCTCTGATCTATATGCCTACCACATATAATCACTTAATATCTATCTTTCTGAAGTTGTTAAACTTATTTTAATGTTTTATCCTTACCAGTGAGTTTGTCAAAGGTGCTTGGGAAATCTGCTCAGGTTATAAAGTCTGTTGCATGTTCACTTTCCTTTGAAGAAGTGGCAGACTAGGTAATGAACTGTCCAGGCTTCTGACCAGTGCAAGACAGTAGAGTTCTGGGGTGCTGGGGAGAATTGGCTGGAGCCTCTCTATTGCTGGTTCATGAATAGCTGGGAGATCATTCATGTAGCACACTTGCATGTGTCCCTACCTGTGTGTGTCTATGTAAGTGAAGTCCCTGTCAGAGGCTTGGAGTTTGACATCAGCCTCACTGTGTGAGAGGCAGCTCAGGTTGGTGGGTTTCGAGGCTCAGTGGTCCCCCAGCCCAGGTTGCACCCTGGGGACCCAGTCACAGTGGGCACATGCCCCATGCCGTAAGTAAATGACTAAGATACTTCTGGACTGTTTTAAATGTTATAACAACATTTTAGGTTTCCCGACTTTACTTTTCATTCTCATCATCCTTAAAGAATGGGGTGGCTAGAATTTTCAATAGCGCTTCATCTTTGGCCATGCTACTTTTACAAGGTTCTAGGTGGTAGGTGGAACTACTGTTTGGAATCTTATTTCTAATAAACTAAGCTGCAGCAACTGTGTCCTGTTAATACAAACCTCATATTCTATGTCTCTTTAAGACAAACTTTTGCTGTTCAACATTTTGAAAAATCTTTTGAGTATAATTTATCAACACCCGAAATGCTAGTACAGGACAAGTAATTGTGGGTGAATATTCAGATAGTTTTATATAGCTACATTTTTTCCAGCAAATAGAAATTTTTCACATTACTGTGAAACTACTATTAATACTGAAGAAATTTCAACTTTAGTTTAAGGGCTAGAAATTAGATATTATTTTAAACCTTTAAGAAGACAGTCTTTGAGACAGAGATAATTCATTTGGCCATAGGAAAAGAACTGTGGAGAAAATCTAGGTAAGCTATATACAATTTCTTCCTAAATGCTAAAGGTTTTAAATAAAGGTCTGTGAATTATTTACAATTGGAATTTACTCTACACAAATTATTTTAAAATAATGCTTGCAATATTGCTATTAACAGTTTCTGCATGGTTATATAGATATTATCTGAAACATTTTCATCTTATGCTGTATAAACTTTGTTCTCATCTGTGTTAATTAGTTTCCCAAATATCACTGTTAGGACTGTAATCTTCCTGATATGTTTTATGGAAGCGGTCCTTGTTAGTTTACATCCTTTTTGCTCTGGGATCTTGAGCAGGGTTTATTCCAGATATCCTTCCTTCATTTCTTATTTACAAATGTTGATAGTTGCTTCACTTATCTTGGATAGATTGTTAAATTCCCAAACAGTAGTTAAAACCGATAGGGCTCATGCAGGGGGGAAAGTAAAATGCAGATCTTACCAATATGAGGATGCTCTGTCCCACCCGGAAGGGGGGGTGGCCTCGGGCGGAAGGGGCGGGGCTGGGGGTTCAGCATCCCACAGCCATTCCAACTGCGCTCCCTGGCCCACACCGCCCGGGGCTCCAGTGGCGATTTAAAGGGCCCAGGGCTCTGGCTGGCGCTGCTGCAGTAGTGACAGTGGCAGCCGGAGCCCCGGGCCCTTTTAAATCGCGGCCCCAGCACAGCTACTTCTTTTGCCACCCCCCCCCCGTCAGCGGCCATGGGGAGCAAAAGGGGCTGCGATATTAAATACATTTTTTTTTTGCGGGGGAGAGGGATAGCTCAGTGGTTTGGGCATTGGCCTGCTAAACCCAGAGTTGTGAGTTCAATCCTTGAGGGGACCATTGAGGGATCTGGGGCAAAAATTGGGGATCGGTCCTGCTTTGAGCAGGGGGTTGGACTAGATGACCTCCTGAGGTCCCTTCCAACCCTGATAGTCTATGATTAAAGTGCTGCCACAGCATCACTTTAACATCGCTGCCCCTTTTGTGCCCCCCATCAGCAGCCCTGCGGCCCTGCTTTTACCAGCCCTTACCCCCTTACTTTCACCCCTGGGCTCATGTTGAAACCAACACAAAATGGTACATACCATTCCACACAAGTGACTGTAACGTCGATACCTGTGCATCATATTTGAATTGTGTGTCTAAGGCTGGGTTGCCTTAAGGGAACTGTGTTGTTGGCTTCTGGGTGACCAGTAAGGTATTATAGAAGCTGTTTTGTGCTGGCTTGGTAAACCTAAGTATTGGAATATTGACCAGCTTTGCGGGCTGTTCGCCCCATTCTTTGCAGTTGACCCTAATTAAGTAATCTCAGTGTGGTTACATCTATATAGAATAAGGTAGAAGGGTTAGTATTTTGAAATCCCTCCTCTCCCTCCCACCCTCGGCTGCATCATTCCTGGCTCTCTAATTACATGTCAGATGGTTTCTGCCTCAAAAACTTACAATATAAAGAGACCTGTCTAAGGATGGGAGAAAAGAAGTAGTGATATCCCCTTATTTATAGTTGGGGAAACCGAAGATCACAAAGATTGACTCGCTGAAAATTGTAGTTTGTGGGTTTCCTGGAGCTAGATTGCAGACTGTGAGACTCAATCTGATGTTTTAGCCATAAGGTTATCCTCCATGTCAGACTACTGCAGTCTGTAAATATTAATAAATTTTGTTATGAAAGCAAGGGTTAAAGCTGAATGAGGTATTGATAGCTAGAGTTGGGAAATTGAATCTTTATGTAGAGAGGGTCTTGAGAGTTAACATCATTGGCTTCTGACATTTAAAAATGTTTAGTTTCTTTTCTTTAAAAGTTTGGAGACTACATTTAGGATTTATCTTTTGTTCTTGCCAAATAAATTTATAGGAGAGCCCTTGGGGCCTCTGGTTTAACCACTTTTTTTTTTAAGTGTTCCTATTAAAGTATTTTAAAGGGCTGTTTTATTTATAGGAGCTAAATTAAAAATCATTAATGCTATTGATTGTCATGGCAATAGGGTGGAACCCTAAGGGCTTTATCCAGCTCAATGTGGCTGAAGTTTTCTGAGTTCTGCAGCCTATCGAAAGCTCTGAATACTGGCTCTACGGCACACTGATCTATTCAAGGGGGAGCTTCAGCATTCTGAAAGTCAAAGGGACAAATAATTCACTCCTATGAATATACCCAAGGAGGGGGAGAGTTTTCTCCAGCTCTTCCCCTATGAGAGCAGGGACTTTAGAGAGTTGGGGTGTGCCTGCTTCCTTTTGCCTACCTTGTGATGCTTCTCAGGGTACCCAGGACCAAAAGTCAGTTTGTTACCCCCTGCCTCTAATGAGAGGGGATCTTTCTTATGGTAGCTGGGTATCAGCTTCCAGGCCGTCAGCCCCTGAAACACTCTCCTCTGGGCTTATACCAGCCCTTCCTTTACCAATGTTCATCATTGGAACACATGACCCCAGTGACCAACTTCTACTCTATGTCCCTACAGAATGCTTTCAGTATGAATACATTCCTTATATATTACCCATACATCCATCTCTCAATGACTGAGTTTTGAAAAGTTACAAGATTCCTGTGGATACCTTACATTTTACTCCTTCAGGATAACTGTACTCTAAGACATGTTTGATGTAGTGAGTTTGTCTGGTTTTAGGTGGAACAGGGGACCCTTTGTCAAACAGTCTCTGTTATATAACCCAATCTCATAAATCCATGAGATCCCAGGGCAAAGGGAGACTCGGTTCTATGGGAGGAGCTTTTCCTCTGTTCTGGCAGGGCTAATGCATGAGCTAGATTCCCTGAGCTGAGGGATCCTAGACTGTCAGTTCCCTCCATTCAGGAAAGCAGAATGGACAATTGGGTCTCTAAATAGCCTGTTCACTAGGGATCTGCAGAGAGCAACTTCTGTGAGGGTCAGTTGGAGGATGCCTCATGAAGTTGCATTCCCTGCCTGATTCCACAACTCTCCATTATCTGTGCTTACCTCCTCCCAACACACTCAGGACAAGTCTACGCTTCCTTGCTATACATCAGTGAAGCTGCATTGGTGGAACTGTGCTGCTGTAGCTTGTCTGGTGAAGACAGGCTATGTTGACCGGAGTGGAGAGCACTCTCCAGTCAATATAATTACTCCACCTCCACAAGAGGTGGAAGCTGTGTTGGGAGGAGAGCGTCTCTCACAGACATAGTGCAGTGTGGAAAGCGCTTAGTCACGGTAACTTACTTCACTCAGCATGTAAAAATGACCCCTTTCCCCTCCTGAGCTATGTAAGTTAAATTGACTTAAGTGATATTGTAGACCAGCCCTCAGGTAGTGAATTAATTGGAAGGTTTACATCAACTCTTTCTCTGGACAGGGATGTGTCCCAGAAGGCATACCGACTTTTTAAAGTAACTGCTTCTGACGGGGTATATCTTCCACCCTAAATCACCAGAGCCCCCTCACCCTCAGTTATTATTTCTTCAGATTTATGTGTCTGGGAGGGGGAGGGAGAAAATGAATGTGACAGGCATAGTGCTGTACAGACCAGGGAGAATCAGTTAATTTATTAGAGGGTAATTTACTGAATGCTTGGCATCTCTTCAGAATATTCCCTTGAGCCCAACTGATACGTAACTCTGGCCCCAAAAGGGGTCAGTCATACTGTCTACAGCTATGTTACGAGCCTAAATGAGGATTACAAGGCAGTTTCTGAGGAGTTGCTACCCCTCAGCAACAAGAGTAGTCTTTGTCACTGTGTAAAGTATGTCAGGCTAGTGGAGATTCCCTTGGCCACCAAACATAAAGATGTTTTTGGCTGGATAAAGTTGAGAATGGTTCCTAAAATCTACAAAGAAAGAGAAATGATTTTCTTAGGATATGTCCTTGATTTCTCCCCACCTCCTTCTCTCCCCCTCCCGCCGACCCCCCTTATTACTTCTGCATTAGTTTGAAATTCCTGTTTAGACAAAATGTTTTAATTCCCTTGGTATCTCAGTTTCTTTCCAATGAAGTGAATTTGAGTTCCCTCCTCTCCACCTGCACACAAATAAGTTCAGTTACAAAAGCAGTTCGGAGGCAGTAAGCATGGTTCAGTGTGGTTCATGGTTCAGAGGTATTATCCCCATCTTTCTCTAAAAACATAGGAGATAAATAACATCACAAAAACCTTCCTGGAAAGTGAGAGAGGAAGACGATTGTGGATCAAGGTTGGGAAAGGATATAAAGGAAAGATTATGGCATAATTTTCTTTGAATTTCCTGGCAAACTGAATCTAAGTCTCAGGATTGGTGCTTTACAAGGGGCAAATGTTGGACGGGGTCATTAACAGCTCATATATAGATGGTGTGGGGCACCGTTCCCCATCCTCCCAAGTAAAACGAACACAGGAGGAGGGGGTAAATGTGTGTCACTAAATACAAATTGTGAACATAATAAATCGGTAGCAGCCTGCTATAGATTTGTAGTGTTCAGAATTCATATAGTAGCAGGGCATTCTTTTCCATGGTCGCAGTGGCACATGTGCAGACTGCATAGTGAACATCTGACAAGAGGCAAGCTGTAGAAATTTTGAGTGGCGTTTGGGGTGCTGGCTTCACTACCCAAGCCACAGGCTGCAGTACCTGTGGATCACTAACTTCTCCATATATGGATCCAGCTGACGTGCTCCAGAAGGTAGCTAGAGCCAATTAACATAGTCCAGCAGGATTTCCAGAGGACAGGTACAGTGCTCTACAGTCATTGTTGCCTGTGGCTTGAGTGGTGAATCCAGTGCCCCAAACCCCACTCAAAATTGGCGCTGCTCACCTCCTATCAGACATTAAGTGTGCAGTCTGTGGGGAGAAGAAGCTGGAGGGGCAGGAGGGAATATGGCAGAGGTGGAGGAGGAGCATGATCCTCCCAGGAAGAAGGTCCAGGCCTGGTGCTGGCCAAGATAAGTAAGGGCCCTAGGCAGTAGAGGAGGGCAACTTTCCCTTTCTCCATGTTTGGAGGTGGATGGTGGTGGATGGGGGCAAGTGGGCATGCTTTTTTTTCTGCTATGCCCCAATTGCCTGAAATTTCACAAGTTGCCACTGGCAGGGGTGGGTTTATACCACCTTTCCTCCTGTAGGAATTCTGGGACTGCCCCACAATTGATGCAGCTCTTAGCATAAACCAAAGCATCCTTAGGGCTGCTCTAATTTATGCCTTTCAGAATTGGTCCTTATGATCCAATCCACTCTCTGAGCATCAGCCAGAGCACTGTGCACTCCAGCTCTGTCCCTTCCATCCCTGGCACATTTCCTCTCATCCCTTCTCTTATCATCCATACTCTAGCAGCACTAAGTACCCATAATCATTTGAGGATTAGGCTCCCAGAGCCTACTTAATGCACTAGCTAAATGTGCACATGCCTAGGGTACACCACTATTTCAGTGCAAAGGTGCTGAAGCAAGCAATATCTTAAAAAGAAAAGGAGGACTTGTTGCACCTTAGAGACTAACCAATTTATTTGAGCATGAGCTTTCGTGAGCTACAGCTCACTTCATCGGATGCATACCGTGGAAACTGCAGCAGACATTATATACACACAGAGATCATGAAACAATACCTCCTCCCACCTCACTGTCCTGCTGGTAATAGCTTATCTAAAGTGATCATCAAGTTGGGCCATTTCCAGCACAAATCCAGGTTTTCTCACCCTCCGCCCCCCCCCCCCCACACACACACACAAACTCACTCTCCTGCTGGTAATAGCCCATCCAAAGTGACGGAAATGGCCCACCTTGATTATCATACACATTGTGAAGAGAGTTGTCACTTTGGATGGGCTATTACCAGCAGGAGAGTGAGTTTGTGTGTGGGGGGGGGGGCGGAGGGTGAGAAAACCTGGATTTGTGCTGGAAATGGCCCAACTTGATGATCACTTTAGATAAGCTATTACCAGCAGGACAGTGAGGTGGGAGGAGGTATTGTTTCATGATCTCTGTGTGTATATAATGTCTGCTGCAGTTTCCACGGTATGCATCCGATGAAGTGAGCTGTAGCTCACGAAAGCTCATGCTCAAATAAATTGGTTAGTCTCTAAGGTGCCACAGGTACTCCTTTTCTTTTTGCGAATACAGACTAACACGGCTGTTACCCTGAAACCAAGCAATATCTTGTACATCCACCCAAAAAAGGTTTCAACATCCCCTTCCTACAAAGTATACTTCATATAAGTTTTTTCTTTCTTGAAGAAAATATTCCATAGTAATCTCACAAAGCACTTTTCAAATAAAGCTATTTTCTTTCCTAGTATCTAAGGGTAAATGCTCTTTAGTATCCTGTTTTGTTACAACTTCTTGTAGAATCAAGAAGCCAAGTCTCTTTAATTTAAACATTCTTTAAGAAGTCCATTTTATCATCTTTTATTATACAAAATGGTCGTCTACTTCTGAAATTTATCTTTAACTATTAAAAAAAAAAGCTCTTCAGTTTAATCAAAATGACTCTTCTACGTGTCTTAAGAACCAATTGGTCTCTTCACAGTTTTGCACTGAAAACAAATAAAGCTGTTTTCTATAAATTAAGTTCCAGACTAGATCTGTATGAATATTATTTAAAAAAAAATGAATTCACAAATGTTTCTGCAGAAAAGGAGCCATTTTTGTGTTTTCCTGTGTAAGGTGTTTCCATCTGCCAGTTAGTGAACCAAAAAACAAACAAACAAAAAAATATGACTTTAGTTGGTCTCCTAACAATTCATAGCTAATATTGCAATTGAAGAGTTCCTGAATAACCCTTATCCTGAAAATTATTCATTCCAACCATTTGGCAAATACAAATAGCAAACACATTAGAACAAACTCAGGATGAGTGTGTGAACAACTTGCTAACTAAAAAAAGGACTAATTTGTGACTAATATTATTTGTAACAAGTATTTTAACTCCCTTTAGTCAAAGCTCATGTTCTTCCATATGCTCAGAATTCTGGGATATCATTCTCATCTCATTTACAATAGTGTAAATTAGGAGTAACTCTACTGAAATCAGTGAAGCTACACTAGTGAAAACATTGTCTTCACTCTGCCAATGCCAGCCTTCATTGCCCACTTGTTACATTTTCTAATAAGCATCTTTTCACTTTCTACCAAGTCATCTCTCACATATATGACAAGCTTCCTGTTAAAACCTGAAAATCAGATCAAAGTCCTCCTTCAAATCCCTATTTAAAACTCTTTGTTGTGACGGCTACAAAAAACTTGACACTAGGTAGGCACTGGTGAGCTTAAAACCTCTGCCTGTCATGCTAACCAATAAAGTCTTATTGTTTCCTTCTGCTCTGTCATGTGTCTTTCTGCATATACTTGTTGTCTCTTGTCTTATACTTGTAAACTCCTGGCCCAGGGACTATCTTTGTTCTTTGTACAGTGCTTCATGCAATTGGGTTCTGGTCCGTGACTGGGGTTCGTAGGTCACATCACAATAAAAATAATAATAAATAATAAAACTGAGGTGAAAGGAAACTCAGGTCCACTGTTTCTAGAAATACATATGTAGTCACCTGAGTAGAAATCAGCAGTATTTGGCCTCATTATAAATAATAATTCAATTTGTATAGTTACTTGTCCAAGTAGCATATTAAAATGTCATCATCTCATTCCCTTTACTTCATAAAGCAGATGGAGACTAGTAAACAAGGGACTAAGGTATCAGAACTCCTCATTATCCTTAATTCAAACTATGCCATGGGCTCACTTTGAAGCCTGGGCAAGTCTAGAAGTCCCAGTTTAGCACATTGCTTAACCGCATGCATACATTTAAGTTGGAGAATAGACCCATTGAAGTCATTGGAACTACTCATTAGCTTGAGGTTATGTATATGCTATTATGCTTTGCTGGGTAAGGACCTTAATTTCACAGCATTCTTTGCCTCATCCATAAACTGGTGTTAAAAGCTGCCTCATACTGATATTGTGAGGGTTGATTAGTAAATATTTATATAAACACTTTGTGTCTAGTGCTATATGGCATGAGTATTATTACTGATTTGAATTGTGACACATTTCCCATCAATGGAAAGCTAATATTGTGTATAAATGTTATTTGTGATAGTATGCAATGTTGTTGTAGCCACATCAATCCCAGGATATTAGAGAGACAAGGAGGATGAGGTAATATGACCTGAAGAAGAGCTCTGTATAGGCTTCAAAATGTGTCTCTCTCCCCAGCAGAAGTTGGTCCAGTGAAAGATATTGCCTCACGCATCTTATCTCTCTAATTTGCGATGATAGCACCCAGAGGCGTCTATCAGGCCTGGGGCTCCATTGTGCCTTGGGACTGTCCAAGCACATAGGAGCTTGCAGTTGAAGGACTATTATGCTCCTTAAAATCTCACCATGTGTGAGGGGTAGCACATAGCTATGCTACATCAGGAAGTGCTCCTCCAAGCTTGGGAAAGGAGAGGGAAATCATATTTTACATTTAGCAGAAAGGAGGGACACTCACTCCCACATGTTTCCCATTACAGCAGCCATTGCTACCATGGAGGGCTAGCACCGTGGCACACGACTCTGTGAAGTTACTGGCTCAGTACCTCTGTTTGCTGGGATGATTCCAAGGGATCTATTTGTGAGATTTCTGGTTGAATATCTGTATTTTGGTGGGGTGAAGTCAAGGCACAGGCTATGGAGATATTATTGACTCTCACAGGCGCTGATTTTTACTTTTCCCAGTGGGTGCTCTACCGCCACTCCACCCTGAGGCCCCTCTCCCACTCTGCCCCTTCCTCCGAGGCCCCACCCTTGCTCCGCCTCTTTCTGCCCTTGCTCTGCCCCCTCTTTTGAGGCCCCCTACTGACTCACTACTCGCTGCGCTCTCCACCCTCCCCTGAGCACCTCCCGCCAGCTGCTGAACAGCTGACCAACAGGGCTGCCAAACAGCTGTGGCTGCTGGGTGCTGAGCACCCCTCCTTCTTTTTCCTTGGGTACTTGAGCCCCAGAGCATTCACAGAGTTGATGCCTATACTGGCTCTGTACAAACATGCAGTCTGAAACAGTCTCTGCCTCAAATTGCTTAAAGTGGTGGGTTGGAAAGAAACCAGAAAGCACTTCAGTGAGATCATTGGGGTTATTGGGAACCATCCACATCTAAGGACAGAACTTGGTGTTGAGATATTTCACATTTAGATGGATAAGGAATTGGATACTTGGTTCTGGGGAAGGGGAAGCAATGGAGATTAATGATGAAGACTGGCTCTGTCATGGAGATATTCTGGAAGGGGAGATCTTACAGAAAGCTGGGAAATGGAGGGCAGGAAAGAGAAAGCATGATTGATATCAGGCATTTTGTACATAAAGTTTTCAAAGGAGTCTACAGATTAGAGGATGAGAGTAGTGGTAGTTAAATACATAGCAGATGCTAAGATAGTCAAGTATATTACTGAGAAAATTCTTCTCCAATGCACAGGATTTTTTATACGGACCATTAGAGAGTCTGATTCAAAGACCATTGAAAGCAGGTATTCCATTGGTTTCAATGTGTTCTGGATCACATGCATAATGCCTAACTGTTCCAGGCTTCATATGTTTCAGACAGGAGAGGATGAACAGCTAGATATAGTTTCATACAGACCACTTAGACATAAGTACCTTGTGAAAGGTGAGTGTGTGATGAAACAATGAAAGTAGGGCTATGAGGCTACTTAAATAAATGACACTGACTTTGCAATAGCTCTTGGGGTTACAAATGAAGCCATCGAGAAATGATTGGCCTTATTTGAGAACATACTGAAGATCTGGAGCAGCTCATTTTTTGACTGCTGTAGGAGTTGTGGGTGCTAAATACATCAGAAAATCAGACTTTACACTTGTTTTGAACTACTACATGAAAGGCCATGCCATTATACGAAGGAGTAATTTGTAAAACGTAAAAAAGCAGAAAATGGCTGAGAACATAAAAATTGGATGGTCATAGCCCACAAATCCTAGTGATGACTGAACCTGGTGACATTCTGAACCAAAAGAGCTCTCAACCATGTTTGTAGCTGGAGCTAGCGAACGGGAGCAGCAAACAGGTGAGTTTTGTGAGGGAGTTCTCCAGTTGGAGGAGGCTCAATTATGTGATTGTGTGCTTGCTGCTTTCCATGTGCCCACTTGACTGAAGTTTATAGTGTGGTCTGTTTGGGGGGCCGTGTGCTGAGCCTAGTGGCCTGCTAGGCAAGGATGAGAGCTTCTTAATGAGTCATTGATCCCTAATCCATTTAGGAGCCCTTAACCAGGGGCTGAGGTGACTCAGGGAGAATGGGGGTTTAAAAAGCCAGCTCCAAAGCAAAAAGAGGAGCTAGCAAATGGGAGTTTTGCAAGGAAGTTTATATAGCACAGTTAAGTTCATGGAGTGGTTTGGCCAATGTACATGGTAGAGGGACATTGCTGGCACATATTGGCATATATCACATTGGTAGATGTGCAGGTGAGCAAGCCCCTGATGGCATGGCTGATGTGATTAGGTCCTATGATGGTGTCCCTTGAATATATATGTGGACAGAGTTGGCAACGGGGTTTGTTGCAAGGATAGGTTCCTGGGTTAGTGTTTTTGTTAGTGTGGTGTGTGGTTGCTGGTGAGTATTTGCTTCAGGTTGGGAGGCTGTCTGTAAGCGAAAACTGGCTTGTCTCCCAAGGTCTGTGAGAGTGAGGGATCATTCTTCTGTATAGGTGGTAGATCCTTGATGATGCGCTGGAGAGGTTTTAGTTGGGGGCTAAAGGTGACAGCTAGTGGTGTTTTGTTACTTTCTTTGTTGGGCCTGTCCTGTAGTAGGTGACTTCTGGGTACTCTTCTGGCTCTGTCAATCTGTTTTTTCACTTCAGCAGGTGGATATTGCAGTTTTAAGAATGCTTGATAGAGATCTTGTAGGTGTCTGTCTCTATTTCAGGGATTGGCGCAAATGTGGTTGGATCTTAGGGCTTGGCTGTAGACAATGGATCATGTAATGTGGTCTGGATGAAAGCTGGAGGCATGTAGGTAAGTATAGCGGTCAGTAGGTTTCCGGTATAGGGTGGTGTTTATGTGACCATCGCTTATTAGCACTGTAGAGTCCAGGAAGTGGATCTCTTGCGTGGACTGGTCCAGGCTGTGGTTGATGGTGGGATGGAAATTGTTGAAATCATGGTGGAATTCCTCAAGGGCTTCTTTTCCACGGGTCCAGATGATGAAGATGATGTCATCAGTATAGCGCAAGTAGAGTAGGGGCATTAGGGGAAGAGAGCCAAGGAAGCGTTGTTCTAAGTCAGCCACAAAAATGTTGGCATATTGTGGGGCCATGCGGGTACCCATAGCAGTGTCACTGACTTGAAGGTATACATCATCCCTAAATGTAAAATAGCTGTGGGTGAGGACAAAGTCACAAAGTTCAGCCACCAGGTTTGCCGTGACGTTAGCGGGGATATGGTTTCTGATAACTTGTAGTCCATCTTTGTGTGGAATGTTGGTGTAGAGGGCTTCTACATCCACAGTGGCCAGGATGGTGTTTTCTGGGAGATCACCAATGGATTGTAGTTTCCTCAGGAAATCAGTGGTGTTTCGAAGATAGCTGGGAGTGCTGGTAGCATAGGGCCTGAGGAGAGAGTCCGCATAGCCAGACAATCCTGCTGTCAGGGTGCCGATGCCTGAGATGATGGGGCGTCCAGAATTTCGAGATTTATGGATCTTGGGTAGCAGATAAAATACCTGTGGTCAGCGTTCTAGGGGTGTGTCTGTGCAGATTTGTTCCTGTGTTTTGTCCGGGAGTTTCTTGAGCAGATGGTGTAGTTTCTTTTGGTAGTCCTCAGTGGGATCAGAGGATAATGGCCTGTAGAATGTGGTGTTCAAGAGCTGCCGAGCAGCCTCTTGTTCATATTCCAACCTATTCATGATGACGACAGCACCTCCTTTGTCAGCCTTTTTGATTCTGATGTCAGAGTTGTTCCTGAGGCTGTGGATGGTGTTGTGTTCTGCACGGCTGAGGTTATGGGGCAAGTGATGCTGCTTTTGCACAATTTCAGCCCGTGCATGTCAGTGGAAGCACTCTATGTAGAAGTCCAGTCTGTTGTTTCGACCTTCAGGAGGAGTCCACGCAGAATCCTTCTTTTTGTAGTGTTGGTAGGAAGGTCTCTGTGGGTTAGTATGCTGTTCAGAGGTGTGTTGGAAATATTCCTTGAGTTGGAGACATCAGAGACGTCAAAAGTAGGATTCTAGGTCACCACAGAACTGTATCATGTTTGTGGGGGTGGAGAGGCAGAAGGAGAGGCGCCAAGAGAGGACAGATTCTTCTGCCGGGCTAAGAGTATAGCTGGATAGATTAACAATATCGTTGGGTGGGTTAAGGGAACCACTGTTGTGGCCCCTTGTGGCATGTAGTAGTTTTGATAGTTTAGTGTCCTTTTTCCTTTCTAGAGAAGCAAAGTGTGTGGTGTAAATGGCTTGTCTAGTTTTTGTAAAGTCCAGCCATGAGGAAGTTTCTGTGGAAGGTTGTTGTTTTTTATGAGAGTATTCAGTTTTGAGAGCTCATTCTTAATCTTTCCCTGTTTGCTCTATAGGATGTTGATCAGGTTGTTCTGCAGTTTCTTTGAGAGTGTGTGGCACAATCTCTCAGCACAGTCTGTGTGGTATGTAGATTGCAATGGATTTTTTTACCGTCAGTCCTTTTGGTATGATGTCCATCTGTTTGCATTTGGAAAGGAAGATGATGTCTGTATCTGTACAAGTTTTTTCATTAAGTTGATGGATTTCCACTTCATACTGCTAAATTCAGTGCTGGCTGCTGGGGAAAGCCATGTGCTGCCTCTTTAAGACACTCACTGGAAGTGCCCCTGCTCTGTCTTGAGCCCAGTTGTCTGCCCTACCCTGCTCTGCGGAGATGGGGGCACATGGCAGGGGGAGGGAGAGAGTGTGTGTGTGTGTGTGGAAGAGAGAGACAGACTGGCTGCTGGGGAACTCTCAGAAACAGTGCACTGTCTCCTTAAGAAAGGCACTCAGACACTCACCATTCAGACTTCAGATCACAGCATCTCTGAGCTCTCCTGAGTCAGGCTGTCCCCTCTGCCCTGCTCTGTGGAGATGGGGTACAAGGGCGGTGGAAGGGAGACACCCTGCCATGAGCACCCTCCCCCACCCCACCTTCCAGCAGGAGGATCTCGGGAGCACCTACAGGATGGAGCAACATGGGGGGAAGGGCACCTGAACACATGCTGCTGGCTGTGCGCTTTTGCATGCTCTGCTGTCAGCTGGGTGGCATTTAAATCTCTCCTGCACGGCCGCCCAGCAGCTTACAGGGAACAAAGGGTATGGAACAATTGAGAGATTTGAAAAGACTGCGACTTGTCAGACTGGAAAAGAGACCACTAAGAGGGGATATGACATAGGTCTATAAAATCATGACTGGTGTGGAGAAAGTGAATAAGGAATTGTTATTTAGACCTCCACATAACACCTGGGGTTACCCAATTACATTAACAGGCAGCAGGTTTAAAAAAACAAAAGGAAGTACTTTTTCACACGGCACAGTGTCAGTCTGTGGAACTCATTGCCAGGGGATATTGTCATGACCAAAAGTATAATTGGGTTCAAAAATAATTTGATAAGTTTATGGAGGCTAGATCTATCAATGTCTATTAGCCAAGATTGTCAGGGATACAGCCCCATGTTCTGGGTGTTCCTCACCTTCTGACTTCCAGATGTTGGGACTTGATGACAGGGGATGGATCACTTGATAATTGTCCTGTCCTGTTCATTCCCTCTGAAGCATCTGGCATTGGCCATTGTTAGAAGACAGGATACTAGACTAGATGGACCATTGATCTGAGACAATATGTCTGCTCTTGTGTTCCATTGCTTCACACTGACTCAACAGACATTTTAGACTTAAGAGTTACATGCAGACAGAATGAGAACCAAGGGATCTCATTGTATAGATAATAAATGTTAGAATTGCTATATGTCCTGTAGGCTAATTTTACTCTGTGAAGGGTGAAAAAGCTGGAATCTCCTTCTGTGTGAATTTGTTACCTTAATTATATCGTTCAGTCAGTCGATGGTTTAATCATATAAGATATTTTTAATTCACTAAATTCATAGTTTGTAAGTGTAACAGTAAGAATTCCCCCCCCCCACACCACTACTATTTAGGGTCTGAGACTCCATGTTCCCGCTCATTGTCTCACCCCCAGCTTTTCCCCAAGCTAAGATCCTACTTGAGACTTCCAATCCCTCCACCAAATTAATAGAGCGTGACCTGGAATGGGAATGGTGATGCTGAGGCAGATGTGTGCCACCAGGTCCCTTGTGTTCATCAGTGACATGCCCATGCCAATAGGAGAGCAGGAAAAAAAAAACAGCAGTCAGCTGTGCCAGAGTATTCCATCCTGGTGGGTTGCAAGCAGAACAGGGTTACAAAAAGTTTTTTTTTTCTCAAAGGTGAGTGGATGTGGTAAAGATGAGGGAACAACTTTTATGCCCACTCCAGGCAAGTGGTTTCCATATGTGTAATGATTTTTCTTCCCATGCTATCTTTTTTACTGAGGTATAAGATTATGTGGACAATACGACACACACAGGTCAAATATTCAAGCAGGATTTTTTTTTTAAATTCTTTCTTATGAAAGACACTAGATTCACCATCCTAGAGATGGAAGTTTTCTAGGTGTCCACAGAGCATCAGCAACAGAGGCAGCAGCAGGACATGTTTCTCAATATTAACCTGGCAACATCGCTCAAGCATGACCGGTAGAGCCATTATCTGTTCCTTCAAATTCTTTGCTGAAACTGTCAGTGTGGGTTCCTGTTTTTTCTGTTGACATGGATGCTTTTTCACTAAGTGAAGAATAACAATTCATTTCACATTAAGAAAAGGAGTACTTGTGGCACCTTAGAGACTAACCATTTTGGTGCCACAAGTCCTCCTTTTCTTTTTGCGAATACAGACTAACGCGGCTGTTACTCTGAAACCTGTCATTTCACATTGAGTGTTAAACAGCTGACAGATAGTAATAATTGTCAACTAGTTTTTAGTGAAGCTTAATTCATACCACGACCTAAAAGTGAAAGTATATCTTGTGAAAGTTAAAGTGAAAGTTACCTGTCTCTGTGCCATCCACTGCCAAGTAGGAATTAATACCTCATTCATTTCTTTTAACATACTTTTTTGTCTTTTCCTGGAAAACACAAACTAATACAAAGCATACACAAAATGGGATAGACATTAAATCAGACTAATAAAACACAAAAACTGGATCCCATCTTGATAGCCATAATATATATATATATATATATATAGTATCATTTATAATCAAATCAGGGTTTTAAATATCATGCAGATGTAGTTTTAGAAAGATAGTTGCATTATATATTTAGATATTTCGACTGTGCCAGTCATTTGCTATCAGCATGTCTACATTATTCATGTAGAAATCATATAATAAAATTGGACCTATGTCCCCAATTAAAAATCTCCCAATTAAGTAACACTTAAATGTTCCCCCCCACTTCCCCACTTATCTCCCCCCACCCCTCAGTCTCAAACACAGAGCTTCAGAGGATAGATAGGATTTATAACATGCTCTGAAAGTCAGCAGATTCAAGCTCTGACGGGCCAAGGGGAAATACAGTTTATCATCTGGTCTTTTAAATGTGAATTGTTCTTTTATATGCAATAACACCTACCATCGATTGTAGCTGCTCTGTGCATATTGTCGGTGCATTGGCTTTCAGTGAAAATGATGTTTTGTTTTGTTTTTTTTTCAAACAACCATCTGTTTTGCAAAGATTTGTAGTCTCTTGTTACCCTGAAATATAACTGAGTAAGCCTAATACAGGTTCTAAAAGAATACTGTATATCGGGGTGACCAAACTGGCTCACAAGCCACTTGCGGCTCTTTTACCGTTAAAAGTATGGCTTGCAGAGCCTTCAACACCCTCCCCCATTCCCCACCTATCAGACTGGCGGTGGAGATTAGGACCTCTGCCTTGCAGCATGGTGGGGGTAGGGGCTTCTGTACAGTGGAGAGGGGGTTCTCAGGGCTTGTGCCCAGCAGGGAAGAGGGACTCAGGGCTTCAGCTCCATGGGCGCATCTGCCAGGGTTCGGGGCTTCAGCAGAAGCGAGGCTGAAGCCCTGAACCCCATCATGTGCCTCCCACAGGGCTGGAACCCTGAGCCCTGGCAAGTGTGTCCCGGCTCTCCAACTTTTGAAGACTGTCATATGTGGCTGGGTGGATTAGTAAATTTGGCCACCCCTGCTGTATATCCTGACTTGTGGTGATTTCCCAATAAATAATTGCTGTGTAAATTTAGTTTTTACTTGCTCTTTATTTTTATGTTGAAAATGTGCCACACAACTAGGAATGGGATAAAAAAAAAAGACTGCCACTAGATCCTGAAATAATTAATTTGTGACCCATGTATTCCCTTCTCCTCTCCCTCAAAATAAGGATTTTTTTATTTTGGTGGGGAGCAGGGTGCAGGTGAAAGGGTTGAAATTTGTTAGAAATGAGAAATTTGCTTTTATTTATTAGTTTCTAACTCCTTATTTAACTGGCTAGAACAATGTGTATTCTTGCTCCCAGTCCCCATGGCTCCCCCACTCAGACATATTGAGTTGCAACAGAATGTATAGATACAGAAATATCACAGAACTACATTAAACTGCTACATTTGCTTGGACAGAAATATCCTAGTGTAGTGTAACTTGAAGTGGAAGGCTAAAGTGTGATTAAAAGGACATGGGGAACTCACTGAGACCACACGTAACATTTGTTGCTGTATGATTTGGACTAGTAACCCTGGGTCCTGAGCCATAGCCATCAAAATCAATTTCTTTACCAAAGGCTTCGAGCTCACTGCTGTTTCAGGAATGGAATGTTAAAGGACCATAGCTTTATCAAATAACCAGCTCCATTTTAATTATCACTTCTCTAAACCTCCCCCCTCCCCTACATGATGCATGTACAAATCAGGTTAACTACATGACAGCTGATATTTTCTCATTCCAGAGATGAACTTTAGAACTTTGACTTGGAGCAAACATTTAATTGTTAATTAGGAGACCTTGAACAGTATTAGTTATGCTAATTTTATCCAAACTCCTTTCTCCAGTTAGTCTCCCCAGAAAATCAAATGGCTAATTCTCCTCCACTTGCTTCCATGTAACTCATTTTAGCAGAGATGGGAGTTACAATCATGCACAGAAGGGAGAGCAGTAAGTGCGAGCAGAATAAGCATAAGAGGCTGTGAAGCTGCAGGGATTCACTTTGACAATCCCACTGGAGGGGTTAGAGTAATCTCCTGGGCACTTGTGGAGAGAAGATTGCTTTAATGGCTGCAAACGCACTATGAATATATGTTAGTAAAATACATGTGAAATTCTCATTTGATTCACTCCTCCCTTTCCCCCATTCATTGCAAATTAATAGCTAGTCTCCTAATTTGGAATTTTGAGTATGTCATGCTACTGAAGTAGTTCACCCATTTATTCACTCGGCAAATATGACAATCCAATAATACTTCAGATATGTTGGAATAACAATTATCCCTACCATTTATTATCCCAGCCCATGGAACAAAGAGGTATCGTATTAAAAAGCACTGCTAATGTCCAGAATTACTGAAACTGAGGAAACACATATAGCTCTTTAGGGCTCAGTTGCTCCTGATAGGCCCAGCCCTGCACTGGATGTGGAGCAGATCTGCCCACATGAAAGGGAGATTCTGGCAGCATCTTCCAAAATGCCTCCAGGAGCTCCAACTGTACAGAAGGAGAGCCCCTGCTGCACTGTCCCTATGATGGCTGAGGGCGCTCCCCTCTTCGTGGCAGGCCAGTTTCCAAAGCTGCCAAGTTTCGGTCAGCTCTTTATGGGACATTTTATGCAAATTAATTAATAAGCAAATGTACAGCTGCTCAATACTTGGCATGGGGTGTGGCTGGGCTGAGGGGGGTGGGTGTCTTTGTGTAGTGAGGTAGGTAAGAAGGCGCAGTGAGAGGGGAGGCAGAGGTGTCACCTACTCATCAGGGGCCACTGCAGTTCCAAGCGGTATCAAGACGCTTCTGCAGCTCAGCTGTGCGTATAAAGACTTTGCAGGCTGTGGGAATGTCTGACAGGGCTGGCAAACGTATGAGTGTCTCATATGGACCCTGACATTGTCTCCTCTCTACTCCCACAGAGATGCCTTGCACTCCTCAGGCAGCAGCCTCTGACTCAGGGGAACACAGAACTGACATAGCTGGCACCTGTGGCACACCTCTGGGTGTCAGGGTCCTTTGGTGGTGTGGCCTGAGCACTTTTATGCTTGAGCTATTTTTAGCTGACACTTTGGCTCCTAAAAGCCATAGCATGCTTTAGGTAGACCCAAGACAGCTTTAAAATATTCTGTAGCCAGGTCAGTATAGAACCAGCCTCAGGGTCAGAGAGCCACAAGTGTCATCCTCATGGCTCTCCTTCATTTCAGCTGCATGCACCAGATATGGGGCACAGCTTAGAATCTAGCCCATTCAGTTTTTGCAGGGTGTCACCTCCATGTTGGAGAATGCACTTTGAGGGGGGTTGTGAGGGCATGGATTTTTTTTTAATTGATAAAAGGACTGTTCCTCTGACAGATCCTCTGAGATCTCCCTGGTTCTGGGATCCAAATTCCATGTCTTTTCCAGAGGGGTGGCAAATGCTGGCCCTCAATTAACTGGAAGAATTTATGTACCTCGGGAGATGTGTATCCTTTTGAAGAAATAAATTCTTGCCCACCCCTCTAATTGTGGTGTGTGTGAGTGTGTGTAAACAAACTTTCCAGTCAGTTTGATTATTCTATGCCTCCACACTACAAGAAAAATGAATATTATTATTTCTCTTATCTGGAACAAACTGTTGACCTAATAATTAATATCCAATAACTAGGCTAGGAGTAAAAATATAGTTTTATTATAGAAAAATTGAAGCATAGCATGCTCTACTTTCTATACTTCGGAGAAATGAGGCTAGTGATGTGTAATAATTTTTAGCAACTATAAGAAGGTGCAAGAGAACAAAACAGAGAACCTGTAGAATCAAAACATAAAAAATTGCCACTTTACACAACAAATTGTCACCCACTAACAGTTGGGCCTGTTGGCAAAAATGTTCATTATGAAAGATAAGTTGAGAGCTCAAAGTAAAGTAGATGTAAGCCTTGAAGATTTGCCCTTGAAGGTTGGTGATATACAGTTTATTGCCTTCCTGTTGTAAAAAGAAGTTTAACCAGATTAAAATTTCTGTAATCAAAAGAATTACAGAAAGTAGGATGCTTATTAATTGAAGGACCTCTATGCTGCAAATATTCATGGAAGCCCATTTTTCAATAAATGTTTTCACAAATATGTTAGACCTGGTAGAATGAGGTGTTGCAGATACTGAAGAACTGGTTGAAATATATGAGGTGAAAACTAAAGTTATCCCAGTTTGCAAGCAGATTATTTTTCATGCTTAATTGGTTTTAAAAATGTGTTTAAGATCAACATGTCCATATTGGTTTATAGGTTTTGGAACCTAGTAGTTACTTTTGTGGGGGGAAGGTGAGGCTTCAAGAAGTTGTATTATCATTGCTCACTGACTGTCTGCAGTTTAACATACTGACAGGTGCTGTAGATGAGGTCTGGGAGAATTGGGCATTTCTAGGATCACCTATTTTCAGTACCAAATCACAACATATAATGTGCTGATCATTATAATAATGCCAGATTTCTGCAGTCCTCTCACATGAAAAGACTCCCATTTGGTTCCAGTGGACATTTCATACATGCTGTTCTCGAATGTTGTATTGGAGAAGGGGAGGGAAAAAATGGTTCCTTCCAACTTTTTCTCAGTTTTCTCCCTTTTTCATACTCAGCAGCTTGAGACGTGAAGGCATGACATAACCCTGCCGCCCCTTTCACACTACACACACAGAACTGAAGCACTACATACCTAGAAGGAGCCACACTTGTCTTTCAGTTACAAAACACTAGTGGAAATGAGAATATAATTTGGCTCAATGACTGCAGGAGTAAACTGCAACTTAACTCTTAACATATTTTCCCCCTCCAAAAGAAGTAAAATTTCCAATAACATGTTAACGTCTTCATAGTGAAGAACTTTGAAACCCATGAGGAGTAAAGTAACCCATCTACCGTAAAAAGAACGAGGAGTACTTGTGGCACCTTAGAGACTCACACATTTATTTGAGCATAAGCTTTCTTGGGCTAAAGCCCACTTCATCAGATGCATGCAGTGGACAATACAGTAGGAAGATATATATATATATATACACACACAGAGAACATGAAAAAATGGGGGTTGCCATACCAACTCTAATGAGAGTAATCGATTAAGGTGGCCTATTATCAGCAGGAGAAAAACTTTTGTAGTGATAATCATTTCAAACAGTTGACAAGAAGGTGGGGGAAAATTAGCATGGTGAAATAGTTTAGTTTGTGTAATGACTCATCCACTCCCAGTCTTTATTCAGGCCTAATTTAATAGTGCCAAAGCAATGCCGCTCTGTCATGTACATTGGCCGAACCAGGACAGTCTCTACGCAAAAGAATAAATGGACACAAATCAGACATCAAGAATTATAACATTCAAAACCAGATGGAGAACACTTCAACCGCCCTGGACATTCAGTTACAGACCTAAAAGTTGCAATTAGTCAACAAAAAAACTTCAAAAACAGACTCCAATGAGAAACAGCAAAACTTGGAATTAATTTGCAAACTGGACACCATTAAAGTAGGCTTGTATAAAGACTGGGAGTGGATGAGTCATTACACAAACTAAAAACTATTTTCCCATGCTAATTTTCCCCCTACTGTTACTCACATCTTCTTGTCAGCTGTTTGAAATAGGCCATCCTGATTATCACTACAAAAGTTTTTTTTCTCCTGCTGATAATAGCCCACCTTAATTGATTACTCTCGTTAGAGTTGGTATGGCAACCCCCATTTTTTCATGTTCTCTGTGTGCATATATATATCTTCCTACTGTATTTTCCACGGCATGCATCATTAGCCCATGAAAGCTTATGCTCAAATAAATGTGTGAGTCTCTAAGGTGCCACAAGTACTCCTCATTCTTTTTGCTGATACAGACTAACATGGCTACTACTCTGAAACCTGTCACCATCTACTGTACACATTTTTATTAGTTTATAGTATTTTCCCTTTTGGTTTGGTTCTTGCATCATCCAAATAGGCCTGGACAAGCGGCTACTCCCACTTCCATCAGATCGGGGACCACCTGAGGAAAGCAAGTACCCTAGAATGCTTGGTAGTTGGTTCCCTAGCAACTGGGTTCTAAGTATTATGAGACACCTCTGTCCCTACACCTTATTGCTAGGACAAACTGGCCCAGACTTTCATCTCCAGAGATGATGGCTGTGGGAACAAGTTAGTGGTATTGGAGAAATAACTTGCAGAATACTAGGGAATGGCATAATAGGAGCTCAGTCACTAATTTCTATTCCCTATTTTTCATTAAGCAGGCGGAGACCCCATCTTCATTTATTCTACCTGGAGCCAGTGGCTGCTGATCTTAAAATTCTCTACTAGACAGAACCACTCTTCACTCTGTGCTTCCCCATTAACAATGTTTCTTGTTATCTTTATTCTCTACCCATGGAGATGGATAGTAGATAACCCTTTATTTACAAAGTGTTTTGCAACAGGAGATCAAGACTAGGCTTCTCTGCAGCACTGTTGTGGTCTGAGATCCTGATTCTCTGTGTGTTCTAATATTACAGATTACAGATGACACTTTAAATTTTCTCTGTTCTGACAAACAGAAACTGCTCTTCCTTTTGAGCACTGTATTTGTCCTTTTAGCAAATCCTATTTATGGCCCTTGATCCTTCAATGAGCTCTGTGTAGGAGGACAGCTGTCAGTAGAGTTACCCTGTATCTTGCTCATTCCAAAATCAGGGCCGAAGAGATTCTAATTTTGCCTCTTCCATCACTCCCCATCTATATTCTCTTCTAAACATTATTACTATTTATTTCTCTGTAAGCATTCACGTTGCTCTGTTATCCATCCTCTTTTTGACACTCTTATAGTTATGGGCTGTTTCCTGTATTCTCTCATCAGCTTGAATTTCCCTTCATTCCAGTGGGAATTTTTGGCTAAGGACCGCAGGATCAGAACTTGTAAAAGGAAAAAAAAAAGGGGGGGTGGGGAGAAGAGGAGGATAGGCGGCCAGTATAAAGTTCTGTCTGTTGATTAGTTTGTGGTAAGTAGTTATGGTATTTCAGTGGATTGAAACATGTGAATATGCAAAGAGGCTAGATTGTTTTGTCATCAATATTGGCTCTACACTCGATAGTGTGTGCTTAGTTACTAAACTTAATGAATTTCATTGGTAGTACACCTCCCACCCTTTGCCAGTGCTGACAGATTTCGCTTGTATATATTAGATGAATAAATTGGTTAGTCTCTAAGGTGCCACAAGTACTCCTTTTCTTTTTACTATATTTACAGTGAGTCAAAATTCCTCCATTTTGTGTGTGAATATATTAGAATAGCAATGGTACATATTTGACCCCCCACACACACACACCCCATGGTTGTTCCTTAATTTTTCAAAAATTACTCACTTTCATGTTGTATTTAGAAGCATCTCTAAGATGAGCAGCATGAAATCCATGGGAAAGTCATCCCTCAGATGTGTAATAAGTATGTCTAGACTATCTTTATATAAGATATTGACATGCTCCTGTGGGATGGTCTGTGGCCTTATTAGCGTTGGTACCTAGAAGAGAGAGAATGCAAGTAGACTTCACCTCTCATCCAGCCTTGTGCGCTCTGTGCAAGTGTCAAGGGGCAGTTGTTGTCACTCCGCTCTGTGAGCGTAAGGGCTCCGATAATCCCAAAGGAGCAATGGGAAGGGGTGAGACCGTGGACGCTCCCATTCCCTCATGCCCAGCTCCACAACATGGCTGGGCATTTCAGGGGCATTTCAGGGCATTTCACTGTACTCTCCAAAGGTATCAGGCAGCTGAAGGGAGGGTTTGTAACCAGAGAAACCATCCCTCAAACTCTCTCTAGAATGGTACAGTACTGGTACTATCCGTCACTCCGTTCTATGGTTATCTGTCAAAATCTAGTCCTGTGACTCTGACCGCATCATTTCAGTTTGCTGCTTTGGCTCATCTTTGAATAACTGGTTCGCAAATAATCCAAGGTAAAAAAATATAACGAAATCTGACAGCGACTTTTTTTCTCCTGCGATCGACCTAGGGGATGATTTTGTCAGGATTCATTATTGCGGATTGTTTGCAGAAAATGGGGATGATCCTGGATGCAAACGCTTTATTCATGTTGTCTAACCATCATTTACAGTACAAAGTGCCAATCCAATCATTCTATTCTGTGTACTCTTTTGTGTATCATGTGGAGCCTAAGGACAATAGCTAGTAACAACAGCATCTCCTACTTATTGCGTAGATTTTTCAGTACACCCCGTCCTTTGTCTGCTAGTTTTATTATGATTCGTTGATCTCTTGATCATTATTCTAATGCTTGTCATTGTTCTCCATGCTTTTCCCCCCTCACTTCATGTAATTCTTATGTTCTTCATCATTTGTCTTGTGTACATTTTGATGGTTAAATTTCTAATAGAAAGCTTGCATCTACTTTCCAATTTTGATGTTAAATAATGTTTTATAGAGCACCGTGATTACTGAATGTTAAATAACTGTCTCCTCACTAGTTTTCATTGCAAGAATTCTAGGATAGTAGGATATATGATGTTAAAAGACTGGCTACTAAGTTCATTAATCTTTTTGAAGTTAAGAATATAAATTACATATCATTAAAGTTACTATTGACCTTCAAGTGTGAAATTTTTCTCACTCTTACGCCAGGGTTAGTTTCCAAGGAGTTACTCCGGATGAAGAATGGTGTAACTGAAACCAGAATTTGACCCCAAATAGTCAACTTTAAAGGGCAATTGGGGCACAAAAAGTGCAGAACCCCTTCAACTTCAACTAAAGACACTACGTTTCAGGTTCTTAGTCCTCACAGGGGCCTGCATTGCCCTCGCCTATCCAAGGGGATATGGAGGAAGAAAACTCCCAGAGATATCCTTCTAGGTGTTCTGCACCAACATTTTGTGTGGTGAGCAAGGTTTGTCCTGTAGAAAGAGTTGTGGTTCTGCTTTCAGATGCTGAAGATCCCACTGGATTTTCAGGAGGCAAGGACTATATATGCAGAGGGCCTGGGCATTAATGCCAGTGTAGGGCTTTCCAGCACTCCCTTCCTGCTGCATGGTAGTGTGAGTCCCCTTGACGCCCTCTATAGGGAGGTATGCAGTGCCAAGAGGCTTTGGTAACTTGGTATCTCCACAGAACAAGTAGGGGTACAATGTGGTCTCACTCAAAGTCCACTTAAGGCCCCAGAACTTGCAACCCTGGTATGTCCTGTTGCCACCTACCTCTGGGTCTCGACCACATGGAGAATGTTCCACTGGGTTTTGGGAAAGCACTATGGAGGCAGTTGACCCTTTGTGTGGACTGAGGCAAATCCATGCTTGGATCTCGAGAGTTTGAACTAGGGAGGACCAAGACAGGGTCCTTAATTAGTACCATTGATCCGATTAATAGCCTCAGAGTAATGCTTTTTGAACAAATACCATTCCAATGTGTGTATATTTCACTCTCTGTGTTTCTGATTAAACTGACATAAATAAATGCTTACAATACTCAATTTCAAGTTGACACCAGTATTTACTAATACTAATATTAATAGAATAAGTTCTTTCTGGGGCGGGGGAGGGATGGGGGAATAGAGAGACAGGGTATTTCTCAGGGTTTAGTTTATTTTCTTCCCACAGCTCATATTTGCCCAATTCTACCTAGAGGAGCATGACCAAACTCCATTCCCAAATGGCATCCTCAAAATGCCAGCTTATTATATTGCCACTGGGTCTCTGTGCCGTTCACACTGATGATGTTATAATGAATACAAAATATCTGATCGGTGAGAATAAAACACTTTTCAGAATATCCTAACACAGGGCAGGTTGAACGTCATCTCCGATTCCTTGCAGCTTTATGATTTATGATCACTCTGTTTTAAACTTAAATATTATAACATGGGCTGATGACAAAAGGATGACATTTTCACAGGGTTTGACTAATATCCATGGTGGAGGTAATAATATATCAGTGATATTAAAATAAACAAAAAACAAAAATTGAACAGCTTGTGTCTCCCTAGTGCATCCCCAGTTCCAGCAATATCTTGAAAACATCCTGCTAACAGACTGATAAGTTAATGCTAAGCCAGCAAGATAATGTCTTGCCAAAGACAAAACAATGGTAGCATCATTGCATGTTACAAAATTTCAGCAAGTCATACTGAAACTCTTTGAAGGGGTGGGGCAGGCTGCTTTTAGTTACTACGTGAGCAATTACTACATACCATAGGTATTTATATGGCCCCAGATACCATAGTATCTGAGGACCTCATAATCTTTAATGTAGTTGTCCTCGCAACACCACTGCGAGGTAGGAAAGGGCTATTATCTCCATTTTACAGAGTGGCTTATGCAAGGTTACCCAGGAATCCTTTGGTAGAACAGTGAACTGAGCTCAGCGCCTACCCATTGAGCCAACATTCCTTCCTACTTATTATAAGTACGAGTTTCTGATGTGAGTAGTACTGATGTTCTTACAGATTAATCTAGACCATAAAGACATAGCTAATGACCAGTCAATGCATTGCCTTTCATTTTAACCTCACCGCATACTCCCTAGCAGAGGAGTGTCCTGTATTACTCTCCCATTCAGCAATTTTCCATTTGTAATAAAGCATCATTTAGTACACCATTCTTCTTCCTAACACATTTCTTTATTACAATATAAACCTTCTATAATTGGAATGCCCCTTTAGCTATAATCCTCTTTTTTTAAAATTGAAAGTATGTGAACTATAAAACCGTAAACTGTAAAGATATTTTCATGAAAACCTGTTATCTCCTCCTATGTAAAATGGAGTGAGGATGTCCTTGTAATTACTTTTATGGACATCTTTTTAATAGCCATGGGGAGATATATAAACATTTAATTATTAAGAAAGGAGTTAAGGCAATGGAGAATATCATAACAACAAAGTTATTAATACATAGAATTCATTAATTGATAATTATGGTGAGAGATAAGTGGCACTGAATTGTTTTGCTTGAAACAAGGTGCACATGCTGGTATTTACCAAGAACGTGCAAGAAATCACATTCTGTGTATCACCTAATGTAACTGGGTTACTTCTTGTGCCTTTAAAGGTCTTGGCCTTTGAATATTTTTTTTTCTTTTTTAATCATGAAAATATTATTACTATTTTTTTGCATAAATAGAGAACGTATGGACAAAACAAATGTAACATAAATAACAAAGAATAAATAAGCACGGCCTGTTTGCAGTGTCTTATGGCATCAAATACAATTTGAGAAGGAGGTGTAACAGCAAGGCAAGATGGCTGTAACAGCTGCCATTGTGGCTCCCTGTTCCTTGGCTTGCAGAGCTTAAGGGGTACTCCACATTCTGCCAGCTGCAAGAGGTTCCAAGGGTTAATTCTTGGAGCCAGGGATCCTGGTGTGCAGCAGTGCTCCAGCTAGTTCCCTGAATGCATCCTGTAAACTGAGAGTTAGAACTAGGCAGTTCAGAGCTCTGGCTTTATGGCAACTGGGGATTACCATGTTTCCATAGTCTCCCCAGGTACGTGGTTAGATTGGTTTTAAGGCTGCTTTGTACTGCTAGAGTCACTCAAAGCTGCCTTAGCCATTTCCAGAATTAGTTCCCATGTGTAAAATACTGTATTTTTTTTTTTAGAAAACAGTATATAAATACATGCATCAGTATAATTCCATCTATTATCTACTTACGCAGCATTATCTATTTTACTAATTTGAATTAAATTAATTCAGCCTCAAATATAAAGCAAACAAGCTTTTAGAAGTGTGACACTTAGGAAAACTGTCTGTACAATTTACAAATTGGGAACTCTGTATCTGCGTCAGGCTTCAAACTTCATTTTGAATGTGAAGCTCTTTGCCTTCGCTATTGCTTGCTTGCCTCCATGTTGGGCTGAATTCCTAGCACTTACAGATACAGGGCTGACAATAGAGGGCAGCTAATTTTAAAGTACCCAATTGCTGGAAAATGGTTCACGCTAGGCAAAAGCCCAGAAAGACTGGTTTAGCAGGGTGTAGGCTGGGGTTTCTGCTCAAGTGGGGTAGTTGGCAAGGTGTCCACTGATATGGGGCCATTTTCTTCCAGTCCATGTGGGAGAAGGAACATAGTATGTGGCAGCCTGTCATGAGTAAGGCCCTCAGCTGTGCCTGCTCAGTATTTCTGATGCCCTAATTAGCCAGCTGTCTTGCCTGGTGGACCACCCTGCCTAATTGCCTAAGGAAGCCAGGAGGTTGGTTCTTAAGCACTTTAAAAATAACTTTCCAGTTGTTACTTTCTGTTTTTCATCCTATCACATTCAGAAGTAAAACATATTTAAACCATATAGGGGAAAGATAGGGAATTGTAGTCACTAGTACCTGAATGGGGGGATTGTGCCACAGTTCTGGGGAATGTATAGAGGTAAATTATGTGAGGACTGGTAAGATCTAGTTGTGGTGGGAGGTGGAAGGGGCAAGGATAAGACACAGAAAAAGTTTAAAACAAATAGCATTAAAAACAAACAGGAAAAGTAAAATGAAGCATTTGTGCTGTTTCATTGAAACTGAAATCACTGGGATGGACATGCTGAAAATTAAGTATGCGCTTAAGTGCTTTGCTGGATCAAGGACATAGTGCTCAGTACCTTACAGGACCAATCGATATTTTTGTAAAGTGCACTATATAAATGTAAATACATTGTTATTAATGATCATCCTCAATAACTTTGATCATAATAATTACCCCTTTCATGCCTCATGACAAAGACACGTATACCTCCTCAGGAAGAAGAAGTTGTTTGTATCTTACTCTGTGGTAGCATGTCAAAACAGCAGCAGCAGCCACCCTACCCCGGGGTTACCAAATGCGGACTGTATGAATTGTTAGTTAAAATAGTAATGGGGTCTGTCTTCTACCCTCAGCGTGTAGAGCACACTAATATTTACATGCTCCAACACCAGCTTATTAAAGTGTGACTTACATCTCCACTTGTCACCTCTGAATTTGCCCAACAGAGTTCAATTGATAAACTTTTTGTGGACGATGAGAAAACTGCTTGGTTGAAAACAAATTACAGTGGTCAGTGTATAATGTATAAGCTCTATAAAGTTGCTTTTGAGGAAGCGCATAGTGAGAAAATTGAGGAACTGTAGCCATGGTGGATGACTTAAGTAGTTATCTCAAAGGCTATTTAAGAGCTGAAACACCTATTTCTCAAGCAGGAACTATGATTTCTGTCAGCATGTAAACACAGGGCCTGATTCTCTACTGCCTTATATTTTTCTGTAATCATTTAGGCCCTGATCCTGGGATAAGCTCCCTACATTAGACAGACTCCTGTGACCTCACAGAGCCCCCCTGAAATAAGTAGGGCTCTGTGTAGCACAGGCATTTACCTTCACAGATTTGCTTATGTGGATGCAATTGCAGGATCAGATATTATACCCATGCAAAGTGAGTGTAAAATGTTACTCCTGAGGGGCCAAGGATTCGGATTCAGAAGTATTTTGCACCAACTCTGCAAATATACAAAGAATGACAGAAATTGCAAGGAAGTAATAGTTTCGTGCCCTGTCCATCCATACCATGTGTGTCGGAAGCACATAGAGGTGGTGGTTAGCTGACCATTGTCAAAGCTGGACTTCTGACTAAAAGCTGTATTGTGGTTTTATGTAAAAAGCCTGTATACTGGACTTTTAGATGCATCAGAGCCTCCTACAGGTTTATGAAAAAGACTCTTCTTGAATTTCCCTACTCTGTATTTACCAGGCTTCCTTTGTAGTAAATACATATTGTCCTAAATGTATTGAAAAGAAGTTCTAACCAAATATCCTCGTAATGCAAATGATCACTCCCATTATGCTTATACACTGTCACAATAACTGTCTTCCACTATCTCATCTTTTTTTCATATCATGAACAGATGGCTCTGAGTTTTATGTAGGTGATTAATTAAACTACACACAACAGGAGTATTTTGTGCATGAACAAATTCCTTTTAACAAGATTTTAAATTCTTTTGGCAACCAATCTACTCTAGGTTTCAGAGTAGCAGCCGTGTTAGTCTGTATTTGCAAAAAGAAAAGGAGTACTTGTGGCACCTTAGAGACTAACATTTATTTGAGCATAAGCTCTAAGGTGCCACAAGTACTGCGAGCTGTAGCTCACAAAAACTTATGCTCAAATAAATTTTAGTCTCTAAGGTGCCACAAGTACTCCTTTTCTCTTTGCGAATCTACTCTAGGGGACAGGAGTGTATTTTTATCTTTTCCACTTTTCTTTTAAACGTATGCACTACCTGCCTTAAAACTAAGGTGCATATCTCTCATTCCAGGAATTAGAAAAGGGCTTAGGGCTTGATCCTGCTTGTTAGGGGGCTTATTTCTTCACCCACTTACTTCCGTGGTCCTTCTCACATGAACAAAGAGCAACAATACGCAAACTCCAAAGGTGCAAACATTTCAATGTTTATTGGGGTGAACTTCCAGCAAGCATGATTCCAGTTTCCTTCTTTAGTGTCCCCTTTCCCAGCTCTGACACCACAGAGCCTTACCTGTGTCCCTGTTCCCATTTCCCCCCCTTAGCAAAACATGATTCCATTTCCCCCACCCCCATTCCCTGTTTCCATTTCCCCCCCTTACTTCCTGATTGACCACAGACTATATAGTAAAACGTGAGTTCTGCTTAGCTATAAAACTTATCGTTTTACTGAAATTTAACTAACCAATCCTAACATATTATAAACATGATCATTTAACCAATTATATCTCACCATCTTAATTAGCTTACACCCAGCAAAATTAATTGTACAGCAAACAGAAACAATCACAGAACCAGACAGAGATTATACAGACAAACAATAGGGAAATGGGGACTACAGTGATAAAACAAAGAAATGAGGATTTCACATTTCCGCTATTGATAAGTGAGTTCTTGCCAGACAAGATGCTATCAAACTAAGTTTCCTTTTACATCTTCTAGGCACTTCCCTTTCTCTGGAGGTGATAGAAATACAATCCTGTCCTGATAATGCCTAACAGCCCAATAGCACCTTTGTCAAGGTTCCTCCCCCACTCTGAACTCTAGGGTACAGATGTAGGAACCTGCATGAAAACCTGCTAAGCTTACTTTCACCAGCTTAGGTTAAAACTTCCCCAAGGTACAAATTAATTTTATTCTTTGCCCTTGGATTTCCACTGCCACCACCAAACTCTAACTGGGTTTGCTGGGAAACGTAGTTTGGACACGTCTTTGCCCCCCAAAATCCTCCCAACCCTTGCACCCCACTTCCTGGGGAAGGTTTGGTAAAAATCCCCACCAATTTGCATAGGTGACCACAGACCCAAACCCTGGGATCTTAGGGCAATGAAAAAGCATTCAGTTTTCTAACAAGAAGACTTTTAATAGAAGTAAAGGAATCACCTCTGTAAAATCAAGATGGTAGATACCTTACAGGATAATTAGATTCAAAACATAGAGAATCCCTCTAAGCAAAACCTGAAGTTACAAAAAAGACACACAGACAGAAATAGTCATTCTATTCAGCACAGTTCTTTTCTCAGCCATTTAAAGAAACCATAATCTAACACATACCTAGCTAGATTACTTACTAAAAGTTCTAAGACTCTATTCCTGTTCTGTCCCTAGCAAAAGCAGGATACAGACAGACACAGACCCTTTGTTTCTCTCCCTCCTCCCAGCTTTTGAAAGTATCTTGTCTCCTCATTGGTCATTTTGGTCAGGTGCCAGCGAGGTTACCTTTAGCTTCTTAACTCTTTACAGGTGAGAGGATTTTTCCTCTGGCCAGGAGAGATTTTAAAGGGGTTTACCCTTCCCTTTATATTTATGACAACCTTATTTCAATGTGACTAGTTTGGAATGTGAAGATGTGACCGGTCGCTTCCCAGTTTATGGCTGCTTCGGCTGCATAGCCAAAGGCCTTAGCCTAAGAACAGGGCCTCAAACTGTCACAGTAAGAGAAGACCCTTACACCAGCAGACAGTGATTTTGATTCTTTCTTTTATACCTCGATAACTAGCTAAGTGATAAGAATACCACCTAAATTAGAATATAGGCCTTTACAGAAAGGCCTGAATATCTATATCCTTACACTCCTGGCTAGTGACTGCTACTGGAAAAGGAGTAGAGATACAAAGCAGTGCTGCTGAGCACTCACAATACTGCTAGGGATGCTTTGAAACAAATTCTGATGAGTATGGGAGAAAATTAGCATGGAGTATTGGAGAGAGGGTGTGGTCGGGGCATAGGGGCTTGCATTCAATACTGCACATTCAAATGTGTGTGGCAATCATTTTTGTTATTTCCACCATTGCTGTACCTGAGTGTGCAGAAAAGATGCCCTGAGGGGAAAGTGAGAGTAGAAGCATTCATGAGAATGACTGATGAACACCAGTATATCTTTTAGACTGTTGTTTCAACTTTATAAAGGTTATCTGCATGCTCGTGAGCCAGGGATCATATGCTGACTAAGTAGAGAGGGTTACTGAGCTTCCCCCAGGAACTATAATCAGTGGGGGGAAGGAGGGTGATGGGGTGTTGGCCCCAAACCAGCCCTGTGAAGGACTTAAGGCAGCACAGATAGGGCCAATTAACTTGAAAGGCCACAGAGGGTGGAGGGGTTGGCTTGATTGCAAATGACTAATAGATGATAAAACCCAGCTGATGGGGAAGCTTGCTAAAATAGGAAGCTAGAAAGTGTGCTGTAGACAGGGGCTGTAGTGTAGAAGCTGCTTGTCACTCCCTGGGCTTAGAGAGGGAAAAGGAGGTAAATCAAGGGAGCGAGAGAAGCCTTGGGATCCTGGCCCTGAGGAAAGGGTTTACCAAGAAGTGTGGAGAGGAGAACCTATTGGAGGCAGAGTAGGAAGCAGCCCAGGGAAAGAGAAGTGAGGGTTGAGATTGTATAGACCTTGGTGGCTGATTATATGGTCCCTGAGTTGCAACCTGGAGTAGCAGGTGGGCCTGGGTTCCCCTATCCACCCCTGGGAAGTGGCACAGGATTATGGGAAACAGCTGGAAAACTGGTCTGGAAGGACTTTGATATTCCAGAAGGGAGGAGTACCTAGTGACCTAGCCAGAAAACTGAGACACAAAGAGAGAGAACCCTGAGTTGCAGAGAAAGAGACGCGGTGGGGTGAGTGAACAACAGAAGGGGAGAGCTGATTCCCCAGACACAGCCACAGAGAGGTACACCAGTGGTGAGTGACTGCTGACCAGCGGGGGTGAGTAAAGTAATTAGCACAGACCCTGGGACTGGTAAACAGCTCCAGAGAATTACTACTCCTGGGGGGAATTGCATGTACTAGTCCAGGCTGCATTCAAGAGACTCAAAGAGATCCTAAGTTATAAAGGGCTATCTTGAACTGACTCTGGGAGGCTCTCATTTTGATGAACCTTTGACCAAGGTGTGTGTGGGGGGCAAACCAAGCTGAAGGGTTGAAAGGACAGTGACCTACCACACACCTATGTGGAAGATGGGCAACTTCTGGTACATTTAGTATGTGTTTAGACCTTTTATCATTTTCATGAGTGTTTTATCTATAATGTATTTGTCTGTAAATGTACTCTGCTTTGGAAGAGCTGTTTGGTTACTTATAACCACTGACCTAGACTGTTCATAGCCTTTGGAAAGAATGAAAACTGTTGGTGCTGAGTGAGGTCAGACCTGCTGGGGTAATCATGACCTGCAGTGGGGGTGCAGCTCATAACTCTGGCCTGGAAGAATAGGGACATGGGTCCTTGCCAAAGAAAGGTGACAGCTAGAGTCCTGATACCTGAGAGGGCATTCCTTGAGCAGACCACAGATGGGGTCAGAGTTGCATTTACACATGAACTGGGACAATGGGCTGGTTCAAGACATAGAAATGCTTCCAAATATTCTCATGAAACGGTGCCTCTCACAGACTTCAACGCTTGATGCATCATGGCATATATGGGGGGAACGGACTTTTTAGCCAGCTTCTCAGTCTGCAGTAACCACTGTCCTCTGCTTTCTTCATGTTTTTGGTTGTGAGTAACAAAAATAGTTTATCTAAAAATTCTTCTGTTGGTTCGGCATTGCTCTTTCATTACCCTCATTCAGGCTTTAGGTTTGATTGCCCATAATAATAAGAACTAAACAAATATTGCTCAACAACTTAAAATAATATAATATTTCCATTTTTTAAAATTTTGCTTCTGTTGCATTTGTGTCCACAGAATGAGTTCACTGGCAGGAATGATCATGGAAATAATTAATTTTAAGTGAATATTGTGGAATATTCACTCTGAAAAGTCTATTTCTTGAAGTTTTACTCGTTCAAACATGGAAAGAAACGTTCCTATTTTGGTACTATGGACAAAATGTTTAAAGTTGGGGATCTCAAGTTAGACATGTAAGTGCATATTTATGTGGCTAAGAAGTGGCCTGATTTTTCAAAAGTACTGAACTCCTGCAGGTCCCAGGGATTATTGCCCAGCTTTCGGTATCCATATTTTGGCATATGTGTCCTATCAAAACAATTTGAATTTTGAATACTGAATACTCAAAACAAGCTGTTTGAAAATGAGTTGTGGATACTAGCCAAGACTTATTTGTGGAAATTACTTAGCTAATAATGAAAAACTTCAAGAAAATTGTAATTGATTCATGGACAATTTACAAATGGTGGAAAAAGGTGAAATTGGTTAGTACTTTACCTGGTAACTTATTCAGATATTTCAAATAACAGTAATGCATTATTTTGCTGTACATATTTTTTACTATATAATTGAAGCACAGCATCATCATTTTAAGTACCTTTATAAAATTAGGTGCTATCTTGGCATTTGGTGTTTCAGTGTGCCTGTTACAGCAGTAGGAATTGGTTGCAGGCTGCATGAATCCAGTGTTAAGGGGAGATATATATATATATATATACACACACACACACAGAGGCTCCTTCATAGAGGTCATTCAGCATTTCTGACAATGTAACAAAGAGAGCTAAAGGGCAGCTTATCTTCCTAGAATAAAGGCTAACACCAAAAGGGGATTGATTCTCCTCTGAGATACATAGTCAAGAATACCAGATATCTTGAAAAATCTGCTAGTGCATTCTGTGGTTTTCCTGTATGCCAATGAATAGACATCCATGATATCCAACTGTGGATGCCCACAGAATTAAATCCTGTGGGGTTAATCCGTTTTAAACCTCTGGTTGACATCTTTCGCATCTGTTTCTCAAAAGTTTTAGACTCCACAGGAAATCCTCACACAACCTATTTCGTTTGCCACTGATAAGACTTAGCGGAGTTTAGATGTTTTCAGGAGGCAATAGCCGTTGGAAACCTTCCTTTTCCTCTTGTTGGTTTTTAGGGATTTTTTTCCCCTCTCTTTCTTCTTCTAGATAAACTTTGGATATTATGAGACGTAAAAGAAGATGCAGTTCAACCTAAGAGAAGTTTGGCCTTTGTGTGAAACGACTGCAGCAAGGTTCAGTTTGGGAAGAAAGGCTGAGATTTAAACTGTGAAAATGGAAGACAATTGTTAATGGAAAATCTGAAATACAGAAATTCAAATAAGAAAAGATGTGCAATGGTTGCAGTTCTCATCCTTGTCATTTAAGTGACAAGTTATCCAAGCAAATAAACATCCAGCCCTAATCTGCTGGCAGCCCTCTGCATTTGTTTTATACTTTGCTGTACAGTTTCTAGTGGAGAGGCATGTTTTATGTCTGGCACATCCTGACCTATTATATAGCACCATATATAATTGCACTATAGAAATAATAGATCTTCCTAGGATATTTTTCTCTCTAAAATTGTAAGTAATTCTTATATTAATCAGCATTATTGATAGGCCATCTCTACAACCCATATTTGCATTGGGGTAGATGTAACTTTTTAATCCAGCCTGAGTGAAGGATGTTAATCTGATCTCTGCTTTCCCCTTTCTCCTAGAAGGAGGTAAAATGCAAAGCCCTCTTGCTCACTTCCCATCGTGCCTCATGCTGGCCTGACTTTGCACGCTGGTGCATTGGTGATGTGGAGCCAGGACTCCACATAGAATCAGAGAAGATTAGGGTTGGAAGAGACCTCAGGCGATCATCTAGTCCAACCCTAGCTCCGAGCAGGACCAACCCCAACTAAATCATCCAGTTCCCCATCCCTGCCTGCCTATTTCTCACCTACCTGCAGAGGCAGGGAAAACTAGGCAAGAAGTAACCTGGCAGCTGTAGTTTTCCCTGTGTGTGCAGGGAGTCTGGCTATGTGAGTAACCCACCCCAAGGGAGCAAAGTAGACCACTTGCAACTCCATACTCTTTTACAGATCTGGTTGGGAACCAGAAATTACATTTTTTTCAGGAAATTCCAATATTTAGAACATACAATTTGTTCACGATCCGTATGAAAAGGAAATTCCACATAAATTCAGTTCAGGACAATTGAAATGTTCCGTTTTGATCATGTTGTTCAATTAATTTTTTTGCTTTGTTTCTTTAATATTAAAATTCTAAGCTCAATGTTTTCATATAGTATAAAAGTCTAAATGTAGTTAATTGAAACAACATGATCAAAACAAAATGAATTGAAATGTCACTAATTAAAACAATTAAAATTTTATTTTTTTAAACAGAAAACTCTACACATACTAGCAATATACTTCAACTTTGAAAAACCTCCATTTTTCAATGGAAAACTGTACTTCCAAACAGATTTTCTCTTCTCATAGCACAGGTCTCTAGATCAAGTCCACTGAGTGGCTCTTTCTTGTATGAGGAGCCCCACTGAAATGAATTGCCTCTCATTGTAAGTAACGGCAGCGTAATCGTGCTCTTCACGTTACAATTCTTCCAAAAGGCCTGATTTGAAATTTTCATTCTACAGCATTCAACCTTAAAAGGCTGTGAATGTTTTCTGTTAAAATATTATATGAAATACATGTTTGCTTCTGATGTTTAGATTTAATCTCTTTGCTGTAGTTTCTCTGTAGCAATAGATTCCAAAACCAGAAGGGAACATTGTGATCACCTTGTTTGACCCTTGGTATAACCCAGGCCATTAAACTTCCCCAAAATAATTTCTAGAGCATATTTTTTTAGAAAAATATTCATTGTTGATTAAAAATGGTCAGCGATGGAGAATCAAATGCGATGGTATGTGGTTTTTTCCCCAATTTTTAATTATTCTTACTGTTAAAAAATTATGCCTTAAAAGATTATTTATGTGTTTGTTTGTTTTATTGGAACATTAGTATTTCAAACTTAATGGTCCTGACAATATGGGGCAATACCTGAAAAGAATTTTGCATAGTGCAAGATGTGATGAAGCAGCAGCAAAGTGAAAATAGCCATTAGCCTAGACTATAGTGTGACTGGCCCAAATTGGAACGCTTGTAGTACAGAAATTGCCCATATTGCAAATAATTCAACCTTCCTAAAAAAGGATTACAGTGGTCTATTTGCCAGATGGATGGGTAAGATGGCCTGCTGTAACTAGATACCTGATTTAAGTAGAACACTCTTGTTTAATACAAACCTCTTTTTTTTTTTTTTTTTTATTATCTCCTCATTGGTATTGTCAGGGCAACCCATTTGTCTCAATTTCCTTCAAGCAGCACTTCTTAAACAATACTATAAAAGTAGCAAGTTCCATTGTGCCTCAACAAAATCATACACCTTGGGTTTTCTAATCTTTTAGATTTCATACAAGGTGACTATCTTTCTGTCTTGTAGAAAAATTAGCATCCCCATGTCTTGAAAAAAATCTTTGCTTTTGGATGCAATGTCCTATATTGGCATGAATAACATTTAACATTCCCAGTGCTACCAACGTGACTTCCTTAACTAGCGTAAATGACAAACTATCATATGATGGCGTCAGTGTATTAATATTCTTCACATATTAGAAATGCAAACTTCAGTCTGACTTCTGGAGTCCCACTTCTGTTGTGATTTTACAGCACAGGAGACAACTAAATTATTCAATAATCTAATAAAAAATTTCAGATGGGAAATTAAAAGAGCATAATTCTCTATTTGTTTTAGCAATAAATTAATATTCTGTGTATAGCAGAAATAATACTTAACATTTTATTATAAAGTGTTGTACTCACAAGAAAGTGTTCTATTAAACACTTTATGGTGTTATTTCAAGCCTTCAGCAGTTATGCTGATGAGTCTCTGCCTTCAAGCCCTTGCCTGCCAACACAGCTACTATAATGTATCATAATTCACCATTATAATTAAGGCATCTGTCTAGAAAAATGTGTTTTCAGTATTCTTCTTTTCATATTTACCAATATACAGAACACAATAGCATTGTTTTTCTAGCATGGGGTCTGAGCCTCCATTCTATTTGACTGTTCCTGTGAAGTACCAAATGCCCTCACTCCCACCAATCCCTGTAGGTTTTGTGGGCATTAGGTTCTTTGTAGGAGATGCTCAAAATATTTCAGAATAGGGTTTGTATTTGGTTGCTGGGGATCGGGCTATCACAGATCTGTATTTTTTTCCTATACATGACCCCATAACTCTAAAACATAAATGTGTATTGGATTTATTTATGTGGATCTTCAGGGCAGAGACTGTCTTAACTCTTTTTATGTATAATATAGCGTCCAGCATAATGAGTCCCTGATCCTGATAGGGGTCCCTAGATACTACTGAAATACTAGTAACAGAGTGTGTGAATGACCCGTATAACCACTACTGGTTTGTGGAGCCTTTCCTGGTGGTCCACAGAATGAAATACATTGAGAACCAAGTAGAGAGGGGATTGGGTGTTGAAGGAAGGTGGGGTCCATGAGAGGATCTTATCCACTTTGGAGATTTCAATAGATGAAAGCATTACATGAGCATGCAAGCTCTTAATTGGCATCCTTGGTAACAGCTGAAATGTGTTTGACTGACAAGAGATTGAACATATCTAAAGCTTGAGGCCTAGACAGAGAAAGACAGGGTTGGATAGGGGAAGAGCATGTTTAGATAAAATCGGTGATATTTGTTTTTAATACAGGGGTCAAGCTAAGTAAGTTGTTTTATCCTCTCCTCTGCCCCCCACTAGTGAGAGTGCTTGAGCAGTTACTAGAAGTTTAGTGTCATGCTACGTTCTGAAACTCAGGTTTCTGGTTCTCCACGCTTACACCTAATAATGGATTAGAGAACAAACAGTTTCTTTTTCTTTCTAAAAGAGCACAATTCACCCCGCATTAGAAAGACTCCTAATGATTTCAGTGTGAATTAAATCCTCAAACAATTGTTCAAAAATATTAAAAGAATAGATAAGAGACCACTTTACTCATCTAGACTGACCTCCTGCATAACACAGGCCATACAATCTCAGAAAGCAATTCCTGCATCAAGCCTCCAAAATAGTGGTTGAACTGGAGCATACTTTTTGTAAAGGCATCTAGTTTTTAGTTAAAGACCACAAGTCATAAGGAATTTGTCATCTCTTGGTAATCTGTTACACTAGTTAGTTACCCTCACTGTGTTTAAAAGAAATTGTTTCTTTCTTCCAGTGAATCTTTCAGACTTCAACTTCCAGCCATTAGAGTGTGTTGTACTTCTGCTACTTGACTAAGGAGTAGAGCTGGATGAGTAACTGTTTGTTTGTTTTGGCAAGAGTGGGGGGAAATTCAACAAATTTGAAAAGCTGCAAAAAAATCATTTCAGGTTGGATTTTAAATGATTTTTTTTAAAGTCTACAGAGAATTGAAAAGTCAAACGAATTTATTTCAGGACAAATGAAGCATTTTGTTCCCATAAAACTGAAGCATTACATTTGATTTTGACCATTTTTACCTGGGGGGGAGAGGGTTAAAATAATATTTGAGGCGATTTGGAAACAAAAAGTCCTTCAAACGTAATGTTTAGTTTCAAAGATGTTGAAACAAAATGTTTGGGGCTTTTTGGGGAAATTGGTTCTGCTCCTACAAACACACAATTTAATGAAACTGTGAAATGTTTCAGAGTTGCTGCATTTGCTCTTTTTTTTTTTTTCTTCCAAAAATAAGTTTGGGCTCTCAAACTTTCCCCAGCCCTGCTAAAGTGTACTCAAGTATCAGATATCATGCCACTACTGCATTTTGAAAGGTAACACCTGCATAGGATGCCTGCTACCATGAACACTTTATTTTTTGAGAACACTAAGACACATGGAAGATCAGCATTTCTGCTCCAGTATAACTGTTGTCCTGGGATTTTTCATGCTTTCCAACTTCAACTCTGACATAGCTGGGCCCAATTCTGTTTAAATCTTGCGCCGGAGCTCATTGTTGTGCTTTGCTTTGATTTCATTACATAGCTTTGATTATCTTATTGATGTAATGGAATTGTGCCTGTTTATACCAGTGAGGAATTTGGCTCAATTGACTTCAGGCAGGGGCAACTTCAACACAGAATATTTTGGCTTGGCGAGAAGGAGATTTGGCTTTGCTATGAGAGTCCCAGTCTGAGCCTCTAATATGTAGGCTGTGCACACAATGAAACAAATCCAGCCAGAGTTTTGTGAACTTTACCAGTTGATTAAGTCTGAGGCAGTGTCTTGCCACCTGCTGGCAGAGGCAACAGCTCTAAAGTATAGATGAACTCCAATATCAACTCAGTTCTTTAAAGTAGTTGAGTACTTGCTGAATGTACATAGTGTTAGATCATGTAACTTAATTTTCTGTGGATAGTATAACTTTGCATTCTCTAACCTCTCCCATAATATCAAAGGTTTAAGTATTCATAACTTATCTAGTCAGGCTATGCTGCTTCTTTTTTTAAAGAGCTTGTTAAATGTGTGTAGTTTTATTGCAAAAAGGAAAGGAGTACTTGTGGCACCTTAGAGGCTAACCAATTTATTTGAGCATAAGCTTTCACGAAAGCTTATGCTCAGATAAATTGGTTAGTCTCTACGGTGCCACAAGTACTCCTTTCCTTTTTGTGAATACAGGCTAACATGGCTGCTACTCTGAAACTTAGTTTTATTGATCATTTAACAACTCATGGTTTGTGGCAAAACACCAGTACAAATGGGCACACATTGATGATATTAAAATATGAATTACTGCTAGTTAGGGACACCATTTTTATCATTTTACAGGAAAATAATTCCACGCAAATCAATCTGTAGCATATGGGGGGCTGGGGCGGTGGGAGGGGGTGGGACTGAGACCAAAAAACCTCAAGTCAGTTGTGCAAGCCAAATTGGCCGCTCATGATGTGCTTGAAAAACTGACATTTTTATCAACCTGTTATTGCAAAAGATAATGTCTCTCTTACATATGAATCCTGCACTTCAACTGCCAAACTGGCAGGCATATGAATTGTATTTCTGTGCAGTACAAATGCAATGAGTCATATATGAGAATTACCCCATGTATTAAACAATGCCAGTAAATATAACAAGTGCACTGTGCAGTATCTGATAATGAGTGATCATCCCTGTGAAGTTATAAATAATCATACTTGAGATAATTACTTTGGGCCAGAACCTCAGTTAATGTCAAGTGCTTGATGCTGAGTCAATGCAGCTACATTGATCTATACTAACTAAGGATCTAGCCCAAATTTCTCTGTGAAATTGTCATTTATGTATGTTTCTTCTCACAGTGAGCCCAAAATATTGCCCCGGAGACCAAACTGAGTAACTTAGTGCCATGGAAGAAAGATCTTCCTTCCAGACAGAGCTCCTCTTTGGCTGACAGTTCAGCCTCAGGGCTGGAGTACCCTTTGTGAAACTAATGCGTCCAGCCCAATACAAACACCCAGGAAGAAGGACTGGAAAATCAATGTAGCTGTGAATCCTCTCACCTCCCTCCCAAAGGGAAATTTTGCATGAACAGACAAGGAACTCATGTGGAATATGCATAGAATCTGCAAAATGCAGGGAATGAATGATACCTGCCGGGTACCCAGAATCCTATCCCTATCTCTTACCACTTCCCACAGAGAAGAATCACAGCTGTTCACATTGTGAATCACATTCTGTTCTTCATTCATGGAGGCTGGAGAAGGATTTTCAGTGGTGAATACTGTAGCTATATGGAAGAAAATAATCATATAAAGATATATACCTCCTATAAGGTGAACAATGTCTGGAATGTTGTCAGCCAGCCATCTTGCATATGTATTTGAGTGGAATGAGGAGTTTATTAATTTTTTGTTCCCATTTAAGCAACCACACTTCATGTCTGTAACCAAATAAGAAGGTAATACGATGATGGTGGCAGACCAGGTGCCAGCTCAAGCCAAGGTCCACATGCCTCAATTGAATACTGACAAATACATAGCTGGAATCAGTCTGGCTCCACCTCCGTGTTAGTATTGGTTTTAGAACAATAAGGTTCTAAATAACAATTGGTTATACTTTATTGAATGCTTGGCAGTTGCTGCCTTCATTAATCTCACTGATAACATCTGTATCCTATATTATATAGTAATATTTGAGTGTTTACATTGGAAGCATCTATTACTGTGTGTAAATCATCAGACAGGAGAGAGACATTAATTAGTTAAAGTGCTGATCTCAAACAGCAGGTGTTAAATCCTGGCTGACAAGAAAGGCCCATTTAATGCCAGATGGACTAGAGTGGAACATAAAAGAGGACAAGAGAGTTTGTTGGGTACTCATCTCCCCTGCCCTCATGAAGATGAGTGCTGCAAGTGAATTCCCCCCATCAGCTGAGTTTGCAGCTCAAAGCAGAAGGGAATTAAAAAAAACCCTAACAAGAAGGAATTGTATCTTTTTTTGCTGCTTTGACTCAGGAAGGGGAGTGGGGAGGATTACTAGGCATAAGCAAAAGATCCCCAGTGTTTAGCCTTGGTTAGCCATTAAGGATTCACAGAGCTTGCTTCTTATAGAAGCTTCTATTACTTTGTGAAACCTAAGATTAGAACACATTTTTATATATATCCTGCTTTATCCTTGTAAAGAACTCATTTGTTTCCTTTTCCTATCTAATAAATCTTTAGATAGTTTGTTCTAGGATTGGCTACAAGCATTGCTTTGGGACTGGGAGTAACCTGAATATTGCTGTGATCCTTGGTGTAAGGGGAAATGGATCGCAAAGGTGGGCTCACGTAGGTGGTGAGACTGATTGGAGTACCCAAGGGGACGGCATATGACTCCATGGTTAAGCTGTTATAGTGCCGGAGGCACTTACACTTGATGCTTGGGTAATGAAATATAAGGATAGACTTCACACCCAATTTGGGGTTTGTGCCTTAGTTCTTAACTGTCTGCCCTGAGGTTGGTACACCCACTGTTGAGTCACTGCAAGACAGCTTGACAAATATCAGTTATGGAGCAAATTTATATGAAATGGTCTGTCCAATGAATAATTAGAGTTTGCTCCTGAAAACTGGTGGATTTTGGTGTCTGCTTCTCTGGGGACTTTTTTTTTCTTTAAATACACATACAATTCAGTGTAATCTGATTCTAAAGCCAAAACTTTGCTCTGAAATTTAGTTTCATTAATTCCAGGGACAAGTTCTCACTAACAGGGATGATTTAATAACATTAAGAGAAGTTGACTCCATCAGAGGTAGGGAAACCACCCCAATATTCCCTTTAGTGTGATGGTGGAATTTATAACAAAGGCCCCCCAAGAGACTCCTCTGAGTCATGACAGCAGCTGGATTCAGTTTTTTTTCTGGACATTTTATTTCTTTGTAAAAACTGCAACATTTCTGAAATTCATGGCCACGGAGACTCATTTAAAAGTTTCTGATGAAGACATTCAGAATGTATGCAGTAATACACTAATACATATTCCTATTACAGCTTGAACATCAAGATTTTTCCCATGTAGTGCATATTGGCTAATTTTGGCCTTTGGGGTCAGTAAATCTTAATACTCCAAATCTCCATAGAACACAGGCTGGATTTATCTTGTATTTATATTGCAGTGTGGTGGGAAACATAAAGCACACAGGAAAAAAATCAAGACCAGAAAATGTTTGGATTTGAGAGTTTCAAATTGTATATCACTGCTAGCAATCCTTTTAAAACTGCCCCAACTTTTCATCTTAATAAACTAGATTCTGTAATCTTTGGGTCTGATCCAAAGCCTACTGAAGTAAGAGTCTTTCCGTTAACTTCAGCATACTTTGGATCATGCTCATTGTGAGCATAAAAGAAATCTGCTTCCTTGCAAGCAATACTTGTGTGGCAAATGTGGTAATCTATAGTTACACAAATTTAATTAATTTTGGGAAACTGTCCCCAATGAATGAGCTGGCATGAGAGTTCAACTTCTAATGGAATTCCAGTTGATGAGTTTCATTATATATTTTAATGACCTCAGAATGCAATGAACATCTATGTAAACTTTTAACTCCATGAAAACCAGATTGTTTGTAGCAAAATTATTTGCAATGGCCACCAAATGCTGCAGTGAAATGAGTATAAGGGAAGGAGTGCCATTGACAGCATGATTATCTATCTCCTGTAATTGAACTGCAGTACTGTGCACAAACACAACCTGTAAAAAATAGCTCTATGGAGAGCCAGTAAAGTCTAAATTAGTGTTCTGATAGTTTTACTTGAAATGCTTTTCCAATCTCATTAGCATACAGCAAGAGAATAATAGTGATTCAATTGAACTTGGGAAGTTATTTGGTTTTTTCCAAGATATATTAGGCTGTGCATACCGTCAGTACTGTGCTACCACACATCAGAGTTAATGATGCTGTTAGTGTGATCTGTCATGCCAAAAAGGATCCTGAAAATAATTAGAAAGTGACTATGAATATGTAGATAGGGTACAGATTAGATATGTCACAGTCTCTTGTAGGAGGTACAAATTTGCACTGAAACAGTCAATGACCTCCAGCTTCAGTTATACTTAAATGAAATATCTGGACTTCATGTCTATTATACTCACAGTATTGTCCTAGTTTAATAAAATATCTACTCTTCTGAGCTTCTGCAATGCGTCCCCTAAGGAGGTGCAGTATTCATTTTAAAAAGAAAAATCTTTGCATAGTCATTGTTATAGGATGTCAATATTTTTCCAAATGGATTTGGCAGGAGGATTTTCTAGACTTTTTCTGTACCTTTTTAATAGCTAATAGTAAATAAAGCGTTATGGAAAAGAGACTGCTGAAATTGACAAAGGGAAATTTAAGATAGGCCAGTACATGTTGTCAGCTAATGGGATTGCTTAGGTTATATTTACAAATGGAATGGAGGAAGAGAAAGGTGGTTCTGGCATAACAAGACATAGCAATGTGCATTAAGAAGGTTGGTTCCATTACTGAAGATGGATTTCAGGTGATGTTTTCATTGTACATGAGTTTAGGTCGCCCTGCCCTGATCTGATGAGGAAAAAAACAAATTGGTGAATACAATTACATCTTTTTCATTGCTTTGCTCTGCCTCCTAAGCACAGAGGGAAATTGTAGCTAGCTTGCTATAAATGTTTACTTAATGTTGCTTGGGGATACTTGAGAGAGACACATTAGGATTTAAAAAAGCTACTTAATATATGTACTTGTGAGTAAAGCACTGAATAAGCCATTTTCTATTCAGATTATAGATGGCAAAATATATTGTATGGATAAACATTTAACATAGAGTAAACTGGATCTTAAACTAATCAAAAAATGCATTTGTTTACGAAAATGTTCTAGTGAAATCCCTGATGAATGGGAATCTCAACGTTGTCATTTCTAACTAATATTACATTGAGTTTACAATGTGATGTACACAGCGTATTGATGTTAAATAACATGGAAAGAAAAAGTCACAAAGGGACAAAGTCTCAGTATGCCTTTATGATAGGGAATGGATTCAGAGGGTTACGGAATGCATATCAGAGAGCTATCAAAGCAAATGTACCTCTCAAATTTCCTGTGGTGATCCACAAACTGTGCAAAGGACATAGATGGATCAGTAGGGGATGTGGATAAAAAAGGGAGGAATGCTCCTAGGGTCTAGGTAGTGGACTAGGATTCAAGAGATCTGGGTTCTGATTCCGGGCCATCATATAGATGTCTTTTGTAACATTGGCTCAGTTTCTCATCTGTTAAATGGGGACCACTGATACTACTTTAGATGTCAGGAGTGTTGTGGGAATAAATTCCCTGAGGCTGCTCTAATCTATGCCAAAAACCAAATCAGCTCTTGAGTTGCCCATGAGATTGGGATTATAGAAGGCAGTTGAAATGTCAAAGGATGTTGATGTCCAGAGGATTGGAAGTATAGGTGCTAGTTTTTTTCAGGATAAAAAGCTAAGAATACTATATGCTAGAAAAGTGCAATGCAAGTATAGGAATGCTAACTAACAGGGACAAATATAGTTGGTTGAAAGATATGGTAAGATCTGAATCTTTTAAAGGCCAATAAAAAGGTGAAAGTTTAATCAATGAAGATTGTTGTTTAGTGATCAGTAGGAAGAAAGTTATATAGTAGTCACGCCACTATTTATAATTAACAAGAGCCAGAAGGTCATTGTATGGAATTCTATGTGAATGATATAAGGATTAAATAAACACATGACGTGAAACCTGTGGATTTTTTTTTAAAAAGGTAAGATAGCTAGAACTGCAACTTCTGTCTTTATAAAAGAAAACTGGTATTGAAACTGGTAGGAGCATGTATTCGTGTTAGCGTTTGTCTACATTTACATGTATAAACTTTCAATAATTATGAAAGAGTTTAGAAATGGAACCAGAAAGGTAGTCCAAGTCCAGATCCTGTTTCATCTGCCTTCCAAAGATGAGGGAAGTTGCATAGAGGCAGATAAAGGATTCCATTCTGGCTCTCTTACCATAAATCCATACTCCCATAGTTCTGTTATGATACTCTACAGGATTAGAATTCATTATGAGTAGTAAAAATCATGCTCTGAGAATGCATTGGTCTTACAAGTCTAGATATCTGTCATATTAGTTCTTTTTTTAGACACAAAAGAACACAGAATATTTGGTGCTAAATTTGCAAATTAAGACTTGATGAAAACAACAAGCGCATTTATTTTGAATTTTCACACTCTACTTTTATGCAATAACATTTTAGCAACTTGTTAAACGCTTTTCTATGGGAAAACAGTTACCCTCCGGAATGTCCTATGAAAAAGAATGTTACCTGAGAAATCCTTTCATATACCAAACCTGTAGTCATTAAAGACTCAGAAAATGTAAATTTAGGCTGCCTAAGGGTGATTTAACTTATCCATCAACAAATAGCATCAGTGTTATGTGTGTATTGAATATCAGGGCAAGTATGAAATCCGTTACCATAGTAATGGACACACGGTAAGGCTGCATTTTTAAATACCAGGGCCCAGTGAAGGACAAGCTCAAGCTTTGGATTTGGTCAAGTGGCCTCAACTTTACAACTTAAAAAAATAAATGTGACCCATCCTGGGTGCCGAGAAGAAAGTTTGGGGAACAGACAACAGCCTTCTTTTTATCCAGTGTTCAAACGCAGAGTAGCCTCACTGTCCAGGATCTAACTAGCCTACTTCCACCTGAAAGACCAACATATTTTCAAGGACTAAATTAGACACTGTTAGACACTATGAGGACATTCTAAACACCTCCATGAAAGCTTGGTCACTCGTGCAAATGTAATCACCTTTATAACAGGAGATTGATTCATGCTTAATCAGCATGAGAAAACATTGGACAAATCTCTTGGGGATTGACCACTAATAGTTTTCCTAATTAAGCCGGGGTGTAATTGGATTGCTGTTGGCCTGGAAATATCAAGTCCATCCATGAATACTGTGTGTGTGTGTGCGCGTGCATGCATGTGCAGAATAAAATACAACACACAACTTTGTTAAAACAAAATTAAATTTCTACTTGACCTACTGAAAAAAAGGACGTGATGTTTAAAGCTGCTACTCTCAAGCTTAAGTCTACTTCTCCTGTCTGTATAAGGCCATTGTCTAAAATCAGTGACTGATATTCCGAGTAAGGATGGATGAACCAAATTCCCAAAAGTTTGATTAGCTTTTTTCCCTGTTGATCTCTTTTCTTGTTGTAACTGGGATGAATAAGTGTTTGTTTTTTTTCCCTTGTCCAGATCTCCAGTCCACTTTGGATTACAAAATAAATCCGTGTAGAATGTTTAAAAGCCAAAACTTTAGAGATTTCATGTGAACCAAATTTCTCTGGTTATTATGAGGTTCACAGTGGCTAATTTTGAGCTGTATCATTTCTGCTACACAGTCCTCTTCTGCTCTATTTGGGGCTAAGTTGTGGTCCCTCTGACAGCAAGAGCAATCCCTGCCCCCCAATTGTTTTGTGTGCAACAGGTACACAGGACAGGCTCTGAGGCTAAGAAAGAGATACCACATCATAACTAGAAAGCTCTCCCTCTTTATAATGGAGATATATATTCTTAAAACACCCAATACCACATTCCTAATGTTCTGGTTATTACACCAAGTCTTCTGCTTTCTTTTCCTGTTCCTCTGAGGCTTCTCCAGACCCACTGCTACTTTTGATGTCCGCACAATCAGGATTATCCTTCCAGGCACACTAATTTAACCCCTCTTTCAGTAGGAAAGGGAAAATGTCCTTTGGTCACACAAACAATATTACTTTAAAAGTGACATTGGGTGGTTCCTCTGCATACTCCTTGTTTTAAACAGGGAGTACAGAATTGGGGTCCCTGCAGAAAGACTATGTGGAATTAAATCCTCGGTGCTACTATCTCTGTAGATGAAGAGAGCAATTGATCAAAGTTTTAAATATATGAGGACTTAAAATAGTAAATAACTTTAGTTGAGAGAATACCACTGATCTTTTAAGGGAGATGATTGGAATATAATGATCACATCTACTGATCTCTATCCAGTAGAATAAATGATGGAGACCTTGGACAGGCAAGTCATCTAAAATGAGAAGAGTAAATCAATTAAAAGTAAGTGGTAAAGTATCTACTACAAAAGAGAAACAAAATGGTTCCTCCAAATAGAATTTTTTTTTTAAGGAAAGAAAATATATTAGTAATCAAAAAGGTTAAAAGCATGTAGTGATGGGGTAACATTGCAAATGCAGCACTTGAATTAGACATAGAATAGAGTCATAGAATATCAGGGTTGGACGGGACCTCAGGAGGTCATCTAGTCCAACCCCCTGCTCAAAGCAGGACCAATCCCCAATTTCTGCCCCAGATTCCTAAATGAGCCCCCTCAAGGATTGAACTCACAACCCTGGATTTAGCAGACCAATGCTCAGACCACTGAGCTAGCCCTTCCCCCACCTCAGAATATCAATCCCATGGAGTGAAATATATTATGCAAAGGCTTTTGACCTTTAAAAATATGTTGATTTTCTTCTGCATACAGAAAAATGTTAGCACTTGTATAAAGAAATGTCACTATAATTCATTTTTGCATTCATCTTGTATCCCCAATGACCAAGTCTTATTGCTATTCAGACACCTGTATGGGGAGCATTTGAACTGTAGTGAGAGTGAACTGGGAGAGTTATCTGCTTAAGCTGTTTTGGATATGGCAACCTCTCACATCCTGCGGAGACGACAGGTTCATATTAGTTGTAAAGAGGAGGAAAGATTTATGCGACAGCCTCTAAAATTACATAAATTAACATGCTGTCCCTCTGTCTTAAGGACTTCTTTCTGGACACCTGAAATGTCCCATTTTATTGGTCAAAACTTTCACTTGTTTTAGAACTACAAAATGTTTGTTCAAGATGCATTGCTAGAGTGGTGCCAAAATGCTTTTGTTTGCCTCTGTTTCACATAGCACGTGTGTATTTTGCCAGTCATTGTTCAAGGCAAAAACTTGTAATTTGTCAAATGGCAATGTCTGTCGATTTTGGGTCCATTGACTCAATGTCTAGCTAGTCAATGCAAACGCTGTGCGGTGGCTCCTCAGACTTATGTTAATGATCATGTATGAGTTCCTGGACGTTTCCCCGATGGCCAGAACCACAGAGAGAACGGAAACCCGTAAACTAAGGGTGATGAGGCAGAGTTCAGCCTTCCTGTAATCTGCCCTGCTGCCCCAGATGCAGCTTTTCCAAGCCAGGCAGAGCAGTTGAAAGAAATGTCCCTGACCGCAGAACAATTGTATAAATCATGACCCTAAAAAAGGTGGCTACAAACAGTCTCTTTTTTTAATTTTGAAAATGTGGTCACCTTCTATATAGATCAGTGATATACTACAATCAAGAAATACCAGAATAGCATCTTTTAGTCAAAAGGAAACCAATTTAAGGTTGGAATGTAGCTCCTTTTTAAGTCTTTGTTTCGTGTGTGTGTGTGTGTGTATTGGTCTCAATTTTAGTGTGGCATTGTTTCTGAGTGTAAATTCCTTTGCATTTCAGTAACAGTAATATGCAGAAACAATTGCTGCCAGACACCTTTCCTGCAATCTGTACTATCTCAATGTATGTTGATTATGATGAGGTTTATTAATTGTACATGAACTGGTTTTCAGAGGAGCAGAGCACATCCAGCTCCCACTGAAGTTGATGGGAGCTCTGAGTACCCAGCACTTTTGAAGATCTGGTCACTCTTATTTAGATGCTTAAATATGGATTTAGGAGCCTACCTTTCTGCACGCAGGTTTGAAAACTTCCATCATAGTGACTGAAGTGTATGGAGCAACACACACACACGTGCACTCCTTGTGCCAAAGAGCACGTAGTCAGGAGAGTGTGATTTTTAGTAAGGATTGGATCCTTTGAGGTGCATCCAACAGTGTTAAAGTTTGTTGTATCTCTGCTCCCCTCTAATACATCTTCAATAAACTGCTGTATGAAGCTTTGCAATGATGCATAATTACATTTCAGAGCTGTTACTATGTTACTGTCAGCCTGCATGTATAAAGAGGTTTGTTTGTTTTTTAAAAAGATCATTGACACAGTCTATACTTTACCAAGTGGAGATTAATAAGTGACTCTTTGATGGAGTACTTCATAATGGCTCCTTTGTAGCTGTTTATAAGTTATTTCAATCCAATGCATGGTTTAATATGGATTTGAGTTTTAAAAGCATAATAAAAATACTTCTATACACAGCAACTGATTTTTTTAAACATTAATAACTGGACCATTTATTTTATATCCAATGCACCTTTCCTGAATCAAGTGTTTTTGTAACCGCACGTCTGACTTCTGGGCGTAGTTTTGTCTCTGGCTCCTTGGGCTGGGAGCGCTATGGAGGCAGCCCACTGAGCTGCTGAGCAGAGAACAAGTATGTATTGGTCTCTGGTGATATTCTCCTATCAAAAGAAATTGCATAAAACTCTCTATCGCTGTAGAAAGTGATAATCCACTTTTCTTGGAGGTGATGAAGATGGCAGTGGGGTGTGGGGAGCTGAAGTGCATACAAGAAGCCAACCTGCAAAAAATCTACCTTGATGAATTAAGGGAGAGGCTTGCAAAAGGACCAGAAGGATTTAGGAGCACAATTGCCATTGTTGTAGACACTCCTGTGTCAATCCCAGGATATTGGAGAAATAGGGGGCGGAGGGGGAGGTAATATATATTTTTTTTCTGGACCATCACTAGTTGGTCAAATAGAGGATATTACCTCCCCCACCTTGTCTCACATTAATAGTCAGTAGGCCTTTTGCTTCCTAAATGCCTTTGGTGCTTTTAAAAGTCTCTCCCTCATTTGGTGCACACTTTTACTTTAAAGAACTTAATTTCTTACAAGCGTACAGAAATATAATTTATTCCCATCGCTCTAGTGACTTAAACATGACTGAACTCATGTATTGTATTTTTTGAAGGGACAAGGAGAGGAATTATCCTGTTATGTCATTTTTAATACCCAAATGAATGATTACTGCTGAGCCTTAAAAATCCAGCTCAGAACAGTGTTGGTAATGACAATGTTGCCACAACACCACTATCTAGTGGCAGCTGCAAACTCTGCCAGAATGTCAAATATAATTGTCAACAATTTATCCAGTGAGCTTTAAAAAAACTGAATCTATCTTTGTGGGGTTTAAATTAGAGATTGAGGAGAGACTCCAAAGGGGTTCAAAATTTTGGTCTGGATATTTATCAAAAAGCATAGCCTACTGTTTTGGTGTGAAAACTGGGTTGGAAATCACCTTCTTGTATAAGACTTTAATGTGTGAATGTCGGCATAGAACAGTGTTGTGTTCCTCAGTACTTTGACTCTGGGAACTTTCAGTGCTAGGCCTATACCTTGGGACATTTTTTTACATGCAAGTAACCTTCAAGGCTTTTTTCTTGCCATGATGCAGGCATTGTTGGTCAAATACACAATTAGACAAATTAGTCTACAGTTTAGGAATACTCCTGTACTGCTCACAGGCGCTGAACTGTCATGTATCTGTGTCCATCAACATATGTTCTACAATCTCTGACTGGTTAGAAAACCCTGTCCCATCCTTACATGAGTGCAAGGTAACCATCTCCTGCAACACTTTTCATCTGTAGATCTCAGTGCTAATGGTGGGCAGTATCATTATCCCCATTTTACCTCTTTGCCTCAGTATCTCCATCTGTAAAGTGACTTACTCAAGTTCACTCAGCAGGCCAGTGGCAGAGCCAGCAATGGAAAGCAGGTCTTCTGAGTCCTTCAGAAGTTCTGTATTCAATAGGCCACATGCCCAGTATATATTTTTATGTTCCTGCTGGATTTACAGCAGTGCAATAATCTACCTGGTTTTAAAAACTCCATCCCTGATAGAACTACAGAAAACAGAAGTGCATCTCAGATTCCCTCATTTTTTCAGGATTAAGACTGTACTCATCAGCTTTGATTCTCTGGGCCAGTGGGAGAATCTACCACAAAGGTGAAGCTTGATTATTCGAGACAAAGCATACTTGGGTACTGGTTCAGGAACCCACTCCTACAATAAAGAACAACTATGTTCCACCACTTTCCAAGGGGAAACCACATTTCTTTAATCCTGCCTTTGCCAATAAAATCTCATAGCACATCAGAAGAGTTGGACTAATGAATGAAAATGAGATACACTGAGGAGAGGAATGAGGAAAGATCCAGACGTATCAGAAGCTTATTGTGGTGTTTTGCTTAATTCATTATTGGAAGGCACTTAGATACTACAGTCACTAGAACTCACACTCCCTCTCACTCTCTCCTCCTACCCCCACTTCCTGTTTCCTGGGCCAGGGATCCTTCCCTCTCACATGGATAGGAGCCTTCAGCACTTCGAGAGAGCTTTCTGGATGAGTGGATCTGTGAATGTGAGTGTGCGCATGCATGCAACCACCAATGCTCCCTCCCCACCATCACATTCAATAAATCAGCCCCATGTTGTATATCTGTCCTTCCTATCTGAGAAAAAGCTACAGCTTCACTGTGCTGCATCGTCATGGTGTGATTCAAATGTAGTCATGCTGTTGTCATATAGTATTAACAGGTTGTGATGCTGTGTCACAATGTGCTGAGGATACACCATGACATGATACAAACCCTTAATAGCTGGAGATGCTAAGCTTATGGATCTGTTCTTTTTATATGATCCTGCCTCACTTATGTTATAAATAAAGCATTCTTACTTCCCAGCTTTTCCATGTATTTTCCTCAATTAGTGATAAAACTATGAGAAATGGTAAGCAACTTAGAAGGAAATTTGAGGCACATTATTTTTAAATGACTTTTCCCTAGTTTCTTATAATTTAGTTAAATGCATCATTTGGCTTATTTTTTTAATTTATTTTTTCTCAGTGAATTTACTCCCATGACAAAACTGTAACACTTCTTTTATAATGGAAAGATATGGAGTAGGTCCTCTTTATTTGCATCAAAATCATTGTCCATTTCTTTACAAGTTAAGTAGTAGGTAGAGGCAGGAGATTAACGTACTATGTACTTTGTTACAAGATAAATACATGATTATTTCTGTCTTCTGCAACCTCTCCTTTTGGTGAGGGCCTACCACACTAAGCATAGTTATCAAGTAATGTGTGGGAATGTTCATGTAACTTGTAGTTAAACAGTATTTTCCAAGTCATACCTATTAAGTAGTTAGCATTTAAGGAAAAGGTCTATATACTGTATCTGTGCCATTTAATTTCAAGCATTAATCAAATCTAGTGGGTAAAAAAACTTCACTAGTTTCCCATACCTTCACTGATCATAAATTTGTATTGGAGTGAAACAGATGTATTTTTCTAGCACAAAGCTAGGAAAAGTTTAAAAAAAAAAAGCCTATGTGATAAAGAAATGAAAAGGCTCAGTGGCCTGTTTTCAGCTTGAGTTTAAAATAAATAAATCAAAATGTAAATGTCATTTATCAAGCTGTACAAGTGTGTTTTACTAGATGACTTTCTTCCATTTGGTTTTCTGCTATAAGCATTTCTGTTTTGACCTCTTTCAGGTTCACAGTATCACATGGATCCTCAGTGTGAGAAAGTAATGCTTTTTAATCGGTGAATTTCACTGTTATGCATTGCCATCTTCACTTGTCAGACTTCCAATCCTTTATAGCCCTTCTGCTATTATATACCTGTAAAATGCCATTAAATGAATAAGGAACAGGATCAAATTGTCAGTTCTCACCGCATCGCAGTAGCTATGGCCCAGCTGCACTTGGAGTAGTGGTTTGATGATTATCCTTTTTTAAATTATTTTTTAAAAACAGGATCTTGCAAAAAACCAAAACCCCACCCTCAAAGCAAAACCAAAATCCCTCATATACTTTCACAGTATAAGTAATAAAACATAGTACACAATCAAAATAACTTTTCAAAATAACATCATCATCCCAACTGGAAATACTTAATATTTGATAAAGGTTATGGGAATCTCTTGTACATTTTATTTCCTTTCTCCTATTTAATTATTTCCATTAAATAATTATTTTGAGTCAAATCCAACAGGTGCTAATGTGGTGTGAGTCAAAATTAGCTCAGGTCCATGTGAGCAGTGCTTTATCTATTCCCAAAGGGCTGATCCAACCCCTGGGGATAGCTGCAGTGCAAGGCACTCTGGCCATGCCTCCTTTCTGTCAGGAACACTTTGCTGGGAGTGGACCTGAGAATTCCCTATATTGTGGGAAACTCCTTAAGGAGCTGATTAAGTTGAATTTTTATGGCCTCTTTGCACTACTGGGGTAACAGAGATATTTGGTCATCAGTGCATAATTGCATTTTTGTAGGTGCAATCAGGTAGTTAGATGTTTAAATTCTAGTTGATAAGAAACTCAGCACTAGGCCACTTAAAATAATTAGGTCTTTTATTATATTGTTTCATCTTGGGAATGTTTTTCCTTGTGTGCAAAGTTTTGTTTTTTTAACTGAATTATGACAAACAGCCATTTTGGCCAAACAGTTACTAATAAATTGCTTGTCAAAAAGATTATTTGAAATTTAAATGTAAAGGCTACAGTTTAATAAACAGTCACTGAACTATCCCAGCTAAACTGGAAAGTCGGATAAGCAATGTGCTTTTTCAGTTTAAGAATAATTATGACCAGTTAGCACCAAATTCACATCCTGTTCAGGGGGTGGGTTTTTTGGGGGGTGGTGGGTTTTTTGGGGGTGGTGTAGGTTCAGGTGGGAGTAAATAAACAGTAATGCTGCAAAAACTGTGCAGGGTGGGCCTGTCTGACCTGGCCAAAGGCCAATACAGATTCCCTTACGCAGTTTGTCCATGCCAGCGACAGGAGTCATGTGTAAAATATGGTGTCAGGAAGCAAAATGCACTAGCTATTTATTCATGTATATTTCAGTAGTACCTAGGGACCAAACAAGAATGGAGCCCCCTTTGCATTAGGCACTGTACAGACAGAATAGTTATTAGACAGCCCCCGCCCCAAAAGCTTACAATCTAAGTATGTTCCATCTGATCATAGAATTCCAGCTGTAGCTACAGAGGACCATGAAAGTGTAATCTGTGCAGCTCTGGGAGAGCACAGAGATGTTCAAACAGTTGCACAGTAATTCTCCTTTCCTGGACAAAACTTTTCCTATATGTATTTGTAGAAATGGTGATTTCAATTTGACCTTTAGTGTTTGTGAGGCACCTGTCTGTTGCATAAAATGCATTATTTACTGTATATTGTGGGCCAGACGTTCAAAAGAGCTCAGCACCCAACATTTGCCATCTGGACACCTAAATAATATTGCTGGTTTGAAATAAAAGTGGAAAGGAAATTGCAGCATTTTTTCCACTCTTCCCCCTCTTTGTTTGTCCTTATTCACCTTAATTTTGAAGTTCCAAAAATGTCTAGCAGCTGTACTAAATAAATGGCCAGATTTTCAAAAGTGCCCAACACCCAGAAATTCCTGTTATCCAAGTGCCTGGTGCACTTTTGAAAAACTGGCATTGCGCCCTACCAGTACTAATGCTCATCTAAAAGTTACATTAAATAAGATAGGATTCGTTATGATGACAACCAAAGCTAGTTGAACTATTTATCAGAAATAATAATTTCTGTCGTGAGCTCCTTATTTTAAATACATCCAGTCCCTGCTGGCTGGAGGAAAGAGAAAAATAAATTTTGTGGCTATATTTTAAGAGGTGCTCTGATACCATGTTGATTGACACAATATAAGACCTGAGACTGGTTGATTCTGTGTGGTAATGATGAGAGAGAGACACTGCAAACCCCTCTCCCCCACACCCCCCCTTTTTTTTTTTTTTGCATGTATTTGAACACTCTAAAATCTTGCAAGCTGATAGCTCTGCTCACAGGGAGAAAAGCAAACAAGGATATAGTTCTTGTGTTATTATATCCTCTAATTATTTACTTAGGGTAAATTTCATATGTGAGTGATGTAGCTTATTATAAGGAATCTTATTGGTGGGGATTTGTTGTAGGACAGCTGCTTTTTTCATACAAATAGGTTTAATTTAGGAGTAAAATTTTTGTGTCTCTTTCACGCATCAACTGTCACTCTGAATCATCCAAAATAATCTCTATTGATTGATTTTGGTAGCTGTGGCAGCATGAACATTTTTATCTGTCCATCTATTGAGGTCTGTCTCTGTTTACTCCAGCAGAATTACTATGTGACCTTTGAGTATATTAGGAAAAATGAGTATCCACTCTCAGCTGATATGAATTGTTGCTATTGAAACACTGTGCTCTCAACTGTGAAAATATTGTCAAAGCCATTGGACTTTTTCTGAATCATGATGTGATACACACAATGCCAGGTACTTTTTCAGACAAATAAAAGATCATTTGTGAAATATTCACATTGGCTCTTTTTTTCTCCCTGGTTTGAAGAAGTTCAAGAGAGTCATTGAGAAATATTGAATCTCATGAGGAATGATAATAAACAAATTTTTCAATATCAAATAATTGTGAAACTATTTGGATGATAAACCATAATTACATATTTGGATGCAGTGTCCCAGTTTCATATCTGCATGATGTCTTTGGGTGCTCATTCTTCACCTCAAATCCATAGAGAACTTGTGATCTAATAGAAATTGAAAATAGTATTAGAGTTCTACCTGAGCAGTCAAATTTCCAGTTGTTATACCTTAAAATAAAACTTTGTGAATCCTTTAGTTCTTTTTTTACAACTAAGATAGCTCATTCAGACATTACAGTTTTTTAACAATGGGAGACTATTAGTCATCCAAAAGCCTTTTTAATGTGCTTATTTGCTCCTATTCACTTTCCTGTGTTTTTTCTAATATAGAGTTTGTCACACTCTCTGGAGTGGCTCACAACCAAGACTGCCAACCTCAGGACAGATTGTCAAAAAAGAAGGGCAGATGCCCCAAATTGGTTGTATGTTCTATAATTGGATTTCACCAACCCAGTTACAGATGTGAACTTCCAAAGTAGTACAATAGTCTTATAATGGAGTCACAGTCAGTCACCTTGGACACTCCAGTCTATTTTGCCATTCAGGCAAGCTGGACTATGTGATTGTCGTAAATATAAAGGGAAGGGTAAACTCCTTTAAAATCCCTCCTGGCCAGAGGAAAAATCCTCTCACCTGTAAAGGGTTAAGAAGCTAAAGGTAACCTCACTGGCACCTGACCAAAATGACCAATGAGGAGACAAGATACTTTCAAAAGCTGGGAGGAGGGAGAGAAACAAAGGGTCTGTGTCTGTCGGTACGCTGCTTTTGCCGGGGATAGACCAGGAATGGAGTCTTAGAACTTTTACTAAGTAATCTAGCTAGGTATGCGTTAGATTATGATTTCTTTAAATGGCTGAGAAAAGAACTGTTCTGAATAGAAGGACTATTTCTGTCTGTGTGTCTTTTTTGTAACTTAAGGTTTTGCCTAGAGGGATTCTCTATGTTTTGAATCTAATTACCCTGTAAGGTATCTACCATCCTGATTTTACAGAGGTGATTCCTTTACTTCTATTTACTTCTATTTCTATTAAAAGTCGTCTTGTAAGAAAATGGAATGCTTTTTCATTGTTCTAAGATCCAAGGGTTTGGGTCTGTGGTCATCTATGCAAATTGGTGAGGATTTTTACCAAACCTTTCCCAGGAAGTGGGGTGGAAGGGTTGGGAGGATTTTGGGGGGTAAGATGTCCAAACTACATTTCCCAGTAAACCCAGTTAGTTTGGTGGTGGCAGTGGATATTCCAAGGACAAAGGATAAAATTAATTTGTATCTTGGGGAAGTTTTAACCTAAGCTGGTAAAAGTAAGCTTAGGAGGTTTACATGCAGGTCCCCACATCTGTACCCTAGAGATCAGAGTGGGGGAGGAACCTTGACAGTGATCAATGTTCATTTATACCAAAGATCACAAAATATTCAGGTTGCTCCAGTCCCAAGAGATCACTCACCCCAGGTCAATTTGTACCTTAAATCTCACACCAAAGACAACGCCTATAGCCAATAATGTAATAAACTAACGGTTTATTAACTAGGAAAAAGAAATTGGAGTATTTACAGGTTCAAGCAAGCATAAATACACAAATGAGTTTGTCTGTTATTCAAGAGGTGACAGAGTTGTAGTAGTCTGTCAATTCAAAATGTTTTTCAGGGTTAACCCAGGCTAAGTACCATGGGGATTTCTTTGCTTATGTTTTAGAATCTTTGTCCCTCTGAGTCCACTCAGCATGCAAGAGATTCAGTTTCTCCTTGTCAGGGAGTTTTATCCCCTTCACTCCAGAGTCCAAATTGATGGGATGAGTTCATGTGAAGGTCTCTCCTTCCTGGAGGAAGGGAGGAATCCAGTCAACAGGCCCTCTCTCCTTCAGTACTATGCAGTATCTCATTTGCCTTCAGTGGGCCATCTTGTATGCAGGCTAAGCACTTTACGTTAATGAGTGCTGCCTTTCGTCTTCGGTGAGTTACACAAATTACAGAGGTTTATAGTGCAATACTCAATGTAACTTTATATATGGGCATGGGCAAGATACATGGGCTATAGAACTTATAAGTAAGATCAGTATATGCAGCATCCTACAAGCATTTTATAAAGCCAAAACAATAAATATATTCTTATCATCATAACATCTGATATCTCTTTTGACAATACTAACACACAACTAAGCAAGACCGGTTTTCAGCTATGCATTTAGAAGTGTTCAGTGGGGGCTTTGGCATGAGCTGGCACCTGGTCTGCCGGTGTCACATTTGCTGCTACTCACTTTCCTGTGTTTTTTCTAGTGTAGAGCTGTAGGCTAAATAGTTGATTTTACAAGATTTTTATGGAATTTCTTACCAGAATTCATTTAGAACATTTTTGGGACCTTTTGATTTTTTAAGTCACATTTCACTTAATCAAAACAGAAAAAACAGAAGAATACTGTAACTTAGTGTCTTGTAAAAACTATGCAGTGAGTAAAAGCTGATTTCATTGTTTCTGCCAGAAGTGGACATGGGAGAGCAGCTATCTTTGCAAATGTTTTCAGTGACTTATTAGGTTCCAGAAGCGGCTACTGCTCTATTTAGGGAAGATAGACAGATCAATATAGATATATAATACACATATGCAGTGAATAGGGCACTAGGATTTAGGAGACCTGGGTTATAATACTGGACATGCTTTATAACCTTGGATAAGTCATTTCACCTCTCTGTAAAATGGAGATGAAAATTACCTTCCTTTGTCAAGTATCAGAAGGGTAGCTGTGTTAGTCTGGATCTGTAAAAGCAGCAAAGAGTCCTGTGGCACCTTATAGACTAACAGACCTATTAGAGCATAAGCTTTTGTGGGTGAATACCTACTTTGTCTGATGCATGTCAAGCATGCACTTCCTTTGTCAAGTGCTTCGAAATCTTTGGATTAAAAACTCTTTACTGGGTTTTGGATTAGGTCACTATAGTTCATAGAGGTCTGAACCAGGACCTTTAAGAGCTGTACATATTATTAGCCTTTACATACACATGTTTCACATTTGGTAGAATAGAAGACTGTGATTGCAGCTGATAGTGGGAGGAGTAGGGCAGAGTGCATTCCAGATTGTGGGGCTATTTTATAAGTGATGAAGACTGGTGAATGCAATATGGCCAAAGCATGTGTGGACAGTAGGAAGGAAGGGTAAACCAGGGTATTGGGGCATGGTAAAAGACCACAAAAATATAGATGCATATCCAGAGAACCCACAAGCAGCTGTACTCCACCTGACATTAATATTGGCTTTATTTAACAACTTCTTTAATTATTAGGAATATTTGTAACCAATGTATTCAGGGCCTGACTGTTATGCTATGATTTGTACTTTATTCTGAGAGTAATCCTGGCTTCATTGGGACTACTCTTGGCATAACGTAGAGCTCAGCATGATTAAGGGTGGAAGAATTGTGTGCTAAATTACTAGATGATAAATTCGGGGAAAGTAAGGGGATCTTGCAAACATAAGTGGGGACAGTCATGGCAAAGGATTCCTTCCCACCCTGGTTTATGTTCCATGAACTGGGTTATAGAAAGCCCTACGCTACTCTTATTTTGTGAAATTATTATATGCCCTGGAAAGGGAAGACTTTCTACAATTTGGCCATTTGCCCAAACTACCTTACTGGCTAGAGGCAAACAGCACAGAGCCAGGGGAAAACTCAAGCAGTAATTGGACCCAAAAGAAAGAGGTAAATCACTTGTCCACAGTGTGCATAACATTTTAGCAAAGTTTAGGTTTTAAAATAATTCTTGTGACACTTCAGTTTATTTTAAACATATTTTTAACTTTGATCTTAAAGCTAAGCAGATTGTTTTAAAATACTATAAAACTAGGGCATCAAATTCTCTGCTGACCTAAATGAACAAAACAGCACTGAAGTAAATACAGCTGCACCTATTTTCATCAGCAGAGAATTTAGCCCAGGATTTCTAGGAGAGAGCTGCAGGTTAAAAATCTATTGGATATCATCTTTATGTATCCTTTTGGCTTATGATATCTAAACAGAGCCTAACACCAAGAGTTTTTTTTTCCTTAGATAAGTCAGTGGGCCTACTGCCTTCATAATAAGCTTTTGCATGATTGGGGTCTTGGAGATAAAGTGGTAAATGGTGATGGTTTACTACTCTTCCTCTTTGATCTCTCTGATAGATTTTTGGGGGTTGTCTCCCCCACCCCTTTCTCAGGATCTGATGCAATACCCATTGATGTAAATGGAAACACTTCTTTCTATTTCAGTGGGCATTATACTAGACCACAAGATATTTAATATTGCAGGATTCTGGAATAACTGGACAACATTTAAGGTTTTGCCTGTCATTAAGTTCCACTCCCATTTTGGAAGCTGCCTTTTGAGGTGGTGTTTGCAAGGCATAACATATGCTGATGTTCAATATTTATAGTAGAAGTCATTAGGATGTTAATATTTGCCAGGCCATTATCACACAATAACCTAACCGTGTTCTTAACACTGAGGGCCACATAAGTACCTATATAAAAATCATTGTGTGATAATTCATGACAAATGTTGACTTTTTTCTAATGAGGATCATTGCATCTTACCTTGACTTTAGGACAGTTTGAATAATGAGAAAAATCTATCTTCTAGCTTTATTCCCATCTTTATGGTGATAGCTCTTTGAGTCTTCCTTCTCCATTCCAGTCTGTTAGAAATCAGTTCCTCAAACTCTGCAACTAATCAAATCCTTTTGTATAACATCCACCCACTTAGTTTTGATTCTTCCAACCCTTCTCTTGCCTTCCAATTCTAAGTTTAACACCCTTTTTCCTATATATTCTTCCAATCTTCTTTTCACATGCACAAGCCATCTAAATGTGGATTCCCTCAGCTTTTCTGTAATTGGTACCACTTTATGCTTCCCCTAAGTTGTGTGTTCTGGACACTGTCCATCCATATAACTCCAAGCATCCGTCTTAACATTGTCATTTCTACTGTATTCAAGATCTGCTCCTATCTCTTCCTCAGTGCCTAGCATCTGGAGCCAAAAGTGCACAGATCACTCTGCTCACTTCTCTCCATTTAGTCCATACTTTTCCTATTCTGCATAAGTTCATCACTGAACTTTCAGCATTACCCTGTACTTTCAATTTCTCTGTAGTGTGGTAACAGCACCCTCACGCACGTCCTGGACAAGTCTGATTTAGTCCTCAGGTATCTGTTTCATTTTCATACACCACAAGATGATTTCTCTGGGAACATGGTTATAAGCCTTCTGAAGATCAATGAATACTATTTGCAGGGGTTTTCCTCTTTTGTTTCTTTTTTTTTTTTTTTTTTGCACAAGCAATCTTAGAGCAGATATAACATCCATTGTTGACTTGCCTGGCATGCACCCAAATTGATTATCAATGATTACTTTTCTTCACAGTATGTTATCAATTACTTTTTCAGAGTTTATCATATATTTAATGAGTTTAATGCCAGGGCAGTTACCATAGTCTTGCATGTAACAAGAAGGGTTTCTTCAGGTATGTTGGCAACAAGAAGAAAGCCAAGGAATGTGTGGGCCCCTTACTGAATGAGGGAGGCAACCTAGTGACAGAGGATGTGGAAAAAGCTAATGTACTCAATGCTTTTTTTGCCTCTGTTTTCACTAACAAGGTCAGCTCCCAGACTGCTGCGCTGGGCATCACAAAATGCGGAAGAGATGGCCAGCCCTCTGTGGAGATAGAGGCGGTTAGGGACTATTTAGAAAAGCTGGACGTGCACAAGTCCATGGGGCCGGACGAGTTGCATCCGAGAGTGCTGAAGGAATTGGCGGCTGTGATTGCAGAGCCACTGGCCATTATCTTTGAAAACTCGTGGCGAACCGGGGAAGTCCCGGATGACTGGAAAAAGGCTAATGTAGTGCCAATCTTTAAAAAAGGGAAGAAGGAAGATCCTGGGAACTACAGGCCAGTCAGCCTCACCTCAGTCCCTGGAAAAATCATGGAGCAGGTCCTCAAAGAATCAATCCTGAAGCACTTGCATGAGAGGAAAGTGATCAGGAACAGCCAGCATGGATTCACCAAGGGAAGGTCATGCCTGACTAATCTAATCGCCTTTTATGATGAGATTACTGGTTCTGTGGATGAAGGGAAAGCAGTGGATGTATTGTTTCTTGACTTTAGCAAAGCTTTTGACACGGTCTCCCATAGTATTCTTGTCAGCAAGTTAAGGAAGTATGGGCTGGATGAATGCACTATAAGGTGGGTAGAAAGCTGGCTAAATTGTCGGGCTCAACGGGTAGTGATCAATGGCTCCATGTCTAGTTGGCAGCCGGTATCAAGTGGAGTGCCCCAAGGGTCGGTCCTGGGGCCGGTTTTATTCAATATCTTCATAAATGATCTGGAGGATGGTGTGGATTGCACTCTCAGCAAATTTGCGGATGATACTAAACTGGGAGGAGTGGTAGATACGCTGGAGGGGAGGGATAGGATACAGAAGGACCTAGACCAATTGGAAGATTGGGCCAAAAGGAATCTGATGAGGTTCAATAAGGATAAGTGCAGGGTCCTGCACTTAGGACGGAAGAACCCAATGCACAGCTACAGACTAGGGACCGAATGGCTAGGCAGCAGTTCTGCAGAAAAGGACCTAGGGGTGACAGTGGACGAGAAGCTGGATATGAGTCAGCAGTGTGCCCTTGTTGCCAAGAAGGCCAATGGCATTTTGGGATGTATAAGTAGGGGCATAGCGAGCAGATCGAGGGACGTGATCGTTCCCCTCTATTCGACATTGGTGAGGCCTCATCTGGAGTACTGTGTCCAGTTTTGGGCCCCACACTTCAAGAAGGATGTGGATAACTTGGAGAGAGTCCAGCGAAGGGCAACAAAAATGATTAGGGGACTGGAACACATGAGTTATGAGGAGAGGCTGAGGGAGCTGGGATTGTTTAGCCTGCAGAAGAGAAGAATGAGGGGGGATTTGATAGCTGCTTTCAACTACCTGAAAGGGGGTTCCAAAGAGGATGGCTCTAGACTGTTCTCAATGGTAGCAGATGACAGAACGAGGAGTAATGGTCTCAAGTTGCAGTGGGGGAGGTTTAGATTGGATATTAGGAAAAACTTTTTCACTAAGAGGGTGGTGAAACACTGGAATGCGTTACCTAGGGAGGTGGTAGAATCTCCTTCCTTAGAGGTTTTTAAGGTCAGGCTTGACAAAGCCCTGGCTGGGATGATTTAACTGGGAATTGGTCCTGCTTTGAGCAGGGGGTTGGACTAGATGACCTTCTGGGGTCCCTTCCAACCCTGATATTCTATGATTCTATGTCTCCTTTTCTCTTAAATATTGGTACTAATGTGCTCTTTCTCCAGGCATCAGGAAATTGCTCAATCCTCATGCTGAAAGTAAACAATTGTGTCAATATGTTCACCTCTACTTCTACTGGTATGTCATTGGGGCTGCAATTTTTCTTATTTTTCATGTTGTACAATGCTTCTGCAACTTTTTCTTCTAGGACTGGTGCCACCAGATCCTGGCTTGGTTTTATAATTTGGCTGGTTCTCTTGGATTCACTTAATTCATAAGATTTCAAATTAATTTTTCTTGTTCCTTAATCTGATTCTTATTGATTAATGTATTTCCAATTTCATCTTTAATGACTGAAATCTCACCGATGCCTTTAGTTCTCTTATTGTAGTATTTGCCAGTCTATGTACTTGTTTCTCACCCTCTTTCATTTCAAGATGGGAATAGAAGTTTTCCATGACTTTAGCCGTAGCAGCTGCCACCTCTTTCTTCACTATCTTTTTTGGCTTTTTAATGCTTCTGAAAATCCTGCTGTTGAAGTGCCACTTGCCAAAGTTTTAAAACACTTTTTCTTTTCCTTCACGGCCTCTTTGGGGAAAAAGCCTCTTGCTTTTTTCATCAGGAAGGCTCTTTGCACATTCTTGAATTCTGCTTGCAATATGATTCCACAATTGGCTTGTATTTTCTCTTAATCCTTCTACACAGATCTTCTCGAACATTTTACTTTTAAACTCCTTGTTAACTTCATTAATTTTCCACCACTTGGTTGCCTGTACTGCTTTTAGACCATTTTTTCTTACATACAATATGTGTCCATAGTCAAAAACCATCATGCTATGCTGCATTGCAATACTTTCCTCTGGGATGACCTTTCAATTTTTGGCTTTTCAGCTCAGCTTGGTTTATAAGAAAATAATCTAGCTGTGCTCTTATACTGTCAGTCTTACAGGTAATCATAGTTTCTTTCTCTTTGGCGAAAAATGAATGAATGGCAACCAAATCATATGTCTTGGCTTTCTTGTTCCTCTGTCCATATCCATAGTTGTCATGGTACCTTTTGAAGCCTTTGCCATCTCTCCCCATGTGACCGTCAAGTTTGGCTCCTTCATTCTTTATCCCTCTCTGTATAACATTGCCCATTTCCCCCCAGAAATCATCTTTTTTTCTTGTTTGTGACATCCCTCTTGCGGTGCATATGCACATATAACATACTACATTTTCAAGAGCTAATTTACCAAAACAACAAGGAGTCTGGTGGCACCTTAAAGACTAATAGATTTATTTGGGCATAAGCTTTCATGGGTTAAAAACCCACTTTTTCAGATGCATGGAGTCCAAATTACAGGTGCAGACATTATTATATTGACAGGTGAAGAGAAGGGAGTTACCTCACAAGTGGAGAACCAGTGTTGACCGGGTCAATTCAATCCGGGTGGATGTAGTGTACTCCCAATAATTGATGAGGAGGTGTCAATTCCAGGAGAGGTAAAGAGTGGGTTTTTTTTTTTTGGTTTTTTTTGTGGTGAGCCAGCCACTCCCAGTCCCTATTCAAGCCCAAATTAATGGTGTTAAATTTGCAAATGAATTTTAGTTCTGCAGTTTCTCTTTGAAGTCTGTTTCTGAAGGTTTTTTGTTCAAATATGGCTACTTTTAAAACTGTAAAGTTATCCTGTCATTTGTCTTATCCACAGCTACTACACATTCCCGCATCACTTGTCTAAAACCATCTAAACTCCATTTCTCTTTTTCAATGTACCATAGTATAGTAGCTTATGCCTTCCCCAATATCTCTTGCCTTTGCTCCCTTCCATTTGGTATCTTGAAGCAGACAATCTGTACTTTCCTTTTCATCAGCATCTGAGCCAGCTCTGCGCTTCTTCCAGTTAAAGTCTCTGTATTCCAAGATGCCAACCTTTATTTTTGGGACTCTTCTTTGATGACACCCAACCAGAATGCTAGGGATATCCATCTTTGAAGTAGCATTTAGACGAGGGCACTATATTTTGCTTCTGAGGAATCTCCTAGTTATATAGGTCATACGAAGGACTCATTTAATGGATTTCTTTGTAAAGTTTTACAGCTGGTGGCCAGACTGATGCCAGCCCTGCTTTCTCAACCAGGCTTGGGAATGGCTATGGTGGAGTTAATGGAAAAAACTTAATTACAAATAACTTGTCAATGAGGAAATGCCAAAAATCTCAACACTTTCTTTTTACAAAAATAAAGAAAAAGTTACAAAAATAAAACAAAAGAAACAACAACAACAAATCAAGCTACATAATGAACCAATAACACAATAGTCCAGGGGTATATAACAATGAAGTATCTGTCTGGTGTAATATGTAGAGAATATTTAGGTGATATACAGTTATAGGAATCCAAATATTGCAATTCATAGATCTGAAGGCCATAGGGGACCATTAGATCATCTAATCTAACCACCTATATAACCTACAGAATTTCACTGTGAGACTGATAGAGCATATCAACCCTGCACTGGCAACACAGGGGTTAACAAACTGTTGTGGGCCCAAGAGGCCACACCCCTTTCCCTTTGCTGGGCATGCTCCTGAGCATATAAAAGGAACATATAAAATTTCATTATGGACTGACTGAAGAGGAGACCAGACATGCACTGCAGGCTCCTGTGAGGGAGCTGGCAAGACTCCAGACTGCCGAGGTCAAGGCCCCTGACTCCTCCGAGGGGAATCAGTCAACTGCAGGGACACTGAGCCACTGCCAGCAGAGAAGATATCCAAGGTGGGCCTAAGGGTAGGAAGCGAACAGAGGATGTGTTTGGGGACATAGAGAACTGAACCCTGCATGCGGGTAATTGATTTCATAGGGCCCTGGGTCAGAACCTAGTATGGCAAGGTGGGCCTGAGTTCCCCTGCACTTCCTGCTAAGAATTGCTATCCTTGGAGTGGGTGGTCCTGTGGACTCTTACTGTTAGGCATTGCTGCCCAGAAAGAAGGTTGCCCTGTGGACTCTTGCTGCTAGGTGCCACAGCGACTGTAAAGAGGGTGACCCTCCCCCCCCCCCTTGAATCTCTGCTGACCCCCTTGACGAATGATTGAATCTTATTATTGTTGGGTATAATGTCTCTCCAATTTATAAGACAAGAAGATGGAATAAATACAGTGGTCTATATGAAACTCTGTGGTATTTCCAGTACTGAAGGATAATTTTAATAGCTATGGTTAATATGTAAACAATTTCTCTCATCAAAATGTGTGTGCTCAAAGTTGATAACATAAAATGATCAGCACAATTGTTAAAACTAGTTCATTAGGTTTTTTTGAGAGAGAGAGATCAATAAGTTGTTTTTAGAATACTTGGGTTGAACAGCATTCAAACTGCATGTGTCAGTGTACAACTGGAACAGAGGATTTCTGATGTTTTTAGAAGGCTGATTTAGTTAAATGGCATCCTAAGAGTCAGGAAGAGGTTATTACTTGGGCTGAATTATAAAAAGGTCTGTTCACAATGTCTGGATAGAAGGATTTGGAAGTGAATCTTCCCTTTCAAGCTTACCTGAGCATTCACATGTAGTGAATTAGAACCTTGAAGGGGAACCTTCCACAGTCTGACTTGCTTAACTCTCCAGATTCCTGTTCTTCCTGAGTCCTGCTACCTCCACTAACTGAAAATTCAGTTCTAGGACATTTTTGAAGGAGAGTGGGGCTACAGTGGTAAGCCAGCTCCACTTGCTTTCCCAACTGCGTAAACAATCCCTGTTATTGTTCACGAAACTTTAAGATAAGGTTCATAAATCATTAAGCTGAAAGCCCAAGGCTCAAGTCAGTTGGGTTTGCAGATGTAAATATTCTATACAGCTAGAGTTATTAATCCACATAGTAGTTCCCCAAATATGGTGTCTTATCCACAGGAGGATTGGAGAGTTGTGGGAAGGGAGGAATAAGCACCACCACATCTCAGTTACAAGTTCTTAAATTGCCACTGCACTTATGGTGAGAAACAAGGGGTGAATCAGCCACTCCTTTACACCAATGTAAATCAGGTGTAACACTAGTCAATGAAGTTACTCTGGTATAAAAACTGATGTAATTGAGAGAAAAATCTGGCTTGCATGAATCTGGCCTCTTCACGTACAGCACCATGGCATAGGTGCACAATAACATGCTCTTTGCAGGTCTCTGCATACCTACAGCTTCCAAAGAACCTACGTTTTCAGGTGACTATGTGTGGTCTTCCTAATGTCTACATGTGTTCCGAACTATAGAAACATGACAGAATTACAGAGAAAAACCAACTGTCTTTCTACATCTGAGGCCAAACTACTTCTATGGGGTTGGTTTGTCAACTTACGCTCTATAATATTTAAACTTGCATATGATATTGACAGTGTAATTAAGTAGATCAGGAGTAGGGGGAGTTTGGAGTTGTGTGTGTGTTTGTTTGTTGTTTGGCCCATTTTATTATTTTTATCCAAATATATTGAATCTGCTTGACTTAATTCTGGAAAGGATGTAGTGGGTTTCAGCCTTTCAAATATGGCATGGACAACTAGTTTACTGCACATTAAAAAAATAAAAAATGGGTGGTAAGGGAGAGGGGGCAAGAATACAACAAAATTAAGAGGTGATTTGTCTGTTGCTGTCAGCAGGAAAGATATGCCCATCATCTAATTTCTTGTTACTTGGTGTTTTGGCATATTCAAATTCAGATGTATAGGAAGTGTAAATTTCTTGGGATCTAAATGCAATTTAGAAAGTAATTACTATAACCTGACTAAATTTCTTGCTAGAGATTAGAATGCTGCAAACAAGATTCTGAATGCTGCTGCTTGACCCTTTGGGATTGTGATGAAGAAGGGGTGAGGCTAACTAATCTGACAAATCTTGTTACTGAGCCACTGCTCCAAGTGAAAATGAAGCCAATGAAACCACATGTTAATGTTCATTTTATGATTGCATCTACATGATTCTAGGGTGCACGGGTTTGAGGTTTTGTGTGTGAGCTGACTCTTTTATCACAAGAGCAGGAGAATACCATCCAGGCCCATATAACTGCATTCTGCTCTACATGCAACTGCCCTCCAGTACTCTGAGGTTTGTCAGTGAGGAATGCAATGGTCCTCCTTATGTGCAGATTGAGGCATTGTAGCATCAATGCCTTATACTCCGCACTGGTTATCTGTCCTATTTGCTTCCAATTACATTTCAAGCTCTTGGCTACAGTCATGCTTAGGGTAACTGCCCCTCCTATTTCTGGGAATGCTTTTCCTTATGTGAAGTGTGCAAGAGTTCTTAGGAACCCACCATGGTCTAATACTAGTGCTTGAAGCATCTGCAACACTTACCTCTTCAGCAATGGTACATCCAATGCACTTCCAGACACCTAGTGACAGTGCTCAGAGGGACACACTGCTGTGAGGTGTTACAATAAGTACCACAGGTCCTGGGTTTTGTAGGACCAATAGAACTTGTGTGTGACAAATGGCCTCTCTGCAACTTTTCTCATCACTTTTTAATACCCCTAGGCCCAGCCAGATATTTTGTAGCTACTCACTGGTCCATATTTTCCTGCTGAGACACAAGGGGAGAGGCAGTGGGGTATTTACCGTCTCTCTCCCTATTTTACATTTTCAATGCTTCAGAAGCCAAGCTGTTGTGGACTAGATGTTTCTGCTGTTTCTGAGGGATGCTGTTCTGGCAACCCTTGGATGCTGGTTGATACTGCCTACTTCTCGTCCCTGACTCCCCAATTCTCTTCACCTTCAGTTGTTTCTTCTCCTGTATTCTCTCTAACGTTTTTATGATGGTTATGTTGTTGGGGTTGGGGGCAGGGAGTGGAGATGAACTAGAATTGGTCTGTATAGTCCCCTGGATGTGCTTAAACCAGTATGCTGCCACCACTCCTCTCCTCTGCTTATGCTGCTGTGGGAGTGAGAGGTCATCGTATTTTCTCATCCTTTGATGGCTGCTGTTCTGAGGTAGGAATTAAGACACAGTTGTGCATATATGTTTCATAGTGTTCCATTCTGCAACAGCAGACAGTGGAGCTAGTGGTTACTGCTCTGCCACCCTTGTTTGGATTAACACCTGACCCCTGGTGTCAGAAACTCACCACTCAGTTATGAGCTGCTTAATGGGTTATTTCTGATGCCAGAACCCTATTACTAGGAGGATAGTAGGGAGACTAATCTTTAATGGCACCAAATTTCTAGGAGGTGCTTAGAAACTCCAAGGACCAGCCCCATGGAGATGAGCAGTGGGATGGTAAATTGCCTTACCTGCACCTATGTTTGAGTTGTATGCACTTCTGAAATTGCCCCTGGGTCCTTCTGTGGTTGCCAAGCTGTTATATGAAGTCCTTCAACAGAAGCAGTGGAATCCCCTTACTCAAATGTGTGCATGTACTGCACAGTTGGAGGCACTTGGATGCTCTGTGTGGAAGAGCTCATCTGTTAAATTAGCTATTGAAGGACGATTGAATTAGGACAAAAGTTTACTCTTCGTTCTCACTTTTTCTGAGTGGTGGGTCAGTGCCACTATTGAATCATAGAATAACAGAGTTGGAAGGGACCTCTGGAGGCCATCTAGTCCAACCCCCTGCCCAGAGCAGGACCAACCCCAACTAAATCATCCCAGCCAGGGCTTTGTCAAGCCTGACCTTTAAAAACTTCCAAGGAAGGGGATTCCACCACCTCCCTAGGTAACGCATTCCAGTGTTTCACCACTCTCCTAGTGGAAAAAGTTTTTTCCTAATATCCAACCTAAATCTCCCCCACTGCAACTTGAGACCATTACTCCTTGTCCTGTCATCTGCTATCACTGAGAATAGTCTAAATCCATCCTCTTTGGATCCACCTTTCAGGTAGTTAAAAGCAGCTATCAAATCCTCCCTCATTCTTCTCTTCCATAGTCTAAACAATCCTAGTTCCCTCAGCCTTTCTTCATAAGTCATGTGTTCCAGACCCCTAATAATTTGTGTTGCCCTTTGCTGGACTCTCTCCAATTTCTCCACATCCTTCTTGTAGTGTGGGGCCTAAAACTGGACACAGTACTCCAGATGAGGCCTCACCAGTGTCGAATAGAGGGGAACGATCACGTCCCTCAATCTGCTGGCAGTGCCCCTACTTATACACCCCAAAATGCCATTGGCCTTCTTGGCAACAAGGGCACACTGTTGACTCATATCCAGCTTCTCGTCCACTGTCACCCCTAGGTCCTTCTCTGCAGAACTGCTGCCTAGCCATTCGGTCCCTAGTCTGTAGCGGTGCATTGGATTCTTCCGTCCTAAGTGCAGGACTCTGCACTTGTCCTTGTTGAACCTCATCAGATTTCTTTTGGCCCAATCCTCCAATTTGTCTAGGTCCCTCTGTATCTTATCCCTACCCTCCAGCATATCTACCTCTCCTCCCAGTTTAGTGTCCTCTGCAAACTTGCTGAGGGTGCAATCCACACCATCCTCCAGATCATTAATGAAGATATAGAACAAAACTGGCCCCAGGACCGACCCTTGGGGCACTCTGCTAGATACCAGCTGCCAACTAGACATGGAGCCATTGATAACTACCTGTTGAGCCCGACAATCTAGCCAACTTTCTACTTCTATTGAAGGCAAGATGGACAGCAGTACTCATCAGATTAATGACAACTCTTGTACTTTTATGTTCTGCATCCCACTTTCTGATCTCTGGTATGTGTGACAATCAACTGTATGCAGACCAACAGCAACTGGGAGTGGAGCTGAGAAAGAGGGAGCAGAAATGAAGAAAGTGGAAGGGAAGAGTAGAAGCGATAACTGTAATATCTCAATTTTACCAAATGTTGTATTTTTTTCACAAATGCCAACTAGTAATCTGTAAATTAGAAAGAAGTCCAATCTGTGAAGCTCAGTTCTGTTATTATTTATATTACAATAGCATGGTGATGGGGTATTTATCTCCACACAAGGGAGAACAGATTAAATTAGGTTAATTAACTTGATAGGTTACATAGAATATCAGGGTTGGAAGAGACCTCAGGAGATCATCTAGTCCAACCCCCTGCTCAAAGCAGGACCAGTTCCCAATTTTTGCCCCAAATGGCCCCCTCATGGATTGAACTCACAATCCTGGGTTTAGCAGGCTAATGCTCAAACCACTGAGCTATGCCTTCCCCACATCTGTGGAAGAGCCAGATATTAAAAGACTGATTGATGATGGAGCCCAGCTGAGAAAGAATAGGTAGGGCTGGTATAAAGCCAGGAAGTTAGGGCAGTTGGGGAAGTAGTCTGTTGTCATTCTCTGGGAGAAGGGAGGTGTGTTTGGGAGCTATGGAGTTAACTAGTTGGCTGTTATTCCCTGAGAGGAAGGAGTTTGGACTGGTAGACCCAGAGAGTGGGGAGCCAGAAGACCTAGGAAGGAGTCCAGGGAAAGAGCAACAGTGTCAGGGAGAAAACAGACCACAGTTCCTAGATATATGGTCCATGGACTGGAACCCAGAATAGAAGGTGGTCCCTGGTTCCCCTACCAGCCACTGGGGAAAGTGACACAGACTGGGCAGCAGAGCCGAAGACTACCTGGGACAGTTGCCCAGTAGGACTTTCCTACCCTAGAAGGGAAGGACTACAGTGACCTGGTCGGAGGGCCAAGCCACAAAGAGAAAGCACCCTGAGTTGCAGAGAGAGAAGGTGGCAGGGTGCATGAACAAGTAGCAGAAGAGTGTGGCAGACCTAGAAGTAGCTAATCCCCAGAGCAGCCAGGACCAGCTGCCTTAGAGGTGAGTGGATCTCGTTACAGACACGGATGAAGACATAATTGCCCAAAGTGTTTCCAGATCCAGAACTTAGTCACAGCTCAGCCTCCCATTACACAGGGAGAATGCCAGGCTGCTTGAGAGTAGAGGAGATGATGCTGATGATATGTAATGTTCAGAGAGGAAATAATATTGAGAACAATCATAGAAATGTAGGGCTAGAAGGGCCCTCAAAATCATCTAGGCCATTCCCTCTCATGCTGAGTTGCAAGTAAACCTAGACTATCCCTAGGATGTGTTGGTACACCTTGTTATGAAAAACCTCCAGTGATGGGGATTCCACAACCCTCCCTTGGAAGACTATTCTAATACTTAACTATCCCTATGTTTAGAAAGCTTTTCCTAATTTAAAACTCCCTTTCTGCGGATTAAGCTCATTAATTCTTGTCCTACCTTCAGTGGAAGTGGAGACCAATTGATCACTGTTACTTTTTTAATAGCCCTTAACATATTTGAAGACTGTTATCTGATCCCCTTCAGTTGTCTTTTCTCAAGAGTAAACATGCCCAGTTTTTGTAACCTTTCCTTACAGGTCAGGATTTATAAATTTTTATAATTTTTGTTGCTGTCCTCTGGACTCTCTCCAATTTGTCCATATATTTTCTAAAGTGTGGCATCCTGAATTGGACTCTATACTCCCAACTGAGGCTTCACCAGTGCTGAATAGAGTGGAACAATTACCTCACATGTCCCAGATCAACATTTCTTTTAATGCAACCCAGAATAATATTAGCATTTTTTGCAACTACATTACATTATTGACTCATATTTAATATGTGATCCACTATAACCACCATATCCTCTTCTTCAGTATTACTGCCTATCCAGTTATTCCACATTTCGTAGTTGTGCATTTGATTTTTCTTTCCTAACTATAGCTCTTTACACTTGTTGTTATTGAATTTCATCTTGTTGATTTCAGACCAATTCTCTAATTTATTAAGGTCAGTTTGAATTCTAATCCTGTTCTCAAAAATTCTTGTAACCCCTTCCAGATTGGTGTCATCCACAAATTTCATAAACATTCTTCCCATTATCCAAGTCATTAGTGAAAATATTCAATAGTACTGGACATAGGACAGACCCATGCAGGATTCAGAACCCCAAGAGATATGTCCTCCCAATTTGACGGAAAACCATTGATAACTTCTTTCAGTATATTCTTTCAGCCAGCTGTGAACCCACTTTAGGCAATATGGTCTAAATGAAACTACCTTAGTGTGCTTATGAGAAGGTCATGGGAGGGACTGTATCAAAAGTGTTACTAAAATCAAGATAAATCATGACTGCTGCTTCCCCAACCAATGAGGCCAGTAACCTTGTCAAAGAATGTGAAATGGGAGAATAAAAGGGTTTGAGATCTGCCCAGTAGCTTTCTTAGGGCCATACACTGCCCTCAGCATCCACACCCAACTCTTCTTGACATAATTAAGATCTCCTCTGCAGAGCCAAGATAGGATGTATCCCTTGATTACTTTCTGAATGTTCTTCTATGAGGCCCTAAAATAGCATTTGTGCATAGATTTAATCTCCCTTTGTTTATGATGTATGTTTTTTAGTGATTTTCACAAAGGTTTGAAAGAGAAGAACTTAGAACCATTGATTTCCTTTGAGCTGCACCTGCTTACAACAAGATTGAGTTTGGCCACATTCTATCCTCACATGCAAGTATGGATCTCTCATTGACTCAGTCATGTCACGACTCCCTATATTACAACTGTACCTCATGGTCTTCTGACCAAACTTTGATCCCTCTAACACTTACCTGGCAGTCCAAAGGGAATAGCAGGCATAACAAACTGAGGATAGGCTTCATTACCACCAAATAAATAGTGTCAGTTAATGACTACATATACATTGTATTTGATTTTTACATTTTGAGATGGCCTTCTTGATGAGTCTTAAAAGCTACACATACAAACCTACATATGTAGACTGAAAACATTAGTGATACCTTAAAAAGTCAGTTTAAAATTGAAAATCTGCTTGTGCTGTGAGCAGTAATTGAGATTGTGTTTTTTGGAGCAGGAAACCCCTGATTTTCTCTTGACATTAAAGGGGAAATAATATCTTTCCAAATGATATTAAATGTGCATATACTCTACATTAATTCAAGATGGCTTGATGCATGGAAAAAAACCTATCCTTTTAAGTGGGATGTTTCATTAAGTGAGTTGATAAGTGGGCTCGACAGTATATTTAAAGTGCTGCCTAATTAATTTCTTCTTGACTGTACAGTGACCTATATTATCACTACAATGCAGTAGAATCTCACTAATTCTCACTAATCACTGAGAGATCCATTTAGGATTACTGAATTAGCAAGTAACTGAACAAGCATAATAACACCTCCTCACACACCTCCACCCCAAAAATTCATTACAGTGTCACAGTGTGTTTCTTCGTTTCTTTGTATGAAAAATAAGGTTTAGTTTTAATTATTTGGTACTTCATACTGTACTAGTAAATGTTTGGTGATAGATATTTTTCAGAATAATGAAGTGTTATTGGTAATGAGACTTCACTGCAGCATCTGCTGTTCCATCTTTGCTGAGGAGTGGGTTGAAGTGACTAGTCTATATATTTTTTTCTTTTTTGTGAGACTTAGTGTTTCTGTGTTGGCAAAATGTGAACTAACAAGTTTCTGTTGTAAGTTTGGCCAAATTCTGCACTCTTTTTACATGCATGCCAGCCTGTTCACTCAATGGAATAGTATCTGGCTGGTGAATTTTGCCCATATGCTCAGGGTTCAGCTGATTGCCATTTTGGGGTTGGGAAGGAATTTTCTTCCAGGGCAGATTGGAAGAGGCCCTGGGGGTTTTTCACCTTCCTCTGTAGCACGGGTCACTTGCTGGAGGATTCTCTGCTCCTTGAAGTCTTTAAAACCACTATTTGAGGACTTCAGTAGCTCAGACATAGGTGAGAGGTTTTTCGCAGGAGTGAGTGGGTGAGATTCTGTGGCCTGCGTTGTGCAGGAGGTCGGACTAGATGATCATAATGGTCCCTTCTGACCTAAATATCTATGAATCTATAAGTAGATCAGGTATAACTGGAAGCAGAATTTGAAATTTGTATTTTTGTTTTAATTTATTATTTTTTGGTTCTTACTTAAGCACCATTTTGTTAGAGAAGTAAAAAAAAGCGCTTTGTAATATGCAGGAAACAGAGACAAACAGTGATGACTTGAAGCTAGAGCTAGTGTATAGGTTAGAAAAGACAGAAACGTCTGTGTATATGACCAAGAATAACTCTTTCCATAAAACTTGCCTAGATATGAAAGTGTGAAATTGACCCCTGTACAGAGATCCAGCCCAAGGCCTATTCACCACTTAAGAACTCAAGCCTCAAAGGGAATTTAAATAGCGTAAAGAGCTTGTGCTGTGTCTGCTCAGGGCCAAAACAGTGCAAATACCTCTGCAGGTACTGCATGCAACAAAGCTGAAACCACTACTGCACCTTATTATAGGAGGAGCTGTTATTGGCCCCTGTATTTAGGTTGCCTAATGCTTTTTCCATTATAAAAGGATCCTAATGACCTTTTCTTTGAAAAGCATTCACTGTTTGCAGCAGGCCTTTAATATTCTGCAGGGGGAATTGCCTCCAACTCTGTAAGTGCTTTTTGTTTATCCCATGACATTTCATTCAGTTAGCAGTGTTGTGAAGTGTTAAAAAAAAATCCACCACCATTTGCCATCTCTCCCTTGTATTCTCAGGAACACTTAAGCAGACTGCCCAAAGTAATGAACATTCGAAAGAGACTGGCCCTGTCACCACCAAAATAGCAGCAAACTCTGTCAGCACAGCTGAAGTGGGAGGGTGGGGCAGAGAGCCTAGCTGGACTTCCCCTGACGCCTCTCCCTCTTGGACTGAGTATATGGGCCCCTGTGCCCTGTTTTCTTCCACCCACCTTTCCTCACCTCACCTCCGGGGGCAACACATGGGGCAGAAGCTTCCCCAATTCATGAGTGTAGGAGGGGGAGAGAGAGAGAGGGAGAACATGCTGAGTGAGGCTCTCCCAGATCTCACACCCCTTCTTGGAGCACTACATGGGCAGGAACTGTCACCTCCTGCGATATTTCACCTCACCACACCCAAACCAAGAACATGGTATCAGGATTCTGTAAATGGCAAAGGATCTTGCAGAAGTAGCTTGTAACTGAACTCGTTTAAATAAAAATGATCTCATTATTATGCCAGATCCTGAAAATTTAAGGAAGGCAGCATTTTCCAGCAAAAGTGAGCTTTTCAGGCATTATCATCCTGAGGACCCGAAGGAAAAAAAAACAGTGAAAAGTCTGAAAAGTCCTTTTCATTAATTTTGTAAACTTTGGGCCTGATTCCACAGTTGCCAACTTTCACGTGGTAAATAAGCACCCCGACTTTCACAATAAGCCAAAAATCAAGCTAATCCCATTTCAAAACAAGTCAGTCCCTAAGATCCCCAACACTCTGTGACTAGATGCTCCTGGTGTGCAGTGTGGGACTTTGATGGGCCCACTGTGCACCACTGACTCTCTTCCCCCATTGCCCCTAAAATCATAGAATATTAGAGTTGAAAGAGACCTCAGGACGTCATCAATCCTATCCCCTGCTTAAAGCAGGACCAACACCAACAAAATCATCCCAGTCAAGGCTTTGTCAAGCCAAAAACCTCTAAGCATGGAGATTCCACCACCTCCCTAGGTAACCCACTCCAGTGTTTCACCACCCTCCTACTGAAATAGTAGGTTTCAGAGTAGCAGCCGTGTTGGTCTGTATCTGCAAAAAGAAAAGGAGTACTTGTGGCACCTTAGAGACTAACACATTTATTTGAGCATAAGCTTTTGTGAGCTACAGCTCACTTCATTGGATGCAAAAACCAGTTGGAGAACACTTCGTTCTCTTTGGTCATTCGATTACAGACCTAAAAGTTGCAATTCTTCAACAAAAAAACTTCAAAAACAGACTCCAATGAGAGACTGCTGAATTGGAATTAATTTGCAAACTGGATACAATTAACTTAGGCTTGAATAAAGACTGGGAGTGGATGGGTCATTACACAAAGTAAAACTATTTCCCCATGTTTATTCCCCCTACACTGTTCCTCAGATGTTCTTGTCAACTGCAGGAAATGGCCCACCTTGATCATCACTACAAAAGGCTTTTTTTCTCTCCTGCTGGTAATAGCTCACCTTAAGCGATCACTCTCGTTACAGTGTGTATGGTAACACCCATTGTTTCATGTTCTCTGTGTATGTAAATCTCCCCACTGTATTTTCCACTGAATGCATCCGATGAAGTGAGCTGTAGCTCAAGAAAGGTTATGCTCAGATAAATTTGTTAGTCTCTAAGGTGCCACAAGTACTCCTTTTCTTTTTTCTAGTGAAATAGTGTTTCCTAATATCCAACCTAGACTTTCCCCACTGCAACTTGAGACCATTGCTTCTTGTTCTGTCATCTTTCACCACTGAGACCAGCCTAGCTCTGTCCTCTTTGGAACCCCACTTCAGGTAGTTGAAGGCTGCTATCAAATCCCACCTCACTCTTCTCTTCTGCTATCTAAATAACCCCAGTTCCCTCATCCTCTTTGTAAGTCATGTGCCCCATCCCCCTAATCATTTTCATTGCCTTCTGCTGGACTCTCTCCAACTTGTCCACATCCTTTCTGTAGTGGGGGGACCAAAACTGGATGCAATACTCTAGGTGTGGCCTCACCAGTGCCAAATAGAGGGGAATAATCACTTCCCTCGATCTGCTGGCAATGCTCCTACTAATATCGCCCTGTCAAGGTTCCTTCCCCACTCTGAACTCTAGGGTACAGATGTGGGGACCTGCATGAAAACCTCCTAAGCTTACTTTTACCAGCTTAGGTTAAAACTTCCCCAAGGTACAAATTAATTTTACCCTTTGCCTTGGAATTTCCACTGCCACCACCAAACTTTAACTGGGTTTAATGGGAAACGAAGTTTGGACACGTCTTTGCCCCCAAAATCCTCCCAACCCTTGCACTCCACTTCCTGGGGAAGGTTTGGTAAAAATCCTCACCAATTTGCATAGGTGACCACAGACCCAAACCTTTGGATCTGAGAACAATGAAAAAGCATTCAGTTTTCTTACAAGAAGACTTTTAATAGAAGTAAAGGAATCACCTCTGTAAAATCAGGATGGTAAATACCTTACAGGGTAATTAGATTCAAAACATAGAGAATCCCTCTAGGCAAAACCTGAAGTTACAAAAAAGACACACAGACAGAAATAGTCATTCTATTCAGCACAGTTCTTTTCTCAGCCATTTAAAGAAATCATAATCTAACGCATACCTAGCTAGATTACTTACTAAAAGTTCTAAGACTCCATTCCTGTTCTATCCCTGGCAAAAGCAGCATATAGACAGACACACAGACCCTTTGTTTCTCTCCCTCCTCCCAGCTTTTGAAAGTATCTGGTCTCCTCATTGGTCATTTTGGTCAGGTGCCAGCGAGGTTACCTTTAGCTTCTTCACCCTTTACAGGTGAGAGGATTTTTCCTCTGGCCAGGAGGGATTTTAAAGGGGTTTACCCTTCTCTTAATATTTATGACAAGCCCAATATGCCATTGGTCTTCTTGGCAATGAGGGTACGCTGCTGACTCATATCCAGCTTCTTATCCACTGTAATCTCCAGGTCCTTTTCTGCAGAACTACTGCTTAGCCAGTCGATCCCCGGCCTGTAGCAGTTCATGGGATTCTTCCTTCCTAAGTGCAGGACTCTGCACTTGTCCTTGTTGAACCTCATCAGATTTCTTTTGGCCCAATCCTCTAATTTGTCTAGGTCACTCTGGATCCTGTCCCTACCCTCCAGCGTATCTACCTCTCCTCCCAGTTTAGTGTCATCTACGAACTTGCTGAGGGTGCAATTAATCCCATCATCCGGATCATTGATAAAAATGTTGAACAAAACCGGCCCCAGGACTGGCCCCTGCTTGCCCCGCCTTGCACCTGCTTGCCGGGATCTTATAAAAAAAAAAAAAGCAACAAGTTACAACCAGCAACAAGGTACAAGCCCAACAAGCTACAAGCCAAAAACTAGCCAACAAGTAACTCATAAGCCAATGAAGCCAAAAACAAGCCCAATTTCTGCATTTTTTTTCCATGGGTTTGGCATGTCTGCCTGATTCTCTTGTCAGTTATCAGTACACAGTCCAGTAGTGCTAATAACATCCGGTACTCCTGACTTACACCAAAATATGCCAAAAAGAAAATCTGAGCCATTGTGGATATGTACCTAAGCAAAAGACCTTTTAAAGGTGCTTTTTTAGGTTGGTGGTACTTCATGAACTATGAGAAATGCTATGCAAATAGGGACAAATATTAATGTCAAATTTTCCTGTTTCTTCAGAAGTCTTCCATCTGTGCAATTATAGTGTGACAGTCATGGAGGGCGCAGCTGTGCAATACCTTTAGTGTGGTATTTTAGGTGTACATTTCAGTCTTAAAATCTGAAGTATGCAATTATAACTGCTGGCTAATACTTCAGTTTTCTGCACATATTTTGCTCAAATTTTTAAATTTGCTTTGACCATATTCATGGCCTTCTAGCATTTACTTTTCACACAGTTGCCTATTGTACTGGAACGAATGTTTCTTGAAAACAGGGTTACAGGCATGAATATTCACAAAACCCCAATTTTAAAAGTGCACGTGTAATTTTTCACACAGGAAATAAGCAATACCATGTGATCAGAGCCAGTCACAACTAAACACCTGGAGTATCAAATATTACAGAAAACTAGGGAGGGTGAGATTCTGTGCTGGGGTTTAAGACATCACAGCCCAGGGGAACGGGCCAGATGGACAAGCAGGTTTTAAGCCTCCTATGTTTCTGTCTGATTTGGGCCTGCTTCAAGTGCAGAAACAGCCACAATATAACTTTAGGAGGCTCTAGGGGGCTGCCTACATTATGGCAGCCTGTCCCCAGCTTCCTATGGGTGGCAGAGTTGCCCAAAATCTCTGTAGCACTGCTTGCTGTGGCCTGACCTTCAGCATGCTCCCTATCCCTGGGTTTGCTGAGAGGGAGGGCTTTTGGAGAACAGCCTACAGCTTCCTTCCTTAGCTCCTGTGCTGGGGAATTCTCCCCTGTCCACAGGCAGGGCTTTAAAGGTCTTTTTATTCTGCTCCATCCCTTTATGCCTGGTATAAATGGGCCAAATTTAGAGTGAGTATCTCACCCTTAGCCATTTTTGTAACATTTGGGATTGATTATTAACATACTGATCTAATAGTTTTGATTAACATTCAAGTTTGGGCAGATATTTCATAAGCAGAAAGGGTAAGTGTCAGATTCTGCTACCTCTACACATGCTGAAATGTACTTCACTCAAGAAGTAGTCCTTCTGAAACCAATTGGACCACTTGCAGAGTAATGTATTATTCAGTGTGAGTGACAGTGTCAGAATGTGGCCTAATTTGTTGGATAAATTGGTAGCAAATTATTCCCTATAAATACAAATCAAGGAAGAACCATAATTCTGATCTAGCCCTGAAGAACCCCTACAGTCTACACTTATGCCTGCGAAGGATGGAAGCATGGAGCAGTTCAAACATAGGCAGAATACAGAACAATAAGGAATGTACTTTTCAAACCACTCCCTCTTTGTCGGCTTTCAAAATTAACAACAAAATCTCCTGGAAATCATTTAGCCAGGGCCAGTTCCGTCACTTCCTCTCTTTGTTTTTTGTTTTTGTTTTTTTAAGTTTCCTCTAGGCTTGCTGTCTCCAAATATAAAAGACTCACTCTTCTCCCCCCCTCCCCCGACCCCTAAATATTTTAGGGATAGAGCTGGAACAACAGAGTGTACTCTAAAGGTTGGGATTGTAATTTGAAAGGTACGGGCTCGCTGATTAGTGGAACACTAACACTACTTCATAGAATCATAGAATATCATGGTTGGAAGGGACCTCAGGAGGTCATCCAGTCCAACCCCTGCCCAAAGCAGGACCGATCCCCAATTAAATCATCCCAGCCAGGACTTTGTCAAGCCTGACCTTAAAAACTTCTAAGGAAGGAGATTCTGCCACCTCCCTAGGTAACGCATTCCAGTGTTTCATCACCCTCCTAGTGAAAAAGTTTTTCCTAATATCCAACCTAAATCTCCCGCACTGCAACTTGAGACCATTACTCCTTGTTCTGTCATCTGCTACCACTGAGAACAGTCTAGAGCCATCCTCTTTGGAACCCCCTTTCAGGTAGTTGAAAGCAGCTATCAAATCCCCCCTCATTCTTCTCTTCTGATGATTAAACATCCCTAGTTCCCTCAGCCTCTCCTGATAAGTCATGTGTTCCAGTCCCCTAATCATTTTTGTTGCCCTCCGCTGGACTCTTTCCAATTTATCCACATCCTTCTTGTAGCGTGGGGCCCAAAACTGGACACAGTACTCCAGATGAGGCCTCACCACTGTTGAATAGAGGGGAACGATCACGTCCCTCGATCTGCTGGCAATGCCCCTACTTCTACATCCCAAAATGCCATTGGCCTTCTTGGCAACAAGGGCACACTGTTGACTCATATCCAGCTTCTCGTCCACTGTAACCCCTAGGTCCTTTTCCGCAGAACTGCTGCCTAGCCATTCGGTCCCTAGTCTGTAGCGGTGCATTGGATTCTTCCGTCCTAAGTGCAGGACTCTGAACCTCATCAGATTTCTTTTGGCCCAATCCTCCAATTTGTCTAGGTCCCTCTGTATCCTATCTCTACCCTCCAGCGTATCTACCTCTCCTCCCAGTTTAGTGTCATCTGCAGACTTGCTGAGGGTGCAATCCACACCATCCTCCAGATCATATATGAAGATATTGAACAAAACCGGCCCCAGGACCGACCCTTGGGGCACTCCACTTGATACCGGCTGCCAACTAGACATGGAGCCATTGATCACTACCCATTGAGCCCGACAATCTAGCCAGCTTTCTATCCACCTTATAGTCCATTCATCCAGCCCATACTTCTTTAACTTGCTGGCAAGAATACTGTGGGAGACAGTGTCAAAAGCTTTGCTAAAGTCAAGGAACAACATGTCCACTGCTTTCCCTTCATCCACAGAACCAGTTGTCTCATCATAGAAGGCAATTAGATTAGTCAGGCATGACTTGCCCTTGGTGAATCCATGCTGACTGTTCCTGATCACTTTCCTCTCTAAGTGCTTCAGAATTGATTCCTTGAGGATCTGCTCCATGATTTTTCCAGGGACTGAGGTGAGGCTGACTGGCCTGTAGTTCCCAGGATCCTCCTTTTTCCCTTTTTTAAAGATGGGCACTACATTAGCCTTTTTCCAGTGTGTTGCTCTTCAGTGTGAATAAAATAAAAAAAATCAGACTGAACACAGATACCTTGTCACCTGTGTGAGCTACTATCTGAAGCATTATAATGAGAGGAGAACTGAGCTGCAGGGGAGATGTTCTAGGAGCTTTCATTATGTTTCATGCATCAGACTGTAGTTCTGTTGTCAGGGAAACCACTTCTCCTATCTCTATGTTCTCAATAGCTGCCACTGTAGCATCCAATAGATTGCAATAAGGACACAACATAAAAGAGGAGTTCTGATAATACATTATTAAATCACTTTAAATTAATATTTATAGCAGGGATTTGTTTAGTTAGGTATTAAAGGAGCTGTGATATCCACCTCCCTCCAGGTGAGTCAGCCGCCTGCTTTCTCTGATGAAAGATGCAAAATATGGTACCTTTAATAAAAAAAAAAAAAAAGAAAGAAAAGACTGTAGCTTTTGTTCTAAAGTTTTCAAAATCATGCTACTATGAAAGTTTTAAAGGGTAGATAATCAACTTATTATTAGAAATGAACCATCACAAAGATGCCTCCCCAGTTGGGGGAGGTCATGTAATATCCTCAGAGGGTGTGGTAGCATTGTTAGGAACTGGAGATTGGGATGGGGTATTGACTTGCTCTAAAACCTTGTACAAATTACTTTGCTCCCATTTTCAAGACGTTCACTAATGTTAGGTGGCTCATTTTGAGTGCTTCCCTTCAGATGTCTGTTGCTGCCGAAGTATGGACACCCAAGTCTGAGGTCTCTAGCTCTAATGGCTATTCTTGAAAATTCAGGCCCTAAGGCCTGATGTTTTCAGTACCCACAACTCCAGTTGAAATCAGTGGGAGCTCTGGGCATTCACCACTTCTGGAAGTTAGGCTCTAGGTGCTTTCAGCTGTCCACCAAAGCACTGAGACACCCGTCATTAATGGATATGTCTGAAAATCTAAGCCTTACTCAATTCGGTGCCTCAGTCCATGTATCTATAATATGGCACAAATAATGTTTATGAAGCTTGCTTAATTGCTGTTTGTAATGTTTTTGGAGATTTATAGATCAGAGATTCTATAGAAATCCAAAATATCTTCCTTATGAAATTAGAATGACTTTTTTTTCCAAAGGGCAAGTCCATATAGTGTATGCGCTCAAATATGCATATTGTGAGGTATGCTCATGCCCAAAACTGAACATGCAATCTTGTGTGAGAATTTTTGAACACTTGACCTACTATCCCTGAAATGGGGGATTTCAAGAACAGTCCTGAACTATCAGCATTTAACACTGGAATATACATTTCTAGTAGTATTTCAAAAAGAAATGAAACTTAACTTGACTCTATTCCACTAGAGACAGCACAGTTCGCAAACTACCCAAACACAACATAGCCTTCCAAAGACGCCAAAAAATACCACACATATATCATTAAACTGCTCACCCATTATTGATATGTATATTTTATATGCCTTGTTTTCTTCTTTGAATATTAATTAGCAAGCTTCAAAGACAGCCACATTAGACTTTCTCTACTTACTTATATTAATACAGGTGTTCAAAATAGAGTATTCCTCACAAGGTAGAGAGGGAAACTGTAAATAAACATACATCTTTTTCTGAGTATTGTAACTGGACTACTGAAATAGGTAAATAGATCTATGTAAGCTGAATAAGTGGGTGGGTGGGGGGATTTTATCCCTCAACTGAGTAAGACAAGGGCATTGTATAGCCATAGCAATCTGAAAATGCCATCATTCAGTAGCCCCAGGAGCCTTACCACAGCATAGCCTTTCACTTCCTGGGAGGGACAGCTTGATGTTTTTAGGCTACATACTCAACCCTTTAGCCCACTTACTAGAGAAGCTGAAGACTTTGGTCCTTAACAAAGGGTGCCCTTCCAAAAAAACTCCTTTTCCATTCTTCAAGGGCCTGATCCAAATTCACTGAAATAACCAGGAGTCTTTCCATTGACTTAAGTAGGATTTAGATCAAGCCCCAACAGAGCTTTTGGGATCTGCATCCTAAATTTCTTTGCCAATAACATGTGACCAACACACAGTTATGTAGACTTGTCCATTTAGCCTCACTGTGGTTGAAATATACCTTTGTGCAGAGGAGATGCATGAGGCTTATGCACAATTTAAGCCCTCAGTGCTGATTGACTAGTATATAGTCATTTTTCATTGTAACCATGCCATATGCAAATTCTTGCATTCTACTGAGGCTGAGAACAGCCATACACTGACAACAAACATTAGTATTTTATTGGCCAGAAAATTTTGCAACTCTGTTCTCCATGAATAATGTGGCTTTCTTAGGCTCTGGTTGTGATGGTAATGGTGGTAATTGGAATGCTTGCAGCCTGGCCTTAAGGTTCTTTTATAAATGATTAAATAGAGATTAGTATTTCCATTGCCTAAAATAGGAAATCTCTGCGTATTGTAATGGAAAGAAAATTATAATGATTGGATAGAGAAAAATGGATGATTCACGGCTGTCTTATTAACATGCTACTTTCAATCCAGCTAAGGAAATTGGTCAGGGAATGTACAGTACTTTGCATCTCGAAAGGTGAAAGTCTACTATTACAGGTGGTTTATCACAAGTGAAAACCAATTGTCATGCTCTAATCCCATATGAAATTCATTCCCTGGACATATAAACCACCTTGGCAATTTTTGCTTAAATAAAGCACAAGACTGCATAGTGGAATAGCAGAAGTGTTACACTTCAGAAGGGAGGAACATTAGGAAGAGCTGTGTGAGGAAGCTTGAAATGTGCTTCTCCATACAACGATTACTTTTAGCTACCTTAAGCTACCACTTAATCTTTCACTTCAGTGAGTGCTAATTTTACCCAGAAATTCTTTTAAACATGGTAGTTTCTTTTAAAATGTACTATATTATTCCTCAGTAATGATCTAAACTACCTTAGATTTCCATTGTTACAGAAATATTCTGGAGTAGATTGTAAGATCTTTGGGGCTGGGCCTATCTTTTTGTCCTATGTTTGTATTTTGCTTAGTACAATGGGGTCCTGGTCCATGAACAAGGCTCCTAGGCCACACCAAAATACAAATAACTGTAGCATGCTGTATACATTTAAATTTCCATAAGTACTATGCAGCTCCTTTTTTTTTAAAAAAAAAAAAAGATACGTTTTCATCTCAGGTGGATAGGTAACAATGTGTTTTACGAAATATAATAATAATAACCCTGTCACATGACTGGAATATTGACTAAATTCACAAGTCATTTTATGAGGGACCGGGCCAGGACAGAATGTTTAATTTTTCTGAGTGTAGTTTTCTTGTATGATAAGAAACACACTGTATTTTCTGGTGCCAGTCACATGATCTCCACAGGTCAACAACATCTGCCACATATGGATCTACATTCACCGACTTCACTAACCTACTTTTAAAACAAAATGATATGTCAGTTGTGTAGATGTCATAAATATAAAGGGAAGGGTAAACCCCTTTAAAATCCCTCCTGGCCAGAAGAAAAATCCTCTCACCTGTAAAGGGTGAAGAAGCTAAAGGTAACCTCGCTGGCACCTGACCAAAATGACCAATGAGGAGACCAGATACTTTCAAAAGCTGGGAGGAGGGAGAGAAACAAAGGGTCTCTGTCTGTCTGTCTATATGCTGCCTTTGCCAGGGATAGACCAGGAATGGAGTTTTAGAACTTTTAGTAAGTAATCTAGCTAGGTATGTGTTAGATTATGATTTCTTTAAATGGCTGAGAAAAGAACTGTGCTGAATAGAATGACTATTTCTGTCTGTGTGTCTTTTTTTGTAACTTCAGGTTTTGCCTAGAGGGATTCTCTATGTTTTGAATCTAATTACCCTGTAAGGTATCTACCATCCTGATTTTACAGGAGTGATTCCTTTACTTCTATTTATTTCTATTAAAAGTCTTCTTGTAAGAAAACTGAATGCTTTTTCATTGTTCTCAGATCCAAGGGTTTGGGTCTGTGGTCACCTATGCAAATTGGTGAGGATTTTTACCAAACCTTCCCCAGGAAGTGGGGTGCAAGGGTTGAGAAGATTTTGGGGGCAAAGACGTGTCCAAACTACGTTTCCCAGTAAACCCAGTTAGAGTTTGGTGGTGGCAGTGTATATTCCAAGGACAAAGGATAAAATTAATTTGTACCTTGGGGAAGTTTTAACCTAAGCTGGTAAAAGTAAGCTTAGGAGGTTTTCATGCAGGCCCCCACATCTGTACCCTAGAAAGTTCAGAGTGGGGGAGGAACCTTGACAGTAGATCACTTACATTTTTGGACTATATTACAAATTTTAATCCTTCAAAACATATGCGAGATAGGGGAAAATGTAGTCCAGTTTTACATGTAAGGAAACTGATGAAGAGTTTGTGACATGACCCAGGTCACATCATGTTCAGTGCAAGATTAGAACTCAGAATCAACATAAATGGATAAATCCCTATCCTGTACTCCAACTACTGAAAAATACTGCTTAGGAGTTGGAAGACCTGGGTTTAATATTCTGCTCTCCCACAGATTACCTGTGTGACCTCTGGCAAGTCACTTAGCCTCTTTTTGCCTCAGTTCCCCATCTGTAAAATAGAGATACTAGCAGTTTTTAACTCACAGGGGTGATGTGAGAATAAGCATACTAAAGATTGTGAGGCGCTCAAATACTATTATAATGGGAGGTCATATAAATACCAAAGAGAGCCATTTTAAAGCCGGTATTAAAGAATCTATTTTGGGAATCTTCTTTATTTCTCTTCTCCTCTTTAGGACTCAAGAGGAAGATTGAAGTGGCTTTAGATTATATAAAAACACATGGGATGTTTCATTTATTTTTTATTTCTACACTTGAAATTTCACTCCTAAGTGGTACAAAATGATCACAAAAGCCATTTCCCTTCCTTCCTCTGAGTATACATATAGAACAGAAACTTACACCTGCAGAGGGAAAGGAGAATTCAAAAAAAAAAAAAAAAAAGACAAGGGAGAAGGATTACATCTTCAGTAGCTTCAGTTTTGCAGTTTAGAGACTGTTACCAAGCCAACATTGTGCCTTTTAGTCACTGAAGAAGGGTGAAGTCATTTAAGTAAAGTGAAGAAGTAGTAAAAGTCAAACTGTTTGTTAAGGACAGGTTTATAGGATCCACTTCAAACTCTGTCAAGTAAACAAAGTAGAGCTGTTTTTTGGCACTGGCTGTGTCTGATAATAGAGTGCTGCTTTCCCAGGTGTACCTTTCATTTTAAAAGTATATAAGAGATCAATGCTAATACACCCTTTGCTGACTGTTTCACTGCATAAAGAATGAGGACTCAAAGTGAAAGAAGGTGGTGATTTTATGACCTCTGCTGAGAATCAAATATTGCCCATACTTAAATATTTTACAGAGAGCACAAAGATTTTGATTTTGCTTGTCTAAAGCAGTCTTATTTCAGATCTAACCTGACACAAGCCCTGATCCTGTTGGCTATATACAAAATATTCATTTTATTCCTGATTCGCTTATATAGTCTTTTGAAGTTTGTGTTCCTGCCTTTTTGCAGCTTATCGCTTACTCTTATTTTTCATTTGAAATGAAATTGTATTTTAGGGAGATACAGGATTCAGGATGGCTACTGAATATACTAGGTCAGACTCTTCCTCCTTTTCTGCATTGGAACCAAGACAAAATGTGCGAGGGAAATACAATGTAGCTTTCAGCCATCTTTGCACTTCATGAATGTTTTTCTTGTTCACCATCAGACTCAGGGTTGCTGTATCTTATGCTTGCTTGGAGCCACTTTCTGTGGGCCATTATGCTGACATGGGATATCCAGAGTACAGCGTGCTCCACTGGTAGTCCTCTTGCCCCCTTCCTGATAACTCCTACACCAGGATCTGACATACAGCTCTTAATGCACCTTTACACTGTCCATTCAATCCTATATGAAAGGGATATTCTACAGTCCCATTACACTGCCCAAATGGTGCAAACTGGCTATATCCTAAGAAAATATTGGGTCCACAGACTTGTTTTATTTGTAAGGGAGTGTTTCAGAATACATAGCATGACATATTAACATTGACATTTTGTTTTTAAAAATTCTACTTCCATGGTTCTCATCACGACAGTCAAGACTGTTCTCGTGGTTCTTCCTCATTGTGTTTAGGTTGGAGTTAGAAAAGGAGTTATTATACCAAGTGTATCTGAGCTATGTGCATACGTGCAAGCAGCTGTGAGAGAGCGAGCAACTTAAAGCAATTTTTCTGTCATGGAAACATGACTCATGCACTTTTATTCATACCCACTATCTTGCCAACACTTTCTTTTTAAGATCTTTCAGGGAAAAAAGAGACAGATGTATAAATATTTCTAAAGTTTCTAGTTAAAAATGTATACGATAATCTCATAAAAAATAATCTTAATTCATAAATATGGGGAAATAGCTGCAGGGGAAAAAAACCTCAATAATATCCTTTACTCAAACTTGGAAATGTTTATCAGATCTAACAGAATTAGCCAAATTAATATCCTATATTATGATTTTTTCCTCCTATATTGCTAGCCTTTGGGAGTGAGGAACATCTCCCATTTCTATCCTGTAAAATATCTCTTGTAAATTTTGTTTTACTGTTATTTGTAATTAATTTATTCAGAGAAATTTGTCTCTTTTCCCACTTGTGAATTGGCCCTGAGGAGATTTTCTTCAATATCTGTTAAAAAGTATTTGTCATAGAGTATTTACAAAATAATTACTGGCCTGTAGCTGATTCATGAGCACTTCTTTGAGTATTTGATAATCAAAATAACACCTTTTTCAGTTGGCCTCACATGATGATTCTATCAAAGGGAGTTCTGACTGACTGCAAGCTTTTGGATTGGGCCCTAGATTAGTGACAACAGGTGTTTCTAAAACTATAAGATTACCTACTAGGGCTCACAATGTTGTATAATAGCTTAGTACTTTTGAAATAAGACCCTAAGTGACTTAGGTGCACAAGTGCCATTGATTTTAATAGAAATTCAGTTCCTAAATCACTTGGGCCCTTTTAAAACTCTCTGAATAGAAAACAAACAGTTAAACATTAAACCATAATTTAAACATAACACTTGGAGATGCAGTTAGCTCTAAAGCAGTGGTTCCCAGACTTGTTCCACTGCTTGTGCAGGGAAAGCCCCTGGCAGGCCGGGTCAGTTTGTTTACCTGCCGCGTCAGCAGGTTTGGCCAATTGCGACTCCTAGTGGCTGCGGTTCGCTGCTCCCAGGCCAATGGGAGCTGCTGGAAGCCAGTAAGTACCCCAAGAGGCGGTAGTTAGGGCAACAGAGGAATTCTTTGGTTGACCTAACACTGTTTTCACGATGACTTAGGTCTGATTAACTGTGCCACTCAGGGGATTTTTCACACCCCTGAGCAACATACTTATGCCAGCCTAATTTTCTAGTGTAGACTAGGCCTAAGAGTGAGAAAAATGAACAATCATCACCATGTCTAGCTCTGAAGCAACATATGTAAAAGTTTCTGTAATACACTTTCAGGCGTAATGGAAACCCAGATGGTACTATACTATTCTGAATATATCCAGTAATATTTATTGACTGTTCTGGCCTGAAGTATACCCACCAGGCTGTACTCTAAATACTTAAATTTTACTGGTGAATAGTGGGAGGTGTTTTCCAATTCCGTTGGACTCTAGGCAACCAGAGGGAGAACCCAGTATTTTATCACAGTGAAATATTTGATACAAATACAAGAGCAATGACTTTTACAAGACCAGTCAAAATATTTCTCTGCCTTCTTCTATCCCAGTCATTATTTAAACAGATGTAGATACTACTGCAGGCTTGCACTCTAGAAACACTCTAGAAACTTGATAACCATGTAGGTACAGCTAGAGAGAAACATGTTAATTTAGTGTTTCTTAACAAAAATGTCCCTAATTGGAGAATATTGTAAGCCTATTTGTGTGGAAAAAGTGCTGAAGAAAGATTTATTAAATAGTTGATTTCATGATGTCCTTCAGAATCAAGAGAAGGAGCCCTTGCTTTTATTGCCATTTGAAAATGGACCCTGATAACTAATATATCACCTGTATATCTTATGTCCTGCCATCTGAAGGTGAACATGATTAAGTTTTCTGCCTCTCCTTTCTATTATTGTAGTGATATGTTTTGTGTGAAAGAGCATATCAAGAATGTCAGGAGGAAAAAAGATGATGGATCATGCTTACACATTTTTTGTCTGACTTACCAAAAAAACCAAGCTACTCTGGATTTCTGATGACATTTTCCCTCAAGCATAAGTCCAAGAAGTGGGGAGGCAGTTTTTTTGACATACCGTAGAATCTTTAGACATTCAAGTTGGGAAAGACCTACCAATATGAGGCCATCTACTCTATCTCTGTGCGGTTGCAGCATTGTTTACTAGTGTTTGATCCAGTCTAATTGTTAAATGTTTGAAGCAATGGGGGTGCACTTTCTTTGAGTGACTTCCACTGAAAACTTTCCCCAACATTCAGTTGAATTTTCCGTCTTTTAGTCATTCTCTTATCCTTTTTCTTTTCCTCAGCCATATCTTTCCTTCCTGTTGTCTAAATTCTGCTACTTGCATTTAGTGCTATGTTATTCTTTGATTGCCTAACTGAAATCAATGGAACTGTTTATGGACCATGACCAAGGGTTTTGGATCTGGCTCTGACTGTTTATGCCCTTCAGTTATGTGTAACCTGTTATTATGTACCCTTTGTTCACAGATGTGTCAATTTACACACATTTAACTTTTACTCTCTCCTCAACCCATATTTTGTAATACTTTTTGTTGCTCTCCTCTTAACTGCCTTTGATTTCTCAGTATCTTTTTGGTAATATGGTGCCAGAATTGAACATATTAGATTATGTTGCCCCAGTGACCTATAAAGGTGACTACTATGTCCTTGATAACCTAATGTCTCCTTATAGGCAGCACAAAATTATATTTGCTACCTTTTGCGCCCTACTGTATTGCATGTTCCTGTCTATTGTCTATCCCTCCTAAATCTCCTTCAGCATTACTGCAGTCCAGATTTTACCTTCCCATTGAATAGCTCTCAATGGTTTGTTTTCCTCCAGTTATAAGGATCCTTTCCATTTGATTTTTTTTAATATATGTCAGAAAGTTAGTGTTTTTACAGTGCAGTATACTGCTGCTCATTATCTTTCTTTGTTACTTAATATTGTATTATATGAAGTCCCATGAAATAACTAGAATATATACAGCATTGATTTTTAGTGAGAATTTGCATAATCCAAAAAACGCTCAAGACACTGTACGGTGAAAATAAAATTGTGCGACTGTTTGCATCATTAGAGACTCTTCTGTAAGGAGTGGAGTAGGTCCAGTTGAAACAAACAGTTCACCCCCCCATTGAAAAATGGCCTTTTTTTCAAAACTGATTGTCAACATTGCTGAAGTTTTTCATCTTTTCTTATCAATGTGAATATTGAGAAGCTTTGTATGCCACAACTGGGTTTTCAGTAAAATGAAAAATATTGATATTATATCAGCCTCCCATTTAACAAAGAATGGTTCTGTGTGAAATAAAGCAACTTCCAGTTATTTAATGAGAAGTTTTAATTGTTCAAAAATCTAGAGGGAGCAGTAGTTTGGGTAGAAGGCTTTTATTTTTTATTCTGTCTTGGCATCCCCACCTACCCTACCTACCTACCCTAGACAGGATAGATTAAATTGACTCATCCTATATCCTATACATATCCGGGATAAGCTACTAGTAATAGTAAACTACTAGTAATAGTAAAAGATAAAGTATACAGGAAGAGCAACTAGGTCACAGCAGTGGGTGGTTGTACTATGTCCGTAAGATTCAATGTAACCCAATGAGATAAAATTTCAGCTTGGAGAGGACCATACTCTAGGATTCAATTCCTAATGCTGAGTAAAAGTAGACTATCGAGGTCATATTACTATCCTCCTGCTCAGGAAAAGGATATTGCATGTACAATGTAGGTACAATTTGACTCGCACAAAGAACTATAGATATGTCTGAGTAGCTGCCCCTCTGCCTGATTTGCTCCCATAATTTAATTGCCAGTGCAAAAATGTGGGCCCTCAGTTTCTGAAACTTGCCTACCAGAACTCTCCTCCTTAAAATTTACCTTAATAATAAGTTCCTCAATTTTTTATCCTTTTGTCCTCTGCCACCAGTGCTTCAGAAAGCTGCCTCTTATCATTGTGAGCTGTGTTTTAGCAAACCACCACCACCAAACCCATGAACTTTCTACTCAAATCCAGAATAATTAATGAAAATAGAAGGCATTGGCAGGAGGAAGAAACATCTGGGGAGTGTTCCAATGATGTGAAGACAATTCGAGGATTCATAAATGCTGTCTAGCTTTGAATGTCAACCATGGTTACCTATTATAGTTTTAAAAAGTAATAAATGACATCTTATAGAAGTGTTCAATAAGGATTTGGAGTGAGAATGCTACCTTTTAATGAAGAGTAATTTTTAAGAACTAAAACTGTTGTCATGACTCTGAAAATATGATTTATGAAGCAACCAAGGCAGCGCTAGGTAAAATTGATTTTAAAATAAGTATCTGGCTAACTTTGTGTGTATGTGTGTGAGTGCAATGAGGAAAACAAACTAAAGAGTAGATTTTGCCTCACTAATTTTCCTTTTTGAGGAAGATGGACATTTAATTTCTCAGCAGCTGCTCACCTGTTAACTCCTCATTACCCTAATGTAGTTAGACTCACAACAAAATAGTCAATATTTTCAAACTGTTCCCACAGCTATCTTCTACATTATTATATAGTTCTTTAAGTGCTGATCCCAATGTGTATTCCACTGTGCGTATGCATTTACTCTATTTGCTTGGGACTAGAGAATTCTTGCAAGCAGTGGTCGTCTGTATCTGTGCCCTCATTCTCCTTTTGCTCTGTGTCAAGAGTAGACGGGGCTGGGAGTGCAAACCAATGTCTCTCCAGTTCCTTTCTACTGCTGCATGGCCTAAGTCATAATCTCTGTTGTCCAGAACTGATCTTCTTTGACATTTCCCTGTAAATATTTCCAAGTTTCATATGCAGTTAGTATTGCTGTTAGTTTTACAATTTTAGCTACCAGTTAGTTTAAATCTCCAGCCAAGGGCATCTTCTGATGCCCTGGCGAAAGACTTAGACTATTCTCAGGCTTCAAAAACTGTCTTTGTCCCCATGCCTATTCAGTCAGTGATGACCACCTTTACTGGCTTGGAGAAGTTCATATCTCCTCTAAGTGCTGTATCTTCCACTCCTTCCCCAGCTGAAAGTAGCAAGTGTGAGAGCTTCAGCTTTGGAAGCACTTTGTGGAACATACCATGAGGCTCAGTCAGATTTGGACCAGGAAAAAACCCTGCCCTGGCCCTGAGTCATTATGGGATTGTACCTCCAAGCTTGCAATCTGACTTAGGACCTGGAATGACTAGAATGAAATCCCCTTAATTTGGGTCTTCCCATTAATGTAAGGGGTACTCTCCTAAGCATAAAAGCTGATCGCCTCCTAAATCTACTAAGAGAAGGGGTCCATTTCCAACCCATCCAGGTCAGGCAAGTCTTTGAACCCAAGAGACAATGACTTTAGATCCTCCTATGCCTCATGACCATGAGCAGAAAACACAGAGGAGCAAGACTCCTTCAGCATTGTTATTGACACCAACCACAGTACAGACTAAGACAGAACACTGGAAGCTGAGGGACAGCAAATCATCTGTACCAATGAATACCATGCCGTCGGAGCTCCTTTACTGGCAGCACAGTTGCAGCCCCGTAAGGAACCACCAATTACTAAGAGTTGCTTTATACCAGCTCTACGAATGAAAGTCAATGAGTTGTAGCCTTAGAAGGCTCCAGTATCTTACATTCCAGAAGATATCTTTATCTTCCTGGACCCACAATCTCCCCTGTTCCAGGACCAATCCTCCCCATGGACATTTTAGCCCCAGTAGAAGTCAAGGAACCATATGCACAGTGCCCCAAATCCATATGATCCAAGAGTGAATCATATCACACATCCTCCAAGAGGATAACCAGAACTTACTAGGCCTATGGAAGAAGATAATGATGAACTGAATCTGCTGGTACCACTAGTACAGACAGGGGTATAATCTTCCTTGCCAAGGGAGGGAAATGCTCCAGCCCCACTGTCTCCTCTGGTCAACCACAAACAATCCCAAGAGCTGCTATGGAGAGTGGCAGAAGAGCTCCAAATCCTCTTAGAAGAGGCCCAGGACTGACAGCACAAGATCCTGGACATTCTACAGTCTCTGGGGTTCAGCTGAGTAGCACTCTCAATGAACAGGGCCATGCTGGAATTGGCAACAACTTTATGACATAAGCCTACTACCTATGCTGCTACCCAAAAAGGGCAGAAAAGCCATTCTTTGTCCTGGCTAAGGGAGCACAGATTTTGTTTTCCCATCCTACTGCAAATGCACTGGTTGTCCAATATGCCACAGAAAGATCCAGAAAACAGCATGCGAGGGCCACTCCTGCACATATAGAAGCCAAGTATTTGGACCTCATGGGAAGAAAGATGTTTACTTCTACCAGCCTCCAATTTAGAATTTCTAGTTACGTTTGTCTAGGGGGGCCTGGTATGGGTTGTTATGGGGGTTTAATGGTGTTTTTTGTTTTGTTTCTGCTTTGTTTTGTTTGTTTGAACTATTCTAAGTTCCGGGACAATAAAGAGGAGTTACCCCAGAAGGATCAGGCTCAGTTTCAAATCCTTATTGACTAGGGCAGATTAGTTACAAGCACCCTGCTGCAAGCTGCAGTCGACTGCCTGGATACTGCATCGAGATCCACAGTGAGTGCTACAGGAGTGCAATGGGAATCTTGGCACTCTTCAGGATTTCCTGGGGAGGTAAAGGTCTTTCCTGTCAATGAAATCCATCTTGTTAATGAATATACAAATATCTTTGCATTCACTAAAACGCTCCAGAGTGACTCTCCATTCCCTGTGTATTTATACATAAGCCCTGAAGATAATGTACCATAAGCAGCCTTACAAGCAAAGACCCTTACCACAGACATTTCTACCACCAGCGCTCTTACCACCAACCTTGCAAACAGAAGAAGGTGCAGAAATGGAGATGCCCTGCCCTGTCCATCTCTACTGCAATTACCCAGCTTTATGCCCTGAGCACAAGATACTTTTAATGGCAGATGGTGGAGCTGCAAACCAATATTGATGCATCCAATTCCAAGATCTGTTTAGTGGACATGTTCTGCAATTTTCCCACATCTGGAGAGCAATAACAATGGACATCTGAGTTCTTGATATCCTCCATTCCAGCTATACTAATGAGTTGATCTCTCCCATCCCTCCACAGCCCCTTCCCTCTCCCTCTTCATGGGCCAATCTCATAAGGAGATGCTCCTTCAGGAGATAAAATCTCTTACAGTGAGGACCAATAGAACAAATAGCTCTTCAACTTCAAGGAAAGGGGATGTATTCCAAATATTTTCTAGTCCCCAAAAAGAAAGGAGGGTGGAGATCCATCCTCAACCTGTGGTGACTCAATGTCTTTATAAGCAAGCTAATATTCCACATGGTTACACTGGCATTGATAATACCATGCCTAGAAAAATACATATACTTTCACATAGATATCCACTCTTTGCCACAGAAGATTCCTCAGATTTGTGGTAGGTCCCAACCACTATCAACACAGTGTAGGCCAGTTTGGCCTAGCAGTTGCACCCAGCATCTTCACGAAGGTGATTTCCATAGTAGTAGCACAACTCAGATGGGGCATTTCCTCCCCCACACCCCATCTTTCTGTATCTAGACAACTGGTTTCTTGTAGGCAGGACACGCCCAGAAGTTATAGCTTCAACCTCGTCACTGCTCTATCTCTTAGCACCCCTGGAAATCTCTGTGAACATGCAAAAGTCTACCCTGACACCAACCCAGACTCTATATTTCAAAGGAGTGACCTTCAATTCAGTCAGAGCAAAGGCTTATCTCCCTATGGACAGATTCCATGCTATAAACAGCCTGATAGATCAAGTTATGCACCAACCCTCGGATATCAGTCCTGATTTGTTTTGCTGTGCTGGATCACCTGGCATCATATACTTAAGTGAAGCCATTCACCAGATTCACCTTTTCTGGCTTCATGCTTGGCTTCAAACAATGTATATACTGACCCAGCACAGCATGGACACTGTAGTAACAGTCCCCAAAAAGATAAGGGCCTCTCTAATTTTATGGAAAGATCCTGCACAAGTGTGCCTGGGTATTCCTTTCCTATCCCCCACACCTGATAGGACAACGATCAGATGTCTACTTGTTAATGTTGGAAGGCTCACATGGATGGTCACACAGCACAGGACCCTTGAATGATCCAGGAAACCAGAATGCACATAAGTCTCCTGCAACTCAGGGTTGTCTGAGAAGCATGCAAAGCAATCTTACCACTAATCTAATCTCATCACATTCTCATAATGTCAGGCAATATGACAACTGTTTTCTACATAAACAAATAGGGAGAAATGATATTTATTCCTCTGTGTATAGAAGTGGTCACTTTATGGAACTCGTGTATCAAGTACCACATCGCTTTATCAGCAGTCTCCCAAGCCCCTGGAATTCACTGGTGAACTGCCTCAGCAGATACTTTGCCACTGCCATGAGTGGGGCTTAGTGGTGAACAGCATCTTCACTCAGTGGAGAGAACCTACCTGGGACATGGTCGCCTCCCTCACAAACAGAAAATGCAGCATTTATTGTTCCAGAGGAGCTCAGGGCCAGATCTCCAGCGGCAATACTCTCCTACTCCCTTGGGCAGACTCTTTGAACTATGCCTTTTCTCTTGTGGTGCTGCTTCTTCAAGTACTGTGGAAAATTTGACAGGGCGGAGCATGAATCATGCTTACTGTGCTCAAATGGCCCAGGCAGTTCTGGTTCCCAGGTCTCCTGCAAATGTCAGCCTGGCCACCCATCAGCATTCATCCTTTCCCAGACCTCATGACTCAAGAGAATGGCAGGGTCAGATATTTTAACCCAGAAGCTCTTCACCTCATGGCTTTGTATTTGGATGGGAATCAGATCTATAATTCTTCCATTCCAAACCTGTGCAAGCCGTTCCAGAAAATGTTACCTTGCCAAGTAGAACCATTTCTCTATCTGGGCTCAGCAGCACTGAATGTCTCTTGAGGCAACAAGTATTCCTGATATTTTGGTTTACCTCAAGATGATGGGTCTCTGTCTTCTTTAAGATGTGGTTATCAAACTATTTTCAAATACGCAAAAAGTCACAGTATAAAATTGAGAAGGCAGCTCAAGACTCTTCTTTCTTTTTCACAACTTCTTTGCATGTTGCTTTAAATGTAATTGTGTGCATGAATAAGAAAATAACTATAAAAGCAGCTAGATATATTTTGCAGGTAGCTTTTTGCTGATCCCACACCATCTATGACAAATAAGTGAAGCACTGTCTTACAGGGTGCTTTCTCTTCTGTTCAGCTCATCTCCCCTCTTATCTGATCATCATTTATCACATCTCTAAGATTCATCTTGCTGGTGCAAAGCTTTTTGGATCATGGAGCTTACATCCATAGTTGATTCTACAGCAGACCATCTATGACCCCTCTTAATAAAAGAACTAAAAATTCAGAATTTAGTTCCTTCACTTTCATTTATATTTGTGCAACTTCCCAAAAGACACTGACAATTTCTTTTAATTAATCTCCATTACAGATATATGGAGTGATTTTTTTTAAATATTCAGGAGGATTAATTTCCCTTTCACCTTAGTTATACCCTTATACATCAGACACAAATAATGCCACATTATTTTCTTACACTTGGGTTCATAGAATATCAGGGTTGGAAGGGACCTCAGGAGGTCATCTAGTCCAACCCCCTGCTCAATGCAGGACCAATCCACAGTTTTTGCCCCAGATCCCTAAATGGCCCCCTCAAGGATTGAACTCACAACCCTGGGTTTAGCAGGTTAATGCTCAAACCACTGAGCTATCCCTCCTCCTGTCTTTAAGATGTCAGGTACAAGGCAAAAGGATACCTTGTACTGACAGCCTGATTGAGCCCCTTTCTATACTTATTATTTCTATTATAGTTACACCTAGTACACGTTTAGACTGCAAAAAAACCCACCTGGTGTAGTGAGTTTCAGAGTCCAGATCTATGGACACAGGCTTGCACTACGATGCTAAATAGCTGCACAGACATTCCTGCTTGGGCTTTGGGGATGTGGATTTCAGAGCCCAAGCTCCAGCCCCAGTGGGAATGTCTACACGGCTATTTTTAGCACCATAGCACAGGCCCAAGTCTGTAGACATGGTGCTGCAGGCTTTTTCCCCAGTGTAGAGGCCCCAAATAAGATCGGAGGCCCATTGAGCTAGGCATTGTATACACATAGTAAGAAACAGTGTCCCTTTTTAATTCCAGTTTTTTGTTGAAAAATGCTGGTTCATTGAAACTGAAACCTTTCGTGGGAGAGGGTCAGTTCTGACAAAACTTTGGGAGGTTTTCTTTGATAGAGGGTAGAATTTCTAGTCAGAGAGAGACCCACTCCACAATAGCCAATAGAATACCCTGGTGGTTAGGGCATTCACCTAGGATGTTGGGAGACCCTGCTGTAGTTGAATCTCCCGCTGCTTTGAATCAGGCAGAGCAGGAATTTGAACTTTGGTTTCCCACCCAGGAGAGTGCCATAATGACCAAACTGTTGGCTATTGAAAGATGTTGGGGACAACTCTACTCCCCCCCCCCCCCAAAAAAAAAGTCCAAAAGCTTTCAGGTTTGTCCCATTGGAATGGGAAACTTTTTGATGTAACAAAATTCTGCGAGATGCGAAGAAAAAACATTTCCAACCCAGCTTTACTTATGAGCTCTGAGAAGACTACAGCATAAAGTAAAATCGCTGCTAACAAGTGGTAGGATCTCTCTTAGATTATCAACGTTCGATACTATGGATCATTAGACTATATTTAATCATTTCTCTTACTTTGAAGTAATTAAGTTAAACATTTCAATGACTTAATTAATGTTTAAAAGACGTTGCATACATTTACTCAAGATCATATTTCCCCTCCCCCCACCCTCTTGAACGGTATCCGCTTCTGCCTTTTAGGACTCTGTTTTGAGGCCATTTTATATTCCATATATTGTATTATTTGCAGAGATAATTAAACAATCCATTATAATACCATCTTCTATGAAGTACAGCCATGCTTTCTTGTGGAATGAAAAAAGGATTTGATTGATACTTTTCAGAGTAACAGCCGTGTTAGTATGTATCTGCAAAAAGAAAAGGAGTACTTGTGGCACCTTAGAGACTAACCAATTTATTTGAGCATAAGCTTTCATGAGCTACAGCTCACTTCATCGGATGCATACTGTGGAACATGCAGAAGATGTTTTTATACACACAGAGCATGGAAAAATGGGTGGGTGTTTATCACTACAAAAGGTTTTCTCTCCCCCCACCCCACTCTCCTGCTGGTAATAGCTTATCTAAAGTGATCACTCTAGCACAAATCCAGGTTTTCTCCCCAACCGCCCCCCCCAACCCACTCTCCTGTTGGTAATAGCTTATTTAAAGTGATCACTCTCCTTACAATGTGTATGATAACCAAGGTGGGCCATTTCCAGCACAAATCCAGGGTTTAACAAGAACGTCTGAGGAACAGTGGGGATGGGGGGGGGGAGGAGGAATAAACAAGGGGAAATAGGTTACTTTTTATAACGAATCAACCATTCCCAGTCTCTATTCAAGCCTAAGTTAATTGTATCCAATTTGCAAATTAATTCCAATTCAGTAGTCTCTCGTTGGAGTCTGTTTTCGAAGTTTTTTGTTGAAGGATAGTCACTCTGAGATCAGAAATCGAGTGACCAGAGAGATTGAAGTGTTCTCCGACTGGTTTATGAATGTTATAATTCTTGACATCTGATTTGTGTCCATTTATTCTTTTACGTAGAGTTTGACCAATGTACATGGCAGAGGGGCATTGCTGGCACATGATGGCATATATCACATTGGTGGATGTGCAGGTGAACGAGCCTCTGATAGTGTGGCTAATGTTATTAGGCCCTGTGATGGTGTCCCCTGAATAGATATGTGGGCACAGTTGGCAACGGGCTTTGTTGCAAGGATAGGTTCCTGTTTTAGTGGTTCTGTTGTGTGGTATGTGATTGTTGGTGAGTATTTGCTTCTGGTTGGGGGGCTGTCTGTAGGCAAGGACTGGCCTGTCTCCCACGATTTGTGAGAGTGTCGGGTCGTCCTTCAGGATAGGTTGTAGATCCTTGATAATGTGTTGGAGGGGTTTTAGTTGGGGGCTGAAGGGGACGGCTAGTGGCGTTCTGTTATTTTCTTTGTTAGGCCTGTCCTGTAGTAGGTGACTTCTGGGAACTCTTCTGGCTCTATCAATCTATTTCTTCACTTCCACAGGTGGGTACTGTAGTTGTAAGAATGCTTGATAGAGATCTTGTAGGTGTTTGTCTCTGTCTGAGGGGTTGGAGCAAATGCGGTTGTATCACAGAGCTTGGCTGTAGACAATGGATCGTGTGGTGTGGTCAGGGTGAAAGCTGGAGGCATGTAGGTAGGAATAGCGGTCAGTAGGTTTCTGGTATAGGGTGGTGTTTATGTGACCATCGTTTATTAACACTGTAGTGTCCAGGAAGTGGCTATTACCAACAGGAGAGGTGGGGGGGGGGGAGAAAACCTGGATTTGTGCTGGAAATGGCCCACCTTGATTATCATACACATTGTAAGGAGAGTGATCACTTTAGATAAGCTATTACCAGCAGGAGAGTGGGGTGGGGGGAGAGAAAACCTTTTGTAGTGATAAACACCCATTTTTTTCATGGTCTGTGTGTATAAAAACATCTTCTGTATTTTCCACAATATGCATCCGATGAAGTGAGCTGTAGCTCACGAAAGCTTATGCTCAAATAAATTGGTTAGTCTCTAAGGTGCCACAAGTACTCCTTTTCTTTTTGATTGATACTGACATTCTTTACTGTGATAAAATCAAAATCTGAGAATGGTAAATTATCTGGAATTAAATTCAGACAAAGAACATGAACTTGTCAGCACACCCACTTCTTTTTCCAATTGTAGTTCAATTTTGTGCACCGCTAGAAGCTTATTAGTTTTTTTAAAATATTTTTAATGGAGATTCAGATAAGTACACTGGCATGAACAGAATTCAGATGAAGTTCATTGCTATTTAGAATATAAATCGGTGAAGCATTTTTGATTCCTGAATTAATAAAAGTAGAATTAAATTATGATATTTAACATTACTGATCATTTACTGTGTTTATTAAGAAGTGTCATTCAAATGCAGCTGCTTATCTCTGCTTTCATTGTTAAAGAGATGAACGGTAATTGTGTTATTTTAGATTCATAACTGATATAGCACTTATGACCTGGATAGTGTGCCCATCACATGTACCACTGTCTGTTGGGTGAAATCCAAACTCCTCCACTGCGTGACATGAGCAATATGCTATTAACAGCTAATGGACATTCTTCTCTAGTTGAAGTGGTAGGCTCTGTTTATTTAGAGCAGATGATCTAAGTTTTATTAAGACAAACTAAACTTTGTTCAGTGACAGTTAGGGAGGCATCAAGATCATCCCACCAACCAAAACTTTAAAAGTCTGGAAATAAGTTAAGAGAAATGTCTCCTGTATTCCTGACCACCTTCTTATGCAGTAACTGTGATCGTTAGTGCACTCCAATACTTTACAAGGCTCTGATAGATAACAAAAAGCAACATGTACCCTAACTTCATCAAACTCATGCTTTCACATAAAACTTCAATGGCAGCCCTAAATGCGCTTGCAGCTGACTGTCACATTCTATACATTGGGTAGCTATTCTGCCTTAATAGGTTGCCATTAAAGTTTTGTGTGAGCTTAAATTTGAAGAAGATGGCATGATTTTGTTAAAGTATTTTTGGTCTTCAAAGCCTTATCTAAGGGTACGGCTACAGTATGAAATAATTTTGAATGTATTCTATTCGAATTTTCAGAAGCAATTTTATACATTCAGTCTTCTGTGTCTCCACTAAAGCATGTGAATTCAGTGGAGTGCGTCCACAGTACCAAGGTTAGCATTGAATGTTGGAGCGGTGCACTGTAGGTAGCTATCCCGCAGTTCCTGCAGTCCCCGCCGCCCATTGGAATTCTGGGTTAAGCTCCCAGTGCATGATGGGGCAAAAACATTGTCACGGGTGTTTCTAGGTGTGTGTCGTCAATCGCTCCTCCCTTCATGAAAGCTACAGCAAACAATTGTTGCATGCCTCTTTGGCGTGCAGACGCCATCCTGCTTTCAGCAGATGGTACACCGCTGCTCTCCTGCTACTGTGAATCCACCTCGCATTTCCTGTCATCTTCTTATGTAATCTCTAGTATCTACTCTTTCTCTTCCTCATTGAACGCTTCTGCTGCCAACTCTGCTCGGCCATCGTGAACCGAGCAGCACAGCTTCTGCCACTGACTCTGCTCTCCTGCTCTTGCCACGCTACCAAGCTTCTCCATGTTGTTTGTCCTGGGCTCCCGCCTCCGTGAAAGCTACAGAAGACAACCATTTCCCACCTTTTTTTGGCTATCATGAATCGAACAGCACCTCTTCCGCTGCCACTCTGCTCTCCTACGTTTCGCGCCCTTTTTCCAGGATTGCCAATGCAGGTGCCATAGCCATGGAGCCTGCTCAGATGTCCGCTGCAGTTTTGACCATTGTAAATACCTTGCGCATTATTCAGCAGTATGTGCAATACCTGCAAAACCGGGCAAGGAAGCAACAACAGCGCAATTACGACACTGATGAGGACAGGGACACAGACTTTCCTAGAAACATGGCATGTTGCGATTGGGAGATCATGGTGGTGTTGGGCCAGGTTCATGCCATGGAATGCTGATTCTGGGCCCTTGAAACAAGCACAGACTGGTGGGACTCCAAAGTGTTGTAGGTATGGGATGATTCCCAGTGGCTGCGAAACTTTTGTATGTATAGGGCCACTTTCATGAAACTTTGTGACTTGCTGTCCCCTGCCCTATAGCGCAAAGACATCAAAATGAGAGCAGCCCTCACAGTTGAGAAGCGAGTGGTGATAGCCCTGTGGAAGCTTGCAATGTCCGACAGCTACCGGTCAGTCGGGAATCAGTTTGGAGTGAGAAAATCTACTGTGAGGGCTGCTGTGCTCCAAGTAGCCAACGCAATCATTGACCAGCTGTTATCAAGGGTAGTGACTCTGGGAAATGTGCAGATCATTGTGGATGGCTTTAACGTGCTGGGGTTCCCTAACTGCAGCGGGGCAATAGAAGGAACACATATCCCTATGTTGGCTCCAGAACACCGGGGTGGCCAGTACATAAACCACAAGGGGTACTTTTCCATGGTGCTGCAAGCACTGGTGGATCACAAGGGATGTTTCACTGACATCAACATGGGATGGCCGGGAAAGGTGCATGACACTCGTATCTTCAGGAACTCTGGTCTGTTTCAACAGCTGCAGGAAGGGACTTACTTCCCAGACCAGAAAATTACTGTTGGGGATGTTGAAATGCTTATAGTTATCCTTGGGGACCCAGCCTACCCTTTAATGCCATGGCTCATGAAGCCGTACACAGGCACCCTGGACAGTAGTAAGGAGCAGTTCAAATATAGGCGGAGCAAGTGCAGAATGGTGGTAGAATGTGCCTTTGGACATTTTGAAAGCGTGCTGGTGCAGTTTACTGACTCGGTTAGATCTCAGCACAAGCAATATTCCAATTGTAATTGCTTCTTGTTGTGTAATCCACAATATCCATGAGAGTAAGGGGGAGACATTTATGGTGGGGTGGGAGGTTGAGGCAACTCGCCTGGTGGCCAGTTTCTCACAGCCAGACAACAGGGTGAATAGAAGAGTGCAGCAGGGCGCGCTGCACATCAGAGAAGCTTTGAAAGTCAGTTTCATGACTGGCCCGGGTACGGTGTGACAGTTGTGTTTGTTTCTCTTAAAGTTACCCCCCCCCATATATATATGAAAGGAAATAAAGTCACAATTGTTTAAAAACCGTTCTTTATTATTTGTTGCACAAAACATTGAGAGAAATCAGAAGCTAGACAGGGGAGGGGGGGTATTGGGTTGGGGGGTGGAGGAGGAGGGAAGGACAAGTCCAGAAACCAAATCAAAATTTCGGATATGCCAGCTTTCTGCTGCTTGTGCAATTCTCTGGAGTTGACTCTGTGGGTCCCCGTAGCCTCCCTCCCCCCCCCTCCCCCCGTGTTCTTGGGTGTCTGGGTGAGGAGGCTATGGAACTTGGGGAGGAGGGAGGGTGGTTATACAGGGGCTGCAGTGGCAGTCTGTGGTCTTGCTGCCTTTCCTACATTAGATCCACCATACAGTGGAGCATGTCAGTTTGCTCCCCCATGAGCTTGACCATAGCATCCTGCCTGCTCTCATCACGCGTATCCTTCCTCTCTTTGTAGTCATGTAATGCTTTACACGACTCTGCAATTGTTTGCCTCCACACATTCAGCTGGGCCCTATCAGTGCGGGAGGACTGCATGCGCTTGGCGAACATGTCATCCCGAGTTCGTTTTTTCTGCCTTCTAATCTGGATCAGCCTCTGGACGGAGTAGATAGGGGCCATGTTGAAACATTTGCACTTGCGGGAGGAGAAAAAGGGAGGGTAGTATTTTAAAAGATACATTTTAGAGAACAAAGGGGACACTCTTTCTCAGTGAAACAGGCAATTCATAGTACACAGCACATGTTCTTTCTGTACAAGTCACATTTTGCCTCTTATACTGAAATGCCTGCCACTTTGGTGTGAGTAACCCATCGCATGGGGCCGGGCAACAGAATTCAGCTTGCAGACAGCCATGGTAAGCCCTAGAGGCATGCGGGGTTCTGCTTTTCTGCATTCATTTCAATGCTTTCAAACTGCCGGGCTCCCTTTCCCATAGCAAACAATGCCTGGTGGGTTTGCCATATAAAAGGAGGGCCTGCGGGCTCTCTGGGATGATCATTTCACACAACACCCTCCCTCCCTCCCCCCAACACACACACACTGCGTGGCTCCAATGAGGCTCTGAGCAGGAAGAGCCCTTTAAACTAAACGAGAACAGCCCAGCACACCTGGGTTTCCCCCCACCGCCTGGCTCCAATTAAGCTCTCACTCACCAGAAGTGCCTTCTCCAGGGTCATGGTCTAAGAGCATGCCTTGAGAGTGGGGGGAGGCTATTGGCTCCAGTGTTAAGAATAGTTCCTGGCTAGGGGGGGAAATGGATTCCCCACTTGCCACCTGTGCACTGTCCTTCTCCTCATCCTCCTCTTCATCCTCCAAAAACTCATCCTCCTCACTCCATGCTACTCCCTCCTTGCAGGTGTCCACGAACAGTGGTGGGGTAGTGGTGGTGTCACTCCCCATAATTGCATGCAGCTCATGGTAGAAGCGGCATGTATGGGGCTGTGACCCAGAGTGCCGGTTCATCTCCCTGGCTTTTTGGTACGCTTGTCTGAGCTCCTTGATTTTTGTATGACACTGCTGTGTGTTCCTGGAGTAGCCTCTTTCCATCATGGCCCTGGAGACTTTAGCGTACGTATTTGCATTTCTTTTTTTGGAACGCAGTTCTGCCATAACAGATTCATCTCCCCAACATGCGATGTGATCCAGTACCTCCCGTTCAGACCATGTTGGAGCTCGTCTGTGAATCCGGGACTGCGTGGTCGCCTGTGATGGTAGACTCTGCATGGTTGCCTGTGCTGATGGGGACCAAACAGGAAATTCAGAAGTTCCCGGGGATTTGACTGCCTACCTGGCTAGTGCATCGGAGTTGAGAGTGTTGTCCAGAGTGGTCATAAGGGAGCATTCTGGGATAGCTTCCGGAGGCCAATAACATCAAATTGTGTCCACAGTACTTGTAACCAGGAACTGCGATCTCGGTTTTAGCACTACTCCACTTGCCGAGGTGGAGTACAGAAATCGGACTAAAGAGCCCTTTAAATCGAAAAAACTGGTTTGGTCATGTGGACGGAATCATTTTTATTTCAAAGTAACTCGGCTAATTCCGAAATAACTGCCTACTGTAGACCAGGCCTTAATGTGAATTAATAATAACACCCTGATGTAGAAATTGTTATTCCCATATTGTAGATGGGGTGGGAAAATGTAGCAGAAAGAGGTTAAGGGCTTTAGACAAGATCATAAGAGGAGTCAGTTGCAGGAATCATGGTTGCAGCTCTCCAGTTCCTAGCTCCCTGCTCAACTCACTAGAAAAATGTTTCAATTTCGCTAATCTGTTTTAACTATCTATCCCTTTCACCATAGTATCTAAGCACTTTTCAGTTATTTTATCTATTACACTGGTAATTCAGGTATTGATCTGACTATAAAAAATAGTTTTACATTTTCAATGGGCTTTCTATAATTTAGCTAATACCTACAGAATACTTCCTGCTGGCTGAAGTCAGTGCTGCCTGCAATCAGTCAATGTTAATTTATTAATTGTTTTTATGTTAAATATTTGCTAGAACTCAGCAAGCCAAGATACAGACTTAATTCCTTAACCGCCCTTACTTGCTCTCTGCTTGTGAGGTTGGGCTTCACTTCAACCTCCTTTCTTTCCATTGCCATGAGGGGATGTCACTAGAGGCCACTAACCTTTGTGGTTCTGCTACCCCAAGAGGCTAGATTGTGGCAGCCAAAACCCTAAGTAGTAGACAGTGCTGTCATAATGCATCAGGGGCAGGGATGACTGGGGAGAGATTATGGCTCAAGTTACTTTAACTTTTTAGAGGAGTCTATGTTGCACTTTCCTCTTTCCATCCAGTGCATGGATCCTGGATCTTACAAAGGACCCACTGCAGGGTATAGGGGCAGGAGCAGCAATGCTGGTGTGACTGCCTTTCCCCACTTTCTGCTCAAAAATAGAAGTGGCACCTTAGCCTGCAAGGCAATCTCCAGCAGCTGCCTGATTTCCAAGACACTAGATCACTAGTTAGTGTCTTAATAAAGTCGGAAATAGAACAAGCAACAGATAAGCAATTTTAATGTGGGGTTGTCTGCTAAGAATTTTTGTCTATGATTTTGGACATGGTTCATATCCCGGGATGGAAGGAACTTTTATTTAGACGCCTTCATAATATAATTGGAAAAGGTGAGAGAGAGACATTTTGCTGGGTACTGGCGCTGTTGGTGAATGAAAATTAACACCATGATAGTAGAAAATACATTCATAAAATTGACTTTCCATGCAAACTGAGTGCAGATTTAATTTGTGGAAAATGGAAAGGTCACATACAATGCAAGCTCATGTTGTGAAATCCACTGTGTTCAACCATCCCATTTAAAAAAACAAAAAATCCACAAGAGAAAGTTTCTGATCTGCACTTTGTTAAACCACAAACTTCATAAGTCTCTCACATGAGTGGCAATTTCTCTTCTTGCTTCACAGTGACTATTTAATTGCAGAGTGCTGTAGCAAAGTCACCTGTTTATGAAGGTTATTTTTACAAGCTACACTACAGAACATTTACTAGATGAAAAATGAACAAAACATTTATGCAGAATCCCTGCTTTATTTTGTTCATTAACATACTAATTCACAAAAGCAACCTAATCATAACAGCTATCCCAGTTATTAGTGCGAACTAGCAAGGTGGGTCTGTATTAACAAGAAAATGAAAAGCATAAATTGAAAAACAAATTAGAATGATGAAAATAGACTTAGAAAACATTAAAAAAAATTTAAGTCCCTAAACTTGGAAGAAAATTAATTAAAAAGAGAACCTGACAGTTAAGTACCTTTGTTTTTACATTTTACTTCTGTTAATTATTGCACAAAGTAAATTGAACATAGTGTAAATAGAAAAGGGATAATGACTCAAAGGCAATTAAAGATTCTGAAGGTTATACAGTAATTATGATTATTTTCTTTGCGAAGATAAATACTCTCATTTTCCAATGTATGCTATGTAATTAAGTCCATATGCAATTATCCTCCTTTTATCATTCACTTTCAATAGGAATTTGTTTTAAAATTATCAGGCAAGGAGAAGATATAATTGTATGCAATGGGACCCTCCTATATTTAAGTAATTTTTTTTAATGACTTCAGTAAGTTAGTGGTTCCCAGCCTTTATTTTTCCTGGAGTCATTTTGAGAGGGATTAGCAGATTGCAATCTCCATTTGTCCCTCACCTGGCACAGTTGCTGCTCTCTCCTTTTGTCTGTCCATTTTTTTTCTTATTTTTTTAATTGTTTTTATTTTTGTTTCCGTCTTTGTAATTGTGGCTTTGACAGACTAGGTGCCAGGTCATGCCTAGGTCTCCATGCCTCAGTTCACTAATGATAAATACATAGCTGGAATCACTGTCTCGCCTGTGCGTTTAGTATTGAAGTATTTAGTATATTAGAATTATAAGAATGTGTTTAATGTTTAGACTTTATTGAATGCTTGTGAGTTGCTGCTTGCATTAATCTTGCTGATAACATCTGAATCCCATATTGTAAAGTAATATTTGAGCATTTGTATTGTGAGCCTCTGTGACTGTGTAAAACACAGGACAGTAGAGAGACATTAACTAGTGTAATGTGCTGATCTCCAACAGAAGCTGTTCTATCCTTCACAACAAGATGGGTCTATTGACACCAGATGGACTATTGTGAATGATTAAGAGGACAAAACACTTTGTAGCTCTGCTCTTCCTCCCCATGACAATGAGTCATGCAAGAGGATTCCTCCTATCTACCAAGTAAGTTTGCACCTCAAAACACATGGGATAAAAAACCCTTAACAAGAAGGAACTTTATCTCTATGCTGCTTGGACTCAGAGGGGGAAGGTTTTCTAGGCATAAGCAAGAGGTCCCAAGTGGTTATTCTGGGTTAGACCTAAAGGACATACAGAGCTTGCTTGTTATAGAAACTTCTGTTTATCTTCTGAAATTTAAGATGACTCATTTGTGTTGGTATGTTTACTTGCTTTAACCTTGTAAATAACTCTTGTTTCCTTTTCCTACTTAATAAATCTTTAGATAGTTTATTACAGGATTGGGTGCAAGCGTTGTCTTTGGTGTGAGAACTAAAGTGCAATTGACCTGGGGTAAGTGATTGGTTCTTTGGAACTGGAAGTAACCTGAGTGTTCCTGTGATTCTTGGTGTAAGGGACCATCTATCACAAAGGTACACTTATCTGGGTGATGAGACAGATCAGAGTACCCCTGGGGACTGTCTGTGACTCCATGTTAAGGCTGTTATAGTTCCTGAGGAGTGTACACTGGTGAAATCTAGGTATAGAACTGACAACCAAGTTGCGGTTTGTGCCCTGCTCCATAACAGTCTGCCCTGTGGTTGGTATTCATGCTCTTGAGTCACTGCCGGCACCTTGACAGTAATACTTTTCACTCTTGTCCTTCTGCTTTTCGTCAGCTGGCTCTGACTCAGTAAGGCTGCATGCTGCTCAGAGCATCCATGGTGGCGCTGTAATGTGGGGCTGCATGTGCTCTTGCCCCAGAGCTGGGTGCTACAGAAGTAGAGGAGAGAAACATGGGATTGAGGGGCTTCTATCAGATGCAGAAAGCCTTAGTACCTGAGCTGCTCCCATAACCAGCTGCATTAGGAGACCAGAGAAGCAGAAAACGAAGGGCAAGCGTCTTTCAAAGAGCTGCTTGAGGCTTTATCTGAGAAATTGCTTGTAGGGTTGGTTGTTTGTTTGTTTGGGGGTGGGTGGTTGGAGTGGGACTGGGTAGATCCACAACTTTCTGCCTCTTTTGTTTTTTCCCTCCTCTGCCCCGGCCTTTGTAGGTTAGCGTAGGCACAACCCTCCAAGGAGGGCTTGCTTCAGGTTAGAAAACATTGGTATAATGCAAGATTTATTATGTTCTCTCAGTAGTGAGACCACAGTTAGGGTTATGTCAAAATTATAACTAGATTTGCAGTTTGCTTATCAGTTCACCATGGACCTGATCCAAAACTCCATTGAAGTCAGTATTGCAAAGACATCCACAGACATCACTGAGCTTTGGATCAGGCCCTGGAGAAAGGATCCACTTTATCAGTTAATGAGCCAGGGTGTGACTAATATCGTAAATATCGTAAATGCAGAGAGTGACCCAGACTCTGCACTAACTGTATGCTAATTTTCATGAGGCCCTCAGGTAGCTAGCTGTAGAAGAAGGCACAACTGGAGACCACGGGCCCATATCGTCTCATCTCTATGCTTGTTGCATAGCTAGCTGTAGAAGAAGGCACAACTGGAGACCACGGGCCCATATCGTCTCATCTCTATGCTTGTTGCACTCAGCCAAGCCACTAGAATATGTGTAGGCTGCCCTTATGTAGTCACCAATAGAGACACCCACCACAAATAGCAAGGTCTTCTGAGGATGGGCTTCAGCAAGAGAAGGGAATCTCAAAACAGGTGATAATGAGACTAAAATATATTTCCCTGTAAAATGATGATACAGCATAAACCAGAGCATCAACTGCTACCCACAGTAAGAGTCTGTGCAAGGACCCAGCCAAGTCCTTTGGCTGGGGTTGCTGCTGGAGACAGTCATGCTCCAATCTAAGCCATTACTTACTTCCTCTGCGTTCTCGAAGAATGAGACTTTTGGAGCTTTAAGCAGCAAATGCCCACAACGCTTGCGGAATGATTTTGATGATACGTGCCAGTATCTCAGCCTTTTGTTACGCTACAGTGCACTAGTGTGCTACACTAGGAAATGCAAATCAGAAGGAAATCAGATAGTACTTATGTAGCTTTAACCAGTTGAAAATCCAGAGCTCCAGGGACTCTGTTAATTAGCGGTGTTGGTGAATAATCACACCTATTATTCCTCCAGTATCAAGAGATTCCACATTTTCCTTCAGACTTGGTAGCTGAGCTTATAACAAACTATTTCTTAAATGCAGAGCCAGTGCTTAACCTGCAGAAAGCAAAACATACTAGCTGTGTTTGGGATACTAACAGGAATAACATCTAGCACTAGACACATGATTATTGGTTCCAGAATCAAGCAACCAAGGGAATCCCTTGGTTCGCAAATATTAAAAAGTTAGTGCTGCATATTTACACTATTGTGGCAAAACACCTCATGCCAATTATAACTACAATCCTTAGCTGTTGTAAGTAGGCTACCATGCACAACAGAGCTATTCAAGTTTACACCAACTGAGGATTTGGTCCTCAAAGTACAGTAATCATCCACATGTTCGTTATATTGGCTAAGCGTCAGGGCATTCTTTAAATTCGACACGTGCATAAAAGCAAGAGCAAAACTGCACTGCGAAAAGACGGGATTTAAACATCATTGCACAACTGGTGAAGAGACACACTGTTTTGCTCTAGGTGCTGATGGTACAAATGGAGCTGAGTGTATTATTAATACTGCAGTAACTGTGATGTATTAATCTATGAATATTTATATGGACTAATGGATGAAGATTGTTTGTGACCAGGTCAGTGAGGGGAAGTTATTCTGTATTGGGTTATAAGACTGTCCTGTGGGAATGTTTTGATTTAATGTATATGGGAGCTGTGAGAAGAACAAACAGGGACCTAACACCAATGGTTTTCCAGATAAAAACATTTAGGTACACACCAGAGAGACAATGGGTCCCAGCTGTTAACTTCAAAGATCCTGTATCTTTTCTGCAACATATTGTAAATCTCATTTTACAATGCTGGGACCTACCAGATCAAAGGGCTACGAACAGTTAAAAATGTCTCGATTTCTGTGAAGGAGGGGATGCCTGTCAGACGCTGTCTGGAGGGACAGGCTGACACACATTGAGAGGCAAGCTCTGTGGATGAGTCTAAAGGAACTGGGCCCTTCCCAGATCCAGGGAATGGTAAATGGTAGGGAAAAGCAGGCACTGCATTCTATATTATTAAAATATGTTTTCTCTGAAATGGTTTTTGTTCTAAATGAATACTTTTCTCTAAGACTGTTTGGTTACTGTATATGCTCCAGAGGGAATAGAACAGTGAGGTCTGAGCTTAAACCTAAGCCTGAGCTACTGAGGTTACCATGGTTGATGTACAGGGGACTACAATTCAGCACCCAATCTGAGAGTGAAAGAATCGGGTTATTCCATCTCGGGAAAGGTAACAGCACAAGGCCCCAGGGGAAGGGGCACTCAGACTAGAGGGGTTCTGAGGTGGAGTTCGTTCACTAACTCTGATAGTGCTATTTAATGTTGGAACTGTACAGTAATTAGTGTCTATCTGTGCCACTCGTTGCTTCAGAGGGGTGGGATGGGGGAAATATTGTTTGTACTGTTTCACAAACTGAAAGCAATGTGAGTTTTGAGAAGCAGGTAATCACTTGGAAACAGCTGTAGTGGCAGGTTATGGTTAGTTCATGGCTTAAGTTTTTATTTTCTAGACAACAAGAATGAAGTCATAAAATACAAAAATAAATACCGCTAGTTAAAGTTAATTTAAGGTTGTATTCCATAATTTGTTATCTTTAATGTAGTTTGTTTACATATTTCTTACTCCTAGTCGTCTTCTTCCTAAAGCTAGAATTCTTGTTCATAGTTATGAAATACCTGATGTTGTCTCGTCTGATAGCAATCTTACTAATCACACTTCTAGCATAAATTTTCTATGAACGATATAGCAACATGGAAGACGTATAATCACTAAAAATAAGGACAGAGATTTACCATTCTGAATGTCTGAGCCACTATTGAAATAAGATGTGACATTATGCAATATTTATATCTTAATTAATATCCCAAAGAAGTTATTTAATAAATGGTTATGCTACTGTATTTGCATATTCTATTATCTACTGCTATCGTTTTGCAAGAAATCTCTCTTGCTTCAGACTTATACAACCAGTAGACCATACAGATTTCTGGACTTCAGCACAATAATATCCAGTATTATGCAAATAGGATTTGACATATGTAAAATTGATTTTAAACCAAAAAATAGTTTCCCACAGTGGTTAAATGAGTTTATAGTTTTTATCATGTTTTGTTCAAGATCTTAACAGATTTGCTTCAATACATATATGCACACACACGGATCTTAAACTTAGTGCTCAATATCTCCTAGCAAAGTTACTGATATTCAAATCTTATGTTTATTGATACACAAGCCAGCTCTTTCCAACTTGGGTACCTATAATTAGATAACTAAATCCATACTTGTATACCTTTGTTTACAAACGAAGCAAAAAAGCCACATATTCAGAAGTACTAAGAACTAGCAGAACCCACTGACTTCATTGGGGTTGGAGGAGCTCATTTCTGAAAGTCAAGTCACCTTTATTCAGGTACCTGAAGTTAGGCACCACAGTTTGAAAGTTTTGCTACATTGTATACTGATTCAGAATAATCATACTGTAATTTGGCCATAATGTAATTCTAAGTGAAGCTGGATTAATCAAGGACTAAATAGATTACCACTGTAGAAGTGAAATTGCAGGTTTTCTAAGCATCTGAAAAGAAAATTGTATTTAACAATCTCAGAGACTCCTCTTTAATCAACTTGACTATTCTTATCAAGAAAATGTAAGGACAAAAATGATAATGCCTCTCTTTTTATCTCTCAATTCATGTCAGCCTGTGGTTTGTGCCTTACTTTGGGGGGAAGTGGGAGAATTATCAAACATTTGAAATGCATGTATTGTGCAAGTCACAATATTTTAATAATCAATTGAAATGGAATATGGTAGATAATTGCTCATTTATAAATGAAGGAAAGCATACAATGTGGAAGAATCTGTCTTACATTTCAGTCATCATCATACCATTTTATTCATAGCAGGTGTTGATGAACCCAAATATGCCTTGCTACTGTAGACGTAAAAGAATGAAAGATGAATAGCCCAGGGCATTTATTACTTATGCTCTGCCACAAATAACCAGTTCAGGCTTTAATTGTGTCAGTTAATGAAAGACTTGTGCTGATGGTGTGTATTATGCCTCAGGGAGCGGGAAGGCCTCTCAGAGCTCCCGAATGCACAGAAGATTGCATTCTTGCGAGAACACCCCTTTGAAGGGTGCAGTTTATTCCTCCCATGTCATCAGCCATTTGTTCTGGGTAGTGGGGGGTGGGAAAGGAAAGGTGGAACCATTGCACTGCCTCCTTCCTGGCCCCTTTACAGCATTGGTGCACCTTTCAGGTAGTAGGGAAAGAGTAGCCCTTATGTTTCCCCTTCTTGAAGGACTGCAGTTTTTCTTGGGTCTTACATAAGATCACACAAGGGAGAGGGAAGGCTACTGAAACCCTCATCTCATTGCATTTCTGTGACAGAGCTCTGTGGCTAGGCAAAGAACATATCTTTTTCACTTTCCAAAGATATGAAACATTTGACATCCTGCATATGTAAAACTACTTATTGTATCTGCCTTAATGTATGTTTGTCCAGGATGAATAGGATTTTGTAAAATCATAAAATACATTGGTGGCTCTGTTTTTGTGGTAAATAAATAGATGATAAGCTTATATTAGTGTTTGTGGTATTAAAACTTCCCTCTACTTATTAAAGGGAATAATACTCGGAACAGTGCAAGTACTGAAGGGAATTTTATTATATTATTTATCTGAGTCAACTGGCAAGTTTTTTGAGGGGAACCAATGGAGAGCAGAATTAAGAACTGGTAGCAGTAATCTGTAGGATGCGAAAGAGATGGTATTAAAGCATATGATCGGCATATAATTTTCATTGTGTGCCGCATTGGTAGCGTTCGCCCCTGTAACTCTAGATCTGATACCCAGTCTCCAAACTGAATGATACAATTGTACACTACAAAAACATTCCTGTATTAAGATTCCTTAGATCAAGGTAGAGAGCATGCTGGTGGAGGGATTGGTTCAAGCTCGACAGGATGAGAGTGAGATCAGTCTTGTAAAAGTGTGGTCACATCATGCTGAATAATATCTTCGTGTTCTGTGTATAAGCAGTATTATTGACTTCCATATCAACTTCATGTCAAAATAATACTTTTCTAACCACATGCACTGTCTGCTCAAAGTGGGATGTGAAAATGCAACTGTTTTCTTTCTGCTGGTTTCCATCATGAACAATAAAGATAATGTAAATATTAATTTTAGCTGTCATTTTTATGGATAATGCATGTGACTGGAAAGAATGTGGCTTGTTCTGCCCATAGTTGCTTGCCATGGGCTTTATTGTTATACTCCTAGTGCCCCAGAACAACAGGCAAAGAGGAGGAGTGCAGGAAGTAGGAGGAGTCTTGGTTCCACCCAACCTCTTTGCTGGTCAGCATGAAAGAGGGGGTGGTTATTTGATGCTGGAACAGGTTTGCTCATCAGAATGTTACTGTCTTTTGGGTATAGAAATCACGGTGTTTGTAAATGTCTGATCCACCTACAGCATTTGTTATAGAAACTGTGGCTGTTCTTTTCTTTTTAGAGGTCTTTGAAATCCAGACAGTTTTTTATAGCAATTAATAATTTCCCATTCCCATGCAAAATGAGAGAAACTTTGGGTTGGGGAAAAAAAGCCCAACCAATCACCAAGTATCTAAATTTATTCATTCAGTTCATTTATTTAAGCTGATTAAAAGTATTTCCAACAATAGCATAGGGCATCTTAACTGGCTGCAAAGAATCCCTGTGGTCTTGATGTTTCATTCAAAGATGCAAATGCCTTATGAATTTAAATGGAGATGAGTGAATGTTGAAAGATGAAGGCAATATTAGGAGGCTGAATGTCCTAAAAATGTTCAATTGTTTAAACATGGATTGTTCTTTGCACTTGGCTTGACACGTTTTCATATTGAAATTGAGTTATAAAACATTGTTACCTTTCATTTGAGCTCATATTTGTAGCTGTTTTTATCTCGCAGATGATGTTCCTAATTACTACGTGAGTTTCTTCTAAATCTACATTAGTTTAATTTGTCATTCCTCCCCCCATCTTCTCTTAGTTTGTCCTCAAACAATAATCTTTCTGTTTCTATTTCTTTTCTTTCATCAACATTTTCTAGAACCTTAAAACATTTGAATAATTTATCTACGCATGCAATTTAATGAAACATTTACAAAATGTTATTACCTGAAATGGTACTTTAATTGTCCCATTTATTCTACAATCTTTTAAAGATGTAATACATTATGTGATTCACTTTTAAAAGTGACGTGTGTACAGTATCAGCACAAATCCCATTGTATAATTATCTTCGAAGCTGGCAATAGTCCAGCAAAGAAAAAATTACTCTACAATTGATATCAGTGGCAGAGAAAGCTGGGGCTGGCAGTTCAGATGAAACAGTGTTTGTTATGAGCTGGTGCTGGCATCTCAAAAAAGCCAGTATTCATTCTCTCCTGCTTTTTTATTGGCTGATGCAAACAGTAGCAAAATTTCTACAATGAGAATCATGAGGCCAGAGCTCTCCCTATTTCTGAGCTACATAAAGCTCTGTATCCTGACCTCTTGACAAATACTTCTACCCTGGGTGGAGGAGAGAAGGCCCTATTACTCTGGTAAACAACCACAAGTCATTTTTTATAACTACAAAACAAGGAACTTTGTTAGAACTAGGAAAACACTATTATCCCTAAAACTCTTCACTCTCATGCACTCTGCTTCACTGCAGATCCATTGCCTAGAACCATCCTCTCGTCCTCAACAAATGGAAAGAAAAGCTACACATTAGTTGCATTCAGTAGATTATTGATCAATGGGTGTGTGACATTATTTGATTCAAATATGACCATATAGCTCACTGTTGCAACTACTGTTCTATATCTGCAGCAAATATTGTACAAAGGTTGTTGAGTGAGGTGTCTATGAAAAGGTTATGATTATGCTATCTGTATGCATGTATCATTTGTGTCTTTGAAGTTATGAGTATTGCCTCTATGCCTGGATTTCAAATGTTTGCTCCTGGGGTAACGCCCACAAGGTAGCTAGCCAGCACATCTTGGAGGGACTATTCAAATTGAGTGGCCCATCAAAAGAACATTTAACTGACAATGGACCATGGGAGATGCCCATCTACACCTAATGGAATTTCCTGCTGTGACTAGGCAAAATGCATGGACATGGGACTTGCCCACATGACTCCGAACTCCATCTTGTTGCTGTAATTTTCCACAGTAAGAACAACGGGATGCCCTCCACATGGCAAAAGCTATAAAAGGCTCTGGAAACACCTCCATTTTGTTTTCAATCCTGCTTCTTAACTCTGGAGGAACTTTGCTACAAACTGAAGCTCTGAACGAAGTACTGAATGACCCATCCAAGCTGTGGATGTATTCCAAAGACTTGACTTAAGCCACAGTTTATTCCATCACTGCTACAAGCCAGAACCAAGAACTTTGCAATTACTGTATGCATTTGATTCCTGTAACCAATTTTAACGCTTTCCTTCTTTCCTTCTTTCCTTCCTTCCTTCCTTCCTTCCAAACTTCTAGATTTTAGATTGGCACCAGCGTGATTTTTGGGTAAGATCAAAGTCATATATTTACTTGGGTGTGTGGCTGGCCCTTTGGGATCAGAAGAACCTATTATTTGATGAGACTGGTTGTAAAGGGCCACTCATCTCTGAATCCAGTGTTTTCGGTGGTGATATAAGAACTGGAATGCCTGAGGAAACTACCTTTATGTTTTCTAGTTAGCCAGTATGGTGAAACAGGAGTTTACTTTTGTGGCTGGTTCGGTATATCTTACAAAAGAATAACCACCACTTTTAGGTTGTTTTTGCTGTATTTCTCAGCAGTTCGTCCTGAATTTGGCATCCTCAGTTGTGACTCACTAAGGCACGCTTACAGAGTTGTTAGTTAACTGAGCTCAATTGGTGTTTATTAGTCAAAGACAGATCAGCACAATCAGAAAGGTAAAGGTTAACATATCACCAATCTAGGGAAACAAGTTGCATCTTTGTTTCTGTTTCAGCTTTCTCTCTCTTGGGGTTTTTATTCCCTGATTGTTTATAATACTTTATTTGCCTATTACATTTTGCAGTTGATTACATACTTACATTGTCCAATCAGATGTTAACATCACATTTGAGGTTAATATTTTCTATATACCTGCAAGATCTATGTCCCCCCATACGTTTCCTATTCTATGCACAATACCAAACTCATCTGCAAGTAATTTGTTTTAGCATAACTTTGAAAGTATTTATGTGAGTCTGGCTCAGAATTGGTACTTAACTCAGGGCTTGTCTTCCCTACCAGGGTAAGTCAACATAAGTTACGCTACTCCAGCTATTTGAATAATGTAGCTGGAGTTGACATAGATTAGGCTGACTACCCTGGTATCTTCACTACACTGCGTCGACTGGAGATGCTCTCTAGTCGACTTCCCTTGCTCTTCTCAGCAAGGTGGAATACCGGTGACAACCAGAGAGCGCTCTGCCATCGAGTTAGCAGATCTTCACTAGACCCAGTAAATTGACCCCTGCTGCATCAATTTCAGCAGTGTCGATGATCTTGTAATGAAGATTAGCCCTCAGTTCCTCCAGTTTTGCTAGTTCACAACATGACTGCCTACTTAGTCCTTGCTTGTGGTTTTGGTTACAATTTCATAACTTGTTGTTCAAATAGCAGAACCATTCACATTTTATCTAATAGACACAATTCTTATTTGCTAGCAAATATATGGTTAAACCTTTCTACTCAGCTGCAAAAATAGGTTATGAAAATGTGTCATGCCCTTGATACATTTCCTAGCCTTTTATGGGATGTCTTACATAAGTTCAATATGATGAAAGCCAAGTTTACCGTCTGGTTCCCCTTGACATCACTATGAGGGATGCTGAGAGTTCTAGACCTATATGGCAGCATCATCTTGCAGGCCTAGATTCCTATCCCAACTGTTGATCTGACAAGTGTGGAAATCCTGGTACCTGCATTCCCCCCTCCCCCAAAGTGTACCTCTCCATGATGGGGGGAGAAGGGATCTATGAACCTACTTTCTCCCCCTTTTTAATGCTATTTCTAATTAGAGATTGGTGGACCTTGGGGTGTGTAACAGGGTGTGCTAAGTCAACTCAACATCCTGTCTCTCTAATATCCACCCGTATATATTAATTGGGATCTAATTGGAAGACAAATATTTGACAGAGGATGTCAATTAACTGAGCAGAGCTAGAGCTGAAGGATTAATTGAAGAGGAAAGCAACTCCAGCCAGCTGGGATTATATAAGCAGAGAAGAAGGAAGTATGGGGGAGAGCAGGGAGCCTGAAGGATGCAGAGGTAGGCAGGACTGGCTGCTGCTATGGAATGTAAATACATATATGGAAGGAGACCTGGAGTGGCTGGGGATCTATGGTTAAGGCCTGAAAGGATGCTCAGCCTCCCCCTCCCCCGGCCGCCACTTGGGAGCTTGTCTGGGATCAGTGTTCCTCTTCTGTGTGGGATGCCAAAGGGGGAACCTGGATGAGGATCAGTGATCTGGGAGAAATGGAAGAAATCCTGGAATGTCTGATAGAACAACCAAAGGAGCTGCAACAATCCATGCAGCTCTTCCAACAGTCCCAGCAAGCAAAGCAGCTGTCCTGGATGGTGTGGTTGGCAGAACAACCGAAAGCTCCCCAAGAATTTATCAAGGAACAGACAGTGGTAGCAACCTCTCCCACAGATTGTTCTTTCTGTGGATGGAAAAGAGAGAACACCCATTGGGGGGCTGGAAAGAGACCCAAAGGAGGGGTCCTGCAAAAGGTACAGAATGTTAACAGGGGTAGAGCGTGAACCAAGAGAAAATAAAGTATTGGGAAATGGAGACCCCAGCTGGGAAAAAGTGGGAGAGGTGTGTAACAGGGTGTGCTTTTGAGTCAGGGTCTAACTCAACACCTTGTTACTCTGATACCCACCAGTATATGTTAATTGGGAACTAATTGGAAGACAGGTAGCTGACAGAGGGTGTCAATTAACTGAGTAGAGCTAGAGCTGAAGGGCTCATTGAGGGGGGAATAACCCCAGCAGATGGGATTCTACAAGGAGAGAGGAAGGAAGTGTGGGGAAGAGCAGGGAGAGTGAAGGGGGCAATAGTAGGCAGGACTGGCTGCTACTAGTACTGGGCTATTAGATGGGGTAAGATCCGAGTTACCCAGGAAAGAATTTTCTGTAGTATCTGGCTGATGAATCTTGCCCATGTGCTCAGGGTTTAGCTGATTGCCATATTTGGGGTCGGGAAGGAATTTTCCTCCAGGGCAGATTGGAAGAGGCCCTGGAGGCTTTTTGCCTTCCTCTGTAGCATGGGGCACAGGTCACTTGCTGGAGGATTCTCTGCTCCTTGAAGTCTTAAAACTACAATCTGAGGACTTCAATAGCACAGATATAGGTGTGAGGTTTTTTTGTAGGAGTGGTGGGTGAAATTCTGTGGCCTGCATTGTGCAGGAGGTCAGACTAGATGATCATAATGGTCCCTTCTGACCTAAAAAATATCTATGAATCTACTGATCCCTTCCCCAGAGGCAGGTGGGGAAGCTGGCTATGGAACGTAAATACATGTACTTCTGAAAGAATATAATAAAGCACAGTGGTGGTGAAGGAGACTTTGGGCTGGTCTTCACTACCCAGGAGACCGATGCTGTTGCAATCTATGCAGCAGGGATCGATTAGCGGGCCTAGTGAAGACCTGCTAAATCGATGGCAGAGCGCTCTCCGGTCGACCCCAGTACTCCAGCTCCCCGAGAAAAGTAAGGGAAGTCAACCAGAGATTGTTTCCGGTCGACACAGTGCTATGAAGACACCGGGGTAAGTCAACCTAAGCTACATCGACTCCAGCTATGTTATTCACATAGCTAGAGTAGCGTAATGTAGGTTGACTTACTCCGGTAGTGAAGACAAGCCCTCAGACTTGTTGTGATCTATGAATTAAGGCCTGAAAGGACTCTCAGGGTGACTGAGGGTTTTTTCAAATCTCCCCAGATTGCATTCACAAAATCAGTTTGAATTCATGACACTTTCTTTTAAGTTAAGGCTACATAACCCAGGAACTTAGTAGCAAGAACAAACTGGAGTCCCCAGTTGTGTGGTTTAACCACAAGAAATTCCTGTCTTTCTCCACAGGCAAGGTGTCAGGGGTGCTCTCTTGTCAGGACAGCGTGATTTTTGGAGGCCAGTTGTTGGTCAAGCAAGGATGCTCAAACTTAGCCGATGGGTGGTGCTTACATTTGTAAGTCAATATATTACAGTGTAGTGTAGCATTCAGTGTTTGCAGTGTAGTGAACGTTCATTGTCAATGCTCAAGGTGTACCACTAGGTGGCTTAAATTAATTTGCCTTCCAGTAAAACCAATGCACTGCAGTGGAGAGTTCACACCCATTTGCCAAAGCTACTGAGGCAAAATCTGCTAGGTAGCTGTAGCAGTATGGACGCCAGGTATACCTTGCTTTTGCATAGTGGTTAAACCAGTTATAAACAGACTTTTTTGCTGTTCATTTCTTTACCTTTCAGTATTTGAATTTTTATTAAATGCAACTTGAACTTTGCATTTCATACATGGGTGCATTTTTATTATAACTATCTACTAGAGCTGTTTGCCTTTAAGATATTGATACATATTTAAAATCTTAAGCAAGCTTTTTTTTTCCCTTTGTTGGACAGCCCCTTTAAAAATGTATAGTCAGTAGTTCATAGATTCATAAACTGTATGGCCCGAAGGGACCATTATGATCATCTAGTCTGACCTCCTGCATAACAGAGGTCAAAGAACCTCACCCAGTTAAGTTCTGCATGAAACCCAGATTTGAGCTTGGTTTCAGCTATAGCTAGTCTTCCAGAAAGATATCCAGTCTTGACTTAAAGACACAGGTAATGGAGAATTCACTACATCCCTTGGTGACTTGTTCCAGTGGTTAATTGCCTTCACTGTTAAATGTGTGCCTTAATTACTAGTCACAATTAGTCTAGTTTCAATTTCCAGTCATTGTGTCTAATTATGCCTTTTACTGCAAGAGTAAGATTGTTAGTTCATTGACATGTTAATATAAATTTATTGTCTCGGAAGTTCTGTATTTGCTGGTCCAGAGTTTGAAAGCATCACAGGGGCTATTCCTAAGGTTTCTGTCTTGTAGCCAAGCAAAAACTGAAGTAATCTTAGTCCTTTCCAACAAGCTATGCCTTCTTTAATTTATGTGCAGTAATTTTCACATCTGTCAAGGATACAAAGAAATACACACAATGTGTGTGTTAATTCGAAGATTTTTTCTTATTATAAAAAATGTTTATTATCCCCATCTGCCCTGCCATCTGACTATCATTAACTGACTGATTTCTTGTAGATATTGTGCAGAAGAATAGGTGGGTCTTTGAAAGGCCAGAGGCTTTCTGAGTCAGTTCAGGAAAAGCATCCCATGCATAAGACATCACAGAAGAAGCCATAGAGGCATTTATGTGAGAATCTAGCAGACAGATAAGGTTGGCATTCCAGTGGTATGGAGAATACATGCCCTCTCCAGGCCCATAGAAATGAGGGTACAGTATGGATGTAGAAGGTCTCAGGGTACAGAGAGTAGTTACACAGTAGGTGGGTGTCACAGGAGTGGGATTCCTGGTACAGGATTCCTGGGTCCTCTGACCCTGGGCAAGTACTGGTGCTGCTCCTTTCTTCCAGTCCCTTTGCTCCAATTTCAGTCTTTCCATCTTTCTTTCAGTAAACAGAGGATAAAAGGAGGGGGGAAAAAGCTTGGGTAGAAAAAAGGGGAGAGTGGGGACAGTGAAGGGGAAAGAAGTCAGAGGGTTATGGGAGTATGTGAGGTAAAAAAGGAAGGAAGGGTGGAGGTGGTGGAAAAACTAGGGCACAGAAATTATGTGAGTTTCCCAGTGTCTTATGGGAATTCAGTAGCACCAGCTCTTCTGCATCCAAGCCATTGCCTTAAACCACACGATCTTCCCAGTACAGGTGAGAGAGAAAGTTAGTCCTAAACTTTAATCCAGTCTTTATTCAGGCAATATTCACTCTGATTAAGACTTCAGATATTAATGTAAGATAGTAGTTGTTTTCCTTAAGGATTGGCCCCTATATTACCAGTTGCCAAACTTTTTTTTTTTTTTTTTTTTTTTTTTGCTGTGCCCTCCTTCAGAGATTCATGTCCCAGGCACACCCTTCTCTTTGTAAGAAACAGTATTTCTGCAGATACCTGAGGTCTGGAAGGCCATTCTAGCTGTGGCACTCCACTTATTCTTGTCCTACAAGCATCACCTGCCCAGGGCACACTCTGGGCAATCAGCTCCCAAAGGACAGACGTAGATGGGCTGTCTCGTCTCTTCTTGCATCCCTGCCCCTGGAATACCCCGAAAATTAAACCTAACTTCAGTACCAGGCAAATTGGTTGAAACTATAGTAAAGAACAGAATTGTCAGACACATGGACATGATTTGTTGGGAAGAGTCAACATGGCTTTTGTAAAGGCAAATCATGCCTCACCAAACAATTAGAATTCTTTGATGGGGTCAAAAAACACGTGGACAAGGGTGATCCAGTGGATATAGTGTACTGGACTTTCAGAAAGCCTTTTGACACTGTCCCTCCCCAAAGACTCTTAAGCAAAGTAAGCAGTTATGGGATAAGAGGGATGGTCCTCTCATAAATCAATAACTGGTTAAAAGATAGGAAACAAAGATTAGGAATAAAAGGTCATTTTTCAGAATGGAGAGAGGTAAATAGCAGGGTCTCCTGGGGACCTGCACTTGGACAAGTGCTTTTCAACATGTTCATAAATGATCTGGAAAAAGGGGTAAACAGTGAGGTGGCAAATTTTCAGATGATACAAAACCACTCAAGATAGTTAAATCCACAGCGAATGCGAAGAGTTACAAAAAGTATCTCACAAAACTGAGTGACTGGGCAACAAAATGGCAGATGTAATTCAATGTTGTGCATTACTTTGCATTTAACATTGGAAAACATAATCCCAACTATACCTACAAAATGATGGGGTCTAAATTAGCTGTTACCGCTCAAGAAAGAGATCTTGGAGTAGTGGATAGTTCTTGGAAAACATCCTCTCAACTTGCAGTGGTAGTCAAAGATGCTCACATTATGTTAGGAACCAATAGGAAAGGGCTAGATAATAAGACAGAAAATATCACAATGTCACTATATAAATCCATGGTATGCCCACACCGTCTGGTCACCCCATTTCAAAAAAGATATATTAGAATTGGAAAAAGTACAGAGAAGGGCAACACAAATTATTCAGGTTATGGTACAATTTATGTACGAGGAGAGATTAAAAAGACTGGGACTTTTCATCTTGGAAAAGAGACTAAGACAGGATATGGTAGAGGTCTATAAAGTTATGATGGATGTGGAGAAAGTGAATAAGGAAGTGTTATTTACTCCTTCACATAACACAAGAATCAGGGGCCACCCAATGAAATTAATAGGCAGCAGGTTTAAAATAAACAAAAGGAAGTACTACTTCACACAATGCACAAACTGTGGAACTCATTGCCAGGGGATGTTCTGAAGGCTAAAACCACAATGGAGTTCAAAAAAGAACTATATAAGTCTATGGAGGATAGGTCTATCAATGGCTATAAGTCAAGATGGTCAAGGATGCAACCCCATGTTCTGGGTGTCCCGAACCTCTGATCGCCAGAAGCTGGGTGTGGACAATGGGATGGATCACTCAATAATTGCCTGTTCTGTTCATTCCCTTCGAATTGTCTGGCATTAGCCACTGTCAGAAGACAGGATACTGGGCTAGATGGATCATTGGTCTGACCCAGAATGGCCATTCTTATGTTATGTACTCACAGGCTCCTCTGGCCCGGATACAATTCCCAGCATGCATATGTGCAAGTGTTTGTACAGGCAGGGAGGATCTACCTATTAAAGGGGTTCATGTGCATCAACCCCTGGAGAGGTGAGTGAGCTATAATGGGACCCCTCCTCCTCTTGCACAGGAAGAGACCATGTTCCCTCCTTCCTCTTCCCTCCCTCCTTATTCTTCATAGATTTGTATATTCCAAGGCCAGAAGGAACCATTGTGATCCTCTATTCTGGTCCCTGTACAACACAAGCCATAGAACTTCCCCAATAATTCCTAGAGTGTATCTTTTAGAAGACCATTTTAGAATTGCCAGTGATGAAGAATCCACCATGGCTCTTAGTAATTTGTTCCTGCAGTTAATTACCCTCACTGTTAAAAATTTACACCTTATTTCCTATTTGAATTTGTCTAGCTTCAACTTTCAGCCATTGGATCATGTTATACCTTGCTCTGCTACACTGAAGAGCCCATTATCAAATATTTGTTCTCCATACAGTAATACAGTGTAAACTCCTTAACCTTCTCTTTCTGTCAAGCTAAATAGACTCAAGGAACTCAATTACTATAAGGCATGTTTTCTAATCCTTTAATCCTTTCTCCTGGCTCTTCTACAAACTCTCTCCAAGTTGTCCACACTTCAAGAAGGATGTTGATACCAGAACTGCACACAGTATTCCAGCAGCAGTCGCACCAGTGCCAAATACAGAAGTAAAATAACCTCTCTGCTCCTACTTGAATTTTCTCCTCCAGCCTGGCAGCAGCAGCACAAGCTGGAACAGCAAGTCCTTGTGCTCCCCAATCACCTTTTATGAAGATTTAGATATTGCCTAATCTGCAGTACTAAAGACAATGACTAAATTGTCAATGTATCCTTTAAAATATGCAAGTACCTCCTATGTTTCTTAGTAAAGACACATGTATCTAGGATTCCAGCTGACAGCCACTAGCCCAGGTGGCTGATACTGCGATAGACACTGCTTGTGGACACCAATTGAATGACTCAGAGTGGAGCACAACATACCTATATCAACTCCACTAACAGAAGCTTGTGGAAGGAGAAGAGGAGGTGGCATATTGGGATTTTCATCATGGCTCTGCTCTGAACCTCACTTGGTATCATCATTGACAATTTAGTAGGGGTCTAATGAATTTGGAGGTCTGTAGTCCCTCCTGTTTTGTCTTGGCTACTGATACCGTACCTCAATTTACTCCTAGCTGCTGGAAGCTGTGCTCCACCTTCCTAGCTTTTAATAGCACAGGGCGAGTTACATTCTCCCTCACCCGCTTCTGGTCATAACCTAGAAGGAGCTCTGTCTTGTTGGTTATAGCTATTTATTCATTTCTATAGCACCATTCTCCAGAAATCTTGGCTGCTGTATTAATTAGAACTGCTTTAAAATGAAGCCCTATAGCTCAAGATCAGCCATTCTGATCTTTTGAGAAAAGAAGTGGGAAAGGAACAAACACCATAGAAGAACAGCTAGTAAAAGGGGTGGCCAAAAGATCATATATTAACTGGCTATGAAGACAGCAAAGGAGGCCTCTGATGGATATACTGAAGGAGAGCTCAGTAGACAGGATCCCCTGCTTCCGAGACAATCCAGACAGAACCTCAGGACAGAAAGTCTTAATTGTGTTGGAAGAACACAATTTGGGAACATCTAATTAGTAGGGCTGTCAAGCAATTAAAAAATTAATTGTGATTAATCACACCGTTAAAGAATAATAGAGTACTGTTTATTTAAATGTTTTGGATGTTTTCTACATTTTCAAATATATTGATTTCAATTACCACACAGAATACAAAGTGTACAGTGCTCACTTTATATTATTACAAATATTGGCACAGTAAAAAACAAAATAAATAGCATTTCTCAATTCACCTAATACCAATAATATAGTGCAATCTCTTTAACATGAAAGTTGAACTTACAAATTATGTACAAAAAATATAACTGAACTCAAAGATAAAACATTGCTAAACTTTAGAGCCTACAAGTCCACTCGGTCCCACTTCTTGTTCAGCCAATCATTCAAACAAGTTTGTTTACATTTGCAGGAGATAATGTCACCTGAAAGTGACAACAGGTATTTGCATGGCACTGTTGTAGCTGGTGTCGCAAGATATTTATGTGCCAGATGTGCTAAAGATTCATATGTCCCTTCCAGAGGACATTCATCCATGCCGATGATGGGTTCCGCTCAATAGCGATCCAAAGCAGAGCAGACTGACACATGTTCGTTTTCATCATCTGAATCAGATGACACCAGCAAAAGGTTGATTTTCTTCTTTGATGGTTCACTTGTGTAGTTTCCACATTGGGGTGTTGCTCTTTTAAGACTTCTGAAAACATGCTCCACACCTCATACCTCTCAGATTTTGGAAGGCACTTCAGATTCTTAAACCTTGGGTCGAGTGCTGTAGCTATCTTTAGAAATATCACATTGGTACCTTCTCTGAGTTTTGTCAAATCTTCAGTGAAAGTGTTCTTAAAATGAACAACATATGCTGGGTCATCATCTGAGATTGCTATAACATGAAATATACATAATAATGGAAGAGATGGCTGCTTGAGTACCTCACGTCTAGTTTTCTTTCATTGAACAAAGCACATGGATTTGCAGATGGTGATTTGTATGTATGGTACAATGCAAAATCCAGGAAGTTAAAGAGAAGATGTGAAGAAATTCAGCTCTATCATGCAGTGGATGACTGAGTCAGTAGGGATCTTTTGGGTCATCTCACCCAATGCGTCAAACAAGAACAACTATAATACACTTCTCACATTCTTGTGTATTCTGAACTAGAACACCTCATTAGAGAACCTGTTAACTTTCTGGTTGTCCTTGCTATCAGAAAATTTGTCCTGCAGAGGAATTTATCCTTTTTAAGAAAACTTCCAGAAGCCAGGATCTAACCATCACAAACAAGGCAAATAGAGAATGATAATCATCTCTGATTTTTCCCTCTTTGTGAAAATAACAAAATATGCACGTGTTGTTCTTAAGTAAATGGCGCCTGAATGATGTGCCTATCACTGCAAAATCTGGCAAGGAAGTAATGAACACCTACTGTCCTTTATGTAAAGTCAATTAGGAAGATTGATGCTAGTGACTAATTGGATGCAAAAATAAATCCATAATTGTTTTTAATATGCATGCTCAGTGTTTATTTACATATGCAAATTTAACACAAATTTTGGTCCTAAAGAGGAGTTAGAGGGTTAAAAAGCTATGAACTGTATTGATCTAGACATTTAATTTAGAAAAAGTAGTGATAATCCAGTTCAGTGAAGAATATTTACCCCATACTTTTATAATCTACGGTATTTTCATTTCACATGAAAAGGGTATAGAGTTGTTTGGAAAACTTGTTTTTTGTCCCTCCCCACCCTCATTAAACTTTTCAGAGAAAAATCAAAATACTTCAGTAAAAAAAAAAAAAACGGAACACTATCATGGTGTTTCATGAAACATATTGTTCGGGTGCCCCATGCTATAGGCAGGGCTCCTTATTCAGACTATATTTTCCTTGCTGCACCCTGGTCTTCCCTCTTGCTGAGTGGAAGTGTTGCATCATGGGTGATGCAGGTTGGGGAGTCTGGCCCATAGAGAATGTGGACCTTAGGAAACCAAACTACAACTCCCAAGGGACACCACAGTCATAGTCAAATTGAAATATTTCAATGTCTTGATTAAATTATTTTGTTTTTTATCAAAAGTTGAAATTTTCCTTAGAAAACAGACACATTTTGTGAAAGAACATTTGAATGGAAACCCTCATTTTCCTCAAAAAATAATTATGATTGAAGATATTTGACCAACCATTGTGGAAGGAAGGGACCATTTGTATGCATGTTTGCAAATAACTGTTAAAGGGTATGAACAGGGTCAAACCAATACCTACTGACAATTCAAAAGTGTTAATGAACACTTTTTTTGCAGTATGCAACCAACTCTGGTTCTATATAGATATTCTAACCCTCAATTGCACAATTCTTGTCAAGTGACAGCCTCCAACGTGTGTTACCCTTTCTGTTCCAACTTGTATTTAGCTCAGACACGCTGATCTCCCTCCCCAGACCTGAAGAAGAGCTCCATGTAACTCAAAAGCTAGTCCCTTCCACCAATAGAAGTTGGTCCAATAAAAGATGTTACCTCACCCACTGTGTCTCTTTAATACACTACTTGTAAATCAGGCATTCCAAAAAGAAAAAAAACAAACAAAACGAAAATACTCAGCTTGAAGTTGTAGAGTCATTTTAAAAAATCTTGGCAACTGCTAATGAGGAAAACACATCTGCTTTCACTTACTAATTGTCATCATTAATAGACTAGAGAGCTGTCATAAAAATGTACAAATTTTATACAAAACTCTTTAAAAACTTTGGTCTAAAGGTAGACCAGATATACAGAAAAAATATTGTTTAAAATTTTCAATGTTTGTGATTTGGCACAGCTCTAATTAAGTCAATGGACTATTTAGCTCTTGTAAATCGCAGCATAGCTCTAAATCTCCAACTCTAAATGTTCATCTCCTTCACTATACTATGGCATCCTGGGTTTTCTCTCCAGTGTTGTTCATTAATGCAGGAAGCGTGCAAGAGAATGCAACCATTTGTCAAACGACCAGAATACTGTTTCCATTCAGCAAGTACAGCTGCTATCCCAGCTGCTTTCAACTAAAGCATTAGGAAGCTCCTAGCTGCAGATTTATGATCTCATGTAAAGCGCACATCAATACAACTTGATGACTCTATTCTACTGTATGAGTTTTAATAAACTAAATCTATTCTCCCATCCATGAATGTTCATGAGTCTGGTATATGTGTGCCTGGAAGGGCAAATAGACCTTAATATGTTTACATTATAGATTGAAATAACTGGGTACGTGGTAGTGGCTCATGATTGTCAGGTAAAAATATAAAGTTTAAAATTAAACTTTTACATCCCAGTCCTTGCGCCACTAGAAACTGGATACATCACAGAAAACCCCCTATTGGTCTCAGAGGGTGTATGCCACTCGCATAGCTCTTTATGAACCGTCTGTAAGTGTGGACATCATTATCAATTTGAAGAGTCTGCTTGTCACTATCACTCTTTGCTGGAGATGGGATTATTGCAGTGATTAAGAAGAAGTGTGTTTACAACCCCAATTCAGTAAGGAACTAAATCATGTTCATTAAACTTAGTGGGGCTACACATGTACTTAAAGTTAGCCATGTGCTTAAGTACTTTGCTAAATACAGGTCTCTATGGGTTGGAAAAGCTGATAAAGTGAAGGAAACACTGGAAGGCTTTTTAAGAGAATCATTTAGAAGGAGTATTAATAATGACTGTGCAAGTTGCTCTTGAAATAAGACCTACTCCGTAGTATTCCATATATTAATGGCTGTCTTGATAAAATGTGTGTCAAATTCCTGTGTATACTTTAAGTAGAGGTAGGGGAATAATGGAAATTATGTCAAGAACATTCTGAATTGCATTAGACACATTCACACTTTTTTTTTTTTTTTTTTGCTTTTGCAAATATTGCTGTAGACTCTTTTGCTAATGTGGGTGTTTGAGATGAGCTTTTATTTGTGCAAATACGAGCATGACCGAGTGTATTTTTATGTTAAGGAGTATTTCTGTTCACATAGCATTGCACAAAGTTAATGGTGTAGTGAAGTAGTAGTGGCAATGTGACCTAAAATGGACACCCATGGACTCAAACAATGCATGTGGCAGATATACAATATAACCTGTTGACTATGGCATGGAAGGAACAGCAATTCACTGAGCCTTCCTGAAACTCAGGCAATTCATCAGGATGGAGAAGAAAAGTCACTGTTCTCCTTCAGTGCTGCACATGTACATGCAAATACAGGTATGTTACCTTGTTTCCTTTCGTCCAGTTCCCAGTGTAAATGACTAATGTGGCATGTGTTTCACCCTCAGTCAGTAAAGAGACAAGGTATTTTTAAATCGTAAGTTAAGGACTAGTGCCCAATGCCACTTAAGGCAACTATGTCCAACATTTATATACTATTGAGATCCTCAAAATCCCTCCTCAGATGCCATCTAACTCTGTAAGCCTAAAGTTCCTAGGCACCTACATTTATGCTGTTAAAGTCCCCTAGGGTGCCTCAAAGTCTGCCCGTGCATATATACAACCTCCTCAGTCTAGATACCTCTGTTCCTACCTCATGCCTGAGCCCCAGTGGAAGCCTAAAACAATGAGTGTCTCTGCCTATCACACCAGCATGCCCCAATCTGGTAGGCACTCTCAGAGCATGCCTAGACCTACACAAAACAACTGCAGGAGGCAGAGATGGGAGGAAGTACTGTGAGAACAATGGTTCAGGTTCTCATGCGGGAAGTCGGAGATCTAGGTTAAATTCCCCTTTCTGCCTATCATGGAGAAGGGATTTGAACTTGGGTTTCCCCATCCCACAAGAGTGTCCTGACCGCTGGGATATAAGGCATCCTGGAGCAGGTGTCTCTCATTCTTTCCTCTTGAAGCTGTTCCATGAGGTATTAATATTAATTGGGCCAGACGGAGAGTGAGTGATGGTGCAGTAGCCCAAGGGTTAGGTTACTCATCTGGGAGGTGGGAGATCCAGCTTCTACTCTTCCTAATCTAATGACTAATTATTTATACACAGTGGAACAGCTTCTACAGGGGAGACTGAGAGAGACCTGCCCCAGAATACTTTACATCCCAGTGGTTAGGCACTCTCCTGGAGGGGAAAACCCAAGTTGAAATCTCTTCACCATGTCAGACAGAGGAAGGGACTAAAGCAACATCTCCAATGGCTTTGGTGATTACTCTAATCACCGGGCTAAAGGTTATAAGGCAGGGGCAGCATCACCTTCACTTCTTTCTCAGCCTGTGTCTTGTGCGAGAAAGGGCTTAGATGCCTGACTCCAGGAGAGGATTCATGGCTCTGAATCCCAAGTGGAGATATAGGCACCTCTCTCAAGCCTGGACTTAGAGGCCTAAGCCCCTTTAATGGGCAGATTTTAGGTAACCCCCCTCCCCTTTGGGATTTCCTCCTGCCTAGCTTAGGCTCCTCAGTGTGATGGCTCTTGTGAATCCCATTCCTAAGTTTCTAACTCTCCTGATGCAGCGTGTAGGGAGCGTGGGTGCCTAACTTGAGGCTGTGGAGTCCACTGTGTACCAAGGAACCTAAAAGTCCCTTTGTAAATCTAGCCCAATATACATACCCAGATCTAGAAGATGACATTTTTAAACGTATTAAAATTAGTTAGGCCTGTTCTCACCTGCTATTTCTCTCTCTCTAAAATAATCCCTCCCTAAACCACATTTATCCTGAGAAAAAAATCAAAAGCCCAAGACTTCTTCATGTATTCCTTCTTGCCTAGAAATGGTAAACAATCACTCAGAACAGAAACATGTTAATTAAAAAAGACAACAGATAAACTAAGTGAGCAGTCACCCAGTTCAAATAGTGAATTCCAAATACTCAAATAAGTGAATGGCTTGTAAACCATCATTAAGTGAAACGTTTGTCCGAAATACTGTCAAACAATTTCAAATCATGGATAAATTCATAAAATATCATGATCTGTTTATGAATTTTCGTAGGCAAGGAAAAGGGCTAACGTCCACAGCTACATTGTTTACAAAAAATAATTGCACTGTCTCTAATGGTAGTAAAAGAGTTAATTTTGAAGGCAGTGCTAGCTAGTGAAATGCCAAAATAGTGTTGTCTGCTTTTCATTATTTGAAAGATCTAATGAGAAACTGATAACTTTGAAAAACTGTTTGACCTTTTAACTTATTTTTTAAAAAGTAAATTAATGAAAGAAAAATAGTGTGGGACTTTTAAAGTGATATCAAGGCGGTATGTGAGATTGCATTCATTTCCTTTTTTTCTGTTCATCATTTTGTTTGTGCTCCTGCATCCCAAATTCTACCTGTAATTCATTATATATGGGTGTCTAGCAGCCTGGTATGCTTTGCTGCATGTTCTTCTTCACCATTACTCTGGGTAAACTATGGGCTGGAGTGAAACCATAGGTATCTGCAAACTTCTTAAAGGTTTCAGAGGAAAATTGAGGTTCATTGTCAAAGATAACTTCCTCTGGAATCCCAAAATGGGGGGAAATGGTTTTATCTTCTGTACAACTTGATGTGGTGTTGATTAACCTGGAAATGTCAATGAGAAATAATGATTTAACTGGGAAATAATCAATCAAAAGATGGGCTGTATTATCCAGACAGAGAAAAACCCCCATTAGTCCTGACTTTTTTCCATGGCCTGTTGGTAGAGCAGATGGTAGCAACAGCCCATGTGAGTTGGTTCTCATGTGAGCAAAAATATCATGTTTCTCAACTCTCTGTTGTAGATGTTTGCTCAGGCCAGGCCACCAAACAGACTGTTTACTACTTGCCCTGCATTTTGTAATGCCTTGGGGTCCCTGGTGCAGTCTGTCAAAGATTTCCTGTTGTAATGATGTAGGGATAACCAAACCACCTTGGATCCCTTCAATAACCAACTTTGGTTTATGGTAATATCATAGAGGCTTCTTTGTTTTGTCCAGCCTTCTTTGCAGTGAGTCATGACTTGGCTCTGTAAGTTATCTGTTCTTACTGGGGTTTTTTTCCCCTTCAGTTATTGCAGACATTTTTCTGTGATAAATACAGTACTTACTACTTGATCACTGAAACCTTATAGAGGCAGCTGCTCCTGTCTGCATTCTTGCTATGGTGAGTCTGAGACTGGGGAGTGTAGCAGCTCTGATGAGATGTTTCCCAGGTACATGAGCAACCGAGAACTGAAACTTTCAAATCTCATTTGAAAACTTTGTATCCTAGCTGACATTTCATTTTGGTTCTTTTGAATGTAGAAAAGAGACCAGTGATTTGTGGTCAGTTTGCACGTGAAATATTATGCCCACTAGAAAATCTCTAGGAAGTTCACAACTAACACCACATGTCCCTCCATTTTTTCCGCAGTTTAGGGGACACAATGGGAGCAGAGAATGGCTACATGTCCCTAACGGGGGATTCCCTAGCATAAGGGAGTCTCCAGAAGGTGTATAGATGCTGTATGATCCATCTGTGCTATCTTTTCTGCACTCCCTGGTTCAGCAAGTGGCAGGGAGGAGTGGCTGAAGCATGCTATGTTCCAATTATGCTTAGCTAGTGGTTGGTCACTTGAAGACCACAGGCAACAGGCACAGGTTAGAGCAGCCCATAGGCTTCTTTAATATTGGCCAGGGCCATAGGCTGGGCAGAGAATTAGGAGGCCTTCACAGGACTCCCTGACTGCTTTCCCTTCTTTCATTTGCCAGGCATAAACTCAGTGAAGCCAGAAATCTAACCCCCGGCCTTTCATTTTTATAAAGCTAAATATAGTTGTCTAATCATAGATGAGCATCAAGTTATATAACTAACAAATCTATAAACTACTTTGTGTTCCAAGCTTAATTCAAAATAAAACAGTTACAATATCTTAAACTGCTTCACCATGTAGTGCGCATATATATAATATACATAAACTGTGACTATATACTTCCTTAACTCTCTCCCTTCCCCCTCAGATTGTTCCACCCTTGCTGTCTATCCTCCTGGAAATTTCAGGTGGCAGTCCCCTGCTTATTGCTTTCTTCATTTTCCATTGGCAGGTGGACATACTTCATCCCAGCAGGCTTTAAACCAACACAGTGTAGGGACCTAGCAGGTATGCAGATGGTTGACCCCAGAGCACTGGCTGGAAGTCCTGGCTGTACAGATTTTACCTTAATTAGTGGAGCATAGCTCATGAATATGTGTAAGGGCAAGATGACTTTTTTCCTAAAAAAAATAAATGAATAGTAACACTTTTTGGCAACACTTTTTTGCTATTGCAAAATTTCCTTACAAAAGAGAAAAAACACACAAACTCTTTGGAACATGTGTGTGTTTTGCTACTTCTGGCCTCTGAGTGAGATATGCACATTTCTCAGACTGGAAGATTTCTTCTTCCAAGTAACTTAGCGTTCTGATTTGAAATGATCATGAAACACGGAATAAGTGTTGTTAACATTTACTCGGAGAACATTTTTGAAGGTATCTAGGGTAATGCAACTTTTCTCTTCGCTCCAAACAATATTGTTCATCCCACTGAATATTCATTCCACTGAGCAAACACACAGCAAATTCTGCTAGGTTCAGCAATAGATCTTGAACAAATACTTTTTAAATCCAAAAAACCGGAACATTTTGATTGATTCCTAAACTAAAGAAACACATTATAGAGTTAAGATTGAGAGTACATGTAAAATACATTACAGGCAAGCTGTAATTTCCCCCAAACCAGCATTATAAACTTAGGAAATTCAGAATTAAGGTTGACTTTAAAGAAATGCAAGCATGTTAAAGTCTAAGAATGCACAGCTAAAGCGCAAAAACATCCTTAACTCTGAACTCAGTAGTTAGTCTGAACATTTGGATTTTTTAAAATATTAAGTTTATACATGAACACTAAACAAGAAACTGTAGATACATCTGGAGGTTTTGCATCTGTTGTTTTGGAAGAGTCAGGTGCCACTTTGAGTTGGTGTGTCCTGGTCTGCGGGGAGCTTCCTTCTGATGATGAGGTTGGCAAGGTTGGGGGGGGGGCTTTTTGAAGGCCAGAGTGGGGTTTAGGAAAGATTTCTTTCAGGATGGGGTCCCCTTAGAGTATGGGTTGTAGTTTTTTGATGACACCCAGTGTGGGGAGGTAGGTGCCAACTGGGAATGTGTGGTCAGAGTGGGTTTTATTTCTGTACTGACCACGCACCTCTAGTTGTCACCAAAAATCATTGACTGAACAGACACACCAATTTATGGTTTCTTACAACAATCTGTAAGCCACTAACCCCTCTTTTTGTCCTAAAAAGAAAAGGAGTACTTGTGGCACCTTAGAGACTAACCAATTTATTTGAGCATGAGCTTTCGTGAGCTACAGCTCACTTCATCGGATGCATACCGTGGAAACATTTTTGTCCTGTGATTGCAGAGATATTAATGGGCCACTCTACCTGGAATGGTTCCTTAGATTAAAATATGTGATAACTATTTATGCCAAACAATCTGTCCCTCTTTGCATTCAGCTGTGACGCTCTGAATACCTTTCTGAGACTTGAAGAAGAGCTCTGTGTGGCTCAAAAGCTTGTCTCTCTCACCAACAGCAGTTGGTCCAATAAAAGATAATATCCCACCCACTTTGTCTCTCTAATATCCTGGGGCCAACTGCATATATCTGCCTACACTGCATACATACATATTTGCATTCGTTGAGTGGAATATGTCACAAATTACTAAATTGCTGAAATTCTTTGCCAAACAGTTCAGTCTTTTCTTCAAGATTTTTTTTGGGGGAAATAAAGCTCTCTTAAAGCTCATTTATGGATAATGGCCATTGCCAGAAGGCCAGCCATTGCCAGAAGGCCAGCACCCATGGCCAGAAGGCCAGCACAAGCCCTGTGCACCAGTTAAATCTGACTTAATTCTCCAAAATAGTATTTGCTAAGTATAATTGGACATTTTGCTTTCCCTTTAGTTTTAAATAGCAAAAATATTTTCTTTGATTATGGCAGTTCTTGTGCAGATACAAATTCCGCCGGTTGATAAATATACCATTCCATTCATTCCTGTCTCTGACTCTGGAGAAACCAACCCTTAATTGAGTCCCTGAAGTCAAATCAAGACAGAGAAAACTCATGTTCTTTGTGTTTCCAGCTTCTTAAACTGTACTGAGTTTTCTTTACTGTCTCAAGCATGGTTAGTATTTTCCACTTCTCTTTTCTGACAATGTCAAGCGTTCCTTCTTAATACCAATCCTGGATGCTTTCATACACTCAGAATATAAACACCCTCCCTTTCCCACGCAAAAAAAGGGCAGGGGAGGGGGACTGTTAATGATTCTGAGGAGCTGCTGAGCTGTCTTTTTTCAAGTCATCATTCTCAAGTCATGCTGTTTCTCTTGATCTCAAGAGGACTGACCTAGTGGCTCTGAAGTCAATGGGAATTCATTTCACTGGAGCTGGATCAGGCCCAAATTGCACGGATAATGCTCCCTAGCGAAACTGAGAGGGAATTAAAACTGAAACAATTTTAGGCTAACATAAATCAAATACTTTAAGAGCACAGATATGATCACTTTAAATCTCTGTGGGTGAGTCTATTTTATAATAGTTTGAGCCTTAGAAAACAAAGGAGAGGACAAGTTCAGTTTTGTTATGATTGAGCTCCACTGTAATCAATCACACTGTAATTCTTCTAGGCAGAGTTACACTCCTTACTCCAGTGATGAATTTGATCCAGTCTGCTATGAATACTGACTTCTTGCTATCTGTATTTTTAATTATCCCATATTTATTTGTTCACGTATAATGAACCTGTAGTTTAATCACTCTATTGTACTTACAAAAAGAAAAGGAGTACCTGTGGCACCTTAGAGACTAACAAATTTATTTGAGGATAAGCTTTCGTGAGCTACAGCTCACTTCATCGGATGCATTCAGTGGAAAATACAGTGGGGAGATTTATATACACAGAGAACATGAAACAATGAGTGTTACCATACACACTGTAAGGAGAGTGATCACTTAAGGTGAGCTTTTATCAGCAGGAGAGCGGGGGGAGAAGGGGGAAACCTTTTGTAGTGATAATCAAGGTGGGCCATTTCCAGCAGTTGACAAGAACATCTGAGGAACAGTGTGTGTGTGGGGGGAATAAACATGGGGAAATAGTTTTAATTTGTGTAATGACCCATCCACTCCCAGTCTTTATTCAAGCCTAAGTTAATTGTATCCAGATTGCAAATTAATTCCAATTCAGCAGTCTCTCACTGGAGTCTGTTTTTGAAGTTTTTTTGTTGAAGAATTGCCACTTTTAGGTCTGTAATCGAGCGACCAAAGAGACTGAAGTGTTCTACGACTGGTTTTTGAATGTTATAATTCTTGCACATCTACCAATGTGATATACGCCATCATGTGCTAGCAATGCCCCTCTGCCATGTACATTGGCCAAACTGGACAGTCTCTACATAAAAGAGTAAATGGACACAAATTAGACGTCAAGAATTATAACATTCAAAAACCAGTCGGAGAACTCTGGATACAATTAACTTAGGCCTGAATAAAGACTGAGAGTGGATGGGTCATTACACAAAGTAAAACTATTTCCCCATGTTTATTCCCCCCACACACACACTGTTCCTCAGATGTTCTTGTCAACTGCTGGAAATGGCCCACCTTGATTATCACTACAAAAGGTTTCCCCCTTCTCCCCCCGCTCTCCTGCTGGTAATGGCTCACCTTAAGTGATCACTCTCCTTACAGTGTGTATGGTAACACCCATTGTTTCATGTTCTCTATGTATATAAATCTCCCCACTGTATTTTCCACTGAATGCATCCGATGAAGTGAGCTGTAGCTCATGACAGCTTATGCTCAAATAAATTTGTTAGTCTCTAAGGTGCCACAAGTACTCCTTTTCTTTTTGCGAATACAGACTAACACGGCTGCTACTCTGAAATCTATTGTACTTGGTGGTTTAATAAAACATGGGAAACAATGGGTAAAGTTTCTGAAGAAGTTGTACGTAATGTGTTAAAATATTGTTCTCTTAACCAGCATAGCCATAATGAAGTGTGAAAAAAGCAGCTTGTTTCGTATTAAGAGATGTGACAATCAGTCCCAAACATGACAGCAATTAGTAGCTTTCACATTTGTTTTAAAGATATCCTCCTGTAAAGATGACTCACAAGCAGATCTTTTCAGGAAAGTTTTTTTTTTAAAGCCATCTTTTTGTATTTTCTTCATTTATTTGCATGGATTAAGGTAACCGTGTGACACAAGATGATATTTTAACTTCAAAAACATGATCCATAAATATTCAAAAAACATGTTTGTGGTCTTTACACTTAAATCATTTTTATTTTCTCTAAACTTAGTGCAAAATGCTATGCTTTTATTAAGATTACTCTTTTTTAAAAAAACTGTCTTTGAAGCCCAGAATTTTAGAATTGCACAAAAAATGCTTGTAATTTATACATGCAAATACTTAGAGCTGGTCGGAAGTATTTTGACACAATATTTTTTGTTGGAATTTTCTGATTCGGTCACATTGAAACATTCTGTGGGGACATGTCAATTTTGACAACATTCTTCTGGAATCCCGGAAGGTAGGGTTCCACCAGTTTGCCCAGATCTTTGACAGCCCACTCTGCAGGGTGACAGGAAGCTGAGAGCCTAAGTGTGTGTCTACACAGCAAAGAAAAACCCATGGCTGGCCTGTGCCAGTTGACTTGGGCTTGAGGCGTTTGGGCTGTGAGGCTGTTTTATTGCTGTGTAGACTTCTAGACTTGGGCTGGAGTTCAGACACTAGGACCTTGTGATATGGGAGGGTCTCAGAGCTCAGGCTCCAACTTGAGCCAGTAAGTCTCCATAGCAATGAAACAGCCACATAGCCCAAGCCCCAAAAGCCTGAGTTAGGTGGCATGGGCTAGCTGCTGGTCTTTCTTTGCTGTGTAGACATATCCTAAGAGCCCTGGCTCCTAGTAGAGCTGGGCAGAAAATGAAAATTTCATTTTGCGGAGAAATTTTAAATTGTTTTGTTTCTGTTCTGAATTGGAATGAAATGAGATTTCAAACACTCAGAATCCTCCATGAAACAGAATTACCATTCTCTGCCCAGCTTCACTTACAGTGCTCATGGAGTTGTGATATTTGCGCAAGAGCGATGACTGACATTAGGGTCATTATTGAGCTGGAATGAGTGTGTGTATGCGAGCTGGGAATCACACCCCTAGCTCCTACTGTAGACATTGCCTTAAAGAGCTCAGTCTGTTTAGTTCATCAAAAAGAAGATTGTGAGGTGACTTGATTACAGTGTCTGTAGGTACCATCACAAAGAGAAAACAGCAGGAACTAAAGGGCTCTTTAATCTAGTGGAGAAAGTCATGACAAGATCCAATGGCTGGAAGTAGAAGCCAAACAAGTTCAAATTAGAAATAAGGCATACATTTTTAATAGTGAGGGTAATAAACCATTAGAACAAACTGGGTGGATTCTCCATCTCTTATTGTCTTCAAGATGATATGGCTTTCTGGAGGATATGCTTTAGTAAAACACAAGTTATTGGGCTCAGTGCAGGTGTAAATAGGTGAAATGTAATGGCCTGTGATGACATACAGAAGGCCAGGCTAGATGATCTAATAGTCCCTTCTGCCCTTAATATCAGTGAATATGTGATTGTGATGGGGTGACAAATAGCCTAGATTATGCTCTTTATTTTTGTTTTCCTCATCTGAAATAAAGAACAAATATAAAGGCTCAGTTTGAGAAAACAGTGATTCACTAACTTTCTACATCTATATTGAAACACATAATAGCAGCTGCCTTTCACTGCTTCTGTAGGAGATAGGAGGACCCCTTTTTAATTTAAAGAATCAGTACAGGAAAAACAATGGCATCTCCTTCCAATTACATCACAGTTTCAATCATGTTTTCTTCTCAGATGTATACCCTACCAGCAGTCCTGGAATTAAGAAGTTGCCAACTTGGCTATTCCTAACCAGTATGTCAGTTAGTTTGTCTAATGATTTGATATGCTATTATTTTTATGTCTTATATGTCATTAACAAGGCTACTAATAGAGGCAGCAGGAGCTGAACAAGTGTGTGTGGTTGGTCTAGGAAAGAAGGAGCATACTTGCTGGAAGAGAGCCAATCTCAAGACTCACTATGGCAAATCAACCTCTACTGATGGGAAATGTCAGAAATCAGACATACCCAGGTGATAAGAAAACAGGATGTCTCTTAGGGAAGGATAACAGAAAGAGAGAGGCAAAGATTTACTCAGAACTTCCTACTCACAAACAATTGGGTATTTATTTAGAAAATGGAAAGGGTTTTATTTGAAAAATAAACTTAGAATGGCTCTGCAGCTTCAGTTTAACCAATTTCTTTCTAATTCAGTATGAGGTTTTTCCCATTCAAGAGGATAGATTTTAAAAATTTACCAATACCAGTAATCTCAAATATTTCCTTTGCCCAGGTGATTGAAACAAATACTGAAAATAACGTATAGTTCAAATGGTGGTTTGGGGACAAAGTTACAAAGAGAAGAGACTTCTGTATCAAATTGCACCAATTTTCTTCAGATGAAGGAAGAACATGTTTAATTTGCTAACAGTCAGTCCGTTTGTACATTAGATAAGAGTTGTTCATAGGTATTGCACATCTCTGATTTTTTTTAAGTCCTGTTTTATCCAGGGCAGCAAGAAAATAAGGATCAAATCCTCAGAGGGTCTAAATCAGCATAATTCTATTGAAGTCACTAGAGCTGCCAGGACACTACCTGATGATCTGAGTCACAACAGTTAATTTCCATTGATTCCTCACTCTTTCTTTCTCATGTGTTAAGGCTGTTGGTTCCTATTTAAGTCATACTCCAGTGAGTGGCACCCTAAAATATGATTTATAAACATCTGTCATTTAGACAGGAGTAAAAACTGCACAGTTTATTTGGGTTTAGAAGTAACATTCCCATTCTGTTTGTAAATGGCAAGAATAAATCTGTCAGCATCTAATTGCTTCATCCCATATGCCAGGATTTTTCTGACTTTGTATCTCATAACACATCCCTGTTGCCATAAATAGAAATAATTTGCTTAAGCTCTTTCCTTCTGAATATTTTATTATTCATCTCACTGTCTGTGCTGGATTTCAGGAGGTCTTAATCAGATATATCAGTCTCTCTCTGGATTGCCTTTTTACTATTCCATATTTGTATGTGGGCTTTTTTTTTTTCTCCCCGAGGCTTCAAGGATGCATCTTAGATAAGGGTTTTATTTCTCAGTTTTTGGAGGGTGGGGGTTTATTGTTGTTTTTTTGCCGAGTGTATTACTCTGAAGAAGGAAGATAAATCATTATTTATGAACAGCTGAAGTGTTCAGTGTAATGCAGATAATGAGATGTTCCCTACCCCAAAGAGCTTTCAATCAGGGTGGTGGGAGTTGGATTTCACTCTTCCCCTCAGAGTGATGGTTTGTATCTCTATTCTGAACCTCTCAGAGTGGGGCATGTTAGGAACTGGGTCCAACTCTTTCAGAACATTAGCACTGAAGAATATTCTAACTGGAATTTGAGTCATCACTAAAAATGCTGTCCTCAGATGTATCCCTGATGTTGCTCCATTAAAGTCAATGGAATGATGGCAGAATTGAACTTGGTCCATGTTTAGAAGGACACTTCAAAGTAACTATTGGCTATAGAATTAGATATTGGTAAATTCATTTAGACAAGGAGTGGTGTAAAGGTCATTACACTAATGCTTGAGATTATCACATGGAAGACATAAGTGAGAAGTATTGTAAGTAATATATTAAACAATCTCACCAAGCTTCAATAGGGCATCCAGGATTGGGTCATTAGTTTGCCTGGGCCTCGTCTAGTCAATAGAAGTTGAAGGCAGTCAGCAGAGGATGTTCAGCTTTTGGAAGAATGGGCCCCAATTGCTGTTTTCTGCTACTCTTGGTCAAGGGCATTGAACAGGTAGATCCTTGACTACTACCAGGCCCATGGTGCAATGACACCACTACCTATCATTGCTAACTAATATTGTCTCACTGTTTTCTAGCTCTTCCCAGCCAAATTTGAGAATCCCTGTTGTGGCATCTTAAAACTACATTGCACCACGACCCTCTTCTGTCAACAAAAATTACTACAATACCCCAGGAGGGGGGACCGAAGCTTGAGCCCACCTGAGTCCCACAGCCCCAAGCAGGAGGGCCAGAGCCTAAGCCCTGGGCAGGAGAGACAAAGCCAAAGCCCAAGGGCTTCAGCCCCAGTTGGGGGCCTGTAACCTGAGCCCTGTCACCCTGGGCTTTGACCCTGGGCGTTGGGGCTTGGACTTTGACCCCGGGCCCCAGCACTTCTAATGCCAGCCCTGGCTACCTCATTAAAAAGGGGTCATGACCCACTTTGGGGTCCTGACCCACAGTTTGAGAAACACATCTAAAACTCAGACTTCAATCACCCTGACATCTGCTGGGAGAGCAATACAGCGGTGCACAGGTAATCCAGGAAGTTTTTGGAAAATGTAGGGGACAATTTCCTGGTGCAAGTGCTGGAGAAACCAACTAGGGGCAGAGCTCTTCTTGACCTGCTGCTCACAAACTGGGAAGAATTACTAGGGGAAGCAAAAGTGGATGGGAACCTGGGAGGCAGTGACCATGAAATGGTTGAGTTCAGGATCCTAACACAAGGAAGAAAGGAGAGCAGCAGAATACAGACCCTGGACTTCAGAAAAGCAGACTTTGACTCCCTCAGGGAACTGATGGGCAAGATCCCCTGGGAGAATAACATGAGGGGGAAAAGAGTCCAGGAGAGCTGGCTGTATTTTAAAGAATCCTTATTGAGGTTACAGGGACAAGCCATCCCAATGTGTAGAAAGAATAGTAAATATGGCAGGTGACCAGCTTGGCTTAACAGTGAAATCCTTGCTGATCTTAAATACAAAAAAGAAGCTTACAAGAAGTGGAAGATTGGACAAATGACCAGAGATGAGTATAAAAATATTGCTCGGGCTTGCAGGAGTGAAATCAGGAAGGCCAAATCACACCTGGAGTTGCAGCTAGCAAGAGATGTTAAGAGTAACAAGAAGGGTTTCTTCAGGTATGTTAGCAACAAGAAGAAAGTCAAGGAAAGTGTGGGCCCCTTACTGAATGAGGGAGGCAACCTAGTGACAGAGGATGTGGAAAAAGCTAATGTACTCCATGCTTTTTTTGCCTCTGTCTTCATGAACAAGGTCAGCTCCCAGACTACTGCACTGGGCAGCACAGCATGGGGAGAAGGTGACCAGCCCTCTGTGGAGAAAGAAGTGGTTCGGGTCTATTTAGAAAAGCTGGACAAGCACAAGTCCATGGGGCCGGATGCATTGCATCCGAGAGTGCTAAAGGAGTTGGTGGATGTGATTGCAGAGCCATTGGCCATTATCTTTGAAAACTCATGGCGATCAGGGGAGGTCCCAGATTACTGGAAAAAGGCTAATGTAGTGCCCATCTTTAAAAAAGGGAAGAAGGAGGATCCTGGGAACTATAGGCCAGTCAGCCTCACCTCAGTCCCTGGAAAAATCACGGAGCAGGTCCTCAAGGAATCAATTCTGAAGCACTTAGAGGAGAGGAAAGTGATCAGGAACAGTCAGCATGGATTCACCAAGGGCAAGTCATGCCTGACTAATCTAATTGCCTTCTATGATGAGACAACTGGTTCTGTGGATGAAGGGAAAGCAGTGGACGTGTTGTTCCTTGACTTTAGCAAAGCTTTTGACACGGTCTCCCACAGTATTCTTGCCAGCAAGTTAAAGAAGTATGGGCTGGATGAATGGACTATAAGGTGGATAGAAAGCTGGCTAGATTGTCGGGCTCAATGGATAGTGATCAATGGCTCCATGTCTAATTGGCAGCCGGTATCAAGTGGAGTGCCCCAAGGGTTGGTCCTGGGCCGGTTTTGTTCAATATCTTCATAAATGATCTGGAGGATGGTGTGGATTGCACCCTCAGAAAGTTTGCAGATGACACTAAACTGGGAGGAGTGGTAGATACGCTGGAGGGTAGGGATAGGATACAGAGGGACCTAGACAAATTGGAGGATTGGGCCAAAAGAAATCTGATGAGGTTCAACAAGGACAAGCGCAGAGTCCTGCATTTAGGACAGAAGAATCCAATGCACCGCTACAGACTAGGGACCGAATGGCTTGGCAACAGTTCTGCAGAAAAGGACCTGGGGTTACAGTGGACGAGAAGTTGGATATGAGTCAACAGCGTGCCCTTGTTGCCAAGAAGGCCAATGGCATTTTGGGATGTATAAGTAGGGGCACTGCCAGCAGATCGAGGGACGTGATCGTTCCCTTCTATTTGACATTGGTGAGGCCTCACCTGGAGTACTGTGTCCAGTTTTGGGCCCCACACTACAAGAAGGATGTGGAAAAATTGGAAAGAGTCCAGCGGAGGGCAACAAAAATGATTAGGGGACTGGAACACATGACTTATGAGGAGATGCTGAGGGAACTGGGGATGTTTAGTCTTCAGAAGAGAAGAATGAGGGGGGATTTAATAGCTGCTTTCAACTACCTGAAAGGGGGTTCCAAAGAGAATGGCTCTAGACTGTTCTCAGTGGTAGCAGATGACAGAACAAGGAGTAATGGTCTCAAGTTGCAGTGGGGGAGGTTTAGATTGGATATTAGGAAAAAAATTTTCACTAGGAGGGTGGTGAAACACTGGAATGCGTTACCTAGGGAGGTGGCAGAATCTCCTTCCCTAGAAGTTTTTAAGGTCAGGCTTGACAAAGCCCTGGCTGGGATGATTTAGTCGGGGATCGGTCCTGCTTTGAGCAGGGGGTTGGACTAGATGACCACCTGAGGTCCCTTCCAACCCTGATATTTTATGATTCTATGATTCTCAGGCTTCCAAAACCAGTAACTTTTTAAAAAAAATAAACAATCTGGGCCACAGTGATCAGTGCACTTAACACCATCAAATATCATAGTGATTTTATTTGGTGCTTATACATGAATGAATAAATCACCACAATGTAAACTTGGCACTGCCAGCCATCGGAAAATAAGATTCTGCTATTTCCCTATGGACAAAAATCCTCCCTACACCGCTGAAATCAACTGTTAGAAATGCAGTTTTTCATCTAGCTCGCAAATAGTCACCATGGCCCCAGTTCAGGAAAGCTCTTTTTGGCCCAAATCCTCATAGGTATTTGTTTTCCATGGGAGTTAGGAGTCTAAATACCCTTTGAGGATCTGTGTCTTAAAGCACATGCTTAATTGTTGTGGTTTATAAGAGTTAGGGCCTTATTGTGCAGCCTTTACTTCCGTTGAGTAACATCCACATACTGCCGTCAATAGGACAACACACGAATAAGTGCTACTTCATGCAAGTAAGGGATGCAGAATTGGATCCTTTGATATGACTTAATACGTAAAAAGTAGAACTGGTTGGGAATTATTGATAAAACATTTTTTCCTTCAAAAATGCCAATTTGTCTAAGACAAAATGTCTCAAAGGAAAAAATTTGTTGCAAGAAATTTCTCAACTTGAAAGTTTTGTTTTGTTTAAAATAGTTCAGAATTTTGTCAAAACATCCATTTTCACATTTTCAAAATATTCTGGTTTTACAGTTTGAAATTACTTTTTTTAAAAAAAAAGTGGTTGAATTGAAATATTTTGACAAAAACAAATAGTTTTCAGATTTGGGGTTGAAAATTTCAAGATCTTGACTTTTTGACCCGATTATTGATAGAAAATATTCTTGCAGGATGGTGAAAATATTTGTTGTGATACTCTAATAGTTAAATGCTATATCCATCCTATATGATGAATGGATGTACATTTTTTATATGATACACCAGCCAGTCATTCCAGCTACAGGAATATTGAGTACTCCTGTCCGGCATCATGAATATTCTCATTATGTATACAATACCTGCAGGAACATGGTTATTTCTACTAAAATGTTAACACTTACTTACACCACCACACGGTTACCTCAGTTGTTTCCTAGTATGAATAACTGAGAATACCACTATGTGCTAATAGTGGATGAATGACACTTGATGATGACAGCTATATAAAAACTGCAGCATTGTAGTCTCACTGACAGCGAAAACCTGAGTTTATAGTGCTGTGAATTACACTTGGTAAAAAGGCAAAAATATATACATATATAAAGCTGAAGCAATAGAATATTGGTTTACCAATGAAAAATGTGCTTAGACTAAAGGTATGTTTGACTTTCAAATCTATCCAATCATATCAAAACACCATTTAAGATTAAACTCTATATTTAGTCACATAATGGAACATGAGTTTAATTTGAATTAAAACACAGATTATACTAATATACATCTGAGTGCATTTAACACACGCAGGTCTCTAGTCTGTGCTGGCTGGACTCTCTTATCATCCACATGATTCAGTGCACATCAGCAGTTCTCTCAGTCCTCCAGTCATCTTCAAGACTGCCCTAACTTCCTAGCTGCTGGGAATTAGGCAGAGGTTCTGCCTAGAACTAGGTGAAGATCAAGACTTAAGTTAGAAATTGCAGTAGTTATATTTCAGCCTACTCAAGAAATATATTTCACTGTATGAGCTTCTTAAACCACAGATTGCAAGTAAAACATATTTAGAAATAAAAGGCCAAATCCTCAGCCTTGTCCCATCTTCTTAGGGGGGAAACAAGAATAAAGGAGGCAATTTTGCGCTATCCACAATTCATCCATACCAGGCAATGTAACCATTTAAAAAATAAACAAAAATGCTGAGCAGTGTTCCGGCGAGGTTGCTGCTGTACCTTTCTTGAGAACTTTCTTGAGAATAGCCACTCTGGATTTTTGAGTGGAATATAATGCGAGTTTAATTTCCATCTCTGAGCAAGGTAGGGTGCTGTTGAAACAGTAGGAGGCCACAAAGAGGGGCTGGCTCCCTTTACTGAAATCCTCAGCTCTGTCTAGTTGGAATGAGTTCCCCTGAGCGTTCTGAAAGGCTTCAAACTCTCAACTCAATGAAACTGCATCAGTTTAGTTGTGTGGCTTATAAAGTGCATTTTTTTCTCTTGAGAGATTTTCATGGGAGAAACATGTAGCACCTACTTTTGTAAGGAACATGGTCATTGAAGAGGGGTATTTTTGTTTGTTTGTTTTTTAGTTGAATGACCAATGGTACATGTATTTATAGTAAAATAAATTACACGTGTGTTGTAATTATCCAAGAAAGAAGCATGGTAAACCAAGGAAGCTTACGGTTATGGTTAACACTTTTTTTTTTAAGTTTAAGCTCTAGAAATAAATGGTTAAGGCATCCAAACAATCTTATCTCTGCCTTGTCACAGACCCTTCAAACTTCACATGTCGTCAAATTTCACTGAAATCTTAGTACATGATATCATTATATGGGATTAAAGGTAATCTTTCCCTATTATTGCCACAGCTGAAAGTTTCTCCTTTAGCAGAAACCTTCATTGTGTTCTGTAGTGACACCATACAAAACCCATTCAGGCATTTCAGTATTTGTGAACAAAGTTTTACTTTTTTTTAAAAAAGTGTTTTTAAGTATTAGTTTTATTCCTTCCCCACCTCTCCTCCCCTATGATGTTACTACACGGTAGAATTAAGATAATCTTGGTGCCCTTAACATGTTTGAATTTCTTTTTAGTGTACCCTTAACCAAATGTGATAAAACATAACGATCCCAATAATTGAATTTTCCTACAACATCTCTGTAAATTATTTCACCCTAACTTATTGGTATGTAGAGCAGGTTGAAAAGGGGGCATTTTCATTCAGAGGTAATTGTAACCTTTTTGAAAAGTTTGTTACAGTTCAGAAAAGTTTAATTTTCCAATGGCAAAGAAATCATCTGCTCCTGGGGAGTTGGGGACAGCAGGGGGAGTACCCTTGTGTAGCAGGAAGCCTAGAAGACCTGAGAGCCCTGGAATCTCCCATGGGTCTAGACTCCTAACTGCAAAGCCAGAGGCTGAGCCCCAGTTAGGGCCAGGGTTTCCATGTTTCCCTCCTCTGTATCAGGGAGCCTGGAAACCGTGGGGTTCCCAGCCTGCCAGCACTCCCCCAGAGCTACAAATGCGGAGGCCTGGATTCCCCTGCAGTTGTGCTGGCAGGAAGCAAGGCAGGCTTCTGGCAGGCAGGGTTCCATCATAGAAGACCAGGGTTGGAAGGGACCTCAGGAGGTCATCTAGTCCAACCCCCTGCTCAAAGCAGGCACAATCCCCAATTTTTATTTTATTTTATTTATTTTTTTGCCCCAGATCCCTAAATGGCCCCCTCAGGGATTGAACTCACAACCCTGGGTTTAGCAGGCCAATGCTCAAACCACTGAGCTATCCCCTCCCCCCGCCCAAAAGCTCATCAGAAGCTCATCAAACCCAATATGGTTCTGCTAAACATATTGGGTTCCCCTAACTGGTATTTTCTGACAAAACAGGGCTTTGTTGGAAAATTCCAGCTCTACAGGTGTGTGCTCTCCTCAGCTTCAACTTAATGTAATGCTTGTCTGGAATATAGATTGGCCTGACCCAATGTACACTGATGTCAGTGGAAAGACATTCATTGTCCTTAGTGGGCTTTGGATCTGCCCCAGAGAGAGGCTTCTTGTAAAGCCTCAAATGGTGGTGTCCCCATTAGGCTTCCCCTCCTTTACTTCCCATATTATTCCTCCTTTTCATCCCCACATTAAGCTTAATTGAAGGCAATCCCTATCAAATCTCTGTCCGTCCCTGTTAAATCCCTATCCAAACCCTCACTTGCATAAACTTGAAGAAAAACCTTTTCTTATGCCATTGCCAGACAATTTTTGAAGATTCTAAGGATGGTTTTTTGAAGATTCTAGAGGCCTGGATAATTCATATCTCTTCAGAACTTTTAGATACTGAATCTGAGTCCCCACTCTGAACACTTTGAAAATCATCCATCACTGTTTGAATGTGACTCTGATTCACAAGACTTGTTCTAAATCTTGAATTTCCTTGTGCTTGTGAAGTTTTGAATTCCCTGCTAGGTCCTAAGGTTGTTTTTGAGGATTTTTTTTTCCTGTAGTCTAATGTGTGCATTCATGCTTGCAATAAAAAATTGAATCTCTTGAACAAATGTCAGCCATCTTGTGAGCTTTGAGATTCTTGTTTGCCAGAGAAGAAGGGTGTAGTGCATCTTTAATATTCTTTATCTATCCTCATTTGTTAAATATTCAGGGGGAAATCCTTCTTTAATGATTGAATGGCATTAGAACAAACCTATGATTCAAAAAAAATTTCCACCTTTTGGTTTGTCATCAGCATACAATTAGTGAAGGTCGGGTTTCTACCCTTTAAAATTCGCAATGTTCTTATTTGTTATTTAATTATCCGAGGCCAGCTTTTATTTGCCAACTTGTAGCTGAATTTCTCCAGAACTTTTAGCAACATAAACTTCAACTACTACACTCTTCAAACTCTTCCAAAATGGAGCCCTCTCCCTCACCAAAACCAAACCTGATACACATGTTCTACATATAGTGGACAACTAGAGTGGCTTATAGAAACAAAAATCTAAATCCTCTATACTTTATTTTTATTTCTATAGTATATTTCACTATGAAAAAAACTTACTTTTTAGCTGAAAGTCTATCCTGCTCTAGACCAGATAGAGATTTCTGAAGGTTAAACTTAATAGGGTCTACTTCTTCTTTTTTTTTTCAGTATTACCGGGTCTCTCTCTCTCCCCTCCCCACCACTCCCTCATTTTTTGCTTGCTCAGTTTCCCAGCAGTTTAACTTTGTTATGGGAAAGAATATTTGTTTCTCCATATATAAGGATATAAAGAATAAAGAATGACAGTCTCTCTCTGTTGCTACTGGCCACTCTTCCATACCAAAAAAAAAAATGAGTTCTGGGAGGAAAAGGATGCTTTAAAACTATTTATTCCCTACCTTGTCTCCTCTCACAAGTTCCTGTCTTGTGCTGGTTCTTTTCTGCATAATAGCTGCCGGCCTGGCCAGCAATAGATTCTGATTTAGAACAATCCTTGCAGGCTTCACATTTTCTCCTCTGCAACAGAGTTTTCTCCAGTGCACAGTTGTCTGCTCAGCTTGTCTGCTATCCTTTTGGTCTGTTTCCCAGGACTGCTGCACACAGCTAGCCTTCCAGGTACTTGAGTTCTATAGCTCTGAGGTTTTTTTTCAGGTCCATTCCTCGAGTACTCTTGTCAGCTTCCACAGAATGAATATAGCTAGTCCTTAGGTTCCTACTGTTGTAATGAATCCATGGCCAAATAGCGTACAGACATCAGGGTAGTCAGCAATGACAGACCCTGAGACATTCAACCCCAAACGCAAGCTCTGTGCTTTATACGCTAAAGGAGTAGCTGCATCAATCAGAGCATCAGATACTCAATGTAGTCCAGCCATTGGAAGGCAAACTTACATGTCCACATAGTCTCGCCCAACATCTGGAACCAGTCTGAATCCACAGACATGGTAATTACTAGCTGAAAATCTCACTAATCTGGACAGCAAATCTAGATTCTTGGGCCTTCTGCTCTAAAATCAGAGGCATCCATTCTAATTTCATGGGCTGTTAATTTGCCACAAAGTTGGGGGTTGGCTGCTTAAGGTATATATGTTTTTATTATTTTGGGGGTGGCTAACTTTCGCAGTTTAAAAACTAAACAGTAAAAATACAAGAAAACAGTAAAACAGGCCCCAAAGAGGCCTTAAACTTTGTCTGTTTTCTGCTGAAAATAGAGGGGTACCCAAACGTAAATGTGCAAGTGAGGAAAAATGTGGTAAGCAGTCAATAGGATGTTTTGAGTTTTGTTTACCATATTTTAGGCATTATAGAACATTACAGGTAGAGCATGTATTCACTGTCAATGAACATTAAGGATAATGTTAAATAAGACCCGGATCTTCTCATTATTTGCCTTTTTAATCTGAAGTGGTTTTAGTAGTTTAAACAATATAATTCATAAAAAAAATCCACTTTCTCTGCATACCCAGGTAGACAGCTTCCTAAATTACACAGGAAGGTTACACAGGTTTACAGACCAATTTGAGTACACTTATTCAATTTCAGATGACTTGGCAGTGGTCTAATTCTACCAACAGAGAATAACAATTAACAACGTGTTCTGTTTTGTTGTTGAGGCAGACAAAACTTAATGAATACAATAAATCAAGTGAGAACTGCATTTTTAAACCAAATGTTTATTTCATTGTTTTGGTAAACAGAGGTCTATTCAAATGTGGAAATGTGAATATATTTAAAGGTTTCTGAATAACGCAAATGAAACTTAACCTTTGAACATTTCACCACTTCTATGGCAGCTGGCATGAGTCACTCCTTGTCATCAGGTCCTTTGAAGTCCTCTATCAGCCTGATAGAAGTGCAAGGTTACAGTGTACTCTAGCTGTGCCACTGTTTAACAAAATACAGACTGGAAAAATCACTTCCCTCCATGAGGGCCTAATCCAAAGTCCATTAAAGTCAGTGAAAAAAATCCCATATATTTCAGTAGGCTTTGGATCAGACCCTTAGTGTTCAAACCTGTGAGGTAATTAGAACTTTGCTCCTACTGAAGTCAGTGACCAAAATTCTGTTGTCTTTAGTGGAGCAAAGGTCCATTGGTTCTGATGAGAGGTCTTATTGATTTGATCAACAGCAAAATTTGCCTACTAGAAACTAAAGCTCTTGAGCATTTTGGTTGAATGTGCATAACATCTTGCAAAATTAGGTACTTTCCTGCTAAGTACCTCTTTACCCACTGAGTTTATTGCCAAAAGTATCATCAACTTAAATGGAAACAGAATTGCGCCCATGATCTCAATTTAGGTTTCTGTTGAAGAGCTGTCGACTCCTCTAGCTGGTGATAGCAATGTAGTGGAATACAGCATACTGCTCTGCTTTAGGTGCTATGAGCAACCAAAGATAAAACACAAGCTTGGAATTGAACCTTGAAAGGTAAAAATCCTTTCATTTTTTTCCTTTTAAATATGTAGTTATAATTGAAAAAAATATAAAATAGACTAGAGGTAGATCACAGCTTTTATGCCACAGTCCTGGGCATAAAACCTGTGGATGGTGTTGTATGGAGAAGTACTGGGGAAATTGTACCAGATAGTCTGTGCACAGGGATTGCATGCTTTGCACTTGCGAATTGGCTGGCGAAGATTGTTCCCTCTGGTGTACTGGTCCCATTCTGTGAGCTAGTAAGGAAGGTGGGCAGAGTCATGACCTTAACTCCTCCTTTTCCCCTTTTCCAGTCACCTTGTCCAGTTGGTGTAGGGGCAGGGAGCAGGAATAAGCTATCCTTATGTTTTCCTGAGCACAGAAACCGCTAATGTAGGAGGCCCATGATAATATGCCCATGTAAAGGACCATTACCTTCTGGCCCAGGTTCTGTTAATTTGGGATCTGCATAATTTGTTAATAGTTTCAGGTTCCAAGCAGTTCTTAATTGGCTTATTTTTCCAGAAACAACTTGTTCACCTTAAATTCCCCATCTAGAGTGCAAAGTTCTCCAGGGCACAACCATGTTAGGCTTCATCAACATTATCTCAAGTACTGTCATAATAAGAACAAAGTGCCCTCTGTTCCAGAGCAATGTTTTATTTGGACACCAGTTGAGCCCTATCTCATTCCTGGAGAGATCCGACAATGGCCATGATAAATGAATAAGAGCAATCATACTGTCATAATGCAAATAAAACTTTGTAAGGACCTTCAGTCTCTATTGATGCCCTTCTGTTTGTAAAGCCAACTGGCACACAGTCAAATATTTTTTACTGAATATACTGAAAGAACCATTTCTCGGACTCCTTTTTTGCACACAATTCTCTCTTGTGAATGCTACAGGATAGTACCACCATTCTGAACTACTATCGTATATTAGAGTTATACATCAAGGCTACCACTCTGATGATGTCACGTGAGGTTCGAATCACAAAGCTTCAGCTTGCTCAGAAAGTGATACTTGGAAGAAATAAAACATCAGATTTATATTTTGGAAGAAAACACTACCTGTACGATGTAGGAAATGAGAGAATCTTGTCTGTCTTGGGCTTCAGGCAAATGTAATTTGGGGATAAAATTGGCAGGGAGAAAGGAGAAACCATTTCTCAGGCAGGCTGATTTTTTTTTAATGGTGCCTGTTTGAAACTACTCAGGGGCTGGAATATTAGAACAAGTCTGTGATGGGGCATTAATCCCTTTGGGGTGGGGTGGGGTGAAGATGTCTCATCAGGGGCTAATTAACCTAATAGGTAGGCTGCACCTGGAGGGAAATTTAGGATTGACTGATAAGCACTAATTGAAGATGAAGCTCATCTGGGCAGGAGTAGTCAGGGCTTGTATAAAGCCAGAACGGGGGAGCAGAAAGGGGCTTCAGTCCTTCTCTAGGCTTCCTGAGGAGAAGGAGGAAACCAAGGGAAGGAGCAAAAGCCCTGGGATCATGACCCTGAGGGAAAGGGTTTATCCAGAGAGGTGGTGGAGAAGACAGCCAGAAGAGGGCAGAGTAGTAAGAAACCCAGGGAAATAATAGGAGCCAGTGTTGAGACTGTGAAGACCTTGGCTGCTGATCATAGGGTCTCTGGGCTGGAATCCGGACATCCCTGCTAGCCACTAGGAGAGTGGCATAATCTTGGTTAAGAAGAATGCCTGGAATGACACCCAGACCGCTGGTCCAGGGAGATTTTTCTTCCCAGAAGGAGAGAACTGTATAGTGGCCTTGCTGGATGGCCAAATCATGAAGAGGAAGAGCCAAACCACAAAGAGAAAGCACTGTGACTCCTAGAGAGCAAGAGGGACACTGCTGTGAGAGTGAAGGATTGACCGGGTTGAATTAATCCCCAGATGTAGTCACACTCATGACTGGGGTGCCTCCTTGTATCTCATTACAAGGTCCTTGGGAGATAAGTATATGGCACAGTCATAGTTATATGGAAGTTTTGGGGAAACATCCTATTGCTCCCCTTGAATCCAGTTTGTCATTAGATTCAGTGGAAGCAGAACTGAGCCCTTACTGGTGCTACTCTGTGTCCTGCCTCGTAAGGATTCTTATATTAGAATTCTTCTTTGACTGGCATTTAAATATATAAACCATAGAACAAAACAACAAAGAACCATTTAATAGAGCAGTACTGTATGCTTCAGCTAACATTATGCTAGCTGTGGGGAATACCAGTTTGCATTGGCTGTATCAAGGCTGACAGTCGGATTTACAGCCGAAAGAGATGTACCTTTAGCAGATAGTCAGCACATTACAACCCTTCCTGCAGTGAGCACAGCAGTAGTCAGTGCTCCTTCTCCCCATGAACTCTCTCTTGCTTTTCCGTTGCATCTCTTTCAACTAACTACTCAGTTTCAGCTTTGCCCAAGACAAAAAACACACGTAGGTGTCTCTGAAGTCCAAATATGCAATTGATCACTCAGAAAAAAAACAAGCATATCATTTATACATGAAATACCTCTTTGCCACTCACACAGCCTAATAAAGTAAAAGATGACATCTCGCAGTCAGTACAGGCCCCTTTTCCCTTTGGATTGGATTGGCTAACTAGAATCCCACTATGGGCTGTAACCACACGCTTTCCCTTAAGATCTGCTACTTTCTAAATACCTTCATTGACAAATATGTCCTGTAAGTCTCCATGACACTCTTGGGTTCTGATACAAAGTTCCAGATATTAAGAAACTTTGGCATTCATTAGATCCAGGAGAATCAGTTGGAGCAAATGTAACTGCTTTCTACTGCCTGTCTGAAAGGGGCATACAATTTTCTAAAATTTATTGACTAGTCAAAATTTACTATTTCCACACATCGTTCATAGTCTCTAGAGCATTTGGAACTATTTGACATATGAAATTTAAAGTCTGAGTCAGGTTGGTTTCATGAGAATATTCAAGGAAAGCAATTATCAAAAGGATCATGAACACAGTTAAAGGGGAATCATTTATTTTATTGAAATGAAGATAAGCAGACACATTTGAGCTATTGCCACAGCTGTAATTGATCTCTGTACACCTCTGTTTTCTATTGTTTGTAGTCTCGTGTGCCTTGCTATGCTCTTGGCTTTTTGATTCATGCTGTCCCCCAAATAATAAATTTAGCTGGTCCCTCCTCCCTGCGTACAGAAAGAGATCCAGTCTTCTGATCTGCCAAAGCCCCACTAGTCCTGTGTAAAGGAACCTCCCTGACCCCTCTCCTACCTTGTGTAAACACAACTGTTAATTATGTGATATTTGCAGCTTTTTTCATTACCACCACAAAATTTGTAAGAACTGCTTCATGTTGGCTGTTCATAGAATAAATACCAAAAACCAAATTTAGATAATCTCATGCCATTTTCCATTCCTCACATGACACAATATTTCAACTGTTACAACACGTAGAAGGATGTACTTTCCATTGATAGCCAGTGCTCTAGGAACTGTCAGTGGAAAGTACATCCTTCTATGTGTTGTGTTGCGTTTCATATATTAAAACTATCTCTCTGCTCTGTACTAATTCACAGTATGATGTCAGGTACTACAAACTCTAACACTGTTCAGCTTAGTGAGAAACTTCCATGGTGTGGGCAGTATTTTCTAGTACAAAGTACCCAAAACTTCTTCATCCACCGTTCCTTTTATGCTGCCTTCCAAAGCTTAAAATCCAACTTTGACTTTTGTCAAATCAACCCCTCCAATATATCGGGTATTATTACTTACTTTTTTGTTTACAGTAACACCTATGATGTACTAAGTGCTTTCCAAATACCCAAGAGGGCTGGTCCTGGCTCTGAGGAGCTTGCTATCCAAGGACAAACAGACAAGTAGACAGAGGTAGGAGGAAGGGGAACAACAGGTACTTATGTGCAAATAGTGAATTAAGTTGACTTGCATAACAGGTGGGCCTAGGGATATGTCTACACTTTGAGCAAGAGGTGTGATTCCCAACTTCAGGAGACATTCCCCACATGTACTAAAAATAGTGTATAACTGCAGTGGGGCAAATGGCAGGAGAGGCTAGCCGCCTGAGTACATGCTTAGCATCCCAGACAGGTACGTACCTGGGACAGCTAGCCCTCAAGCCATTCCAGCTATACTATGTTTAGCATAATAGCTAGGGAGGGTATATTTCATCAAACTGGGAATTACACCCCCCAGCCAGTGTGAGACTCAGATGTGGAAAGGAAGGGCCTTGCAGTTGAGTTCTGGGAGGTTACATACTGTACATACAGGGCTGTGCGGTAAAAGGCTGATGAGATGATTGAGAGGCTGACAAAGGAGCAGACAAGGCTGGAAACACTGTTGGAGTGAAAAGGACAGAAAAACATGATAAGATTCTTTGCAGGATAGGAGGGATAATAAACTGGGGGTTTAGGTAGTGGGCATGATGCTCTTGTTAAAAAGGCTGTGAAATGTAGAAATCCATCACAATATTTATCAATGTTTTTTTTTTCCCCTGGTTCCTAGTTTTAGAATTTGCTAACTGCTAATTAATGTAAATTAATTCTTTGTTAAAAATAAAATTTTAAATCCACTAACAATGGCTTCAATGAAAATGAAAGAGTGGCTTGCTGCCTTCAGCCTCTGGGGGGATTTGACCAAAATAATTTCTTAAGCAACACCACAAATCCAAAGAAAGAACAACACAATTTAGATAAATGAAAGTCTGTCAGAGGCCACAGGGCTAGTAGTGTTGAATTGGACAATTAATTATGTATTTTGTGCATATCATAAATAGTGAGCAGCTCAAAGGATGATGACTCAATAATACAGCAAGGAAGAAATGAAACAGAGTGAATCTTTTATCAAGATTTTTCCCTTGTGACCCATGTTTCACCCACTACCATTGTAATGGTATGATGAAAGGCTCATAGGGCTAGAGCTTGGAAACCTACTGCCTGTTTGAAACCCATTACCTCCCATCACCATCAAAATGAAATAAACGTAGATAGGGACTAATGGAGAAATTCAGGGATGGCTGTTTTAGCCTAAGTCTCCTTATGCAAAAGATCTCATGCACAAACTTGCTGTCCTATAATATCAATAGGACAAACCAATGTTGCTTTGAAACCCCTTTGATGTCCTTTTATTAAAGATGGATGATTCATGCTGTTCTTGTTTCCGTATTTATGTATGCGAAACTGAGAACACTCAAACACTTTATATATGTGTCCACAGGAAAGGCGCTTTCATGCTTACTGGGCTAGCGTGAACTCTTCCCCCGCCTTTATCACTCCTCCAGTGGATATCTGCAATTCTCTCACTTTTAGACTGAGCCCTGTATTACAGTAGCCTATGTATCATCCATTCTTACTCAGCCAGTGTGAGTTCTGGTACCTGCAGTTCTTCCCTTCAGGAGTCTATGACCCAGTGCTATATGAATAGGACAACACAGCCTTCGTACAACAAAAGCGGTGTTTTATTTTAAAAGTAGGAACAAAGTATTTAGAGAGGTTTTAAAAGCAGTAGCCTATATGCATCTCAATCTTGGCTAAGGCTAGCTGTGCGCTGATGGTAACCTAGTCAGGCCTAACTTCCTCAGACACCCCAGCATTTTAGACTGGTTCTCCCAAGAACAATCCCCACACACCTTTTCAGAGATCCTTTATCAACTGCCAAATTTTCCTTTGTTCTTCTGTGTTCCCAGGCTTTTGCACTTCTGGACAAAATGAGATTTGCAGGTTGGCTGCGGAGGAGGTACATTTCAAAACTAACACTCCTGTCACTGTCCCTTAACAAACCTCAAGTGTTGGCTGAAGGTTAGTTCATCTTGAGCCGTTCTTTCACTTCCTGCATGTTTTTCCTGACAGCTCCCTCTTAAGCTAAACCAATATAGTCATAAGTCAACATCCCAGTAATAAGGTCAACAAACTGTATTCATAAATTATTACAAAGATGTTCCACACAGTGGCCTATTTAAACACAAGAACAGCAAAATTCCCATGTATTAATGCAGCAAGTTTGAATAAGAGGATACAGTAATGCCACTGTGTTGCACTCCGCTACTGAAAACATTGCAGTGTCCCTTTCTACCGATTCTTTCATCAAGTTACCTTGTAATAGGGAGTTCAGCTCCAGATCTCTTCTTATTGCTAGTTCAACTTTCTGCTCTACATGTGCAATTAGCAGCCACATATATGAAGCACCATTTCTGGCACCACAAAAATTCACTGAACAAAATGCAGACTCAACAGGATTTAGGTGGGAAAATAAAGGGGTGCTGGCAGGGGTAACACCTGTTTTGGGGACAGAATTACTCACATGGTGAGAGAGCTATTGGGAGACTTTAGTTAGGACCCAATCCTAATAAAATGGGACTATTGCATTTTTTGCTTGGCTTTGGACCTGTTGTGTCCAGAGAGTGAAAGTACAAAGGACCAAAAAGGCAAGATTTACTGTCAGGTAGAAAAGGGAATATTGTTGATTTAACAGTCTGAGCTAGTTTAATAAAAGTTAGAGTTTCAATGAATGGCCTCAACAGTAAGGAAACTTTATTTGTAACCTTCCATGGTGAAGAGTCAAGAGAAGTAATTAAATATAGTGACAGTTGCAAGAGAGTGATCAAAAATAGTGTTCATATTAACTTCCAAAAATCCTGCCTCTGCAATGTTGTGCACTGCTTTTCAGTTAGATACATCAACAGGTGTGTGTTGGGGGAGTGAGGGGGGTTGGTATCCCATTAACTACAATACTTGTAAGTGCTCTCACACTTGACAGAGTTGTATATGGGACTAATAACTCACTTGGTAGACTCTACATCAGTCTTGTGCTGTACTTGTATCAGCTAAATCTCAAGAGCGAATGAAATCTCAGAGTTCAAGTAGCAATTGTGATTCTCTTGGAGGTGACACACAGTCCAAACCTTTAGACATCCTGTACCTTTAAAGGCCATAAACAGGCTTTTAAAACAAGCATTAGCAGCCAGCAGCATTTTAAGTGCACCACCATTTTGTGTTTGCAGTGTTCAAAGAATCAGATGTGCTACAAACCCAAATCCTCTACTTATGCCATTAATGGTGCAGGCAGGCTCAGTGAAGTTTCCCTGCACTGATATCAAAGGAGTCTTCCCATGATCCCAAGGAAAAATTACCTTTGATTTAAAGGTGAGTGAGGGTCAATTTCTTTAATATGTGTGGGTACAAACAAGTAATTAGCCACCTTTGGCAGATTGTGACCTCAAATAGCTAATTATATGAAAATCACTGCTGGAGCTGGACCATATAATGACTTATCAGCATTCAATACCACTGCTGAGAAAGATGGGAGATAAAAATAGGCCATTATGAAGAAATACTGTTTCCCTAACTGGTGTAGACTCTTTTCCAACTAGATCCTGACTCAAACCTGTTGTCAAGGCTGATTCCCCACTCTGGCACTTTGAGAGCAGAAGGTGGGGGGCCACAAGGATTCTAAAAATTAATATTGGCCATTCCAGGCTTGTATTAAACTCCCAAGGTTACAGCTTTTCTCTGACCTTGGATGGGTAGATTCTGCCACCACCCAAGTGCAAAACCCCCTTGAGAACCCAGGAAGGCGCACTTGGGAATTTCTTCCTGTGGGGTATTCTCAAGCCCTTTCATCCCCCTTCTGGGGAAGAGCTGAGAAAGAAAACAAAGGAAATCAGTTGTTTCTACCAGCTAATTAAACAACATGTGCACAAACCTATTAGGACACGAAAATCAAATCCTGTTCTTAAAAAAAGGTAAATTTTATTCAAAACAAAAAGAAAGAAAATACATCTGGAAACTTGGGCTATTGCTAGATTTAAAAAAAATACTTACAAGAATTAAGCATCAAGAATAATGTTCTTGAGGTCCAGCTTAAAGGTTACAAGCAAAACAAAAGCATTTGGCGTTAGCACAGAGGAGTCCACAAACCATAAAAAAATAGAAGGAGATAAACCTGATTGTGTCTTCCTAGACATTTCCTGATCTACTTACATATATGGGGTTTTGACTGAGTAGTTTCTAGGGATGATACCAAGGATTTTTCATACCTGGCCTCAAGCTGCTTACAGTATAACTGCAGCCCTGTCTGTCTCTCTCCAAGAACAACAACAGAGAGACGAAAGGGGAGTCTTGTTTCAATTTTAAAAAGTTCTAGCCTTCCCATTGGCTTGTTTGGGCAGGTGCCCACTCAATTCCTTTTACCTACGCATCACAGTGACTTTTAACCCTTTACAGGTACAGCAAGGAGAGAACAGCTACTAAGAGGGATTTTATAGCTAACTGGCTGTCTGGGCCCATAAAAGGGAGCTACCCCCCACTTCATTTATCACACCTGCCAGCAGTAAAGAGATTGGTATGTGCTGCCGAAGAATCAGCTGTGCTTCTGAGAACATGACACGAATGCAGCATCCAACTGATCATATTTGAGTTTTCTAGCTTTCTAGCACAAAATATAGGACTTTCCGTAGTGGATCAGGTCAGAGACCCATCTCGTCAAAGACCAGGACCATGGCCAGTACCAGATGCTTCAGAGCAAGGTGTAGTTATGGAACAGCTCTCCCTAGCAGTCATTTCTGCCTAACCCACTTAGATTGACTTATGAAGCATGAGAATTTCAGTAAGGAGGAAAGCGCAATAGAGTTTACCAGCTAACTTCTTTCAGTGTAAGTAATTCAGGATAGCTAAAATATGTCACGTATCATTGATACTAAGTATTTTTTCTATTCCTTAAACTAGAGCTTGTTGAAAATGGAAAGCAGACTTGTGAAACATTTCAGAGTTGTTTCCATTTTATAGGGTTTAAATTGGGAGAGTGGGGGGAATTGACTTTTCTTTTTTCTTCTTTCTTCTTTTTTTCCCTCTGAATGTAATAAAATGAATAATGTTCAGGGTTCCCCTATCAGACACAACATTTTCCTTCTTCCTCTCCAGTTTCTCACAACATGTACCACTTGGGAAAAATTAGTGACAAAAGTAAACGGGGAGGGGGAGAATTTAGATATGAATTCTGTTGCATTTAATTGTGAAATGGGAAGGAGAGAGAAGAAGAACAAATATGAAATTTCCAAATTTAACAAATTGGTTTCAGTGTGGTTTGTGGAAAAACCATAGTTCTTTACTTTTGTTCAAAATTTCCTATGAAAGTGCAATCAATGACATTTTCCTGTTTAAAATAACTTTAGATTAAGCCCCGTTTTTCAGCAGGACGACTCAGCTGAATTTTTTTTTAACCTGTTTGAGCAAAAACTTGGCAAATGTTGATAAGCCGTCGGTCGGTAGGAGTACTTGTTTTATTCTAGTGAGCAGCAGTGACACTCTGAACAGCTAATAGCAAAAGACTAAAATGCATTTTGACCAAAGTTGGAAATCATCCACTAATACATGTAACCTATCATGCCTGAAGAGCACATTTATAAAAGTCATCAGCTAGTGTAGGTGGATATAGGTCTTACCAAAATCAGTGGAGGTGTGCTGCCTTAATTGCCAGGATCCTTTTTCTAAGAAACTTGTTAGTAGTAAATCTTTATAAACAGTAAAGAAATACATGTTCAGCCAAAACAATTGCCTTTCTAACAAACATGCTACTTTCTATTTGTCTTGCCTATGTCTCATTGAAGGCCATAAAATATTGCCAGTGCTTCATGAGAAATAGTGTAAGACTTCCAATTCTTAATCTTCTTGTCTATATGTGGAAGTGGGGAGGGCACTATTCCATGTGCTTAAATCTTAACCAGTATCCTATCATTTCCTAAATCCATTAAAAAAATCTCTTGCCTAAGAGCAATAATCCGTGAAGCTCAAACTTTGGAGGTTCAATATTAGATGCTTACTCAAACTTTAGCCCTACCACCTGTAGCTGCATACCTGGCCTGGCTGGAAGTTTCATGAAAACATTACACTGATTCACTACTGTACTATATATATAAATCTCCCCACTGTATTTTCCACTAAATGCATCTGATGAAGTGAGCTGTAGCTCACGAAAGCTTATGCTCAAATAAATTGGTTCGTCTCTAAGGTGCCACAAGTCCTCCTTTTCTTTTTGCAGATACAGATTAACATAGCTGCTACTCTGAAACATGTACTAATACTTTTAATTATGATAAAATAATGTTTAGAAGTTCCTCCTGAGACCAGGGCTCTACTGGGGTCCCAAAGAGTTTGCTTACAAAGTAAGCAGAGTAAGATAGGAGAAGTGAAATATTTTACAGAACTAAGGCAGAGAGAAACATGAAGGCCATTGCCGGAAGTCCGGCAGAAATGGGAACTAAATCCAGGTCTCTGGTACCAGCCCAGTACCTTAAGCACACTTCCTTGCTAATATATCATGCTGGACTGTATCCATTACTGTTCAGTGTCCCAACCATGGACTCAAGATACCTCTTGGCATCTGAAAAAAAAGAGGTAGACCTGGGAGAAACATGGCACCTCCTGAAGATTTGTGTCTGCTGAGAGAGCCACTGTCCATAAAGCCCCTGTAAGTGGAAAACCTCATTTTCTCCTGTCATTCATTGATGTCACTTGTGACTTGGAGCCAATTTCATGTGATATATCATCATGAAATAATGTGATACATAAACATACCAACTCAAATTCCAATATGTTTCATTAATGTACTTAACAAACACTCAGTTACTGAATGGAAAATAAATGTAAGGGGGTCTTAATTGGGTGTAATTTATGAACAGATTTGCTTGAAGGTGAAAATAGGGAGTGGCATAATTTAATTTATATATTGAATTATCATTCTGTTAGGATTGTAGCAATAAAAGCAGCTATCTTCTAGGCCCTAGGCTTGTGAGCTAAACCAATTTAGATTCTGTTAGACTCAGCTGGCCAAATTAAGAAATGATATGTAAGTGGTTGCAGTGTAGCTTACATGCAAGTGGTTGAGTTGAAGGAAGTCTTGAAGGAGAGTCCAAGCTGATGTAAATTGAGGGGGTCAGAATAAATGACCAGCTACACCACCTTCAACTCCCTCCAGAATTTTCCTAGGCTCACTTACATTCACTTCTGAGCATCTGTTCTAAGAACACTGGCTTCCTGCTGTACCCTCCCAACAGACTCTTCTTCCCCTTCCCTGGCTCTATTAAAGACTGTGCAGATGTTGCATTTTTCTTTCTTCTGAAGATAAGAATTACCACTTGGTGCTGCTTAAAGCCCAGGAATCTGGCTCTGCACTGAGCCTTTTAAAAACTGACACACACTTTTTCAAAAATCACTGACTTCTTCTCTAGGATGAACACCTCCTGACTATGGATACAAGGAGACCTAATTGCCAGATTTGGCCTCTCTCTATCCTTGATGCTTATCTTCACCATTGCTCAAATGGTTATTCTTTCTGGAAAATGCATTTGCCTGATCTTTCCTATGTTGATTTCAGCCCCACACACAATCCCCTTGAATTACTGAGGAAAGAAATCTTCCCTTTGGAGACTTCTCCCGCCCCAATACCTTTTTTAATCGTGATACATCAGTTTTTTAAAAGGGCCAATACTTGGGATCATATCTTTGTGATTACTGAAATACAAAACAGGGTCAGGGAACTCTTATTCATGCTGTATTTTACGCAGAGAGGTGAAGATAAATAGCCACATCTGTAGCTAATAGAAATTGGGATAGTTTAATTAAAGTCACAGGACTTATGCTAATTTACACTTGTTGAGGATGTGATCCAAAGAAGTTTAGCACTTAAAGACTGACTTGTAAACAATGCAAAGTTGATTTTTGTTTGGCTCTTAAAGTTGTTGTGATGCTGATAAATCAAGTGCCATCTCTGGACAAGGCCATAGGCATTAGTTAAGAACTGACAGACTCATAGCTGGAAACCAAACCAGCTCACGTGTATGTTAGTTTTGTTTAAAATAGGTATTAGTCTTATTTGAATGTATTTAGTGTCACAAGAAAATTTTTCAACTCTTTGCTGTTTGAACTCTCACAGGGCCAGAGACCCTAAACTAAAGCAGAGTCCCAGAGTCAACCTGGCTCCACCCTTAAAGATACTTTGAACAGACAGATTATTGCATCTCTGTCACCTTTAGGAACCATAGATGATAACCTATGTATTTATTCACTTGCTGTGACCTGTAAATAACTCTCATTTCTCTTTCTTAGGGCAGGTCTACACTACAGCTGGGATCGACGCTCTGAGATCGATCCACCGGTGGTCGATTTAGCAGGTCTAGTAAAGACCCCCCCAAATCGACTGCAGATCGCCCTGTACTCTACATGCGATGAGAAGAGTAAGGTAAGTCAATGGGAGATTTTCTCCCCTCAACCCCCCATGGTGTATACCGTGCAGCAACTTGACCTCAGGTACATCGACTCCAGCTGTGTTATTCATGTAGCTGGAATTGCGTAGAGTAGGTAGACTTACCGCGGTAGTGTAGATATAGCCTCAGTTAATACACCATTTAGGGTACCAACTGATTGGTGATAAGTAACTTACTCGTCTCTTGGGACTAGAAGCAATCTGAATATGCTGTGATTTTATCATTTATCACTAAGTCCAGCTTGCCTGGGTGGCAAGATAGACAGGAGAGCCTAAGGGAACTGGCTATGACTCCAAGGTAAGACAGATATAGTGATCCAGGAGTGCACATGTTACTGGGTTGTCAAATCTAATCATAGAACATATCAGTAGTTTCATAGCCCGTTTTTTTGACAATCTGTCCTAAGGTAGGCACTCAGGATCACGAGCCACTCCAGATGGTGTGACGGTAGTATTGCCTTTTTTAATTCAATAGCATAAGAATGCTACAAAGACTAATAGGCACTGAATCAAAGTGCTAGAGTGCTTACTTTTATTGAATTGTCTCCCACAACCAATAGTTATAAAGAATACAACTTGCATTAGTGTTTGTTTATTACAAGAAAGCTAGTTTCCCTTCCCTCATAATGAATTGCAGCTTCCTGGAGTTTATGCCACTTCAATAGCAAAACAACATTTAAATCTTGGCAACCTTGGTTTAAAGTATATTTAAGCATTCTTTCCCTCAATTTAACTGACCACAAGTGATCTTTAGCAAGTAAGATATGACTTGAATTACACATCGGTATCAAGAAGAGAAGTATTAAATGATCCTGAATTCATACGAGAGATCATCAAGAAAAATACCAAAGTGCGTGATAAAATTTACCACAAGGTTTGCCAGCTCTGAGCCAGGTGCTTCCCACTATGTAGGATTGACTCCTAGGGAGGAGACTTCATCAGTTTCAGCTTGTAGAACTCTCTCGATCACTGTCAAGGAAAGTGGGCTTTGTCCCTGCAGAATAGGAGTGGGCTTTCTAAACCTATGGCTTGTGCCAGGACGTGTGAGAATTCTAGTATGCCCAAAGAAGAGATCCAATCCAGAGTCATAGTGCTGCTACACAGCACCTCACGGCATTCCTTACTCCCATGGAAGCATCAGCAATATTAGCAGTAATCTATGCTTAACAGTCCCTACAGGACTGAAGTGAGACGGTGTCATGCAGCCCACCTTCTCCAGACCTGGGCTTGAGTCTTCAAACCTGTGGATTCCTGAAGGATTTGGTAAAGGGGGGGAAAGTGCTATGGATCCACTGCTTCCCTCTCTTCCATATCATTCACTGCAGATTTGCTGGATTCAGTTCCCTACCTTGTGCAGTATCAAAGTGGACAAGCATAAACTATACAAAGATACTTCCAAAGACTAGCTTCCTCTGGAGTGACATAACCGAACACCGGGCAGCGGGTTTAATGCAAGAAGTAAAGAATACTATACCCAGATTAAAACAAGAGAAGGAATTCAGGTAGGAACAACTTAGAATTTTGCCAGATTCCCTCCTTCCTTCAAAGAGCTGTGAACTTTAATGTCTTAGAGCAATGAGGAGCTCTGTTTTAAATCCCATTTGAAAAACATCATCCCCACTTTCACTGTACCCCACAGCATTCTTCTGGTTGTGTGGCTCAATACAAACTCAGAGGGGAGAATAATACTACCTACCAATCAGCACCATTTCCGAGTGCTCTTGAGTTTTCTCGTGAGGTCTGCCATTCCAATAATGGTCTAGCCTGATCCTACCTGCCTTGTGTGATCTGATAACTACATGAAGATGATATAGTTGTAGAATACAGACCTTTATAATGCCAACTTCAATGCTGCAAAAAGTCACAAAAATAATTTTGTCTGGAGGTTATGTCCAGGAATATTTGCAATGGACCACACCATCAAAGAGAGAAATTGGTACAAGGTGTTTGTTTCCACACTGTAAATCACTCTTAACAAATTGTGCTTATTTTCTCAATAGGTCACAGACATCAGTCCCACAAATCTCATGAACTGTACCCATAATAGAAGAGTTTAACACATGGCAAATTCAGTTTCCTATAAAATAATGCACAATGTCATGTCCTGCAGCAAATTTCTGAGATATTATGTGTAGGGGCAGAGCTATACCACTGTTGTTTATCTTTTGTGTTTCAGTAGTACTTAGTGACCCTACTCATGAGCTGGGTCTCGTGCTAGCTGCTGTACAAATGTATAGTAAGAAAGAGTGGAAAGCATACAATTTAAATAATCCAAACAGCTGAGTGGGGAAGAGACTTTCCCAAGATCATGGCAGTTCAGTGGCAAAACTAGGAATAGAATCCAGGTCTCCTGAGAGCTCTACTCACCAGACTGTACTATGCCCTAAAGTTTACGTGCTCTGTGCATCTCGTGGGAACAGTCAGGCTCAATTCCCTTTAACACAGATTCTTGGGCATCCTGTCTTACCAGTTCACTTTTTACAGATGGACCCAACACTAAATATTTTCCAGCTTTAAAAAACTTTATTGGAAAAGGCACTCTCAACAAAATCTCAGTTGTGATTGATTTATTTTTAGGTGACGTTTATAAGGGGTCCTAAAGCCATTTTATAATGTTATGATTCAGAAGGAGTGTGGAGAGCTGTCAGACGACTTAAGCAGCTGATGACACCTAAGAAAGTTTAACGTTATACACATGTAACAAAAACTGAGAGAGAAAAGGTGAATGGATTTTGAAAGTGAAGGATTTCCTGTTTATTATGCAGGACATACCATTACCCACCAAGAGCCTTATGCAGAATGATGCCTCAGTGTAGTCCCCACTTAACAGCAGGTTCGTTTCAGATTGCCACAGTCTGTTTTAGGTTTTGCAATATTTTGACCTTACAAATGTGAACTGAGATGGGAGTTAAGTAGAATAAAGAGTCATATTTGTTTGATCATTTACAGCGCTCTTCTCTGTTATTAGCTTTACCTCACATTGTGGGCTTGGTTCTGCTCTTAATAGTGTAAATCAGGAGTAACTTCACAGGTGTCAATGAAATTACTCTGGAGTAATAACAAAATCAAGCGCTTGGATGTACGGTCAGGGTTCATCAAAAGGCTACCAGGTACACTGCCTGGGTTTCGCTTCATAATTTTGGTGATTAAATGGAATCTGTGCTTGTTCAAATTCAGTACCAGGTGAAAAATTGATAACCCTTTGTTAGTAATTATTATGATTCTGAAGTTATAAAGCCAAAACACAAATTTCAGTAAATTATACAAAACCAGCACTGAGTTTTGAGGACTGAATTTTCAGCAGTAACACCTAAATGCACTTGTGCCTGTGCAATTGTATCCCTATTTATGTACACCCTCAAGTCAACTTTAAGAAACTTAAAATGGTGTGAAAACTACATAAAATACAACACTGTAAATTGTTGGTTCTGATTGTTACTGTTCCAAAGTTACAACCTCTGGAAGTTGAAACTTACAAGATTCATAGTATCTTACACTTACTAAGACTCCGATCCTTCATTGAGAACCATGAAGGCAGACCCTTAAGTTTGCCAAGAGTATCACAGAATTCAGTGAGGGTCCATTAGTACTTCTTCTCTATGAAGAATTGGGGTCCAACGTAAGCTTTGTGGACAGTCTTTATTCAGTGTTCGTATGGCACTATCACAGTGACAGACTCCTAAGCACTACTGCAGTACAAACACATAGTTTCTCCAATTCACATTATCATCTATCTGTTTTCACTGTGGCTATTTATATATTTTTTCCAACACCATTCATAAAAATGCAGTAAGTTCAAATAAATTATGGCTTGCATGCATATTGACTTATGCCATTATGTCTGTACAGACTTTGTAGTTAAAAGCTTTCCAGCCGCTTTACATAAATTAAATATTACCTTAAAATTTCTGGTACTTATAGAGAAGTATAATGAATGCTGTAAATACAGAGATAACTTTATCTGAAATTGCTGGCAAGTTTTAAAATGCATCCTCTATTTCATTCCAAGGTAATACTGAATTTCTTAAAATTAAGGAATTTGTCCTGGTCTCAGAATTCACGTGAAGACAAAAGTTATGTTGGAAACTATTACACAAAGAACATTGCCATTTTCAATTAAAAAAAAAATCTATTAGGAAATACACAAACACTGGAAATTCCCAATCATGGGACAGGATTTAGTTGACTGACAGCCATAAATGCATGACTAATACTAATATAACGCTTCTGCCTTGTGCCACTGGCAGCAACCAGGGCCAGATGCAGCATGATTCGGGGGTTCCTTTCTAAAACAGAACATGTACCTCCAGCTCCAACCGAAAATCTTATCTGCTTCCAGGCTTTAGGACTTAAAATGTACATTGCTTGGTCCTCTTTATGGGTATCTTCTTCCCTACTTGCAGCACACAGGTGTCTTTGGGACTATGAAACCATAAACAGCCTTTATTTGGTAAAACACAATACCTATTTTAACATAAAAAATAAAGAAGAGCAAAACTCAAACAGTGCATTGGGGCTATGGATGACTGCATGCCCCATCTATTAACTGCTGGCTTACTGAGGCCTGGAACTCCTATTCACAAGACAGTCGCTGTACACCTAAACCCTCACGCTCAAATGCAAAAAGTCAAGTGAGTATTGGGGGTGGCTCTCCTCTGGTTCTGACAATCTGGCAGTACCAGGTTCTGCTCTAACCTGCTGGTCCAGTTCTGCAAAGTCAGCTTTCTATAACATTCAGAATCTCTTAGAAAGAAACCTAGAGCAAAGCAAGACTCCTTCCTGGAGCCACTGGTCTCTTAGAGCCTCAGATTATCTGCTTGTTGAATTTGAATTTCTACCCAGCCAGAGTATGGTATTGGTCATCTCAAGGTGACCCACTTTGTCCAGGCTATTCCTTTCAGTTTCTCCCTCTTCTGTAAATGTATTTACATGCACTATGTAATATTTCCAAAAACAGAACACAAACTACTAAGATGACAGAACCCTGTAGAAATGCACTGGGGCAGAATAATAATGTATGTAAACTAAGCCTGCCAGAGATAGCTTGTTCCTTTCTCCTACGGGAGAGCAGAGAGGTGTTTTCGTTTGGTTCGTTGGTTGGTTTTTTTTAAGGCTTTTAGCTCTGGGGTTCATATTAATGATTCATAAAACAAGGTTTGTTATATAGGCCCAGGCACAGGCAGAGCAAACCTACAGCAAGTCAGTTTTTGCTAGTTTTCTTCATTGTGGGTTCCTAAAGTTTCCCTGAGAAACAGCTTTCCAAACTACAGATTCCTGGTGCACTCTTGCAAAAGGAATTTCCCTTTTTCATTAAGTGATTTAAATAATCATTGAAATGTTAATACTAAAAAGATATAAAATTGTGCTTTTTATTTTTAAATGTCAGTCGCCTGCTGAGAGAAGGCAAATATAATTTCGATAGGAAAGAAAGGAATTGACCGCATGTTTTAGTGCCACTCCATAGAAAAGTGAGGTGATGGTAAAAGAGTCCCTTGAAAGACCAGGGTCAGCTTAAGGGGAAATTTTTATGAGGCCATAACCCAAAATGAGCTTGTTATAGTCAATTTTAAGTAGCAAGTGAGGTAAGAATAGTAAATGACTGTTTGTTAATGTACCTAACCACTAATAAAGAAAGGGATCACAAGTTTTTATGCTATAGCAAGGAACAGGCAAAACAGTGATTTGCTAAAAATGGATTTGAAATGAATATCTTCCGAGCCAACCCAACCGAAGGGTTTCAGGCCACTGAGTAGCTGCCTGTGCAGCTCAATTCCCTGATTCGAATGACACGATAAAGTGATTCCATCGTATAAATCAAATAAGAATAAATGAGGAAAATAAACTCTGACTAATAAAGGTTACACATATGTATACAGGGCTTCACCTTGTGTATGTTGAACCCAGTCAACGCTATTGCAGAGAGATTACTCAAGTCAATTTATATGGCTCTAAATTGGACTGTTTTAAATAGTTTTATAAAAACATAAAGGAATGGGAAGACACTTTACATAAACACTAGAAATGTTCAAAATGAGCTTTGCAGAGAAGAGATGCTGCATCGTTCAAAGGAACGTATATGAGATAATGAGATTACAGCACACCATGGGCGGCAGGTACCATACTCAGGGGAGGCTTGCCTCCCCAAACAGCCAGGCATGGCCCCCCGCCCCCCACTTCTGCTGTGCTCCCTGCTCTCCAGGGCTGGGGAGGCTGGGGCCACGTCACCCACCCTCCTGTCGCGCTGGGGCAGCATTACCCACTTTGGGGCTGGAGAAGGCTGGGGGCACTAGCCTGGGTGGGGAACACTGGCAGCAGTGGGGGAGCTCTCAGCTGGGGTGGGGGGCATGGAAGGGGCGGGACTTTGGATGGAAGGGGCGGGGCTTGGGGCTAGCCTCCCCCAGCCAGTGGTTCACGCACTGCCCATGCAGCACACTGAACAGAAGGGGGACAAGGAGTTAAGGAACTTTCCCTCTGCATGAACAGTGTAAGGGTTTGTGCCACAAAGAGACAAAGAGAAGAGGTTGAGGAAAGGCTTAGCCATAGCTTCACGTACTTCCTACTCACTAGTGAACAAAGTTGTCTGACCACACAGATGAGGATAAGCTACAAACAACAAAGGAGCATAGCAGTGAATATGCTGCCTCTGGGAGAGCCAATAGTACAGCTGGTAGAAAAATTTCCATCAAAGTTCAATGAAAATTGGCTATTTTCTCAGAACTCTGATTTCTGCAGGAAATGTCTGTTTTCTACAAAGTCGTGTTTTCATCAGATCCCCCTGCCCCCCAACGTTTCGTTTTTGGGTAGCCAAACGTTTTTGGGGTTTGGTGGCCAAAAGCCAAAATATTGAAAACGCTCAGATTTTGGTTGCTAAAAGCCAAAACAATTTGAGTGTTCAGATGAACCCCCCCCCCCCAAACTCTGGAGACAAAACTGACAAAAATCAATTTGATTTTTCATTCTAATTTTTGCATGGAAACATTTCCTGACCATCGCTATCCAAAAACTACTCTTCCCTAGACTGTAAAGTTCCATATCGTTCTTCATATTTACCTGAGGTTAATGTGGGTAGAGTGTGTATCCTGATTTTTATTTGTTCTGAATTCCCATTTGTCTTGGTAATGCAAATTATAACTGAGTAGACATTTCAGCAGTTAGCTGCTTGCATTTCTAAATAGGTAACTTTAAATCTGTTTGGCTGAGTTGGCACCAACTGTCCCATAACCTCTAATTGGTCTAAAGCTTGTTGGTTAAATTAACAAGGCCCTTTATTAAAGATGCATAACTCCATACTGGTACCAAAATTACCAAAATAACACAATGATAGAATTGGAATAAGTTCATTATTGTACAATTGAACTTTGATTTGTTGTAACTTCATTGATTGCTTTACAAGTTTTAACATTCTGTGTTAGGGTCAGTTAAAATTTATCAGCAGTATCACAGAACAAGCTTTATTAAACACTAGTTTCTGTCCTTAAAATCTATATGGGTTAATAATATGAATTTATAGGCCTTGAATATATTCCTTAACTCTTATGCAAATTAACCAAATGAATTAGAAACATGGTAGGATAATTTGTTAATTAAAATGACTTAAACAAGATGTTTCAAATTATAGCCATCCAAATGTTCTCAACAACGAAAGTAAAGAAAACGTTGACAGAGAAAAAGACTAGCCAAAGCAGAAAGTCTAATGCACAAGCACCTAGAGTAGTTAAGCTCTGCTTCCCTGGGCTCTGTTTATTGTTCAAGAGTGAGAAGGCATTAGAAAATGCCTCTTATCCACTTATAACAGGTATAGAAATATATTGCTTATTGGTTTAATGTAAAATATACAATCACATTTGTCTCAAGGTGCTGCCTTTCACTTTTAACTTCCATACAAATTCTTTTGCAAGGGTTTGGCACATCCCAAATCTATTAAAACAATAATCTAAAAGGCTAAACTTTAAATCCCAATCAGCTTTGGTACTGCTGGAGAGAAAAAGATTGGAAAATAATTTTAAACCCAACTCTTAACAACAGGAAATTTGTTTTGCAGAAGTATCAAAATACCATACCCTGTAATAAAGCTTTAGGAAATTATCTATAAACGCTTTCTGGGCTGAATACTTAGGACTGTTTCTGGATGTTGTTGTTACATTAAATTAAAGGCTGCAAGTGTTTTCAGCCAGCTGAAATATAAGTATTTGTTCCCATCCACATAAACATGACAACAATGAAGACAGCACTAAGAAATTGGGTCAGAATCAGAAACAATTTATTTTACAATGGCATAGTCTGTAATTATTGTAATTTAAAGTAAATGTTCAGATACAGGGGTTTTTATATTTGAAGTAGGGAGCAAAATGCGAGAGGTAGAACAAATTTAAATAATTTCAATTAAAGGTAATAAATTATTTAAAATGTCAAGTTAAGTTTGTAAATATTATGCAGATGCATATAAGGAATATTAAGAAATGGAAGAAAATCAATGGAAAGGTTAAATTAATCCATGGAAGTGTGCAGTATTTAATTAGTTAATATGAAGGTGAGCAGCGGCTGTGCTAGGAATTTAGAGGTCTCTGAATGCTCCAAGTACTTGCAATGATAAGTCAACAACTCCACTTGTTTGACAAGATTCTCATCTTTCTTACATACTTTCAGGGTAAATCTGTGGTGTGTAAGTCCCACAGAGTCCTGTGCACTGCTTAAAGCCCAAGGTTGGCCTGAAAAATGCAGATCACATGGGCTGATGGAGAGGGCAAAATTGGCCAGGAGATCCGTGGCCTACAACCACTGTTTCAGACCATAAACTGGAGTAATCATGGTGGCACAGTTATCTTGCAGTACTGCTCTCTAGCTGTGTTGGAAAAGAGGATTTGGGTCCTGAGATGCAGGAAGAAGTAGGCCTGCTTCCTGCCTCCATTCCGCTCTAAAGTATGTCTCGGAGACTTTGTCAGAAGGGACCATCGAGATCATTGCCCTACTCTCTGGCCAAGACAGATGAATTTATGCAGTGACCTTGTGATTTGATTCCGATATGGTACAACTTTCTACATCCCAATTTGGGCCAAATTCTACTTGCTTTAGTCGTAAGTATAATGCTGCTTAACAGTTATGGTGCGATTTTCATTTAAATCACGTAATACGGGTTCGTAATCCTTAGTACCCCCTTTTTACAAATGGACATATGGAGTGGTGCTGAGGTCTGTAGGAACTTTGGAGCTCAGCACCACTGAAAATCAAGCCAAAATGACTTGTCCAAGGTCACATAGGCCTAGATGGTCAATTTATAATCTACCCTATGTGCAGGGCAGAATATAGCTGCTCTGACCCAGGAGAAGAACAGAGAATGATGCCTTCCTTGCTCCCAATTAACTCTGGGTGATGAGCGGATGCTGAGAAGTAAATTACTTTACTCTTTTCATGGTGCAGTCTACTCCTTTTCCCCCTCCCCATGCCCATTTGGTTACTCTGCTGACTTGCATATAGGGGTGGGGGCAGAACAGAGTCATTGCTCCTCCCATTTCCTGCTTTTCTCCACCATCACCGCTCCACGATCACTTACAACAGGGAAGTAGCACCTGCTCTCCCATCTGTAGCCAGTGTCATGATCTGAGGCGGGGTGGGAGGCGGGGGAGCACGGGCATGCTAGTCCTCCTTGTTTCTTGTGTGCCTGAAAAAGTGTTGTGACAGTTTAGCCCACAGCATAAGATGATTACTATCTCGCCCTGTGTATTTTGCCTCAACAGCTGTCTTTCTCACCTTAGGCTGGCTATTATTCCTTCCGCCTCTTACGTTTGTAATCCTGTCTAGTCACATGTTAACTGTAGGGAGCTCTTTTTGAAGGTCATTGTATGAAGACACATTTAAATGAATTTACATTTAAAAATTCATCAGAATTCTTTTATGGGAGCTCAGTGTTAATCAATGGAACTCACTTCCAGAACACGAAATCCCCGGTAGAAAGCTCCAGGATTTTAAATAGCCTGTATTGTTTTGAAGGTTATGCAGGAGACTCGGATTTATTTTTATCAAACGGTAGGTTGAAGGTATTTTTCAAGCTATTGTGTATGATCTTTGTGATTCCATTGCAGTCAGTGGCAAATTTGCTATTTGTCTTGATAGGACCCTGAAAAGGTCCTGTGCTTTTGGATTGGCTGTGGCTATATATAATTTTACCCTTTGAATTAGTAATCTGTAGAAATCATTTTATCTGTTGATTTTCCTTGTGGGTAATACATATAGGTATTGACCAGGTATAGTAGTCCTCAAGAATTTGGAAAATCTATAGCGGATCTCAAAAGGATTTTCCTGTGCTATAGATTTTCTGCTCTATAATTACATAGTGGCTCATTTCTGCTATTGTTGGGGTGGGGGAAAGTGACCTTTTTGAGTCACATTTTTATGCTTATCTTGAGGCTATGAAATACTTTCTTGTTTCTATGAGACATAAAACCTACATATGCAGTGTTAATGACATTTGGTTATATTTAAGAAGACACTATTTGTTTCAAACATATATTTCAGAGTTCTTCAATCTGCTGACTTCTAATTTGCTGCTGGCCTAGGTGAAGCCTATAGAGGGACAAGAAATAAACTTGAAATTTAGGGGCTGCATGGCAGTTTTACTTCCATGTCCTGATTTTAGAGAGAGTTCAGTTCAAATGTACCATCCAAGTTAGCTGTATGTGAGAAATGGTGGGAAAAGAGAGCTAATACTCCTAGTAAGAGGTGAACTTCATTCTTTCTCAGCCACTTGGGCTGACGCAGTGGCATTCTGGGAAGTTTTCTGGGACCTTTTGCGTAGACGTTTTTGCCATTTTGTTTCACTTTGGGTGTTTTTGTGCCAATCAAATTTTGCTTTTCTGTGAACATAACTGTTTTCACATGAAATGCCTGAAGAGTTTCAATTTTGGACTTTCCGTGTCTGAGTTTGGAATGTGGCTTTGAAACCACCATTTTCTGAGAATGGGCTCACTTTTTGCTTGGAAATGTTTTTGGTCTTTTTCTCTCACTGCCATAAGGGATAAGAATTTCCAGTATGGAAATGTCAATATATTGTTTTCATGTGTGTAATAAAATGCAAACCTTCCCCTAAATTTAAAATAGTTTAGCCTGTTAATACTTTGCACATCTAAAATCAAAGAACCAGGTGGTTGATTTCAATTGATTCATTGATTTCAATGGGACAGTGACAATGTCCACACTCTAAGGATCTGGCCGAACATGTGGTAACCCTAAACAAGCACCTGGTGACATTACACTGTTATGACACAGTGTTATATGAGCCTGCCACTTCCCAACATGAAAATGATGTGGTACGAATGTCAAAGATAAGACAAAAAGGCTTTGCCCTGCAGGTAGCAAACCTAAATAAATGCTAGCAGGTACAAAGATAACTTTTTAAAATGGTCTTTGCATAAAGCCAACAGTGGCAACATTCAAGTGTTTCTGTATAGTACTTCAGAGATAGGTGCTGTTTTAAAAAAAAAAAGTGGTGGTTATTCACAGGACCCTACATTTAAGAAGACAGACTTGTTCTCTGTTCCGCAGTGGAAAAGCTTATTTTATGGTTTGGGGAAATGTCCTGAATATCACAACATTTATGCTAATTTATTTTTATGGCCTGCTTCTGCAAATACTTATGCTGTAAATATACTTAAATACTTACTTGTGCATGAGTGGTCCTGGTGAAGCCAACAGGATTACTCACATGAGTGTCATTATTTACATGTCTATGCATTTTCAGGATCAGGCCCTTGTCTTTCAATTTATTTTAACGTTTCCACACGCTAATATTTTCCAATGTATTTAAAGAATCTAAAATTTTGTTATTATTGCCTACCTGACAATCTAAGTGGTTTCCAAACATTAGATAAGCATTACTTGTGTCAATTTCAAAAGTTTTTTTTAAAAGTAATTTGATACCAATTTACCTGAGAATCTGTAATGTCTGTAATTCATGGGACTAATGATTTTATGTATCCAACTTATGACATCTTAAATGGGTCTGAATTCAGAAATTCCCTGTGAAAATCAGGCCCCTTAAAGATGACTGAAGTTGGGCATCCAAATATCCTTAGTCACTTTTTAAAATCTGAGCTTAGATTAGTGTAGACAAAAAGCCTTCATTAAACATCAGTAAAAAGATGTAGAAAAGTCTGTCTCCATGGAGTCAACTGAATTGTTTTCTCCAAGAGTAACATTTAATTTTTTTGAAATAACATGTTTTAAATTTAATTTATTAGACTAAACAACAATAAAACCATCAAGCTTCCTGTGAGTCACTGTGGTACGGACCTGGGAACAATTCTGGTTTTTGCTTTTAGTTTTCTGGTGAATGAAAATGGAAAAGACAGTACTGATGATATTTTAACATCTTTCAACACTGAGAACTAATTTTGAGTTCCATTAAAGAAAATGGGAGTTTTGCTTTTGATATCAGTAGAACCAGGATTTAAGTTTACTAGTCTCAAAAGAAAAACAGACCTAGTCCCAAAAACCTGTTATAGTTTTTAAGAAAGCCCTTCTCAAAGCCTAGTTGAAGCCTTAAAATTAGCTATTTCTATTGTTGTTGCTATATACTTTTTCTGATTGTATTTATCTGAAACACATCATCTAGATTAATCTAGGACTTCTGAATACTGGGATGGAAGTGAAGTACCCCAAATATCATGGGGCAATGAGATCAGCCATAAGAAGATTACATAGTTGCATTCATCTTCTCTTTATTAGCACCAAACAATTACAATTTGTCCAGTTTTTGTCTATGACTGGGTTTATAGTTTTAATACCAGTAGGCTCACATGAAGTCTTCAGGTCAGACTGCCCTTGCTTTTTAATTGTTTTAATTGATCCTCCTTTTCAAATTCTTTAACTTATCCGTAATTATTCTTTAACTTATCAGGAATTATTAGGGATGGTGAATGGTTTTAGATAAAATAACCATTCCTCAGCCCTGAATTTTTGCCCAAGGACCAAACTGTAACCCTAATTTTGATTGTTAATTCTAAAGCATTCAGATGCAGTGGCCATAATTTATATATCTGAATTTGTCAAAGATTATCACAGAAGAGTATTACGTACACTGTCAAATTTTACTTAAAATAGAAGATAATGGTCTGGTTTATGGTAGTGACTATTAGATATGGAGTGTTTCTCACCAGATTCAGAACAAGAAGTGTCTAAATAGTATGTGACTGTCTCTTTGATGTTTTTGGCTATCACAACATGTCAGTCACTTGTAGAAGGTGGCTTGTGAGCCCCAGGCATAACAGCTGGCTCCTTAACAATGCCAGTGAGATCTGCGGCCATCCAGTCACCCTTTCTTAAAAGAAACAAATACAGAAGGGGAGTAGAAGTCTGAATAGCTTCTTACCTAGAAAATACCTGCCATCAAGTAGTGAGGAGCTGCGAGAATAGTGTTATGTGGGGACTGGAGAGTGAGATCTGCACAAAAGCTGGGGATAGTTGCAGAAATAATTTAACTTTTGGATGCTAATCAGAACCCAAATTTCCAAATAGTCGGAGGATGCCCTTTCACTAAAATGGAAACTGATTATTATGATGGGACAAATATCATATGTGTAGATTTCAGTAATAGTTGTCACACAGTAAAAATTCCATGCAACACTTCTAAAGATTTAAATTAGCCTCACCTGCTGGCTCTTAAACTTTCGGATCAATACTTCATATGCAGAACAATGTTCCCTCCAATAAACAGAATTACCAGTTTTGTTTTAAATTAGGGTGACCAGACAGCAAATATGAAAAATTGGGACTGTCGCTATAAAATTGGGACATCTGGTCACCCAAATATGAAAAATTGTGGGTGGGGTGTAATAGGAGCCTATATAAGAAAAAGACCCCAAAATTGGGACTGTCCCTATAAAATTGGGACAGCTGGTCACCCTATTCTAAATGAAAGATGATCTGTTTTTCATAGTCTGTAAATTTATGTTCTAAAGGAGAAGTGGACTCTTCAGTAAAGGGCTTTTTAACTCACATGCATTAATACTGTTTTTAATTACCTTTCGGATGCTAGCTTAGGAATATCAAGTTGCAAGTGTTTCCTTCTGGGATCAAATGCCCCTTTATGGCACTGGCTTTTGTGAAGGGCAGAATAATGCCTTCCAGATCCCCTAGGGACACTGAGGCGTACAGCCATTGATACACCCCTTAAGGTGGTGCAATGTATACTCCTCTCTGCAGGCAGATTCTCAGGCTGATCTAGATATAAGTAGGGCCATGACCCTGCTGCCCCTCCACTTCACTCTTTTGCAGATGCTGGCCACAGTCTTGGACATTTTGGTAGGAACAGACAATCTGCAGGAATTTACAATGAGATCACTGTCTTACAGCACTTGGCCAGTTTACAAAAGATTGTGCACACTAGGGCTATGGCTACACTAGAGAATTTACAATGGCACAGCTGCATCAGTGCAGCTGCGCTGCTGTAATTTCTCTAGTGTAGCCGCTCTAAGGCAATGGAAGACGGCTCTCCCATCAACGTAATTAATCCACCACCAACGAGCAGTGGCAGCTATGTCGGTGGGAGAAGCTCTCCCACCGACATAGCGCTATTCACGCTGGCACTGAGATCTGTGTAACGTATGTCATTTGGCAGGTGGCTTATTCACACTCCTGAGCAATTGTTTTGCCCTGTTTTGCCATGGACCTGGAAGTCCTGTCCAGCACTCCGTTATCCTGGGGCTCTATTTCAGTCTATGGGTTACTTGCCACCAGATTTTAAATACAGTATCATACAGTTTTTCAAAGGAAAGTTCTGAATCTCAAAGCTTTGAATGAATTCTTTTACCATGTCAGATACCATAGACTAGCAACTTCCCTAAGTGATATTTAATACTAATTACTTCAGGGTCAATGAGCTATAACCAAAAAATCTTTAATAAGGCTTCATTCTTATGAGGGTCAAAATGAGTATTTTCCCTTACCCACATTTAACTCATTATGTATATCTGGTTTCAGAGTAGAAGCCATGTTAGTCTGTATTCACAAAAAGAAAACTTTGTTAGTCTCTAAGGTGCCACAAGTACTCCTTTTCTTTTTATGTATATCTGTTCACTCCTAACCCGTGCTTGCAGCTATACTAATACGTAAGTCAGTACTTGGTTTTCAAGTTACACTCATCAAATATGCCTCCTACTCGTGCAGAGAGCTTTTGTAGGAGGCATGCATAACTCAGTTCTCTTTAACACGACAGCCCCATATTCAATATATTCTTCTAGTTTAGTTGCCTCTGTGCTCTCTGAAATTAAATAGTCTAAAATGACAGTTTTCACCTGCAATAGGCTGATGGTTCAAATTTGTGAAAAGACAAAATATTTTGCCTGTGGACAAATGTGGGGTTTTTTCCCCAACTTGTAATACCACTCTGGTGTATTATTAGTAGAATTATTTTTTGCTGTCCTCCTGTCACACTTCAAGGGTCCCAACCACCAATCTGTTTTTCTTGTCAGTGCCGTAGGTGGTGGTTGTGGTACAAATAGTAGAACCAGATGACTAACACAAACATGTTTCTGTGAGTACTCACTGGCATTTAAAAATGAATTTGCTTCAGTGCAGTTTGTGCCACCCCTGGTGTGTGTGCTTTTGCAAACATTCAAACAATTGAATTTTCATTGCTCTGGTGTCTGAAAAAAAATTTGAATTTTGGGGTTACATGTTTGGACTAAAATACAGAAATTATTCGGTGAAATTCCAGTGTTTGTTATGCAGGGAATCAGATAAGATCATCTTTGTCCCTTCTGGCTATTACATCTCAGGTGCAGAAAAGGACCTAGGGGTTACAGTGGACGAGAAGCTGGATATGAGTCAACAGTGTGCCCTTGTTGCCAAGAAGGCGAATGGCATTCTGAGCTGTATAGGTAGGAGCATTGCCAGAAGATCGAGGGACGTGATCGTTCCCCTCTATTCGACATTGGTGAGACCTCATCTGGAGTACTGTGTCCAGTTTTGGGCTCCACACTACAAGAAGGATGTGGAAAAATTGGAAAGAGTCCAGCGGAGGGCAACAAAAATGATTAGGGGACTGGAACACGTGACTTATGAGGAGAGGCTGAGGGAACTGGGGTTATTTAGTCTGCAGAAAAGAAGAATGAGGGGGGATTTGATAGCTGCTTTCAACTACCTGAAAGGCAGTTCCAAAGAGGATGGATCTAGACTGTTCTCAGTGGCGGCAGATGACAGAACAAGGAGTAATGGTCTCAAGTTGCAGTGGGGGAGGTTTAAGTTGGATATTAGGAAAAACTTTTTCACTAGGAGGGTGGTGAAACACTGGAATGCATTTCCTAGGGAGGTGGTGGAATCTCCTTCCTTAGAAGTTTTTAAGGTCAGGCTTGACAAAGCCTTGGCTGGGATGATTTAGTTGGGGATTGGTCCTGCTTTGAGCAGGGAGTTGGACTAGATGACCTCCTGAGGTCCCTTCCAGCCCTGATATTCTATGATTGCCAAACATTCATGAATCAGGCCCCAGAAAATCATGAGATTTGATTTAAAATAGTAAATTTGAACTATATTTTATTTGCCTTCTGATTTTTTAGTGTTTGAGGTTTCCTGTTTTCAAACTTGTTTCTCCTGTCATGAGGGTTAGAAATTCCTTCTTTTTTTTTTTTTTTTTTTTTTTTTAAAATGATTTAGTCCTGATATATCTCAGGACTGAAGGAGCACAGGGGCTTTAGGAAAAATACCAAATATTGTGAGCCTTGTAATAAAATCACAAGAATTGTTAATGGTAGAATCTATGAGGTATTCACCATTAGCAGAAGTGCCAGGTTGTGATGGCTAAACTATTCAGGTGCCAGTACTCAGAATGGTCCCTTGTCATTCGCCTAGATCATAAACACCTCTGTTTGAAAGACCAGTTTCTCTGCTCTGTACTGCTGTGACTATTTCTCTTAATTGTGTGCTGAGGAAAAGTAAGAGTAGTTGGTGTTTTAGAAATGGAGAATTAACACAACAGGGAACTAAAGTTCTCAAAAAGAAAAGGAGTACTTGTGGCACCTTAGAGACTAACCAATTTATTTGAGCATAAGCTTTCATGAGCTACAGCTCACTTCATCGGATGCATTCAGTGGAAAATGCATCCGATGAAGAGAGCTGTAGCTCATGAAAGCATATGCTCAAATAAGTTTGTTAGTCTCTAAGGTGCCACAAGTACTCTTCTTTTTGTGAATACAGACTAACACGGCTGCTACTCTGAAACCTGTCAAAGTTGCTTTCCAAAGTCCTGGAATGGAAGGATTTAAATAAACCATACAGCTATAACTTTAAACTAGAGCTGGGCATTTTGTGTGTGTGTATGGTGAATATTAAATTTGCTGAAAAATGCATTTTGGGGGGTACCAAAACTATTGGCAAATTCAGCAAATATTTTTGGCCAAAGGGCCCACCCCCCAAAAACAAACAAACAAACAAATTGACATTGAAAATGTTTCATCAAACCTAAAATATTTTTGTGGGTTGTCTTGGTTTTTCATTTTGATGAGCAAAACCAAAAATATAGTTTTTCAAAACAAAACAATTTTTTTAAAAAAAAAATTATGGCTAGGCTACCAAATCAAAAACATAATTTTTTTTTGTTCTGCTCTAGATATAACCACAGCTCAGACCAAACACAGATGTGCAATTACTTTGTGTGAATCTATTAATAGAAAATTCAATTTATACTAGTATGAAATCACCAGGAGTTCTGACAGTAGTCTTTGTGCATAATGCCTTTGTGTCCCAGAATGAGCAACGTTTAAAGCTTTCTAAGATTCTCTACTTCTGTTTTATGTGTTCAGATTTTGAATACTGGGTATCTAATACTTAGTGACTTGTTCCTGATCTGCAGTGAAAAGAAATTCACATACGTGTGTGGCGTAATTCTGAATAACACATGAATTTGAAGAAACTGCAATTTGCAGAAGTTAATGCACAAACAGAAAGAGGCTCAATTTATAAAATAGGTAATTTACTGTGAATCTGTTGGCTGTTGCCAACAATATGGACCAATTGCTCTACAAATCATTGACACTGACTGAGAATTTCATCAGTTCTTGAGAATACCTCCAAAATCTCTAGACCTTCTGGTGATGCGGGGCTGTATGTATTATGAATTTCACAACCATGAAAGTGATATTGACTAGGCAGTCGGGCCCTGTCCCAGCTGGCTGCTAAGATCACAAATTCTTTCCCATAGCTGTTTTCCATATTTCCATAAAGGAGGGAATATATTTTTCAGATTTAAAATCAAGAATACTTCCTGGAACATTTTTCAAGTGGAAGAAAAACTCAGCAGGCAAAATGGAGACTGAGAGTGGGAAGGTGGGGATTTCAGTCCAAAGGAAAATCTTTGATTGTTCAATTTCTCTTTGTATGCAGGTATGATATGAGAGCGCTCTCTGCAGCATTCACGTATTTTCAACTGAATCAAAAATTCAGGCAATTGGAGTTCCATGCTCCAGAGCAACTACAGAATTAGGCACTTGCAAATATTATGGTTCTTTTATTTGTGTGTTGGTCATATTTAGGAGTCACAGTCATGGACCAGAACTCCATTGTGCTAGGCACTGTACAGGTACAGGACCCTGGTGCCTGTGCAGAGAACCATTTATTTCACTGGAAGAGGCCCACTGGTGCAGAACTTGCTGCAGGATCAGGGCCGCTACTGAGAGAGGTGCTGAAAATATTTCTATGGTGGAACATAACTTTTTGAAAAATTATGTTATCAGTTTTAGGCAAATGGCAAAGAAAATGGAGATGATATCTTTTTAATAAAAAAAATCTGAATAATTCTCAAAAAACAAGTTATTTTGAAAATTTATATAATTCACAAAGGTTTAAAGAAATGAGAAGTCTATTAACCCTAAATAACACCGGGTTTTGTCAGAAATTACGTTACTCAGACACAGGAGAAATGAACCAGTCACCCTGTCACAATTCAAAAAGTGTGGCATGCCATTACAGTTATCTCTCACAGTGTATTATAGCTTGTTTCTAATCATTAAACTCAAAATGAGGCAGCAACCAATATACAATGTAGCATTAACTGAAATTTTTATTTCTCTTATCCTACAAGTGACAGTCTTTGGAGAACAGATGAGAAATATCTATCTTCTATAATTCACCTGCTTTATAAAACATGATATTCCAATTTGAGTTTAGGATTAATCTAATTCATTGACATCCACTGAACATTGACATTTTGAGTGGGTTCAGCTTCTTGTCTTCATTAAAACAGATAAAACTTGCATCACTAATTCATAGACTTTCTATGACTCAGCTGTACCAACACTTGCCCATCAATAGCACTGTTAATCTGAAATCAAGTTACAAAGCCTAGTGTAACTAATGACGGACCGGAGTCATATGTTTGAATCTGGATCTGAATTTTTTTCTAAAGTTTTTGGGGTGAAAGGAAGTCTTTTGGGTTTTTATTTCAGTTCATTTGGTTCAGAGAAAAAGCTAGCTGCATGGATCCAAAACATCTACAAAGATTAGAGGTATTCAGATTCATGTTTATGATTTTGGAGACCATCTGTAATTAAAATGGACTAAATCCTGCTCTCGTGGTTCATGAAAAACTCAGATTGTAAGTAATATGAGTAAGAGGTGCTAAAGCCACAGAATTATTTACAGTTTTCTTTTAAATAATTCTAATTTGTTTTGCTGAGGATCTTAACCACAATAAAAAAAATACCTAGAGAAGAGGAAATAACTTATTTTTTCCCTATTCACAAATGTAATTTTATTGTAGCAAAGTGATAGAAAATTTTAGTCACTTTTAGATTACATTGAAGAAATTAGACCCTCATGAAATACACTTGAAAGTTAAAGATGTAGTTAGCTCCAGTTTAATGAATATATAAAGCTTTCATTTTAATACAATTCTGTGCATTTTAAAAGCTCATTTTTATAAGAGAGTAAGAACCAATTACATAAAGTATTATGATGTCTCTTTAATGACACAACTTTTCTGGAATTTAAGTTAATCACCATAATTGTATGCTGTGCACTTTATTAACATTACAGTATGCTGCATTAAATTACTATAATTTATAAAACAATTTAGTTCACTCTTCGTTTATCAGAAGTGCAAATATACGTCATAGTATTAAAAAGACATTTGAAAAGCTAAGGCTTATTTTGAAGGATCTATTTGTACTTTTGTAAAAATCAGAAGCTCTCCACCAGCTGCAAAATTAAATTAAATATGGGCATTGTGTGCTTCCACTGTTTTATAGACTTTGATTAGAAAATTATGAAGCAAATCTGTTGCGTGCAAGACATAAATAGCACACTGATTGAATATCATTTTCACCAAGTAGAGAGACAAGGGAGGGGAGGTCATATCTCTTATTGGACCAACTTCTGCTCATGTGAGAGACAAACATTTGAGCTAACACATGTTCTGAAGACGAGCTTTCTGTAAGCTCAGAAGTTCTCTCTCTCTCTCTCTCTCTCTCTGTCACCCTCACCATCACAAGTTGGTCCAATAAATTATATTACCTCACCCACCTTGTCTCTCTTCTATCCTGGAATTCACATAGTTACAATTCAGTTTCACCAAGTACACTTTCACAACGAGTATGTTCCACTTAAGTCCCATGTAAGCCTTAAGCCTTGTAATTACTGTGGGGGGAGTTAATTTCACCCCTCCCCACCATGTAGAGGACCTGCATAAGATTCTATGTCATGTACCACTTCAGGTGTTGTAGACCACCTTTTCTCTGGATGAATTGCATCCTAAAGTAGTGAGACAAGGCACATGAGACAATATCTTTTATTGGACCAACTTCTGTTGGTGAGAGAGACAAGTTTTCAAGCCACAAATAAGCTTTTCCTCAGGTTTAGAAAAGGAACTCCCAGCATTACAGCAAAATGCAAGGCAGAACAGATTGTTTAGCACAAGTAATTAGCACATGTTCTAAGGGACAATTCAAGGTAGAGTGACCTGTTAGTGGGTTACAGATTGTTGTAATAAATCCAGGGTCTCTGTTCAGTCCATGGTTTTTAGTGTCTAGCAGAGTAATGAATTTAAGCTCCCAGGCTTGCCACCGTAGGTGTCACTTCTCTATACACCAACATCCCTCACAAAGATGGCGTAGCTGCCTGCCTCAAATATTTACAGGACAATGGATGATCCTCATATATGCACCCCAAACACTTGGCCATACTCATCCATTTCATCCTTACCCATAACATTTTACATTCAACAATGAACACTTTGTCCAAACCACAGGAACAGCCATGAGTATTAGCATGGCTCCCCAATATGCCAACCTCTTCATGGGCCACTTTGAAGGATGAATTTCTGGACAAATGCACCATGAAACCAATGATATACCTGAGATACATCAAAGATGTTTTCATCCCCTGGACAAATGGCTTAAACGCCCTCATAGCATAAAAATAGCACAATTAAAAATCATCCCAGGTTTGTAAATATTAAACATCATTCACCGAGCTCATTCATGGATCCTAGGTTCAACTCCTAGACGTAGACAAACTCCTAGTTCTGATTGACACTCACCATCTTGGCTAATGCACCACAGGCTGAATCAGAGTCTGTCAAAGTTGAAAGTATGAGTCTTTATGGCTTGAGCTAAAGAGCCAAGTTCTGAAACTAGGGGCTGCAATAGACTCATCCTCTTTGGATCAAGTACAGGAGGGGACATGTAACACTCTGAGCAGTGGACTATATGTATATAATTTATTGCTCCAAACCTGCATCTCAGTCTGAGGCAGAATACCAAAATGCAGAAGATAAATTGGAAGAATATGACTGTATCCACCTCATGTCTTCCCATCAAATAGTTGCATCATATGGTTCAGATGACAAATTTGTTTTATAGAGAAACTTATGACATTGCGGCCTGATTGTAATCTCACTTCTAGAGCTGTAAATTGCAAGTAACTCCACAGAAGTGTAAGCAAGGTCTAGTGATGCACTGGGAGAAAAAACTTCAGGAGGAGACACTGTTTGCATAGACACATCTACTCTGCCTAAGTGCATAGCATGATGGAGCTGGTTTGCCAAAATGATCACTTTTGACTGGTGTTGATTGAAAATATAATCTTGATGTGAATATGGTCCACTACGAAGGGATGATAGAAAAATACTATAGGACTCCTTTTGTAGCTTGAAATGGGGAAAAAAATAAAGAGGCACTTTAAATGCAACCCCTTCAGATTCAGTGACCAAGAAATGAGTTTTAAAGTGGGTAGAGCTGAGCAACACTTTCAAGTATTTTACTTCCTAAGATATAAGTTCCTCCTCACAACACAATGCACTTAGGAATTTGTTGTAGAAGATGTTGACGCTGCACTGCTATTTGCCATAAAGCGCCAAATTATTTAGAAATCAAAATCTTATTCTGATACATGAAATAGCCATCCTCCTGCAAAATTGGATTTAAGTTGCAAACCTTGTCAGTAATACAGTTAGTGAAGATAAATCTGTTTATTGAATCTTCTGACCATTTAGTTACTGTTTTACTTTTGCAGTAGTTACTTATTCACCATATAATGAAAACAGCACAACGTATCATGGTGACAGAAGACCAAATCCTTAATTCTTCCCCAGGGAAAAACTTCCATTAAAGTCAAAGATTCAGTAAAGAAAGCAAGATTTGGCTAAAAAAAAAAAAGTGACTAGCCAGTATTTCATTTAGCTGTTGGAGGCAAAAGATGGTCTTGTGGTTACCTGGGAGTCATGAGGTGGCGGTTCAGTCCTTGGCCCTGCTACAGACTCTATGTATGACCAAATTTATGCCATATATGGGAATTCATTTTACCCACTTCAGAATAAAGTAATAAAAAAATCACATTCTACTTTTGTAGCAGAAAATAAAATAAGCAGTCTTAAACTGTGAGCTCTGTGGCTGTTTTGTAAAATGCAAGTTCTGGGCTGCCATATTCTCTTTTAAATTCTGCTGTTAGTCTTGAAAGCTGGGAAAGAATGATTATCAAATAAGAATCCATATTACTTTGCAATATCTCAGGTTTCATTTAATTAAAAACGTTTGTTTGTTTTTAACCAAATTGCATTTGGACAACACACACTTTAAATTTAGAAGAACATTTCATGTGAAAATTGAAGTTTTCACGACCTCCAAACTGAGTAAGTAGATGTTTCACAAAATTCAGGACACTTCTGGGTGTTTCCTTCTGCTTGTTCCCCATACAGCAGCATGCCTTCTCGATAAGCGAGTGAACAAGAACACATAATTTCAGTGTATCACTCCAGACACCAGCCTGTTATCAGATTCCAAATCCACTTCCAGGTTCTGATACTAATCTTTAAGAGGCCTCAATGGACTAATCCTTGCGAATCTCAATAACTGCTTCTTTCTCAGCAAAAAAATCCCATGACAGTTGCATTTCACAAAGATATGGCAGGTGATGGAGTTCAGGCTCAGACATGCAAGGGTGATTTGATGGAGGGCCCTTGGATTTGCAACACTGTCACCAGGGATCAGTAAGAGCCTGATTGTTTACCTTTTGAGGTATAAATGCTACACTTATAACATGAGACTCACCACTTTGCACAAGCTTTTCCTCTAATAATCAACAATAGCTGCGGAATGCACTGGTTACATCCTGAACAGCTGAAATGGAGTCAAATATCTGTTTAAGAAGGAAATGGCATAGAGAGGGAAGTATAGGGTCTGTCAGGGAGGTCACGGAAGTCACTGAGTCTGTGACTTTCTGTGACTTCTTCAGCCCCTGGTGTTGGCTCAGGGGCTGTCTGAGCTGGGTAGCCCCTGGGCCAGCAGCAGCAGTTTGGGTGTGTGGAAGGGGGCAGGGAGTTGGGAGGGGAGCTCTTACCTAGGGGTGGGAGGCTCCCTGGCTCTCATGGCCTGCAGCTCCTAGGGGCTAGGGGAGGGCTCTGTGACACATGCTGCTCATGCCTACAGGTCCTACCCACGCAGCTCCCATTGGCTGCGCTTCTTGGTCAATGGGAGCTGCGGCAGCTGCACGTCTGGCGGGAGCAGCCTGCCGAGCCCCCTGACTCCTCCACCACCTAGGAGCTGCAGGAACATGGAGCCAGGTAGGGAGCCCTGCCAACCCTCCCCTCCAGCACCAGCTGCGGTCCTGGGCCATGCGCAGCAGCCCAGCCTCTGCTCCACCAGCAACAGTGGGGGTCCTGGCCCCTCTGCCCAGCCCCCCCACCAGCAGGATCCCCCACGCCATCGCCCCCAGCCACCATGGTGCCCCCGTACTGCCCCCTTCCCAGCACCCGCGGCCCTCCACCCAAGTTTTAGTCATGGGTATTTTTAGTAAAAGTCATGGACAGTGTGGCATTGCACCCCACAATGCTTTGTAGAAATATGCTTATGAGTGTAAATATGACATAACTGGAAAATGTTTTATGCTACATATGCCATGTAACATATCACTTTAAAGGTTATGATCTACTGAATATATTCATCCTATTTGTATGCATGTGTCATTTTTGTATTCAAAGTTATGAATATTGGCTATGTACTTGTTTCATTTTAAGTAGCCTTAGTAAGACATTTGGTCAGCTTCTTTAGAATGGAATGTGCAAGTTAAGTGCCCAGTCAAGAAACATGTAACACACAGTGGATCTTGGAAGACTCCAATCCACATAAGAAGTCTACCTGAGGACATTCAAGGTAGCATGTCAACCATGGCTGCTACCTGTAAGTTCTGAGTCATGCATGGACATGTGACTTGCCCATGTGACTCCTCCAAAACTCCATTTTGTAGCTGGTTTCTACACAGGGGAGGGAGGGGTGTCCACCCACAAAATATAGTCTATTTAAATCCCTGGGAGACCCCTCCATTTTGTCTTCAGTTGTCTCAAGAGATAGCCTCTCCACCCCCAAAGGATACCTGAAAGAAACTGGAACAGAGGACAGTAACCATGGGGGTGTTAGTGATTGCTGGACCCAGACTAAAAGGAGGCTAATCTGTAAAAGAAGCTTACTGGAACATCTCTGAGGATGAGGTTTCATCTGTAATCACTTTCTTACTGTATTAGACATAGACTTGCATGTTTTAATTTATTTTGTTTGGTAATTTACTTTGTTCTGTCGATTATTACTTGGAACCACTTAAATCCTACTTTTTGTATTTAATAAAATCACTGTTTACTTATTATTAACCCAGAGTATGTAAAAAGAAAAGGAGTACTTGTGGCACCTTAGAGACTAACCGATTTATTTGAGCATGAGCTTTCGTGAGCTACAGCTCACTTCATCGGATGCATACTGTGGAAACTGCAGAAGACATTATATACACAGAGACCATGAAACAATACCTCCTCCCACCCCATTCTCCTGCTGGTAATAGCTTATCTAAAGTGATCACTCTCCTTACAATGTAGTGATCACTTTAGATAAGCTATTACCAGCAGGAGAGTGGGGTGGGAGGAGGTATTGTTTCATGGTCTCTGTGTATATAATGTCTTCTGCGGTTTCCACAGTATACATCCGATGAAGTGAGCTGTAGCTCACGAAAGCTCATGCTCAAATAAATCAGTTAATCTCTAAGGTGCCACAAGTACTCCTTTTCTTTTTGCGACTACAGACTAACATGGCTGTTACTCTGAAACCAGAGTATGTATTAATACCTGAGGGGCAAACAGCTGTGCATCTCTCTCTCTGTGTTATAGAGAGTGAACAATTTATGAGTTTACTCTGTATAAGCTTTATACAGGATACAACTGATTTATTTAGGGTTTGGACCCCATTGGGAGCTGGGCTTCTGAGTGCTGGAGACAGGAACACTTCTTAAGCGGTTTTCAGTTAAGCCTGCAGCTTTTGGGGGACGTTGTTTAGACCTGGGTCTGGGTTTGCAGAAGGCTAGCGTGTCTGGCTGAAACCAGGCAAGGCACTGAAGTCCCAAGCTGCCAGGATAAACGGGCTCAGAGGTATTCCCAGCACATCAGTTGGCAGTTCCCAACGGGTTTTCTGTGATCCAACCCATCACACCCCAACGGGCTGTGAATTTTTGTTTACTGTCCATGGCCTGTCCGTGACTTTGACTAAAAATACCAGTGACTAAAATGTAGCCTTAAGTATTATCCTTTCAGATTGAAATTATGCTCTTAAATTAGATATATGATGGAGACGGGATAATGTCAGAATACTGAGTGTAAAATTGCATACCTTAAATTAAACTCTACATACTTTAAAGGAAGTTTTACCTGAGTGAAGACTGCAGGCTCAGACCCCCTGTCTATATCCATTTCTCTTATGCAGTTGTAGCTCTGTTAGTCCCAGGATATTAGATAGACAAGGTTAGTGAGGTAATATCATTTACTGGAGCAACTTCTGTATCTCAGAAGATATCACCTCACCCACTTCATCTCTCCATTTCTTTGAGTGTCTACTTTAAATTCACTGCATGAGAAGGTATTATCAACATGTGGAACTTGTGAAAGGTATTAAAATGTATAAAGTTCCTGGGAATGTTTTATTCGGTGCCTATTTGGTTAGGCATTCCTACACCTCTGTTTTGATTTTTTTTAAAACAAACTCCATTGTACAATGGCTCTTAATTTGTACCAGAGTGTAGTAAAATAAATCTTTTTCAAAAGAAGTTTTTAATAGTATTTACATATGCTATTTTATGAAAACCCAGCTGCCACAATGTGAAACCAGAATAGAGCTTCATTCCTTTACTGACTGCCCAGCTAAGCACTATTCCTCTCTTCCAAACCTCAACCCTACACAGACTGTGGGGCATGTGTTAGACTTTATTCCACACACTGCTGTGTCTGATGAGTCTGTCTTTGCTATGAACATTCAGGGTGCTGTGGCACACTCCTTGTTCCTCATTGGGGCTGAGGACTCAATAAATGGTTGAAAAGATAAATATAGATCTATTTTAAAGCTCTAATGAGCTTTGTGCTTCACAGAAAAATGCTTGCCTGTCACAAATCTGTTTTTATTCTCTATTTGATTCTAAGAACTACTCAACAGTAGTTAGTGGTACTTGCTAAGAATTAAATTAACAAGATCATCATAAATTGCCACACTTGGCTCTTGAGTATTATAAGTTGTCGTGATGAGGCTGTGTCTAATTTGGGATTTACATTAACTGAAACATTTCCATGTTCTGAAGATACTTGAATTCAGGGTTTTCGTTTGAAATCCTCCTCACTGAATACAGAATAATTTGTAAATAATGTGAACTTTTTTGCATACAGTCATGAGCATCACAAATTCTAATATATAAACAGTGACTCCGGAACTTGCTTAAACACTCCCTCTAATTACAGACATTATTTTCAGACTCATCTTGCAATGTATATGTAGTGAAAAATTACTTGACTAAATGACTATTCAATTCTCTCTGCTGAGCAGAGACAACTTTCTTCTAAACCTCCTCTTTCCACTGTTGCAGAACTGTTCATTTCTGTATCCTGCAATTCTGAAAAATAGATAGAGATTTTATTCGCTCTTCCATAAAGTCCCAGAAAACCAATATGAGCTCCCATGTCCCAAAGATTCTATCTGAGTACCATGCTCTGCTGGGAGCATGAATGCTATCAATCATTATGATGGTGAATTTCAGTCAGTAACAATGTGGCTCAGCCAGTAGAATTCACACTTTGACCTTAACGTGTTCCACAATTAGGAAGCACAATTCTTGTTTTCACTAAGTTAAAAAGGAAATTTGCTGGGAAAGCCTGTGTTTTCTTGCCTTCATATGCCTTCATTGCACCACATACATTTTCAACTTTTTTGTGAAAATATTTAAATAGTTATAGTCAGTATCTGTCTACAGGGATAAAACGTTAATCAGCAGGTAAGGGAGTTCTCCCTTAAAATAACACAAGGACTGAGTTCTGGAGTAGGACATTTTTTATGAATGAACTATCACTGAATTAATTATATTAGTAAAGGCATAATCTAAAGCCCCATGAAATCCACAGAAAGACTCATTGATGTCAATGGGCTTTGGATCAGGTCCTAAGTGACTGACAGCTATAGTGACTGTGTTTACGCACATTTAGGCTCCTGTTTCTGTAGTATGTGATCACCTCACAGTCTTTAATGTCTTTATCGTCATAACACCTCTGAATACATAACTACTCTCCCATTTTACAGAAGGGGAACTGAGGCACACAGACTTAAAGTATGTCTACACTACGATGTAAGACCACAGGTAGTGAGACTGTAGTCCGCAGACCCTGGGTTTGCAAGTCTGGTCCTCAGCATCCACACTGCGTATTTATCCTAGATTTAGAATTTCCTAACCCACATCTCACACCAATGCTCTGGCATCTATACTGCATTACCTCAGACCTGAGTCTGTATCCCAGGCTTCCTAGTGCCCTCAACAGCTGTAGCCACTCTAGCCTTTTGTTCATGATGCAGTGGGGGAAAACTTGACCGTCTACCCTGCACATTACAGGAAATTGTTGCAGCCTGCCAATACATCCTGCCAAGCCATCTTCTGGGTCTGCACACTTTTGCAGCCAGAACCAGCAATATGTAGGAGTCACTATTTGAAGAACTTCTCTTGCTTTGGCTTTCGCTCCTGTTTTAGGAAATGGGCAGTGCATCCATGAGATGCATGAACATTTTGGTGGCATTTTCTGACCTACCAAAAGCACTTGATGGAGGAAGTGGAAGATGATGATAATACAGATGTGAAAGACTCAAACTGGCTGATGCAGCTCATGATTCTCAATATAGCCACTGATGTCTCTTACATAGACCACTGCTTTTGGAGCAGGGGCAGAAGCACAGACTGGTGGGATCACATCATGTGGACCTGGGATGACCAGCAGTGGATCCAGAACTTTTGCATGAAGAAAATTACATTTCTGGAGTTTTCTGAGCAGCTTGACATGACTCTCCAGGATCATAATACATGCATGAGGGGAGGCATACCAGTCCAGAAGCGGATTTATATAACCATCAAGAAGCTGCCTACACCATACTGGTACAAAGCCATTGCTAACTAGCTTGTGGAAAGTCAACTGTAGGTATAGTGGTGGCAGAGGTTTCAATCAGGCATGTGATTTACCCAAAGGTGGTGGTCATAAATAATTTCTCTATCTAATTGCTGGTTTTGAGAGAATGTGTTTTCAGACTATGCAAGGGCCACTGGTGGGACTTGTGTCCATAGTTTGCCCCCCTCAAAGAGCACATGAGTAAATTAACCACAGAAACTACTACTTCATTGTTATGCAGGCCCTTGTGGACCCCAGAGGCCAATTTATGGATGCTAGCATGGGCTGCACTAGAAAAGTTCCTGATGCCTATGTTTTCCACTAATCGAGAGTCTACTTTAGTAATTTTTTACTATAGTAAAGAACAAAATAGTCAGACACACAGATTAACATAATTTGTTGAGGAATAGTCAACATGGGTTTTGTAAAGGGAAATCATGCCTCACCAATCTACTAGAATTCTTTGAGGGGGTCAACAAGCATGTGGACAAGTGGATATAACTCAGTGGATATAGCATATTTAGATGTTCAGAAAGCCTTTGACAAGGTCCCTCACCAAAGGCTATTCAGCAAAGTAAGCAGTCATGGTATAAGAGGGAAGGTTCTCTCATTGATTGGCAACTAGTTAAAATATAGTAAACAAAGGGTAGGAATAAATGGTCAGTTTTCAGAATGGAGAGAGGTAAATTGTTGTGTCTCACAGGGGTCTGTACTGGGCCCAGTCCTATTCAACATATTCATAAATGATCTGGAAAAAGAGGTAAACAGTGAGGTGGCAAAATTTGCAGATGGTACAAAACTACTCAAGATAGTTAATTTCCAGGCAGACTGCAAAGAGCTACAAAAGGATCTCTGAAAACTGGGTGAGTGGGCAACAAAATCACAGATGAAATTCACTGTTGATAAATGCAAAGTAATGAACATTGGAAAACATAATCCAACTATACATATAAAATGATGGGGTCTAAATTAGCTGTTACCATTCAGGAAAGAGATCTTGCAGTCATTGTGGATAGTTCTCTGAAAACATCAACTCAATGTGCAGGAGCAGCCAAAAAAGCGAACAGAATGTTGGGAATCTTTAAGAAAGGGATAGATAATAAGGCAGAAAATATCATATTGCTCTATATAAATCTATAGTATGCCCACATCTTGAATACTGTGTGCAGATGTGGTCGCCCCATCTCAAAAAAGATATATTGGAATTGGAAAAGATTCAAAAAAGGGCAACAAAAATGATGAGAGGCATAGAGCATCTGCCAAATGAAGAGAGATTAAGAAGACTGGGAGTTTTCAGCTTGGAAAAAAGATGACGAAGGGGGGATATGATAGAGGTCTATAAAATCATGACTGGAGTGGAGAAAGTAAATAAGGAAGTGTTATTTACTCCTTCTCATAACACAAGAACTAGGGGTCACCCAATGAAATTAATATGTAGCAGGTTTAAAGCAAACAAAAGGAAGTATTTTTTCACACAACGCATAGTTAACCTGTGGAACTCCTTGCCAGAGGATGTTGTGGAGTTCAAGACTATAACAGGGTTAAAAAAAGAACTAGATAAATTCATGGAGAATAGGTCCATCAATGGCTATTAGCCAGGAGGGGCAGGGATGGTGACGCTAGCCTCTGTTTGCCAGAAGCTGGGAATGGGCAACAGGGGATGGATCACTTGTTGTTTACCTGTTCTGTTTATTCCCTTTGGGGTACCTGGCATTGGCCACTGTTGGAAGATAGGATACTGGGGTAGATGGACCTTTGGTCTGACCCAGTATGGCCATTCTTATGTTCTTATATACTTTCGTGGACAGGCTGAGACACTATTCCCACCAAATGACATTGTCATTAATGGAGTTTCTGTCCCCATTGTTGTTATGGGAGACCTTACATATCCCCTTTTTGACTTAGCTAATGAAACCATATCCTGATCTGAGAGGGTCTGGCAAAAATGTTTAATTACACTCTCAGTAGGTTATTAAATGTGTGTTTGGCAATTTGAAATCCTGCTCATGCTGTCCACACACCCGTTTGTCATCAGTGCTATTCACACTATTGTGGCTTGCTGTGCTATTCACAATCTTTGGAAGCCAAAAATGATCCATTTGCCCCTGAATGGACCAATGACTGTCATGGATTGCTGTAATGGATTGTAATGGATTGCTGAACTGGTACATGCAACTGTAATGGTACATGCTGAACTGGTACCTGCAACCAGAGAGTGTACCTATCACAGCTGGAACAGGATGCACCTGGGCTACAGAAGTCAGGGATGTTCTGTGCTCCCATATTATGGACTTGCATGGGCCAATGGAAGAGAGAGAGAATAGTACATTTGTGAATGTGTTGTACAGCAATGTTATCAGTAAATTAATAACTGTCACATCACACAGTGAAAAGGGGTAGGGATTGATTGTCATACATTTTAATTACGGATAAGATGACTGCTTATGAAACGGGGAGGGGAGACAGTGTTTGGCAAGAACTATGGATTTTCATTATGGATTGATTGTGTATTGAGACTCTGTTTGGATACAGCTTCCCAGTTGTCCCTTATCACATGTTTATCTTTATTATTTGAAATTCACATTATGTGATGTGATGCATTGATGGTAATAAACTTTCTTAATAAAATACATGCCTTTATTTGTGAACATGCTGTATTACAAAAAAACCCACCCAGTATTAAAGCATTGCCAGATAAACCAGCTGCCATCAGCACACCAAAACCATTAATAAAAAAGTGCATAAACTTGTCATTGACCACTGAAACCAGTGTCAACAAATACATACCCTAATTCTGCATTTAGCGCACACGTGCCATCCTTGCAGGTGGGTGAAGCCTGCAGGGGGTACATTTGCCCTGACCACCTGTTATTAAGTCCCTGTTGCAAGGGGTAACCACCCATGAAATTGTCCAAAATGTTGCTGGTCTGCGGCACATGGTATCATGGAAAGGTCTTAGGACATGGTTCAGGTGCAGCAGGGGCCTGTACTCTTCTGGCCATAAGTGCAGGTCTTGCTGCTTTACTCTTCCTCCCTCAGCTGATGTTTACGATCCAGAAATGACACTGCAGGTCTCTCCTTGTATGGCAGGGTGCACAAAAAGGGAAGGCACCATAAAGTTCTTCTCTTACCACCTCGCACATCTCGGTGAAAATGTGCAAGTTTCTATTAAACAATGATTTTTAAAAGCTTTTTTCATTGTTGTTTTGTGCTTTCCATTCTCCATTTTGAATTCCACATAGTATGTGGGGAGGTGACACCAAGGTTTAGGCTTGCAATAAACTATTTGTAGACACACACTACTGCACGTGGCTTTTAATACATTTTGCAATGGGTCAAAAATCATAAATCCCTCCCATCCCCTATTAATGAAGCCAGAAACCTAAAAGGCTGAAGGGTTACTTCTGCCTCTTTTGTGTTTCTGCTTCTGATTCAACCTGTAGCCTTTTTTATTTAAATTGCATTTAGTAATTTTGTATTAAAATACCATTTTAATACCAGCTCTTGTTGCTACAGTGACAAGTTCAGAGTGAAAATCACCTCTGGTGCTTTTCTCAAATCTGGAGACTCCAGGCACACATGAAGTCCAAGACCACAGATATGATCACAAGTACAATGTCTGATCTGTACTACAAGATTTATTAAAGCAATAGTCCATATATACTCGATCATAAGCCGGTTCGTTTATAAGCTGACCCCCCTCCCCCAAGATGGATAAGTAAAAATGGAATTTTTTTATGACCCATTCATAAGCCAACCCTATAATTCAGAGGTCAGCAAACTTTGGCTCCCGGGCCATCAGGATAAGCCACTGGTGGGTCGAGATGGTTTGTTTACCTTGAGCGTCCTCAGGCACAGAGGTAAACCTAAGTAAACAAAGTGTCCTGGTGCACCAGCTGCTTACCCTGATGGGCCGGGACAGCAACTGGTGGGGAAATTTTGGTGGGGGTAGAAGCTGGGGGTCAGGGGAGTAACCCCTGTGACCACCCCCCACATGACCCCCACCCCTAGCCTGGGACCCCCACACTCTCCCCATCCCATTCCTTCCCACCTTATCTGGGGAGGGCCAGGGGAGGATGTCTCTGGCCTGGCTGGAGCTGCTCCAGCAGGCTGGGCAGCGCGGCCGCAGCCTGCTCCAGCGGGCCAGACTAGGTGGCGTGGCCGCAGCATGTTCCAGCAGGCTGGGCCAGGCAGCGTGGCCTCAGCATGCTCTGGCGGGCCGGGTGGCGTGGCCACAGCCTGCTCTGGCGGGTGGGGCTGAGCAGCACAGCTGCAGCCTGCCAGTCCCAGAGCTGCAGCTGCTTCGGAGGCTGCGGGGAGAGCAGAGAGGCCAGAAGTGGCGAGACTCTGGCCCCGCCTCTTCTCTGCTGGCTGTGCTGCCCCTCCTTGCTCCCTCTGTTGGGGGGAGGGGCTGTGTCCCACCTCTCCCGCCCTATACCCGTTCATAAGCCAACCCCCTTCTCTGGTGCTTCCCTTTTTTACTAAAAAAATTTGGCTTATGAACGAGTATATACGGTAAGTTACAATTATCCATGCATATATAAATCCTACAAAAGCCCATGCAGTGACTAAGACTGTAGTCACACTCTCTTCTTCAAAGATATTCTAGGGTCCAACGGACCATCACACAATCTGCCTCTAAATTGTTCCTCATTGACCCCCTATATCCAGCTTTACTCTGCATAACCCTCTCTGCTTCCGCAATGGCACTCATTGATCCCTGGCTGACTCCAAATTGTACCTCAATGGCCCATTACCCACTACCTCCAGCCTTGCTCTCTGTGACCCTTCATGACCTGTCTCCCTCCAGAAGAACCTTCTTTGACCTCTCCATGACCTCCTCTAAATTCTTTCTCACCCAACCTGCTCCAGTCTTGCTCTCTTTAACTCCGCATGACCCCACTGCCTCCTGACTCACGTTCATTGACCCCATATGGAGAGCAAGGCTGGAGACAATGGCCTTATGAAGGCATCAATGAGGAAAAAAATGGAGGCTGCTGCAGTCAGTGAGGTCATAACTAGAGAAAGTGAGTCACGGAGGCTCATGGAGAGTAAAGCAGGAGGTAATGGGGTCATGCAGGACTTAATGAGGAACAATTTGGAAGAAGCCAGGGTCACAGAGGTGTCAATGAGTGTCAGTCTGAAGGCAGTGAGAGCACACAGGGTTACAGAGATCAAGGCTGGATGTAGTGGAGTTATGCAGGGTTCAACGAGGAACAATTTGGCAACAGCCTGGGTCATGGGGGGGCGGGGAAATGAGGACAAATTTGGAGTCACGGGGGAGGTCATATATGGTGACAGGGTACATGGGTGGAGGTAGTGGGGTTATGAAACGGTCAATGAAGCACAATATGGAGGCAGACAGGGTCATGGCGGGGACAACAAGAGTGAGCCTAAAGGCAAAGAGGTCATATGGGGTCACTGAGAGCCAGGCTGAATCAAGAGGGGTTATCTAGGATTTAATGACGAATAATTATTTGGAGGCAGCCCAACTCCTGTAGGTGTCAATGGGGGTGAGGTTGTGGGTTCACAGAAAGCAATGCTCGAGGTAGTGGGGTCATGCAGGGGTCAATGAGGAACAATTAGGAGGCAAATAGGGTCACAGAGGGATCAATTAGAGTGAATCTGGAGGCACTGAGGTCACCTGGGGTCACAGGGAGTAAGGCTGGCAGTAGTGGGGTTATTCAGGGATCATTGAAGATGACTTTGGTGGCAGCAAGGGTCACAGACGAGTCAGCGAGGGTTAGTTTGGTGGAAGAGGGGTCACAGGTGGTTACACAGAGCAGGCTGAATGTAGTGGGTTTTTTCAGGGTTCAATAAGGAACAATGTGGAAGCTGCCTGGGTCACGGAGGGAGCAATGAGTGCTAGTCTGGAGGCAGAAGGGCCACAGAAACCAAATCTGCAGGTAGCGGGGTGGGTTATGCATGAGCCAATGAAGCTCAATTTGGAGGCAGCCAGGGTCATGTAGGGGTACATGAGGGGTGTCAGATGGGGTTACAGAGAGCAAAGCTGGAGGTGAAGGTACAGCAGAAAATACCCTTGGGGAGCAAGGCTGGATGTATTGGGGTCATGCAGCGGTAAATGAGGAACAATTTGGGAGCAACCAGGGTCATGGAGGGGATCAATGAGTGCAAGTATGGAGGCAGTGGGGTCAAATGGGGTCACAGACAGGAAGACTGAAAGTAGTGGGGGTCATGGAGGGTCAATGAAGCATAAAATGAAGGCAACAAGAGTCACTGAGAGATCAATGAGGGGCATTTGGAGAAAGAGGGCATCACATGGGGTTACAGAGAGGAATGCTGGAAGTAGTGGGGGGGTCAATGAAGAAGAATTTGGAGACAGCCAGGTTCATGCAGGATTCAAACAGGGTTAATTTGGAGAAAGAGGGGTCAGATGTGGTTACAGAGTGTAAGACTGGATGTACTGGGGATCATGCAAGTGTCAATAAGGAACAAATTGGAATCAGCCAGGGTCACAGAGGGGTCAAAGAGAGTGCCCATGGAGGCAGTGAGGTCACATGGAGCTAGAGAGAGCAAGGCTGGCGGTAGTGTGATTATGAATGGTTCAATGAGCAACTACTTGGAAGCTGCCAGGGTCACTGATGGGGCAACGAGGGCAAGTCTGGAGGCAGAGAGGTCATACCCGGGGGTCACTGAGAGCAAGGCTGGATCAAGAGGGTTATGCAGGAGTTAAAGAAGGGCAATTTGAAGGCAGCTGTGGTCATGTAGGTGTCAACAGGGTGAGGCCGGGGGTTTACACGGGGTCACAGTGAGCAGCGCTAGATGTAGTGGTCAGGAAGGCATGCAGGGTCAATGAGGAACAGCCAGGTTAGCAAAGGGGTCAATGAAGGTGAGTATGGAGGCGGGGGGGGTCACATGGGGTCACAGACATCAAGGCTGGAATAAGTGTCACTGAAGAGCAATTTAGAGGTTGCTGGGGTCATGTAGGGGTCACTGAAGCACAATTTGGAGGTAATGAGGGTCACGGAGTAGTCAATCAGGATGAGTTTGAAGGAAGTGGGGTCACAGCCAGCAAGGCTGGAGGTAATGGGTCAGTCGGGGGGGGTCAATGGAGCACTATTTGGAGGCAGCTAGGGTCATGGTGGGGTCATTAAGGGGAGTTTGGAAGAAGAGGGGTCACATGGTGTTGCAAGGCTGGAAATAGTGGGGTTATGCAAGGGTCAATCAGGAATAATTTGGGGGGGTCAGGGTCACAGCGGGTCAATGAGTGCTAATGTGGAGGGCTACATGTGGGTCACAGAAAGCAAGTCTGGAAGTAATAAGGAAAAATTTGGAAAGAGCCTGGGTCATGGCAGGGTTGATCGGTGTGTCTGGAGGCAGTGAGGTCACATGGGGTCACAGAGAGCAAGGCTGGATGTGGCGGGCGGGAGGGAGGGGGTCATGCAGAGACCTATGAAGCATAATTTGGAAGCAGCCAGGGTCATAAAGGGGTCAACTAGGGTGAGTTTGGAGGTAAACTTCTGATAAGTCTCAGTTCACAAATGCTCTGTAGAGACTTGTTAGATTTGGCAGCTAAATTCTCAGAAGATGCTGTCTGGTCTGAGCATGCTCTAAACAACGTATGCTGGGGCTGAGCAGGACTTCCCCAGCATTTGGTCCCCTCAGCAGCTCGACACAGGAACTGAAAGCAGGGAGACTGTTTCTCCTGTGCTTTTAATGCCCCCACAACTGGTGCCCAGGAAAAGGAGAAAGCCACTCGACTGGAATACAGAGGGATGAGGAGTGCAAGGGGGGGCAGAGACAGGCTGAGGGTGGGGCAGGAGAGGAGTAAAGACAGGCTACAAGGGGACTATGGATAGGATAAAGTAGATTGGCTGAGGTTGGAGGGCAGAGGCAGAGACGGCAGATGGAGTAGCCAGGGGAAAAAGCATTGAGAGAGCACAGCACACTCCCTTTCAGAACATAAAATAGAATACAGGACTCCTGACTCTCGGCATACCTCTGCTGTCTACCAAATAGCTGTGAAACCCATTGGGTAAGTGTATCTGTCAGGGTTCCCTCCCCACTCTGAACTCTAGGGTACAGACGTGGGGACCTGCATGAGAGACCCCCTAAACTTATTTCTACCAGCTTAGGTTAAAAACTCCCCAAGGCACAAATTCCCCCTTGTACCTTGAATTAGGTAACACTGCCACCACCAAGTGATTTAGACAAACTCAGGGAAAGGCCCACTTGGAGTTCCTACTCCCCCCTAGGATCCCCCCAAGCCCCTACACCCCCTTTCCTGGGGAGGCTTGAGAATAAACAGGATGAGCACAGACCAACCTTGGGTCTTTTTAGGACACTAAAAAAAATCCCAATCAAATTCTAAAAGAAACAGAACTTTATTATAAAGAAAAAAGGTAAAAGAAGCACCTCTGTAAAATTAGAATGGAAGATAATCTTACAGGGCAATCAGATTCAAAAACACAGAGGATTTCTCTCTGGGCCAAACTTTAAAGTTACAAAAAGAAAGCCAGGAATACACCTTCCTCTCAGCACAGAGAAAATCACAAGCCAAAACAAAAATAAGCTAACGCATTCCCTTGCTAGTACTTACTAAGTCTAATGGATTTGAATTGCTTGCTTCCTTGATCTGTGTCCGGCAAGCACACAGAACAGACTGACCAAAACCTTTCCCCCCAGATTTGAAAGTATCTTGTTCCCTTATTGGTCCTTTTGGTCAGGTGCCAGCCAGGTTACCTAAGCTTCTTAACCGTTTACAGGTAAAAGGATTTTGTGCCTCTGGCCAGGAGGGATTTTATAGTACTGTATACAGGAAGGTTGTTACCCTTCCCTTTATATTTATGACAGTATCTCATCTGCCTCTAGCCCACAAAGGCTAACAGACTTGTACTGCTCTCAATTACTCCATCAGCTCAAGGGGTAGAGGCCAGTGCTGTGGAGCTAAAGGTTCCAGTTCTGCTGATGAGCCATGTAGGGGTAAATATGATTCCAGATAAGAGAATTTGTTTTTTCATTTTTTTTCTAAACCTAGGAAATTATATCCAAGAATGATTTTAAAAGATTGCAGCCTTATTTTATCTAAGTCAAGCACTCAAGTTAGGAAATGCCCCAGCTAAGGTTGTCAATGCAATCTTAATTTGGCTCTCTTGTACATATAGATGCATTATGACACAGTCTTCTAATTACATGATCTCATACTGCCCAAATAGGGGCTGAAATAAGGTTGCACGGTTAGCCTTCAGTGTGGCATTTCCTGACTTTACAGTGCTTAACTTTGCAACCTTGAAGTTCTTTAAATACAGTTGTTTTGTATGCAATATTGAATCTGTCATGCAATCACATAGTTCTGTCTGTGTTCTATACACAGCTACCTTAATCACAATAAAGATTCTTTCTACCCATAGTTATTTTATTTTCAGTTTAACAATCTTATTTCCTTATCTTCTTTTCCTGGCCTCTGAATAAATTAACAATAAACCTCTCAAGGGAATAAGATTTCCATACACCAGGTATGTTCATTGAGCAAACTCCATCTATGATCAAATCTTAAAGTTATCTGGAAGAATTGGGACAATCATGAAGAATTTCCAGAAGTACTGTGTAGATTAGCAATAAGGGGTGTAACTAATGCATTCTTTTGAATATTTATTGATTGAGAAATCAGCTGGTCACGCTCAGGTTTGGTTTGTTAATTATAGACTAGGTGTCTAAGGTTAAACAGCACAAACAAAAAAGGCTAATTTACCAATTCTGGGGTACCAAGCCTGTCCACCTGCACTGGTTCAAAGTGGATTATGACTGGTTTATGTAGACTTCTTCTCCCTTGTTTATTCTATATTATAATTTTTCCAGTTAGTTCAGTCACCATTAGAGCTCTACCTTCTAGCCAAGTATATTTTCATTATGCCCTAATATACCCCAAATTTCCAGTGTACAAAAGGTTACAATAGTTTTGACCTACTTTTCCATGAGTTATAGTCTATCATGTCTGCCTTTACTTTTTTCCTTTTTAGTTTTGTCTACTTATCCCTTTCTTGTGGTTTTCATTACTATCTATAACTTCAAAAAGAACAGGAGGACTTGTGGCACCTTAGAGACTAACAAATTTATTAGAGCATAAGCTTTTGTGGGCTAGAGCCCACTTCATCGGATGCTGTAGCCCATGAAAGCTTATGCTCTAATAAATTTGTTAGTCTCTAAGGTGCCACAAGTACTCCTGTTCTTTTTGCGGATACAGATTAACACAGCTGCTACTCTGAAACCTATCTATAACTTGTTATTCAAGTTGCTCAGACCATCATATGTTACCTTGCAAATACATATGACGTTAAAGACAACCTTAAGAGCACAACCTTTTGTTATTGCTGTATAAACATATCTCCACTTGACACACACTTAAGCTCTTATTTGCTAGTAATTTTATATGAGCTCTTAGCATTACATTTTGCAAAGCTTTAGGGAGTTCTTTAGCATAGCCACAATAATGCTTAGACCTTAGGCCTTCATACGTCAACAGCAGCCAAATTGTCTGTCGGCTTGACTCTCCTGAGGTCAGTTCACTTTAGCCAGGGCAAATGAAAATTGGCTACCAAATCATTTTGTGCAACCTCCTGCTTTGAATCTGTGTTCCGATTCACCAGTGCCCCTCATCTCGCCCCACCCTAGAGAGTCAGAAAACAGTGCTCAGTGGGCCAAATTCATGTCTGGTGTTACCCCACTGACATCAAGGGATACATTTAGCTGCTTGTTTTAATTATCATTGTAATTAGTTCTAATAAGGACCACTTTATTCATAGACACAAATAAAACACTTGTATTAATATACCCTAAGTTGCAATATCATCATTGGTAGGCTTATTACTTTAATTTGGGCACTACCCAGTCCCAGTGAACATTTAAATTACAAGACTTACTTAGCAACAGGAAGAGTCTTTCATTTTTCAGTTCAGTTTTACTTGAACTAACTTTTAATTGTGTCATCCTCTGGGATGCATGCCACTTCTTCACCACAGTTCTCACAAGGGAATACACTAATAAATATTGATACACTTGCACTAGCCAGAAGCTGCTTACTGAACATAAAACAATAAGGAGTTTAAGGTTTTGGGGGGAAATCTGTGTGGCTAGGGGTTTCTCTCAAAGCACTAATCCTGCTCAGAATCATATTGATGAGAAAATTAAATATGCTTTTGGCTATATTTTGTGCACAACTCACCTACAAATGAACCTTTGAGCTATGCTCATTTTTAAAAAGGATTTGGAAAGCAACAAAGAATTGTGAACTCTGATTTGCATGTGTAAATATATATTTTTTCCATTGGCTTTTGCTCCTTAACTCAGTAGAGACTGTGGACATATACAGCATGGCCTCTTCATTAAATTTAATGAACAGCAAAATGATAGTATATTTATTACACGCCAAAGCTAGGTTGAAAGAACATTGAAGTTGCAAAGTCAATTACTCAAAAGTTACCAAATGCCAGAATTAAGGTTGCAACAAATGAGACAGGGGTACTACAGACAACAGTGCTCTTCACTATCCAACCCTGATTAATCCCCAGAGAATCTCTATCCTATGCACACAATGGTGCATGGATACTGTGGAAAAAAATAGCACATCATGTAGACTGTGTCATAACACATATGTATAGGTGGGCTAAATTAAGGTTGCACAGGCCACCAAAATTCTGTCATTTTCTAACTTTTGAGCATTTGACTTTGCAACATTAATAATGTTCTTTTAATGTACTTATCTATTGTGCGTGTGTGTAATTTTCTAAGCTAAAAAAAATTGAACAAACACTAGTTCCATCATGTGACATGATATTGACACCCATATGAGGAGTCATCAGCAGGGTTGAGACATTTACAGCCACCACACAGACTTCTGACACTTGAGGTAACTGACAGCAAGTGTAGATTGTCATCCTCTGTGTGGATCACCTCCGCCAGTGGGCTTCACAGATATCTGTGAGAGCGGAGGAATGGTGAATTCTAGTTTCTTCTTCAGGCTCTGGAGGAGAGCACACTCTAATGAGCACAGACTCTTCTGCCCAAGACTCTTCTGCCCTTCTGCCTCATCCCTGCCAACATGTCTGTCTCAGTCCTGTCCCCTCCTCATCTCTGGCTCCTTGTCCCTGTGCTATTCTCCTTGCCTACCCCACCTCACGCTTCATTCCTCAGGCTTGCCATCCCATTGATCATACCCAGCCAGTCCTCCTTTTCCCCTTCAGACTCATGGCCTGAGAACAAATATTTCCTACATCTCTCCTGTGATGCACTGTACCTCAAAGTAGGACCCAGTAAGCCCCATATTCATCACTGGTATATAGTTGTGATATTTCATACAAAGCATACCTTGTGGATACCATATGAAAGGTCATAGAATCATAGAATCATAGACCATCAGGGTTGGAAGGGACCTCTGATCTGCTGCAACTCATTCTGTCCAAATATTCATATCATTGTTGTGTGTGAAGTTCTGAGATTTTACTATATGGTTGCTATTGAAATATGTTTGGGAGTCACCCATTGCTAGCTCTCCCGGGACAACAAAGGAGTGACCCTCACCAAAATGAGGGTTAAGTGACCATCATGAACCACTGAGCAGTAGGGAAATTGTAAACAAGAGAATTACAATTCTTTAAGAGAGAGTTGTGCAAGCACCACACAATGGAGAGCTCAATTTTGTGACTCAGCATGGCCTTCCAGGACATGCCTGGGCCATATCTTTCCTGGGACATGAATTGAAAGTATAAAAGACAGTGGAAGCATCAGTCCACCTCTCCCCTCCCCCACCAACATTGAAGGCAACAAAAACACTAGGAAGACAAAGACTTTGAATGGAGGAGACTGGTCTCAGGCTGAGAAGGAAACTCAGCCTGTGTATTAAGAACTGTAACCTACCTGCAACATCAAGTGGGGTAAGAAAAGCTTTTGATTCAACTCTTGCTCAGTCTGATAAAGTGTAGATTTTAAACTGCAGTTTTACTTCTATTTCTTTTGTAAGCATCTTTGTCCTATATGCCTACCATTTATAATCATTTAAAATCTTTCTGTAGCTAATAAGTACTTTGTTTCATGTTCTCTAGAAACAAGTCAAAGGTACAACATTAGTGTTCCTAAGTGACCTAAGTTACCTTCTCTCTCCCAGTCCGTCAATCAAGTTTTATTCATCTAGTCCCTCTAATCCATCATATTCCTTACATGCCTGTAATCTGGGCATCTAAAACAGTCAGATTTATATTTTATTCCAAAATACACACCTTCCCTCATTAGAGGGATACGCCAGCTGACAGAATTGGTGTCTACATGACGCTGAGATAGTACAAATTATAAACAAAGCCACCCTTCTCTTTCAAGGACAATCATTGCAATGTGGATGTTTTGCTTTGTATACATGGTGTAAACCCATGACAGGTATTTAAGATTAGCCCTCACTGCCAGTAGTATGGTTCTCCCTAACTCTTGATGTTTACATTAAGTCAGAGCAGTTCTTGCTGAGCAGCTGTATGGTCTTGCTTGAATGAGACTAAGTGGTAGCATAGAAGACAGACAATTTAGTATGAAATTGGTAATAAACAGCTGGGGGTATAATGGCAGAGGTGTTTAAAAGTTCCCTCTTAAAAATGTAAACTAGTGAGGTAGTCTCTTAAAAGTGTACCACTAAAAAGATCCGATGGGCCCTAAATATTGATATCAAATAAATCACTGCTTTGCAAAATGGGTTTACTTTTTAGCTCCCTAATGACAGTAGAATATAATCTCAGATGGACTTTACTGTACTGTCTCAACACATAGCATTTGAAAAAAGTCTTCCGGTTCAGTTTCAGTGGTAAAAGTGAAGATACTCATTGGTGCTAATGCAATATTTTATCCTACCTGACTAGTCTGGTAAGCAATGCAATTTCATGCTCTTCTGGGTCTTTAATTATTGAAGGAGAACCTGAGAACTTTTGCCACTGGATCAGATATTATTTAAACAGATATAAAAAGGAGTTAGATTGGACATTATTGTTCACCCTTTCTCATAATACAAACACAAGGGGATGCTCAATGAAACTCAAAGGCAGCAAAATTTAAAACAGGAAATGCTTTTTTCCCACCAAAACAATCAGTTTGTAGAACTCATTGCGACTGGATACCAGTAAGGCCGAAAAGTTAGCAGGATTAAAAAAAAAAAAAAAAAATGATCAGACATTTATATGGATAATGTGAACTTCCAGAGTTACAATAAGAAGTCAAACACAAAAGCCACAAAAAAATGCTGGAAACTACATATAAACACAATTGTAGCAAACATGGTTGTGCTCTTAGGGCACCATTAGCAGATTCTCAGGACCCAAGTCTGGGGGACCTGGGCAGCAACCACACTGCAAAATGAGGGAGTTTGGATCTAAGTGCCCATGGAATTCAGACTCTGACCCAGCCTTGCAGGGTCCTGGGCCCGGAGGTCTTGCTGACCTAAGTTATACAGAATTGTGTGTAGATGGAAGTGGGGTTTGGGCTGAGCATGGACTTACATTGCAGTGTCGATGTACCCTAGGTAACATTTCCAGGGTCACATGGGAAGTTGTTGACAGAGCAGGAAATTGAACTTGGGGCCTCCTGAAGCTCAGTCTAATTCCTTCCCTATTAGGCCATCTTTCCTCTATTGCAATTATGCCTTTTCTGCTGAAGAGAAATAAAATATGTACAAGAACTTTCTTTGTATGCAATTAGGGTATTTATGGAATTAAGGCTTTGGTTTCTTTTTGAAGTTCTACAATAAACCACTCAAGTAAACTGCAAGACACAACTTATCACTTCCTAAGTTTTATGTAGTTTATTTTGTATTTGACAAAAATACCTGAATGCCCTTTTGCTTTAAGAAGGAAAAAAAGTGTTAAATTACAGAAATGAAGAAACAGTCTTTAAAACTGCAGATGCATTTTTCACTTATGAGTATGCTGATCATTCTTATAGCTCCTTAACAAAAGCATCATGTCTTGGTTGCAGAGTTCAAGTGTTTTCACCCACATAAAACTAGTAAAAAAAGATGAAGAAACATAAAAGCTGTGGGCAAATTATCTACAAGTGTCCAGTCCCTTTCCCACTGTAGTCACTGTATTACATTATTCATTGAATTTTACCTATTTCCCATTAAATGATTTATTCAACGTGTTGTTTTGTACCACTGAACCAGCTCCACAGATGGCTAAATAAAGAGGAATAGCATTTAAAAGAGAGGATGGAACCCCCCAAGCTTAAGGGCGTAAACAAAACCACTAATTGACACAGTTGGGAAGAAACTTCCCTTCTGAGCCTGTTATTCTATAATTGTCTACTGTGGGTGTCTTTTGCACCTTCCTCTGAAGCTTCTGGCTGGCCACTAACAGAAGATAGATACTGGATTAGCTGGACCACTGTTCTGATCTAGTAAGGTAATTTCTATGTCAGTTAAATGACAAATATTTGTTGAGTAAGCTTGATTAAAATTTTAATTATTTAGGCAGCTCTATTCCAAGAGATGCTTGGTCATTCAAAGTTCTGGTTAAGTAGATGTCAGCTCTGCTAGTCTAAGCATAGCTGGGTCTAGGTATTTTCTCTCCCTTACTGAAAAGTGTACTACTTACCTTCAGTTTCTGTTCTGCTAGCATGGTTAGATTTGGGATATTTCTTCCTCATTATAAATTACTTATAAATTCACAGCTGCTCTCTCCCACCTCATACTAAGGGTCTTATCCTGCAAACACTTATTCTTAACTCTAAGTGTGAAAGTTGTTGCATGGATTTCAAAAAAACCTGTCAAACATATCTGCTCTATCAACTCTAAAATGCACAGCTTTCAATCTACAGGATATTTCATCATAAATTAAAACAATTTAAAATCCCAATTTTTGCTCTAAATTGCATTTAAGCATATTTCACAGACTCCTTATGCAAAGGTGGAGTGAATCAGTTGCTCTGAACCAAAGTTCAGATTTTGAATCAAACTTCAGCTTTTGTTTGAAATTTGGAATACAGCTCCCACTTTTCTCCAAAAAGCACCTTCCCTTAATAAAAATAAACTCACCTATTTTGCAATATTGTTTTTAGAGTGGCTAATCTCTGCTAGCAGTGATCTTCAACTCTTGCAGTGAGCTTGAGGGCTTCTCCAGGTTCAAAAATGGGAGTAATGAATTCTGTGGCACATGTGGCCTGAGAACCCAAAGTCTTGAGTGGATTATCCTGAAAAAAACTCGGAAGACAGAAAACTAGAACTGAGACCACTTCCATATGAAAACACCACAGGTAAATAGGCCTTTCCCTTATACTTTAACAAGAGAACGTTGAGCATGTCTTGGAGGTTACAGTGAAGGAGCTTGGATTCTGCCTTGTCAACAGATGGATGAGAGAGGGGAAAAGGATATAGTTTCTTTTTGAAAAGGGACTGAGGAAGAGATGAGCTAGATGGAGGTTTTCCATGCTGGTGGTAGTCTTAACACTTTGGATGGATGTGGTTATCAGTCTCTGCAGTGCACTTGCTTCCCTCTGACAAACTCCAGTTGTTAACTAGAGTTGCAAAATCTAGATTAGCTTTATAGAAGAGTAGCCTGTGAGCAATACAGGGACGTGCTTATCTTAAAGAGCAACCTTTTGTGTATAAACTTGCAGATTTTCAGCCTCCCAATAACACTGATTCCCTCCCTCTGCAATGTATGGTAGAGGCGTGATGATGTCATTTCTCCATACCTCAAAACACTGAAACTGGTAGCCAGTTTGTTACTGTCACAGGACCATATTGTTTCTTGTGCCTGTTGAAAGTGATGGAAATATTCTACTGGCAGAATATGGAAGAGATCACTTTCCTTGCACTGATGTGTCACCAACAAGACTATTAGCAGCCCATGTTCAAATCTGCCCTTGTGCAACATACAACTACTCATAAGTACTCCCACCTCTTGACAGTAACATATTGCATTGACATTAATGTAAGGGGGGTTTGTGATCACCCACTTGATACATATTTTATTGAAATTCTCTTGGCTAAAATCCAATAAATAAAGCTGATGAAGTTCAGATTACCATCATTTCTTCAAAGTGGAGACTTCTTTCCTGACCTGATTGCCTCACTCAAGAAACTTAGACTTCCTGTAAATTGTTTCTCTAGGAAACACGTATGACAGATTTCAACCATTCTCCTAATAAATACTGGTCTTTAGGTGACCTCAGCTGTGCTATTTTTCTCTACTCAGTGGTCCATAATGAGAGGGGCTGTGGTGAAGGGGACTTACACCCTTCCTGGCCTTCCTTGGGATTAGTGGTCTCTCCTGGAAATAAACCCTGTCAGAAATATGAAACTTGAGTGGAAGAAGAGAAAAATAGAGCATGTTCTGCCCTGACAGAAAAGATCTTGGATCTGGGGCAGAAAGAAGCTGGAGTAGCCTAAGCAAACCTGTGCAAGGAACCATAAAAAGAGCCAAGCCTGAGGACATGAAATCCAAACCAAATCTTTTCGTCTCTTTGTTTGTTAAAAATCCAGTCCCAGCAAATGGGTGAATTTTGTCCTCATGAAGCAGGGCAGATGGGAAAGTTAAGAGTTTAGGTCAATAGAAACACAGAAATTGTCAGTGACCTAGTACAAGTGTCTTCTGTTTTACATTGAATATTGTAATGAAATTATTTCTAGTATATTATGCTCTAAACCTTGATTCTCTTCCTGCTTACTCTAGTCTTAACCAGTGTAATTCCTCTTACCAATGATTCTGATGAGTATGCAAAGAGAACTGAGTCCCTAATTTGGAAAAAAGGTACATAGCACATTAGAAACTGAAAATATAAATATAAAGATATTATAAACCATTTACTAGTGGTCCATCATCATGGTATCTAGGCATGATAGGTGGGAAGGTGAGAGAGGGATCTGAAACTCTGAAGGGAATCAGCACTATGCAGAAGGTTCTTCACAGTTCATTGACCAGTTGTTTTACTTCACAGCAACTGTAGGTGGTGGATATGACAATCCTTGATGGTTTCTAAGGTGAACTTTTTCCCAGAGTATTGCTGTCAATTGAAAAGGGAACATTCTGAATACATTTGTGTCAGGTAGATGAAAGCAAACTGAACTGTCCACAGACTTTGGGAATTAAACACAAATGTGGTTCACTGACAACTTGGGTTACTTTTGGATGATTGACTATATCTCCACTTGGTAAAGTATTTGTGGAAAGCAAGCAAGAAAGGAAAATGCTAGTTACTGAAGGTGAAGCAGTTTTCAAGGCCTGGAGCCCCACAGGATTCATGCCACTGTGGTAGATGTGATAGGGAAAAACCCCTACGCAGAGCCCACAATAGCCCATCAAGGATAGATCCAAGGCCAAAGCAACATGCAAGAGATTTTTTTTTCTTTCAACATCCTGTTATGAATCTACAATGCTGAAGCCTCACATTGATTTTTTCCTCATGTAAGAAAAAAATAATTATCTAGGTATTTACATCCTGCTCATCATGGTGATACTTGAGCACAGCTCATGGACCTAGAAAACATGTCAAAACTTAGTATGGTAAATATTAGCAATAAGTTACCAGGTGTGGCTATTGAAAGGTATAAATGATTCTGAGACCTTGATTTGTTTCTGCAGAAGGGTCTGAAGTTTGATAAAGGGGAAAACAAAAGCAGAAAAGTTGAGGGAGATATGCCGCCTCTTTTCTTGGTTGGTTAGACACTGGTTGGTTAGTACCCTGTCTTTAACATTTCTTGTATCTTTTTCATGCTACTACTTGTTCTTAAATATTTGATTATTTTCCTCCTGTTAAATCATCTAGATAATATCAGTCTTAATCATAAGACCCATACCAAAGCCATTATCTTCACATCTGATTTATTTTTCATGAAATAGACTTTTCCCTTTTCCCGTGATATCCACTCTATATAAACTGGTATTGTAGTCAATGAAAGCTTTTATGGTTTCAGCAAATCAGACCAAAGAAGAATGCTACAGACGAGTGAGATGAGCTGTGAGACATAATGAAACACTTCCCTAAGGCTTGTAGATGTGAAGCAGACCAGCAGAGCTATCATATTTGATTGATACTGTCATATTTGAAATGAAATGCTAAGATGAGCAAAATGAACGGGCAGACTAAAAGACCTGTTATATAAGGCTGAACACAAATGTCAACAAATTGCATTCCTCTTTCAGTGGCAGGATATAAAAGCCATGGCCAGCAGAGCTGACTTAGAAATACATAAGTTTCACGCATGTGCGAATGTGTATATCTTTCTATATAGTCTAGATTCTATGGCATCCTAAAAAGTCTTTTTAATATATCCAGAGAGTTGTGGAAAGGTTTATTTCACTAGTTATGTAATCATAACTGTGAAGTGTTACATTTCTAAAACCTGACCTATAAGGAAAGGTTAAAAAACTGGGCATGTTTAGTCTTCAGAAAAGAATACTGAGGGGGGACCTGATAAGAGTGTTCCACTATGTTAAGGACTGTTATAAAAAGGATGTTGATCAAATGTTCTCCATGTCCACAGAAGATCAGACAAGAAGTAATGGTCTTAATCTGCAACAAGTGAGATTTAAGTTAGATATTAAGATAATGTTTTGAACTCTGTTAGTTAAACTCTGGAATAGGCTTCCAAGGGAGGTCGTAGATCCCCATCAGTGGAACCTTTTAAAAGCAAGTTGGACAAAAATCTGTCAGGTTTACTTGTTCCTGTCACAGTGCAAGGATGCCAGACTTGACTTTTAGGTCCCTTCCAGCCCTACTTTTAAATGAAATGCCTTTTACAGCACTTTGACCAATGGGACTGCAGAATTGCAACCAAGTGAAGTGAACTGTATGATGATTGGGTTTCTTATCTCCATCTCAATTACTTTTTCATAATTTAAAAAAAAAACATATAAAAGAGCAGAGCACACTTTCTAACATCCTAATGGGGGAACATTTAGCCAAAAACATCCAAAATGTGACAGCACTTAATCAGAACACACAGAATAGCACTGGTTCCCAAACCATGAACAGACCTCCCCCTGTCTTCTACAGATATAGTAAAATGTATTACCCCTAGCAGGTGTGGCTTTTGAATCGTCCCTAAGGGACAGTCTATCTGATTTCTTCTGCTGCTCTTGGGTTGCTATGGACTGTGGAATCCTTGCCCCTACAGCTTCCAGAAAAACCAGTAGGGAACGACTGATTTCAGAGATCAGTTTTCTACTTTATTTAATTGCTCAGCAGACTAGACACCAGGGTTTTTGTGCAAGATGGTTCCTGGCTTCCTGGACAGGAGCTACCAGAAAAAAAACAGAGCTATGAACACATGGATTTTTTCCCTACGCAACTTGAGACATTTGAGGCACAGGAACACTTTCAACTACATTAGCAACAGACCTGTTTGAAACGTAAACAGAAATAAACACATTTTGAAAAAAAAATCTTCTACTTTTGGACAAAATCTAATTAGCAATAGCTCAGAATATTTTCCCTGTAGCTTTCAGTGAGAGCCATCAAATGCATAGAAAAGTTGTGAAGTTGAGAACGATGGCGCCGCAGTAGTGCCTCAGAGTTAAAACAGAACTCTAACACAACCTGAACGGGGGCTAACCAACCTCTGCAATGTTAAAAACAGAACGACATCACAAATGAATGGAATATCTGACAGTTGGATGCACTGATCTGTTGGTGTAATTGGTATAAAAGCATATGAGGTCAATGTGAAGGTTTTGCATTGGGCTGGAAATTTGAAGTTGAGGAATGTATTGTTTTTTTTTTAAAATCTGGAGATGGAAGTGAAAGCGTTATGGAACATTGGAGTGCATTATTGGAAGCAATATGAAGGTGGAAAGGAATGAACAAGTATTCCCCCTTAATTTCTTATTTCCATTCTGTAAAGTTTTGGGTGAATGGGGTATGGCCTGCCACAACATTAACTGCCACTCTAAGGCCTGGTCTACACTGCCGCTTAAGTTGATGTAAGTTACATCAATCAGGGACGTGGGGAAAAAAATCACACACCCCCATCTGAGTGACATAGCTTACATCAACCTAACTCAGTGTCTACTCTCCTGCCATCTTACCTTCTACCTCTTGGGGAGATGTAGTACTGAAGTTGATGGAAGAGCGCTCTTCCATCACATCTTCACCAGACCCACTAAATTGATGCCACTGCATTGATCACAGCAGCTCCAATTTAGTGTGCAGTATCGAGAACCCTAAGTATTTTGTTTGCTAATATATACATATTTTAGGGTTTTATTGACATAACTCTGTTAATGACACAACAGCATTGGTCCTTCTTTTGAGATTAGCTCAAGGCTAAACACTTATGCATGTGTTTAATTTCAGGCAAACAAGGAGGTACATTGACTTAAATAGGATTACTCACATACTTACTCTTTAGAACATTCATAAGCTTCTGCAGGATCGGGACCTTTATAGCTGTAAAGGATGCCCACAAGTGGTAAGATCAGTTGCTATTTGAACACCAGTTAATGTTGTAGGGGGAATTGCCAACTTTGTTGAAGTTTTTATAGGCTAGTTACTTGCCAGAAGACTTGTGAAGTTTGAATTATCACAAACCATCCTATCAGATCCCTAATTCAACAAAGCACTTAAGCATATGCTTACAATAAAAGCAGTCTGCTAAACTGGAGCCCAGAATATCTAACCTGCCCAAGCTTTATTTTGTGTTGCACATCATCATCCCTCTTAGAATTTAAAAATAGCTATTCAGAAGGGATCGGATGACACATTTATGAAGGATGATTAGGGGGCTGGCGCACATCACTTACGAAGAGAGGCTGAGAGAACTGGGTTTCTTTAGTCTGCAGAAGAGAAGGGTGATGGGGTATCTGATAGCAGCCTTCAACTACCTGCAGGGGGGTTCCAAAGAGGATGGAGCTCGGCTGTTCTCAGTGGTGGCAGATGACAGAACAAGGAGCAAAGGTCTCAAGTTGCAGAGGGGGAGGTCTAGGTTGGATATTAGGAAACACTATGTCACTAGGAGGGTGGTGAAGCACTGGAATGGGTTACCTAGGGAGGTGGTGGAATCTCCATCCTTAGAGGTTTTTAAGGCCCGGCTTGACAAAGCCCTGGCTGGGATGATTTAGTTGGTGTTGGCTTTGAACAGAGGGTTGGACTAGATGACCTCTTGAGATCTCTTCCAACCCTAATCTTCTATGATCATTTACTTTAATAAACAAGCTTTTTTTTTCTTTTTAGCAAACATGACATCTTACAATACATATTCAATTCTCTAAATAGGCAAGCAGTTATCAAACAAATGTAAAGAATTCATCCCTTTTGTTTCCCATGGGATATATAGTTCATTTGGTACACAATTAATTTAAACCATTCACTGCATTTTATATAACCAGCTTGGATTATGTCAGAAAAAGTGACTGTCATTCCTGATTTTAATTCTCTTCCAAACAGATGATTTGTGAATAACAAAAGATTTTCATGTCAATTAAACTTTCAGCCAGTGTCCTTCCAGAACAGCCAGCACTAGCAATAACCGTGGGTCCTGTTGGTCTGAAAACTTATTCTTAGATTAGAGTCTGTCACCTGTATCCCTGCTAGTTCAAATCTCCTCCTTGGTTCTTAGGCTTCTCCCCTATATTCACCTGCCTCAGCCCTTTGCAGTACACCTTAATGGGAGAAAACACCTCTATGACCCATTTGACAGAGGTCTACACTACCTGCTGGATCGGCGGGTAGTGATTGATCTTTCAGGGATTGATTTATCTTGTCTAGTCTAGACGCAATAAATTGATCCCTGAGCACTCTCCTATCGACTCTGGAACTCCACCGCTGTGAGAGGAGCAAGTGGAGTCAATGGGGGAGTGGCTCAGCGCCGTGAAGACGCCACGGTAAGTTGACGTAAATACATTGACTTCAGCTACACTATTTGCGTATCTTAGGTCGATCCCCTGCCAGTGTAGACCAGGGCAATGAGTGCAGGGGTTAGACTCCAAAAACACCTTCCCTTTTGACACCTTTCCTTAAAGGTAGAGGAATTCTTGTCTTTGGTGGCAGTCGGCATGAAACACCCATACAGTCTTGCTTATATCACTACATTATATCTGAATACTGTACAATGCCTGGTGAGGAAGGCTCCTCTTACCTTAGTTACAGAGAAAGGAAAATAAAATATTAGATCTCTAGAAGTCACTTCCCTCTGATAAGTCCTGACACAACCGCCCAACAATGGGGCACACTCACTCATGGAACACCCCCTTGTGTCTGTGCACAGTGTTGCTAGTATTCTTGGCTCATGAAGGTTATCTGCCTCCATGGCTCAGCCCTCCAGCCAAGTCATGTAAAGTCCACCTCCTTCTAGGGTAACTGAATGGTCCAAGTGAAAATCTAAACATATCTATGTAATTCCTCTGCCCCCTTGAGCTAATGAAGTCATCTGTGACTATTTACAAACCCTATCTCAGTATTCCCTCCCACAGGAGTCTACTCTGCTTCCTGGGGGTTTCTTTCCATAGGAGAGTCCTGCCTCCTCTGCAGTCTCTCCCTCGAATCTTCCCCCTTTTCAGGTCCGGCCACAAGGATCATTTTCTGTCCCTGCAACCTTCCTCAGTCTGCCTACCTCAGGCCCTTCCCAGCCAGTGAGTAAGCAAGCTCCCTACTGCCACTTTCCTCGCTCATCCCCCTCAGCTGAGCTCCTGTCTTTAAATAGTCCATTGCACCTAGCTGGCATAATTAATTGGCATAATTAATTGCTCCTATATGTCTAGATCCGGGGCAAGGCTGAGGGGTAACTGCTAGATCATGAGCCGAGGTAAGCCCAGCTTTTCTTAAAGGACCAGGCGATACCCTCTCCTGTGTCTAGAGAAGTCTGTCCCAACTCCAACCCAAGTTGCTAACCAAGCCTAGATGTGAGTTCAGGATAAGGTTACATCAACATTTACCTAAAGGAGTGTGTAATTCAGAGTACTGCCTGGAGGAAATGCCACCATCTGTGACTCCTGTACAGGGACTATCCTCCCACCATTACTTCTGGGATGCCCTGTCCCCTCTTCCCCCCACCTCTGGTAATCCAAACCCAGCCTTTAAAGGGCACCTTGATCTCCACTTCCTTAGTCACTCCTTAATCCAGGAGATGTATTTCTGATATGCATGTTAGTTGTTCTTGGTTATAGTGTTAGAAACTGGATATATCAAGCATGAAGGTGTGATCTATCTTCACTAATCAGAGGTAGCACGGATTTGCCTATTTTAAAAAATACCTCATCTTTCCTTTATTGTGAAATTGGCCATCTGTAACAGATTCTTTTCTAGAAATATTAGTTTGCTTGTCTTTGCTGCAGTCTTTTCAAAAGCTGGAGTTTAAGGGCATCTTTCATCAAAGGTTTATCTCTTTTGTCCAAAATGGCCTGATATGTATGAAATATTTTGAGGGCCTGATCCAAAGCCTGTTGAAGTTGGTAGTAAAACTCCAGCAGACTTTAATAGGAACACCTTTGAATCTTTACAGGAGGAGAGCCCTGATGAAATTAATGTATTTTGTATATATTAGAGCTGGATTAATACTGAGGATGGAGGCAAAATCATGAATATTTAATATATTCTTATGCTTTGGTTTGGTTAAAATATATTTAAGTCCATTAGTATTCATGTACGTGAAAAATGTTGAAACTGGTCTTTACGATTCAGCCAAATATAAATAGTCATCCCACTAGTGACTTTGGTGTCCTATTCCATAGCTTAAATACCAATTGCATGCTTTGAAAATAATCCATAGGCTCAATTCAAGGTTCCTTCCCCACTGTGAACTCTAGGGTACAGATGTGGGGACCTGCATGAAAGACCCCCTATGCTTATTCTTACCATCTTAGGTTAAAAACTTCCCCAGGGTACAAACTTTGCCTTGTCCTTGAACCCTATGCTGCCACCACCAAGCGCATTAAAAAAAGAACAGGGAAAGAGCCCACTTGGAGACATCTTCCCCCAAAATACCCCCCAAGCCCTACACCCTCTTTCCTGGGGAAGGCTGGATAAAAATCCTCACCAATGTGTTCAGGTGAACACAGACCCAAACCCTTGGATCTTAAGAACAATGAAAAATCAATCAGGTTCTTAAAAGAAGAATTTTAATTAAAGAAAAGGTAAGAGGATCACCTCTGTAAAATCAGGATGGTAAATACCTTACAGGATAATCAGATTCAAAACATAGAGAATCCCTCTAGGCAAAACCTTAAATTACAAAAAGACACAAAAACAGGAATATACATTCCATTCAGCACAGCGTATTTTACCAGCCATTAAACAAAAAGAAATATAAAGCATCTCTAGCTAGATTACTTACTAACTTTTCAGAAGTTCTGAGTCTGCATTCCTGATCTGTTCCCGGCAAAAGCATCACACAGACAGACAGACCCTTTGTTTCCCCCCTCTCCAGATTTGAAAGTATCTTGTCTCCTCATTGGTCATTTTGGTAAGGTTATTTTAGCTTCTTAACCCTTTACAGGTGAAAGGGTTTTGCCTCTGGCCAGGAGGGATTTTATAGCACTGTATACAGAAAGGTGGTTACTCTTCCCTTTATTTTTATGACAGCTCATATTTTGCTTATACTGTGAAGTATTTTCAAATATAAAATAGATTACTTGTTGACATTACACAAATGCTTCACAGAACCAAAAAAGACCCAAATCACCAAATTGTGTTCATTTATATTATTCATACATGTCAGTGTACTGTACTTTTTCCTTGTGTTTGACATCTGCATGTTTTTCCTCTCAGCGTTAAAATGCCTTTAATTTTCTATCTTGTGGATCTACTGTAAACAAATACTTCTTCTAGTTGCACTATAAATGATTGGATTGTCATTATAATTGTTGTATGCACTGCTGTAGCCATGTGGGTCCCAGGATATGAAAGAGACATTGTGGGTGAGGTAATATCTCTCACTGGACCAGCTTCTGTTAATGAGACAAGATTTCAAGTTCCACAGAGCTCTTCTTCAGGTCTTATCATTATAATGACTGTTTAAGTATCTGGAAGAAGATCAGCTGCGCCAGTCTCCATGTGAAAGAGTTTCTGAGAAGAAAGAGGTCACTGAGCTAAGATATCATAGTGCAACACTAAGTATTAGGTTTGGCACACCATAAAAATAGCCTTAAAATTTCAGTGAGGCATGATTAAATATACAAGGAATGAGGGGGGGCAGATTTTAATTTAATTAATATTATAGAATACATATTCAGGCTAGATTTTCATGGCTTTACTCATACTGAACTCATTATTTCATAAGCAGTCCTACTGAAGTCAATGGAACTTCCTCGAGATAAGATGTGATTCAGTCTGTGTAAGGGTATCAGAATCTGGCTGATAGATCTTCCTGCAATAAATCTAAGTGCTCACTTTTAAAAAGTCATTAAATCAAATAGGGCAAAAACATGGCTAAAAATCTCTCAAAGAGACTTCCCAGCCTTAAAGCAAAACTATCGCATAACCTCAGCTGTCACCTGCAGGATATAAACACACTTACAATCTATGGAGAATATTCCCTAAAAATACTTGCACAGCCATAAAACAAAATATACTTCCATTGTGTCCCTTGTCCCCAGCATCTGTTCCAGAATAAACTGCAGAAAGCTTCCTCGAAGAAGAGATGGGTCTTGTAGCATTCCCTGAAAGTCTCAGATTCTAGCTTTGGTGAACCAAGAAATGCCAGTGAATTGTCAATCTATGTTCAAACTATTGAATTTGTCGTGAGTATTTTTGTTTGTTCCATGATGTGACATCAAAGCTCTATAGAACCTAGTTACGCTAAGTTTGAGAAACTGAAATTAATTAAAAAGAAAAGGAGTACTTGTGGCACCTTAGAGACTAACCAATTTATTTAGTCTCTAACCAATTTAGTCTCTAAGGTGCCACAAGTACTCATTTTCTTTTTGCGAATACAGACTAACATGGCTGTTACTCTGAAACCTGAAATTAATTAATATCACAGCCTATACATGAGTGAACTTTGAGAGGTAGATTTCTAGCTTTATGGCTTTGGGAATTTAACAGTGTTACCATGCCATTGTAGCTATTGCCAATATATGACCACAAAGTGCTTTGTATCTGCTTCTGTAAGCCTGATGGTTTTTTGGTTCCCCATCCTATTCATGAAAATTACTTTAAACAAAAAAAAAAAAGAGGCAGGCTTCTGTTCAGAAATCCTAACCATAGGATAACCATACAAGATGAGTCGTTCCCAGTGACTTGAATTCTAATAGGAAAACTTGAACCATAGAATGTCAATAAGAAAACAAGCAGAAAGCCTAAACCTTTAAATGTTGACATAAGCAAACCCTGTGGATTTTACCTTGGTAGCAGTTACCAGAGCGAACAGTAATTTTTCATTGATACTTTTGATATTCAATCCAAAATAAAGGTTCAAATTCCAGTCCCATGCCAAAGGTAAAAGGAAATGCATGCATGCATCTAAAGGCTGAATTTGGCCCTAAATCAGAAATCCTAACTGAAAAGTACGCTTCACCACATCCATCACATATGATCAATCAAGATGGTTACAGCATATGGCAACAGTGAAATTGTCACTGCAGGGCCTTGAGCACTCAAGTCACATGACTGAACAAGACTATGACAGTGTTTACAGAAAATGAGCAGAATTTACCTCCAGGTATCATTTGCTAACTTGGCTTAGTATATCCCACCCAGAAACTGGCTTCAAAGCCAAAAATACACAAAGAAGGGTTTTCCCCAAGGTTTTATTAGATTAATTCTTTTGAACATTTCTGGCCAAGAGAGGTCTAAAGAAGACAGATGGCAAAATGGGAAACGCTTTCAAAAGGAAAGGATCTTTTCTTCCTTTTTACCTAGAATGCAGCTTCATTTTTCAAAGTTATTAGGGCTCTCAACATGTTGAAAAATGTTGGAAAACTCACTTTTCCCATCTCAACTTTTGCCATTTATAAACCATTTTTAGTGATTAGCTTTTATAGGATCAGACAGAACTCTGTTCTGCATACACTTATACCGTTTATTATTTGACTGTACAAAGGTGAGAGAAAGGAAGTATTGTTCCCATTTTAGATGGGAGAAATGAGGCACAAATTAAGGCCCTGAGTCAGCAAAGCACTTGAAGTGCATGCCTAGCTTTAAGGGTGTGAGTGGTCCCACTGAAGTCAGTGGAGTCATTCATGCTTAGTGTTAGGCACATATCGAGCACATATTTGTTGAATTAGGTCCCAAGTGACTCATCAAAGGTCACACAAGTACTCAGCTGCAGAGCCAGGAGCTGAACCCAAATCACTAGGTCAACATCTTAACCTCAAGACCATCCTTCTTCCCTATAGTTTTGTAACTTGCAAACAAAAGATGATACCTTCTTCTTCCATGGAAAAACCAAAGCCAGGGCCTGTACAAGACAGACTACAAACATTCTGTATGATGTAGGGTGATGGACCAAGTGCCTGCTTTGTGGTGGGTCATATAGAGGGACATAACCCTGTAGCCCCAAGGCATCTGAGGCTGTATGGAATACGGACCCAAATAGGATTTCCGTAGAGCGTATGCCCTTTTATACTGTTCTCCAGCACCCATTTCTTCATCCTGGCTGCATGGCTGACTCATGAGCCAGCCTGCCACTGGCTCCCTCACAATGGTAGCTCCCCATTCTCCTCCTGCAGTGGAATAAAGGCCACACAGTCATTTACTGCATACGCTCGGGGCTTTGCTATGGAGTATGATGTACAGAGCAGCTGTTCCTTAGCTCTGTGCCTTCTAAAACCTGTGCACTTGACCTTGAAGATTGTATATAAAACATATATCATAATAATGAATTCAAACTTAAAAAGATCTGTATGTTACCACCTACATTTAGTTATATTTATTTTGCTGTTGATTATGAGTTACATGGTTGAGAATCTGAGTGTTCCCCTTCCAAAACCAAATAAAAATCCTAACTTAAGTGATTTAAAAAAAAAACTATCAATTTTTGTGAATTTTTTTTTACATTCAACCCAAAATATTGAAAGTCTGAGTAGTTCTGAGTTGATTTTTCAACTGAAACAGCTTTTCTTTTCAAGCACCAGATGCTTCTGTTTTACCTGAGCTTGGTACACAATAAATAGCCTTAACTACAATCTTGTTTGCAATAAACACATACATTCATTAGTCTTAATTTCATAGTCTCTTCTAATTGCATGAAAATCATTAAGCTTCCTTTTTATTTTTCATCTGAGTACTACAGGGAAATAATACAGACACACATGTTGTGTTATGACTCAGAGTTTTGCAGCTGTGTGAGATACAAATCCAATTTAAAATAAAAGGTAATTCCAACTAGCCAATTATAATCTAACATTTTCTTATTATAGAAAAATATTCCCTTACATCTCTCCTATCAAGTGCTTCCATTTCCCAAGTCAGAATATTAAACCTGTTTTTGGACTTGCTGCATGTAGACTAGTCAAGCATAGAGACTACAATGGACTACAGCTTTTCTTAGCGTCCTTTATTATAGTGTTCCAATCCTGTGGTTACCTCACAAACAAGGTTGAGGGGCCCAAAATTGTACATTGTAGGTTGCATATGACAGAGGGCAAGAACGCTGTGTGGACCTATATGAGCAAAGGGTTAATCTGAGCTCAGCTTGCCTCTTCCTTTGCACAGGTGATCAGCAGAAACAATGTAAGAAATTGCATGCAATACTGAGTCCATCCCTGAGGAAGGTCAGACTCCACATGAATGGTCTTAGGACATAGTTGAACCTCAACATGGAGAATATTCTGTTTACTTTCTGCTTATGTTAACTTATTGCACTTTCTTGTTTTAGGCCTCAATTCAGCAACACACTTAAACATGTGCTTAAGTCGCACTGATGGGCTCTGCTGAATCAGGGCCACAAATACTAACCACTGAGAGAGAAACGTTGCTTGCTGCAAATGTATTACTATGTGCGGAGTCACTCTGTCAGCTTACACTAGGGTCTCTCGAATACCACTGGACAGATGCTGACTTTCTGATGGTTTTAGTTTAGGAATTGACATGTGAACATTATCATACCTTATTATAGCTACATGTTTTTGATTTGTATTTCAAACCTTGATAGTTTGGGGAAAAAACTAATGTGCCGCACACAACTCCAACTGTTCAAGTGCTTATTCACTGTAGCGCTGTAGATGTAATTATTTAGTTCATGCTTAAATTTGATATCATAACTGGAGCACAGCCAAAAATATGGTTTTTTTGGTTTGGGGTTTTCCCCATTAAATATTCCAACTTTTAATCAAAACCTGATGAACAGTTAAACTTATGGAAAATAGACATTTTCTCTGGAGATTTTCACTGGGTTTTTGACACACTCTTCTGTTGAAAATCAGTTTGGATGGAAAACTTTCAACCAGCACCAACCAAATGGGATGATTTAGTTGGGGATTGGTCCTGCTTTGAGCAGGGGGTTGGACTAGATGACCTCCTGAGGTCCCTTCCAATCCTGATATTCCATGATTCTATGTGATAGTACCTGTCTCTGTGAGCATGGGGTCATCCTGTTACTTCTGGTTCTCCCTAGCTAAAATTGGCTGCAACGTGTGGTTCATATTTTCACTGGAAGGAAATTTTTAGTATAGGCAGCAATGTCTATAGTTTGGGTTATGCACTATTTCCCCTCACAAAACATTTTTCAGTTGCTTTTAACTTCGCTGAACTTATCCACATCTAGTCCTCTGCCTAAGGCTGAATTGTTTTGAAAAGTTTCAGGTAAAAGGTTCAGCTATTTCTCAGAATATGGTTAAGGGAAAATACATTATTTTGCCCATGTTTTAAAAAAATACCCCACCAAACCCATGTTGTTGATAAGCTCTAGCACCTACATACTTTGGAGCAGGAACTTGAAATTTGGCAGGGGCTCACCCCAGAGTCAGGGATGTGCCTTCCTCCCCATGAAAATTTGGCGAAGTTACAAGCCTCTGAAAAATTGTAGTTTACACCTTCTGAATATAAATTTGTTAGTTTCACAATTCAGTTCTCCAAAGACTCCATCTTTACTGAGCATGTTCCATCCCCTCAGCTCCTATGTGCTTACAGGATTCTGCATGTCTCCCCACAAAATAGCTGCACTTGCTCCAGCCCAGGGCTTCAGGAGTGTGAGGGGGGAAAATAGTATGTGATCAAGTAATTAAAGATTGTACCATAATGTATAAAGACAAGGGTTCTGAATTAAGGTTATATGGGCTACCTTAATTCTGGCATTTTCTCACTCTTGAGTACTTGACTTTGCAACCATGGTGTTGCTTTAATCTAGGGGTTTTAATGTAATATTTATTTAAGCTTCCTCATTTAGGGGCCAATGCTGCAAAGCTGAGTGCCTTGAACTCTGACTGTAGTCAATGGGAGTTGAGAGCACTCGATCTCTCAACACCATGAAGCATCATGCCTTAGGTTTGCATAAATCAGGGACAAGAGTGCTAAATATCTGCAGTGAAAAGTTGTGAAACTAATAAGTTTCCCGTCTTCCATAGATAGAATAGATTAATTATAAGGCCTCTATCACCTTTGTATTCAGGAACTTAATCTTAACAATGTAAAGCTTTCTTCTCTCCTGGGTATTTCCTCTACAACCGATTAATTTAATCAGCATGGATTTAATTATTCTTGGTAAAATAATTGTAGTATGCCCCAGAATCATGACTCACAAGGAGAAATAAGTATTGCTTCATGTTTTGAACAATTGATATAAACTGTAAGGAAACTAGCTATTCTCTAAAGTGTTCATAAGCGTCACTATGTAAACTCAAACGAGTTTTTACACTGCATATTTGATGAACGTAACAAAAGGTTTAGGTATAGTCCTAGGTCAAAAAAACAATAGCAGCCATATGTTTGATAGCTCCGAATGACATGGAGAAATGAAGTATGGGAAATCTGTTCTCTGGAAAAAGTGAAACCACTTGTGTCACGGTTCCTCCCCCACTCTGAACTCTAGGGTACAGATGTGGGGACCTGCATGAAAAACCTCCTAAGCTTATCTTTACCAGCTTAGGTCAAAACTTCCCCAAGGTACAAAATATTCCCCCCGTTGTCCTTAGACTGGCCGCTACCACCACCAAACTAATACTGGTTACTGGGGAAGAGCTGTTTGGACGCGTCCTTCCCCCCAAAATACTTCCCAAAACCTTGCACCCCACTTCCTGGACAAGGTTTGGTAAAAAGCCTCACCAATTTGCCTAGGTGACTACAGACCCAGACCCTTGGATCTTAAGAACAATGAACAATCCTCCCAACACTTGCACCCCCCCTTTCCTGGGAAATGTTGGATAAAAAGCCTCACCAATTTGCATAGGTGACCACAGACCCAAACCCTTGGATCTGAGAACAATGAAAAAGCATTCAGTGTTTTACAAGAAGACTTTTAATAAAAAATAGAAGTAAATAGAAATAAAGAAATCCCCCCTGTAAAATCAGGATGGTAGATATCTTACAGGGTAATTAGATTCAAAACATAGAGAACCCCTCTAGGCAAAACCTTAAGTTACAAAAAAGATACACAGACAGAAATAGTTATTCTATTCAGCACAATTCTTTTCTCAGCCATTTAAAGAAATCATAATCTAACACATACCTAGCTAGATTACTTACTAAAAGTTCTAAGACTCCATTCCTGTTCTGTCCCTGGCCAAGACGACTACAGACAGACACAGACCCTTTGTTTCTCTCCCTCCTCCCAGCTTTTGAAAGTATCTTGTCTCCTCATTGGTCATTTTGGTCAGGTGCCAGCGAGGTTACCTTTAGCTTCTTAACCCTTTACAGGTGAGAGGAGCTTTCCCCTGGCCACGAGGGATTTCAAAGGGGTTTACCCTTCCCTTTATATTTATGACAACTTGACAGAAGGATTGAGCAGATTTTATAACATCTGATTACCATTGTTCGAGTTTGAACAAAATAAATACAAGGATAAGATTGACAAAAAACACAAATGGATCTTTTATAAAACGTAAAATAAATGCAGGTTATGAATAAGATTTGTTTTTTATATATGAAAAGCTCCTGTGTGTTAATGATTAAAAAATATAATAGCTTTCTATTTTTAATAAATTGTTAGTAAAACAACTTATATCAAATTATGTGGGGAAAACAATGTAGTCTGTGCTATCTTAAATGGTGAGTATCAATTAATTAATATTTTAAAGCAGTTGAATTAAAAAATTATGGCCTATATTGTGCCATCAATTTTTTGTGCAGAACTCATTGGTTTCAATGGGGACTTCTGTTTAAACATTGATGTTATGACATAGCCCCATGTGCTGATAAGTAACTTGTATTGAGGTATTAAATGCCAGCGTAGCACTTTGACAGTGCTTCTCCACAATGTTCTATGCCTCCAGCTATGTCTAACATGTGAAAGTGTACAATCAGATCCATCTCTTGTCATAAAAAGCCATTATAAAATGCTGAGTGAATGCCTATTAGAAGTATTATGTATGCAAATATGACAACACGTTATAGTAATGAACCATGGATCAGTGTTCACTGCTGAGAAGACTGCAGAATTCAAACTCTTTTAGCTTACAAGGGCTTTCAACCCTGCTTGACTAAGTCAATGTAAAAAAAAATAAAAAGAGTGGGCACGCTACTAGTACTAATAGGAGTAGGCTGAATTACAGTAACAGCTAGTAACCTCTATCAAGGTCAGGGCTCCATTGTGGTAGGTGCACATATAGTAGCTGCCCCCAAAAGTTTATAATCAAAATAGATAAAACAGATTAAGGATAGGGAAAGGAAGTACTATCTTAATTTCATAGATGGGAACTGGGGCATAGAGAAATGTAATGACTTTCCCTACGTCACACAGGAATTCTGTGGTAGAACCGAGAATTGGACCCCGATTTCCAAAGTTCCAGTGCACTGTCTGAGCCATAGGACCATTTTTCCTCTCTGAGGGAAACTTACCTCTCTTGTAAAAAGGAGACTGTATTGCTAGAAAAGGGCACGTACTGAAGTGCTTTTAAAAAGTCTCATTGTACATTGACTAAAATGAGGAGGAGAGAATGAAATTATACATATAATGCAGAAGCAATTCCTCTGACATAAATATGGTATCTGGAATCCAGTTTTGTAATTCAAACCTTCTAGTGCTAAAAATGTAAGGCGATATGGGATTATAATGCTATGTAGGGGAACCGAGGTAAATTTAGGTCTAATTTTGAATATGCCCTTCGTGGGGAGGAACATTTTAGAGGCATGTTTGGCTCTTTCGTGTCTGCAGCAAGAAATGTTCCCTGACACTAATTCAACAAGACAGTTGCACCTTATAAAAAAAATCATTCTCTGCAATCAAATCCAAATTTAAAAAAATCGGCTAAATACTTCATATTATGGAAGTAACTGCCACAAAGGAATTTTTGACATTGTTTGTTTCCATGCCAATGTGAATTTGGGTGTTGGGGGGCGGGAAATGGTGTGGCAAAGAGAGTCAGTGAAGTATGTTCCTTAAAAAGGACAGAAATTTCGTATGACAGTTCCCAAGAGCACTGCCATGGCTTAAAAGCATTCTTCTGTTTTGTAGAAGCTTGTGTGCATGTTTGATTGAGTGGAAGGAGTGCAGGGCAGGAAAATGAGATCACAAATGTTTGTTTTGGCTGCCATGAAATCAGTACAGTAATAGGTCAGCAGAAACATCAAAACACAATCAAGAGCTGTCTTCAGGGCTGTGAGTGAGTAGAATTCACTGGGCAATCAGCCAGAAGAAAAGAGAAGAGGTATACTACAGTTCATCAACAGGTGCTGAAGAGGCAAATTGGAAACCTTTTATTGAAATTTTGGAATCTCCTCTGTAAACTGCATGTGCAATTCAATGTTTGTTGTGTACTGTTAAACAGCTGCCACCTTCCATCCCCAGACTTAGCTGAATGTCAGGCATGAGAGAATTAAGTGTGTGTGCGCTAGCACATGTGTGAGAAGTAATGAGAAAGAGAATAGTTTGTATGTGTAATGGTGTAACAAGGTGTCATAAATATAAAGGGAAGGATAACCACCTTTCTGTATACAGAACTATAAAATCCCTCCTGGCCAGGGGCAAAACCCTTTCACCTGTAAAGGGTTAAGAAGCTAAAATAACCTCGCTGGCACCTGACCAAAATGACCAATGAGGAGACAAGATATTTTCAAAGCTGGAGTGGGGGGAACAAAGGGTCTGTCTGTCTGTGTGATGCTTTTGCCGGGACCAGAGCAGGAATGCTCTTCAGAACTCCTGTAAAAAGTTAGTAAGTAATCTAGCTAGAAATGCGTTAGATTTCCTTTTGTTAAATGGCTGGTAAAATAGGTTGTGCTGAATGGAATGTATATTCCGGTTTTTGTGTCTTTTTGTAACTTAAGGTTTTGCCTAGAGGGAGTCTCTATGTTTTGAATCTGATTACCCTGTAAGGTATTAACCATCCTGATTTTACAGAGGTGATTCTTTTCCTTTTTCTTTAATTAAAATTCTTCTTTTAAGATCCTGATTGATTTTTCATTGTTCTTAAGATCCAAGGGTTTGGGTCTGTGTTCACCTATGCAAATGGGTGAGGATTTTTATCCAGCCTTCCCCAGCAAAGCGGGTGTAGTGTTTGGGGGGATATTTTGGGGGAAGACATCTCCAAGTGGGCTCTTTCCCTGTTCTTTGTTTAACACACTTGGTGGTGGCAGCATAGGGTTCAAGGACAAGGCAAGGTTTGTACCTTGATGAAGTTTTTAACCTAAGCTGGTAAGAATAAGCATAGGGGGTCTTTCATGCAGGTCCCCACATCTGTGCCCTAGAGTTCAGAGTGGGGAAGGAAACTTGACACACGGTCTAAAGATTCTATGAGCATGTATCTGGGGCAGATGAAATACTCAGGAGTAGTAAAGTCATGAGTGAGTTTTATGCAGGTCATTGCAAATCAGTTTTTAAAAACTTGATACCACATGACATCATATGTCCTGTATACACCTTTGTGTTATAAAAATAACACTATTTTAGGAATCGCTTAGGGTTTTCTTATGGTTTTTTACCTTGTTTTAAACTTCTCTGCGTGTAAAATCAAGTGAATTAGTCATCACAAGTCCAATTGTGTAGGTCTCAGAAGAAACTGCTTAAAACTATTATAGGCCATTTATACAATATATCCATACATAAAGCTGTTGTAATCTAAAGTTCAATATATTGGGACCTTCAAAGGCTAGAAATGAGGAAACTTGAGATCTTTCCTTTCCCATGGCTAAAAGCTCCTATTTCTAATTCTGATGAGCCGTCACGTATCAGACCTTAAATCCAGGATGAGAGCTGGCTGAAACTTTTGAAATATCAAAATTGTGAACATTTCTCTTCAAAATCAGCCATAGTTGTGATGCAGAAGTCAGTGTCGGGAAACAGTGGCAGATTTCCTGTGCATGTCCTGGGCCTCAGGTGAAGTTTTTTGGGGATTTTCTTTTGGGGGGGGGGAGTAGAAATTGCACATTTAAGGGAGAAGGAGGAAACACTTTGTAGCAAATGATTTAAAAGAAAAATGGTGACTAGTTTAAAGCTGTTCAGAAGTTTAGAATATGAAAATGAATCCTGTAGAGGATGGATTAGAGGGCAGAGGCCAAAGATTCGTTAGAAATTCATCACATGGCTCTGATCACATGATGTCACTCCCCTCATGTGTTTAGTGTTTGTATATATATCATCAATTTGTCAGAAATGTGTATTTCAGTACTGCCAGGTGTTTGTACAAAAACATTGAAAATAAACTGAAAGGAAAATTTCTGCAGAGGTTATCCCTTGGGATCATTTGAAAGTGTATGCTAGTGCAAACTATGGCAGCCTACATATTAAGTGAATACAACCTTTGTGTCTTATTATATCTCCCCCCAACACACACACACACACACATATGCACTCTACTAACATTGCTCGACTATAGCGCAGGATCTGACCCTTTAAGGTGATCAAACATGGCATACAGCCTCTTACACGAGCACTCTAGCACTTCCATCTTGCTTGACCTGTTGCAGGTCATTTGTAACCATGATGACCTGTGAGGATGAAACTGAGAAAGGGATCATTTAGGGGCTCTGTACTGAGGGATGAGGATAAAGGACAGTTGAGGAGGGATTTTTTTCAAAAAGCACTCAAGATTGTTCCAGTTCTACTCCCATTGAAGTGTATGGGGATTTTACAGATGACTTCAAGAGGAGCTGAGTTAGATCAATACTGGGTACTTTATTAATAGGATTTTTTTCATTTTAAGACTACTCTAGTAGTCTCTATAAGATGGATCATACTGTCTTTCAGACTCTGGTTCAATTAGCCCAGAGAGAAGACCACTGAAATAGAGTCCTTATTTCTATGGAAACATATGCCTATAAGCAAGGCTTCAACTGCAAAACTCCTATGAAAATTGATAGACCAAAACCTTGATCAATCCTTTGAAAATATATCACATGGTATGAAAGTTACATAAAGTGCTTTGAGATTCCATAGGTCTCTTCATTCTAAAGTGTCCTATAGAAAGGAAATAGGGTTTTAAACTAATAGCTAAAATACCTAGAATGTTTGTCTCCATCACTGCAGTGATCCATCCCAATGTTTTCCATCAGTAATGGAACTAAATTGGCCACAAGTTACTTGTGTCATGTGTGATGAGCTGGGATAAAACCTGTTTGCCATGCTTGTCAGACAATTGGATCACAGGACTTTCAGACTGATCAGACACGAAGGTGAATCATTGAGCAGGTATCAGAGAAAACTGTCAAAAGAGGCAACTCAGGGTACATCTACGCAGCCCATGGCAGCAAGCCTCCCAGACCAGGTCAACAGACATGGGTTCATGAGGCTCTCACCATCTCTCTAAAAATAGCAGTGTAGATGGTACCTTGAAGTTGCAGCTCATGCTGCATTCCCACCCCTCTCCCTAGGCTTCAGAGGTCAAGCCACAACTTCCAGGTGCTGTCTACTCAGCTATTCAAGCCCTAACACAAGCACTGCTAACCCAAATCTGTCAAGTTGGGCTGGGAGGCTCACCGCCACAGGCTGTGTAGATGTACCCTCTATGTTCATTGGAAACAACACCTGTAACGCAATGCTTTTCACTAGCCAGTCTTTGACAGGAATAAAAGGAAACTGCAGTGTTTACCACTCCATCTTTATTTAGGAGCTGTATGCACAGGTGCTGTCACAGCCCTGGACTAACTTCTTTTAATTTGCTGATTCACCAAAACACTACTGAATGCAGATGAATAAGTGGATGAGAGTCTATAACTTGAAATGACTTGACTTTGATATGCAAGTTATCTCACTGAGTACACCAAGTTACAGTGCCAGAACAAGTTTCAAAAGATTCCCAGTATACATGGATGAATTATTTACACCATCACCAAAAAACAACACACACCATTTCATGGAAACTCTGAAACTACAGTACCATATAATCTCCTGAGCACTATTTCAAAGCCCACCTTGGAAGGGAAATGTTGTCATATGGTACAGGCAGTATTAAAACTTAGAAGACCAAGATTTAATTCCCAGCTCTGCCAAAGACTTCCTCTTTGACCTTGACCAGGTCACTTAATATCAGTAAAGAGGAGCTAATACTTTCTTCATTTGTCCTATTTAACATCTATGTTCCTCAGGGTAGGGACTCTCTATTTCTATGTGTACTTACAGTACTTAGCACTATCGGATCGTGATCCTGCTTGGGGACTCCAGGTGTTACTTCAATACAATAAGATAATTAGGGCTGCTTGGAAGTTTTTCTATGAAAAATGGATTTTTGAAAGACATGCACATTTTGGTGAGCATTTCTACCATTTCAGTTTTATCAAAAAAGAAGAAAATATGTTTGAGTTTATTTCTTCAAATTGTTTTGCTGAAAAATTGAACTTCTCCCTAAAATATTCCAAACAAGTTGTTTTTTCCCCCATTTCACTCAAAACTGTTTCACAGAAAAATAGTTCCCTCTGCTCCCAACCAGCACTAACATTGTTTTTGGGGATGTTCCACTAAGTAGCGTATTCCTGCTAGACAGCTGGGTGGATTCGGTCTCGGGTAGCACAGTATAATAATATTTAACCATCAAACCTTTGCAAATTCTTATTCATACTTCACTAATTTTTCCAGGAATTACATACTGGTACTGTGCAGAGAGCTGACTGGTCACATGGTGCAGTTTCTCTTAGATTTCAGCTGCTAAATTGCAATAAAAAGCTAAAAATACATTGAAGATGTTCCTAATATTACACTTTTGTGGAAGCAATTTCTGCAGTTGCCACAGGATGGCTAGTTGTCAGGGGAAGTGGTTCGCAAAACAATCTCTACTATGTAAAAAAAGCTTGAGAACCCCATTTGGAGAACACTCGTCTCCAGCTCTCATAGGCCCTTAATCTTCAGCTTTAATTTTGCTTTGCCCAAATGGGAGCATTGTGACTAAAATTTGACCTAACCTAGTCAGCAGCTGGTAATATACAAACTGGGACATTTAAAACTGTTTTACTGACAGCTCATCAGGAATGCTGACCAGATCACCGGGACTATCCCATTTGTTTTGGGAAGTTCCACATAATCTTTCCATTCCCATTGTACAGGAAGGAATTAACCCTAAAACTATCCCTCACAATTATTCTGAAGACTATTTTTAGGACATGCAATCATCAATTAGGAATATCTGACCCATGAGAAAGGTGCACAAATTGTTTCCTTTTGGAAATAAAATATGGATCTGCTTTCTTTTATTGTTCCTTCTCCTGAGTAAAAGTATAAAAAGGCTTTGAGACTCTGAGTGCTGGTAAGAAATTGGACTCCTTGCCCTAGAATTCACATGATCTGGGTCTTAGTGACAAAGGGTAACAATCCTGTTAACTAGCAGGAGTCAGGATCCATAGACCCTAGCAGCTAAAAAGTACAAAAATAGTACTTAAACAGCTTATTGACTCTAATATGGTGATGGAATCATGTATGTAGCTAAGAGATAATTCATGATGATAAGAGATTTAGGATAAAATACAAAATTGTATTAAAGTGACAGCGTTTTTAATGTATTCACAAAATGCCAAGGCTCTTTAAAAATATGGGATGTTGCTTTTTAATGTTCACTTAGCGTTCTTATTTTTGACACTTTCAATAATGGGTTTTCAGGGAATTATAAACTCACTTCACTTTTAGTACATTATTATCATGACATGTGGCCTTTGTTTGCTGAGACAAGCTGTGGGTGGTCATGCATTCACCCGTGAGCTTTGCAAAAGAAGAGGAAAGCATTTTTATAAAAAAAAAAAAAAACAAATTATTGCTCCCAGTACCACTTTTATGAAATGATAAATTCCATTTATCTAGGGTCAGACACAAAATGCATTGAAGCCATTGGAAAAACTCATTGGCTTCAGTGGGCTTTGACTCATGGTTTGATTTAGACAGGCTTTATAAACCTTAATACATGCAACTTTTTAACCAATTGCCAACTTCAATAATTAATAGTGAAAATGTTTTTAAATTGTTCCAAAATGGATGTTAAAAGCTAATATGATTGTGATCTTATTTCAAATTAATTCTGTCACCAGTTCAATATTTTAGTAATGTTAGCAATTTATGTATCTGAGCATTTATTCTGGAGAATACAAGGTATCTCAGGTCTGGCATCTCACACTAGTGGGCATGCTTGAAAATTTTTGACAAAAGATCTGTGGAAGACATTAGACTCATGGGAAATATTGAAGAAAATATAAACATCTATAATACTCCACAACTCTGAGACCAAAAGAAAGAAGGTAAATGTCATGTATTAATAACCCTGCTACCCTGAGACTATCAGGAAACAAAATCAAAGAGCAAGAATAGGTTTGGTTGACTTCACTATGGCTTTGATGGCCTAGGGGTTTGGTTTGTTTGTTCTCTCTCAGTGAATTTCATACAAGAGTTTAATACATTGTAAAACCCTATTATATGGTGCAGCCATTAGGTGGTGCCATGTGTGACATACCTTATTTAAGCTCACCACAGCAATTCCTGGCAGTGCTTTAAAGGATCTTATAGTGAATACATCTGGTATATCTCTCTGGGAAGGAAGCTCTGTAGACAGTCCACATCAGGCACAAAAGCCTGACCTGCAGTCCTGCAACCTATCTTGTAAAAGGTGTACATGACTCTCTAGATCAGTGGTCCCCAACCTTTCTGTGGGAATAGCACATTCCTATTCCCAGAAGACTGTGGTGGGCGCCAGACACCCCGCCGCCGAAATGCCACTGATAAGCAGCAGCGGAAAGAATTGGGGCTAATTTCAAATATAGGTTGGTCTACACTTTCCAAAGTGCTTAGTGATTTGGAATGTCTGTTTTTTGGGCATCGACCCACCTTACACAGTCCTTATTTGTTTAGAAAATGGTAAGAATTCATCCTGTCAGAAACTGGCACTTTTAAGATCTCGAGTCATCTGAAATCTCCAGGCACTTCTGAAAATTTATGCCAATGCTGTGGGGGGAAAAAACATGCACTAAAAAATATTTCCAGTATATGTAAATAGAAGTTCCTTTTCTATCACAAGTTCATGCTCTTTTGGAAACTCTTTTTTCTGGGCATCTGGAAGCAAATGTACGTACCCATGTGCAAACTACCCTCGTATCTATTTTGTTTACCAAAACTACCCTCATATCTATTTTTGTTTACTGAAATAAAATAATATTAGCAGAACAACTGATATGCTCTAATTCCCAGCTAGTTATTTACTGATATAGAAAATATTACCACTTTGTTTCTTCCATTTCTCAGAAAGAGTTGTCCTTCATAAAGTGAAGAACTATTGCAATTTCTTTGTTCTATGCTTCTGTCTCCAAAATATAGAATATTTTTTTTCAGAATGGGATTAATGTTTAATTCATTTTGAATTATACCTTGGGATCTTACTGTGATACACTGTGTGAGGTGTGGTGATTAAAATATTTGAGGTAGACTTAATAATGCATTAGCAGTAAGAATTACCAGAGTCACCAATGGCAAATTATATAGCTAAAACATAAAATCATAGGTAAATAGAATTGATAGTGGTTTGGAAATAAACGTATGCAAAGTAAGGATCTGGTCCATTATTATTCTTCACTTTAAATGAAAAACATTTACATTTAACCAAACATCATGTGTACTTCTAAATAGACAAGACAAATAGAAACCACTGTCCTGAGTTAAGTTAGCCCAAACTCCTTGTATACTGCATGGGGAGATGTAGGCTCTTAAAAATGGGATTTAACAAAAACCAGCAAACTGAGGGAGGAGCTGCCTAAAATAGCTTAAATCCCACCCCTCTAAAGACTCAGGCAACTAACTCTGAGCTGGAGGGAAGCCTTTCTCTCTGCTTGGGATTCTCAGCCATGGAGCCTCTCCTGGAATTAGGCATGTCAAGGTTCCTCCCCCACTCTGAACTCTAGGGTACAGATGTGGGGACCTGCATGAAAAACCTCCTAAGCTTATCTTTACCAGCTTAGGTCAAAACTTCCCCAAGGTACAAAATATTCCACCCGTTATCCTTGGACTGGCCGCTACCACCACCAAACTAATACTGGTTACTGGGGAAGAGCTGTTTGGACGCGTCCTTCCCCCCAAAATACTTCCCAAAACCTTGCACCCCACTTCCTGGACAAGGTTTGGTAAAAAGCCTCACCAATTTGCCTAGGTGACTACAGACCCAGACCCTTGGATCTTAAGAACAATGAACAATCCTCCCAACACTTGCACCCCCCCTTTCCTGGGAAATGTTGGGTAAAAAGCCTCACCAATTTGCATAGGTGACCACAGACCCAAACCCTTGGATCTGAGAACAATGAAAAAGCATTCAGTGTTTTACAAGAAGACTTTTAATAAAAAATAGAAGTAAATAGAAATAAAGAAATCCCCCCTGTAAAATCAGGATGGTAGATATCTTACAGGGTAATTAGATTCAAAAACATAGAGAACCCCTCTAGGCAAAACCTTAAGTTACAAAAAAGATACACAGACAGAAATAGTTATTCTATTCAGCACAATTCTTTTCTCAGCCATTTAAAGAAATCATAATCTAACACATACCTAGCTAGATTACTTACTAAAAGTTCTAAGACTCCATTCCTGGTCTATCCCCCGTAAAGACGACTACAGACAGACAAAGACCCTTTGTTTCTCTCCCTCCTCCCAGCTTTTGAAAGTATCTTGTCTCCTCATTGGTCATTTTGGTCAGGTGCCAGCGAGGTTACCTTTAGCTTCTTAACCCTTTACAGGTGAGAGGAGCTTTCCCCTGGCCAGGAGGGATTTCAAAGGGGTTTACCCTTCCCTTTATATTTATGACAAGGCACTTAAGACAAGTGAGCCCTTTCTTGCAAAAATGGGGATGGGTAGGTTGTGTGCATAATTCAGTGATTAGCATGCTCCTGAGGATATGGGAAATCTGGATTCAAGTCCCCATTCTATGTGATGTGGAGCAGGTCTCCGACCTCTCAACTAAATGAAAAGGAGTAGTAGTGGCACCTTAGAGACTAACCAATTTATTTGAGCATAAGCTTTCGTGAGCTACAGCTCACTTCATCCGATGAAGTGAGCTGTAGCTCACGAAAGCTTATGCTCAAATAAATTGGTTAAAGTGAGCTGTAGCTCACGAAAGCTTATGCTCAAATAAATTGGTTAGTCTCTAAGGTGCCACAAGTACTCCTTTTCTTTTTGCGGATACAGACTAACACTGCTGCTACTCCGAAACCTGTCAACTAAATGACCTAACCTCAGGGGTATGCTAAGGTGGGTCTCACAGTATCTTGTTTAAGCTGTTCCACTTTGTATAAAATAACTAAATACTCTTAGAAAGAGGGACTTGAAGCTGACTCCCACATCTCAAAGCAGCACCATAACCAGTAGACAAAAATAGTCATTTTCACTCTCTTTCTCTGGCTCAATCTTCTATAAATCTGCAGATCCAACACAACTAACAGGCAAGCCGTAAAAACATGGGCCTTGATTAATTATTGCATTACTCCATTTTATATCAGCAGAATTCCACTGGGTTTTAAACTGGAGCAACTCAGTGTTGAATCAGGCCCTTACTTGTACTACAAAAGTATATGCACATTGAGTATGTGGATGCAATTTTTACATAGTCTCATTTCAGAGTGAACAGTGTTTTAAACATTGTGTCTGCCTGTACCAGAACACTGAAGGAGGAATATAGTTGAGTTGGCACTGCATCAGAAGAAGGTAGGAGGGTAGCTGTCAACTTTAACTATGACAAAACAGTGTTACCTGTGATTGGAGCTGAGCAAAGTTTTTCACACTCAATTTTTGGCCCCCGCCCCTCCAAAAAGAGGGGGGGAAATGCAGAAACAGAAACTTTTTGTACATTTGTCAGTTTCATTGAGTTGCTTCAGTCAAACACAAATCTCAAAATAAAAAAAAATAGAACATCATGTTTTGACATTTTTGAAATGAAACAGTTCAGTTTTTCAGTTCAGAAAAACTTCTCATTTAAAAATTTCCGTAATTTTATTCATCTCCAACCCCTGGTATTCAGAGCATGCTGAAGGTATGCACACCTTAGCAATACCACATGGCAGGATATTAAATACGGTGGGTGTCATAAATATAAAGGGAAGGGTAAACCCCTTTGAAATCCCTCCTGGCCAGGGGAAAGCTCCTCTCACCTGTAAAGGGTTAAGAAGCTAAAGGTAACCTCGCTGGCACCTGACCAAAATGACCAATGAGGAGACAAGATACTTTCAAAAGCTGGGAGGAGGGAGAGAAACAAAGGGTCTGTGTCTGTCTGTATTCTGGGTCTTTGCCGGGGATAGACCAGGAATGGAGTCTTAGAACTTTTAGTAAGTAATCTAGCTAGGTATGTGTTAGATTATGATTTCTTTAAATGGCTGAGAAAAGAATTGTGCTGAATAGAATAACTATTTCTGTCTGTGTATCTTTTTTGTAACTTAAGGTTTTGCCTAGAGGGGTTCTCTATGTTTTTGAATCTAATTACCCTGTAAGATATCTACCATCCTGATTTTACAGGGGGGATTTCTTTATTTCTATTTACTTCTATTTTTTATTAAAAGTCTTCTTGTAAAACACTGAATGCTTTTTCATTGTTCTCAGATCCAAGGGTTTGGGTCTGTGGTCACCTATGCAAATTGGTGAGGCTTTTTACCCAACATTTCCCAGGAAAGGGGGGGTGCAAGTGTTGGGAGGATTGTTCATTGTTCTTAAGATCCAAGGGTCTGGGTCTGTAGTCACCTAGGCAAATTGGTGAGGCTTTTTACCAAACCTTGTCCAGGAAGTGGGGTGCAAGGTTTTGGGAAGTATTTTGGGGGGAAGGACGCGTCCAAACAGCTCTTCCCCAGTAACCAGTATTAGTTTGGTGGTGGTAGCGGCCAGTCCAAGGATAACGGGTGGAATATTTTGTACCTTGGGGAAGTTTTGACCTAAGCTGGTAAAGATAAGCTTAGGAGGTTTTTCATGCAGGTCCCCACATCTGTACCCTAGAGTTCAGAGTGGGGGAGGAACCTTGACAGTGGGACAGACATAAATCTACTTTAAAAGTTCTTACTTAATAAGAGATTGTGGAAGCCCCGCTCACTTTGGTAGTACTTACCAAGATGAGTCGTTCCCAGTGACTTGAATTCTAAGAGGAAAATTTGAACCATAGAATGTCAATAAGAAAACAAGCAGAAAGCCTAAACCTTTAAATGTTGACATAAGCAAACCCTGTGGATTTTACCTTAATAGCAGTTACCAGAGCGAACAGTAATTTTTCATTGATACTTTTTATATTCAATCCAAAATAAAGGTTCAAATTCCAGTCCCATGCCAAAGGTAAAAGGAAATGCATGCATGCATCTAAGGGCTGAATTTGGCCCTAAATCAGTGTGGATTTATTATATTTGTCTAAACAGAATGAAGGCCGGATGTTACAAAGCTTTTTGAAGGACTGAATGCATTTCTCTTAAACAACTTTGAAATCTCAGTACAAGTTTATGAAGGGGCTTAAGGTCTTCAGTGCCCTTCATTTTTAATCTAGATCTTGGTAGTCACTGCTTCACTTTGCTAAGAAAAAAATGCTATTCTTCCACTTATGAAATATTTCCCAAAAATGTGAGCTTTTAAACTTAGAAACTGACATCTGCAGAATGTTGTGTTGAGTGATGACCATAGAGGAAATATTTATTTTGTTCAAAATACATATGTAAATCTTGACCTTTAAAGACATACTTAACTGCTTTAAAAAAAAATCAAGTCCTCATGGGTCCTCTGGAATGGGGGTTCTCAAACTTCATTGCACTGTGACTGCCTTCTGACAACAAAAATTACTACATGACCCCAGGAGAGGGGACCAAAGCCTGAACCCGCCCGAGTCCCACCATCCTGGGTGTGTGTGTGGGGAGCAAAGCCCAAACCCCACCACTCTGGGCGGGGAAAGGGATGGCAAATTCAAAGCCCCAGGGCTTCAGCCCAAGACTGGGGACCTGTAACCTGAGCCCCGCCGCCCACAGTTGAAGACCTTGGGCTTCAGCTTCAGACCCAGGTGGTGGGACTTGGGCTTCAGCTTCAGCCCCAGGTCCCTGCAAGTCTAAGCCAGCCCTGGTGACCCCATTAAAATGGGGTCATGACCCACTTTGGGGTCCCAACCCACAGTTTCAGAATCACTGCTCTAGAACATAAAATCTCCATATTCTAATATACATATGGATACTTACACACACTTTCCAGGTCTCAAACCAAGTTCCCATGACACACACAGTGCTTGTCAATCAAATAACCACTGGCCTCAGAAATAGTGGGTTGTTTCCAAGATTTATTAAGTAAAAACAAGTTTAGATATTTGTCCATTTTTATTCATATAAAAGATTTCTCAAGAGGGATGAAAGAATGGAAGTGGTCAGAATTCAGCTGTGTACTAAAGACAAAACTGGATTGCTCAGGGGACTTCCCCCCCCCTTTTATTAGGATACAGAGTCCATTACTTTTAGTCTAGGTGACTGGTTCAAATCCAGCCTAGGATACTGAACCTGCAAATATATCCATGCAGCTTTAGATATTTGAATGGTCCCATTAAGTGCAATGAGGTTACTCACAGGCATAAAGCTACTTATCTATGTGGTTTTTTACAATATCAAGTCTTAAATCTACAATCTATATTGTGTGAAAGCATGTTACCATTTGGCTTGACTGTTCCAGGAAATATATGAAATAAACTAATGGCTATAGATCATGCTGTGCCAGTTCTTTAAGTGAAGAGAAGGCTTCAGTTTCCCAGATTGCCACTTCATAACAAATTATATATATATATATTTCATAATTTGAATGCCTATATGTATATATATAGGCATTCAAATTATGAAAGCCACAACTTTGTCTCTTCCTTTTAGGTTGGCAGATCATGAGCTATGTTTTAGAATGTATAATATTGCAAATAATATTGGGTTTTAGAGCTATGACAATCCCAATAGAGTGCCTGGTATTACGTGAGAATATTGATAAGTATCCTAGAAACCTGGTGGAATGATAATAATCAATGGGACTCTAATACCAAGGTACAAAATATATCAGAATGACAGAGTAGGTCACACTGGTGGGAGAGTAGCATTATATGTAAAAACATAGGCAAATATAGTAAAAATCTTAAAGGAATCAAACAGTACCATAGAATCTCTATACATATAAATTCCATGCTTGAATAATAATGTTATGGCATTAGGCATATACTACCTATCACAAGGTATCTTGTGAGTATTTTCTTGCCTGAAGCACAGACCACACTTACTGCATGCCTATTTCACTTTCATTGTGCTTTATTGGCCTGTTTCAGCAGGCCATTACCTATAGTGCTATTTACATACTTACAAGTCCCAGCCAGCTTCCCCTTTTTGCTTCCAAAGGGGCAGGGAGGAGGGACAAGCTCTGCCTTTCTTCAGGTTCTCTGCTCTCCTCTTTCTAGGTCTTACTTCCTCTCCATTAACCTGCTCCCAGCTATCAGGTTTGCTTCCCCCTATAATTTGCCCTTCAGCTGTGGCTGCACTTGTGTTGTAGCAACCAGGCTTCTAATAATTACAAGCAGCATCTAAACACCACAACTTGTTAATTGATCCTCTGTTTAGATCCCATTAGCCTATATCGGTGAGGATCTAACAGGGTACTAAGTCAGCTCCTCACTCGAACCTCTGTCACACTACCAACCACCTGACCAGGATACTGTAGGTGATTGTGAAATGCTCAGGGAGATTAGAGAGGTTACGAAAACAGAAAACCCAATAATAATGGCTGATTTCAGCTATCCCCACATTGACTGGGAACATGTCACCTCCAGTTGGGACGCAAAGATAAAATTTCTAAACAACATTAATAACTGCTTGTTGAAGCAGCTAATCCTCAAACCCTCAAGGGAAGAGGCAATTCTTGAGTTAGTCCTGAATGGAACATAGGATCTGTCCAAGAGGTGAATATAGCTGAACCACTCAACAATAGCAACCGTAACATAATTAAATTTAACAGCTTTGCTATGGGGAAAATACCAAAGAAGCCCACCACAGTGGTATTTAACTTGAAACGGGAGAACTGCACAAAAATAAGGAGGTTAGTTAAACAGACATTAAAAGGAAAGTCACAAGAGTGAAATTCCTGTAAGCTGCATGGAGACTTTTTAAAAACACCATAATAGAGGCTCAAACTAAATATATGCCCAAAATTTAAAAAAAAAAAAAAATTAAGAGGATCAAAAAAAAAGCCATTGTGGCTAAACAGAGTAAAAGAGGTGGTTAGAGACAAAAAATCATCTAAAAATTGGAAGTCAAATCCTATTGAAGGAAATAGAAAGGAACATAAACTCTGGGAAGTCACGTATAAAACTATACACACTTCTTCACCCCACCAAGATTTTTTTCAGGTAAATCTGAAACAAAACAAAAAATGATTTTTTTGATTTGGCCAGTGAACCCCCCCCCCCAAAAAATGTAGTAATTTGCACAGCTCTGTTCACCCATCTTACTGGGTTCTAAATGAACTCACTTATACCAATGTCTTTTCCCTCAGAAAAGCATTGCTCAGTGTATCGCGGCAACCACACCCTAAAACGTATAATTAAAATGTTAGGATTCATAAAGAATGGGGTTGAAAAGAATACTGAACATATTAGAATACTGTTATAGAAATCAATAGTATGCCGTCACCTAAAAAACTAAGTTCCGTTCTCATGTCTTTATCTCAGAAAGAACAAGGCAGAAATGAAGGGGAGTTTAGATTATAAGCATGGTATGAGCGCCCTATGAAGAGATTTAAAATATATAGACCGTTTATTTTATAGAAAACATCAAGAAAAGGAGACATGACAAAGGCCCCAGAATAATTAATGGTACAGAGAAAGTAAAGCTGGCACTTCTATTCATGCGGTATCCATAATACAAGAAGAGCACACTCAATTAAACGGAAAGGCAGGTAATTTAAAACTGACAAAAGGAAATATTGTTTTACGCTATGCACAGTTAGCATGTGGAACTCTTTGCCACAGGGTATTATTGTGGTTGGGAGCATGATGAGATAAAAAAAAAAAAGACTTAGGCCATGTCAGTTTTCATCAACAAAACAGTGGAGCTGCTCCTCCCGCGGACTTCACTGTAATGCTCCTCCTGCGGATTTAACTCTCCTGCTACATCGATACAAGACCACCTGGATGAGAGACAGAGCTTTTGGCAACGCAGTGCCTGTGTAGACATTGTGTTGCTTATGTTGCCCTGAGAGACCTCGAGGAGGTATCCCGCAATGCTCATCATGACTGCTCTGGTCAGCAGTTTAAATGCCACTGCCTTGCAGCCGGGTACACTGGCATGTGCCCTTCCCCCTTTAAAGGCCCAGGAATTTTTGAAATTCCACTTCCTGTTCGATAGCCCAAAGCATTACAGAAAGACACATTGAAGTTTTCTATACAGGCCAGTGTTCCTGAAGATGCATGCATCAGGCACATTCCCTGACCATCCTGTACTGATGTCGGTGAAAGAACCACGGCTATCCAACAGTACTTGCAATACCATAGAAAAGTACCCATTCCTATTGAGGTACTCTGTCACAAGGTTATCTGGCGCCAAAATAAGGATATGCATGCCATCTATCTCCCTGATGCAGTTAGGGAATCCCAATGCCGCAGAGCCATTCACTATTTCCCACACATTGCCCAGAGTCACAGTCTTTCGTAGCAGGAAGTGATTAATGGCCTTGCGTACTTGCATGACTGCAACCCCACAGTGGACTTCTCAACTCCAAACTGATTTGCGACTGATTGGTAGCAGTCAGGCATTACCAGCTTCCACACAGTGGTCTCCACTCACTTCTCTACCATCAGGACAGCTCTCAGTTTGGTGTCCTTGCACCGGAGGGCAGGAGCAAGCTCCAAACACAGTTCCAGGAAGGTGGCTTTGTGCATCCAAATGTTCTGCAGTCACTGTTCCCCATCCCATACTTGCATCATGATGCAATCCCACCACTCAGTGTTTGTTTCCTGAGCCCAGGACTGATGGTCCACCATCTACAGCTGCTTCATGAATGATAACAGCAATTTTGAATTGTTTCTGTCCATGGCACACAGCAGGGCAGAACCACGTTGTCATTATCAGATTCATAGTTCATGAAATACTGTAGGATCAGCCATGTTGAGTTCATAACACTCATCACAAAACTGGAGAGCAGTGCAGGATCCATGCTTTCAGGCAGAGGCTGTGGGTGCACAGTGTACAGTAGTTGTTGAAAAGTGGCACAAAACATAGTTAGAAGTGATTGAAATGATGGGACAGAGAAAACTGCATCATGGGACAGTGAGCCCACCCCATAAGCCATTGTGATCCTTCCCAGAACTCCCAGCAGCATATGGTGGCTAGCTGCACAGGATAGCTACCCATGGTGCACTGCTCTGTCTGTCGATGCAAGAGCATCAACTGTGTGGACATGCAAAAGCAGTTTAATTACAGAGGTGGATGATCGTTGATGTAACTTAAATCAACCAAACTGTATAGTGTAGACATGACCTTAGACAGTTATCACAACCAATCAGTATAAATCTGAGCTATGCTGATGTACACCAGCTAGGCTCTACCTTGTATCAGGGAAACAAGTGACATTTTGTAAAGATAAAAAAAAATCCAAATGAATGGAAGGAATATAAACCTTCATGCTTCAGGGTCTAAAGCAACCTCTATGGAGGGGATTATTCAATTCCTCATAGGTGTGTTGTGAGGATGAATACATTAGAAATTGTGAGCTGCTTTGAGCCGATGGTAGTGGGGCCATATAAGTACCTTTAACGTCAAGGTTTCTTGCACCTCCCTCTGAAGCATGTTATGGGCCATGGTTAGAGACCTGATACTGGACTAAATCAACTATTGGTCTGATCCAATAGTGCAATTCCTCTGTTCCTATGAAGCTTTTTAATGAGATCTTTATCGCTAGACATTGAGGTCTAGATTGGGATCTTGCTTACAGTGGTATAAATCTGGCAAAGCTTCATCAGAGAAAGACATGCCCTGGAATGAAGAAAGGATCTTGGCTTGACTGGTAAATGATGGCTGGGCTTTTTGTTTTTATTTTTTGCCTGACTGATGAAACAGTAATGTAAAGAAAAATGGGAGACTAGTGGCAATCAGACAAATAATTAATGCTGCCAGCCTACAGTGTTTGTCCACAGATCATGTCCACATGTACATTAGGGTGAGATGCTAACTGGGAACATCACTCATCAATTTAAAGCTTGAAAAATCATACAAAAGCGCACTGCTTCAAGAGGCTGAGGAGGAAGAAAACTAAACATGGTTGAAAGGGCACTACAGTGTGGATGAGAAAATAAATACACTTGCTCAGAAGATCAAGAGGATAGAAATATTGACTAATTCTTCAGAAAAGCAGCTACATGTTGCTGCAGCTGAAATAGTTGTTGACTTGTCCATACAATGGATACTTTGCTTTGTAAATACATATTCAATAATTTCATGAATCTTCAATATTTGCCACTAGAGTGACTGTTTATTGGGGATGTATGGTTAAAAGAACACTCCCAGTCTAACATAGCAGATCAGAGAGCTTACTCATGTCGGCACAAACAGCAAGTTACTAAATCTCCTCTTGCCTCAAAGTAACATTTCATCTCTTTCAAAATCACATTCTAGAGACAGAGTAAAGGAAATATCACACTGAGATTGTCAGCAACATCCTTCACTACTCAAGTGGCTTCTTTTGAACAGCTGTTAAGATACCATTTCAGTCTCACATGTGCTCTGAAGGGGCAACAAATAATGATTATAAGTTGAAGAACCATTTAAATTGCTAGGCAGACAACTTATTTATATTGCACTTGTGATATGTCAGGAGCAGTGCCCATTTCTTTTTATCTGACACCCTCGGACTCTGTGTCCTAGTGTGTCAGATAAAAAGCTGTTAGGAAATAATCATTCCCTTCTCATATCTTGAGGCAAAATGTCAGACATTCTTGCTCAATGAGTCATAGGGGAAAAACAAACTGAGCAGCACATTTTGCTGGATTATAGACACACACACACACACACACGATGTAAGCATAGAGCCTATTCTAACACCCACAAAACAAGAACCTACCTTGATCCAGTTTCAGGATTTCTTACATAACTCCTACTAGTAGGCAAATGTCAATTATAGACTAGATTCAGTAGTGAGCATTCCAGCTTCTGACTCTGATACTAAACCATGGTTGCAGAAAGTCCACTAGAGGAGGCTGGAGTTGTGATGAAAGAAAGCAGCCTTACCTTCTGGAACCTTTTGGAGGGTGGGAGATATTGACCAGGAAAAGGCATGGCAAGAGATGTAATGGCACATACCCTTCCTGTCTTGGATCTTTCTGGGGCACAGAGATATTAGCTGTTACAAAGAGATGTAATTACACCTCCCTACCTGGCCAGTCATAATAAATCAGGCTCTAGGACTTCAAAAAGCAGTAGTAGGCTCAAGATACTTAAAATTTTGACTCATTTGAGTAGAATCCATGACAGAGCATAAAAAGGAAACCAAAACAAAAACCCCTAAATAGCTGGGAAAAGTCCTCACATTTCTTCTGCAAGGGCGAAACTGGAAGGGGGAGCAGGGGAAATGTTCTATAAATTATGTAATGCTTAAAACAGCCTTGAAGATGAAAAGTGCTATAAAAATGCTAAATATTGGGAAGTTCTACATCAAAGCTTTGTAGTTGTCATTGATCAGATGACACTTTCATATTCTTTTGGGGGTTTTTTACCAGATTTTTTTTTTTGTAGCTGTTCACAGTGCAATGACTTTATATTTCATCACAGACTCTGAACTCCAGCAGTGTTTTCTGGTAGGTTTGTTAAGTCTAAAGCAAAGATTACCTACCAGAAATATTCCTTCTCCAGAACCACAATATTTCTCACAGATCTAGTTGTTAATCTGACAGAGAAATGTTCTTGCAAAAGAATATCCAACTGTGAAAAGGAGCACACCAGTTACAATGTACATTCCCCTTGTCATGGTTTGGAGTTAAGGTTCATGATTGATCTGATTCTCTGGTATAAAAATAACAAAGTTAAATTATATTTTTATAATGCTGAGACATGTATCTCATGCCCTTATTCTAATTCATTAACAATATTTATTATGGGGCAGATTGTCTCACCTTTACATTGAAGAGAACCTTATTCCACAAGTAGTCCCATTGACTTCAAAGGTATTACTCATGATATGGTATTATTCCACATGAGTAATGGTATCACAAGCTGGTAAAGAAAATTAGGCCAGATCTTGCCACCATAACTCATGCTGTGCCCAGGTGAGGAACATGGGACTAACTACACATAGCTTTATTCAACGTGAAAGTAGAAGAATTGCTCCCTTAGATATCTGTATAGATATAGATTATATAAAAGATATATCTCACAATTGCTTGAATTATTCTACACTTCTATGGATTATTATTTGAAAGGGAACTGTAACAATACAATCTTTGCTGACACTTTGAATATACAACACATATTTTGCAGAACTTGTCAATTGCAGTCAGCTTTGTGTGCAACACTGAACTTTTATGAAGTGTTTTATTGTTAAGGATTAACTACAACATTACCTTTTAATAGGATCATAAATCTTTAATTATAGTTCAATATGGTCCTTACTAAAATTGCTTTTGGAGTGAAACAATTCTATTACAGGTTATGAAGAAGCAATTTTTTTCATAGGTAAAGAAGTCATAATTTCTCAGATGAAGTCAAGCCCAGCCTTTCAGCATGTAAAACTCCCATTTACTGCAGTGGGAGTTAAACTTAGGAAATGCAGGATGTTGCTACTTACCTTGTCATTAATGCGTCTTACTGGGAATACATCTTTCTCTTTTGCCAATCCTTGCTTCTCATTGAACAGAGCCCATTTCCAGGTCGCTGTGACGATTTTCCCTCCCCCTCAAATCCCTGGGATAGTATTGGCCCCAGTTACTTAAGATCAAATATCCTTTCCAAGATAGTGACCTACCATGACAGCTTCATTCCACCAAAGAAATCAGACTGTGGGCAAATAGGGGGAGACTCTGTTCTTCAAGAGACAGAACTTTCACAGGAGCTGGACTAACACTATACAAGACCTTGCCAGATGATGTACGAATGTCCACCACCCTCACCACATTCACAACTTCCATACTAGCCCCAGTACTTCAAGTTAGCTTTCCTGTAATGACTCTTTCAAACACATAATTTTCCACAGACAGTAAGGGTGTTCCAGCTGGAAGAGAAAATTGTGTTGTTTCTCATGAAAGGTGCTCCGATACGACAGTAGTGTGCAAATTTATCAACACCTACATAGATACATACATAACGAGATGACAGGATATATACTAAGATTTTTCTACCTGGCCTAAGAACATTCAACTTTAAAAAAAATAATCCTGGTTTCTGATTATGTCATTGGCCATAATGATCCTTCCCCCCCCCCACCACACAACACACATACTCCCCCCACCACATGCTTTTCAAATGGAATACCCAATATAAATGTTAATAATCCAACAAAGATATCATACAGATGAGGGAAACCTTGAACAGGTGTTCAGTAGAAGCAAATCCTGTGTGTATATATTTAGAATATATTTTCCTCCCAAATGTTTGTACATATTGATAGAGTTCAGGAAACTTCACGTGCTGAGAGTGACAGGGGGGTTGCATAAATGGAATCTGAGTATAAATGGAGACATTCTGAGGGACTATGGAAGGATAAGAGGTCTTTATAGAGCTGTTGGTATAAATGAATTGAGAAGGGTCAAATACCACTATTCTTCATAAAAACTGCTCATACTGATTCAGTAGTAATTACTTGCCTTCAAAAAGACCAGTTGCTCTGTAGTCAGCAGCAGCCTTGATGTATGAAATAATAACACTTTATACTTAGTCGACCCTTTCTTCTAGGTATCTGAAACAAATATATATAAAGAAACTAAAGAAAGAAGTAGGAAGAGTGAGAGTCAGAAAAGAGCTATCTTACATCAGGAATGCTGTCACCACCATCTGGAGGCAGAAACCAGTCTGGTGCTGGCAATGAAGTTAATTTATCATTCCTGTTACATGTAACCTTATTTGTTTTTAGGTGAGCTTTAGTTTTATTGTTGCCAGATCTTGATGAGCAGAGGCTTGTCCCTCATGCTCTCTCATACTGGTGAAGAATGCAGTCAGGCAAAGGTGGTCTCTGCTCCTGACACTGCAGCCCTTCAATTATGTTTGAGAGAAAAGCAAGTTAGTTTAAGGTATAACCATGATGGTAATTCCCCTCCACCCCCCTCAATGGCCACTACTCAGGTATACAGACATGCTGAAAAGAGAAGATGATTGCTTCCTGTTGCTTCTGCTGGTACTGCTTAGAGGTATTATTAATTATTATTTTTGAAGCCATATGTACATTGCTTTTAAATGTGTACATACACAAAGAAAGAAATATTCTACTGTTGCTTCTCTGAAGTTTTGTTACTGTTACTGATGGTCTTATCGTAGTGGTATATACTAAACCACAGTATCACTGTCACCCATAACAACTGTTCTAGCAATTAAATCTTATGTTAAGGTTTGCAAATGCACAGTTCAGACACCTAAATGATCTTAACTCTGCCCTGTAGTAGTGTTCATAGCTTGTAAGCTACCTGAGGCAGGGATTGTCTCTTTGTTCTGTGTTTACATAATGCCTAAAATATGTAATCTTGGACTATCACTGGGATTAAGATGCTAGCACAAAACAAACAAATAATAATGAGCTGAGGAATAAATTAGAACTATGGTGTCTTTTAAAATCACTGTAATTTAATCTGAAACCACAAACTTTACTATGCATTAATTATAATTTTAGAGTTTATTGAATGACATCTCTTCAGGGTAGAATTAAGGTCGTTTGGGTGCCCAAAATGTGCATTTAATTAGCTGAACAAGTTTGACTTTCTTTTGAATTTTATTTGACTCTGAATCTCCTGGATTTTTAATGCTTAGTTGTTGTATTAATACAACAGCCCAGTAATGTATTTTACCCTTAGGTTACTGGTATTTACTCTCAACCATATATGTATATATGAACCAATACCTGCTTGATCCTGGCATGCCATTTCCATAATCTGTTTCCTCTATCAATCCATGGATGTGATAGTTTTTGGTTACAATTCATTAAAAAAATGTAGGTAGTCCAAAGCAACAGTTTGTTGCAAAGTTTTTTGTTTGTTTTGTTTTTTACTTCACTGCTATCTTTTGATATTTTCTCCTTCAGAATCTGTTTTGTTCCTCACTGTGCTATCACCTCAGAAATTGACAGTGGATGAATCTCATTGCTATAAAACTCCAACCAGACTTGTAGAATCAATGTGGTTGTATAACATATGGCACACCAGATCAGAATGTGTCTGGTGCCAGGCCAGTGGGCTGGGTAATGGGTCATTCAATTACCTGATTACTCTCTCGCCCTCCCATTGCTGACAGATTTTTCTATGGTGCCTTCTGTCCTGAACTCCTTCCTGAAATTGTTTATAGTGACAAAAACAATAGAGAGGGCATTTCTCACTCTATTTCTTCTGGCTATAAAATTTACCACTGGACTGCTGATGTGTATAAAGCAAAATATAGAGGAAAAATACCATTACTCATTATATTGATGCTACTGTCTGGACTGTGTAAAATGTTAATTTAAACTCCAAGACAGGTGAAACTTGTCTGGTTGAGAGCTTAATTACATTATTTGAAACTGTAGAACTTCTAAACTTGTTTCTTCTGTTAACTTAACTTTTCCTTCTCGCAAGGATTAATTGCACTGAGCCAAATTCTGAAGACAGGCCTGTCTGTGTAGAAGACAAAACAATGAGCTATGTGCAATATATATGAAATGTGCAATGTTATGGTGGTAGTTTTATGCTGGCAGTTAAGCTTCTGGTGTGTTGAACTTTCAGACTGACAGGAAATCTGAACGTAAAACCCAATAGAGATCTTATTTGAGAGGGAAAGTGGGAATAAAGCTGGTGCATAGCACACAAAGTAGTTCTTGGTGCATCTGGTACTGAGAAGAATTTTTCCCTAAAACACCAAATACAGATGTCACCTTGTCGGGGACATGTGTGGGGCACCAATATGTTTCTGGATACTCAATGGGAGTTAGGTTCCTAAATACCTGAGAGGATCTGGGTGTCAGTGTTTACTCATTTGTGGCATTAAAACTACTTATCCTACACATAGGACAACTAGTCTGACACTTGCTAGCTCATGGTAACAGTCTTGGACACATTTGAGACAGTAACAATGATATGTTTTGTTGCTAGTCCCTCAAACTGAGGAGAGCTGCCTCTGTTAACTTCAGTCCACATAAGAACATAAGAATGGCCATACTGGCTCAGACCAAAGGTCCATCCAGCCCCGTATCCTGTCTACCAACAGTGGCAATGCCAGGTGCCCCAGAGGGAGTGAACCTAACAGGTAATGATCAAGTGATCTCTCTCCTGCCACTCCATCTCCAATCTCTAAAAACAGGAGCTAGGGACACCGTTCCTTACCCATCCTGGCTAATAACCCTCCATGAATTTATCCAGTTCTCTTTTAAACCCTGTTATAGTCCTAGCCTTCACAACTTCCTCCGGCAAGGAGTTCCACAGGTTGACTGTGCGCTGAGTGAAGAACTTCCTTTTATTTGTTTTAAACCTGCTGCCCATTAATTTCATTTGGTGGCCCCTAGTTCTTATATTATGGGAACAAGTAAATAACTTTTCCTTATTCACTTTCTCCACACCACTCATGATTTTATATACCTCTATCATATCCCCCCCTTAGTTTCCTCTTTTCCAAGCTCTAAAGTCCTAGCCTCTTTAATCTCTCCTCATATGGGACCCATTCCAAACCCGTAATCATTTTAGTTGCCCTTTTCTGAACCTTTTCTAATGCCGGTATATCTTTTTTGAGATGAGGGGCCATATCTGTACTCAATATTCAAGATGTGGGCATACCATGGATTTATATAAGGGCAATAAGATATTCTCCATCTTATTCTCTATCCCTTTTTAAATGATTCCTAACATCCCGTTTGCTTTTTTGACTGCCGCTACACACTGCGTGGACGTCTTCAGAGAACTATCCACGATGACTGCAAGATCTTTCTCCTGATTAGTTGTAGTTAAATTAGCCCCCATCATATTGTATGTATAGTTGGGTTATTTTTTCCAATGTGCATTACTTTACATTTATCCACCTTAAATTTCATTTGCCATTGTGTTGCCAATCACTTCGTTTTGTGAGATATTTTTTAAGTTCTTCACAGTCTGCTTTGGTCTTGACTATCTTGAGCAGTTTAGTATAGTCTGCAAACTTTGCCACCTCACTGTTTACCCCTTTCTCCAGATCATTTATGTATAAGTTGAATAGGATTGGTCCTAGGACTGACCCTTGGGGAACACCACTAGTTACCCCTCTCCATTCTGAAAATTTATCATTTATTCCTACCCTTTGTTCCATGTCTTTTAACCAGTTCTCAATCCATGAAAGGATCTTCCCCCTTATCCCATGACAACTTAATTTATGTAAGAGCCTTTGTGCGGGACCTTGTCAAAGGCTTTCTGGAAATCTAAGTACACTAGGTCCATTGGATCCCCCTTGTCCACATGTTTGTTGACCCCCTCAAAGAACTATAATAGATTAGTAAGACATGATCTCCCTTAACAGAAACCATGTTGACTTTTGCCCAACAATTTATGTTCTTCTATGTATCTGACAATTTTATTCTTTACTATTGTTTCAACTAATCTGCCCGGTACTGACGTTAGACTTACCGGTCTGTAATTGCCAGAATCACCTCTAGAGCCCTTCTTAAATACTGGCATTACATTAGCTATCTTCCAGTCACTGGGTACAGTAGCTGATTTAAAGGACAGGTTACAAACCATAGTTAATAGTTCCACCATTTCACATTTGAGTTCTTTCAGAACTCTTGGGTGAATGCCTTCTGGTCCCGGTGACTTGTTACTATTAAGTTTCTCCATTAATTCCAAAACCTCCTCTAGTGACATTTCTAGTAGATTTGTCATCTACAAAAGAAGGCTCAGGTTTGGGAATCTCCCTAACGTCCTCAGCCAAGAAGACTGAAGCAAAGAATTAATTTAGTTTCTCTGTGATGACACTCACATGCCACTCTGTGAGGAGATGAGCCAGAAACCAGGCCTGCATTTCTCTGTGAAATGAATTTCTGGCAGACAAAAGCCACAATTTATGCCAGTATCTTTTAGCTTCAGGCAGTTACTTCTGTATTGACATATCTGACTAAATATTACTATACTGGACCCAGGACTGGGATTGCTTCAGACCAAACAGCCAGCCAAGAACCACACAAAAGCATCTCTAATATCCTAGCTTCTCTCTCTCACTCAGATTTGCCCCTCGTTTAGCTCCTACATATAGTGATATCACACAGAAGTCCCTTAATATTTTTTTAAGGTTCCTCTCCTGCAGGATGTAGAGCTGCTTTTGGATCCTGCTCCGGGGAAGTACACTTTTCTTCAAGGCAGCCTATTTTGAAGGCTCCTCAGCTATAGAAAATAAGGCATTTGTTTCTGGGTCTGGCCCTGGCCCTGATGAGAGTGCCCTTATCTTCTAATTTATTTGAGCATAAGCTTTCATGAGCTACAGCTCATTTCATCGGATGCATAAAAATGTTTTATGCATCCGATGAAGTGAGCTGTAGCTCATGAAAGCTTATGGTCAAATAAATTGGTTAGTCTCTAAGGTGCCACAAGTACTCCTTTTCTTTTTGCGAATACAGACTAACACGGCTGCTACTCTGAAACTTATCTACTACTTTTGTTTCTGTTGGTCCCCAAAAAATAGATTCACACACACAGAAAAAGTATACCTAGAATGAGCCAACAAAACCCAACTCCAGTAGTTCACATTTTATACCACTTATTAAAAATGGACAAATATCTGCTTTTCCTTTCCCTTCAACAGAGGAGAAAAATATTCACTGAAGAAAGTGACCATACATTTTAACGATGCCAACAAGTATGAGTGCCCTGTTGTGGTTTTACATCTTATGTGTAGCAACTCAGCAGAAAGTAGAGGGGAGGAGGGAATTCTTGATTTTATTAATGACTTTGGGAAGTGCTCAAAAATGCTCATTTGATGGATGATTTAAAGACTACTTACATGTCCTAAAGGGTTAGCTGTAATTAAGCAGCAAAAAATCTCCAAAGCACAGTAGGATAATGAAAAAAACTGTAAACAGATATTGTTTCATTATCCCCAAACAAAACCAAATTGTTCTGGCAGCAATAGGCATAGGCTACATTAATGGCCATAGAGATATAAAAGTAACATAAAAGATGCCTACAGTCATACCACCTTGAGCGATGATTTCATCAGTTCTCTCAAGCTAAGCAGAGCTTCATCTTGTTATTAACTATATAAGACACATGCTAAGAGAACCCCAGCGTGCTTTTAGGAATTGATATTTGTCATGGTGGTAGAATCTCCTTCCTTAGAGGTTTTTAAGGTCAGGCTTGACAAAGCCCTGGCTGGGATGATTTAACTGGGAATTGGTCCTGCTTCGAGCAGGGGGTTGGACTAGATGACCTTCTGGGGTCCCTTCCAACCCTGATATTCTATGATTCTATGATTCTATGCAGGGCTCTAATTCCCCCTGAATCAATGCTGAACTATTACCACAGCATTCTGCTAGTGACTTCTGTTGTTGAAGTGTGATGTAATAATGAGATCCTGACCACTAACAGTTATTAAAAATCCCATTGAATTTTACAGGAAGAGGAGAGTATTAATTAGGGATGCCCTGGTGAATAGGTCATTACTACCTTGTGAAGTTTCAGTTATTTGGAAATCGTTTAAAACACTGTATGTCCTAGATTGTTGTGCAGTGTGTCTGTGCTCTCATACAAATCTCCACTCCAGATGTAGCAGCATTTGTGTGGTGGGTGAAGTGATTCCTTCCGACAAAGTTTGAAAATCTGTTTGCAGTGCTGGTCTTGAAGACAGAGCTCCATGGTGGTATCAAGCATTCTCTCTCTCAGGTGATTGGCTGGCTGATTCTTGCTCACATGCTCAGGGTCTAATGTGATGGTCCCATGTGACGACGGGAAGGAATTTTCCCCCAGGAATTTTCCCCCAGGTCAGATAGGCAGTGACTTTATTTCCTTCACACGCACCCCTCTTCCTCTGCAACATGTGGGTGTGGTTCACTTGCCAAGATTACTTGGATATATCTCACTTAATCATTTCCTTGCAGAGCCCTGCCTTGGGCACTGGTGCATGTTGGTCCCTGCTGTTGTCTGCCTTTGGCACATAATAGTCTAATCTCCTGTGGGCTATAATACTTTGGTCTAATTTTGGTTGTTGTGTTTAGTATGTGGCTGCTGGGTGGTGTTGGAAGAGGTCAGACTAGATGATCTGGTAGTCCCTTCTGGCCTTCAACTCTATGACTTTAGTTAGAAAAAGGATGTGTGTGTGTGTTTTGGTACATGTTCTTCCCCAGCTCAGTGGAGGACAAATAAACTCTTTGTATTTCATCCTTGAGAGAGAGAAACTCCTGTGACTTTTGTTTTGTGAAAGCCAGAGGCACTGTTCAAGGTGTCCCTGTGACAGTACCACTAAACTAGACCAACAGGCCTGATTGTTTGCATGTATAGAGAGTCTAATAGTAATAAGAAAAAGGCATGCATGCCAGTGACACTCAGTTCCAGACAGCAGCACTGCATCAACACCCTCTTGTTGGAAAGCTCCACAAAAGGATAAGTTGACAAATGAATTGTTTTGCACAGTTAGGTCTTAACATATACCCAGTGGGGGTATGCAGGTACTGCACTGTTTGCTCCAGTCCTGCAGGAAACTCTTTGGACTCCAACAGAAAATGATTGAAGTGTTCAAGTTTTATTTTTAAGTAAACTTTAGGTACTGCTCTGGGGTTATCACTGCTCAAATGCTAGAGGGAGTTTGGATATTGGGTTTTGCTGTGACAACCAGCAAATGCGATCACATCAATCCAACACACAATCTTAGACCACCTGTAAAATTCAACAATCTTTTTCTAGCATTTAAAAAAAAAATCTGACTTTGATTAGAAGCTGGCCAGTTGTAATGAAGTGCAGATCTGGAAGAGTATTTACATCCAAACTTCCCCATAACAGAGATGGGAGTGAGTCACAAAATTTGGATCCATATGGATTTTTCATGTGTATTCAGATGCAAGGTTCTGATTCGGGACCATTTCTACTTTTTACTGAGGTTTCTAGTACAATCTTAGCTTTCTTTCTTGTCTCACTCTCTGCCTACCCTTTACAGTATAAATAAAAGAGGCTTTGTTTGAATGGGAATATTATCTATTTAATTTTACCATAATCATTTATATAGCACTAATCACAGGATTGACACATTTAGTATGTTAAGAATCATGTGTGTGTGGGGGGGGGGCTACAAAGTAAAAATTAAGTAACTAGAGCACAGGATCTACTGTTTTGTCACATAATTTTGAAGATCAGAAGAAATCAAGTCAAGCAGTATTTCAAAACAACTGAGAATGGACCTGATCCTATATTGCCTTGCTCCTAATGGAGTCATATACAACCTCTGTAAATGGAGTATAAAATGCTGTCATTCTTCTGATAGCATTTTATACCCACTTTGCACTGGTGTAAATAACTGACATATGCAAAGCTGTGGCTAATCAGGTCCCGTGTCTATAGGTTGGTTTTTAGTACATTTTGCATTATTCTACATCATTCAAACACAGCCTTTATTCAGGTGTTTCAGAATGAATTCTCAGGTACTCTAACTTACCCTTTATGCTACTCCAGCATTACGTTGACATGACAGTTATACTTACATCCATATTAAGTCCCCTTTACACTATGGTGTAAAGGGCCTTTACCATAACTGAGAATAAGGTATCTCAGGTGGTGGTGTGGGCAGACAGACTAGTGTCTTAATAACCAAGTTAGCCTGGTTTTCTTCTTTACACCAAAAAGGGAGTCCAAATAAATGTGAAAGTGTTTTGTTTCTTGACCCACATACATTTCTTCTTCACTTCTCTAATGATTCAATGCTTCTTCTAAACCTTTTGGAATGTAACTGTTAAATTGAGTCCCCAGTGAGTTTGTATTCTTCTTGCCTGCCATCACATATCAAGTGTTATACGAAGCTATACATAATGCACCCATGTCTTTTCAAACTGATGTATTCAAAATTGTAAGGTTAGAAATGTTCCGCAAGCTGAGAAACTTGAGTGGCTTAACGTTCCTGAGCACTTTATAATTCACCTTATTTATATCATTCTTTTAACAGAATCATTTGCATGGCGCAACAGACCACCTGAGGAGACTTTTCTTAAGGGTAGCACAAATCTTGTTAGAGCCTTACTTGTATACATGTAGCAACTTCTGTCACAGTATGACTCATAAGAACTCAGATACTACAGTGATGAGTGCAGCATAAATTCTTGGGTAGATTAGATAAAACAAGTAGCATCTTGCATGATTTATACATCATTTTAAAGAAATGAACTAATTAGTAACCATCCCTGCCTCTATGTAAATGAATGGTGTGGGGGCTTTTTTCCAACCGGTGCGTAAGACACACACTTGAAATAAGTGACATACCAAAGACTAGGCAGACTGAATGCTGCAAAAGATATTCTGCCTATTTTTCCTGGATATGTTTCCTAAAGCAGATGAATGTGGGTTTTTGTTTCCTGTGGCTTTTCCTTTCAGTGCACATCATTATAGTCAAGTGCCATATGCAGTAATTACTGACCGCCTTTGTACTGTTTGACATCCACTGTGTATGTTTTCATGGAGGCAGCATGGCTTCTCTTAACCCTCAACTGATTCTCCTCAGTAAAACATTCTGATCACCGCGAAATGTGCTCTTGGAAAAACAAAGGGCCTGTTTCTTCATTGCCTTACGTCATCATAGATTTTAAACTCAAAAGTGGCAGGATCCAGGGCAAACCTGAGGCTGGGAGTAGCAGAGCAGTTCATAGCCAGATTCTAGACCAGAGTCAGGACAAACAGTCAGTCTGAGCCAGGTTTCAGGGCCCAAATTGCGGATGTCAAGCCAAGGTCAGAGCAGGGATGGTAGCCACAGGAGATCTCTGCTTCTGGGAACATCCCTTGGGTTTATATAGGGTGGGGAGTCAATCAGAAGCCATGAGGCTGCTGCCTGTCAGACCAATTGAGATGGGACTTCCCATAGTATGTGTCCCCCATGGGTCATGGGCACTGGAACACCAGCTGCATACAGCTACTGCTAGGTAAAGCATGGAGGTGCTAGCTGCTTAGCAACTCCGCAGACTGTGGGTTCTGGACTTGTGGGGACTTGCAAAAAGGGACCATTAAATCATCTAATTTGATTGCCCATATATTACAGACTATTATATTTACCCCTGTATTGAGCCCAATATTTTGTGCTCAGCTAAACCATACCTACCAGAAAGGCATCCAGTCTTGCTCTGCAGACATCAAGAGATGGAGAATCCCTCACTTCCTTTGGTAGTTTGTTCCAAAGGCTAACCACCCTCCCTGTTAAAAAAACATGTGCTATATTTGATTTGAATTTGTCTGGCTTCAGCTTCCAGCCATTGGTTTGTGTTGTGCCTTTCTGTACTAGATTAAGCTGCATTTTAGTACCTGGTATTGTCTCCCCATGAACCTATTTATAGACTGTAATACAGTTGCTTCTCAATCATCTCTTTGATAAGATACACATTTGCACCATAACTTGTTCTTCTGCATTCTTTTTCAAACGGTGGACACCAGACCTGGACTGAGTACTTTAGTTCAGTCTCACCAATGTTGTATACATTTTTTTTATTTTCAGGTATATCAGGACAAAGAAGTGCAGCTCACTACCATTCTGATTTGGCAGTGTGTCACCTTCATTCAGTGGTGTAAACTGACTGCACAAGAAGCAGGGCAACGGAGAATCTTATTCAAGCAGTACAGCAAGGGTTTTCTTCCACTTTACTCACAAACGTAGCATCTGTACTGAGAAGACACTCACTCTTCGATATCAGTGCACATGGAGATCTTACATAGGTTGGAGAAAAGCAGGGTCTGGATTTTTCTAACCATTTACTTTGATCTCCTTGGCACTAGTGGAAGGCAAACCTCGAAAGATTCTTCAAAGCAGATGTTTGGATATGGGATTATGGTTTGATCTACTGTGAGCTATAGCGGCCCATTGTGAAATTATGGTGGGGGGTTGGATTTGACAGAACCCCAGAATTCAGATCTGGGGTTTGGGCTCAGACCTAACTTTAACTCATGGTAGGTGTAGATAAACCCTGGATTTTATTAAAAGCCTATGAAGTCTTCCCCCTGCCTCTTCCCAGCCCAGTTAACACTCTCTTCCTTTCCCTGAATTAATCTTTATTTTTTTCAAATTTGTTCCAAACTGATCTCCCTTCTCTTTCTCCTCCCACACCCACTAGCTAATTGCTGGATAATCTTCTTCACCCTGGTTTAGAATTCTGGTTCTCTCGCTCCCCCATCATCCCCTCCCCAACACTGCCATCATGCTGCTTTTTCCTTCTGACACTCCCTTCAAGCCCTTCACTTGTGTCAGTATGTCAATTGGAGGGTGCCAGAAAGTCTAAAGTTGTCTCTGCTGGCCTTGGGCTGGAAGTGGGCATCAAATCTTTTACAATCCATGGTTTCTCTGGGTTACAAGGCTGAATTTTGAAATGTTGTCCTCTCAGCAGGCTCCAAACACCATGGTCTAAATTTAGATGCCAGCCTTTTGTGACGGGAAAATGGATATCCTTTAAGGCTGTGAAAATAGAATTTCTGTAGGGGTATATTCTGACCCAATCAGGGAGAGCTCCCTGCACAGATTGTTCTGGCCATTGGCAGAAGTAATCTGTACACGGTATGGAATCCCCAAATCACAGATCACGTGAGTTTCAATGTGCTGACCATATCCTCTCAAACCAGAGTACCTTCTTCTTGGCTCTTTCACAGCAGACCGGAGGAGTGCATTTCAGAGGACTGTGTCACTCCACAAATCATATATACTGAAACACAAGAAAGGTGACCTGGATTTGACTACTTGACTTTAGTAAGTTTAAAAACAGGGGTTAGGTTTGCCCTGAGGTTTTAGCAAGTTCTCCCTCATAACTACTCCCTCTATCATCATTCAGAGCTGAGTTTTATACTCTGGCTGTAATTCTGGTGAGCTGAAGTTCCCCCAGTGCTAGAGATTCCCCATGTGGTGTAGAGTGGTATAGGCAGAAGGATTACCCCACTGCAGAGAGTGCCTGGCAGCATAGCCTAGCAGAGTGTGCATAGCCAGAGAACCACTGTTCTTTTGATGCATCTCGATGCCAGGTTGGCCCCTTAAAGCCTGGGATACTCTAATTTGTGGTGGGGCTGAAGAGACCCTCTGTGGACATAAGATCACTTTTAGTCCCTCCTCACCCTGCTTCAGTCCCAGCCCAACCCAAGGATAATTTTTAATACAGTTATTGAAATAGGGCCAAATCCTGAGAGCCACAGAGAAGTATATTTTGCTCTCAATAGGTCCTTCACCATTCTCTCACCATACACACATCCAAAGCCTCACTCTTTGAGGGCTGAAGAGACGCTTCACACCTTGGATGTTTGGAAAACTCTGGCATTTTACCTGGACCAAAGTCTTTCAGATCGGCTCCCAAACTTTTTGTAACCTATGCTGAGAAGATTAAAGGACAACCTGCCCAGCATATTTCACTCTGGATTTCTGACTGCATCAAGTCTTGCTATGATCTGGCTAAGGTGTCTCCTCCAACGATAACAGTCGACTCCACAAGGGCTCATTCCACTTTGTCAGCCTTTTTGAGCAATATACCTGTGTTGGATATTTACAAAGCAGCAACATGATCATCTGTACATACCTTCTCCAGACACTACGTTACAACTACAGATTCCCAAGATGATGCTGACTTCAGCCAGTCTCTCTTCAAGTACTCCAAAGTCCCACCATCAGTAAGGAAACTGCTGATGGGTCCCCTAGAGTGGAATGTATATGTGCACAATCAGTTGAAAGAGAAATAATTACTTACCTTTACAGTAATTATTGTTCAAGATGTGTCGTGCACATATACATTCCACCACCCTCCCACTTCCCCAGTTGTGTCAGTTTTAGCAGTACAAAGGAACAGGGGAGGATGCAGTGACCACACCCCTTTATCATCAGTTCAGCCCACGAGGCCAGTGGGGGGTGCCTGCACTGCCTGCTGGTATGATTCATAAAAGTCTCCAACTTCAGTGCACTGGGTGGGCAATGCATGTGTGCACAGCACAACTCAAATAACAACAGTTATTCTACAGCTAACTGGTTTTATTTTTAAATATGAATAGCTAGAACAACCAGGGTTAAAATAATAGGAATTTTTAAAAACCAAGAGTTTGGAAAGGTATAATAACCTTTATGCTTCTGAACATCAGCTAGTTTTTAACCATTCGGGGTCAGTCTTTCCTTGTGAGCCGTTTATTCCAACAACTGCCTACTACAGTATTTCCGGCACTGAATGATCTAGTTCTGGTACTGTTGGAGACAGAATAATGGACTAGATTGACCACTGGCTGTATCCAGTCGGGCAATTCCTGTGTTCCTACAAAAACTGAAATTATATTAAGACAGTTTTCACAAAAGGTCATATGATGACTACATGGTAGATACACTTCTACTTAGGAGATAGTCAGCCAATAAATCTTCGAGGAGAAGACAAAGGGGGGAAAAACACCTTAATACAACTTTTAAGTGTACTTCATTCAGAAACAATTTGTGATATACGTCACTAATTGCTGTTCAAAGGCATAACTGTCTGCAAAATAAATTTCTTCTTAAATATATGTAATATGAGTGTTGAGAAAATCCAGACTTTAGACAGAAGAAAATTAGATCATCTGAAAAGATTAAAGGCCAAATCCTAGAGCAATGCTGAGCACCTGGAGGAAACATTGAAGTCAAATGTTCTCAAGTCTTTTTATATGCTACGTTCTAGTCTCTACAAGTTATTGTTATAGCAAATTCTTTTTAAATGTGAAATGAAGATTTTTCTTAAGTTTACAGCCTTGGATTTTTTTTAAGACTATGGGGGCACTGAATTTGCTAAAAGCATATTCTGTATTTTCTTTCCTTGTTTGGTTTAAAGTAGTATATTTTCCTGACCTCTAATTTATTTCACATGTTTTCTTAGCTATATATTTATCTTGCTGGACAGTCACTGTATCAGATTTATATCAACTGTTCATTTCTTGCACACGAGATTGCTTGTGGCATTCATGAACATGCTCACCACCGTGAAACGGCGCTTTTGGGCTCGGGAAACAAGCACTGAGTGGTGGGATCACATCATCATGCAAGTCTGGGATGAGGAGCAGTGGCTGCAGAACTTTCTGATTTGAAAAGCCACTTTCATGGGACTGTGTGAGGAGCTCACCCCCACCCTGCGGCCCAAGCACACGAGATTAAGAGCTGCCGTGCCGGTGGAGAAGCAGGTGGCTATTGCAGTCTGGAAGCTGGCAACTCCAGACAGCTACCGATTGGTCGCTAACCAGTTTGGAGTGGGAAAGCCGACCGTTGGAATTGTGTTGATGCAAGTTTGCAGGGCCATTAATCGCATCCTGCTCAGAAGAACCATGACTCTGGGTAACATGCAGGACATTGTGGCTGGCTTTGCACAAATGGGTTTCCCTAACTGCAGAGGGCCGATAGATGGAACCAATATTCCAATTCTGGCACCAGCCCACCTAGCCTCCGAGTACGTTAATTGGAAGGGCTATTTCTCTATGGTTCCTCAGGCACTTGTGGAGCACCGTGGGCATTTCATTGACATTAACACGGGCTGGCCCAGAAAGGTGCATGACACGCACATCTTTCAGAACACTGGCCTGTTCAGGAAGCTGCAAGCCGGGACTTTTTCCCCAGACCAGAAGATCACCGTAGGGGAAGTCAAAATGCCCATTGTGATCCTTGGAGACCTCATTTACCCTTTAATGCCGTGGCTCATGAAACCCTAGACAGGGAGCCTTGACAGCAGCAAAGAGTGGTACAACAACAGGCTGAGCCGGTGCAGAATGACTGGGGAGTGTGCTTTTGGTCATTTAAAAGGCTGCTGGCACTCTCTGTATGGGAAGTTGGACCTGGCCGATAACAGCATCCCTGCTGTTATATCCACGTGCTGTACCCTTCATAACATTTGTGAAGGGACGGGTGAAAGATTCACTCAGGCATGGAACTCGGAGGTTCAACACCTGGAGGCTGAATTTGAACAGCCAGAGAGAAGGGCTATTAGAGGGGCCCAGTGCAGGGCTGCAAGGATTAGGGATGCCTTGAGGGAGCAGTTTGAGACTGAAAGCCACCAGTAATGTCTGGTGCCCTGCATGGGAGTGAAGTGCAGTGGTTCCAATGTTAGTAGAAATCTGTGTTTGCTACGTATGATACACTGACTTGCAGTGCCTGTTGCTTTCCTGGGCTATGGTATCTGTTAGATTGTGCAATAATGAAGAATATTTTCAAAGCAAAAATCCATTTAATTAAAAGAAAATGCATTTATTGAAAAGAAACACAACTGCTTGGGAAGCAGAAAGGGCAAGGGGGTGGAGTTGGGAATGGTACAATCACAGATTTGCGTATGTCCTGTTATCATACTCAGCCTTCCTGTCTGGAGTGCTATGCAATGAGTGCAGCACTTCAGGATGGCTATACTGCATGGTGATGGGGGTTGAGTGCAGTGGGTAAGGGTCGTAGTTTTCAGGGCTGGGTGGTGAAGCTACAGGTGTTGGAGGCAGCTGATGGCGGTAAGAACCCAGATGTTGGGGAAAGTGGGTTGGAGGTGACATGGGGGCACAAGGGAAAGAGTTTTGGCACAAGGGCTGCAGAGGCGGGTAGTGCTCTGCCTGCATGGCTATGAGTGCCTGGATTGAGTCTGCTTGGTGCTCCATGATGCTTATTAGCCGCTCCGTACTTTGGTGCTGGCAATCCGCATTCTGCTGGCGGACCCTCCTTTCACTCTTCCACCACTCCTGCACGTTTTGATTTTCATTAAGGGAGTGCTGCATGACTTCGTGCAGCATGTCCTCTTTGCTTCTATGTGGCCTCTTCCTGGTTCTTTGTAGCCTCTTGGCCGGTGATAACATGGATGGCTGAGATCTCAAGGTTGCATCTGTAAAGGCAAAATGGAACACTTAACAGAGGCAGCATTGTTCACACCAGACAGAGCAATGATTCCCCCCATACTTAAGGAGGGCAAGCACAGTCTACACAATCGCATAATTTGCCTGTCCCAAAGCAAGTGCACATAACCACTGGGAGCCCCAAAATGGTGAGTAAGCACAGGGTCACGGGGGACTGATTCTTTCATGGCTGTACTGTCCTCTGTGGGTTTCTGTGCCTTGGGGAGAGCCAACAGCTGCAGGGGGCCCCTATACTGGACACCGTCCCCACATTTTCCACAGGAGATCATCCTGGAAGATATCTCGCTGCTGAGCATGACCTGGAAAGCAAGGGAGGGTCTTCTACTACAATGTGGCTTCCACTCTGGCCCATATGCAGCTTGCCTCTGTGGAGCAGTGGTCCCCCCGCCCCTCATGGCACAGTGGCGTGGACGTGTTAGCCTGACTGGGACAAGGACCACAGTGACTCTCCCATGAAACCTGCACAATCACATTGCCTAAGTTCCGGATGAGACCTTTGAAGAAATCACTGAGGCCGATTACCATGATGTGAGAGAGCACATCAACCCCCTATTCCACATCTAGGCATGCATGCAGCCCTAACCCTCCTTCTGCCAAGAGCCTGCACCGAATAACTTCCTTGCCCAAAATAAAAGTCGTTTACCGGGAACCGCCTCTGGTATTTTTCCTTCGCCAAGCACCAGCCACCGTGACTGGCTACCTTCCTCCTGGCTTGACAGCAGCTCCTGGCTGCATGCATCTAGGGATTCCAGGGTGTCTTCCTCCACCTCAGCACCCTCACTCCCACTGTGCTCCTCCTCCTCCCGTCTTGTTGAACTGGGCTCTGAAGTGTCCATGGTGGTACTCGGAGTGGAGGTGGGGTCGCCCCCAAGTATCGCGTCCAGCTCTTTGTAGAAATGGCAGGTTGCGGGGGGCAGCACTGGAGTGGCTGTTTGCCTCGCTGGCTTTGCGGTAGGCACTCTGCATGTCCTTCACTTTAATCCTGCACTGCAGTGCGTCCTGGTCATGGCCCCTTTCCATCATGTCCCTTGATATCTGCCGGAAGGTATCGTAATTTCTAGGGCTGGAGCACAGCTCAAACTGGACAGCTTCCTCCCCCCAAACACTGGTGCGGTCCAGCACCTCACCATTGCTCCATACTGGGGTTTGCCTGGCACGTGGAGGCATGGTCACCTGGAAAGATTTGCTGAAAGCACTCCATGCCTGGCTGAGCAAACAGGAAGGGGATTTTCAAAATTCCCAGCGAATTTAAAGGGCAGATCTGACGGTTGGTCACCCGAGGGCAGGGCAGTAGAGTTCAAAGTGATGACCAGAGTGGCTAGAACAGGCATTGTGGGACACTTCTGGAGGCCGATCAGAGCGCATTGACAGACCAGCGCAGCCACACTGGCGCTGCGGTGCTCCAGCAGGGGTGCATCAAATGTTATTCCACTCAGCAAGGTGGAGTACCAGGAGCGCTCTAGCCGCTGAGTCAGAGCACTCTATGTGCCTTGCCAGTGTGGACGCGTCGTGAGTTAGAGCACACTGGGCTGTTTTAATGCTCTCTAACTTGCAGGTGTAGCCATGCCCTTAGTTGCCTATCTCCACTTGGGTTTCACAGCCACAAATCCTCTTAGGCAGCAAACCCATGTCAGCCCTTTCTCACAAAAAAGAGAGGAGATAGTAGCTGTCCATTTATACCTAGTCATCCAGTAGTTAAAGAACTTGGGATGAGGGAGACCTGGGTTCAAATCTCTGCTCTGTTTGATTTGGTGCAGTGACTTGAACTTAGCTCTTCTATATCCCAACTGAGTAATGTAACATAACCTCCAGGCTATGGGCTACTCCAGGGTGGAAAGCTTTCCTCTTGGAGCAGGTCCCCTTTTTTATAAGTAATTAAAGATGCATTGGACCAGAGAGCAAGAGCTTGACTCTGTCGTCCAGTGGTTAGGATATTCATGTGGGATGTGAGAAATCCAGGATCAAGTTGCTGCTCTAATTCATATTTAATTATTTTTACAACTCCATTTAAATCAGTGAAGTTACACTGGCACAAAACTGTGAAACTGAGTGGAGAATCAGGCCCTCTGCCTGTACTAGACAGGCTATCTGAACCATTAAAATAATTAATGGGATGCTGGAAAACAATGAACTTTATGAAACATTGGACCAGAGCTTAGTAGCTTTGAAATACTTTGTGTAGTATGTAACTTCACTTCCTAAAGTAACAATTATAGTGCAATATTTATAAAGTTGCAGCAAGAAACTCCTATTGTATATAATAAAACTTAATTGTTATTGTATGCAGTTATTTGGATTTATTCAGGTACCTAAATAATGGATATCCTGTGCAATTATACACTAATTCCTAATGTCACTAGTTAATAGAAATATGTACTGTATATTTAGGCTTGGAAGGATTGGATTTTTATAGCTAAATGTTGGTAAACTTGAATTTCACTGAACACACACAAACCAATGAAAAATATTTCCATTGATGATAACTGAAATTTATTGACAGGCAAAGAAAGAAAAATGTTCTTCAGAACTTACTGAGTTTAATGCATTGTTTATGTTGACATGATGTTGACAATTTGTGTGCTAAAGGTTATAAAGATTTAACTTCTTATAAATCTCAGTGTCTACTGTCATTACATAATTATTGTCTGACACTCATATCGTCTCACCCTCCATAATTTCCTGCAACTGTGAAAATGTAAATCAAATACACATTTTAAAATGCTTAAAATAAACATTGCTATTATCCATCTAAATTTTATATATATATAAATGAATTCTGCCAAGCCTGTGTAGCTGAGTAAAAGTAAAGCTTCTGGAAGGGTCAGTGATCTCAAAACCCACAATCTGACTTGCTATTAAACAACATCTGGAGGTCAGCACAACTTGTCTATGATTAGAGAGAAGCCGGTGTTTGGCACTGTATTTTGTGCTTTGAAAGTGTAACACTACTAATCCATAACTTTATGAAACTGCATGCTGACTGCATATTATATTAATATCAGTTAATAGGGAATTAGTGCCACCTAATGTAAAAATGAACCCATGTGTCTCTGCTACTGTAAAGGAAGATTTTTTTTCCTGCATCTCTTGCATTTGCAATTGTCATAAATATAAAGGGAAGGGTAAACCCCTTTGAAATCCCTCCTGGCCAGGGGAAAGCTCCTCTCACCTGTAAAGGGTTAAGAAGCTAAAGGTAACCTCGCTGGCACCTGACCAAAATGACCAATGAGGAGACAAGATACTTTCAAAAGCTGGGAGGAGGGAGAGAAACAAAGGGTTTGTGTGTCTGTCTGTAGTCGTCTTGGCCGGGGACAGAACAGGAATGGAGTCTTAGAACTTTTAGTAAGTAATCTAGCTAGGTATGTGTTAGATTATGATTTCTTTAAATGGCTGAGAAAAGAATTGTGCTGAATAGAATAACTATTTCTGTCTGTGTATCTTTTTTGTAACTTAAGGTTTTGCCTAGAGGGGTTCTCTATGTTTTTGAATCTAATTACCCTGTAAGATATATACCATCCTGATTTTACAGGGGGGATTTCTTTATTTCTATTTACTTCTATTTTTTATTAAAAGTCTTCTTGTAAAACACTGAATGCTTTTTCATTGTTCTCAGATCCAAGGGTTTGGGTTTGTGGTCACCTATGCAAATTGGTGAGGCTTTTTATCCAACATTTCCCAGGAAAGGGGGGGTGCAAGTGTTGGGAGGATTGTTCATTGTTCTTAAGATCCAAGGGTCTGGGTCTGTAGTCACCTAGACAAATTGGTGAGGCTTTTTACCAAACCTTGTCCAGGAAGTGGGGTGCAAGGTTTTGGGAAGTATTTTGGGGGGAAGGACGCGTCCAAACAGCTCTTCCCCAGTAACCAGTATTAGTTTGGTGGTGGTAGCGGCCATTCCAAGGATAACGGGGGTAATATTTTGTACCTTGGGGAAGTTTTGACCTAAGCTGGTAAAGATAAGCTTAGGAGGTTTTTCATGCAGGTCCCCACATCTGTACCCTAGAGTTCAGAGTGGGGGAGGAACCTTGACATGGTGGCACAGTGGTGGGATTAACCTGAAATCATTTTGAGATCCAGTTGAGATTTTTTGAACTAGAAATACAGATTTTAAAAAGGAATTTTTAGGAAGTCCAGAAGGCAGCTTTGAAACTGAAAGCAGCTTGGTTTCTCTCTGCTTTGTGGCCAAGCAGAGACAAAAGGGGATTATCTTGTGAATTGCAGGTTTTCTTGCCTGGAGGCAGGGTACTTAACTCCTGCAGGGAAATTCACAGTCTTCCAACCCAGAGGTTTTTTTTTTTCTTTTCTTCCTAAAAGTAAATAGGGGGTGTGTGCTCTACCCATTTGCCTGGAGACAAAAGTGGCAGGGTTTTTTTTTAGGATTTTGATTTTTTTTTTTTTGTTTTACAAGGAGCACAGGTTTGAAAAGAAATTTTTTTTTTCTTTGGGCTGGGTAAGCAGTTTTCCAAGTAGTTGGAGGTTTTTTGCTTTAATTTGGGCCCAGAGCAGAGACAAGGGAATTGTCTTTTTCTGTAGGCTGACAATCACTATCAGAGAATAGGTATTCTATTCCAGCACAGCAAAATTTTACAGCCAAGTTTTGTTTGTTTATTTCTAAACCTCGGGTGTAAAGTTAGTTAAAAACAGAGAGGTTAGAATGGCCAAATCCTCAGCTCGACTACAGCTGGAATTAGCCAAATTGCAGGCTGAGGAAAAACAAAGGGAACATGAAAGACAGATAGAACTCATGCGGCTGGAGAAGGAGGTACAGGAGGCTGCCCACAAGAGGGAAATGGAGGCAAGGAAGCATGTGGAGGAGATGGAGAGGATAAAGGCCCAGCAGAATATACCAACAAACCCTAGCAATCCTTCTCCAGGTACCACTTCCCATCCCAGAAAGTTCCCCACCTACAAGGCAGGTGATGATACTGAGGCCTTCTTAGAAAACTTCGAAAGGGCCTGCCTTGGGTACAACATCTCTACTGACCAATACATGGTAGAGCTGAGGCCGCAGCTCAGTGGACCCTTAGCTGAGGTGGCAGCTGAAATGCCTAAAGAACACATGAACAAGTATGAACTGTTTAAATCCAAGGCGAGAGTCAGAATGGGGATAACACCCGAGCAGTCTCGTCGGAGGTTCAGAGCCCTAAGGTGGAAACCAGACATGTCATTTACCCGACATGCCTACCACATTGTAAAACATTGGGATGCCTGGATATCAGGAGCAAGTGTTGAATCTCCAGTAAATTTGCCCTTCCTAATGCAAATGGAACAATTCTTAGAGGGTGTTCCTGAGGAAATAGAAAGATACATCCTAGATGGGAAACCCAAAACTGTAATTGAGGCAGGAGAGATTGGAGCCAGATGGGTGGAGGTGGCAGAGAAGAAGAAAACTGGTCGCAGTTGGAGCGGAGACCAGAAGGGACCACCCCAGACCACACCCTATTACCGGGGGCCGCCCAAAGCCCCACCTACCTCCCAAAGAACCCTCCAGACCCCTTATCGTCCCACCACCCCGTTCTCCAGCAACCCACCTCGCCCCGGTGACCCGTCAGCTGGACGATGTTTTAAATGTAACGAGCTGGGGCGTGTAAAGGCCAACTGCCCCAAGAACCCCAACAGGTTACAGTTCATTGCACCGGAATCACACCAGAGGTCCACAGGCCCAGATACCTCCCAGATACCCTTGGAGCGGAGGGAAACTGTGAGTGTGGGTGGGAAGAAGGTCACCGCGTGGAGGGACACCGGAGCACAAGTGTCAGCTATCCATGCTTCCTTAGTGGACCCCAATTTAATCAACCCAGAGATCCAAGTGACGATTCAACCCTTCAAGTCCAACTCTTTCAATTTGCCTACAGCCAAGTTGCCTGTCCAGTACAAGGGCTGGTCAGGAATGTGGACTTTTGCAGTCTATGATGATTATCCCATCTCCATGCTGTTGGGGGAAGACTTGGCCAATCATGTGAAGCAGGCCAAGAGGGTGGGAATGGTCACCCGCAACCAGGCTAAACAAGCCGTGAGGCCTAGCTCTGTTCCGGAAACTTCTATCAGGACCCAGTCAGAGGTGATGGACCTGGACCCCAGGCCAATGTCTGCAACAGCAGTAGTGGATCCAGTCCCAGAGACCCAGACGGAACCAGTCCCAGAACCGGAACCAGCCAAACAACCAACACCAGACCCCGTGCCAGCACTGAATCCAGTACTTGCAACCTCAACACCAGAGGGCCCCACCGAACCTGAACTGGCAGCAGCCGATAACCCTACACAAGAGGCTCAGCCGGAGCCTGAATCCCAACATAGTGCACCAGCGGAGAGCGGTTCACAGTCAACAGAAACAGCTCCATCCCCTATATCGCTTCCAGAGGGACCAAGCCTATGTCCCCAATCCAATGAGGAACTGATGTCTCCAGCATCAAGGGAACAGTTCCAGACCGAACAGGAAGCAGATGAAAGCCTCCAGAGAGCTTGGACGGCGGCACGGAGCAACCCACCGCCTCTCAGCTCTTCTAATCGATCCAGGTTTGTTGTAGAAAGAGGACTTTTATACAAGGAAACTCTTTCTGGGGGACACCAGGAAGACTGGCATCCTCAGAGACAGTTGGTAGTTCCAACTAAATACCGGGCCAAGCTCTTGAGCTTAGCCCATGATCACCCTAGTGGCCATGCTGGGGTGAACAGGACCAAAGACCGTTTGGGGGGGTCATTCCACTGGGAGGGAATGGGCAAGGATGTTTCTACCTATGTCCAGTCTTGTGAGGTGTGCCAAAGAGTGGGAAAACCCCAAGACCAGGTCAAAGCTCCTCTCCAGCCACTCCCCATCATTGAAGTTCCATTTCAGCGAGTAGCTGTGGATATTCTGGGTCCTTTTCCGAAAAAGACACCCAGAGGAAAGCAGTACATACTGACTTTCATGGATTTTGCCACCCGATGGCCGGAAGCAGTAGCTCTAAGCAACACCAGGGCTAAAAGTGTGTGCCAGGCACTAGCAGACATTTTTGCCAGGGTAGGTTGGCCCTCCGACATCCTCACAGATGCAGGGACTAATTTCCTGGCAGGAACTATGAAAAACCTTTGGGAAGCTCATGGGGTAAATCACTTGGTTGCCACTCCTTACCATCATCAAACAAATGGCATGGTGGAGAAGTTAATGGATCTTTGGGGGCCATGATACGTAAATTCGTAAATGAGCACTCCAATGATTGGGACCTAGTATTGCAGCAGTTGCTCTTTGCCTACAGAGCTGTACCACATCCCAGTTTAGGGTTTTCTCCATTTGAACTTGTATATGGCCGTGAGGTTAAGGGGCCATTGCAGTTGGTGAAGCAGCAATGGGAGGGATTTACACCTTCTCCAGGAACTAACATTCTGGACTTTGTAACCAACCTACAAAACACCCTCCGAACCTCTTTAGCCCTTGCTAGAGAAAACTTACAGGATGCTCAAAAAGAGCAAAAAGCCTGGTATGATAAACATGCCAGAGAGCGTTCCTTCAAAGTAGGAGACCAGGTCATGGTCTTAAAGGCGCTCCAGGCCCATAAAATGGAAGCATCGTGGGAAGGGCCATTCGTGGTCCAGGAGCGCCTGGGAGCTGTTAATTATCTCATAGCATTCCCCACCTCCAACCGAAAGCCTAAGGTGTATCATATTAATTCTCTAAAGCCCTTTTATTCCAGAGAATTAAAGGTTTGTCAGTTTACAGCCCAGGGAGGAGACGACGCTGAGTGGCCTGAAGGTGTCTACTACGAAGGGAAATGTGCTGGTGGTGTGGAAGAGGTGAACCTCTCCATGACCCTTGGGCGTATGCAGCGACAGCAGATCCAGGAGCTGTGCACTAGCTACGCGCCAACGTTCTCAGCCACCCCAGGACTGACTGAACGGGCATACCACTCCATTGACACAGGTAATGCTCACCCAATTAGGGTCCAACCTTACCGGGTGTCTCCTCAAGCTAAAACTGCTATAGAACGGGAGATCCAGGATATGTTACAGATGGGTGTAATCCGCCCCTCTGAAAGTGCATGGGCATCTCCAGTGGTTCTAGTTCCCAAACCAGATGGGGAAATACGTTTTTGCGTGGACTACCGTAAGCTAAATGCTGTAACTCGCCCAGACAACTATCCCATGCCACGCACAGATGAACTATTAGAGAAACTGGGAAGGGCCCAGTTCATCTCTACCTTGGACTTAACCAAGGGGTACTGGCAGGTACCGCTAGATGAATCTGCCAAGGAAAGGTCAGCCTTCATCACACATCTCGGGCTGTATGAATTTAATGTACTCCCTTTCGGGCTGCGAAATGCACCCGCCACTTTCCAAAGACTTGTAGATGGTCTCCTAGCGGGATTAGGAGAATATGCAGTCGCCTACCTTGACGATGTGGCCATATTTTCGGATTCCTGGGCAGACCACCTGGAACATCTACAAAAAGTCCTTGAGTGCATAAGGGAGGCAGGACTAACTGTTAAGGCTAAGAAGTGTCAAATAGGCCTAAACAGAGTGACTTACCTTGGACACCAGGTGGGTCAAGGAACTATCAGCCCCCTACAGGCCAAAGTGGATGCTATCCAAAAGTGGCCTGTCCCAAAGTCAAAGAAACAGGTTCAATCCTTCTTAGGCTTGGCCGGTTATTACAGACGATTTGTACCGCACTACAGCCAAATCGCTGCCCCACTGACAGACCTAACCAAAAAGAAACAGCCAAATGCTGTTCAGTGGACCGGAAAGTGTCAGAAGGCCTTTAACAAGCTTAAAGCGACACTCATGTCTGACCCTGTACTAAGGGCCCCAGACTTTGACAAACCGTTCCTAGTAACCACAGATGCATCCGAGCGTGGTGTGGGAGCAGTTTTAATGCAGAAAGGACCTGATCAAGAATTCCACCCTGTAGTGTTTCTCAGCAAAAAACTGTCTGAGAGGGAAAGCAACTGGTCAGTCACTGAAAAAGAATGTTATGCCATTGTCTACGCTCTGGAAAAGCTACGCCCATATGTTTGGGGACGGCGTTTCCACCTGCAAACCGACCATGCTGCACTAAAGTGGCTTCACACCGTCAAAGAAACTAACAGAAAACTTCTTCGGTGGAGTTTAGCTCTCCAAGATTTTGATTTCGACATCCAACACATCTCAGGAGCTTCTAACAAAGTGGCTGATGCACTCTCCCGTGAAAGTTTCCCAGAATCAACTGGTTAAAATCGTCCTTGAGATGTGGAAAATATTGTTAGTCTTTATGTACTTGGTAGTATATTTAGAGATGCATGTGTCTTATTAACTCTGTTTTCCTAGAGCTCCAGGAAGAAATCCCAGCCAGTGTTTCACCCTAGCTGAGATTTGGGGGGCGTGTCATAAATATAAAGGGAAGGGTAAACCCCTTTGAAATCCCTCCTGGCCAGGGGAAAGCTCCTCTCACCTGTAAAGGGTTAAGAAGCTAAAGGTAACCTCGCTGGCACCTGACCAAAATGACCAATGAGGAGACAAGATACTTTCAAAAGCTGGGAGGAGGGAGAGAAACAAAGGGTTTGTGTGTCTGTCTGTAGTCGTCTTGGCCGGGGACAGAACAGGAATGGAGTCTTAGAACTTTTAGTAAGTAATCTAGCTAGGTATGTGTTAGATTATGATTTCTTTAAATGGCTGAGAAAAGAATTGTGCTGAATAGAATAACTATTTCTGTCTGTGTATCTTTTTTGTAACTTAAGGTTTTGCCTAGAGGGGTTCTCTATGTTTTTGAATCTAATTACCCTGTAAGATATATACCATCCTGATTTTACAGGGGGGATTTCTTTATTTCTATTTACTTCTATTTTTTATTAAAAGTCTTCTTGTAAAACACTGAATGCTTTTTCATTGTTCTCAGATCCAAGGGTTTGGGTTTGTGGTCACCTATGCAAATTGGTGAGGCTTTTTATCCAACATTTCCCAGGAAAGGGGGGGTGCAAGTGTTGGGAGGATTGTTCATTGTTCTTAAGATCCAAGGGTCTGGGTCTGTAGTCACCTAGACAAATTGGTGAGGCTTTTTACCAAACCTTGTCCAGGAAGTGGGGTGCAAGGTTTTGGGAAGTATTTTGGGGGGAAGGACGCGTCCAAACAGCTCTTCCCCAGTAACCAGTATTAGTTTGGTGGTGGTAGCGGCCATTCCAAGGATAACGGGGGTAATATTTTGTACCTTGGGGAAGTTTTGACCTAAGTTGGTAAAGATAAGCTTAGGAGGTTTTTCATGCAGGTCCCCACATCTGTACCCTAGAGTTCAGAGTGGGGGAGGAACCTTGACAGCAATAGGCACTAATGGAATAAAAAAACCCATGGAGCGTGGCACTAGTAAATATTTTACATAAACTGTACATCTAATTAGCAACAGATAATATGCTGTTTTATTCTAACAGAGAAATCAACCATTTCAGAATGCACTAAAGGATCAATGTGCTATAATGAAATCCTTCTCTGCCAAACTACTGTATGCACTGCTATTATTTTGGCCCTGATCCTGCAAACCATTACATAAATGCTTAAATTTACTCATGTGAGTAGAGTTGAGACTATGTGTATATATTACCAGAATCAGGTCCTTTATGTATAATTTTGCTCCTTTCCTAGAGCCACAACTCTGAATCCCAAAGTCCAATAAATATCGGCAGCTATTTAAAAAAAAAATTACAGCAGAAATCTAATCCTGTAATAAAATCAGTAATAAAGATGATGACTAATGCAATAGGGCCCTTGTTCCCCAGGAAGTGTCAACTGGATGTTCTCTACCTGAATCCAGTTCCACCCCAAAAAATGAAAAAGCAGCTGAACTACGCTAATCTTTAAAAATTCTCCATCCATTTCTGTCCCTCCCACATTCCTGGATCCTTTATTCATTGTCAATACTCTCTTGTGCTTCTTTTAACCATTGTTAAGTTTTTCTCTTATGGGTAATTCGGTGTATATGCTTTGCTTAAACATTCTTAACTGTATTTGAATTATGAAGCTGGCAGTAGGGAGAAACCCATATGCTTTCATGGAAGGCAGTGTTGCCAGTGGCTACGGTGGGATCAGAATTTCGTCCTGAATGTAGGCAAAGGTATATGTACTGGGAAGATATGGCACATGTGTACATGACTACATATATAACAAATGAACAACTGATATTAGGATAAATTCACTTGCTGAGCTGTAGTATCTTAAATCTCATTGCTCAATGAAACTGACAAGCATTCACCCTAATGTACCTGAATTATTGCTAACGCTACAATGACTCGTAGAACATGTACTGCAATATCTGGGGTGATTTAAGCAAGAAATAGTGGTGAATGAGGAATGTAGTTTTAGGCCCCAGTTTAGAGAACTTATTAGTGCATATTTAATTTTAAGCACATGCTTAACTGCTTTGCTGAACTGGCTTAGCTGTACTTTATATCTTCCCACTTTTTTTTATAATGCCAAAATACACTCTAAGCATACTCGACTCTAGATTTGGTATTTTAGGGAAGGTACATTTAAATTGACATTACATTAACCATTAATCATTAATCATTTTAAACATTAATCATTTTAAACTACTGTGGCCCCTTAAATGTTTGAACTGGAATATATTTAAATGTTTGTAAAGAAAAGGGTTGTTGTTTGGATTTTTGTTCTATTTTTTTTCCCCCATTTAAAAAAAAAAACCCTGAAAAAAATGTCATTGTATGGCAGTTTTAAAAAGTCATAATGGACTATCAATTAATGATATTATTGATGGTTTTGAACACACACACACACACACACACACACCAATCCTATAATTACATTTATGTGGGCAGGGTTTCACCCATGTAGATCCAACTGCAGAATTGGGGCCATATCTTATATCCAATTAAAAAAAAAAGTTCCTTCTCATATTTTCTGCCATTATCAGGAATTATAGTGAATCACTGGTATACAGTGTTTAAAATAACCACAACAAATAGTTTCAAGAAAATTTCATACTTTTCGACCCAAGTGGCTAAGTCAAATTTCAGGACTCCAGGCTGTTCCAGTTGGAAGACTTAATTGGTGGAGTCTGGTATTTACTTGATACAATTTTGTTTATTTACAAGGAATGTACAAAGTTCTGTTTTTCCAAACACAGGAGGAAGCAAGAACAAAAGGAGCAATACCTGAGCTTACAGACCCAAGCCTCTTTAGCCAACAGATCCAAAAATCTCTCTCTCTAGCTTTTACCAGGATCACATTGTGCTGACAGGCTTCTGCTTGGCTTTCTTGCATTTTGCCTCTGCCTCTCTGTCTCTTCTTGTCTATTATTTTTGAGTGTGTTCTCTCCCTCTCTCTCACACACCTGGCACAATATGTATTGGAAGTCTCTGCCCATTTGGTGTTAGTTTCTGGGCAGATTGTACAAGGCCTTGTTTCAGGTGTGGTCCCTTAACTGTCTCTAACAGCTATCTTCAATGAAGGGCATGTTCACATGTCATTTTGAATAAGCTTTTAACTTAAACCATAACAAGGTTTCACCCAGCTCATAACAATATTACAAAATTGTAATAATTTATGAAATTTCCAGTTCTGACTAGGGAAGTAAAACCAGTAAAAAAAAAATCCTACTTTCATAGAAAAGCAGGGAGCAGGTTGCTTTCATTCTTCCATTAGTCTAAAAATTGTTATGAATTGCATCTCTCTTCAGACATGCGAGGGCTCCTCCGTCAAGTGGTCATCTGTTCAGGAAATTCAGCTGCTTCCCTAGGTTTTCCTGCTCTTCCTCCTTATTTTCCTACTGCCATTTTGATTTTAATTAAAGACTAAATGCTAGGGATGGTCAAACTTACTGGCCCTCTGAGCCGCATATGACAATTTTCAGAAGTTCAAGAGCCACCCACTCCTGCTGAAGCCCCAAGTCCCAGCAGCTGTGCCCCGCAAGTCTGAAGCCCTGAGACACTCCTTCCCCTTCCCCCCCACGCCACCAGACAGAAGCTCCCCACCACCCCACGGCAAGGCAGATGTCCTGAGCTTCCCCCCCCCAATCTGGTAGGTGGAGAATGGGGGTGGGGGGGCTCCATGAGCCACATTTTAACGGTAAAAGCCGAATGTGGCTCGCGAGCCACTTTGGCCACCCTTGCTATAGGACAAGTACCTCCTCACACCTAGACAAATACTGATGAACTGAGGAATAAAAAGTCATGTTCTCAGGAGGCTTAATTTAAAGCCACGAGTTGGGACTTTGCTGAATTTGTGCCTCAGTTTAAGGATCTCGGAGAATGGAATTCCCATGAGTGGCAGGTGCCCCGCCCTTCCTTTTCTCCCCTCAGGATATGAAGAATTTGGGTAGGACCTTGTTTTATGAATGTTAATTTGATAATATTGCATGGGTGGGCGGTGGGAATCTATCCTTAAGATGGGGTCTGCCTAGGTTCACAGACTCCTGAGAATCAGAACACTTTAAAAAACTACATAAACCTGGCTATAGTGGGAGGGTGAGTCACCATACACTGTGGATGAAACACACAAATAAAATAAAATAAATGCGTCCTCTATATCATCATATGCTTTAATGGAATTTTTTGATCTTTGCTAACTCTTACAGCTTCCCCATTTCATTAGTAGCAATCTTCCCCCTCCCCCCCCGAAGTTATGCATTTATAAATGACCATTGGAAAGGAGTTTTTAGGCTTTTGTTCAGTCAATCAAGTATTTTCACCTTTTTGAAAAAATGCAAAGACTGGCCAGGAAGATTATTTTTAAATGAGAAGGGACAACTGAATAACCTTAATTACTAGAGTAATACATAGATTGCACCAGACCCTGCAACAAAAGAGTAACAAATAGCATCATGAAACGGTAAAGATTAAGGTGGGAGATTAAACCACCTCCCCCCACCAAGGCCCAATTCCCTCTATCAAAGCCAAAAAGCAGAGATTCCTGCACTATGCTAGTATGATAGCATGTGTTGACAAATCCAATTAGTACACATTCAGCCATATCCTATTGCCTTTGTTCTGTTGTGACTTTTATGGTGAAGAAAAAAAAACATAAAGGATATTTATTTTTAAGTCTGAGGTTCTCTGTTGGATTGTAGAGATCAGTGAGAAAGTGCACAAAGCCAAACCAATCATCCCAGTTTTGGCTGGCTGTGATCTTTTCCCAGAGCAGGAACAATGAATGCTTTCCTAGCAAGATGGTTCTCCTGTGTTCAGAATCTTTTCTTTAAAAATAGCCTTTTTAAGTGAGAGAGGAAAAATATTTTTCTGGTTCAAATATACTGGAAGTTGTATATTATGCCAGAAAACAACATTTCCTCTGTCATGCTCTTTAGCTCAAAGTATAAACAATGGGTGAAATTCTGTTGTACTATTAAACACCATTTTGAGATGTAAGAGGCAATTAAAGTTGCTTTTCTTATTGAAGGGAGAGTGGGCTTCTGCACAGGGGTGATTGCACCCACTATGAACTACCTGCCACACACACACTAAGTATCAATCAACACATTCAATGCTGCTGGAAAACTTTATTTTCTGCACCTAACATCTGAATGAATCAATTTGTTGCTTACCTTTTGGGGGATTGCACATTTATCAGGAAGTACCTCCTTAATGTGCCATAGAAGAATAAGTAATACATGTTATTGAGTATCTGAAAAATAATCAGAGAAATCATATTTCAGGTTTGTTGGGGTTGTTTTCTATGTAACTTACACAAAAACTGACATTAAGGAGAAATGATGTGGAAGAAAAAAGGTCCTAGGTATATACTAAGCATAGATAAAGTAGCTATCACTTTGGCAGCAGCATAATGCAATACACAGCCAGCCAAGAGAGCAAGAATTTGAGCCACTTCATCCCCCAGAGTCACTGGAATTGAGTATGTCAGAAACCCATCAGACTCATCACCCATTGAGCCTGAGGGAAGGTGTGAGCTCTCCTCTTAATTCTTCATTGACCATTGTGGGTGGAGGCTCACCAACCTAGCAGTATTGATAATCTATGGAGGGAAATACATTTGATCTTCCTTTATTGGTAAAGAGAACGTTCTTGTGATGAAGGCTAGATGGGGGGGAGAAAAATTGATAGTATTTTCCGATCACCACCTCCAAGATGGATGGATCCTGTGGGCCAAATCTTCAGTTGCTATAAATCAGTGCTGCTTCATTAAATACAATACAGTCACACTGATTTACACTGGCTGAAAATCTGGGTCTACATGTATGTATATGCCCAGTTATTTATATATTGTGGATGGTGGAATTTCAGCCATATTTCTCCCTCTTAACTTTCCACCCTTGTTAACGCCACATGATGACGTTCTTCTCTCCAGCGAAGAGCGACAGTTATAGTTTTATATTTTCTTTAATTGTGGAGAATATTGAAATATATGTAGTTTCAGTTTTTTTTAACAGAATAAGTGTGGAAAAATCATTTTTCATATCCATAAATTGACACCAGACAAATACAAAAAAAGTGTGAGACTCAGAATTGCTATCATTTTGGATTTTCTCTCAGTCTAAAAAGGATTCTATATTTTTATATAACATTTTATTTATTTATGATTTAATCAACTACAGGTATATTAGAACATAAGATATGGTGAAAAATAATATCACAAGTACATTTATATCCCCTCATGCCTCAAATGATAAAACATATGTCATTTATCTCTTTCAGCACTCTGCAGAAAATACAATTAGCATTGAACTATATTTTTGTTCACCCCTTGATTTTTATCTCATAAGAGTTTGCATGAAAGTATATTATATGCATTCAGATTTCAGAAAAATTCAGTCAAATACTTGATTCCAATATTAACTTCCTACTGTATATTAGGAATTAAGTTGAGAGCTTAATGCAGAAGCTTTCTCATCAGAGCTAGATCTTTAAAGACAAACCTCACAGTGCGATTCATTTCTATTAAATTAGCTATTTGTCCTCCATATTATAATCTTTTCAGAGAAGATATCTAACACAGTTTGAATGCAAATTCAACCCTAGGGAAATAAAACACATTGGGAAACCAATGTAGTCATATTCCAGTTCCATTAATTCCTTCATTTGTAAATCTCAAATTTGTTTCAGTATAGTTTGCAGTATGTTACAGATACTAAGGCTACTGTTATTATACTTTATTATCTTGCTTAATATGTTCTTTTCCTGGGACTGAATGATGCGTTTTTTTCTTCCTTGGGAAATAAGTTCAGAGAAGTGTCGGAGAAAATCTTTTGCACTAAATATCTATATTTATATTTTTTTTACCATGGCCTACAAAAGCCAGCACTAATTCATGTATTCTTGAGAATGAGATAGTATTGATATCAACAATGTGTAGATTTATGGATTAATTCTAAAGCATTTCAAGGTAGTGTTGTAATGTCATAAGAGAAGCTACTTGTAGCATTTCACTGAGGAAAAGGAAAGGGAAGAAAATCATGCAGCTTCAGGCATAATCATTATTGTTTATTTAGGTCCCAATTCAGCAAAGCACTAAAGCACATGTTTAAGTCCATCCTTATTTCGTCTACCACTTAAGCATGCTTAAATACTTTGCTGATTCAGGGGCTTCTGTCATTCCTCCAAAGGTTTATTGTTTCCACTATAGTGAGGGAAACATGATCAGAAACGTTCCTTTACCACCCCTGAGAAAATGGTACAGCAAATGGTCCTTCTGATACAGCCATCTGAGTGCACAATCATCTTCTTCTTCTTCATATGGCTGATGTAAATGTGGAGCAACAACTATAATTTTACATTTAGATGGTTAAGCCAGATAATTGCGTCTGGATTAGTAGAGTGTATTGTTGTAATGCCTCCTTTGTATTTGTGAATCGGGCAGAGTTGGAAATGGTCTGTTCTGGGTGACCCCGGTTGCACACTGAAGAGAGTCTTTAATTTTCCATTTGTGTATCTGCACCTGCCACAGTTTGGGCAGATAGTTTAGTGTTGTCCATGAGCTTCGTGTGGGTGCACAATGAGAATGGAGCAGAGAAACACTCTCTGTGCAGTTGCTAACACTGCCTTCCTCCCTCCACTGCACTACCCTGCACTGGCATTGGAGCAGCCATAGTTATGCCCTATGTATATCTCACTAACTCTTTTCTTGCTCATGTTGGCCAAGCTGACTATACAGCCCACTGTTTGGATATTTCAGAGACCAGGCAAAATGGATTTTCTACATGTGTTTCAACTATTTAGGTGGGGTTTTTTTATTTATTATTAATTATTATTTATTATTAGCAGAGTTTGACCACATTTGTACCAAGGGAAGCATTTTTGAATGAAAAAAATTTGGTCTGACTGTTTGGGGCTGCTTACGAGATCATACCAACACTGTCTGAAATAGGGGCAGATGAAATCCGAGAGAGAGAGAGAGAGAGAAAAAAAAAAACGGTGAAAGGAAATACCTTAAACTGTCAAAATATCTTAACAAAAATCTGCCCCCTTGATCACCTTCAGTGAAACTGGCACCAAACAGAACAAGGAACTGAACATGAGAATTAGGAGAAGTAGGGGTTAGGGAGTAAGAGAGACTCCTAGTAGTTATTCTACTCCATGAAAGGGACTGGAGGATTAAATGAGTTGCGGATGAAGTACCCTGCAGGTCTCAGAGATATGTGACGGAGTACTTAGAATACAGTGAATGCCCTCACCTACAGCTATTAGTACTTAGAGTCAATCGCAAGAATTATTGTTATATTGGTGCTAAAATGTTCTAGCATGAGTTTTGCTAACCTTTGTAAGATGCCTAGCTACGATTATATAATGTGCAATGTAATCTATGTCCAGGAGAAGATATTATTTCCAGGCGAAAGCTGAATTTAGATTCTTAAGTCACTTAGGTGCTTTTGAAAATATTGCCCCTAAATTAATGAGGATTAGATGCTTTTGAAAATGTCTCCTTTGTATTAAGAGGGTGGAAGGAGAACAGAATTGTTACCCTGTGCTCAGACGATTGGTCTGATTTTGAGTATGGAATCTGAAGGAGAAGGAACAGGCACACAATAGTTACACTCTGACATGAGAGAAGTACTCGGTGTGAAAAACAATTGGTGCCTGTGTAAGCCATTGCCAAAATACTTATTACAAAAACGTTCTGACCCTGACTAGTTATTTTACGTGTTCCCATGAAAGTGATAGTTAAGTAACAATTTTTAAGGGTAATTTCTTTTTATTATTATTTATTTGTATTCTTGTAGCACCTAAAGGCCCCAAATGAGGCTGGGGACTAATTATGCTAGGTAATGTCTAAATAATGAGGAAGAGTCTATGCCTCAAAGTGCTTACAGCCTAAATAGGCAAAGCAATGGGAGGGGAAGCAGAGGTACAATGATTTGAAGTGACTTGCCCAAGGTCACATAGCAGGCCAGAAGCGGAACTGGGAACATAACCCAGGTCTCCCAAACTCCTAATTCAGTGTCCGCTCCATGAGGCAAATTCTGCCTTTCACCAAGTTTATAGACTATGTCTTTACTATACATTCATTTAGCTGGAGATGAGGTGGTCTTAAATTATGGAACTCATATACTAATTATACTAATACATAAAAATACCCAGCCAAAGCCTAAATACGTCATTTGCCAGGGGAACAAATCATTTTGGCAAAATTCCCCAATTCCCACAATATTTTTACCCCACCAAAGCTTTTAGAAAATACTTATCACTATGGTGTCTAAACACTGCTTAAATAGCTGCAGAAGTAGCAATTTTGAAGATGAGTCCATAAGACAAGAAGCACTGGAAATTCAGAAGCTTTGGGGGAATTTGTCTGAGGTGGATTTCATTCAAGATGACGTCAACCACCAGTTCAATAATGGTTTCAGCAATCATAAACATGATCTACCAATGATGCTCAGAATATGAAATACACAAACATTTCCAGAAGAGATAGTATGTTCAAGGGATAGTCAAAATATTATATAGCAAAACATCTAAATGGAAATGTCCCAAACGTTATTCACCTACAGACACCATGAATATGTAACCAGCTCCCTTATTTCAATTCAGTGACTTAATTTCAGATAGCAGATTTGTTTAAATTGAGCCAATCCATGATTTTAGCAATTTCGGCTATAAATCACAGGGCATGATCATTTGTCTGATGATGATTCAGAGCATTTCCTCCAAATAAACATTAACCCTCTTCCATGGATTCATCCTCCTCCTCTTTTCTTATACTTTTTGGTTAGACAGAAAGCTGAAGTCTTCCTAGCTTTACTGTGGTACAACAGGGTGACGCAAATATTTAACCCTCTCTAAGTGCCAACGGGTACATCCCACTCAGAGGCCCACATGTTATATATCTTATGGTCCTCATATTCCATTCAAAAGAATGGTTCCTAACAAATTCTACTTGGATTTCAAATGTGCCGTACGAACAGCACCCAATGAGTTAATTTTCTAATGTGTATGAGAATACCAGTGAACAACAAAAATCTAAGACAGGCCTGGGCACCACACTCATTACTATTTTAGTGTATTATGTGTATTACCACAGTGCCTAGCAACTCTAGGTCATGGGCCAGGGTCCCATTGCACTAGGCATGGTACAAACAGAACAAGCAGGCAGTGGTCTCAGCACACCAAAAGCCTAACTGTTGTCAGGGAGGAGATGACTGCAAAGCCCTGTCCAAGCCTGAAACCCATATCTTGAGCTCCCGGGAGCAGGGGTGGGCATCTCCCTGTGTCCAGCAACTGGTTAGAGCTACAGCCTACAGTGTTACTGCATTAGAAAGGGCTTGGGGAAACCCCTCATCACAGGAGGGGCAACATCCCCCCAAGCAGACCCTCACATATACCAATCTAGGCTTTCCTAAGCCCCCCACTTCTCTGTACATGGCACCTCCAGGTTGAAACCCAACATTCCCCCCACTGAAAATATAATGGTTATATTGAACGGGATAAATGCTGGTCTGCTATGCCAATGGGCATTCTGCATTGTGGCCAATAGAATTATTACAGATTTGCAATAGCGAAGCTGAGAGCAGAATTTGGCCCTATCCAACAAATTTCTATTCTACGTAGTTCCACTGAACTCAGTGGGGGCTATGCTTAGGAATAAGCATACGCAGAGGAGCCAGGATTTTCAGAGTCTAGCCTTTTATCACTGTCTGAACTGAAGCTACATTACAGTGTAAGCAGATTTGCCAAAGCTTTTCCCAGATTTTCCATGGTTGCAAGTCATCCCCATAGTGCCCCCTCCCCATGAATGGATCCCTCCCTGGGATCCCAGCTAGGTAGCACAGTGCTCTGGAAAGACTATTAAAAACTATAACGTGCTCTGCGATCGATTGATGAAAAGGTGACATATTAGGTATTATTATAAAAGCAACATAGCCTCTTTTATCACAAACGGGTGAAAATTTACATATGCAGATCTAATGGGAACTATCTAGCCCCTGTACTGGGAGTTAATTCAGTACTCTTACATTGCCTTTAAATATATTATTCTGCAGTCTGAGGGGAAAAAACAGACAGCCATCAGTACAGCGTGACAAGCCATTAGAAATGCTAAAAACAGGATGTAATTTTTTACTTGCTCTGTTATTCATTTCAGCTCTTGGTACTTATGTGCCCACCTACAAGTAATGACCAATTCTGCTATATTTCATGAAATCGTTTTCTTTTGTATAGGACAGGACAGGCATCTGAATGAAACCTGTCACTGAGGGACTGTATTATGCAGACTATTTCCATATCAAAAGCTTCTTTTCCTTGACCACTGTTTAATTCTACAGTGTAGTAGCAATAATAACTACTTACTGTGGCAGTTTTCCATGAATTTATAAGTATAAGTAGCTGACATGAAAATTGAACAGCATTAATCCTTTCTTATTCTACAGTTGTAATTGTTGCAGGCAGGCAGTCTTTCCTTTTATTTCCAATATTTTAATATGTGCTATACTGTGTATAATGAAATATATGTGTGGAAGGCAACTTTCTTTAAGCTTTATTTATATTACTTTTAAATGTTTGATGGTGGAACAACAATTTACAATGTTGTAGCCTAAGAAAATGTAATCAGTTGTAAAATATGTTCCTAATTGAGTTCAGAGCACTCAGTGACTTTCAAGTTACTACACATCAAATTTCAGCCTCAGAAACATGCTGAAGATACTGTGCCTCCAGGATGAATGAGATAGATATAGCTATGTATGCTGCTTCTTGTTGGGACACTAATCTATATTTGGAAGATATTTTACTATTGGCAGATGCACTAAATCTCTTTTAAAGCTCCTGTTTATGGATGACTGCCAGTAAAATGGTTTTGTATGTGCATTTTTTTTGTTTAAATCCTATTGATATACAATGAGGGATATGGACATAAATTGGGGGGAGGGAAAATTTGCATACTGGCCTTGGCAGATCTCAAAAAAAGATCTATAATTTATCAAGTTCTCATCTTTGATCTAAAGATGTCTTAAAGCCAGTAGGAGTTCACTTGACACTCGGTGAAAGAACAAGATTAAGAGCTTTGAGAATGGAGATTCTATTTCAATTGAAATATCAATTCATCTCAAAGCTTTTGGGACAAATACGCCCGGCAATACTTATGTCTATATCGAAAAGGCAAAGTCTACAGGGAGGCTGAAATTATACACCTGTTTAATGTTTGTGATTGTTTTTCCAATAACCTAAAATAAAACAGTTCCTACTCTGATATTTGTTGCTTGTTGCTAAATAAAGGAAATTAAACTTAGGTGCTGTTTTTCATTAGTGGCCTTATACATTTACCATAAGTGAACTTGGGGCAGTGCATAGTTGCACCATCCCAGGGGCAACAGCAGGAGGCATCTGACGATAGGTACAATGCCTCCTGGAACCTCACCATTGTGTAGACACATGGTGCTGCACTTCCTTAAGGGGTGCAGAATTCTCTCCCTTGCATAGCTAGCCAACTCCACTTTATGCACCCAAGTTTTAAAATATTGGGCTACATAATATTAATTCTGTCCATTTATAAACAAAAAATAGAGTATTACAGCACTGTATGGTAAACATGAAGAATACTGCTGATTGCAGTACAGTTAAAGCAGTGTTTTAGCTGTTACCATAGAATACTATAGGTTTCTTTTCGTAATAAAGGGGAAACTAGCTACTTTAATTCTACTCAACAGTAGACAACTGGAATGCTGATACATATGTCTCTGCTAGTATGGCTTTATCATGAAAAGGTGTTCAGATGTAAAGTGTGTAATAAAACTTTCAATTTAGAAGTGATACTTTCTTGCTTCAGTTGATTATTTTTGCTAAATGTGAAAAATGAATAAAATTTTGTAACAAAGGGATTTTTCATACATGCTAAATGGTGACTACCTAAGTAGGATGACTGCCAACTTAATAGGGAAATTAAGCCCATGACCTGATAGCCGTGTAAATTATTTGTGGTTCAGGGAAGCAGAAATTTAGTCTTGCACCATACTTGGTCACCAGCATACTGTTGTGCTGACATTTGAACATGACTGCATTTTTTTTTCCTTTTTCCATTGCATGTTAGAAGTTCAGAAATATAAATACAATATATTTGAGTGGCGGATCAGCTAACCAATGTCCCGAGTTTACCACCTTTATTCATACTACAAAGCTGCCCTTCATCTGCAAAAAGTCTCATTTATATTAATAAGACTGCTTGCCGAGAAAGGGCTACACAACTTGAGTAGGGATGGCAGAATTGAGTATTTACTATATATTGGCTGGAAACATTAAGAAAGATAGTGTTAAGGGAATGTCCTGGAGAGCAAATATAGCTATTCTCTCTATGTATTTAATCAGTAAAGGCTAGATGGCACAGCCTTGCGTGTAGGCAGGTGCAGAAGCATGAAGCCCCAGTAAGAGCAATGGAAGACACTCCCATTGAGTTCTCAAAGTGCACCAGGGTGGAGGAGTAACTTGTGTCACCTCTTGAAAGGGCACAGCTTATCCCACCTTGCTGCATGTCCAAACAGCTCTGCTCTATCCTTCCTTGCTCAAGTGAGTTCTTTTCAGGAGGGAGCAACTTGATAGCAGCCCCTGCATCTCCATGAACATGAGGGCTGTGATTCTGGGTAGCTTTTATATGGTCTGCAAAGAGGAAGTGGAGAGGGATGTTCCCTCTCCTTGTGAAACCGCAAGCCATAGACACAATCTCGTCCTTCATAAGGTCCCTGTTGCATGGCATCTCAGCATCTTACAAAAATGCATGCAAAACATTAGTAGATGTTAAAGACTAGTCCAAAGGCTAAGCACTTTGCTGAAAAGAGATCGACTAAAGCACATGCTTAAAAGTTAAATATATGCTGAAATGCTTTATAGAGTTGGGGCCATAAGGCAAGAATGGACAGAGCATGGCTATGCCCAATGTGATCACATGTTCCACGGGCATAAAGCCAGCTATGGACTTGGTCAAGTTGCAGTCAATTATTCTTTTCTTCTACTTACAGAATCACCCCTTATACTTTTGTTCTATGATATCTGTCCTAATTCCACTAAGAAACTAAAACAAAACAAAAACTAAAATATGAAAGAGGAATAAGGGTAATGCCTTAATGTTTTCTGCTTGAGAGAGACCAGCAAGTTTTCACAATCTTTGTTGATTTTTTGTCATTTTAGTTATTTCAAAATTACACTTTTCAAGTTATAGATATTGAAACAAAGTCCATGTATCAAAAGAAATTCTGTAACAATTAGGAAAAAAAAAGAGTATGAGCAATGAGGAAAAACCCTTGAAAAAACCCCTTTGGGGTTGAATTAGAGAGTATAGAAAAGAAGTATATAAAAGGCAAGGAAGAAATATTTCTACAACTTAATATTTAGCATACATGGAAATGCCAAACAGAAAATGCAAACAGCATATCAAAAAGGCTAACCCATTATCAATATCAATTAAAGGAATAAAGTTAAACTTAAGCAAATGTATATTGCTGATATATAACCAGAATTGTGCATTGTTATATGCAAATTATTATTAATATAGTCAAAAGCAATCACCCTAAGGCACACATTGAGCTGAGTCACTAATTGTTAGTATCCAAGTCATTATTATCTTTACTAATCTACTGCATGCCATAAAAAGCCCAAGCTTCATCCAAGTAAAAATTTGTTTCCTGCCACCACCTTTACTAAGGCAAATTTTAGATGAAAATGAAATGGAGATCTTGAAACTGAAAGTCAAAAGTTCTGTGTATAACAACAACAAGTTCTTTCTGTGAGCCTGTTTGGTCATTGATACATCAGGAAATAAGTGAACCTATTTATTAAAAAAAAACTAAACCAAAAAGCCTACCACTTTTTCCATACCAAATGTATTAACCTTTCATGGTTGGTAGAATACAACAATCATGGACAAGATAGATTTTATGGAGAACTTTTATGTAGGAGTATTATTGGGAATACAAAATTGCAGAGTAAGGTTGAAGTCACCACTCTTAACAACTGATCATAGAATTGCACCAATCCACAGAAAACCCAAAACGTTCATAATTTTGATCCTTGAAATTTTTTCTAATACTTCAAGTTCCATATGGATAGACATGTTATCTGTAACTAACACTTTTACGCACGTCTTGGTGTTCTCTTCCTTAGTTTGCACCACTTTGTTTTTCTTGAATTTCATTCTTTTATTAAGCTTAATTTTGGTGTTCACGCCAAGTGAGACTTGTTACAGATAACTAGTCTACTATAGTCTCCAGAGTATCAATAGAATTTCTGCCAGTAAGCCTTGTATTGCAGTGAAAATATTCCCCAGAGTAATTTTAAAAGAGACTAGAAAATGAAGAATGGGTGCTAAATACTTCAGACAATTCAATGGGGCAGAAGTAAGAGAAAAATCTCTCTTCTTTGCAACTTTAGTCCCATTTCAAATTTGAGTGAGGAGCATCTGTTAAAATGAACTTGTCCTAAAGTGCTCTAAATAGGACCTAAGTGGGATTTCAGAGGCCTTGTGCTAGCCGTCTGCATGGGAGTAAATTTCACCCCAAAAGTGAAGAATTTCGAAGCATAGAACTAAGCGCTATATCACCAAATGTTCAAAAACGTAAATATAGTGAGAAACTACCACAAGGTGATCTGCCTGTAAAATATACATAATAAAGTTTACAGATATTAGAATCACATTCATTAAGAGTTGCACTCACTCAGCCTCCATATCATATATCATTAATAGAATATTAATATATAATTAAGATAGATAAAAGCCAACCAGTAATATATCAGTATAACCAAAATTCTAATAGAGTAAAAAGAAAATCATATACAGTTCTCAACAGCTAGAGTCCCATAGCAGTAGCAAAAAAAAGAAAAAGTGCATATATTCATTAACCTCAGTGCTGATACCTGTTTTGGCAACAGCAATCATGTAGATTGCAATGTTAGCTTCCCCCTCCCAAGTAGTAGAGAGTTTGAATATTTGGCTTGTTTAGTAACAAAATAGCTCAGAGCCTGAAGGAGTTTGGGAGAGATTTCAGAAGTGACAGGGTTGGATGTCTCATGATAGCTTCCACCAAAGCTTGAATAATATAAGTTTTGTGCACATGCCAAACTAGTTCGTTACTTGCCTACTCACCATGTGGAACTGAGTCACTCCATTTCTTAGGCAATGTAGAAAGAACAACAGCTTACAAATGAGAAGACAGTATTCTCCAACCCTGAAATAAGAAACTAATCTGAACTAAGTTACATAATATGCCTTAAATGATTTTGTATTCTGTGTATGAACATCCTTGCTGACACCTATAATCCTATCTATCTGTGACACATTTCTGTTATGTAGCTCAATAACGGGAATAGAATGAGAACTTTGAAGTCATGAGAGTCCTGTGGGGAGTCATGTTCCTGCAACTTTCCTTGCCATGTAATAGTCAGCAGCACAGAAATCTCACAAAATAAGTGAAAGTGAGCCCAGGTTAAACAGGTCTATACAGTGGTGCAGGAACTAGGAGTGCACCCCCTGGCTTGCAGTAGTTTTCATCATTTACAGGGTTTGCAGTTTTGGTTCAATGGCTCTCAGCACCTTCACTATACAAATTGTTCTACCCCCCACCCCGCGGGTCCATATGTAGCCTGGCAAGGCACCTCCTTTGCCACGTTGGACTCAGCATTTCTTCCTCCAACAGTGGGGGGCTGGAGTAAGTCAGTCCTACTCTGAAGGGTTTTTTTATTTCTCATTTTTTTTTAGGCCCAAGTAGTACTCTTAAGCTAAACAAAAGAAACAATCTCATAACACAAAAAGGGAATACCTTTCCATGCTCCCTGTCACGGTTCCTCCCCCACTCTGAACTCTAGGGTACAGATGTGGGGACCTGCATGAAAAACCTCCTAAGCTTATCTTTACCAGCTTAGGTCAAAACTTCCCCAAGGTACAAAATATTACACCTTGGACTGGCCGCTACCACCACCAAACTAATACTGGTTACTGGGGAAGAGCTGTTTGGACGCGTCCTTCCCCCCAAAATACTTCCCAAAATCTTGCACCCCACTTCCTGGACAAGGTTTGGTAAAAAGCCTCACCAATTTGCCTAGGTGACTACAGACCCAGACCCTTGGATCTTAAGAACAATGAGCAATCCTCCCAACACTTGCACCCCCCCTTTCCTGGGAAATGTTGGATAAAAAGCCTCACCAATTTGCATAGGTGACCACAGACCCAAACCCTTGGATCTGAGAACAATGAAAAAGCATTCAGTGTTTTACAAGAAGACTTTTAATAAAAAATAGAAGTAAATAGAAATAAAGAAATCCCCCCTGTAAAATCAGGATGGTAGATATCTTACAGGGTAATTAGATTCAAAAACATAGAGAACCCCTCTAGGCAAAACCTTAAGTTACAAAAAAGATACACAGACAGAAATAGTTATTCTATTCAGCACAATTCTTTTCTCAGCCATTTAAAGAAATCATAATCTAACACATACCTAGCTAGATTACTTACTAAAAGTTCTAAGACTCCATTCCTGTTCTGTCCCCGGCCAAGACGACTACAGACAGACACAGACCCTTTGTTTCTCTCCCTCCTCCCAGCTTTTGAAAGTATCTTGTCTCCTCATTGGTCATTTTGGTCAGGTGCCAGCGAGGTTACCTTTAGCTTCTTAACCCTTTACAGGTGAGAGGAGCTTTCCCCTGGCCAGGAGGGATTTCAAAGGGGTTTACCCTTCCCTTTATATTTATGACACGCCCCCCAAATCTCAGCTAGGGTGAAACACTGGCTGGGATTTCTTCCTGGAGCTCTAGGAAAACAGAGTTAATAAGACACATGCATCTCTAAATATACTACCAAGTACATAAAGACTAACAATATTTTCCACATCTCAAGGACGATTTTAACCAGTTGATTCTGGGAAACTTTCACGGGAGAGTGCATCAGCCACTTTGTTAGAAGCTCCTGAGATGTGTTGGATGTCGAAATCAAAATCTTGGAGAGCTAAACTCCACCGAAGAAGTTTTTTGTTAGTTTCTTTGACGGTGTGAAGCCACTTTAGTGCAGCATGGTCGGTTTGCAGGTGGAAACGCCGTCCCCAAACATATGGGCGTAGCTTTTCCAGAGCGTAGACAATGGCATAACATTCTTTTTCAGTGACTGACCAGTTGCTTTCCCTCTCAGACAGTTTTTTGCTGAGAAACACTACAGGGTGGAATTCTTGATCAGGTCCTTTCTGCATTAAAACTGCTCCCACACCACACTCGGATGCATCTGTGGTTACTAGGAACGGTTTGTCAAAGTCTGGGGCCCTTAGGACAGGGTCAGACATGAGTGTCGCTTTAAGCTTGTTAAAGGCCTTCTGACACTTTCCGGTCCACTGAACAGCATTTGGCTGTTTCTTTTTGGTTAGGTCTGTCAGTGGGGCAGCGATTTGGCTGTAGTGCGGTACAAATCGTCTGTAATAACCGGCCAAGCCTAAGAAGGATTGAACCTGTTTCTTTGACTTTGGGACAGGCCACTTTTGGATAGCATCCACTTTGGCCTGTAGGGGGCTGATAGTTCCTTGACCCACCTGGTGTCCAAGGTAAGTCACTCTGTTTAGGCCTATTTGACACTTCTTAGCCTTAACAGTTAGTCCTGCCTCCCTTATGCGCTCAAGGACTTTTTGTAGATGTTCCAGGTGGTCTGCCCAGGAATCCGAAAATATGGCCACATCGTCAAGGTAGGCGACTGCATATTCTCCTAATCCCGCTAGGAGACCATCTACAAGTCTTTGGAAAGTGGCGGGTGCATTTCGCAGCCCGAAAGGGAGTACATTAAATTCATACAGCCCGAGATGTGTGATGAAGGCTGACCTTTCCTTGGCAGATTCATCTAGCGGTACCTGCCAGTACCCCTTGGTTAAGTCCAAGGTAGAGATGAACTGGGCCCGTCCCAGTTTCTCTAATAGTTCATCTGTGCGTGGCATGGGATAGTTGTCTGGGCGAGTTACAGCATTTAGCTTACGGTAGTTCACGCAAAAACGTATTTCCCCATCTGGTTTGGGAACTAGAACCACTGGAGATGCCCATGCACTTTCAGAGGGGCGGATTACACCCATCTGTAACATATCCTGGATCTCCCGTTCTATAGTAGTTTTAGCTTGAGGAGACACCCGGTAAGGTTGGACCCTAATTGGGTGAGCATTACCTGTGTCAATGGAGTGGTATGCCCGTTCAGTCAGTCCTGGGGTGGCTGAGAACGTTGGCGCGTAGCTAGTGCACAGCTCCTGGATCTGCTGTCGCTGCATACGCCCAAGGGTCATGGAGAGGTTCACCTCTTCCACACCACCAGCACATTTCCCTTCGTAATAGACACCTTCAGGCCACTCAGCGTCGTCTCCTCCCTGGGCTGTAAACTGACAAACCTTTAATTCTCTGGAATAAAAGGGCTTTAGAGAATTAATATGATACACCTTAGGCTTTCGGTTGGAGGTGGGGAATGCTATGAGATAATTAACAGCTCCCAGGCGCTCCTGGACCACGAATGGCCCTTCCCACGATGCTTCCATTTTATGGGCCTGGAGTGCCTTTAAGACCATGACCTGGTCTCCTACTTTGAAGGAACGCTCTCTGGCATGTTTATCATACCAGGCTTTTTGCTCTTTTTGAGCATCCTGTAAGTTTTCTCTAGCAAGGGCTAAAGAGGTTCGGAGGGTGTTTTGTAGGTTGGTTACAAAGTCCAGAATGTTAGTTCCTAGAAAAGGTGTAAATCCCTCCCATTGCTGCTTCACCAACTGCAATGGCCCCTTAACCTCACGGCCATATACAAGTTCAAATGGGGAAAACCCTAAACTGGGATGTGGTACAGCTCTGTAGGCAAAGAGCAACTGCTGCAATACTAGGTCCCAATCATTGGAGTGCTCATTTACGAATTTACGTATCATGGCCCCCAAAGTTCCATTAAACTTCTCCACCATGCCATTTGTTTGATGATGGTAAGGAGTGGCAACCAAGTGATTTACCCCATGAGCTTCCCAAAGGTTTTTCATAGTTCCTGCCAGGAAATTAGTCCCTGCATCTGTGAGGATGTCGGAGGGCCAACCTACCCTGGCAAAAATGTCTGCTAGTGCCTGGCACACACTTTTAGCCCTGGTGTTGCTTAGAGCTACTGCTTCCAGCCATCGGGTGGCAAAATCCATGAAAGTCAGTATGTACTGCTTTCCTCTGGGTGTCTTTTTCGGAAAAGGACCCAGAATATCCACAGCTACTCGCTGAAATGGAACTTCAATGATGGGGAGTGGCTGGAGAGGAGCTTTGACCTGGTCTTGGGGTTTTCCCACTCTTTGGCACACCTCACAAGACTGGACATAGGTAGAAACATCCTTGCCCATTCCCTCCCAGTGGAATGACCCCCCCAAACGGTCTTTGGTCCTGTTCACCCCAGCATGGCCACTAGGGTGATCATGGGCTAAGCTCAAGAGCTTGGCCCGGTATTTAGTTGGAACTACCAACTGTCTCTGAGGATGCCAGTCTTCCTGGTGTCCACCAGAAAGAGTTTCCTTGTATAAAAGTCCTCTTTCTACAACAAACCTGGATCGATTAGAAGAGCTGAGAGGCGGTGGGTTGCTCCGTGCCGCCGTCCACGCTCTCTGGAGGCTTTCATCTGCTTCCTGTTCGGTCTGGAACTGTTCCCTTGATGCTGGAGACATCAGTTCCTCATTGGATTGGGGACATAGGCTTGGTCCCTCTGGAAGCGATATAGGGGATGGAGCTGTTTCTGTTGACTGTGAACCGCTCTCCGCTGGTGCACTATGTTGGGATTCAGGCTCCGGCTGAGCCTCTTGTGTAGGGTTATCGGCTGCTGCCAGTTCAGGTTCGGTGGGGCCCTCTGGTGTTGAGGTTGCAAGTACTGGATTCAGTGCTGGCACGGGGTCTGGTGTTGGTTGTTTGGCTGGTTCCGGTTCTGGGACTGGTTCCGTCTGGGTCTCTGGGACTGGATCCACTACTGCTGTTGCAGACATTGGCCTGGGGTCCGGGTCCATCACCTCTGACCGGGCCCTGATAGAAGTTTCCGGAACAGAGCTAGGCCCCACGGCTTGTTTAGCCTGGCTGCGGGTGACCGTTCCCACCCTCTTGGCCTGCTTCACGTGATTGGCCAAGTCTTCCCCCAACAGCATGGGGATGGGATAATCATCATAGACTGCAAAAGTCCACATTCCTGACCAGCCCTTGTACTGGACAGGCAACTTGGCTGTAGGCAAATTGAAAGAGTTGGACTTGAAGGGTTGAATCGTCACTTGGATCTCTGGGTTGATTAAATTGGGGTCCACTAAGGAAGCATGGATAGCTGACACTTGTGCTCCGGTGTCCCTCCACGCGGTGACCTTCTTCCCGCCCACACTCACAGTTTCCCTCCGCTCCAAGGGTATCTGGGAGGTATCTGGGCCTGTGGACCTCTGGTGTGATTCCGGTGCAATGAACTGTAATCTGTTGGGGTTCTTGGGGCAGTTGGCCTTTACATGCCCCAGCTCGTTACATTTAAAACATCGTCCAGCTGACAGGTCACCGGGGCGAGGTGGGTTTCTGGAGAACGGGGTGGTGGGACGATAAGGGGTCTGGAGGGTTCTTTGGGAGGTAGGTGGGGCTTTGGGCGGCCCCCGGTAATAGGGTGTGGTCTGGGGTGGTCCCTTCTGGTCTCCGCTCCAACTGCGACCAGTTTTCTTCTTCTCTGCCACCTCCACCCATCTGGCTCCAATCTCTCCTGCCTCGATTACAGTTTTGGGTTTCCCATCTAGGATGTATCTTTCTATTTCCTCAGGAACACCCTCTAAGAATTGTTCCATTTGCATTAGGAAGGGCAAATTTACTGGAGATTCAACACTTGCTCCTGATATCCAGGCATCCCAATGTTTCACAATGTGGTAGGCATGTCGGGTAAATGACATGTCTGGTTTCCACCTTAGGGCTCGGAACCTCCGACGAGACTGCTCGGGTGTTATCCCCATTCTGACTCTCGCCTTGGATTTAAACAGTTCATACTTGTTCATATGTTCTTTAGGCATTTCAGCTGCCACCTCAGCTAAGGGTCCACTGAGCTGCGGCCTCAGCTCTACCATGTATTGGTCAGTAGAGATGTTGTACCCAAGGCAGGCCCTTTCGAAGTTTTCTAAGAAGGCCTCAGTATCATCACCTGCCTTGTAGGTGGGGAACTTTCTGGGATGGGAAGTGGTACCTGGAGAAGGATTGCTAGGGTTCGTTGGTATATTCTGCTGGGCCTTTATCCTCTCCATCTCCTCCACATGCTTCCTTGCCTCCATTTCCCTCTTGTGGGCAGCCTCCTGTACCTCCTTCTCCAGCCGCATGAGTTCTATCTGTCTTTCATGTTCCCTTTGTTTTTCCTCAGCCTGAAATTTGGCTAATTCCAGCTGTAGTCGAGCCGAGGATTTGGCCATTCTAACCTCTCTGTTTTTAACTAACTTTACACCCGAGGTTTAGAAATAAACAAACAAAACTTGGCTGTAAAATTTTGCTGTGCTGGAATAGAATACCTATTCTCTGATAGTGATTGTCAGCCTACAGAAAAAGACAATTCCCTTGTCTCTGCTCTGGGCCCAATTTAAAGCAAAAAACCTCCAACTACTTGGAAACCTGCTTACCCAGCCCAAAGAAAAAAAAATTTCTTTTCAAACCTGTGCTCCTTGTACAGCAAAAAAAAAGTCAAAATCCTAAAAAAAACCCTGCCACTTTTGTCTCCAGGCAAATGGGTAGAGCACACACCCCCTATTTACTTTTAGGAAGAAAAGAAAAAAAAAAACCTCTGGGTTGGAAGACTGTGAATTTCCCTGCAGGAGTTAAGTACCCTGCCTCCAGGCAAAGAAAACCTGCAATTCACAAGATAATCCCCTTTTGTCTCTGCTTGGCCACAAAGCAGAGAGAAACCAAGCTGCTTTCAGTTTCAAAGCTGCTTCCTGGACTTCCTAAAAATTCCTTTTTAAAATCTGTATTTCTAGTTCAAAAAATCTCAACTGGATCTCAAAATGATTTCAGGTTAATCCCACCACTGTGCCACCATGTCACGGTTCCTCCCCCACTCTGAACTCTAGGGTACAGATGTGGGGACCTGCATGAAAAACCTCCTAAGCTTATCTTTACCAGCTTAGGTCAAAACTTCCCCAAGGTACAAAATATTACACCTTGGACTGGCCGCTACCACCACCAAACTAATACTGGTTACTGGGGAAGAGCTGTTTGGACGCGTCCTTCCCCCCAAAATACTTCCCAAAACCTTGCACCCCACTTTCTGGACAAGGTTTGGTAAAAAGCCTCACCAATTTGCCTAGGTGACTACAGACCCAGACCCTTGGATCTTAAGAACAATGAACAATCCTCCCAACACTTGCACCCCCCCTTTCCTGGGAAATGTTGGATAAAAAGCCTCACCAATTTGCATAGGTGACCACAGACCCAAACCCTTGGATCTGAGAACAATGAAAAAGCATTCAGTGTTTTACAAGAAGACTTTTAATAAAAAATAGAAGTAAATAGAAATAAAGAAATCCCCCCTGTAAAATCAGGATGGTAGATATCTTACAGGGTAATTAGATTCAAAAACATAGAGAACCCCTCTAGGCAAAACCTTAAGTTACAAAAAAGATACACAGACAGAAATAGTTATTCTATTCAGCACAATTCTTTTCTCAGCCATTTAAAGAAATCATAATCTAACACATACCTAGCTAGATTACTCACTAAAAGTTCTAAGACTCCATTCCTGTTCTGTCCCCGGCCAAGACGACTACAGACAGACACAGACCCTTTGTTTCTCTCCCTCCTCCCAGCTTTTGAAAGTATCTTGTCTCCTCATTGGTCATTTTGGTCAGGTGCCAGCGAGGTTACCTTTAGCTTCTTAACCCTTTACAGGTGAGAGGAGCTTTCCCCTGGCCAGGAGGGATTTCAAAGGGGTTTACCCTTCCCTTTATATTTATGACACTCCCTTTTCAGGACATTGCCGTACGCTAGCTCCTGGGTACCAGTCCTTCCCCAATAGCAGTTATCTTAGGTGTTTCCCTTCTACAGAGAAGAGCAGCTTTCCACCCAGGAGTAGCCTTTTCTCCCTTCTGCAACTTGTTTCTACCCTCTCTCTCACAGCAGAAAAGAGGGTGGGGTGGGGTTAAGATCACCTGCAGCCCCTAATTGGACTTGGGTGTCTCTAATTGACCTGAACTCTTTTCAGCTCTTAGAGAAAAGAGCTTACACCATACTGGGGCTGATAGACCTGCTTTCCACCACTCTCTTATGCCAGAGAACTGGCAAAATTTAGAAGGCGGGGTGATAGAGCGGCTCCGGAAATGGACGAGGCTACTCCGATGTCTCTCCCTCCAAGGGAGAGCGCTGGTGCTTAACCAACTAGTCCTGTCCATGCTCTGGTACCGGCTCAACACCCTGGTCCCGGCCCCAGGTTTCCTGACCGACCTCCGGACATCAATTCTAGAGTTCTTTTGGTCAGGAATTCACTGGGCCCCTGTTGGGGTTCTTCATCTACCCCTGAAGGAAGGAGGGCAGGGCCTGAAGTGTCTGCACACCCAGGGCTGTGTCTTCCACCTCCAGGCCCTGCAGAGGCTCCTTTATAGTGCAGGTAGTTCGACATGGAGCATACTGGCGCACGCCTTCCTGCACTGCTTCCACGGACTCCGATACGACCGGCAGCTCTTTTATCTCTGTCTGAGAGGTTTTCCGCGAGACCTCTCCGGGCTGCCGGTCTCCTACCAGGACCTCCTCCGGACCTGGAAACTGTTTTCAATGACCAGGTCCGTGGTGGCCACCGTGGGAGCAGATCTCCTCACGGAGCCCCTGCTACACAACCCCCAGCTCTGTGTGCAGGTGGCGGAGTCCCGCTCGGTGCGCCAGAGTTTGGTCCTGGCAGAAGTCATGAGAGTCGGAGACCTCCTGGGAGACTGGCTGGATCCCCTGACGCTCGCTGGGCGTATGGGGCTCTCCAGACCTCGTACCCCCCGGTGCGTACTTCAGGAGGTGAAGGCCGCCTTGACGCCCGCTGCTCGGGCTTATCTCAACCGAGCCCTGCGCGAGGGTGCACCCTGCCCACCCTCTACCCCAGGCCCGCCAGACCTTTCAATTGGGCCCCTACCTCGTAGATCCCAACAAACCCCTCACCCTTTTACTGCGAGCCGGCTGCATGAACTGCAGCCGGTCAGCTTCCAAATTGCACCACGGAAATATTTATACACACTCACACTTCACACCCTCCACGCTCACACCCTGGTGTCCCGCCCCGATACAAAGTGGTGGGACCTCCTGCCACCTTTGGAGGGTGAGCAACCCCGGTGGGCCAGCCTGTATCCATCTTGGTCCCGAGGCCCGTCGGGGACATTAGTTGGCGGCTCCTTCACAGAGCTGTGAGCACAGGCATGTTTTTGACATGGTTCAGCCCCATCCCAGATACTTGCCCTTTTTGCAACATGAGGGAAACCCTGGCGCACGTATATTTAGAGTGTGCTGGGCTGCAGCCCCTTTTCTGGCTCCTCACAAATATTTTATTACGCTTTTGGCTACACTTTTCCCCTCACCTTTTTATTTACACACTCCCCATCCGTGGCCCCACAAAATCACGAGATCTCCTGTTAACCTCCTCCTAGCCCTAGCTAAAACAGCCATTTATAAAACCAGAGAGAGGAGGTTGGCTAATGAAGCGTCCTGCGATTGTAGGGCCGTTTTCCCATCCTCAGTACATTCACGTATCCGGGCGGAGTTCCTCTGGGTGGCGTTCACCAACTCCCTTGATGCCTTCGAGGAGCGGTGGGCGCTGTCCGAGGTTCTCTGCTCGGTGACCCCGTCCGGTTCCCTCCATCTGACCCTTTGATTGAGGGGAAGACTGAGAGACCCCAGCCCCAGCCGTTGCCGCTGTGGATACCATCATTACTGTCACCTAGGAGGGGTCCTATCACACGTGGTGTACATCCCTCCCCACCCCCAAACTGCCCACCCCGCAGCCATGCCCATCTTGTTGGGCACTCTCAGGAGAGGAATAATCAGTGAAACTGGGCGTGGCACTAGGTAACTCGAGGGGGTGGAAGACCATGAGTGTCAAGAAAGCCCCCTCGCTCTAAGCCACCAGGTAACTCAGGAGGGTGGAAGACCACGAGTGTCAAGGAAGCCCCCCGGCTCTGGGCCCAGGCTAGCCTGAACATTTCTCCCTCCTGAAGGCTGCTGTGTTATACCCTACGTTTGCTTTCGTTTTGTTCCATAGTTTTCCTTGATCCTTTTTGGTGATTTCTTTGTAAGTGTTACACAAATAAAATTCTTTTCTGCTTTAAAAAAACAAACAAAAAAACAAACAAAAAAACCCCACTCTCTTATAGATTTCAGGTCTGAGATCACAGTAGCTAACTAACACAGATTTTACATTTCATAATTTCTGAGAATTATTTTACTACAGTTTTATTTGTAAATATGAGTTGTGGGTGAAATCCTGGCCTCATTTAAATCAATAGCAAAACTTCCAAATATATATAAACTGATTCTCATTTACAATCAGACTCTTTATGCTGCCTGTGCAGTGTAAAGGGGTTTTAGTTTGAATGAGAATTAGGCCTGTAAACTATCACTTAACATACTGCATGAAACAAAACTTATCTTCCACAGAGGACACACGGTGCTGGAAATGAGGGCCACTAATTCAACCAAATCAAAAGCTTAAAGGCTGCAAGGGGGGAAAATTGTCTTGTGGAGCCCTGGATAGTGTAAGTTTCAGTCTTTTTCTTTGGCTCCTCAGAGAAAATGCAATGGTTTGGGGGAAAGAGTAATATTCAGTCATTCTATCAGTCTCAGATGCATTTCCCTCCCCACTGCCCCATGCGGGAAAAAAAAGAACTAAAAATATTTTGATGCAACTACATTTATTTTCACTGTTTTATTTCTTGCTTCTTACAGTCTCTGATATTGCTCTTTTCATGTTGGGGAAGCTCCTCTTATTTTAGCATTTGCTGAAAATCAGCTCTTTGCAGGCATTCTTTTCAGAAGTCATTTTTGTGTTACAGTAGAAACTACAAAAACAGCACTTCAGACTCCCTGTTTCTCCATCCTCTGAGATCGTACATTTTTTGTTTAATACTTTACATACAGCTCACATAGAAAACCAGAGCCCAGTCAGTGGTTTCAGTTTGAAAAAACAATCAAAAGTGAAGAGGAACAGAAGCGTTGCCTTGGCTCCCTCTTTCCATGTACTCCCCCGCCAGTATGTCTTAATCCATCTGTTGTCTCTTGTCTTCTACTTAGATTGTAAGCTCTTTGGGACAAGGGCTGTCCTTTTGTTCTGTGTTCATACAGTGTGTAGCACAAGTGGGTCCTGGTCCAAGAGTGACGTTCCTAGGTGCTATGAAAATACAAATAATAATCAATCAATTATCATCAATACAATGCTCTGAACTGGCAAGAAGCCCATGTTCATAGCTGTCCAGATTGTCAGCTGTCTGAAACATTTTAGTGTCAATCAGCTTTAGTTTAAATGTAGGCACATTTTTTTTCTTTTTCTTTGTTTTAAAGAAAATATTCCAAGCAGTATCAGGAGGAAGGAATGAAAAATGCCCTACACCGCAAGTCACAAACCAAGATATGTACTATTTTTAGCCCTTATGGAAAATAAGGACTCAATTGAGCTTCTAGTTCTGTGGGTACTTTAGAAGGGAGAGCATATGCAGGGAGGTGTCTGTATGTTGTTATCTTTAATAATATCTTCAAGAAAACTCCCTCTTATGTTAATAAACTCAAACACCAGTACCTCCCTGAAGTACACTAGTTACCAACTCTTTAAAACCATTCCTTCAACCTGCTTGGGGCAACATTCATTTTAACATATTTGGTTAATCAAACTCCTTTCTGAACTTCTACAAAACCCAAAGTTAGTTTATTCACTCTGCAACGTTATTGTAACAGTCACAGTGTTATTGTCTTTGCCTTCCATGTTGTCATAGTAACACACTGTTTCTAAACACTGCTTAACTTTGGGCTGCAGTGATCATATGACTGTGGATGTGCATTACGATTCAAACAGAAGTAAAATATGTACAGTCAGGCTTTTTCTAGGTTTTGTTTAAGTGACACTACTTTCAATTAAAAAGAAAAGGAGTACTTGTGGCACCTTAGAGATTAACCAATTTATTTGAGCATGAGCTTTCGTGAGCTACAGCTCACTTCATCAGATGCATGCAAGGATAAGCAACCTGAAGCAAATTTGTTGCAAGGATAAGCAACCTGAAGCAAATACTCACCAACAACCACATACCACACAACAGAACCACTAATCCAGGAACTTATCCTTGCAACAAAGCCCGTTGCCAATTGTGCCCACATATCTATTCAGGGGACACCATCACGGGGCCTAATAACATCAGCCACACTATCAGAGGCTCGTATACCTGCACATCCACCAATGTGATATATGCCATCATGTGCCAGCAATGCCCCTCTGCCATGTACATTGGTCAAACTGGACAGTCTCTACGTAAAAGAATAAATGGACACAAATCAGATGTCAAGAATTATAACATTCATAAACCAGTTGGAGAACACTTCAATCTCTCTGGTCACGCAATCACAGACATGAAGGTCGCTATCTTAAAACAAAAAAACTTCAAATCCAGACTCCAGCGAGAAACTGCTGAATTGGAATTCATTTGCAAATTGGATACTATTAATTTAGGCTTAAATAGAGACTGGGAGTGGCTAAGTCATTATGCAAGGTAGCCTATTTCCTCTTGTTTTTTTCTACCCCCCCCCCCCAGATGTTCTGGTTTAACTTGGATTTAAACTTGGAGAGTGGTCAGTTTGGATGAGCTATTACCAGCAGGAGAGTGAGTTTGTGTGTGTATGGGGGTGGGGGGGATGTGAGAAAACCTGGATTTGTGCTGGAAATGGCCCACCTTAATTATGCACATTGTAGGGAGAATGGTCACTTTGGATGAGCTATTACCAGCAGGATAGTGAGTTTGTGTGTGTGGTTTTTGGGAGGGGGGTGAGGGGGTGAGAGAACCTGGATTTGTGCAGGAAATGGCCCAACTTTATTATCATGCACATTGTGTAAAGAGTTGTCACTTTGGATGGGCTATCACCAGCAGGAGAGTGAATTTGTGGGGGGGGGGGGGTAGAGGGTGAGAAAACCTGGATTTGTGCTGGAAATGGCCCACCTGATGATCACTTTAGATAAGCTATTACCAGCTGGACAATGGGGTGGGAGGAGGTAATTTTTCATATTCTCTGTGTATATATAAAGTCTGCTGCAGTTTCCACGGCATGCATCTGATGAAGTGAGCTGTAGCTCACGAAAGCTCATGCTCAAATAAATTGGTTAGTCTCTAAGGTGTCACAGGTACTCCTTTTCTTTTTGCGAATACAGACTAACATGGCTGTTACTCTGAAACCTGTCATTACTTTCAATTATATTGTCATATCCAATCTATCTAGTTTCATCCTAATTCTTTCTTTAGTTTAAGTTTTTTATATCATGTTGAATTATAGCTGTTGAAATCTAGTTACTTCATTACATTTTTGGTTGGTTATATGATACTATTGCTTTAAGTGTAGCTGTTTCTTTAAAGCTTAGCTACTGGTCTACCTTAATTAGGGTAAACAACCTGGTTACGCTATTAGTATTCTAAATATTTAAATGAATACCATGGTGGTTGATGCATAGAGCTTTTTGAGTTTGTACTCAGTTTTATAAAACTGGTCTATTAAATATGGTTAACCAATCTTGTTTTAATTTACTTTATATTTTATACTGTCATGTTTAGTTAAGATGTCACTTTAATGATTGCTACATTGTATCACTCGTTTTGTTTGCCTCTCTTTTTATTTGGTGTAACTCATTTGCATAAACTTGGTTGATTTAATTGTTTATTGGTTTCTTTACTCAGTTTTGATTACTTAAATAAAAGTTTTCTTTATTTCAAAATCAAGTTCAGTTGTTGATTTTGGGGTATTCCTTCATGTCCAGAAAATCCTTTTTTCTGCTGGTAATTTTACTTTGAAAATTAGCCGGCATCCAGTCCCTTTCTACTCTACAATGGAAACTGAATTACCAATTTATCTGTACAGGTTTTTGTTTTTTTTCCCCAGATCAATTGTAGGGCATATTGCCATTGTGATGTAGGAGAAATTTTTACTCTGCACCTATTCTGTTGCTAGAATGAAGAGTTCAGTATCAAGGAGTGTCAAAGTGGCATGTTCATCAGCTCAAAAATGTCTTAAATTTTTATTTGTTAAAGACAAAACAAATCGAAGAAACCTTTCAATAGTCTTCTATTTGCTTCATTCCTCCTCTCTGGAAACTCTCCACAGATGGAGATTTGCTCTTATACTTGTGCATCCCAGTCTATCAGTAACACTCTCCTTCCAAGTAATATTGAATCATTTACCCTCTTTAAATCACATCTTAAAAGTTTCCTTTTCTCTGTAGTTTATGATGAATGCTCTCTGGGGAGCATTTTGTGAAACTGTGCATGAAGGACACTATATAAAAATGAATTCCTGTTGAACTATTTGAGGAAAGATAGGCCAAATGGGATGAACGGATATAAAGAATATCATTGATTTCACATTTGTAATACCATGTATATTTACTGTAATTCATAACTATGCTGCTCCCTTATTTTTTTAATATCTGTCTCCCTCTCATTTCTCACTTAAGTTGTGTTCTGTCAACAGTTCTGTTATCTTTAATAAAATGTTAGTAACTAAACTGCTGAAGTTTTATATGTTCACTAAATCAAGTATTTGAAAAAGCAGCATTTTTATAATTCTTGCCGGCAGTCTTATTCCTCTCATAGTTTAAAGAAAGGGTCTGGCCTGGTAGGAATCTGGATAGAGGGACAAGCAAGGAAAACCCTGACTTCTGTAGGAAGTGGTGTTGGTGATTCAGTTCATGGCATATAAAAATGGTCAAATTTCTTATACAGAGCATCACACCTCACAAGGCATAGTTTGTATAAAGATTATTACCATAGTGTGTAGGGTGTGGATACATGAGTGCATTATTCATAAAAAAAAGTTAGTACATAGTTTAACCCATTCATTGCCTTGCCCTAGTGTCACACTTCACTTTGAAACAGTAGTGAAGTAACACCGCAGCACGGAGTTAGTGGACAACGCTGTCCTTCAGATCAGATGTAGAAGCAAAGCCTTGATCTCTATTAATCATTTAAAATTCAGCACAAATCCAGGTTTTCTCATCCCCCTCCCCCCACACACACAGACAAACCCACTCTCCTGCTGGTAATGGGGGGTGAGAAAACCTGGATTTGTGCTGGAAATGGCCCAACTTGATTATCATACACTTTGTAAGGAGAGTGATCACTTTAGATAAGCTATTGCCAGCAGGAGAGTGGGGTAGGGGGAGGTATTTTTTCATGCTTTGTGTGTATAAAAGATCTTCTACACTTTCCACAATATGCATCCAATGAAGTGAGCTGTAGCTCACGAAAGCTTATGCTCAAATAAATTGGTTAGTCTCTAAGGTGCCACAAGTACTCCTTTTCTTTTTGTGAATACAGACTAACACGACTGTTACTCTGAAACCTGAGAAAAAGAGAATATCAATTTTATATTAAAAAAATGATAGGATGAACTATGTCAGATAGTTGACTGTACATGACAGTCGTTAGCGTTCTGGTCTCACACTCCCTCGCCTCTGTAGTTTAATAATTAATAACTGAAGAGCTTTCACTTTAATCTATCCTTAGAAATGACACTTCTCTGATGTGCATCTAGGGAGGCACAGCAAACTCAGTTACTTTTAGCCAATGTTCTCTCTTCTTACCAGTGCACAGCAACGTTATTCTCTTCTACAGGATTTCAGCTGCAGGATTTCATTCCAGACAAAGATTCTCTTTGTGGTGCCAGGCGCGCTTGGCGTAGCTCAGTTACCATTTTTCAGGCTGATGCCCGAGGAATTTGCACACATTATGGCATAGTTATACATACTCCTTCTTTTCAGAACATTTTGTAAACTCCTTCCACTCTCAGGACATGGAAACAGTAGGAGCTAGATCCTGAGCTGCTGTATAGTTGGCTTTGGTCTGGTAAAAATCAATAGAATTATCCTGATGTACACCCTCAGGGGATCTGGCCCCCATTATTTTTCTTTTCTTTTTTTTCACTTTTCTTGAAAACTGCCCATTTTAAAACTCAGAGGCCTGTGGCCCCCAACAGAACTTTGTTCCAGTCTATTCAAGAAAAAAAGAGGCAGGGCTAGGAAACTATCATTCCTCACTTCTACTTTATTTCTGCCTATCAAATGGATGACAGAGAATGTAGATACTTGCTACAACGTACAATGCTAGAATGTAGCTACTTGCCTTGTAAAGCTGTTGTGGATTGCTTGTTCTTCTGCTTCCTATAGTTTTATTGTTTTGGACTTTGTTTCTTGTTGTACGGGGAGTGTGTGTGTTTAAAAAAAAAATCTGGCGTAAACTCATTAGTAGTATAATTTTTCCTACAAAGAAGAGGTGAAAATTCAGTGCCCTTAATTCATTTAATGAGAACAACCTTTCAGGAGAAGGAAAAACCCAAGACAGGAAGCAAGAGGACTCTCAAGCACCCATATGGTCATCATGTCAAAGTGTTCTCATCTCATGCTGACTTCAGGGAGTGGGATGAGTGTTCACTGGCTTGAAAAAGGGACAGGAGACATAGTGTATAAATCTTGTAGAGCACAAGTATCTGGGTCCATTTTGGAGCATTTATGTGGAGAGCCCCATTGCTTCCTTGTCTCCCCTCCCCTAGAAGTACAATTCCATTTGGCAGTCTCCCCCACGGTTCTCTTAACCCCTTGGCTCTGATCCACTTTCCCCTCCAGTGTGGCAGAATCAGGGGAAAGGAATTCATGCTATGCCATTAATGACAGTAAGAAAAGGAGTACTTGTGGCACCTTAGAGACTAACCAATTTATTTGAGCATGAGCTTTCGTGAGCTACAGCTCACTTCATCGGATGCATACCGTGGAAACAGTTTCCACGGTATGCATCCAATGAAGTGAGCTGTAGCTCACGAAAGCTCATGCTCAAATAAATTGGTTAGTCTCTAAGGTGCCACAAGTACTCCTTTTCTTTTTGCGAATGCAGACTAACACGGCTGTTACTCTGAAACCTATAAAACAAAGATTTTTCTTCCATCACTTCTAAAGGAAAACATGTTTAAAAGTTTGAATGTGTTCACAAAATGATTTTTGTTTTTTGGGGTTTTTTTTTGGCCAGCTCCAGTATATTTCCTCTTGGATATCCTCTGGTAGTTGAAGGCAGAATGGTGCCTAGAATAACTACTCCTCCTCCAGAACTACAGTGTCCCAACAATGAGGTATTAGCACAGAGAACTATTGCAAGCTCCTGGAAATGGTTTATGTGTAGGCTAGGAAAGATGGGATTTGTAATTGGTAAATGTCAATAAACAGATTCCACTGTACACACCAAAACTGATTAAAAGATATTTCTATAGGTAATAATCAAAATTTAAAGATAGGGATAGTTCAAAAGTGTGTGTTTGTAATCTTTAAGGACAGAGTTATAAATATACCTCCTTACAGATTTATTGGTCCTGTGATTCTTCAGACTTGTGACTAGGAGGGTGGTGAAGCACTGGAATGGGTTACCTAGGGAGGTGGTGGAATCTCCTTCCTTTAAGGTTTTTAAGGTCAGACTTGACTAAGCCCTGGCTGGGATGATTTAGCTGGGGATTGGTCCTGCTTCGAGCAGGGAGTTGGACTAGATGATCTCCTGAGGTCCCTTGCAACCCAGATATTCTATGACTGAGATAAATGTCTTAGGAGATGGGGGATGGTCATAATGGGAACGCACAGAAACACAAGTTAATTGACAGAGTACAGAATGCATAAAATGGATTTCCTAATTAAGAAGTTAAATCTGTTATCTTTAAATGCAGTATTTAATTTTACAAACTAAAAGGGGAACATTCTGCAGCTGTGCAGTTGGAGAAGGCTGTAAAGTTTGCCCCTTGTCAATGACATTTTTACCCAAGGTTAATTTGGCCTTTACTACGGAATGTGTTTGAAACCCCCATACTAAACCTTCAATATTACAGCTCTCTCTCTTTTGGAGATGGTGTGATTAGAACTGAACACAGTATTGCTGGTGCAGGTGCACCATTGACCTGTGTAGTGACATTAACATATTGTCAGCATTATTTTCCATCCAATTCTTTATACAGCCTAATGTTTTGCTTGGCTTTTTTGACAGCTGCTGCACATCGAGCAGATGTTTTTTCACTACTGTTCACAGTGACCCTCATACCATTTTCCTTGGTGATTAGAGCTAGAACCATGCAATGCTTGGGATAAGCCTGTGTAATCTGGCATTGTAAAAAGCCAACATCCACAGGAACGAATGATTCATTTGATTTTCATTCAAAGTAGGGACAACATTTCTATAAAAAAAGAATGCAATCAAAATATTTGTACAGTATCTCAAAGCAAGAAATAATAGGATGGGAACAGCAGGACCAACTTTTAGACACTGGTTGATTATGGAACTGGAATAATTAACAAATATTTCTATGCGTGTGATTCTTTTTTAGGAAAATGTGGCAAATCAATTTGAAAACTAATCACGTTATTAAAATTAAAATGAGTGATTCTATGCTATAAATAGCACAGTTAATGTACTTTAAAGTAAGTAATGATTAGCAGTTCTCTCATTCACTGTATTACTTAAAATAAAATGTCACTACTATCAGGTTCAATTTAAAGTACATTGCTAAGGGTCATATTAGATGCTTCCAAGGCAGATGGACAGAGGAGCCCAGGAACCCCAAGTTCACTTCACATAAATTGTTACAATGAATACACCCTTCAGGGGCTGTGAAGGAGTCACACAAATAAATATGGCCCTCATGTTAAAACTTTGTGAAAGCTGCTGAAAAATCATTGTGGTGCTGTGCTCAATAGCCAGCGGGAGTGCTGGGGAGGAGCTGCTAAGGAACCAGTTGTACTTTCCTGATTATGGAGCCAGTGATCTTCCTGCCTGGGTGTACCTGAGTGCCGCCTCACTGATGTTCTGAAGTATGCTGGTGTGGAACTGTCTCCCAGGGGCCATCTGCCCACTGGAGAGTGCCAGAGTGCTGCAGCAGGGGGATGTGGCATAGCAGCTAGCAAATTGTTGACTCTAAGCCAGCTTTGGGGGTTTCCCCATGCAAAGGTATCCCCAGCTAGGGATATCTGGCTGATTTCTTGCTCCTTTGTGCAACCATAGCAGCCCAAATTCTGGCTTGAAAATGTAAAAAGCTATGAAACCATGTTTCCTAATAAGTACGTTTCATTGGTATATCTCAGAAGAGGCAAATATTATCCCAATTTTCCAAAGGGGGGAACCAAATCATAGAGTGTCTTGCCAAGGTCAACAGCAAAGCCAGGGTTAGAACATAGGCTTCCAGACTCTCAGGTTATCAGCTTATCCCCTGGACCACACTTCCTTTCAAATTATACTACCTGCGGTTTGATGTAGGTTAAACCTGGCCTGTTTGTTACGTGCATTTTTGTGTCTGCAGTATTGTCCCTTGGCAGAATTTATATGCAGAAAGTCCATGTAGCATCTGGAGAATTTAAAGTGAACAATATATTGCCGGGCACACACGGTAATATTAGTTGTGCATGCAGGTACCTGTGTGTTACAAAAATGCTGTGTAACAAAAAAAATGTGGGTGCTTGCACAAAGGCAGATCAGATAGAGACCCCTGTCAGTCACCCAACCATTACTATTCCACCATTCACTTCAGAGGATTTTCTCATGCTGGACTCCACTCTAGAATTAAGGAGTCCAACATGCTTATTTACATATCCTTACTATTCTTGCAGTTCGTATGTCTGTAGGCTCTTAATATATTCGGTCTGCCTCTTTTCCCACACTTCGTCTTGCCTGTCTTACACCTTGAGTGATGAAAGGATGAGAGATAAAGAAACTTGTCAGAACATCACTAAATCCAGATCTGTAAAAGTCAGGTGGTTAAATATTCAACATAAGTAGTTACTGCAGTAGCTGGGATTCCTGAGAAATAGTGGTAAAAGTTAACTGTTTGACATGCATCTGACGAAGTGGGTATTCACCCACGAAAGCTTATGCTCCAATACTGCTGTTAGTCTAAAAGGTGACACAGGACTCTTTGCCTGTTTTTTAACTGACCTTGACAGCTCAGTAGTAGAAGCATGCAGGACACCTTACCTATTATTTTAAAGTGCCCACAGTGCAGGCTATTCCTATTTACTCACTGCTTCCCTGGGTCAGCTGACCCTGTGCTTTTATGAAAATAGCCACACTGTGGGACAAATTGTGTCCAGACTACTGTGGCAGTGTTGTACAAGGTGCTCCATGACACCCTGTGTTGGCTACCTGTACCATGAGTGTGGCAGCATGGGAGGGGAAGCAGGCTCCTCAGAGCGGTTCCCCCTTCATGCAGGTGGGTGGGAGGGGATGGAACAGAATGAGGACGGGATGCAGCTTTGGCTTTGCACACATCACAGCCAATGTACGCTTTGCCAAACGTAGATCCAGTTCAACTTACTCCCGCCCCAGAGCCGTGGGGAAACAGAGCGAGAAATGGTGAATCTGAGGCAGAGCAACAACATGCTGCCCCCTATTGTAGGGCTTATGACAAAGATTGAGCACTGTGCTAATCAATCTTCACATTTAGTCTACAGTGGTCCCTATTAATTCAGCATTTACGAACACTACTTACAAGGTGATGTGTGGGATTATCACTAATTTCCTCCTACTTAGGACAAGAGAGAGAGATCTGGTTATGTGGATCAATTTGACAGATACTGGCTTTCAGTTTATTGTGCCTAGTCGTTTTTTTTATCTAGTCAGTGGACTAGATAAATGTTTCAGAGGATCAAAATGATTTCAGAATAAAAATTATGCACTAGGCATGCATCTGATTGATGCTGTTAAATAAATGTCCCAAGATTGGCAGTCACTTGCTACTCAGTTTGATACTGTCTATGTGAGCAGTCCCTTTGTCCTCAAGAGGACTATTTCCAATAGAAAGCACTGTGCTTGGTAGCTGGTGTTTGTAGAATTTGGCTCCAGGTGAAAACATGGGAGAGAGAAAAGAGTGACTGACTGAAACTATAGCAAATAGATGTCTGAATATGGTGGACAGTAACGAAGCTAGAATTCTGAAATGAGTGGAAGCGTGTGTTTATGTGGGAGGTATGTCAGTATATGCAAATGATGGAGAAGTAACTTTCTTTTACTTTTGCCACAGGTAAACTCACAAGTATTCCATAACCTTCTAAATGAAATAGTTGTATCTGAGAGCTTTCTTTCCTAGTGTGTTTAGCTAGAGAGTATGTTATCAGAAAGTGAAAGATAAGCTTGAAATTCATCAGTAAATGAGTACTTTTGCAGGAAGAGATAAGGGCATTACTAAAGGGGTGTAACGGGGTGGGACTCACCATCATGGCACCTCCTGCTGGTCATTCTGGGAATTAGCTCTATCTTTTTGCAGGGCACCCTCCTCCAGTGGTGTCTCACCACCATTACTTTTACTCCAGACCCACGTCGCCTCAAGGATCACGGCGTTCTCTTCAGGAGGCAGCCCTCCGGCTGTCCCCCTTCCATTCTCCCGCACTTCCAGGGGAGCAGCAGTCCTCTGTCCAGCCACTCGCCTCCATGGCCAACTGCAGCCCAAGGTTCTAGCCACTTGCTTCAGAGCAGCCATTTCCTGGCCACTCCCCTCAGTGGCAAGTGGGGACAAGGTGAGGGGGGAGACCCATGCCCACCCTCTACTCCAGGTCCCAATCCAGGGATCCTCTCTCTAGGTGGCAGCCACACACTGCATCTCCTTCAACCTCCACCATCCATTTCCCTGGGCCACTTCCCCATAGCCCTAGAACCCAGTCTTTCAGCCAATCAGGCTGGAGCTCTCTCTTGCTCCCTGACCCGGCCCACCACTGCTCTGTCCAGGGTGCTGGCAGTTTCCTCAGCCCTTCAGGGACCCAGTTCTTTTTCCCTAGCCTCCCAAGGGGGAACTGCACCCTCTGTTCTGCAGCTCTCTTTATATATGGGCCTGCTCTGCCCTGATTAACTGCTCATTGCAGCCTCTCTCTGATTAGCTGTCTGCTGCACAGCCTCCCAAGGACTGCTTTTAACCCTTTCTCCACCAGTGTGGGGCAGACACCCCATCACAAGAGGTGAGACACAGTCTGTTCCCAATTATTTTCAAAAATTAAATCCTGACAGCTTGACCACCTCTGGACATCCCACTGGATGTTTGAGTATCTAACCCAAATGTATATATCTGAAGCACTCACTTTATTTCTCCATCCATATTGTAATACAATCTCAGTTTTTTAATGTTGTACAAATTAATCTTAAATGGTTATGGTCTTCTCTGTTTATGATCAGCAAACAAGAATATGGCTTGAAAAACTGCAATTACCTTGTGCTTGTTGGATCCCTAAGGTGGGTCACTAAACATACAGTGTACCTGGATGATTCCAAAATATTGCTTGCTCCAGACTCACTTTCTCTCTATAGTGCTACACTAATGAAATGTTTATTCCTGCATTCATCTCCTCTTGCCTGCATTATTGTAATTGTCCCGCTTCTGATCTGCCCAATTTGATTTATCCTACTATTATTTTAAACCCATAGCACTTTACCAATATAGGAGTCATGAAGACAGCTCTGGGGTGGTAGAACAAGGTGACAATGAAAACAGAGTAGGTTGCACACCTGCTGGGAAGGAGAATGCTGTGGTAAACCCAAACCTGGAATCTAAGAGACAGTTAGATGGAATCTTACATTTTAGTGTCCTAGAGCAGATGAAGGTTCAGTTTAAGCTACATTTCAAAGACATTTGGGACAATAATTTCAAACCTATGAGCCTAAAGTTAGGACTCCAAATCTATATTTTGCATCTATATATAAGTGGTCTGTTTTTCAGAGGTAGTAAGCATGAGCAAATGACATTGACTTTGTTTGGAGCCAGATTTTCAGCACTTATGAAAATCAGGCCACTTGTAGTTACATACCTGAATGTGGATTTGGGAGCCTAACTATAGGCATAGACTTGCACCCACTTTTACCACCACAACCACGGACATTTTAAGCAGCACTCAGTTTACACCAATTCTAAAGATGACAGGCTCAGTTGAATCTCCAAGGATTAGAACATATGACTCCAGAGAATCTCAGTAATGCTTAACATTAATCCATCTCAACACTATATCCAGAGTGCTGGTCATCGAGTTTGTCATCCAGGATCACATGTACAAATATGGCACCTTTCTCATCTTTTTCAGTGCAGTTTATCTATACCGATAATAGCTCTGACATAAATTATATTAAAAGAGCTAGCTATCTGCTGAGATCAATGATCACAAAAGAGAAAATTCGGTAAAGCAGCATAAATCTGTTCTGTCATCCAAGGTCTAAATCTTTATGCAGAACATTCTAACAAAGCATCAGCATTACCAGCCTTTTTAAAAAATATCCCTGTACAATACAGCATAATTTCACCTTGCTCTTACTTTGAGGACCTGAGAAAATTGCAGATGAAGTTCTAAAGACTCCAAGCACAAGTGCCAGGTTTTTGATATAATTTGGCCTAAGCAAATAATTCACTAAAGTTTAAACCTTTGTTCTTTTGAAGGAAAACCTAGCTTAGCTTTTGCTTTGTTCCCAAATCATGCCTTGCTAAATAATTTCTTTCACTCTGAGGTACTAAAATCTCCATTCTAGAAAATCTGTAGGACACTCTTAAAACACTGTTGAATATTCCCCACTCATTCTAGTTCATTTTTCTCAACATCCCACCTACAGAAAATTCAAATGTATAAAGGAAAAATATCAAGTGGCTCGGAGGGGGCACCAGAACAAAAAATATTTGAAACATCAGGCTAATGCATTAGTGCACCTAAAGCTGGCTAACTGCCTGGTGATCTTTGTTAGGCACTTGCTGAGACTTACTTGAATTTCAAATTGTTCTCTTTGCCTGTGAATAATGAGTGCTTCCTAACCAGCCCATAATGAGTACAGAGGTCCTAATCATGGAGTCATTGTTATCTGCTTCTGGATGTCTCCTGTAGTTGTGAATGGTAAGCAACAGAACTGGAAATTTTAACTGACAACACATATGCCAGGCAATTTTATAATCCTCTTTCAAATTCTCTCTCTCTCTCTCTCTCATATGCAGACACCAGAGCTCAATGTCTAGGTTCTATAACCAAAGGATGGTCTCTGTATCAAAGGAGACTAGGCATTGTAGACTGCCCTCCAGATGCCACGTTGAGCACTTCTCCCGCCCATGAGCTATTGTCGCTGATGCTGCACTCAAGTCATAGTGAGGAGGAAACAAGTCAAAGCTGGTGCATGGTTGTGGTAACTCTGGTTGAGACAGAGAATAGCCTGTTGATCCTGGTCCCAGATCTGTGATCAAGTGGACAGGGAGGCAGGTGCGACCAGGGACTCCTGAATTTAGTTTTTGTATCAGGCTCTCTTTCCCACTCATGCTTCCACTCTGCAAGGACATACTTTTCTGATCTCTGGCAGCCCTGATCATCCATGCACGGCAAAGGGCTATTAGTGCTCTTGTCCAAGAGTGCATGAGCAGCCATAGAAAAGGGGAGTCAAGAGATCCGCCATGGTGTCACAGTCCAGACCACAGAAGTGGCATTCCTCCGCTGAATACAATCAGCCCTTCAAGCAGACTCAGCATTTTGCTCCCTGTTTGATAATGGGGCATCAGTCAACTGGAGATGACAATAGATTTTCATCTATCGCCATTCTGCAAGTAGACTTAACAGTAATGGCATCGCATTGAAGGCCTGGCAAAGCCATGTGTGCTAGCACATACAGACTGGAGCTTGATGTATAGTTCAAACAGCCACTAACAATCTGAGTGGCTGAACTCAGCTCCTTGTTGACAAGCTGACTGTGGCATCTGCACCCCCACCACCACTCCAGCCCAGACAACAGAGCAGTATTCAGTTGGCGCCTAAGCGCCCTCTAAGACAGGGGCGGGCAAACTTTTTGGTCTGAGGGCCGCATCGGGTTTCAGAAATTGTATGGAGTGCCAGTTAGACAGCCAAGTGTGACCCGGCCCCCGCCCCCTATCAAACCACCCCTGCTTCTCACCCGCTGACGCCTGCCCCACCCCCCGAGATCCCTGCCCCATCCACCCCCCATGCTCTCTGTTCTCTGACCACCCCCCAGACCCTCCACCCCTAACTGCCCCCCGCCACCCTATCCACCCCCCTCCTTCCTGATTGCCCTCACCCCGGGAACCCTGCCCCATCCAACCACCCCTTTTCCCTGTCGCCTGACTGCCCCGGAAGCCCTGCCCTGACTGCCCCCCGCTGCCCCATCCAACGCCCCCTCTCCTTCTTGACTGCCCCCCAGAGACCCCTGCCCCCATTCAACCCCCCTGTTCCCTGCTCTCTGGCCAGCCCGACCCCTATCCACAACCCCTATCCACGACCCCTATCCCCTGACCACGCCCCAAACTCCCCTGCCCTCTATCTAATCCCCCCTTCTCCCTGTCCCCTTACCTCACTGCCTGGAGCACCGGTGGCTTGAGGCGCGGCTCTGCCAGGACAGGCAGCCACGCCGCCCGGCTGGAGCCAGCCACGAAGCACAGAGCACTGAGTCAGGCAGGGCTCTGCAGCCCCGCCGCTCAGATCATTGCGTTCGTGCCACAGTGAGCTGAGGCTGCGGGGGCAGGAGGGCAGCAGGGAGAGGCCGGTGTCGAGCATCCCGGGCCAGGAGCTCAGAGGCTGGGCAGGAGGGTCCTGCGGGCCATACTTTGCCTACCTCTGCTCTAAAGTATGTGCCTGCGCAGCCGTGCAGGAGGCCACCAAGGGCCGCAGACTTAACTCCCCCAGCCTCGGGGCTGTGGTGGGGAAAGGCATCTCTCCCCCAGCTGGAGCCCTCACCCTTCTCCCACATCCCAACCCTCTGCCCCAGCCCTGAGTCCCCTCTCACACCCTGAACCCCTCATCCCTGGCCCCACCCCAGAGCCCGCACCCCCAGCAGGAGCCCTCACTCCTCCTGCACCTCAACCCTCTGCTCCAGCCCTGAGCCCCCTCCTGCACCCTGAATCCCTCGGCCTCACCCCCGTGACACGTCACCTCCATATTGGTGCACATAGCAAAATTCATTCCGCACATGGATGGGAAAAATTTGAGGGAACACTGGTTGGAGCTAATGTCAGGAGTAATACAGATGTGTGAAGGACCAATGGTCTGCTCCCCAGGAGGTTCCTGATAGGTTTTTGAATCTAGGCGCTACAGGATGAGATCTTCATTTTCAGATGTTCTGGGTGAGGCTATTATGCCAGGCTACAATCGAATTTTACTCCCACGTATGTGGCAACTGGATGGAATGGTAGTGGCTGTCCTTGGACTTGGATCGAGGTGGGTTGATTGACAAGACATTATTTAGGTGGGAAATAGTTGCCACAGTCTTGGTTTCATTGAGAAATAGTCTCCATTGCTGGAAATAAGCGGTCAAAGTATTCATGTCTTGGCTGAGATTCCCTTGCATCCCTTGGGAGTCGTTTGCAGTGTCAGCAACACAGGTGTTTTCAGCATACACATACTTCTCTGCCTGTGTTTCAAGAAGGCTGTATGTGTATGTCTTGAACAAAAGGGGAACCAAAACTACCCCTTGTGGAAGGCCTTTGTGGAGGCATTTAGGGTAACTGATGTTCTCCCTGATTTACAGGATGAAATGCTACTCATTTCTTGGATGAAACATGCCATCAGCCTACAGGGAATAACTCGCAGCATCTTGGCAGTCAGACCGATGTGCCACAGTACGTTAGGCCACCAACAGATCAATAAGGACTGCACCAACTTTCTTTCCTTGCTCAAATGCATCTTCTGTGTCTTGAGTCAGATGAAGTACATGAACTTGGATTTATTGTCCCTTCCTGAAACTAGCCTGAACGTGAGGCAGCTGAGGGTCAACTACCTCATTAATCTGAATCGGGATTATGCTACATCTATACTACAGCACTTATAGGGGGGCAGCTGCACCGCCTGTGGCAGAAACTCTCTAAGCTGACGGGGGAGAGCTCTCTCAGTGGCTTAATAACTCCTGCCTCCATGAGAGGTGGTATCTTTGTTGGCAGGAGACGCTCTCCTGCTAACATAGCTCTGTCTACACCAGCACTTAGATTGGTATAATTTACATAGTTCCCGGGTGTGGCTTATTTACACCCTTAAGCAACATAAATTATACTGAAGTAACCTGTAACGTAGACAAGATCTCAGTCTCCGTCAATTTATAGGTAGCACACAGTAGAGAAATTGGTTGGCAGATCTTTGGGTCTGTCACTGGTTTCTCTGATTTGGGAACAGCTATGACCTTTGCTCTGCAGCAGGCTTTTGGGTACTACTGTCCTGGGTACAACAATTCAGAAATCAAAGCAGCCAGCTGTCAGTGGTTGGTCCAAAGTGAGAGACAAACTCCTTGTGGATTATATCTAGACCAGGAGCCTTATTAGGCTGCAATTGATGTATGACCAGGTCAAACTCCTGATCAGTGAAAGAAGCCATCAGCTTCGTGTCTTCACGTCCTGCCATCTCTCAGCAAACCCCATTTTAACTGCATGGCCAAAATCTTTGTCTCAGTTAGGAGCTCTTCCATTGGCCACCAGCTCTTTCCAACAGAAAGAAAGAGAAAACATGAAATTATTCAACACATATGCTAGGTTGCTCTGGGATGTATTGTTATACACCCGCTCTGAAATCAGACTACATGTCATCTCTTGAAAACAAACTTCCCCTGTGTTCTGCCTCCTCCTTACAAAGTTAATGTAAGTATGCTATTCAGCACAGCCATAGGGAACACTGAAGATTGCCAACACAGGAAAAAGGATCTTTTGTCTCCTCCCTCAGCCGTAATTTCCAAAATACAACTCTACTTTAATGGGACTTATTCCTGGGCTTAGCTTTAAGCATATGCTATAGCACACTTAGGAGCTCTGCTGAACTGGGTCTTTGCCCTTAGCCTGAAAATTTGTACTCTGATAAATTTGTCCCCGGGCTGCCCATGACTTGGACAAGCACAGTGAACTATACAATTACAATGCACGATCCCAAGTGAGAATTAGTGGTGCATCAGCTCAATTGGCAATAGGTTTTCATCAAAATCAGGAGAATGTGAGTATGGTATCTGAGTAGGTAAAGAGGGCAAAAGCCTAATTAGGCATATAATGTGATTAGAATAGTTGGGCTTCTGAATTATGTCTTCGCCACTCCTTTCCAAAGAATGGGAGAAAGTAAATACATACATTGCTATTGAATTCAAATAAGAAAACTGTTTTTGGTGTCAAGTATCAGAGGGGTAGCCGCGTTAGTCTGGATCTGTAAAAGCAGCAAAGGGTCCTGTGGCACCTTATAGACTAACAGACGTATTGGAGCATAAGCTTTCATGGGTGAATACCCACTTCATCGGCCCACAAAAGCTTATGCTCCAGTACATCTGTTAGTCTATAAGTTGCCACAGGACTCTTTGCTGTTTTTGGTGGTTACTTGACTGTCTCCCATCAATAGAAGTAGGTAACACAAAGTTCAGGGAACTAGGAAACAGACACATAGTGGCCCACAGTATAAAGTCAACCTAGCTACAATGAGTAATGGATAAAAATATCATAGAATGGCCCTATTTGTTTATAAAAAGCAATGGGCCAGATTCTCAGCTGGGATGAATTGGTGTTGCCCCACTGACTTCAATGAGGCTGTGTTGATATACAGCAGCTGAGGAGCCAATATTAACAGTTCACACTGTAAATGTACAGTATACTGGGTGGGGGATTAGTGTATTCTCATTAAGGGAGAGTTATCCAGAATACTTTATTGATGCTCTCCACTGGCATTATTATTTGTGGCTATAAATGGGTGAAAAATTAACTGAATTCTCACAGATAAGTTATTCTGTTTTCTGACCAACTCTAACTGTGGTGTAATATAAATATATAGTGACTAGAGTCAGGCAACATCGGAGGGGCAGCTCGCCCATTTTGATGGCTGTCATCATGGGTCTCAAACTAACGAGATAATTTGCCATTCTATCACCTTGGGGCGACTGAGGGGACAGAGTGAGGAGAGTTCTTATTTCTGCCTAGCAGTGGAGGTGGCCTTACTGGGACTGGGCACCAGTCCGTTCATTTTTTATGGCTGCATCCAGCAAGAATCCAGTCCAGGTTTTCTTCATGTGAAAACATATGCCCATGAGTCAGGCACATGCCCTCTGGTTAGGGACTTACCTACTTGAAAGAGAACCTCTCTCCACATAAAATAGTGCAGCAAGAGAAGGACTTGAACTGGAGCCCCCTTACCTTGGTGAGAAAAATATGGGGCTGGCAACAAGTGTTCTCTCTGAGGGTCTTTCTGCTGGCCTTCCTTTCAGTGAAAATGCCCAAGGTTGGTGACTTTGTGCATTCAACAAAGGTCATATTTCCTTGGACTTTTGGGGAGGTGAGCCTTATGATAGGTGAAGGTGGTGGTTTTTATTTTGATTCTTTGTAATTTGTGTCACAGATCCCTAGATCAAAGGATAGGTGCTTTTTAAATACTCTGATAGGTATCTGAATACACAGATTTTCTTTGGGTCCTAAAAATTCATTAACTTGGTTGGCCCCTTTCTTGTACATGTCACAGAAGAAGAAGGTCGTGAGGGAGAATTTGAAGGACAAGAGGGTAATGGCTTTGTGAATGATTTCTGGAAGGACATTGTCCACTTTCTTTCAACCTGGGCCTTATACAGGCAGACAGCCATATGACACACAAGATTACTGCATCTTATCTCCTGCTTATGAATACTCCAGTTTCACTGGTGCTGGTGCCTTCCATAGCTGCCTGATATAGTCATCCTTTGGCAGTGTCCGACTTTCCAATATTTCCTAGTTAAATAATCCTTTAAAACAGCATTCATTTCCATTAGTTAGGCATTTCTTTATATTAAAACTCAGTAAAGGAAGGATTGCTTGGAATACCCCCCTTCTTATTTGCTAGAATGTCATTACATTCAATTTTTACTATAGGAGAAATAAGACGACTATTTTTGCATCATGGTGGCTTATTTTTCCTTCTGGGTATGAGACAATGCAGATTCAGTAAACAGATACAACCATATGTAATAAGAGTGATTCCAGTGCTTCAGGTCTATTATTCCCACAGTGTGAACTTTAATAAAAATGAATGACTTAGATTAGATACAATTACTGGAACTACAAATTGTGTACATATACATGTGTACAGTTATAAGAATGAGCTTTATTTTAAAGTATTTGAATAGATTTTATTATTATGCATATTACCATAGCACCTACGAGCCCTCGTTCTGGACCCCATTGTGCTTGGTACTGTACAAACTCTGAACAAAAGGTCCATCCTCCAAGGAACTTATTGTCTTAAGACAAGAGCTACATGGATAGAGACACAGGGGTACACAAGTGAACAAAGAGACAATTATTGGTCAGCATGATAGGCAGTGGGCTCTGAACATGAGCAGAATAAACCTTATCAATTTTTTTGTAGGCATAATAGCCGGGGAGTTTTGTGGAGGGAGTTGGGGACAATAACGTAGCTTTGCTGACTGAAGAAGTTAACTGTGCTAGTGGGGTTTCTGTCAGTCATTGCAATCCCTTGGTTAAATCAGTGAATCTTTCCATCAGTTGGTACAAGGGCCCTTTCACCCTTGGTGGTAGTTGACCAACTGATTGATAACGAGGATTCAGAATCCTGTTTCAGAGAGGCACATACCTCATGCATAACTTTAAGCACAAAATTAGGCCCAGTGACTTCCAGAGGACTACTCATGTGCTTAGGTAATTTGATGAATTTCTGCCTAAAATTCTAGAGTCACTAATTAAACTTAGTTTCTTACCTGTTCTTTCATCACACCGACTTATGATGTAAGCTCATTGATGACATTATGCATCTGATCTTGAACAGAGCAAATGTGAACTGATGCTTTTTATAATTAGAAGGTATGACATGACTAGGAGAAGGAGCACAGGCTAACCTGCTACAGTTAATGACTGCTGACTTTTGAGTTACTAGTGCCTGGAAGGAAAAGTAAGGCCTGAGGAAAGGGTGTAGGAGGATGGTTTGATTTAAATCACAGCAATTTAAATCATGATTGAAATCACCAAAGGCAAAATCTCAATTTAAATAAATTGAGATTAATCAACCTTTCCATTTGTACTTCAGCTATTTTCTAAAGACAGGTGCATTCTCATTAATTGTTATGACCATTAAAACTTGTTGATTTACAGAACCTTTACACTAGATTTGGCACATCTTTTTGCTTCCTGGCAGGGTGCACTATAATTATATAATTTTGTGTTAGCAGTCATATAGCTTAATATTTTCAATTTCTTATAATTGTACATTTTAAGTATGTTGGAAAATGGTGATGCAATATATTGCTTATTTACTAGATATTTACTGATATGTTTCAAGCTGCATTAGGATGGTAACTGGAATTTAATTAAACCTACAAAACATCATATAAAATTATTTTTTAATTAAACAAAACAGTATTAAATGTTTTGGATGCATAAACTTCTCTTATCAAAGCATGTTTAACCTTTACACCTAAGTGATTTATTAAACAGAGGAATTAACTGTAGTCAGTGACTCAATCTATTTCTTTTCCCAAGCTGAGTAAAAGTGACTGGAGCTGAAGTTCCACTGCCTTAGCATATGTCTTCATTAGACACACTATAGTCACACAGCCGAACTGCTCTAGTATAGACACTTACTATAAGGACAGACAGGGTTCTTTCATCATTGCAGTAAATCCACCTCTCCAAGAGAGGATAGCTAGGTCAACGGAAGAATTCTTCTGTTGATTTAGTGGTGTCTACACTGAAGCTTAGGTCGGGTTAACTATGTTGCAGAGTATGACATTTTTCACAGCCTGAGTCATGTACTTAACTGGACCTAACTGTATAGTGGAAATCAGCGGTAAGTCTCTTGAAACTGAAATGGTCTCCTAAGTTACTCAGGCTAGCCTTCAAATTTATCTCCTCCTTCCTCATTTTTATTCATAGGCTAGAAGAGAAAGACAAGTTTTCCTGCTTTCTAAACTCCAAGTTGATTTCTCAACTTTTAATCAATTAGTCCAAATGAAGAAAATATTCTCTGTTCCTGCAGAAGAGACTACTGCTGTCAAAAACTGGTTTAGCACTTTAATGAACTCAGGTGCTTACCTAGTAACTTCCACCAGCTGACATTCTTTAAATTGAAATCTTAGCCCAGAGTTCAGGTAGGGAGAAGCTATAAAATAGGAGTATGAGGCCACCCAGCTGGGCTCAGTGGATGATCATGATGAGCTATATGATGCTGTCTCCTTGAGTCAGAGGCCAGTGCCTCGTCATAGTGCCTATGGTGACTTTGCCAGTCTTACACCCAGTAGCACAGGCTCAAGCCCTTAAACACAGTATATGACCTATTGTGCTGTATTTATAAAGCTTGACCTCAAAAGCAAGAAACGGGGGAGTGGTGGTGGTGGGGGAAACCATCTTTATAACATTCTTTATATAGAAAAGCAGCCTTGAACTTAAAGTTCATGGATTCAGCATAATTTTTTTCTTTAAATGTTTTAAGAGATTATAGTAGGTTTAAGCCTTAACATATTTTGCATTAAATTCAGATTTGAAAAATAAACCTCTTTAAAATGAAATTTTTAATCCGCTCTGGGACATCATGAAGCGAGTCATTTGCACATTGAAAATTCCATTTAAACCCAGGCATACTCAATCACACCCACTCTCTGCTCATACTACAAACACATTAACCTTAATTCCTGAGTGTAAGGGAACAAGACGGTCAGATCAGGCATGGAAAGCCTGCTACTGGTACCACTGATAATCCAGTACAACCTGCTGCTTGGTGACTAAACTGGGAACCACACCCCTCTCTGAGGGGTAAGGGGCATGCCACATATCCATTGGAGTGAAACACAAATATCCACAAAGGAGTAATTCCATTTGACCGGATGCCTAAAAGCTAGGTCTTGGCTGAACAAAGGCTAGGGGAGAATACCCTGAACTAAATCCACTGGGGAAAAATTTCCAAGGGGTTGGAATTGCAACTCAGCTCTGCCCTATGGAAACTCCTGTAGTTGTGCTGGCTTCCAAATGTGTTGGTCTCCAAGCCTTTGGGTCTAGTCAGTACTACCGAAAGAGAGGGGCTTTAGTTCTAAAGCAAGTCTCCGTCTCCTTATTTTTTGCTGCCTAGGTATACACTCTGCAGGTTCAAGTACAATGGTCACCCACATCAAACTTGCCTGTTGGAATGTGAGGACAATGTGCATTGGTATGTCAAGTGTTCTAGAGGAGGTCAGTGACCCTACAAAGTCTGCCATCATTGACTAAAAACTGGAGATGCTTGACATTTATGTAGCCATCATCTCTGAAACTGGACAAGACATGAAGGATGCCAACATCATAAATCTGTATAAAAACAAAGCAGATCGAAGTGACTGCAGAGGAATTTCTCTCCTTGGTGTGGCTGGTAAGATATTTACATGGGTCATTCTCAAAAGACTGAAAGTTCTTGCTGAATGTGTATATCCCAAGGAGTCACTGCAGCTTCCATGCCAGAAGATCAACTACTGACATGGTCTTTGCACTAAGGCAACTGCCAGAAAAGTTTCAAGAACAAGGAAAAACCTCTCTACATAGTCTTCATAGATCTTACAAAGGCTTTTGATATAGTCAGAAGAAAGGGCCTTTTCCAGCTGCTAGAGAGAATTGGTTGCCACCAAATCCTTCTCAGTCCGATTTGATTCTTCCATGATGGAATGAAGATGACAGTTCAGTATGATGTTAACCAATCCGACAGCTCCGAAATCCACAGTGGTGTGAAACAGGGATGTGTTTTGCACCTGCACTCTTTGGTATATTCTTCTCTTTGCTGCTTTATCATGCTTTCGTATCTAGCACAGAGGGTGTACAGCTCCATAGGAGATCAGATGGAAAGCTCTTCAACATTACTCCTCTAAGAACAGAAGTTAAAGTCAAACACCTGCTGATAAGCAAACTTTTTGCTGATGGCATAGTGCTCAGCTCACTCAGTGAAGGGGTGCTCCAGCAACTTTGCAATAGCTTTGTGCTACCTTTATGATGAATTTGGACTATAACCCTCAGTCTAAAGAAGACAATGGTTATGGTACTAGATGCGTTGACTGCACCAGAAATTTTAATGGAGGGCTCCACACTAGAAGTTATGCACAAGTTCTGCTATCTAGGATCAGTGGTACTGAATGACATATCTAGATGACTAGCTTAATTCTTTCCTTGAGAAGACAGCCATCACATTTGGCTAACAGACCAAGCACCTCTGAGATAGACCCAAATCTTGGTGTTCAATGACAGTATATCTGGCATGCATATTAAGCATACTTCTGTATGGTGGCACGACCTGGACCACCTACAGCAGATATGAAAGAAGACTAAAGACCTACCATTTCCACTGTTTTGCCATATTCTAAATAGGAAATGAAGGTTCCTGACACTGAAGTACTTGAGAAAGCAAAATTACAAAGTCTGATCCATATTCTCAAACCACAGATGTCTTGGCCATCTGCATCAGATGGATACATTCCAAAGGATCTCCTGTATGGAGAACTTGTGGATGCTCTAAGGCTACTGGGCACACCTAGGCTCAGGCTAAAGGGGCTTTCCAAGAGGGACTTGACAATTTTCAACATTAACACAGCAAGCTGGAAGATGCAGCTAGCAATAGGCTACATAGGAGGGTTGTGCGGCACCAGGGAATTAAAGAAACTGGAGCAGTGACAGAGAGAGGGGGAAATGAAGAGGAAAGCACAACAGGCCCCAAACTCTAATAGTCTGCTTCATTTTCTGGCCCTGTGCCTTATGACTGTATTATTTTTGGCACAGACTCAGACTTTAAAGTCAGAAGGGACCATCATGATCATATAATCTGATCTCCTACACACTGCAGGCCACAGCACCTTACCCACCACCTCCTGTAATAGACCCCCTAGTCTCTGGCTGAGTTACTGAAGTCCTCAAATCATGGTTTAAAGACTTCAAGTTACAGAGAATCCACGATTTACACTGGTTTATGCCTGCATGTGAACTGTGCCACATGCTGAAGGGGAAGGTGAAACCCCCACAGGGTCCCTGCCAATCTGACTTGAGGAAAAATTACTTCCCAGCTCAATTATGGCAATCAGTTAGACCCTGAGCATGTGGGCAAGACCCATCAGTCAGATGACTGGAAAAGAAGTCTTTGTAGTAACTTGGGACACTAGATGGGGAGTGCTCCATCACTGGCCATTGGAAATATTTGCTGCCATTGCTTGACTGTTGCTTGAGAATCGGACTTTTTAGCCTCTCGTGATGCTGCAGCACTATACATAGTAACTGAACTTCTTTGGTGCTTACATGGTTATCTTTCAAGATGGATGGTTGCTATTCAGTCAAGGGAGCAAGTACTCAAGACTTGAAACTTAATTCTCTTCACTGTGGAGGAGTACAGCTAGTCATATTCCCACACACTTCCTCTATTTCTAGTTGCCCTGGAATGCAACCACTCAGCACTCCCTACTGAGCACAACACAAGGAGTTGTAGGATCAAGGCCAATATGTATCTTAATTTCTGACAAAGTACAATAGTTAATGGTTAATACTATTTCATGAGCTTTTCTACATCATCATTCCGCAAGGTCTTACTTTTATTACTAAGGCTCCCCCCCCCCCCCAGGTCAATTACATGTTACTGTCCAAATGGAAAAAAAAAACATTTTGAAACTGGGATTAAGCTTTAATCCTAAATTAAAATAAAATTATGTTTTTTCATATTTGGTTATTTTCATATAGCACTTCTATTAATTGATTATGCAAGTAGAACAGAAAGGGCATAATCTTCTCATTAAACTGAACCTCCTGTTTAACAATACTCATTTGAAGGTCATTTAAGGTGGGAAGATGCCTTTTCATTGATTTGCAAGTTATTGCTCTCTGCCACTTCAAGCCAACTGAGCTTACAAAGACTGTTAAACTATTGCTAAAAAACTAGTTTTAATACAGAAAGAATGCCTGACTCTTAAGATGCTGAGAATGCCTCCTGGGAGTGCATGAGAACTTGATAATGCAGTTGGAATAGAAGCTGTGACTGAAAGCAAAAATGGAACCAAGTACTCTATTTTGATTGTCCCAGCTAAAATAAAAAAAGAGTAAACAAATGCCTGAAAAAGTGAAGAGTAAATCAGTGTTTACATTTTCAGTTAACATATCAAACAGAACATTTTGTTAAAAAAATGCTCTAATTCACAGCATACTTTTAATGCGTTGCCAAAAAGTTGAGTTCACATCTGCAGAAGCAAGAGTACATACTGTGTATGTGACACAGAAGCCCCTTAGTGGTTTACTACTCTGTGTCAGCAATTCTTGTCAGGCCTGACATACTCCCCACACCTTACATACTGTTATGATGTATACCCAAAAGGTGGCATGTAATATATCATCAGAAAACAAATAGCTCACTGATCGTTAATAATTGTGTGATGTATGTGCTAGAATTATGTTCTTAAAATGTTTGCCAAACAGTGAATAAACCCTGCATGTCTTAGGCAAAGGAATGTGCATTTGCTTGTCTGAACAGCTTGGTCATCAGGCAGAGACAATGAAGGAACATTTCCAAAGATAAACAAAGCTAACAAGCTAGGGAGGAACCAGCATGAGGACTTCACCAGACCACATGGTGTCTCTTCCCAGCAGGAGAAAAGGAACTTTATTGGAGAATACATTCAAAGGTTTACTGGTCTATAAAGACAGAGGGTCTGAACTGCAAACAATTGAATCAATTGATTGTATACAATATCACTGTATTATAAAAGTGTATCTTGTAAAATCTTTCATTAAAGCCTTTACACACTGGTGATTAATATTGTGAAATGTATGTGTTAACATTATTTAAGGCAATTATGGATACTCATTGATATTATGGTTTAAAGTCTGTGACCAAACACAGGGAGAAACAGGTTTTCTCCAAGACAGAAGGGAAGATAGCTATCTACCTGTCTTCAGTGTAAATTAAGCATTATGGAATTAAGACAATGGAAGCCCTATTTACATACTAATCAGCAGGGAAATGGGAAGAACAGCAGGAATGCTTCCTCACTCTTGAATCAGAGTGAATGAACTTTGGGGTGATATGGGGGGGGAGGGGAGTGGAGGAAGACAGGTCCTTCACTTGAGGAGACAAAGGAACCAAGCACTTTGAGTTCTGTAAAGGGTCCTGGGCAGAGAGTCTGGGTAGGTATGCTGGGAAAGAGACTGGCTGAGAAATACTTCTGTAATCAGATTTTAGTCTTAGAAACTTTTTTTTAACTTTTCTTTGCTTGTAACCCTATCTTTATATCTTATACTTGGTATCAATTAATCTTATGTCCTTGTGCTAAATAAACTTGTTTTACGTTTACTAGACACCAATTCAGTGCTGTGATGGATTGTTAATCTCAGTCAAATCAATGCAATGCAGTGTATTGCCCCTTGGAGCAATGAATTTTAGAGCTTCTGCAAATGTTCCAGGAGAGGGCTGGACACTGCATGGGGTCATTCTGCAAAAAAAGTAACTGGGCAGTGGAACCCAGGGTGTGATCTGCCTGCTTGTAGGCTGGCTGTTGGTATAAGGGTTGTGAGTCACAGCAGAAAGCACTTAAAGTGCCCAGAGTTACAGGGCAGGTGATGACACAATGCCTTATGGATCTGGGTTGAACTCCAAATATCACAGAATATCAGGGTTGGAAGGGACCTCAGAAGGTCACTACTCCAACCCCCTGCTCAAAGCAGGACCAGTCCCCAATTTTTTCCCCAGATCCCTAAATGGCCCCCCTCAAGGACTGAACTCACTGCCCTGGGTTTAGTGACCAATGCTCAAACCACTGAGCTATTCCTGCCTGCCCCTGCACCCTCCCTGCGTACAGTACAGTACTTCTGTTACTTAACTAGAACTTTCTCCTTTGCACCTGTTGGAGAACAGATCAATATACAGAGGCAAAACCTGCTCCCAATACACATATTAACTTCAGTGCAGCTGCTTGTGTGAATGAATTGAACACGATTTGGTTCATAGCAATCTTGAGAATATGTCTCAACCTGAAGTAGTTTAAAATTCAAGCATGATTAGAAACAGCAAACAAATCCATGGTAAAAGAGGAGACAGATTAAGCTTTCTAAGTCTATGTCTTTGTGCCTATGAGCCACAATACAGAAAAATAGGATAATTCAATGTGCTTAAAGTTACACAACATACTTGAGACAGTAACAGATTTAGAGCTTGGTGGATAAATTGGAATATGAACTAAAAGCAGTTCGGAAAGAAACTGATCTATAACTCAAGGTCTTATAAACCACCAGTAAAAATTTAAAATCAGTCCTTGTCTCGATGTAATTTTTCCATCTAGCACCAGTCGCTTTTCCTCATAACTCAGGTTCATTAGGGAGATGCTCTCTTTACAGAAGGCAATGATTAGCAACACTAATGAAGTGCCCTTTAAGTTTTGAAATGAGGAAGAACACAAGCTTTCACAGATCCAGACTAACATGGCTACCCCTCTGATACTTGACATAAGTAAGGAAATGGTGAGTGTATGATAAAGATAAGGGGAGGGGGAAATTGTGCACACATTTCCATAAAAATATCTGAGAATAAAATAAGTAACTGTAAAATTAGGAGAAAAGATATTTCCCTCACATGAGTGTTTTGAGGATTGTTTGTAAAGTGTGGTGGAATATAGTAGTGAGAATAAACAGCATTTGAGTGTCTCATTCATTATAAACATTTAGCACATCTAATTAAAAAACAAAACAGAAAGCACACTGAGCTTCTTAACCACAAATTAAAATATATTCCCAGCTCTCTCTTGAGTATATTGTGATTATTTGTTTCAACCCCACCACCCCAAAACAAATCTCTCAGCTTCAGCAGAGTATGTGGTACTGTGCTGAATCCGGTACAGGTTCCCAGTCCTGCTCCCTGTATTCTGTGGGCTGCTCCCTGTATTCTCCACAGTGTTCTGTGGGCCGTAAGCTACTGGCTAGCAGATAAGGGGAAAAAGGAAACTTTCCAGGGTCAACTCTGAGCTCCTGGCTCCTTTCTGCCCCACCCTTGCTGAGTTTTCAGGTTGGAGGGGAGTGAGAGAGCAGGAGACTGACACATTAGTCACCGGAAGAGGGAGCAGATTAATCTCAGAGCTGCTGGACTCAGCCTCTCCTCCCCCCGCTCCCCTGGGGAAAGTGGTATCTCTTCCACTTCCTCTCTCCCTCCCTATCTCACTTCTCTGATATAAAATCTGCCTGCTCTGGAACAGTTTCTCTCACCAACTTCTCTCGGCACAGTGCTGGAAGTTTCTAAGCACCAGGAGGGAGCAGTTTGGCTACCTCTCCAGCCACTGCTAGCTATAAAGTAGAGAGGGCACAGCTGGTACCAATGGTGCCATTTAATTGTATGCAAGGACAGCCTGAACAGGGATAATTCCAATCTGAGCAGGGCTCTCCTCTTCCCAACCCCCTTCAGCCCACAGCCTGGGCCACAAAGGGCAGAAGTCTGGAATAGCGGCGTTTTGCTGCCTATTGTATTATAAAACAAGATTTTTACTTAATCATTATGTTTAAAGAATAGTGTTTTACTGAACAAACTCCAGTTGTGCAACCTGGATGTTATTCACATGATGAGACCTTCATCTAAAACGGATTTTATATTTGCAACCTGATGCTGCTGGGGTAGGGTGCACTAAAGCAGATGTCTGAGAGTCTGACCATTTGTCATGCAGTTTGATGACTTGTGACACACTCGCACATACGAAGGCTAAAAGGTGTGTTCCAAAGAGCTAGATATATAACAAAATATGTATGTGGCAAGCAAAGAATTGAGATTACTAAGGCGGGGGGCTGGAACAATTTGTATAGTGGGGGTTCGGAGAATGATCAAATCAAACACTATATATGATGGAAACCACTTCAAACCCGGGGGTGTGGCAGCACCCTCAGCATCCCTAGTTTCAGCACGTATGTACTAGGGTATGATTTGAAAGTGTATCCATCCTCTAACTTGTTCTGAACATGTGGGTCACTACTGGTTACAGTTCCTGTATTACTTTCGGGATGTCGTGCTAGTTCACGCAATAGGTTTCCATATGAGAAAGTATGAACTCATAAATAGGTGTATACACTAATGCAACCTATTTATACACCTTTTTTTGAGAGGGTGATATTCTTATGGAACTTAGAGAGAGACAGAATCAATACTGGATGCACACATGTGACCCTGATAAGGCAATAAGGAAAAGTAGTTTTCCCAATGGGCCATTGAGAAGCTTCTGCCTAGCTGAGGAGAAAAACTGCTTCATTCCGGTTTGACTGGGGCTCACTTCTAAGTGTCCTTAGGCATCTATAAGCCAATTCAGAGATCACATAAAGAAAGGCATTAGCTGCTCAGTGCAGAGAATGATGTTAGTAATATGCTGTGGTGCTTGCCACTTGTCAATGGTGAGCCCACTGAGAAAGATGGCTTTTAAAAAGCCATAATACCTAGTTTACCCAGAAAAGCAAGTTCTTCTCCCCTCCCACACACACCCCACTTCCCATCTGCCCTCCTCCCCCAGGTTGTTTATTTATTTAAAGTTCTGATTTCCTTTATTTTGATTTTTTTGCTTCAGGCAGTAGGAAAGCTGGGTTTTTTAGAAGGCTGCCTTTTTGGCTAATCCAATGCCCCAGTGGCTACCATGGGAGTCTATTGACTTCAAATGGGCTTGGATCAGGCCCTTTGCCCACAGAGAACCCATACCCCTTCCTTTCTATTGTAAGGAGAGTTTAAATCCTTCATGACGTTTTTACTTAATTAAGTTTGTAACTTTGATTTTGATGCATGGAGTAGGGATATTTGTTTAATGGACATCACTTTCCCTATCACATGTGTAGGACCTGATTGTGTAATGAGCTTTGCATGTGGAGAGGGGCACTGGGACCCCTGTGTCCATGCAGCCCCATTCTCTATTGATTCATAGAAGTGTTGCTAACTGATATTCTGTCTGTGGGGACTGACAAGGAGGCTAAGAATTAGAGGTCTCTGCTGAAGCTGAGGCATGCTGGTGAGTGTAATAGAACTGGACTCACCTGGTGGCGCCTCCTGCTGGTTGTCCTTGGAATTAGCTTATCAGCCTCTGGAGCACCCTCTGCCATCTGGTGATCCGCCTTACTGCCAGCCCCTGTCCCTCCCAGGACCTGGTGCCTCTTTGTCTGGGGTGCTGCCCCTCTGGCAGCAACCCCTCATTCTCAGAGTCTCCTCACCCAGGGGAACCCCCCCCCACCCACTATCCCCACTTCACCTTAGTCTTGGCTACTGCCAGTCCTCACTTGGCCCTGCTCCCTGGACAGGCTGCAGTGTATCAGCCACACATCACAGGTGAAGGGGTTTAGACCTGCTGCCTCTGTCTACCCATGGGCTGCCCCCTTGTAACCCCAATACCTAATAGGCTTTAATCTAGGCCTCAAAGCCTGGGGGTTTCCAGGCTGGAGCTCCCCTGGCCTTTCCCCCTCAGCCCTGCTCCAATCTAGGTATTCCCTCAGGTCTCTGCAGCCAGCCCCTTCCCCCTCTGAATGCAAAGAGACACTCTGGCTAAGCTTCAGCCTAGCAGCCCCTTTACAGGCCCAGCTGTGGCCTGACTGAGGTGTGGCCCAGCTGCAGCCATTTCCTCAATCAGCCTAGCTTTTCTTGCCCTCTCCCAGGGCTGGCTTTTAAGCCCCAGAGGGCAAGAGCTGTTAACCACGCAGCTACAGTGGGGCATTGTGATTTGGGCAGTCATACATTTCTTCTCTCTCATGTAGAAGGAATCCTTTGTCTAAATCTGTCAAAATAGCCCTTTTCACTTGCTGCATTTTCAATATAAACTATTGAAGAAAGAATAAACCTCACCTTATGGGAGCTCCTGATACATCAACTGCTGGGAAAAAGAATTTAGGGCAAGATTAGTGCTTGCCCTATGCATCTGTGCAAGGAAGAGAGGAAACATCAAGCACTTCCTTACTCCCCTGTGTTGCCTGTGCGCTCCATGGCATGCACCATGGGAGAGATCAACATCTCAACCAACCACCACCACCACCACCACGTTCCCATTATGCCTCTGGTGTTTAGGGCAGTGATAAAGCTCCTCCACTGTGTTTCTGGCAAGTCTTTCAATGGTTCCCCAGCGGTGCCCCAGGTCTTTCAGGTCAGCTTCCACAGCTCTTTGCCATGTTGTTTTCAAGTGGCCTCTTTTCCACTTGCTTTCAGGTGTCCATCTTATTGCTACTCTGGTGATAGAATTAGTTTCCATCTGAAGCACGTGACCTATACATCTCCTGGCAATGATGGTGCTCAGATCATCTTGGCTGTACTATGTCAGTAGATCTGGGTTTGAGATTTTTCTGGGCCAAAAGTTAGGGAGGATTTTTCTGAGGCAGGTTTGGACATGTCATACTTTCTCATTCTCTAGTATTCTGCACTGTAAGATAGCATTGAAAGTATGTAGCTCTGATAAATCTTGAGTTTGGTTTTGGTGTTGTATTTTGATGATTTCCAGACTGTATTTACACTCCTGAAGGTGTTCTGGCTTTATTGATTTTGTTCCAGATGTCCTGGCTTGTTCCACCATCCTGGCTGATGGTGCTGCCCAAGTATGTGAATGTTTCTACATTGGTGAAGACAATCCTCTATCTGTACTGGTGATGGTGAGGCAATATTAAAGGTCATCATCTGTCTTATTGCAACTGATTCAGTCCAGTTTGCTGGCTGAATACGTTGAGTCAAGTTGTTTTTTCTTGTATATGGTGTTTGGTATGTGATAGGAGACAGACATCTGCGATGTCCAGGTCTTCAAGGGATGAGAAGAGTATCCATTTCATGCCTCTTGGCATGTCTTCTGTTGTACATTGCATTATCCAGTCGATGGCAGTGTTGAAGAGGATTGCAGAGATGACACACCCCGACATACTCCTGTTTTGATTTCAAATCAGAGCTCACCGTGAACACCACTACATGTAAAAGTTGAAATAGAAGCATTTGATGATGTTGATTATACGGTAAGGAATTCCATATGCCCAGAGAATGAGCCACAGGCTGGTCCTGCAAATGCTATCAAAAGCATTCTCAAAGTCTATGAAATTTATGTGAAGTTGCCATTGCCATTCTAAGCACTATTCTATTATGTTTCATAGAGTGAGGATCTGGTCTGTGCATCCACACCCTTCCTGAAAACTAGCTTGCTCTTCTCTGAGAATGCTATCAACTGCCTCTGATATATGCTGGCCTAATGATCTTACATATAGATAAAAGTGTGATATCACGCCGGTTATTACAATCACTGAAAGTTCATTTCTTTGGTGTCTTCACTATCATCTCATTGGTCCACTCAGGCACTTTTTCCCTTTCCCAGACTGATGTAAATAGAGGGCCCAGGATATATGCTGCTAATTTAGGATTTACCTTGAACAATTCTACATTCAAGTTATCCTTGGCAGGAGCTTTCCCATTTTTTAAATGATCTCTTCCTTAGTTGGAGCATCTGTGTTGATATCAAGATCTTCTTCTGCCTCCTGTATGTTTGCTTCCTCTTTAGGTGGCATTGCCATTGATCATGATATGGTCAATCTTGGTCTTATCTCTGCCATTTGGAGGACATCATGTCAGCCTGTGAATTTCATGATGCTCAAGTAGGGTTCTGCTGATGATTAGATCATTCATATTACAGAAATCAACAAGCCTCTCTCAGTTTTCATTTATAGTGCCACATCCATGTTTCCCATTGCTCTGCTGTTGTTTGTGTTGCCCTTACCAACCTTGGCATTCAGGTTTTCCCATGATGATAGTTAGGTTGTGGTACTCTAACTCCACCTGCAGTGTAAGGTAGAATTTGTCCTTTACTTCTTCATTGCTCTCATTTGTCAGAGCATAACACTTAATCAGGATGATATGTTTTCCTTTCATAAGTCTGCTGCTGATGGATTTCCATTCAAGCAGGGAATGTTCCACTCCCTTCTTCAAAAGGATGGCAACACCCTCATGGTGTTGTCCATAGTCCCATCCAGAAAACAGCAAAGTTTCTCCTGAGGCTGTTAATCTTCTTGATCCCGTCCATCTGCTCTCACTAACACCCAGGATGTGTCAGCTATAGCATGTCACCTCTGCTGTGAGCTGAGCTAGCTTCCCTGCTTTGTACATTGTCCGTAAGTTCCAAAAACCAAGTTTGTTTTTTGTCTTGGTGTTGAGCACTTCAGTCTTCAAGCCAGTGGCTTCCTTTCAGCTTTCACCACTAGCAGTCAACTGGGTTATCGAATCCTAATGGCCATCACAGACGATAATGGTCAATTTCTCCATCACTGTTTCTGCAACATTTTGTTTTTTACCGCACTGGGTTGTTAGCTCTGTGCCTAACATAAACATCTAGAGGGATGCTATTCCCTAACCCAAGCAGATGAGTAGAGAGTTAGCGAGGCAGGGAATGGGCAGAGAGTTGGCTCCATCTTGCTCAGGGATACCTGCCAGCAGAGCTGTGGTGGTGCAGAAGTGGAAATAATCTGCTGATGTATATATTAGCAACAGGTTACTTCCCCCCATCTGGCCCTCCAGAGGAAGGAGAGAGACCAGGGTAACGATTTTGACTGAGTCAAAATTCTCCTTTCCCGTTCTGCTCTTTGGCCACTACAGCTTGCAGCTTACCCAGGGCAGATCACAAAGTGGCTATGTTGTGATCTTTATTTCTCATCCACTACTGTTTTGACAGTTGTGGAAACCTCAAAGGGTTCACTATTCCTATAATCAATACAGATGCACAGTTATGAGCCACATTCATTTGTAGTATAACTCCATTAACTTCAATAGAGTTGCACCAGGGATGAGTGTGTCTTGGAAAGTGAGAAGTGTGCATCTTATTACATTGTGTATACCTGGTTGTTTGAGAAGGCAGCAAAACAGTGGAAAGCTATGGATTTTCTATCTTTTTCAGTGGCACAATAGACTGACTGTGGTTTCCTACATTTGTTTTGTTAGAATGACTTGTCTTTTTTCTCCTAGGGACTGAATGAAGATTGAACCTAGATCTTTGCTTTTCTGTGACTGACAGAAAGTGAGGTTAGACAAGTCTATTTAGAGACAGTCATAACCCTAGCGTAAGGAAGCTTGGAAAATATACAGACTCCACAGTGGTGCATACCTTCCTCTCCCCCCCGAGTACATTCCTATTCTAGTCATTGCAGACAGAATAAAGAACTATCAAAATAACAAGGTTCAAAATAAAGCCCTGAATATTATTTCAAAGTTAGTATGAAAGTATTGTACTTCAACATCTTGGATGGAGAAAGTGCAATGCGTGTGTAGTGTGGTGTTAGAATAAAAAATAAACCCTGGCAACAAAAACATAAAGGAAGCGTCACAGGGCAGGACTCACCCCTCCGGTGCCTCCTGCTGGTCTCTCAGGGAATTAGCTCTTCCAGCCTCTAGAGCACCCTCTGCAGGCTGGTGTCCTATGCTTGCCACTGGCCCCCCATGTCCCTCCCAGACCCCTTTTACCCAGGGTGCTGCCCCCTGGCAGTACCCCCACACTCTCTGGGTCTCCCCTCCCCAGGGAACCCTCACCCACTATCCCCACCTCACCTCAGTCCTTGGCTACTGCCAGTCACCATTGAGCCCCCTCACACTGGGGCAGATTTCAGCATATAAGCCAATCATCACAGGCAAGGGGGGTTTGGACCTGCTGCCTCTGCCTTCCCATGGGCTGCCCCCTGCAACCCTAGTACCCCTTCTTAAGCCATCTGCCAGGCCTGCAGCCTGGGGCTTTTCCAGTCTGGAGCCTCCTTGCTCCTCAGGCCTTTCCCCAGCCCTGCTCCACTCCAGGTACCTTCTCAAGCTCCCCAGCAGCCAGGCTCATCTCCCTCCAAAGCTAGAGGAGACTCTCTACTCCTGGCCCACTGCCCTCTTATAAGGGCCAGCTGAGCCCTGACTGGGGTGTGGCCACAGCTGAGCCTGCTTCCCCCAATCAGCCTGGGAACTGCTTGGTGTACCTTACTTATAATTATACATGTAAAAGCAGCATACAACCAGGAGTAGCTATGGAAAAAAAGTTGGGGGCAGGGAAGACTACGAGGAGCTGAAAAGTGGATTACAGAAGCCAAGGTCAGAGACAGAACAGCAGTCAGTATGCACCGCTATTCAGACCCCTGGAGACTGAACTGAGAAGCAGTGTAGTACTGTGGGGAAGTAACCTAAGATGTGAATGCCCTGTGGTCATTTGTTTTTTTGGATAAAAACATAGAAGTACTACCAGAAACTCTGAAAAGTGGGAGAAATAGGTTACACATTGAATAAAAAAGGAAGAGCCTTTCCTGAGTCATGATTCCTGAAACAAAATTAGTTTCTGTGAATATAAAACACATTGAAAGTAGCTGTTTGCAAATCTGTTCCTGATGAAGTTTGACTCGTGTCTAAGAGAGAAGATTCAATTTGTTGGCTGACATTAAAATTAATAATAGAGTAGAATGATGGTTTTGTGGTTAAGACATTGTGGTTAAGACATTGATCTGGGACTCAGAAGATATGGTCCATTTTCCAGCTCTTCCCCAAACTTCCAGTATGACCTTGGGCAAATCACTTAATTCCCCTCAGTGATGGGATGCTGTGAGGATAAATGTAATGTTTGAGAGGTGTTCAGAGACTTTCATGAGAGGAGCCATATATATATACACCTAGACAGAGATTTCTCCAGGTTACTACTGTCTTCAATTACTCTTTATATAGTTTACCATCAAGTGGTTGTTGACTTAATGAACAGGTTTCACAGTCACAGCACTGAAGATGTGAGGAGACAGCAGGACTGAACAACGTCATCCAAATGGTCTTGTGCATCCCAGATCAACCTCTTCTTGGGGATTAAACTGAAAAAAAGAAAATAATTATATTTCATCTGCCAAATTCAGAGGTGCGGCACGAGGAAATGTAAATTAAAGTCCTATACACATTCACAAACAAAAAACTTTGTTTAATGTTCAAGTTGCACTCATCAATAAACTGAACCATAAAAAATTAGGAAATACAAAGTTAAAGATTAACAGGTTGCAAAATCAAGCCCCTCTCAAATTAGAAAAAAACAGAGTGATTGTAGCTCATGCAATCTTAATTTGGCCCTCTTGTGTATATGTATTGTGGTACAGCCTTTAATTACAAGCAGAAGTGACCACTTGTGAAAAATTGGTGTAAGTGACTGGCCCAGCATGATATAGGAACTCTGTGTCAGAGGCAAAGATAGAATTCAAGTTTGAGAGTACACTAGTCTAAAGAAGAGATATTTACATATTTTTGATACTGGAACTAACATGCTAGTTGACACTAGGAGTTCAGAACTTGATAAAGCCTGAATTGTCCACTCTTTAGAAGAAAGTAGAGGAAAGGTGACAAATGAAGGTGTTATTTGCACCCTGTATATATGTTAATCTGAAAATAAGGGTCAAGTCTGGAAAAGAACAGTTCTTATGTATCAAAGAGAAATGAGAAAAAGTGCAGCTAATTTTAAGAAATAACAAAACACTTGAAACCAAGAACTTACTGTTTCACAACTCTATTTAAACCTGTCAAAATCCATATTCTACAGTAATCTAGTTAGCTAGTTTCCTATATTGTACCTCTCACTGTAGACCTGAACACTTGATTTTCTAGTACTCAGATTGTCATGGTCTTACAATCTAATATACCTCGTATTTAACAAAAAAAAAAAACCCTGATCAATGTGTAAAAAAAGCCAACTGACAGATCTCAGTCTCATTGGCAGGAATGGACATTATGTACATATTGAAAATATATTTGTTTTTAGGTTTCAATGCAATTTTGGGAGGCAAGAAAACAAATCTATTGACACAGAGAGAAACCAAGATCTTTGTATGTACAACTTTTAGAATCTGTAGAGCTCAGAGAATCCATGAGGATAAGCACAATGTATACCTGGATGGATGGATGGACAGACAAGTGCTATTATTGTTTATTCATATGTCACCTTCTCTTCAACACAATTCATCATTACTGTAAAGAGTTCAGAACTGGCAGTTCCCAGAAATCTAATTTATACTGCTACGGGTGGGTAGTGACAATAAGCGAAAGAATCAATATTTCCTATGCTCTGGCTAGGGGTATTAATGATCTAAGTTTTTCAAGTGTAATGGATCTTTAAAAAAACCCATACAAGTTGTTCAAAAGCATTTATAGCTTTTGACCCAACTTGCTCTCTATCAAAATAAATCATATCAAGAGCCTACATGGCACACGCTGTACACAACTATATAGTGACATGTGGTAAGAATGGTAAAGAAGGAAAGCATCACTCTTAAGAAAAAAGAAAAGGAGGACTTGTGGCACCTTAGAGACTAACAAATTTATTTGCGCATAAGCTGTCGTGAGCTACAGCTCACTTCATCGGATGCATTCAGTGGAAAATACAGTGGGGAAATTGATATAGACAGAGAACATGAAACAATGGGTGTTACCATACACACTGTAAGGAGAGTGATCAGGTAAAGGTGAGCTATTACCAGCAGGAGAGCCGGGGGGGGGGGGGAGGAGGACCTTTTGTAGTGATAATCAAGGTGGGCCATTTCCAGCAGTTGACAAGAACGTCTGAGGAACAGCCGGGTCGGGGGGGAAATAAAAATGGGGAAATAGTTTTACTTTGTGTAATGACCTATCCACTCCCAGTCTTTATTCAAGCCTAAGTTAATTGTATCCAGTTTGCAAATTAATTCCAATTCAGCAGTCTCTCATTGGAGTCTGTTTTTGAAGTTTTTTTGTTGAAGAATTGCCACTTTTAGTTCTGTAATCGAGTGATCAAAGAGATTGAAGTGTTCTCCGACTGGTTTTTGAATGTTATAATTCTTGACGTCTGATTTGTGTCCATTTATTCTTTTGCGTAGAGACTGTCCAGTTTGGCCAATGTACATGGCAGAGGGGCATTGCTGGCACATGATGGCATATATCACATTGGTAGATGTGCAGGTGAACAAGCCTCTGATAGTGTGGCTGATGTGATTAGGCCCTGTGATGGTGTCCCCTGAATAGATATGTGGACAGAGTTGGCAACGGGCTTTGTTGCAAGGATAGGTTCCTGGGTTAGTGGTTCTGTTGTGTGGAATGTGGTTGCTGGTGAGTATTTGCTTTAGGTTGGGGGGCTGTCTGTAGACAAGGACTTGCCTGTCTCCCATGATCTGTGAGAGTGATGGGTCGTCCTTCAGGATAGGTTGTAGATCCTTGATGGTGGATTGGAGAGATTTTAGTTGAGGGCTGAAGGTGACTGCTAGTGGCGTTCTGTTATTTTCTTTGTTGGGCCTGTCCTGTAGTAGGTAACTTCTGGGTACTCTTCTGGCTCAATCTGTTTCTTCACTTCAGCAGGTGGGTATTGCTTACAGACAGCCCCCCAACCTGAAGCAAATACTCATCAGCAACAAAACACCACACAACAGAACCACTGTTGTAGTTTGTTTTAAAAAAAAGGTAAATGCTGAATAGGCATTCAAGAAGCTCTGATGCATTCTATCAAGCATTCTTAAAACTACAATACCCACCTGCTGAAGTGAAAAAAACAGATTGACAGAGCCAGAAGAGCACCCAGAAGTCACCTACTACAGGACAGGCCCAAAAAAGAAAATAACAGAACGCCGCTAGCCGTCACCTTCAGCCCTCAACTAAAACCTTTCCAGCGCATCATCAAAGATTTACAACCTATCCTGAAAAATGATCCCTCACTCATAGATCTTGGGAGACAGACCAGTCCTCGCTTACAGACAGTCCCCCAATCTGAAGCAAATACTCTCCAGCAACCACACACCACACAACAAAAAACACTAACCCAGGAACCTATCCTTGCAACAAAGCCCGATGCCAACTCTGTCCACATATTTATTCAAGTTTCAGAGTAACAGCCGTGTTAGTCTGTATTCACAAAAAGAAAAGGAGTACTTGTGGCACCTTAGAGACTAACCAATTTATTAAAGCATAAGCTTTCGTGAGCTACAGCTCACTTCCTCAGATGCATATCGTGGAAACTGCAGCAGACTTTATATATACACAGAGAATATGAAACAATACCTCCTCCCACCCCACTGTCCTGCTGGTAATAGCTTATCTAAAGTAATCATCAGGTGGGCCATTTCCAGCACAAATCCAGGTTTTCTCACCCTCCACCCCCCCACACAAATTCACTCTCCTGCTGGTGATAGCCCATCCAAAGTGACAACTCTTTATACAATGTGCATGACAATCAAGTTGGGCTATTTCCTGCACAAATCCAGGTTTTCTCACGTCCCCCCCACCCCCATACACACACAAACTCACTCTCCTGCTGGTAATAGCTCATCCAAACTGACCACTCTTCAAGTTTAAATCCAAGTTAAACCAGAACATCTGGGGGGGGGTAGGAAAAAACAAGAGGAAACAGGCTACCTTGCATAATGACTTAGCCACTCCCAGTCTCTATTTAAGCCTAAATTAATAGTATCCAATTTGCAAATGAATTCCAATTCAGCAGTTTCTCGCTGGAGTCTGGATTTGAAGTTTTTTTGTTTTAAGATAGCAACCTTCATGTCTGTGATTGCGTGACCAGAGAGATTGAAGTGTTCTCCGACTGGTTTATGAATGTTATAATTCTTGACATCTGATTTGTGTCCATTTATTCTTTTACGTAGAGACTGTCCAGTTTGACCAATGTACATGGTTTATTCAAGTGACACCATCATAGGACATAATCACATTAGCCATGCCATCAGGGACTCATTTACCTGCACGTCTACCAATGTGATATATGCCATCATGTTCCAGCAATGCCCCTCTGCCATGTACATTGGCCAAACCGGACAGTTTCTATGCAAAAGAATAAATGGATACAAATCTGACATCAGGAATCATAACATTCAAAAACCGGTAGGAGAACACTTAAAACTCTCTGGCCACTCAGTAAAAGATTTAAGGGTGGCAATTTTGCAACAGAAAAGCTTCAGAAACAGACTCCAACAGGAAACTGCTGAGCTTGAATTAATATGCAAGCTAGATACCATTAACTTGGGTCTGAATAGAGACTGGGAGTGGCTGGGTCATTACACATATTGAATCTATTTCCCTAAGTTAAGTATCCTCACACCTTCTTGTCAACTGTCTAAATGGGCCATCTTGATTATCACTACAAAAGTTTTTTTCTCCTACTGATAATAACTCATCTTAATTAATTAGCCTCTGACAGTTTGTATGGCAACTTCCACCTTCTCTGTTTGTGTATATATATATCTTCTTACTATATGTGCCATTCTATGCATCTGATGAAGTGGTCTGTAGCCCACGAAAGCTTATGCTCAAATAAATTTGTTTGTCTCTAAGGTGCCACAAGTACTCCTGTTCTTTTTGCGGATACAGACTAACACGGTTGCTACCCTGAAACCTGATGCATGAAAGTTACTCTTTGTCTGAATACAAAATTTCTTCCCCTCTCTTCCTTTTTCTCATACCGCATGTACAGACCAAGGAATTTCCTATACACTTTGTCTTTTAAAAAAAATAAAGTAACCCATTAAAGTGGAAACTGAACAGAAAGGTCTCTTAATTTTTGGTGGAGAGCTTTTAAGTTTGACATTCTGTAATCAAAGGTTTCTTCCACCTTGGAGCAAAATATATGTTGTACTGCACTGCAGAGACAACAGCTATATTTTCTTCCTGAGCAGTTACTTTAGAAATAAAACCTTAATATCAAGTGTGACCAATATTTCTGTAAAGTTATAAGCATGTTACAGACATTAGTATATTTTATACATGATTATAAGTAAAACAATAGAAGGTGTTACATAGTTATAAGGCACGGTTATATGCAACCATTCTTTAGTAATTAACCATTTACTAAAACGTCTATTATTCATTTACTCACCCTTTATAAACTATAACCATACCTTTAGTATAAAGTGACCAAATATATCATAGGGATAAACCTGTGAAAAAGTTGCAAAATAATTTGAAAACTCAAACTGTAGATGCAGCAGGAATTTTCAGTGGCTCATTCATTATGTAATAATTCCCTTCTTTGACAGGGTTACTGGCCTGGTGAATAGAGAGGAAGACAGTAGATGTGATACATCTTGATTTTAGTAAGGCTTTTGACAGTCCCACACGACATTGTCATAAACAAACTAGGGAAATGTGGTCTAGATGAAATTATTGCAAGGTGGCTGCACAACTAGTTGAAAGACCGTATTCAGAGAATTGCTGTCAATGGTTTGCTGTCAATGGTTTGTTATTAGTGGGATCCTGCAGAGGTCAGTCCTGAGTCTGGTATTGTTCAATATTTTCATTAATGACTTGGAAAATGGAGAAAGTGTATGCTTATAAAATGTATGGATGGCACTAAGCTGGGAGATGTTGCAAGCATTCTGAAGGATAGGATTAGAATTCAAAATAACCTTGACAAATTAGAGAATGGGTCTGAAATCAGCAAGATGAAATTCACTAAAGAAAACATAAAGTAATTCATTTAGGAAGGAAAAATCAGATGTCTAGCTACTAAATGTGAATAGCTAACCAGGTGGTAGTACTGCTAAAAAGGATCTCGGGGTTAGAGTGGATCACAAATTGAATACAAGTCAACAATATGATGCAGTTGCAGAAAAAGCTAATAACATTCTGGAGTGTATTAATAAAAGTATCATATGTAAGACTGGGGAGGTAATTGTCCAGCTTGACTTGGCACTGGTGAGGCCCCAGCTGGAGTACTGTGTCCAAATCTGGACATCACACTTCAGAAAAGATAAACTGGAGAGAATCCAGAAAAGAGCAACAAAAATGATAAAAGGTTTAGAAAACCTTGTCTATGAGGAAAGGTTAAAAAACTGCACGTTTAGTCTTGAGAAAAGAAGACTGAGGGGGGACCTGATAACAGTCCGCAAATATGTAAAGAGCTGTTATACAGCATGGTGATCAATTGTTCTCCATTATTCACTGAAAGTAGGACAAGAAATAATGGGCCAGGGAGATTTAGGTTAGATATTAGGGAAAGCTTTCTAACTATAAGGATTAAAGAGGAGAACCAAATTTCATCTTTTCAGACAAACTAGTATCTCCCTGAATATATTTTATCCATTAGCTACACAGAAATGTAGGGCTGGAAGGGACCTTGAGAGGTCATCCAGTCCAGCCTCCTGTGCTGAGCAGGACCAAGTAAACCTAGACCATCCCTGACAGAATTGTCCAACCTGATCGTAAAGACCTAAATGTCAGTCAAACATCTCTTCAAGGCAGTTTAAAAAGAGGTCCTTTAAAGACACATCTGTGTTCTTTCATTATCAATGTACTTATGTTTCTGTCTTTCAGAGTTAATTTCTATGAAAGGAGCAAAACAGGCTTGGAAGATGCTACTGAAAAAAAAATCAAAAATATCCATGTGATGAATGGAAGAAAACACTTTGAAACTTTACACATTTTTGCAAGATTCACTCCTCTGGTAACAGAGATAATCAGTACTGAAGTCAGATGTGAAACTTTCAGGGCCAGATTCTTGACTGGCATACGTTGGTGTAGCTCCATTGAGTGTAATTTATACCAGCCTGGGTATCTGGTAGTCACTTGGTAGGACACTTCATGGGTCTGGTTTTCTGAAATGCTGAGTGGAGTTGTGACTGCTCAGTGCTTCTGACATCAGTCCCGTAGTCTGTGGAGCAGCAAAACTCAGTTATTGTGGCTTAAGAGGGCTGGTTATTTCCTTAGCTCCAAACCTAGAAATAGACCAAGATTATCTTGTTTGGCAGTTGTGAGTGGCCAGCTGCACTGCCCCCTCCCTCTTCATTCTAGCAAAGGGTCACCTAATGCAAGACAGCTTGATCAACTGTTCCTCCTATCTGTCTTACCCTTCCTAATGCAGTGAATGCAGCCAAATTACCAGTTGCTAAGCTAAGGGCAATGATGTGGGAATGAAGGACTGTTGCCGAATGGGAGCCTGCCACTCGAGTTTTCTGAAACTCACAGGTTCTGTGGTTTCCTAAGAGAGCCCAGGGCTTGTAGATCTGTGTGAAACGGGAGAAAAGAACTGTTTCTGAAAATTTTGAAATCCAATTTTTCTCATTTAAGTCTATTGGAGAAAAAAGACTAGAAATAACAAAAAGACACATGTTCCTGTGCCAGAACACACAAGATCAAAACACACATATTCTTTCTATTCACTGAGATCCTGTTGCCAGGCTAGTTTCAATTCCCCCTCTGTCTGAACTGGACACTTAGGAAGTCTAAGAATGTCAAGACTTTGACAATGCTTATTCATTCACCTGCACCTCTTGCTGGAAAAATAAAAAACTAATTTAAAGCCAAAAATACCACACTACCAGTTTATCTTGCTTCTAAGTCATCTTCAGAGTCCAGAATTAGAGGGACATTTAAGTGATAAACAAGATATTAAAATTATTTGAAATTTGTATCGTACAATGCTTACCCTTCCAAAGTGCATTTGTTTGGCCTTTTGTTGTACTAAACAGTGTCCTAGGTTGTCCCCAAGATCAACACACAAAGGTGACCCCTTTGCTCAAGTGTCTTCTCCCCCTCCCTCATGAGATGGCTGCATAGGAGGAGGATCAGAGGTATCTGCTTCGCTAAGAGACTGTCAACAGGATTCACTCAAAACTGGAGCACTTCCTTGTGGCTGCATCTAGGGAATAGCAGTCTGACAGTCCCACCCCCAGTCTGTCTCTTCTTCACGCTGCGACCTCTCTCAAGCTCCAGGTGTTTCAGTGCTTCCTCTTTGTGAGATGGTTACTCCCTCTTTTTTGGCTTGGGCCTCTGGCCAGGTCACTATATTTTCCCCTTCTGGGGTATCAAAGTCTCACTGGACAGCTGTTCCCATCAGTTCTCCAATTTCAGGAAAAAGCGGGCCCGCCCACCCACTACTCCAGTTTTCGGCTCAAGGACCCTTGAATCAACAACCAAGGTCTCCAGCATCCCAGTCCTTGCCAATGTTTCCCTGATCCTTTTCCTGCTCCACCCCATCAGGTGTTTGCTTCACCATCTTTCTGGGTAAGCCCTTCCCTCGGGGCTAGGATCCCAGGACTTGTACTCTCCCATGTCTCCTCCTTTCCATCTAAACCCAGAGAGCAGCTCCAGGTTTCCAAACTACAGCTCCCTTTCTGCTGCATACTTCCTGGCTTTATACTAGCCCTGCCTGTGGCTGCTCAGCTGGGCTCTGTCACCAGTCAGTGCTTGCTCATAAAGCCTAGCTCCCTGAGGTGTGAGTTATCGGGTTACTTAACCCCTTCTGACCCACATTCACCCTTTTCAGGCTAGTTTGGGATGAACACCCCACCAGAGACCCAAAGGATGGCTATACAGAAACGTATGTTGCTTTTTTAAAAAAAAAAATCAGTCACTTGGGAGAGTGATGGTATAATGCTGATGTAGTTTTATTTCTGGTGTGTTATGTAAATCATAAACACACATAGGGTATATCTACCCTTTGATCTGGAGATATATTTTCTAGCTTGGGTAGACATATGCGTGCTAGCCTGGATGAAGCCAGTGCACTAAAGTAGACGTGTAGCTGTGGGAGTATGGGCTAGCTGCCCCAAGTATTTGCCTAGGATCCTGGGCAGGATTGTACTTGGGGTGGCTAGTCCATCCCTTTGCAGCGTGGCTGTCGCAGTGTGAGCTATTTTTAGTGTGCTAATTTGATCAGAGTTAGCATTCATACATCTATCCAAGCTGGACAGTACACACCCAGCTCAAAGTGTAAATATACTCATAGTGGCATTTATGTACTGGTCCAAAGACTAGGTGGAGCTATACCACCTCATAGGGAACTCAGAGGGATCATGCTTCAGGCCTGGTGCATAACAGGGGACAGAGGGGTGGCTGGGCACCTTCATGGCAGGGGAGTTTGTTGGAACCATAGTGCTTCCTCCTTGTCTTCTGTCCTTGCCTCCTTTGATGTGCACCAAGATAAAATCCCTGTGCTCAGGGACTGCAAATGTAAGATGTCCCTGCAGAGGCCATGCAAGCAATGGAGTAGGCAGTATGCCTGTCCCTCCCCCTTATACATCTGGAGAAGGGCTTGTCAAAATCTAGTCCTGTTTCTTCTGGAAGCACAGCAGGCTGAACAGACACACTAAGCCACTTCGACAAAAAAAAAAAAAAAAAAAACCACAGTAGCAGTCGCAAAAAGTGTTACCAAGAGAGTTCAATTGCTGAGTTCAGTTGAGCTTTAACCTTTTCTAATGCCAGTAGAGTGGGAAATCTCCCACCAGACAAACTAATTCTTTCTTTTTATTGGTAGAAGAATATGTCTGATGAAAGGTCTACAGGTGTCTGAGTAGTAATGATGGGTGAGATTCAAAAGATTCAAAGGTTCGGTTCACTTTTGTTAAGAATGTAAGACTCTGGGTTTTTATCTGAAGTGTGTAAACCTCTTCGGTCTGCAAAATTGGTCTGGAAGTCTGGTGAGAAGAGGCTCTCATAAGACTGCTGGAATTGTTGATTCCAGCTGGGTAAGAAAAAACACAACTTCAGTATTTCTGCCCTTCTGCTTCTAGTCCCAGCAAGAAGTAAGAGGTGCAGGGCAAGGAAAAAAGTTTATGAAAAAAAAAAAAAAGGTTGAGAGAACCTTTTTGAACTTTACTGGTTCTATTCAGGTTCGGTTTAACTTGTTCGGTTTAACTAGTGTTTTATAGCTTGGTTTGCCTGTCCTTGCTAAGAAGGCAATTTACTGTACTGAGAACTACACGGTGTCAGCTGTGAACAGTTATGGCTATAAAGTGTCTGAGTTAACTTCCATAGCATGCTCAAAATAGGTCTTCAGTGGTGTTGGTTGCATTGTTAGTGAAGCCAGTATCTAATGCAATATTTTTTAAAAGATGAATATGGAAAACTTCCAAAATTATATAGTTATCCCTCTAAATTACACTTCAGAAGATCAGTTGAACAAGGACACAGTGAACATGGCTGATCTTACCCACAGTAAATGGACAGCTCCCTCTTTGTTTAACAGATAGAAATAAACTGAACAATGTCTATTAGCCAGTGTATATCTGTTTTCTATGGTACTTATATGGCTCTCATCACTGTAATATCTGAGAACCTCAGGATCTTTAATGTGCTTTCCCTTAACACTCATATGATATGCATACACCCCCACTCGATGTAGCTTTCTTGGCTGAAAATTGCACACTATAGAATGTGGTGTTTTGCTTCATACAATGGTTAAATCATACATTCTTACAATTTATATAAAAATTTTGAGAAACAATTTTAAAGAATTCTAAGGGCATGACTGATAGACTTGAGGTTAAGGTACAGAACTGGGACTCAGTTTACCTGTTTGTTCCATGGTAGTCCAGATATAGGTCAATCACTTTATTCTGTGATACAGTACTTTATAGTGGCTAAAATTCATTCACTAGTGGTTTGTAAAGTGCTTTTTGATCCTTGATCATTCAGATATTGCCACTACTTACAAGCCCTTTGATACCTATGGATGAAAAGTGCTATAGAAGAGCTGTGTATCATTATGAGTGGTAATGTTACTGTTTCATTGCCTTTTATTTATTTGTATTGTATTGTATTGTATTGCACCAAGGAGCTCCAATTAGGGATCAAGGCCCCATTGTGCTCAGTACAGTACACACATATGTGGCTCCAAAAGCACACTATCTTTAGTATAGAGCAGGGCTCGGCAACCTTTGGCATGTGGCCAGCCAGGGTAAGGCCCCTGGCAGGCCGGGCCAGTTTATTTACCTGCCATGTCCAGAGGTTTAGCTGATCACAGCTCCCACTGGTCACGGTTTGCAGCTCCAGGCCAATGGGGGCAGCGGGAAGCGGTGGCCAGCACATCCCTCTGCCCAAGCCACTTCCCGCAGCCCCCATTGTCCTGAAGCAGCAAACCGTGGGCAGTGGGAGCTGCAATCGGCCGAACCTGCGCACGCAGCAGGTAAACAAACCAGCCCGGCCCGCCAGGGGGCTTACCCTGGCAGGCTGCGTGCCAACGGTTGCTGATCCCTGGTATAGGGATTACTGAAGTAACATATTATGGTGAGCACTCAAACTGTAGAGTATTCTAAACTTTCCATTTGATATTATCATCTGTATTTACACACTTTGGTATTGCCAACCTTGGAGCTCACCAGTTCTCATTCTTATTGTGTACATGCAATACTTATCATAATGTGGCCTTGATCTCCCAGCTTTGAAGTACTTCAAGGACTAGTTGAGACGAATGCTAAATCATCTGTGAAAAGCCTTGCCTACATGCACTGGTGTCTCCTGCTTTAGATATGGTGAGAGTATTTCTTAAGTGAATTCCTCAGATTTTTATGAGCCTGGATCTCTTTCTTCCATTACAGGTTGCCTGCTACCTCCTAAATTTTTTGTGGCTGTCTGAGTCTAATATAGCTCCCTGCCCACCTTTCCCTTCAGTGACATTTTGTCTTCAAAGATATGTTTTGCATAGGAAGGAGGCACCTCAGAAATTGCTCTGATTCCATTGCACAGAAGATAACCAGCATTAATTAGAACTCATCCATTGAAATGAATTCTATGAAATAGAGCAAAAGTTTTAAACACATACTCTTTACTCTGACTGTGTAAATGAACCACACACAATTCAAAGCCTGCTGCTCACTGTTTGAAACAGCACTTTGAAGAGAATAGGCTGTCATCTTAGGCTTGGCTCAAGGAGTCTCCACATATGCTCAGGAGCAGTAGGGGCCAAACCAAAGGGGCGGTCCAAGCTACAAGCAGCCTAAAATACATGTTTAAAATGAGACTACCTCTACTTGGAGTCCTTCCAGGTGAGAAAAGAAAAGGCAGCAACTGGGAATGGATCTTTTCATAGGTTACACAAAACTCTGATTCAAGCAACCCTGCATGAGGAGAAGCTGAATACAAATGGGAGGGATAGCATACCAGACTGAAAGGAGCCAGTAACTTTTAAAACTGTTGATGGACTCATTCTGTGGCACCCTCATTTTGTTAGGGGACCTGTAAGAATCATACTTAACAGGCTAAAGGATCTGGCTTATTTTGTTATTCCTTCTTCCTCCAAACAAAAATCTGGCTTCTTCTTGGCTAAACTGGTATAACCATACACACATACCAAATGCACATACATGATCCATGTCAGTTGTCTAACTTAGGTTGGAATGGATTAGTTTAGAAAGGTGTTTTATGGGTAACCAAGACAGTGTTGTTGTTTTTTGGATAAGCCAAATGTCTCAAAATTTCATAGGCTAGACTACATCTGCACTAGGTGGGGGAAAAAATCTCCCAGAGAGAGACAGTCCACATATTATCTCCTTCCCCTTTTGTTTTGTTGGTGTCCTTTCTTTATGCTAAGATAATGGCATTTGATGTCAGACAAAATATGGCACATTTCCCTAGACCAGTGTTTCCCAAACTTGGGAAGCCACTTGTTCAGGGAAAGCCCCTGGTGGGCCGGGCTTGTTTGTTTACCTGCCACATCTGCAGGTTCGGCCGATCGTGGCTCCCACTGGCCGCGGTTCACTGCGCCCGGCCAATGGGGGCTGCGGGAAGTGGAGGCCAGTACGTCCCTTGGCCCATGCTGCTTCCCGCAGCCCCCATTGCCTGGGTGCAGTCTCATCATGCCATCCCCTCTATGAACTTATCAAGCTCAGTATTCCAGCCAGTTAGGTTTTTTTGTCCCCACAGCTCTCCTTGGAAGACTCTTCCAAAATTTCACTCCTCTGATGATTAGAAATTATCATCTAATTTCAAGTCTACACTTGTTGATGGCCATCTTATATCATTTGTTCTTGTGTCCACATTGGTGCTTAACTTAAATAACTTCTCTCCCTCCCTGGTATTTATCCCTCCGATGTATTTGAGAGCAATCATATCTCCCCTCAGCCTTCTTTTGGTTTGGCTAAACAAGCCAAGCTTTTTGAATCTCCTCTCATAAGATAGGTTTTCTATTTCTTGGATCACCCTAGTAACCCTTCTCTGCACCTGTTTCAGTTTGAATTAATCTTTCCTAAACATAGGAGACCAGAATTGCACACAGTATTCCAGATGAGATCTCAACAGTGCCTCGTATAAACCGTATTAATACTTCCCTGTCTCTACTGGATATACCTCACCTAGTACATCCTAGAACTGCATTAGCCTTTTTCATGGCTGCGTCACACTGGCAGCTCATAGTTGTCCTGTGATCAACCAATACACTCAGGTCTTGCTCTTCCTCTGTCGCTTCCAGCTGGTAAGTCCCCAGCTTATAGCAAACATTTTTGTTGTTAGTCTCTAAGGGCTGGCCACCACTACTGGGGAGATTGACGCTGCTGCAAGCAATGCAGCAGGGATAGATTTAGCGGGTCTAGTGAAGACAGAGCTCTCTCCAGTCGATCCTGGTACTCCAGCTCTCCGAGAAGAGTAAGGGAAGTCGACTAGAGAGCATCTCCAGTTGACTCAGTGCTGTGAAGATATCAGGGTAAGTTGACATAAGCTACGTTGATTCCAGCTATGTTATTCATATAGCTGGAGTAGCATAACTTAGGTCAGCTTACCCCCGGAGTGAAGTTAAGCCCTTAGTGCATGATCTTCTACTTTGCACTATTAAATTTCATCCCATTTTTATTACTCCAGTTTTCAAGGTCATCCAGGTCCTCTTGTACAATATTCCAGTTCACCTCTGTATTGGCAATACCTTTCAACTTTGTGTCATCTGCAAATTTTATTAGCATACGCCCACTTTTTGTGCAAAGATCGTTAATAAAATTTTAAATAAGATGGGTGCCCAGACCAATCCTTGAGGCAGTCCACTAGTAACTTCCCTCCAGCCTGACAGTTCACCTTTCACTATGGCCTACTGTAGTCTCCCCTTTAACCAGTTCCTTATCCACCTTTCAATTCTTGTACTAATCCCCATCTTCTCCAACATAACTAATAATTTCCCATGTGGAACTGTATCAAATGCCGTATTCAAATCCAGGTAAATTAGATGTACTGCATTTCCTTTGTCTAACAAATCAGTTATCTTCTCAAAGAAGGAGATCAGTGTGGTGTGGCACTATCTACCTTTTATTTTTGTTTTCTATAGTACAATATAATTATAATAGACACTAAAATCATGGTCTTAAAGACATTGGATTTATGGCTTATTACAATAACCTGTAACCCACTATCCCCCTTTTTTGTCCTATGACTACAGGGGTGTTAATGGGCCACTTCACCTTGAATGGTCTCTTAGAATATGTGCTTTCTTATGCTAAGCTATCTGTTCAATATTATATTTAGCTCTGACACTCTTAGTACCTTTCCTAGACCTGAAGAAGAGCTCTGTGTTACTCAAAGGTTTGTTTCTCTTTCCAATGGAAGTTGATCCAATAAAATATATTACCTCATCCACCTCGTCTCTATTATATACTACTTTGAAATTTAAATATAAATTTGAATATAAATGATACACAAACAATGAGTAACTAAGCCTCATTATTCTGGTTTGAGAAGTTGACCAAGATCACCCAGAATCTGTGGCAGATCCAAGTCTAGGACCCAGCAGTCCTGACTCTGTTTGCCTTTCTCTTTGGGGGAAAAACTGTGCTTATATGAATCCCGAACTCCAAGATCTCTTTTTGACCACCCAGGCTAATGACCTCCAGTTGGGGCTGTGTGATATGTGAAGGTGCCTGAAGAAAGGGGTGACCTATTGATAGCTTTGATGACCTCAAGAAGTCCTTGGAGAGGATTGGGCTCTGATACCCCTTAACAAACTCCTGGTCATTGAAACTACTAGAGGTGCCCAAGTTGATCAACACTTGGAGGTCATGCTGTTTGCCGTGTGTAATGCCCCACTGCCTTCCAGTGTTTTATGAATGGTGTCTTGAGGGATATCCTTAACCAACTTGTGAGCCACTTAGATAATATGTTCATTTTATTCTGACAAGCTCCATGAACACCCATGCTCATCTTTCTTGAATGGCTTTGCCAAAATCAACTTTACATGAAACCTGAGAAATGCAAATTTGACAAGGATGCCATGAAGTTTCTGGGCCATGTCTTCTCCCCAGCAGGACTCATTATGGACCCCACAAGGTTATCACTATCACTGAGTGAAAAGCACCTTTGAATGTATGCAGGGTGAAGTGGTTCCTTGGGTTTGTGAATTTTTACCAGTGATTCATCAAAGACTTCTCCCACCTGGTCACTCCTATAATATAACTTTTCAAAAGAGGGGTTAAAGTAACCTGGTCAACTATTGCACTAGTGGGTTTTGACTGCTTGAAAAAGGCATTCACTTCATCCCCCATTTTGACCCATCCAGTCCCCACAAAGACCTTCATAGTCAAGATATTGCCTTGGACTTCGTGACAGGTGCAGTCCTCCAACAATTCATAGCTCCTTGCCAGCTGCTTCATCCCTGTGCCTTCTTCTCTCAGAAACTGTACTGCCACAGAGAGAAATTATGATATATTGGATTATGACATTCTGGGGTGCAATCTCTCTCCTCTGTGTCCTGGCTCCACTCTCTGTATGGACCTCATTGTGGACTTATCACACTCCCAGTGGTGGTGGACCTCCTGACTCTGATGGCCTATTTTATTCCTTGTTTCATTGTTCTGTCTCCCCGTGAAACTGTGTAAGTCTTCCTGGAGCACATCTTCCGGGTATCACATTGTGCCAACATGCATTATTTCAGATTGAGGTCCCCAATTTGTTTCTCAATTCTGGCAGGAATTTCTCTGCCTTCTTAGCATGAAGCCCCTCATTTTGACAGCCTGCCATCCACAGACTCATGGCCAAACTGAAAAAGTCAATCAGATTCTGGAGCAGTACCTCCACTGCTTTCTGAATTTACTTCAGTATAATTGGCTTCCACTTCTGTGTTTGGCCGAGTTTGCATACAGCAACTCGACCCATGCTTCAGCTCAGCCTGGTTTTCATCCTGGTTTCATCTAGAACTACCTGGCTCTGCTATCCTGACAGCCACAGACCTGGTCCTTCACCTTCAAGAAATACACCAGGAACTGACTCACCGCTGAAGAGTTGTATTAGCATTATACTGACCAAAAGCAACAAGCCACCCCTAAACTTTCGGTCCAGAACTTGAGAATGGATCACCTTTCTACCAAGTTTGACCACCAATACCCATTGGCCTTCAAGCTTCAGCTCCCAGAATCCCTCAGGATTCACCCCATCTTTCATGTTTTCCTCCTCAAACCATTTGTTGATAACCACTTCCTTGACGTGGTAGACTAGGGTGACCAGATAGCAGCTGTGAAAAAACAGGACGGGGTGGAGGGTAATAGGCACCCATATAAGAAAAAGTCCACCCAAAAAGGGATTGTCCCTTTAAAAATGGGACATCTGATCACCCTATGGTAGACCCATCTCCTCACCCAATAATAGTCATGGGGCAGAAGGAATATGAAGTCCATTACGTCCTCAATTCCTGATGGGTCGGGGGAAGCTCTGTTGTCTGATAGACTGGAAGTGTTATTCCCCAGGAGAGTGATCCTGGCAAGTAGAAGAAAATGTTCCCGCTCCTGAACTCCTGCAGTGATTTCACCAAAGATACCCTGACAAGGCGGGGCTGAGTGCTTTCAAATGAAGGGGTGCTGTCAGGAACTCAGCTGGCTCTGGACGTGGTCACATAGCAACCAAATGTGTTGATCTGGGCCCAATAAGTTCTTACTAAGTGACTGTGCTCCTTGTTTGGACAGAAGAACCAGCAAATAATCATTTAAGCTCTGTAGCAACAGCAGCACAGCAACAGCTCAATGAATTCTACACCCACAGCTGCACCAGACCCATTTCCTTTATTGGTCCTTGCTCCAGCCCACAACTGTTTCCACACCAGCCCTAGTCTCTACCCTATTCTGAACCCCCTGATTCTAACTATTTACTTTTCTCCTGACCATGACTCAGGTTCTGTTCTGACTTCCAGCTCCAACCATTGGCTTGTCTCCTGACCACAATTTCAGTTCCACCTTCTGACTCTTCTCTGACGACTAGGACTGACTCCTGTTCTGGTCACTAGGCTGCACTGTGTACATCCCCATTGTGTGAACATAAGAGCATAAGAATGGCCACACCAGGTCAGACCAAAGGCCCATCCAGCCCAGTATCCGGTCTACCGACAGTGGCCAATGCCAGGTGCCCCAGAGGGAGTGAACCTAACAGCTAATGATCAAGTGATCTCTCTCCTGCCATCCATCTCCACTCTTTGACAAACAGAGGCTAGGGACACCATTCCTTACCCATCCTGGCTAATAGCCATTAATGGATTTAACCTCCATGAATTTATCCAGTTCTCTTTTAAAACCTGTTATAGTCCTAGCCTTCACAACCTCCTCTGGCAAGGAGTTCCACAGGTTGACTGTGTGATGAGTGAAGAAGAACTTCCTTTTATTTGTTTTAAACCTGCTGCCCCATTAATTCCATTTGGTGGCCCCTAGTTCTTATATTATGGGAACAAGTAAATAACTTTTCCTTATTCACTTTCTCCACACCACTCATGATTTTATATACCTCTAGTCTCCTCTTTTCCAAGCTGAAAAGTCCTAGCCTGTTTAATCTCTCCTTATATGGGACCCATTCCAAACCCCTAATCATTTTAGTTGTCCTTTTCTGAACCTTTTCTAATGCCAGTATATCTTTTTTGAGATGAGGGGACCATATCTGTATGCAGTATTCAAGATGTGGGCATACCATGGATTTATATAAGGGCAATAAGATATTCTCCATCTTATTCTCTATCCCTTTTTTAATGATTCCTAACATCCCGTTTGCTTTTTTGACTGCTGCTACACACTGCGTGGATGTCTTCAGAGAACTATCCACGATGACTGCAAGATCTTTTTCCTGATTAGTTGTAGTTAAATTAGCCCCCATCGTATTGTATGTATAGTTGGGGTTATTTTTTCCAATGTGCATTACTTTACATTTATCCACATTAAATTTCATTTGCCATTGTGTTGCCAATCACTTCGTTTTGTGAGATATTTTTTAAGTTCTTCACAGTCTGCTTTGGTCTTGACTATCTTGAGCACTTTAGTATCATCTGCAAACTTTGCCACCTCACTGTTTACCCCTTTCTCCAGATCATTTCTGTATAAATTGAATAGGATTGGTCCTAGGACTGACCCTTGGGGAACACCACTAGTTACCCCTCTCCATTCTGAAAACTGACCATTTATTCCTACCCTTTGTTCCCTGTCCTTTAACCAGTTCTCAGTCCATGAAAGGATCTTCCCTCTTATCCCATGACAACTTAATTTATGTAAGAGCCTTTGGTGCGGGACCTTGTCAAAGGCTTTCTGGAAATCTAAGTACACTATGTCCATTGGATCCCCCTTGTCCACATGTTTGTTGACCCCCTCAAAGAACTCTAATAGATTAATAAGACATGATTTCCCTTTACAGAAACGATGTTGACTTTTGCCCAACAATTTATGTTCTTCTATGTGTTTGACAATTTTAGTCTTTACTATTGTTTCAACTAATTTGTCTGGTACTGATGTTAGACTTCCAGTCAGTAATTGCCAGGATCACCTCTACAGCCCTTTTAAAATATGTGTGCAGAAACCAGGGCCATTAGGAAAAGGAGTTCCTGTAGGGATGGAAGGAGGTGGCTCAAACCTTGGATGAATTTTGTCCAAGGTTCACTAGACAGCTTGTTGGCTTAGTTTTGGGTTTGTAACAAAACATTAAAACAAGTGATTTTGCCTAATTTCCTGTTTAGGTATGAAAGTTTTGTACACAGTAAGTATTACATGGGGGGATAACTAAAAACAGTGAGTGATATTAAATTGTGTGAGTGGCAATATACCCAACTATGAAATGAAAAGTTAAGGCATTTGAAATTTCAAATCAGAACAAAGTCAAGGAAATTTGAAATTATTGTCAAAACTTAACATTAATTTAGTGTCTTCATAACTTCAGTATAATGGTGAGAAGCAAGGATTGCTTTTATTTATGTATGTATTTGAGTGTTTGAAAGGCATTGGTATTATTTTGTTCATATGGCTACCCCCAATCTCCAGCATTTTATTATGTCGCTTTGCCATTAATTTCTGATGAAGAGTCTTGAGTGATTGTGTGTGTCATAAAGAATGTTGATTGCCTTCTTGTGAGAGGTGGCAAAAATGTTTTATAGAGTCTCTGTCTACATATGAAAATTGAATCATTCGATTGTTAGGGGTTGAAATAGATAGGCCATTCTCTGAGTGGGATTTTATTTCTGCTGTTGGTGCATTCTGTTATAGTTCATAACTTTAACATAAAAGAGGTTAAATTACCTGTCCTGATGATTTATAAAAGATTCCAGACCATATCTTTTGAATCTAAACAAAAACAAATCTCTTCTGTTTGTTTTATTAGTTTTAATATTCTCTAGTACTATGAATTGTGGGTTCAATTTGATTCCCCTGCATGCCTTTCTTACCTTTTGAAAACAAATATCTGGTTTGGACTACTTTTGATTATTTTCTTTACCAAATTATATGTTGATGTATTTGTATTACAATAGCAGTAAGGGGCCCCAACCAAGATTGGAGGTCCATTGGCTAGGCACTATACAAACACCTTATAAGACACTGATAAAAACCTATATAGTATTAGTTATAGGAGAAGGAGTAATATTTCTGGTAGGCGCTGACCTTGTTCTATTCTGTAGTTGAGCCTAAATTCTGTTTCTCATGCTATTTTATGAGGAGATTATGTTCTAGCAGCTTCTTGCTCAGTGCAGCACTTTGGAAATCCTTAGATAAAAATTAGGATTTTGTGTTGAGGGCCTTTATTACTGATACTTAACTTTTATATAAAATCCCTTGACAGGCATTAGCTGCTCTGGTGTTATCTTGCTTCTTTGGGCTTAAATGGCTAAGTTTTCACCCTGCTTTAAAATCTTTTTGGGAAAGTGATGTCTTTCGTGTCCTGTTGTAACACTAACACTGTAACCTACTAAAAGAAAACATATATTTCAATGTGAATGAGAGCAGAATTTGATCCAGTGTTTCAGACTTGCATATTTGAAAGCAAAAAGTGAGACAAATCCTCTGTAAATGTATTGTTGGAGAGAGGTTCACATACTCTACAAAATTTTAATCTGAATGTTGACATTTTTAGTCAGTGTTGTGAGCTCTTATGATGGTATTGTGCATCTCATGATGTTTGCCAGCCCAGGTCTTGCAGTACTGTGAGTGTGAGAAGCTCTGCTTACATTTAAAAAGAGAAGGTTTCTAGTTCTCATGGATGCTGAAAACTTGAACCCTAAAAGCTGAAATGCCAGAAGGTAAATAAGACCGACACACTTGGCTTAAAGAGATGATCACAGTGTTTTTTTTAAAAATCATGATTTTTGAATGCTTGAGGATTAAATACCAAAATATGTTAGTTTTGGCTGATTTCTGGCCCTGGGAGTGAGGGCAGTGTAATCTAACTGTGCATTGGGCTGACCAAGCCCAAGGATGATCAGGCTTAAGCACAGTCTAGAAGGCGGATATGTACTCATTCCACTAGCAGGTGGTAAATATGGGGGAAGTCATGCAGGTGAGCTCTCTGGACAGGCCTATGTGGCTTCTCTGTGCCTTTCTCAGCCCCATTCTGGTGCTGTGCAAGCTGCTGCAGCCTTGGATCTGCAGAAAACCTTGCAGTGCTCCTGCAGTATTCTTTAGTTGGGGGGTGGGAGGCTACGGAGAAGAAAAGAGAAGGTCCTTGTGTGTTTGGAGGCAGGGGTGAAATCATTCAGAGGGTGCTAATCACCTGGTGGTATTGCTGTTCTAATTTTAAATCTTTTATTCCCCAAAGGGTTTCACTCCACTATTTCCCCCTCTTTACTGTCTCCTCTCAAAAGCCTTTGGAAAAAAACCATCTGTCTAACTTGAGGTCTGAGGCCTGCTTCATCTCATGCCAATCCATGCCACTGATGGGTCCAGACAACTGGAGTTAAGTGAAAACATACAAAGCTGCCACCCCAATTCCCCTACCAATGTCTAGTACCAGGAGCTGAGTGCGCTCTTGATCTGGGCCTGTGCTGAATTGGAGATTGGAATCAACCTTGGATCCCTGATTTCATGGTGCCCCACACTCATTACCCTAGCAGTGGATCCCCTAATCCTTAATTGTCAGTAGTTTCAGAACCTATCTTTTAAAACTCATTTTGATTTTAAATTTCATAGAAAAATCTTAGTTGGTAAAGTGCCTTGAGTGAAAGTTGCTGTATAACAGCTAACATAAGGCTATACAGGTATCTCCTCACAGCAAAATGTGCCCTCTTCTGGGCTGAAACAGAACCATGATTAATAACATTCAGCAATTAAATATAGCCATTTTGAATAGGAACCGAAGAGGAAGAGTAATTTAGCTAACTGAAGTGATAAATAAGCAGAATGTAATAATTCAAGTTGGAAGTTGGTCACAATATATGCTTAACAATTATACTTGTGACAACTCCATGGGACTAAGTGACCACAAGTATTCAAGAGTTTGAAGAATTACTATCGTGCAGTAGGTTCTGTCATACTAAACCAATGTCCCGCCATAGTGTTGAGTGGCACCTAATCAATAAGCATTGTTCTTGTGGAGTCTGAATAGTTTGGGATGACTCCAAGCCAAATGCTGACCCAGCTTAGTTTGTGGCCTTTGATTGGGTCACAACACAAAGTAGCATGATTGCATGCAATTGGTTTAAATGTCATTTACATTGGTCTGAATATGGTGACCACATTTAAAGTTTTGCCATTTGAAAGGTTGTGCTAGTTTGAAAATGCACCTTCCCAATCAGTGGAAGCTTTTTCAATTTGCACAGTGCAGCGGGGGTGCAATACAGGTGCATTTTTTGGGGACAAAATATAGTTTCTCCTTTAATAAAAGCTTTGTTCTAGAAAAGAATAAAAATCAGGCAGATGGGCAGTCCATGGTATGGCGTGGAAAAAGGTGAGGGACTGCAATACCGTGTGGTCCGAATCTCTCCTTTACTACATGATGGAAACAGAGGATGTGATTGTCACCTCACAGTGGTTAGAATGAGCAGTAACTCCACTGGACTCGGTGGAGTTACCAGCCTAGCACTGTGCTAAGGAGAGAAGAATCAGGCTCAGAGTTAGCTAGTACATTTCAATCATGAGGCCATTTTAGGAGAAAAGAAAAAAAATAGCTCCTTTGCTTACTTTGGTATGAACTAGACCCTTCTGTAACTTGTGTAGTGTATGGGGGTGAGTTATTAACCTTAGGGGAAAGGGTGGTGGTATGTACTTTGCAGAATGTTTGAGTTTTGTACTAGCACTTTAGGGATCCATTACATTGATGATCATGAAGAGCTCATTAATTTATATGGGGCTTCTTGTATTATTGTCATAACTTGTCTAATGTACAGTGCATACTGCTCTTCGTAAGCACTGAAACCTCACACCATAAAGATTATGATTGTGCTGCATCTCAGGAAGCAACTGCTCCACTATACAATGTTCATTCCATGGTATTAGTGTTATTGCCATTCTAATGCTCAGTTAAATTTAGAGTAAAGGCTTAACACCTCTCAAATGGTGTTTGTGTACTACAAATCGCATACAGAGTGAAATTAAATGGGATGAGTGTGTACGTGTGCTGTAAAGAAAATAATTTCTTATCTTTGGAAGGATCCATTTTCCAAATTCTTAAGAAGAGGCTGATGATGAGCCTGCTACAACCTTGGCTTACAGAAGTAGTCTTTTAGCTCATGCAGCAGAGGCTCATGCGTTTAGATCCAGAGGTCCTAGGTTCAGTCCATGCTGCCAGTGACCTGCTGGGATGGGTTAAATATGCAAGTGTAGTGTGCAGGAATTGGGAAGAATGCCTTTCTATAGCCTGAGCCTGAGTAGGCTTCTGTCTGGAAGCTGTCATGAACAGAAGTGTGTGTATATCGTTAGTAAACACTGTAATTTGGACTCCAGCTGTTCCTACGTGATTCCTTCATATTACATTTGTTGCATTGAGCACAAAAGACTATAGATGTTAGGGAGGATGGGATCCTAATTCAGCAACACGGTGGAATAGAAGGATTGCAAAGGCCTACTAAAACTGAAAAGGAAATGGCAGCCTCTAGCTACTGGGACTGACCAAACCCCACATACAGGCGGGGGGAGAGGGAGGGTGGTTAAATATCTGGCTGTTAGGGGGAATGGTGTCACATGATAGCTCATTAGAGGACTGTCTCATCTATAGCAAGAGACTGGAACTGTATATAATTGCTAATGATATAATTGATGAAATAAAGGGGGCTGTTCTACTCATGATAGAGGGGCCTAAGACTTAACTCGTTACGCATCTTAACAGCTCCACAGCATTTGCTGAGACTGTGGAAATTCTACAAAATCATCTACCACTAAAGCCTGTAGTTGCAGTAGGTGCAAAGTATTCTGCTTTTTTAGAAAGTAAATCAAAAAGAAAATGTAACAATTTCTGAACATGGCTGAATTAAGGAAATAAGTAGAACATAGCGAGAGAGTTGAAATGATGCATTAAGGGAAGCAATCCAAAAATATCTATTGACTAAGGCTGATCTAATTCTAAAATGTACACTAGAAATTAGTGTATCAATTAAGACAGGTACTAAAGATGCCAAGGAGCTGCAACAGCACTGTAAAATCTGTGCAACAAACAGAGTAGGGATCAAGTGGCACAAACAGCATGGATTACATTCAGACTGTGTGCTTTTGTTGTGGAAAACAGTCTCACAAAGTAAATTATTATTGGTTCAAGAACAAACCCTGTAAAAACTGCAAAAAACTGTGATACTCAGACAAAGTGCAGGTCAGTGTAAAAAACACAATAGCCACCTCAAAAGGGCAGAACCAGAAAAATTCAGTTTAATCAGCTTGCAGCTGACATGAAGTCCTCTGAAAATGTTATAGCATATCTGCAACTGTTTAATTTAGAAGACAAGTGAAGTGTTGTTTGGATGTTTTTCACAAGTAGGAGGATTAAGACTAGATACCGGGTCCGCTGTTTCTGTAATTTCATAGCAGGATTATCAGAGACCACTTAAAAAGATGATGTTGCAGAAAACCTCAGTGCTACTAAAAAGAGATGGGGAAATTCTGGCTTCACTGGAAGATATAGCAAAGGTAACAAGCTTTAACAGCATGTGCTAAACTGCTATGATGTGAAGTGAAGGAATCTTGCATTATTTGGTAGAGAACAGCTGAGTGAGCTTCAGATAGATTAAAAAAGCATACAATGCACGTAGGTTTTTTAAAAATGAATTCCAGCCCAAAACAAAAGTTTGCCTTGAAGAAAAGTTCAGCTACTATGTTTCAGGATGCTATTGGAGCCTTATAACATAGACAACTATAAATTATGCTTGAAGAGGAAACAGTTGCTACATTTTGCAAAGCTTGTCCAGTATATTTGTACGATACAGCCAAAGTCAGAGGCAGACCTTCAGCAATTACAAGACTCGGGAATTTTATCCTAGATTAACTGAAGTGAATGGGACAACTCCTACAGATCCAGTAATGAAAAAGGACAAATGGGGCTGTCCATACCTGATTTCCAGGTTACCATTAGCCCAGTATTGCATGCAGGTCAGTATCCTGTACCTAGAACAGAGAATATATTTGCCATATTAGCTAGTGGTAATTTCTCCAAGATCAGCCTAACACAAATTTATCTAAAAATGGAGACTGAGGTCAGTAACAAGAGGTACCTCGCAATTTACAGGCTTATTTCAATATAACCGGTTAGTGTTTGGAATAGCATCCACTATTTGGCAGTGAGCCAGGGGCCAGGTATTCCTGGCACCCAGTATTACTTGGACAATATACTGGATAGTGTTGAAGAGCCCCTAGAGAACCTCCAACAGGTATTTGTGAAACTGTCCTAGTATTGTCCTGGAGAAAACGAGAAAAAATGTACATTTTTCGAAGAGTCATTTACCTATTGTGGCCATACAATTGATAAAGATGGCTTGCATAAATCACGAGACTAATCTGAAGCTATCCTTATGGCATGCCAACCAGTGTCAGGATTAAGTTCATTTTGGGGGGTGGTCAGTTATTACCATAGGTTTTTGCCTAACCGAGAAAGGGTGTTATATCCTCTAAATGAGCTGTTAAACAAGGGACAAATATGGTGTTGGGTGTTGGTTTACACAGTGTGTTAAGGTTTTTGAGAAGGTTGAGAAGTTTATATCATCTGAAAGGGTCCTCACACGCTACAATGCATTTTTGCCTATGAAGTTAGCTTGCGACACTTCTCCATATGGAATGGAAGCAGTAATTTCTCAGTAGGGTCTTCCATCACATGGAAAGGCTCACTGTCTTTGCTTTAGAGTTCTTACCTCAGCAGAACAAAAGTATGTCCAAATTGATAGAGGAGCTCTGAAGTTAATTGCGGGAGTCAGTTTCATCTATATCTGTATGTGAAATGATTTGATCAGGTTACAGGTCAACTTCTAGTTTCAACTTTTAACCCAAAGGAGGGAGTACTGACCATCACAGCAGCACAGTTACTGAGATGGGTGACAATGTTGAGTGCTCATTGTTCAAAGTGCCCACGAATATGAGGATGCAGAATGCTTGACCTGCTAGATATTGGAAGCAGCAAGTCAAGCTACTGAAGTGGAACCAGAGGTAGTCAATATGTTCTATGGCACAAATGGAACCAGTGACAAACAGCATCGTGCAACGTGAAACTAGAAATGATCCAGTGCTGCTAATGTGTCTGATGTTATGATGAATAGATGCCCACAATAATTGATTGTAGCTTTCTAGTCTTAAAAAAAAACACCCCAAAACATGTAACTAGATATAGATGTTGCCTATGTGAGGCACCAGAGTGGTGATTCCTACGCCACTTTCAGGTCATGCCTAGTCCATGAATTACGTGAAGGTCATTTTGGGAATTGTAAAAAGGGAAGTCCTTGCCAGGAGTTGTGTGGTGGCCAGGAATTGATATTTAAGTGCAGGAAATGGTAGAATAATGCAAAGGTTGTCAGCAAATATAAGACATGTCTAAATGGACTCCGTTGCATCCTTGGGACTGGGCAGCAGCCACATGGCAATGAATCCATATAACTTATGCTGGACTATTTGTGTGACATTTTTTTTTTGCAGTAGATTCCCATTCTAAATTATTTAAGTACTTTGTGTGAACTTAATTAATTCAGCACAGACAGTGGAGGTGCTAAGACTATATCCATAGATAGTAACTCTGAACAAATTGTAAAACACAATGGAACCCTATTCATATATGAAGAATTTATATTTTTTGTTAAAAGGAAGAATATCAAACCTGTCACATCGGCTCCTGGCCGTCCTGCCACAAATGGATTAATGGAAAGGTTTATCCAGATATTTGAGCAAGTGATTTGTGCTATGGTTCTGGATAAAGTTAGTGTATAACACAAGCTTACAAATTTTCTCTTGGATGTTGTACACCAATGATACCTGTTGAAAATATTCCACCTACAATACAGCCACAGACAATGACTTGGTGTAGAGTCACTTGTTGTAGACTCACTGGTATGAACACTAAAGAGCCTGGAAGATGTGGCTGATATAGGTACTCCAGAAGGTACACACAGTGTTCCAGATGCTCTTGTGATGCCTATGGCTGTGTCTATACTGCAACCACAGGTTATGATTGCAGCTTGAGTAGGCATACCTGAGCTATCTTTTAATCAAGCTAGCTCAGGTACTGGAGCAGTGAACCCTGGCAGCATGCACGTTAGAGTGTGAGCTATGCAAACCTGCCTGGAACTGTGGCTTACTACTCACAGGGCTAGCTCATGCTGAAATGCACTGCTGCAATGTCACTGCTCCAGTAACGGAGCTAGTGAGATTAAAGCTAGTTTGAGTACGTCTACTTGAGCAGCAGTTATACTCTGTGATTATAGTAGGGTTGCTAACCCTTCAGGATTGTCCTGGAGTCTCCAGAATTAAAGATTAATCTTTAATTAAAGATTATGTCACGTGATGAAGCCTCCAGGAATATGTCCAACCAAAATTGGCAACCCTCGATTACAGTATAGTTATACCTATGAGGCGTTATCCAGATAGAAGCCAAAATCCACCTCTTAAACTTAATTTGTAGGATCTTGTACATTTAATAATACTAATTGCATTTGTAATCATCTTTTTTACTTTAAGAGGGGGAGGATTATGTGGTATGTAGGAATGGGGTAATATCCTTTTAAATAGTTTGAGCTCTCTGGTTGTACTCTTTTGTTTAGAAACATTCCAGAGTAGCAGTGTGTACATGTAACTGGGCCTTGAATATTGTCGGTAGTTAATGCAATGTTTTATTAAGATACCATCAGCCTTAGGCCATAGTGCACAATAAAAGATAAATACAAATTTTAAAACCATCACAGCAGTATGTAGTTAGAAAACATGGTCATTTGGACTCAGTTGTGCGCCTGTGGTTGTTTCTCATTTCATTTGTTTTGTAAAAGGCAAAACAAAAAACAAAACAAAAACACCCTTCACAAATAACCTACACAATGTTATACTTCTATACTATCCTTTGTGTTCAAGTAAAATAAAATGGCTGTTAAAATTCAGTATTGCCCAGTACGTTGTGATTTTACGTGATTGTGTTCCCAGCATATCAAGATCAAAGATGCCTTATTTTTTGATCAGGCATACGCAGCTGGTTCTGTGGGGTTTCCTGAAGAAGTACAACTGGTTTAAAGCCTCACAAAATTGGCAAAAATATCTCCCATTGCCATCAAAATTTATCATTTCAGCACAAAAAAGTCATCAACATTCTGAAAACTTTCAGCCAGCCGTAATAATCTCTGAAGCTTGAAAGGCATGTAGAAACTGGTATTGTGAGGGTTTGTAGCCATGTGGAGGGGAATGGCCCTTTAAATTTATACAGCCCAAGAACTGAGGGGACCTCCGCTTTGCTCCCTGAGGATCTTCAGTACATCTGCAAGGGAACTTCTTGCCCCCATCCCTTTTGGAACATGGAATTGTACTGCCATTGGCTGCTTAGGTTCATCTAAATTGTAGCCCCTTTGCGGGGCTTTGATGAAGGGGAGGAGAAGTTACATGCAGCATGAGGTTCATCAGTTTTTCCCTGGTGGTAATTTCAGCGGATACAGAAGGGATGATGTTGCATAAAGTACCCCCTGGATCTCTCAAATACACCACCACATAGAGGTTAACTATGAGACAAACAGATTCTTTTTACAGTTTTAACTATTTCCTTACCTAATCCCTACCATCAGCCCTCGCCTCCCTTCTTGCATGCATGCATACACCACAAGATGGGGACCAGATATGTCCCTTGTGAATGAACTCATGCAGCATCTTTATTATTAGAAAGAGTCCTGATGGAGCACTAACAGAGACTAATAACTTCTATGCTTGCATAGTTTGAATGCTAACCTCTCAAAAGACTGCATAATCCCCTTGGTAATTTATTTCTTATGTAAACATCTAGAATGTAAAACCACCACATATTTAATAACAGGTTTCAGAGTAGCAGCCGTGTTAGTCTGTATTTGCAAAAAGCATCCGATGAAGTGAGCTGTAGCTCATGCAAGCTTATGCTCAAATAAATGTATTAGTCTCTAAGGTGCCACAAGCACTCCTTTTCTTTTCACATATTTTAATATGTACAGTAAAACCTCAGAATTACAAACACCTCAGGATTGGAGGTTGTTTGTAACTCTGAACAAAACATGGGTGTGCTTTCAAAAGTTTAGAACCGAACATTGACTTAATACAGCTTTGAAACTTTACCGTGCAGAAGAAAAATGCTGCTTTTAATCATCTTAATTTAAATGAAACAAGCACAGAAACAGTTTTGTTACTTATTGAATCTTTTTTTAAACTTTCCCTTTATTTTTTTAGTAGTTTACTTTTAACATGGTACTGTACTGTATTTGGTGGTTTTTTGTGTCTCTGCTGCTGCTTGATTGCATACTTCCAGTTCCAAATGAGGTGTGTGGTTAACGGATCAGTTTGTAACTCTGGTGTTCGTAACTATGAGGTTCAACTATATAACCATGTATTTTTCTTCCCCGTTCTGCTTATGTACTACAGTGTAGCTAAAAATTCAATATAACAACAGTGTCAGTATTTAGTTTTATACATACTTTTATATTAAAAGAAACTTGTGAAAGAAACAATCATTATATCACAAACTAGCTAGTCAAGGAAAGTATGAATTTTCACCAGTCAACACTGTAATTTGAACTAGTCACTGCTGTAATATTTATATATGCAAGCTATAAGTTACCCTTAAGTCCCCAGATTTTCAAGCATTAAGGGCTAGCTTTCATACCTTTTTAATAAGGTGAAATTCATTCCCTGTGCAGAGGGCCAACACAGAGCCAATGAAATCCACTTAAAGCCTCAGAATAGGGGAATTGCAACAGTAATTAATTATTATTACAATAAGACAGAAAAGTAGTGTCTAAATACTTTGCACTTGGGAAACTCATGGGGTCAAATATATAAGGAAAATAAGTAATATCAATTATAATATCTAAATTATGTCTAGAAAAGCGTTATTCCAAATCACTTGGTCCACCAGCCCCTTTTTGTGGGATAATTTTACCCTAAAGACAAATAAAATGAGGATTTATATCTACAGTATTTCCATTTTAGAAAAGTATGTAAATGAAACCAAATAGCAGCTTGCTGGTTGTTCTGAAAACTATAATAGGTTTATGTACACTGAACAGCATTTTGCAGTTACAAAAATAAAGGTAGTGCACATCCCCCAAGGTGACTCTATCTTGCGTAGGTGGCAAGCTGTTATTTCCTGCATGTCATATCTGGGCTGACTGCTTAGACTGTACAACAATCAGGGGATTGTAAGCATTGTGATGAGGCACATTTGACAGGCATCTGATGGCACATGCAGTTGAACAAGATGCTGGAAAAAAAGGTTATCAAAATATCATATATTTATGGGGAGTGGCATTTTAAGCATAGCTCTGATGCACTTTTTGGAAAGTATATGAAAATGCATCTCAAAGGAAAACAAGGTGGATCACAGTATCTTGCCTGGTAAGTAATGGTATACAGATGAAGACTCTTTTATAAGGTATATTCCGGAGGATAAAGGAAGAGATTGCACTAGGACATAAATACAGAGCAGTCAATCCATCCAGTAGATAGAATTTCACAGGGCTTTTACACTCATGCTGGGGGGAAAACTTCAGTCGGTGACTGAATCTAACAAATTCTCAAACCGTTTAAAGCCACAGAGAATGGTTTGATTGTGCCACCCTGCTATATACTTAACTGTTCTCTTTGAGCAAAGAAAGGTGGAAATTGTTGCTTGTGTGCTCATGTCCATCCAGTCATCATGTCAGACACTTCAGTAGCACAGGATTATTTTTAGTTTTGCTCAGTACTATGGCATGTGCCACTGGCAGTGGTTCAGTTTGTGCCATACAGAACGTATTGACTGTCTCTGGGTCTGCTTCAGAAGCCTTTCACCGCCATGTCTGCATTCACGTATTGATGGGTATTTTGAACACAATAACGTAAGAGTACACATCCAATAATTTAATCAATTTCTGAAACTCTGCTGCAGCCATTGAGTGGTACTCCTTTCTTTGGGTTAAAAATTGAAAGTAAAGGTTGATCTATAACTTGAGTAAATCATTTCCCCTACAGATATTGGTGGAACTTTTTATCTCCCCCAAATAAACTCAGAGCTCTCTCCGTCAATACAGGTGACAGCATTAATGTATTGGATGAAGTGATTTCTGTCTATAGTTGGTATATTTTGCCAAGTTTGAAAAACACTGAATTATTTTGGGATGAAAGGATTTATGTAAATGCAAGATTATTATCATTATTTCCACTGTTGTCATACCATTTACTTAATGGTATGTATTGATGGGGCAGAAGTGCCATTTGGTGAGTTCTCTAAGGCTTGGTCTACGCTACAAAGTATTACTGGCATAGCTATGTTGGCTAGGAGTGTGAAAAAAATTACAACCTCTAGCTGACATAGCTATGCTGGCAAAGCCCCCAGTTTAGATTAAACTATACTCATAGAAAATAACTTTTGTTAGCATAGCTAATGTCATCTGGGGAGATGGTATAGCTGTGCCAGCCAAACTACCCCACTGCTTCTCCACTAGAGGGCTTCGACGGCATAGTCTCTGTAGTGTAGACAAGCCCTAAAAGACAGAGGAGATCATGAATGCCACTTTGCCACTTCTGTAGTGTTCAACAACATGAAAAACGCAGAGCCCAACAACAATCATACTACAGTACTCGAGAGAAACCCCCTAAAAACCAATGCACCAGCACTACTGTAGAACACAGTATTAGACCATGACCATGGTAATAAGGAAATTAAAGCTGATCAGAATACTGATATTTGTTTGTCTCAAATGGAATCAAAATATCAACATTTTGAGAAACAAAACATTCCCCTCCAAAAAATTGATTTGTAAGCATTGAAAGGTGTAACTTTGATATTTTCAATCAAAATAACAAGATGTTTTGACATTAATCTGAATCCATCTGAGCCCTTCATGAGTGTTGTACTTCACCTGCCTGAATTCGTCACTATGAGCTGGGCTCTCTGCATATCCTACGATACACCATGGCCTTGGAACTCCTAGGAAGGCACACTTGTGGCTCAAGCAGATGCACATATTATGTGTTTTCTTTAGATTTTCTCAATGGAAAATAATTAGGAAAAAATCCTGCAGAAAGTTCCCATTTTGCACAAACCACAGTTCCTGTCAAAAAGCATTGTTGGAAAATTCCCAACTAGCTCTAAAGGAAATACAGCTCCTGCAAGGGTTATTGAAGAATGACTTGAAGTTTTCCTTTCCTTCATTAGCTGAATGTGATTCTTCAGTACTGCCAATTCTCAGTGGCCTGTACAATGGGGAACTAAGGTTCCTACTAGCAGGGCTGAATGAAATCACTGGGAGCTGGAAATCACTAACTTGTTTCACTTAGTTTGACACCTGTGAATTTTCAGGACCCAAATTCTTTCTTCAGCTTGTGAAGCTTACTTCCAGCTCTGACTACTAGGGCTTCAAAATGTGGCAGATTCAAAATTTTGCACTGATGGGTAATGATTTAAGACTCATGTATTTCCTTCAACAGCTGAGCTACTTTACATGGTATAAAGAGTATAAATAATAAGAGCTGCTGGGCAAATAAAAAAAACTTTCATCAAAAAAATCCAAATGCAGCTAGGTAAAGTACCTTATATGTTGGCAGCATTTAGTATCTACATCATAGATGAAGTCTTCAGAGGTATAAAAGACATAGTCAAAATTCATTGGTCCCTCCCTTTAATGCTGTACCATAATCAGAGAATGACAGATCCCTCAAAATAATTTAACAGCAAGGCAAAAATCCAAAATACGTCACATAGAGCTAAATCCTGAGGTCTTTTGTCCTCAATCCAGCAAATTTCCATTAACTACAATCATGGAGAAGGGGTTTCCTGAGCAAGGAAAAACTCAATAAGGACCTCCAGCATTTGGTCTCTTTTACGCAGGCAGCCTGTTGAATACACTGAAGCAAGAGGTAAGTGACATTACATATTTCACCACCAATAGGAAGATGTAGTTTACACAAGCCTCCAGCATTCTTACCATTCAGTCAAGCCTAGATTTCAGCCCCATCTATGCTGCTGCTTGCACTCTTGATTCCACTGAGGGAGTGTCACCTTTGGTGAATTGTGGCTGTAAATTCCATTGGCATAGATAAGGCCAGATAAGACTCAGGGAGCTCAGTCTATTTAGCTTAACAAGGAGAAGGTTAAGTGGTGATTTGATTAGTCTGTAAGTATCAACACGAGGAACCAATATTTGATGATGAGCTCTTCAGTTTAGCAGAGAGAGGTATAATACGATCCAATGGTTGGAAGTTGAAGCTGGACACATTCAGACTAGAAAGAAGGTGTAATTTTTCAACTTTGCGAATAATTAACCATTGGCAAAATTTACCAAGGGTCATCGTGAAGTCTCCCTCACTGACAATTTTAAAATCCAGATTGGATGTTTTTACCAAAGATCTGCTCTAGGAATTATTTGGGGAAGTTCTCTGGCCTGTGCTATACAGGAGGTCAGACTAGTTGATCACAGTGGTCTCTTCTGGCATTGGAATTTATGATGTAAGCAACTGGCATGTTAATTACCTTGCACCTAAGAAAGTTCACTTTGTCTCTGACCACATGACATCTACCACAAATGAAATTACAGAAAATACAAAGCAGAAATCCACTTTCAACATTTTTTGAGCTATAATTCTTCTGCATCAGTCCCATATACCAGTGTCCTTTTAAATATTTCAGTACATTTAAGTCTTGTGAAATGTGGTGGAATTTACAGCCCTAGAGTGTGGAGCCTTTTGTTTGTTCATATGGTAGGTAGCGTACACCAAGTGTCTTAGCAACTACACATCTGCAAAGCTCCTTTCTTCTTACCTTAATTTGGGCCAGATCCTCAGTTGATATAGGAGACCTTTTATGATGTTTAACTTTAGAACGCGTAAGGTGTTCAGATACCATGCTTATCAGAATGCTATAAATATCTAGATAAGATGAATCAGTGCAAGTTTCTCTACACTACCCTTCCATAAAGCCTCAAACCTGGCCCAGGTGAACTGTCCCTTGAGCTGTGAGAGTTCAGTCTCCATGCTTATTCAGCCAATCTCAGTTTACAGTTTCCACTGAGGAGGCCAGTTATGCAGTAGTGATGATGGATTTTACAGAGTGCACTCCTGCACCTGGGCGCATAACTGAAATCACTAACTAATGTCACACGAGCTGCCAGATATGCTTCAGATGAGTGAACTACAGGGTAAAGAGTCACCCATTAACAGTTCCCTGAGCCCTCCCTCCACCTTCTACCTTCCTTAGATTTTCACATTATATCCTTTGGCCAATTTATCCTTACTAAGTCTAGATGATGATTGCCCAAATTCCAGCCTGTCTTATAGAAGGAACCTTAGTAATAATAACATTTTAAAAAGAAGTCCCCTACATTCCAGGAAAGACCAAGATACTCTGGGACAGATCCTCAGCTCGTGGAAATCAGAGTACTTCCATTGTCATCAATGAAGCTATGTTGTTTTACACCAAGTGAAAGAAAACAGGAGACCTTAGATGAATTCTCTCTCTTCCCCTCCACCTTGCAAAACATGTCATCTGGCCCTTTGATATCACCTACCAATTGCATATATACATCACATATCCTCTTCTCCACCCCGTACCAATGTACTACTATTTATCCACTTTTTAAATTTTCCTCTGTCTTCCTTTTCTTACCACAGCTCTTACTTTACCATCAGGTACTTTATCTTTGTGTTAAGATCACCTGTCTGTTGCTTACACACAGTGATCTTTATCCTTCCACTCAGCAGAGTCTTTGCTTGCAATTGACTATTGTTACATGGACTCATTAATCCTTTAAAATAAATTTACATTTAATGGTAGCATGTGTGTCCATGAGTGTGTTCTACTTTTGTTTGAGTGGCACTTATTTTTCATGTTAATAAATGTGGCTTGTATTATTAGCCCATAGAGTTCTGGCACGTCCAGCTGTGACCTGGATCTAAAGCATGCGTCTGGCTATTTTCTCAGACATCCTTGCATTCTAATCTAGAGTGTGTGTCCGACTATTGATTATTTTCAAAGAAATCTGTTACTATCAGAAAGTTTTAAACAGAATTCTGACCAGACAAATCATTCTCATTAAGCTCAGCACTGTTGAGTATCTATGAAGTGGCCCAGATTTTCATGGATGAAAACTAGGATTCAGTCATGCAAGGAGGGATGAGTTGAAAGGTTACAGCTCACTGGGTCATGAAGACTAGAGCCACAAGTCATGATTAAGTCACAAATACTCCACTGATGTTTGAAAAGCCATTGGGAATCCTTTGGAAAGAAAATCACTTTTTACATGCAAAGTATGGATTGGCCTTTGTTAAGAAAAGCTTCTTTTTCCTTAACATGTTTTGTTAAAAGATTACTACTTTCTAGTACAACTTTTTTTTCTCTAAAACACCTCTGACTGTGGCACCTTTAATTGCTTACACTCTGAAATTTCTTTTTTGCTTAGTAATCGGAACCTACAGCCTGCAGAGAGAAATGTAAGCATATTGCTAGCCATGGCATGGTGACAGTGCTATTCACATGTGCATTAACTTCCAACTGTCATGCTGGGAGCAGAATTTCTTTCCACTGTTTCCTTACCCTTAACTTTGAAACTAGACTTTTTAATAGTTCACATTACTGCATCCAGAATAAGAGTTTCCTATCCAGCAACATTACATCATTGTACATTACGGAAAACATCAAGTATTCATGCTCCACTCAGCTATTTGTTACCTTGTGAGGTAGGTTGAAAAGACTATTATCTAATTATTATCCAATAAGCTAATTAACTAGTGGTTAACAGTGCAGCATTTTATCTACAGTGATATCAGATACCTGACATGGACCTCAGCAGACATCCATGCTCCTCTGCATGGATAGTTTCCTCTGTTGTGTACTTCACCCTTCTTCTTGGATTTTCTTTGTCCAGGAATACTGTTGTGTCAGTGAGAGACAGACAATGTTGCTTCCAACAATACTATTACTATAGGGCAGTAATAGGAATGGTAAATGTCAGGGACCCTTCATATGAGAAAATACATTTGAAGGAAGCAGCTGACTCCAAGAGCACTAAGGACTCATGGGCCAAAGTCACAGGGTTTACCCATCCCTACGCCACGCCTACACCACACGCTGGAGTTGGAAGCAATTTTTGCAATTAGACAGGCATTTGGCTGGGGGCAGTACGATCAATTATGAATGTTATACAAGTTATCTGAATATGTATGAAAGGCAGTGAATGGTTTGTTATCTAATGCTAACTACATTTTGTAATGACAGGTTTCAGAGTAACCGCCGTGTTAGTCTGTATTCGCAAAAAGAAAAGGAGTACTTGTGGCACCTTAGAGACTAACCAATTTATTTGAGCATAAGCTTTCGTGAGCTACAGCTCACTTCATCGGATGCATACTGTGGAAGTATGCATCCGATGAAGTGAGCTGTAGCTCACGAAAGCGAGCTGTAGCTCACGAAAGCTTATGCTCAAATAAATTGGTTAGTCTCTAAGGTGCCACAAGTACTCCTTTTCTTTTTGCGAATACAGACTAACACAGCTGTTACTCTGAAACCTGTCATTGTAAGGAGAGTGATCACTTTAGATAAGCTATTACCAACAGGAGAGTGGGGTTGGGGGGGGGGGGCGAGGAGAAAACCTGGATTTGTGCTGGAAATGGCCCAACTTGATTATCATACACATTGTAAGGAGAGTGATCACTTTAGATAAGCTATTACCAGCAGGAGAGTGGGGTGGGGGGAGAGAAAACCTTTTGTAGTGGTAAACACCCATTTTTTCATGCTTTGTGTGTATAAAAAGATCTTCTATACTTTTCACAGTGTGCATCCGATAAAGTGAGCTGTAGCTTACGAAAGCTTATGCTCAAATAAATTGGTTAGTCTCTAAGGTGCCACAAGTACTCCTTTTCTTTGTACATTTTGTAATGGTAATTACAAAAACTATGACTATAGATTCTGGCTGTCTTGCCAAGTGGTCAGCTGTTTCTTCTGTCAGTTTGTCATAGGTTTGGATCAGCTCTCAAATAAATGTCAGCTAGCCCATTCAAATGGTCCAAAGTTATTTTAATGTGTCAGTTGTTTGATGGATATGTCAGTTACTTAAGGTCAGAGTGGACCTTCTCTAATAGTTGTATTCACAGGCAGAGTGAAAAAATATCCTTAGCAATATATCCAGGAACAAGAAAGGCCAGAGAAAAGGGTATTGTAACAGCCTTGATCTCACTTACACACATGTGTGTGTGTTTGAAGTCTTCACACTGTAAGTCTTATTCTAAGAGCTACTCATCCAGTTACTGAACAGATACATACCATGGGGCCTATGTATCAAAGCAAGCTTGAATTTAAAATATTGAATACACATAAACAGCTTACAAATGAGCTACAGATCAGGGGCCATTCATTCAGCCACCGTAAATCAAGAGTCAGTGGAGCTGCAGCAATTTAAACCAATTGATAATCTGGCCACTTATTTGCAATTAATTATTTAATGAATAATTTTGAACAAATTAATTCAAGCATATTGCAGCTGCTTGCAGTCAGTTTGCAAGCAGAGGCAATATCAAGTAAGTTATTTATTTTTTATTCACCCATTTCTACTGCTCTATATTCCTGAAATGATTGGATTTTATAGCAGATATTGAAGTCTTTAATTTCCTAGACAGATGTGCAAGAGCAACACAGTAATTGAATATTTTTCTAGAGTTCCTGTGCACCATTTTTCAGAATTTCTAGTCTATATCCTTTTCCATTTCTACTTTGGCAGTCTCCTTAAACAAGAGAGCACTGCCCAAGGCCAGGCAGCATGGAAGCACAAGGGAAGCTAGTTCATTCTGCAGTTCACTGCAGGACAAGAAGTGGCAGCTAGGAAGGAGAGAGAATGCATTCTTCACATGACTAGTAAAGCACATAAAAATTACAGAAAAGATTTGGGTCCTGGCAGGCTGGAATTGGATAACTCAAGAAAGGCTTATGCAGATGTTCTTCCAGGTGTATACAGGTGTCAGATTTATTTTAACTGGGTCATACACATAGCATATGAGAGACAGTTGATGCAGAAACAAAGATCATGGTGACTTAAGGAAAAGGATAATGGAGGTTTAGCCTAAGCAGACTTTGTAATTCACCTACTGTGGGCTTGGAGTTGCTCTCACTTAGGTCTGGTTTATACCTAAAATTTAGGTCAATTTAGCTATGTCATTCGGGGATGTGAAAAATTCACACCCCTGAGATACCTAATTGAACTGACCTAAGATCCATACTATACATATATATACCCACACTACCGCCTGCTGCTACTGCCTCTCAAGTGGGTAGATTTACTATAGCAACAGAAAAACCCTTCCATCACTGTAGCCAGTGTTTACAGTATATCACTGCAGTAGCAAAGCTGTACAGCTGTAACCCTTTTAGTGTAGACATAGCCTTACTCTGCTGAGATTCCTCTGAAGTCTGAATTAGGCCATATCTATATAGTACTGGAATGGAAAGTTTTTTAACAGGTATGTGCCTTTCCCAGACGAATAATTTGGATCCCTCAGTAACAGAACAATTTTTCTTCTGGCTTAGAAAAAAAAGTCTCCTGTTGTGTAGTTCAAACAATGCCAGAGAAGCCTTCAAGTAAAAATTCTATTTTATGGTACCTGGCTGGACTACATCTCCCAGAATGCAGCCCCAGGCATGTTACTCCCATGATGCATCATGCATCTTGATCCGAGAGGAAGCTGTGGTGCATCATAGCCTAGCCAGGTCTCTGACCCATAAGGCACCTGAACTACCACTCCCATGGGTCACTACAGGCAGGTGGAGTTTAATGTTGAACTGACTCCGAATGAAATGCTTCACTTCAGCAAACCAAAATATTTCAGTCTGGGTCAAACCAGCTTGCAACAAAATGATTTGTTTCAGTTTTCATGGTGGAAAATAGAAAAAAGGTTGGCAAAGTCAAACACTGCATTTTCCACTGAAAAAAAAATCTGTGATGGAAAGTTTCTGACCAGCTCTACTTAAAACCATTTTGATAAACTTATATGCCAATGTAATGCTTTTCACTTCAACCACATTCTCATTTTCAGTTGAAAATAATTAACTTGATTGTTGGATGGCCTTCATCTTTTCTATTGTGTCTTGATTAGTAAAAAAAACAAGGTTTTCAATCCTTTCTTATGAATGCATCTGACATATATACTTTGGCTCTTGCATACAACAGTGCAACTCCAGTTTTATACCAATGTAACTCTATGAAAGTTACAGCAGATATAACTGGAGTAATGCCGTGGTTAATCAGGTCCTCTAAGTTTAATTGATGACTCTGTCATAGTTGTCACATCCTCCAGGGAAATTCATCAACCTTTCATGAACAATGCACCACATAAACATCCTTCTTTTGGAAAGTAAAGTTGTTTAACGACATTTTTTCACTATACTCCTACTGAGTGAAAGTTGCTTCCAATCCGCTCCTGTGATGTGAAACTTGTTAAGATGTTTCCATTTCTTGGTCAGTGAAAGATGATTTTACTTCTGAGGCTCCAACAAAGAACAATTTCTCTGTGAAAATGTGGCATCCCTAAAAATCGCTATGGAAAAACACTTCCTTGAGTAATTGTGGGGCCTCAAAACAGGCCCCTTTGAATAGGTGGGAGTGGGCTACCTATCTTTGTAAATTGCATTCAGTTGTCTAATGAAATGCCTGTAGTATCAAATACTTGATTTTAGCTAATGTGTTGGACTTCATACTAATACCTTTCTTTGAGAAATCAATGCCAAGTTCCTTGTTTCATAAAGGGTTCCTAACATCAAAGCTTCTTTCATAGATCCCATTCTAGGAGTTCCCTCCATCCCACACACCAAGTGTATAAATGACAGACTCCATGAGTTTTTATCTATCTGGGATTCCCTTAAGTTTTTTAAGCCTTCCAATCAGTTAGGTACCAACTGGTAAAACAAAACCTGTTCTTCTTTTAAATGAGACACTCTCAGGACAGACATCTTGGGTTTTATTCTTCTCATTTACAGAAATTTTACCTTGTTTTAAGCGCACTGAGTTCAACAGTTTCCTGTGATTTGCATGGCTGTGGGAGGAGAATCAAGCCCCTCATTTCTCTTGGCTTTTCTGCATAAGGGAATGTACGTGCACACCATAAAATGTAAGTACATTACTATATATTCTTAACATACCCATATTGGGAAAACAGGCAAATGTCTTGTTAGCCAGTTCAAAGACCATTGCAAGAAAGTTGAGAGCCTCATCAGCCTCCAAATTCCTCATAGTAACCATGATTAATACCACTGCAGTCTTTCCATTAGGGTTTCACACAGCAAAGTAACATAATACTAAACATGTTATTCATTTGATTTCTCAACTGACCTTGGATTAAATGGCAAGCCAATTTTCAGTGAACCTCTCCCCCTACTTTTCATGTACTTTGCACTGCAGCCTGTACAGCGGTCAGAACATATGCCTCATATTGCTGTTTTCTTGGTCTTAGTGATTAGTATGTTTTATTAGTGGATTGTAATTTATTTCCTGTAACAAAATGCAACTCTCACATTATTGTATAAATCATACTTGTGTACAAATTATAAGACCCCTTTTCCTCCTTAGCAACAGGTTGATTGTCATCTACATATCAAAAATGTTCCAAGCAGCATATCCCTAGAGGTAACCAGAGAAGCATGATTTATTGATATAAACAAAACAATTTTCATGGGGAAACAAGCTACCTGCAGGGACAGGTACACTTTGTTTGTGGCAGTATTGTGCAGGAGATACTGACACTGAAAACCAGCAAGGTACTAAACTGTTGAAATTAAGTCCCACTGAAGTTACTCATTTATTTTAAAGTTAAGCTTGTGCTTCAGTACTTTCTTGAATAGGGGCCTAATTAAGGAAAGAGATAGTTATTGTAATTACTAACAAATGTTTGTGGGTAAGATATGCTAGCTTTCTCTGCATCTGAGTACATGAAAGAATAAAACTGTTGAACCTACTAACCTCTCTGGTATGGTGTCACCCATGCCCATACAAATCCAAGACCACCAGGGTAAGACTCTGTGCACTCTCTGTTATTGGTACAGCACAGAACTCACAGCCCACAAGGAAACAGAGTTAAGGCCACTTTTTTACCATCCTGATTCTGGGCTGTTCCCCAGCCCCTCAGGTCTAAATATTGTCAGCTTGTCTCCACTTGTCTGCTAGCAGCAGCGCTGCCCAGAATTTCTGCAGTGCTGTGTACTGTAGCCCCATGTCAAACATGCTCCCTACATCAGGGGGATGGCCTGAGGGACCTGGGGGGCAGCCTGTGGCTGTCTTCTTTAGTTTCTGAGTTAGAGGGAATTGTCCACTGGCCAGATATGGGACTTTAAAAGCCCTTTATATGAACACAGCCTGTTTAGCTGGTGTCAAGGGGCCAGAGCATGGGTGAGAATCTCACCTCCAGTGCTGGTCAAATGAAAGATGGATTTATAACTTTACTAATGAACAAATGACTAGACTTCCCTTCTCTCCCGTGCATGAGTTCATCATTATTGTTCATTTCTTTAACTGATCAGAGGCATCAAAGATTCCTGCCGTGTCTAATAGGAGTTTGATTTTGCAAAGACAGGCCCCAATCCTGCTATCGCAACCTTGCAGCTGGACCCCTCCATGCCCATGAGGAGTCCTGCTAGTAATGGGGCCCTATTCAGATGTAAGGTAAAGGCCCAAGGCAAGATCTACACTACAAACTTACATTGGTATAACTACAAAGCTCAGGAGTTTGAAAAACCACATCCCTGAGTGACTTGGTGATACCAACCTTATCCCCAGTGTAGACAGCACTATGTCGATGGGAGGGCTTCTCCAATTGACATAGCTACTGCCTCTCGCAAAGGTGAATTAACTACCCCGACAAGAGAACCTCTCCTTGTAGATCTTCACTGAAGCGCTACAGCGGCGTAGCTGCCCTGAAACAGCGTTTTAAATGTAGATCTCCCCCAAGTCTGAGATCAGAGCCGTGGGAAGTGCAATAAAGAGAAGAGTTTATTTTATTCTATTATATCTAGCCAAAGATTCCAGGGCTTTTCCCTGTTTTTATTTCTTAGGCTATAAGCACATTGTTCGCTGGTGTCACATTTTTGAATCCCTTTAATGAGTTAAGTATCACAACACGTCTGGGCTTTATGGTTTCCATTAAGAGTACTCAAAGAAGAGTCTGCAGAAATGTATTGTGAGAAGTGAAGTCCCCTTCAGAAGCGCTAGCCAGTAAACAAATCCTTGGAACCAGCACAGAAGGTTCATTCTGCACTGACAGTTAATTCACAACCTATCATGTATTTTGCCAGTATTTGTAGCATATTCTTTTTTCTTGCATATATCTGGGAATCCTAAAGTGCTCTGGAAGAAAATTCAGACCTGAACTGATGAATTCCCAGCATCATACTTCATGTATTATGTGTAGAAGCTGAAAGGGCAAATACTAGCCTTCACAGGATGGAGGATTTAATAAATACTTCATATCTACACATCGTACAGTTTATTGGTACTTTGTTCTAGCAGCCTGTACTGCAGTGTCACTTGGCTTTAGTACAACAAAATGTGAAATATTAGAAGTTAATCCTGCATCTCTCCTCCAAACAAGGCTTAAAGTGGAATCAATAACAGTCTTAAGTAGGGACCAAATCCTGAAGTCTTTACAAAGGCCTCAATCCAGCAAACTGCTGTACCCATGCAGAGATATATCAAAGCTCATTGCAGAATCAGGACCTGTTTTTACTCCGTAGATTGTCATTTCAGCTACTAACGGCATGCATTCCTTCACTGTGGTCCTGGTCCAATGCGCATTAAATCAATGAGAATCTTCCAGGCTCAACATGTACTACAATGTTAACATAGACACAATTTGCATTAATTGTGATCCTAATCCTAAAAAAAAAGAGGACCAAACACAGAAAAATGTGAATGCGCCATCTGTGTCAATACTATTTGCAGTTCGTATTGTCCAGATGTATAAAATGTGCAAGATACAAAAATATCCAAAGGTCCTTCATAACCAGAATGTTAATGGTTGCCTTAATTGGTAGCGCAGCAGATAGTAGCAATAAACTAAATGCCAATAAAGGGAATTTGAGAATAAGCTTTAATGGATCTGCTACAGTGGCAACTGCAGCACAGACCTTGAAGTTTGCATCCAGTAAAGATAGTTACCTGTTTGTCTAACATTGATCCTTTGCATTTGATTAACAAAGGTGAAACAAGGCATCTATGAAGACTTGTCTCTGTGAAGGGCATATATTCTTTAGGACTTTAAGACAGATTCTTTGTTTACCCTTCTTAGAATGTTGTTACTAAGTTTCAAACTCTACTTATGTCTGTGGGTTAATGTCATCCCTACTGGGTATTCAGTCACATCCAATCAACCTTATTCCCTCAGCTAAGCTTCTAAAGAGTTCTCTCCAGACATAAAAATCGAAAACTGCATTTTCCATTGAAAAAAAAATCTGTGATGGAAAGTTTCTGACCAGCTCTACTTAAAACCATTTAAGCTTTTGCTGAAGACTGGTTGGTAACATAGAATTTAGCTTTTCTGAAAAATCTAATATGGTTATTTCAAATAAGCTTGATTTTATTCAGGTAAAAGAGTGAATAAAAGCTAACACAATTAAGCCATTTTTCCCATTATTTCTGATGATAGTACCTGTGAAACTAATAAAACAAACCTTACTACACCTCAGACAGGCAAGGTATCATCATTACATCATGACATTATGAATTATGCTTCCAAGTAGTTCATGTGAGAAAAACCAAACTTGTTCAGAAACGTTCAGTGATTTCCAGCATGAGGTTAACATCCCATAAGATGGGCATGGGGTTGAAGAGAGAATAGATTTTTTTTGTAATGTCTTATTCTTGAAAGTGTGGGTTTTGTATCAGCAAGATACAAGTATGTTTTAATACAAGATATTTATTTTAATAACTTTTTAAAAAATCTGGCCAGTATCTTCAAGAATGACTAGTAATTTTGGCTACACAATTTGACGGTGTAAAGAGCCCTGATATTCAAAGGGCAAATTCTCAGCCCTTTCTGAAATCAGGCCCCTTTAAGATGCTTTAGGTTAAGCAATCAAAAATCACTAGTCACACTGAAAATTATGCCCCCCCCCTTTGTAGCCAATAATATCAGTCAGTTCACTGCAACATTTATGGTAGGGGCTAATTTTCAGAGCATTAGAGGTGATTGAGAATATTAAGTAGAAATGATTGACAGAAAATGCCATTTCTGAAAACTTTTTATTTTGTGGAATTTTTTTGATATCCCCTCCCTGGTGCATTCTGGTTGAACTACCTGAATAATTGTTTTGTTTAGAGTCCATTCGACATTAAACTGTATCTACTTAAGGGTCCTATGGTGCCTCATGATGGTTGTACTTCTTGTGTCTGATGCCCTTCTTCTTCCATATGTGTCAGGCTCCCTGGCAGATCTATATCTTCCATGATACACGCATGCCTTGGTGAGGGACCCCTCTGATGAAGCCATGTGGTGCATCATGGGAGTCACATGACTGAAGGGAGATGCAGTCCAGCCACAGAGTCTGGCCTATTGGAAAGAATGAGGGCATGAGGCATGAGAAATACCTCTCATGAGGCACTGTGGCACCTGTAAGCAAATATAGTCTCACATTAAACTGCCTCAAAATGAAACATTTTGATTTGGTTCAACAAGCGTGCTTTGAGAATGTTGAAGCATTTTATTTGAACATGTCAAACTATTTTGCTGTTTCCAAAAACATTTTTCTGAACTTCTTGTTCCACAAGAAATTTCATTATTTTGATATTTCATCTCAAATTATGAACTTCAAACTATTGGAGGGTTTCGTAGGGCAGTAATTCTGTTTTCATTCAGCTCTGCAATGTATCAAGTGCACAGTGTCTACATAAAGATTTATGCAGCAGTGAATCCCAATTTGCAGGCATTGTTACCAGAACTGTGCATGAACATTAGGTATTTACCAGTTACTGTAGATGCATAACTGGCCAGCTGCATGAAAAAATTCTGGATTTGCACAAAAGAACGTAAGATGCTCCACTTAATGTTTGGGTGTCTATATGAGTGACCAGGCTATGTCTACCCTGCAATTTAAGCCCCAGGTTCAAACTCAGTCTCAAGCCTAACCCCCTTCAATCTACACACATTAAACCAGAGCTCAGACTCAGGGTCCCCAGGCCCCACAGGGGTGGAGAGTCCAAGCCTTGGGATCCAAGGTTCAAGCCCTATTGCTTTGCAGTGTAGACGCAGCCCCGCTCAACTTTTACTCTGGGACTCTGCCAAAAGTATCCAACAATCCCACAGACTGACTTTCTTTGTCTACTGGACAGTCAAGTTTGGTGGATAGTTGTGTTTTCCCATACTGGACCACAAACAAAGAGAGGCCACATTTTGGGAGAGTGCTAGGAAGTCTGAGCTATGAGTAGTTGGACTTCGGCCTACATAATTCAGTGTGGCTGCTGGAACCTCAGGTTGAGACCCAGGGTTCATCAATTCCTAACCTGGGTTTACAAATAAGTGTAGAAGCTCAAGCCTTAGGTTAACAAACCAAGGCTAACTTGAATTTTGCTAACCATGGGTTTACACTACAGTGTAGACTTACTCAGTATGTCTTCTGTGTCTCAAAGACCTGGGCCTGAACATTATTTTGAAGTTAATCTACAGTATTTTGTGCTATACCTTGAGTCTTCTCTTGAATCCTGGTGCCCCTGTAAAACAACCTTGTTACAGGGTTGCAAAACAGAATCTCATGTCCCTTCTTTAGCCACCTTTTAATATTAAAGATTCTACGAGGAGGTATCATGCCACTGCCTCATTTCTCAAGACTTCTATCTCGGCCAACTAAGTTTCATCTTTTGGCTGGAAATTCATGAGATGTCAAAAAAAAATACAAAACACATTTTTGTCTGGATGAAGTGATGGAGGGGCCTGGAACAGAGATGTGGATTTGCGAGTAGCATGTTCACTTTTAATGTTTACTGGATTTTAACATTAGGAAAAAAGATACTGAAGATAACAAAAGAGATAATAACCACCTTTAAAAACTGGGAGTACAACTTTTCCAGGACAGCATAAAAATTAGGTTTTATTTAGCACTTTCTATCCCCATTTTACTTATTATAAATACCATTAAAGTACACAGTACTTTAGAGATTAATTTGTTCAATAAAAGCAAATGTATCTAACAAGCTGTAATTGTAATAAGCAGCCTAAGTTCTCCCTTACTTAATTGCTTATTTGCTTACCAAGCAAAGCTTGTTCAAGTACTTTTGGCTCTATAAAGTGTACATCGTAGAGAATCATAATCTATAATGATCAAAATATGGATATTAGCTCATATAAAATGAGTTTTAGATTAATACCTCCCACTTTTCATTTCCCCTACTCTTCCAGCCATATATAGGAGCCAATTCTGTGGAGTTCTGTAGATTTTTCCCCCTTCTGTAGAGAAGTTTTAGAAGACACTGAAGGATTTTTTAAGAAGTGTTCAAGCCCAGATCCTGCTATCAGCTCTGTGTGGACAGATCCTTGCACCCATACGTTGTTCTCCTGGAAATGAGCCTCCATGAAGGTATAAATTCCACCTTGAAGGATTCGTTTACAGGATCATAGCCTCACTCAAAATCTATAGAAACATACTAACATTTTCAGCTATTTACTGAAATTGTTTTGTGGCATAGCTTTCAGATAAACTCCATGGTTTCCCCTGTGATGTCTATTTTAAAAAAAATCATCTTCTCTTCTGGCATCTTTCATTCTCTCTTGACTTCTTTCCCTGAAGATTTTCCAGTATCCATAGTCCTTCACATCCCTTCCTGCATTTGACTTTTTACCTCTCACCTGCTCCCAGGAACTCCCCATTTCTATTCCAACACCTAAAGCTAAGATAACAGGAGAACTTAAAATGCCACAGCCCAAACTGCATGGAGCAGCTGCCTTCCCTTTGCCAGCCTGAGGCTACTGCAAATGTTTCCGTTTTCTGAGCACTAACCCCACCCAAATGAACAAATATTTTTAGGCATCAACCTGGATCTCATGAGCTCATTGCGACAGATTTGTCAAGGCTAATAAGGTGGTGTTGAGGCAGGAGTAATTATTAAGGTGTCACAATTCCTGCTAAAGCTACTTCTGTGTTGGTGTGGCTTAAACACCACCCCTTGTTCAGAGCTGTGGCTAAAGTCATAAGCTAGCCCTTATTTATTAGGTAATGGTAATATGGTAAAATATGGTAAACAGTGCCATCAACCAGTATGTGGCTTGTTCAAAATGTCTTTATAGTTTTATTTAGGCGTTCACACTGAGTTTCAAGCAAAAAGTGGCCCATTATCAGGAAAAATGTTATTTGTGTATGTAGGAATTAGATCTATTCATTAGCTGTCCTTAGTTGGTAGGACAGACATTGATTGCCAGTCTATGAGCTAATCATTCTCAATCAAAAGTATTAGAGGGAGAAAGCAGGAATGATTACACAAGTGGGGGAGGGGGGATGTGTCATATAGCAAAATATCACAAATGAATACAGCTCGATCTTAAGTCCACAGATAGTGCAGGATAAATAGGTTCAGCAGAGGCTCATAAATCAAACTTAAGAAATGAAACTAAAGAACACATATAACAGACGGACAGTTATATAGAGATGGCTAGGGCATATGCCTTCATTCTGCTAAAACAAGAAGCGAAGAATATACCAAAAGCAACAGAGAGAATAATTTAACAAAGTATTTCAGAGATCATTGAAGCGTGCATGTGAAACCACTGAACATTAGGTATTTACCAGTTACTGTAGATTCATAACTGGCCAAAAACTTCGTATCTACTAGGAAAATGGGGGGCATTTAACATCTCTATACATAGTGTGTTATGTAACATGTTTTAAAACATCACTTAACTCCTAGGGTAGACACAGTTAATTATGGGAGAACCTAAGGTTGACCATGACCAGATAACACATTTTTTAAAGATGTGAATCCCCTTTACAGTTGGTGCTAAGTGGTGTTTAATAATATGTTTTGTTTTGTTTTAAGAAACAGATTAGACTAGAAAGAAAGCTAGACATGGCCTAGACATGCTAGGTCTTTTTGGAGCTAGGATGGCAGTCCACTGTAAACATATAGTATAATTCTGTTTAAAATAGTAGAAATTCAGTAAAAGTCTGATTAAATAAGATAAAATGTCAAATATACTTTCAGGAATATCAGATCCATCTACATTTCAACAATGCATTTTCAAAGTGTTTGAGTTAAAGGGAGAGCCAATGGAACACCAGAAAATATTTTCTGATGGTGGTGTTCTATTCAGATATCATTTATAACCATTTTACATGGAATTAACTCAATGAAAGTGTAAATTAAACTCAGGCCCACGCCTTGCCTGATTGATCCCAACTCAATAGAAAGGCTCCCCTTATTTAATCTGAGAGTTAGAGTACCCACTTAAATAATTTTAATCTTTACTTCTGATTAAGTCTAACGTTCAATTTATGGGAGATATATTCACAAACTTTTGTGACTGCTAATTGCAAGTTTGAAGGTAAATATTACTCTGTAATTTTAGAACAATTTGAGGTTTGTATTTGTTAATCAAATATAAATAACTGCCTGTCAAAAAATGTGTTTATGATGGGAAATAAGGGCAAATAAATCTTTTTGCCACTGCAACTCACTTTAAATAATTAAAAACTTAATTTCCAAAAATCCAAGATGTCTAACAAAAAAAAAAAAAGTAAATGTCAGGGAGAGTGAGCAGGGAAAGAAGAATATTACAACCTGGATCCTTATAACTTTAACTAAAAGCTTTGACCCCAGAGGTTCTTTGTAGTCAGTCTGGCTAATTGTGCTTCTGTTAAAGACTAGAGATTTTAGGTACTTTAAATCTTGTTGCATAGAATAAAAAAAGTTTTCCTCAACATGTTTACTTTAATATCACTAGACAAACCCCTGGCTGTTACAATATGTGGATGTGTTGGGGAACTGGATCACATGGAGGAACAACAATGGGAAAGAGGATCTTTCTAGGTCGTTGATTCAGATCTTACTCAGATTTTAATTAGTGGAAATTCTTAATATCTAGTGGTCATTTAGCCTGTATGAAATGAGTTGGTGGGCTCTCTTCAGTTCTCTGTGGACAGGTGTCCCCATCAAGACAACCACTATATTTGGCAATCTTGTTGGAAGTCTCAACTGACAGGCCAAAAGCTTATTGGTCATAGAAACAAAACAACCGTTTCACAGACATTGGTATTCAACTGCTTGCCCCTGTGCTGTACAGTCATCTGTGAATAAGGAAAAGATTTCGGTCTCTACGACTGCAAATCTAGCACTTCATTCACTTATGTACAGTATTCATGAATGTTCCAAATGACTTTCAGTATTAGTTTATCAGTTCGGTGCAAGAAGGTGATATATTGAGTGTTATTGACAGGACATCTTCTGATATTTGCATTTCCTTAATCATCAATATAAGATAAGAGAAATGTCTAACAGGAGAAGGTATAGTGTAAATACAAGGTGCCATTTTCTAATTTGCAAACTCATTGCAATAATTGAGCCAATGCCCGGAGAGCAGGGCAGGGTTTAATGTTATTTTTTTGTAAAGTTCAGACATCTTGGGAAAAAGACAGAAAATCTGCACCGAGTTTCATTTGAGCCGTATAAAATACTTTCCGAATATATCAAGTGGTATAGTTCTTGGAAGGAAATAAATTAAATAGGTTTAGATGTTAAAGGTTAGGAATGAGTGTTCTTCAGCAGTCTTAGAGTATAATGTGCATAATATTCCCACCTTTGTCTGCTACTTGAGATAGGGCTGCTTTGTAGTTCTTTCACTGCTTAGATTGTGAAGATGACAGTGATCTTTTTTGTTCTGGTGTTATACATACTGCTGCCACAAAAGGTCTCTATAGTAGGTTTAAGTCCTAAGAAAAGAATAAACTTACTTCTCAACTGATAGTTTCAACTTCAAGAGAGATGCCCTGAGGTGTCCTGGAAACTCTTTCGGAATGCATTCCCTGATGATAGGGGAAAGAAAATTGAGAACTAGGCTTCAGCATAATCTTCATCAAAAGCATTTGCATGAGAATCAATCAAGATTTAGTGAAATTGTTGAAAAAAATGATGTTGTATTCTACAGGGCAGTTCCTCAGATGGTGTAAATCTTTAACTACATTGATTTCAGTAGCGCTACACTGCTTTACACCAGCTGAGGATCTGGCCTGCTATTTCTGTTCTGGGAATGGGCTATTCACATCACGGAGATAGGTGACCCCTTTCTGTGATATTCACACATATTCAAGTTCACCTGAGTTAATGAAAGGAGGGTCTGCAAAACAGATAGGCTCTCAGCCAAAATATATAGTTTGACTGTATTTTCCTCTGTAATCTATTACAAATCCTGCAGGTATTCAGCATTTTACAAACAAGATTGTTTCTGTTAGTGTTCCTCTTTACCTTAAGGTACGTGGCTCATTTCCTCCAGGAATTTTCTTAGCAGTTTCTTTAACAACTTCAAAGTCTCCCTGTACTTACTTATTCGGTGTTTAATTGTGTGCTGTTATTGATCTATTTACTGTTTAAGACAAGATAATTCTTCAGATAAATCTTCAACAATCAATAGTAATTGATCAAATAAATCTTTGGTTAATATCTCTGCCTACTTCATATTTGTGCTTTGCTCAAGCTGTTCAGTGTTAGAGATCCCTGGACAATAAAGCCAGTATTTTCTGAAGGTCTGAGCACCCACTGTCAGAGTCAGATTTTCAAAATAGCCCAGCAGCATATTCATTACTAAGCATTTTTGAAAATCTGGCCTTAACTGTGGGTACTGAGCAATTGAAAATTTGACCTCCTGGATACATACCCTTCTATTTTGGATGTAGTGGGTGACAGTTGGCATAGGAGAGAAAGCATCTCATATCTAGGATATGTATCTAGTTGTTTAATAAACTAATGTTTTCTCCTACATATGTACACACTATGCTAAAGTATGTATGTCCATATCACTATGTTAGGGATCAGCAACCTTTGGCACACAGCCCGCCAGGGTAAGCCCCCTGTCGGGCCGGGCTGGGCCGGTTTGTTTACCAGCCACGTCCGCAGGTTCGGCCAATCGCAGCTCCCACTGTCCGCAGTTTGCCGCTCCAGGCCAATGGGGGCTGAGGGAAGCAGCGTGGGCCGAGGGATGTGCTGGCCGCCGCTTCCCGCAGACCCCATTGACCTAGAACAGTGAACCGCAGCCAGTGGGAGCTGTGAACGGCTGAACCTGCGGACGTGGCAGGTAAACATACCGGCCTGGCCTGCCAAGGGGCTTACCCTGGCGGGTCGTGGGCCAAAGGTTGCCGATCCCTGCACTATGTACAAACATCCTTATCCCTATAACGTTACTTATTTCTATAAACTTGGGTCATATCACTTAAAACAAAAGATTAGGGTTTTTCAGCCTGTATACTAACCTTCTATATTTGATATTCTATGAAAATTCTAGACATAAATTCTTGTTAATCTGTGGATGCTGCTGAAAAAGTGAGCCAAAGACAAAAATGGAAAAATATTTGGACTTAATGTGATTTGACCATTAAGATTCTATAGTGTGCTGTGACGTACTCACGTGTCAGACAGCGGTAGGTGAAAGTACACTACAGAACTTTCACTGTGCTGTAGCAGGGTCCACAGGGAGAGTTAGCGCAGAGCAAGCTGGTGTGCTGTTCATTCACACCCTGCCTTGCCATACACTAACTCACCATGTAGGCATGCCCTAGCTTGTTGCAGGCAGCAATGTTGAGGACTCAGTAAGTGGCACTCTTTCCTCTGAGTACAGATTGAACCAATGCTCCATCTCGGTGTAAGAGTGCTATTGTAGGTGCCACCTTTCTTAGGAAACTTAGGTCCTCGCTACTTCACGTCCTTAAAGACCCTACACGTTTTTTAACAGTAATGTTGTAGTCATCACTGTCCTGTCCATATTTGTCTTTTGATAGTTTTCTGCCTATCTAAATTCCCCTTTGTTATTTCAATTGAATGTATTCTTCTTCTTGCTTTTATAGGGTGAATAGTGTTGCTGGCTGCTGTTAACCCATCCTACAACCCATCCTAGAAGATGCTGTGGTTCAGTGATGGGTGAAGTAGAGCTTGTGTACCTATATATGTTTCTGTAGTAATATATAAGCCTTTTGAAAGCCTTCTAAATGAAAGTTGCAATGAAAATGAGAGATCTGAACATTTATTGCTAAGGTATTATCCATTGGCTGTTGAAATATTGGTTTTGCATGCAGAAAGACATGCTAAATTAATAGACATAATTCATATAATAGAGTGTCTATATAATACATCAAAATGCTAGTAATTAAAGCAGCACAGTTAGATTCACTACTGGACACTCCAGTATTTGAGAAAGGGGTGTGATGGCTTGGATCACAGAAACCCCCTTGGGGACTGCCACCTAATGTGCTGAGACTACCTCTGAGCCTGTTTTCCCTGCCAGCTTGGGACTTCAGTGCCCTGCCTGGTTGTGCCAGACATGCTAGCCTGCTACAAACACACACCCAGGTCTGAACCACATCCAGCAAAAGCTGCAGGCTTAACTGAAAACAGCTTAAGAACTGTTCCTGTCTCCAGCACCCAGATACCCAACTCCCAATGGGGTCCAAACCCCAAATAAATCCCTTTTACCTTGTATAAAGCTTACACAGGGTAAACTCATATATTGTTTGCCCTCTATAACACTGATAGAGAGGTATGCACAGCTGTTTGCCTCTCCCCCCCCCCACCCCGGTATCAATACATACTCTGGGTTAATTAATAAGCAAAAAGTGATTTTATTAAATACAAAAAGTAGGATTTAAGTGGTTCCAAGTAATAACAGACAGAACAAAGTGAATTACCAAGCAAAATAAAATAAAACATGAAAGTCTAAGCCTAATACAGTAAGAAAGTGATTACAGGTGAAATTCTCACCCTCAGAGATGTTCCAATAAGCTTCTTTTACACACTAGGCTCCAGCAATTACTCACACCCCCGTAGTTACTGTCCTTTGTTCCAGTTTCTTTCAGGTATCCTTTGGGGGTGGAGAGGCTACCTCTTGAGCCAGCTGAAGACAAAATGGAGGGGCTTCCAGGGGCTTAAATAGACTTTCTCTTGTGGATGGAAACCCCTTCTCCTCTCCTGTGAAGAATCCAGCTCCAAGATGGAGTTTTGGAGTCACATGGGCAAGTCACATGTCCACGAATGGACTCAGAACTTTACCAGCCGATGCCCATTCCCAGGAAAGCTCAGATGTGGATTGGTGTCTCTCAAAGTTCATTGTTAGCTTAAGTGTTTCTTGATTGGGAACTTACTGAGAATAGTCTTTTCTCAAGAAGCTGACCAACTGCTTCACTGAGACTACTTAAAATCAAACAAGTACATATCCAATATTCATAACTTCGAATACAAAAATTATATAGGCATGTAAATAGGATGAATATATCCAGTAGATCATAACCTTTGCAGAGATATGTTACATGGCATAGCTAGCATAAAATATATTCCAGTCATGTCATATTTACACTCATAAGCATATTTCTATAAACCATTATGGGGTGCATCAATGGGGTGGATGGTACATTTCAAGTTAGTTAAACAAGTGTAATGAGCAGACAATATTTGGGATTGTGGGTGTCATGAGCAAACACTTTTTTGGAGTAAAATCTGTGTTAATGGATGTATAGCTTGGGAGAGAAGAAAAGGAAGAGTGGGGGCAAGGCATCAAAAACTTAATCATTAACTTCCAAATATGCTATTTCTTGCAATCTTGCATGAAATTTTAAGTACCAAAACCTTATATATGTGTGTTCTGATAGTGGGAACACTGGGAAACTGAGAAATGCACTGATGTACATAGTGCCAGATTTGAAAAGAATGTACTCTAGCTGTAGAATTGATCTATTTGGAGGGTCTGGCAATACCTTTACCTTCATACACCATATCATGGAGACCACCAAGTGGCCTAAAGGTGCTGGATTAACTGTGTTTAGATGCTATAGGTGATTGGTGCCTTAGAAAAAACATATGACACAGCAGATACTCTAAAAAGCAGATTAATTATTTTGTCAGTATTATGGTGGAGGGCTATAAGGTTTTCAAGTTGCAGTGGGGGAGGTTTAGATTGGATATTAGGAAAAACTTTTTCACTAAGAGGGTGGTGAAACACTGGAATGCGTTACCTAGGGAGGTGGTAGAATCTCCTTCCTTAGAGGTTTTTAAGGTCAGGCTTGACAAAGCCCTGGCTGGGATGATTTAACTGGGAATTGGTCCTGCTTTGAGCAGGGGGTTGGACTAGATGACCTTCTGGGGTCCCTTCCAACCCTGATATTCTATGATTCTATGATTCTATGACATGGCTTTGAAGGGAATAATACCCTCTATTTGTGCAGGGTGATTATGGTTCCTGGATCAGGCATTTCTCCATTTATATTCTCAGAATATGCTGAAGCCTTTGTTTTGTGGGTCAGCTGTTACTTAACTCAGTCCCACTGCAATTCCCTGTACTCAGAGACATTCATAGCAAAGAGGTTCATCTCAACACTGCCCACAAGAACACAATGCATTTCTGTTTAGTGCACAGTGTGTGCACTGACTCTCACTGTCTTAACAGGCATGCACATCATGCAGAAACATACATACTTTACAAATTGCAATATCATACCAAGGGCATCATTCCTCAATCCCTAAATCTGGGAAATTTACATCAAAACATTTTTCAAATTAAAATAGGAGTCTCGCTGTTTTTGTCTATCTTGGGCCAAGTTGTGGTCCAGCTAGCATGACATCTCCTTACATACCTTTGCCAACTACCTGCATTAGAAGTAGCAATGTGGGAGAGGAAACAGACTCCACACAACCCCTGTGTCCATATAGGTGGGCTGGAGGGAGGAGTGAGAATCGGTCATGCCAGGGAATGTAGGTTGTAGCATAAACCTGGTGCAGTTTACTCCCTCCCTGGAGAATTGTTTGGGTGCATGTGTGATTAGGGAGTAGAACCAGTAGGGAGATCAGCTCTTACAATCTACCTTCCAGGTTGCTCCTGGGGCAATGGAACAACAGACTGCCTCTTACTTTGGGCTCATGGCAAAGTCAGTTGAGCCCTTTCTGACCAGTTCTATAGAACAACAGGGGTCAACCAATCAAACTGAAAGGAACACATTTAAATTTGCTAACAGGTAGCTTTCTATACAATACAAATTCCCCTGCAGAAGTCACGGCCACAAGAGACTCAGGCCAAGAGTTTAATAGTATTCAAAAGGGGTTAGTGATTTATACAATCCACAATTACTTTAAAAAGGATAGCACATAAAGCATATACACCCATAAGCCAACATTAACTGGTATGTCTTAGGAAGAAATTCCCCCTATTCTATTACAGGCTTTCTATCACTTTCCTATGAAGTATCTAGGTTGCAAATAAGAAAACTGACTAGCTGGACAGTTGATCTGATCCAATATGGCAGTTCCTATCCTTTGTTCCTTAACCATCTCACATTATTTTGTTCCTTTTTAAAAAATGATCCAGCAGTGTCTCAACAAACTCTCAGCAGTATAAAAGGCTCCCAGTGGTTGGTGCCACATAGTTCTCAATGCTCTTGATATTAAGATGCTATTGTACAGTTATATAAAAAACACATTATTTAAACAATAAAGAGAGAATCATCTTCTTTCCCTCTCTTTCATTTTATTGTTTTATTATTCACTGATTCCTCAAGCCCCCAAAGTTTGGGCCTGGAAGGCACATCTTAGTATGGCATGGGCCACAATTCCTAGGCCCCAGCTTTAACCATTAGGTTCCATCTCTACAATTTTGCAACAGTGGTTGCTACTCCATGAACTCCCTTAGGTCTGTGCAGATGCTAAGAATGCTGTGTAGCGACACAGAAGGGTTGCAAAGAACAAAATAATGTAATTGTACCTACTGGAGTGCTCTACTACTTGGCATAATTTCTAGAAAAGAAACAATGTTTGATGTTTTTGTAAGTTAAACATACCTGCAGGGACAGTCAGGGTGAAGACATCAATTTCACTCCTGCTTATTGACCTTTTAGGGAAAGCTTGTACTGTATCTCTCAACCAGGAGGTTACTCAGGTGGTAAGCACTGAATGTGCTGATATCAGCGAGATACTGTTTTCTATCCATCATTTACTGTAAATATGACTCTGCTAAAAGTAAAGCCAACCCAGGAAGAATAGAAGGACTATACTGCTGTGCTTTTGAAAAACTTCACTTTCAAAGGTTAAAACAATTAACCGTGCTACACGCTGGAGTGTAGCTCTTGATCTCTGCCACTCTGCTGGATCTCAGATTCACAGACACTAAACAGAGCTTTATTTTCTCCACATGAGATTAAGAATGCACTCCTATTTTAACTGACAAACTCTCCATTGTCCACAAATACAAATGTAAGTATAGTGATTTCTATGGTAGGATAAAAGTTCTGCAGACTGTCATGGGTGAAGGTGAGGCAATGTTCAAATGTACAATTCAGCAACCATAGTGAGCAAAGAGTCCATCTACTATTTGTAAATGGGCATTACACTTGCAAAAGCCGCTGTTGTATTCTAGCAAAAGTTGCATACTTATATGTTTCCTTCAACTTTTGAGCACATCATAAGCATGTTGTCCCCAAATAATCAATGTGTCGCATGACCTTCCACTTCCATTGTTCCATTAAAATAAATGGGTTTGTCTTAAACAGTATCATGCTGGGTAGGGCATGCCTGAAGCTCATAAAATCTACAGGTAAGACTGTTGTTTCATCATCTGGTTTATCTTCATGCCAGTGCAGGACTGTTCTGTATTGAACATTTTTTTTAATGTTTTGTCCAATCTAGATTTCAATATGTTGAGCCAGAGGGCTTCAACCACTGTGCTTCAGAGATCAATCTGCATCTCAATCCATTTCACTGACAGAATTTTTTCCCAATAGCTAGTCAAAATTTCTCTTTTCTTAATTTCATCCAATTACTGCCAGTCATATCCTTTTTATTATGCCTAGTAATTGCTCTCCCTGGTGTTTACATCCTTCAAACGTTTGTAGGCTATCACTTACACCTTAGTTGTTACTTAGAAAAGTTATACGTATTGAGCTCTTGTTCTTTCCTCCTAAATCAATCCATCCAGTCCCTCTCTTCTCTGAGCGTCTTCTAGCTTAATAATGTCTTCCTGGTGAAGAGATGCCCAGAGATGCACATAATATTCCAGAATCTCTTCTTCCCTGACGTTCTTTCCTAACTCCTTGTGATCACTGCTCTGTCACACATAACTTTCCTTTTTTGCAACCATATCTTATTTCAAAGTTTTTCTTTGATGGTGAATGCTAGTACTTCCTAAGTCTCTTACTGTTCATCAGGTTTCTCCATGGAATACTTTTGTTTTAGATTATTTCTCCTACCCCCCGCCCCCAATCACACACACATTAGCTTCTATTATTTTAAATGTAATCTCATTTTGAAATTTTCTGCCAGTGCTTCTAATTTATTTAATATACTTTGGATTATTTCTTTCCTCACTCGTGCTTGCAACTTCTCTCAATTTAGTTAGCATAATCTGTGAATTTAATTACTGTCAGGGGTCAGCAATGTGTCCGTGGCAAAAATGTTGAGGTCTGTGGTAATTTTAAAAAAAATTGAATGACATAGCCCCCCCACCAATGTCCATCACTAAGTATGGTAATTTTGTCAAGTGTCTGTCATGCAACATTGTGGTGCTGACCCCTAATTACTATGTTGTTTACTTCTCTTTCTAAGTGAATAATGAAGGTGCTAATAAAGCTAGTGGGAAGAATTTCAACAAAACAGTTCTTCTTAAGAATTTATCAGTTCATCACAGTTGAACCTAGGCTTCCAGTTTCTGCTGTTCTGGGATAGCCAGCCAAGCAAACTGTCCCAAGGACCCAAGGAAGGCTTCATGAATCCATGGCCCTGGGACAATGAGCCAGGCTGACTGTCTCTGAGTCTGTGATCCCCAGGCTTCCAGGTTTTGTATCCCCAGGGTACTCAACAAGGTAGACTGTCCCAGATTTGTGAACCCCAGGGCTTTCCCTTTTGTGGAGAATTTCAAAATGTAGGGGTTTTGTTCCTAATTAGAATGAAACCAAATTTCAAAATATCTAAATCCTTGGCAAAATTGAATTACCTTTCTCTGCACAGCTCTAGATGTCAATAACACAAAACAAAACACAGATCCCAAGAGTACTTTGCTAGTAGACTCCCCTAGACCAACCTATACCCACTCTATTCAGGTGTAAGGGAGTGTAATTTACATGCTGAGCAGCCAGAAGAATATGCAACTTAAAGTTGCGTGAGGCTACTCTTGCATACCTTCTTCCAGCTCCTTGACATGTAAGCCATGCTACCTTAGAAGCCGTTATACATGGATAGAGTAGGCGTGAGTAGGTTTAAGAGAATCTGGATGTAACGAAGTCTGAGTTTGTGTAAGGAAGTCTAATATACACAGCCTTACACATCACCTCTGAAATGGTATATTGCAATGAAATAGATAAAATAGGATTATTAGTATTAACTTTTATTTGACAAGAGGATATGGTTTTCTTTATTTACTCTTTTATTATATCATCAACAAACTGCAGAGCATATTGGAAATGAGACACATCTTTTTAACAGCCAGAGTAATCCACTGGAGGAATTACCCAGTGAAGTTCTTGGTACTGTATTATACAGATCATCAGACTAAATGATCATAGTGGTTCATTGTATCTCTAAAATCTATGAATCTCAACTATTTTCAAGTTTCAGAGTAGCAGCCATGTTAGTCTGTATTCGCAAAAAGAAAAGGAGTACTTGTGGCACCTTAGAAACTAACAAATTTATTTGAGCATAAGCTGTAGCTCACGAAAGCTTATGCTCAAATAAATTGTTAGTCTCTAAGGTGCCACAAGTCCTCCTTTTCTTTTTGCGAACTATTTTTAAGTGGCTTTTAATATAACTTAACATTTCAACTGAATAGATTTTTATGGCAAGGTTTCAGGTCTGTACAGTTTCCCTACTTTTGTTTATATGAATGTCTACAGATTTTTAAGTGCTTGACAAGTGCACTTTGGTAAATAATTCATATTTTATGCATACATGAAAAGCAATCATGAATTTAATGACATTATTGATTGATGGCCTTGACAAGTAATCCATGCAGGAACGATATTACTTATGGAGAAAAATCTGACAGTTTGTTTGCTATACTTTTAAAATGAGAAAATGTGAATGCCTTCACCACTTATTTTATTTGCATTAAAAAAAAGTACTGCTAGAAATAAACCAGGTATCAACTGTCCGTTACCTATGCTTATTTCTGTTACTCACACGCTAAAAGGCATAGTTTCTGGGGATGATGTTTGTTGTTTAAGGCTACACAATTGTATTGAGTGGTTCATATGGACCCAATCTGGCAACTGAGACCCAAAGGCGTAATCCCATCAGGCCAGATTCTGATTTTAGTTACACCAAGGTAATTCCAGAATGACTCCATTGCTTTCATTGGCATTGTTCCATACTTACTTCAATGTAAAGAGATAAGAATATGGTCCGTTGTCTTGAATGGGACTATTTGTGTAAGGACTGTCCATATGAGAAACTGTTGATGAATCAGGCCTCCTTGGTCCTGGGTATTGTCTCATATTTTCCTGAAAAGCCCCATGCATATTCTGACATGCTGGGCCAGATTCACACCTGGTGTAAATTGGCATAGCTTCATTAACTTCAATAGAACTATACCAATTTACACCAGGTGAAGATGTGGCCCTATAAAAATTACAAGCATAAACATCATTCTTGCATCTCTTTGACTAGAAAGAACTTGAGGGACGATAAAGAACATCTTGAGAAATATTGCACATATGCAGATCAGGAGCACTACCGGAGAGCAAATAAATAACTTGAACGCTTTTCTGAGTTACATCTCTGAAACCCTGGGCCAAGTTCTCAGAAAGATGAGTGCAGCTCCATTAGCTGGAAGAGAATGTTCTCCATTTACACCAACATTGATTTGATTTGTCCTATATTAATAGAAAAGCAAACTTGCTAAGAGGCTTGATTGCATTATGTGCTTGTTTAAAAAAAAATCTTTAACAAAAAAAAAGCCGCCTCTTTTTCAGGCTGCTGGCTCATAACCCCAAGTGCATTATTATTACCTTACATAATATAATGTGATGTGACATTTATGATTTGTACCGAACCTGACATGTCACAGGATAATATATAGGTATTAATGGGGGAAATTCAGAATGACAGTTGCTTGACTATAGCTCTGTTTTCAAGATTATTTTTAATAACCTGTGTAAAAAGAGAGTAGCCTGGTAACTACATGATAGCTATAAAAGAAATGTGATATATGTATGAATGAAAGCACCCAGGTTAACTCTGTGTTAGCAAGTAGCTTGCGCAGACAGCACCTAAAACAATGTATTTTCATACAACGATAGTAATGTAGGCATGGGGAAGGGAGGCTCAAGAGGTCAGCAATCTATTCCCCCCCCCCCATGCTGAGGCAGCGTTAAGTATACCTAGAGCATCCCTGACAGGTGTTTGTCCAACCTGGTCTTAAAAACCTTCAGGTAACCTACACTCTACTGCTGTTATATTGTTCCATACATAAAGAGCAGCCATGTACTTTTAAATTAAGAAAACAACACCACAAGAAAGAAAAAAAGAAATGTCTTGCTACAAGAACGTGCACTGGCCTGCTCCAGAATAGAAAAATTACCCATTGCTGACAACAGCAGGTCAGTAATTGGTGTAGCACATGGTTTAATTTCAAGTGTAGATCAGGACAATCCTGTGATTAGCACAATTTCAGAAGAGCTTAGTGTTGTTATTTATTTATTTATTTATGATTACTCCAACATACATTGGGATGGGTTTGTGTCTGCTTATTTTCTTTTGAGCTCCTTGAGGGGCTAGGGCCCTAGGGGTTTTATGAAGTATTTTTAGATGAAAATAGAGTATTTTTATAAGTTAAGATTACAAATATACTTTTTTTTAATATGTTACTTTATATCATTCATGTTCATAAAAGACCAATTCAAATTCTTAGATTTGCAGCCTCCTCAGTTGAACAAATCTTTCAAGGCTGGATTCTCTAAGTGTCTTTCATCTTTCCTCTCTGCATGTCTCTTTTTGTTCCAGCCAACCTACCCCTCACCCATCAACAGCAGAGAAAGAGAGAGAGAAAAGTTGTGCCCTATTGCTTCCTGGGCTTGTACACAACTTGAATGTTAGGGTAGCACTGTAGCTCTGACCCCAGCATCAAGCCTTCTCCGAAGAAGGATAACAGCGCATGTGGAATGCACGTGCTACTGCTCCTGAATTTTGAACACCATTTGAGAGGTTCCTGCTGGGCAAATTCTGCGCCCCTGTGCACACGCAGAATTCATGTGCGGCACAAATTTTCTTTTCCCTGCAGAAAATACATTCTGCCTGAGAAGTGCTGCAGTTCCAACTTTTACCCACTGTGGCACCAAAACAGCCAGCAGCCAGCTGCGCTCATCACAGCACCCTGCCCATGAATCTAGGTTAAGACAGACAGAGTGGGGCATACAAGGCTGCTGAGGGGCCACAGACTGGGGTTCAAAAGGGCTAGTGGGGGAATAGACTGGGGCACGGGCTTAAGAACTAGTGGGGTGACATCACTGAGCCAGGGGCTGAATGGAAGGGGAGCTGCAGGGCCCCAAAGGGAGAGGGGCTTGGGAACTGAAGGCACATATGGGGAGAGGTCTGCAGGGACACATGGGGATGGGTGGTGCAGGGACACAGCAGATGTGCCTGACTGAATAAGAGAGGCTTGGGGTCAGCCAGGGTCTGCCTGGGGGAGGCTCCCCAAGTCCCTAATAATCCCTTCACCCCCCGCAAAAAATGTTGTATACGTCTCCCACCCATACCTAACCATCCTCCAGGTTCACTCTCAGGCTCCTTCAGCTCCTCAGTTACCCCTGACTCCCCCAAGAGTTTGAACTACTTCTAATGGGTCTGGGAAATATGTTTTGGCACTGTAATTTAGATTAATTACTCAAAGTTATGTATTAATATGCCTAGAAAAGAATCTGTGACAAAAAATTACCTGAATCTTTTTTTTTGTATGTATTGTTATAGACAGACTTGCTGACAGGTACTTTGAAATAAATTACCAAAATAATTGAAACTGGTGTGATTATAATGTGTTATTTTGACAAATAAAATACGCAAAATTTTGCAGCATTTTAAAATATTGTTTGCAGAATTTTTAATTTTTGGTGCAGAAATTTTAATTTTTTGGCACAGGATTACCCCAGGAGTAGGGGTTTCCCATCATCACTAGCTTAAATGTAATAAAACTTACTGTAACACTGCAAGACTCTTTCCAAGACATTGAGAGAACTGCAGTTTCCATTTAGGGACACCTGAGACTTCTGATGAAGTATGAGAATAAACAATGTAATAACTAAATAATTAACACATAATTAAAAAGTTATTAAAACACAATTGCATTAGCTGTCTGCATATTATTGGTTTCTTAGGTCTGCTGTAGGCCTGTTGAACGTGGATCTCCAACACTTTTCACAGCTGTGCAAAGTGAGTTTCTCAAATGCTACCGCATCAGAATGACAGTGTTTTACACCCTCTCTGCACTGGTGTAAATGACTACATGAGATGCAAGACTTTTCAAATCACTGTGTCCATGAGCCTGAGTTAAGTGTGTGTCTTTGTGTTATGAAATTGCTTTCCTCTACATTCTGATATCACACTGGTTTAAATTGGAAGTAATTTTACTTCAGTCAGCTGACTCACACTGGTGTATACCTGGAGCAACTGACACCAGAATAAGGCTTCAAAAGAGCTAAGACCACAAGGCCATATTGGGGCTTTTAAATCATAGCTGGTATGGTGACCAGAGGTCACAGAGAAACAGGAGTCTTCAGAGACATTCTGGCTCACCCTGGACACCAGGTTAGGAGGAAGAATGGTCCTGTGCTTAGGATGCCACCTTGGGATTTCGGAGACCTAGATTCAATTCCCTGCTCTCCAGACTTCATATATGACCACCTGTGTTCTTCAGCTGTAAAGTGGGGATAATAAGCACATACCCCCATTTCCCTATACCCAGAAGCACTTGAGGATAAATACTCTAAAGATGGTGAGGTGCTCAGATACTATGGCAATGGGGACCATATAAGTACCTCAGATAGACCTGTGCTCCTTTTTAAACGGCTACAGCATGTTCTCCCTTCTCTTCTCCTAGCTGGAACTGAAGGGAGTGGTACACTAGTCCCAACAGCCGGGAAATGCAAGAAGTGAAAGGGAGGAGGAGGGCTTTTTTCATTCATAGATTCACAGACTTTAAGGTCAGAAGAGACCATTGTGATCATCTAGTCTGACCTCAGGCCACAGAACCTCACCCATCCACTGCTGAAATAGACCCCTAACCTCTGGCTGAGTTACTGAAGTCTTCAAATCATGGTTTTAAAGACTTCAAGCTACAGAGAAACCACCGTTCACACTAGTTTAAACCTGCTAGTGAGCCATGCCCCATACTGCAGAGGAAGGGTCTCTGCCACAGGGGGCTCTGCCAATCTGAGCAGGGGGGAAATTCCTTCCCAACCCCAAATATGGCTATCGGTTAGATCCTGAGCATGTGGGCAAGACCCACTAGGCAGATACCTGGGAACGAATTGTCTGTAGTAACTCGGAGTTCTCCACATCTAGTGTCCTGTCTCCAGCCACTGGGGATTTTTGCTACTTGCAGTCATTGCTGGGCCACATGCCATGGTAGGCAGTCCCAGGAGATCATCCCTTCCACCTCTCCCCATACACTTATCAAGCTCAGTCTTGAAGACAGGTGGTTTACCCTCACTGCTCCCCTTGGAAAGTTATTCCAGAAGCTTACTCCTCTGACGGTTAGATAACCATGCACAGCCAGCCATAATCTGGTTGAAAGCATCTTGCACTGATACATTTTTCACTCAAGTTCATGATTCTGACTTTACAATAAAGTTGTCTTTTTTATGCTTCAGACTTCATTAGAATTATTTGGTGGAAAACCCTCAGAGTTTGGAGGCTTTGTTTCATTAGAGAGGCACTCTGAAGTTTGGATGAGTAACTAAATGTTCTCCAAATTATCCAAAGCTGTTTTGTGTGCAAAATAAGGCTGAACATTCTGATGAGATTTCTGATGTTTACTTCTGTAAAGGACAGAACCAAGATGTGAAACACGTGGAAAATAAAATTTCAAGGAAGGTTCAAGTCACGTTCATTTTCAGGGTAGGGTGACCAGGCCTATTGAGGCTAACTCTCTTTTCCACTAGCTGCTACACGAGAACAATTTAAACCTTGGATCCAAAAATCTATCAGATTTGTGTATTTGTAGATTTGTAGATATGGATTTACATTTTATGTTTGCAAAATGGTTTATGTCTTTATATTGAGCTGAATCAAGCCCCGGTATCCAATCATCTCCATACTTTATGCTGTAAAAAAATCTGGACCTAGATCCAAAGCTAGACTTAGTGGTTCAGGCCATCTCCGGCTGTTCCTGAAAAAGGCACTGTTCTTCTTTTTCATGGAATAAACACATTTCTATTATTATGAATCTCCTTTTGACCCTATATTTAAGTTATTGTGGCCATAGCATGGGATTGTGATTGCTTACCCTCTGATTGTTCCCGCCCCAAAAATCAGTTACTCTGCTAACCACATTCCTGTTATGTGTGATAGCTCATTTCTGTAATTTATTAGGGCCAAACAGACATGGTGAAATGGTCATGCTCCTAAGAGAAACCTGATGGTGATTGATGGCAAAATGCAATTTATCTACATAATACCCTGGCTTCTTTATCTCTTTCAGCAGCAGGATCAATACACATGAAAAATGCAGAAAAAGCTAATCAGTGTAATACCTATAATGTAAATATGTTTGACACTTTTGGTGGGCTCTGCATGCAGATGCCCTGGTCAGAGGAAAGTTGTGATTATCAGATGGCTATGCTTGTATTATCCAAAGTTCATTGAAATCAATGTACCACTTCAGTGTATTTTGGAGCAGGCCCTTGCCCCCATTCTTTTCATTTGCTTTGCAAACTAAAAACAAAAATTGCACATTTATCAACTGAAGGGAAAGGCCAGCAGGAATCCCAGTTCATGGACTACTATGGATTCTTTCCTGGTAATCAGGTGTGCTTTGACAATTTGCCTCTCAAAAACCTACAGAATGTACTGCACTGACTTTGAAACCACCCACAGCTTTTGCTTTATATCTGTAGCTGAGTTTCCTGTGTGAGCAGTAGATAAAAATCTATATCTTCTCTGCAGTAAAAATAATACACTTTTTTCAATGAAGTTTCATGAAAGCTACTCCTTTGAACATTGACTTCTACGAAGTTCTATCAAAGAGAAAGGCAGGAGTTCTGAAAGACGGAAGGGATTTGTAAAATGTACAGCACCAGCTGAACTGCTTTTTCTTTTATGTGATGCCACGTAATTAAAATGGCGTTTTAGGGTTCCCCTCTCCCCCAGTTGCTGCATTTTAGTGGCGGTCCATCACCAATACACAAGAAAGGGATTATGAAAATAAACGAGGCAAATAAATGAAATGTAGGGTACCTCCCAGCAGAAGGTTCTAGTGCAACTTTCTGTTTCTCTTATATCTGGCAACTTCTTAAATGATTCCTTGAGCGATGCAGCTTTGGATACGCTGTGTGTGTGCAGGGGTTTGTACTCTCTTGGACCTTCTTCTTCACTTTTTTACACCAGCATAAACTAATAACTCCGTTGTCTTCTGTGGAGTTACATCACTGTAGTGAAGTGGAGAATAAGGCTCGGTAGGTATGTATTCATATATGTGGCTATATGAATGGCCCTGCTACAAGCCAATATTTGTTTTATTAAAGCCCTTGATTTTTCTCTTTCCTCTCAAGATTCCCAAGCTGTTTTGTACTGTTCCCACTCCATTATCTCCACCCTACATCTCTTCCTCTCTTCTCCGTCCTCAATAGCCACGTGTCCCATCCCACCCCCAGCTCTTAGTCTCCTATCAACCTTCACACAGTAATACATTTTTTTGAAGGTCTCTTTCTATAAGTCTATATATTATATAACTAAACTATTGTCGTATGTAAAGTAAACAAGGTTTTCAAAATGTTTAAGAAGCTTCATTTAAAATTAAATTAAAATGCTGATCTTATGCCGCCGGCCCAATCTGACAGAGAGGCAGGGAGAAGTATGCTCTGGCCCACTCCCATATCTGGAAGAGCGGAAGTGGGATTGAGCTGGATTTTTAGGGGACATTGTTATCGGCTCTCCTGACTGGTATGGGTGTTATGGGAGCTGGTGCTTTGGGCTGGTGAGTCAAGAGTCCCAGAGTTTAACGAGGGGCAGACAGTACGGCCACCCTATATCAGTGATGGTGTTAATTGGAGGCAGAAAAGTAAAATGCTGTTAGCAGGAACCAACACCAGATGCCTTTCTGTCTGTTCCTCTGTGAGTTTGCTATTTTCCTCCAGTGGATGGACAGAGCACATTGTATATTCTGTTACATGACTGATATCCTGATTAAAGGTTTGGATGGAAATTCCTTCTCGGTGTAACTCCACTTCACTTCAAGTGGAACGTGTACTGTGCCTCTAGAGATGGGTCCAAACCAAAACCATAGATTCAAACACCCTGAGTGTTGCAAGTGCTTGAAATCCTTGCCTACCTCTGGACCTAAAAATTTTAAACAACCATTATCTTTAGAACTGACCAAACAAAATCTCTGAATCAAAACAGCCTAAAGTTTTATATCCAAATCCAAATCTGAGGCTTGAGCCAAACCCTAAACCAGGGATCGGCAATCTATGGCACGCATGCCGAAGGCGGCACGCGAACCGATTTTTAATGGCACGCTGCTGCCTACTGGGTCCCAGCCGCCGGCCCCACTCAGCCTGCTGCCAAACCCAGGCTGGGAACCCGGCAGACAGCAGCGTGCTATTAAAAATCCTGCCTGCCCCGGCCCGCTCTTCTCCACCACCTTCCCCCCTACCCCCCCCACTCGCGGGGGCAGGGTGAAGAAGCTTGGTCCTGCTGGCTGCTGCTGCAGGGCAGGCAAACTCCCCCCTCCCCCACCTCTTCCCCCAGTGTGCCGCGTTCCTGCCCCTCCTCCTCTCCCTTCCTGCCGCTGATCCGCTGATGGCCCTTGTGAGGGAGGGGGAGAAGCAGACCCACAGCGCGCTCGCTGCTCCAGGGAGGAGGCAGAGAAGAGGTGGGGACGGGGCCTTGGGGAAGGGGGGTGGAATCAAGGCATATCCCCTCCAGCCCCCTGCCATGAGCCGCTCTGGGCAGGGGGCTGGGAGCATCCCCATAACCCTAGCCCATGCCCCCAGCCCTCTGCCCTGACTCCTGCACTCCCCTCACACACCTCCAGCCCTCTGCCCTGAGCCCTGAACCCCCCTACACCCCAGCCTCCTGCCCTGACCCCTGAAACCCCCCACGACCCCAGCTCTGACTCCAGCACCCCCACGCATACCCAGTCCACCCCCACACCCCATGCCCTGACTCCTGCACCCTTCTCACACACCCACAGCCTCCTGCCCTGACTCTGGCACCCTCCTCACACACCCCCAGCCCCCTCACTCTTGCACCCCCCACATTCCCACCCCCACCCTGAGCACCAAACGGGAGCTCCTGCACCCCCCACACATTCCCACCTGCACCCTCGCACCAAATGGGAGCTGCCTACGTAAGCACTCCACACCCAAAGCTCCTGCCCCAACCCTGCTCCCCCTCCCTCATTCTAGATCCTGGCCAGACCCTACACCCCAACCCCCAGCCTGCTCCTTCACCCCCAGCCCTGTGTTCAGTGCACTCCCACCCTCAGCTCAGTGCAGACAGAGAGGAAGAGAATGGGCCAGAACCAGGGAGAAGGTAGGTACCCACTCTATGTGGGCAGGGCCGGGACCCCAGACCGGCAGCGGGCTGAGTGGGGCCGGCAGCCGGGACCCTGGCTGGCAGGAGCCGGCGGATGGAATCCCAGACCGGCAGTGGGCTGAGTGGCAGCGGGCTGAGCCGCTCAGCCCAGTGCTGGTCTTGGGTCCTGGCCGCCAGCCCCTCTCAGCCCACTGCGGTCTGGGGTTCTGGCTGCTGGCCCCTTGCCAGCCGAGGTCCCAGCTGCAGGCCCAGCTCAGTCTGCCGCCGGCCTAGGTGAACGGAAGTCCAGGCCAGCAATGGGCTGAGTGGGCCGGTGGTGTAAGATCAGTATTTTAATTTAATTTTAAATGAAGCTTTTTAAGCATTTTGAAAACCTTGTTTACTTTACATATGACAATAGTTTAGTTATATAATATATAGACTTATAGCGAGAGACCTTCAAAAAAATGTTAAAATATATTACTGGCACGCCAAACCTTAAATTAAAGTGAAAAAATGAAGACGCGGCACACCACTTCTGAAAGGTTGACGACCCCTGCCCTAAACTATTGTAGAGCCAGAACAGAAGACATTTTAAGTACTACAGCTTTCTTAAATGGCAGTAAATACAGTGTCTTTGACATGCTGTCCTATAGCTTTGTGGGGTTGGGTTTTGTTTTGTTTTTTTGGTCTGAACTTCAGTTCCAACTGCAGTAGTATGCATCACCTGAAGCTGTCAAAGACATGAAAACAGAAATCAGTGGCAATGATAGCAAGGCCGGTCTTCATTTAGTTTTCATCATAATGTTAGTATGACAATTGGTGGCTTTTTTGTAAAACAACAAAAGGCACTGCTGTATATTTTTTAAAGTTACACCATACAAATGGCTTTATCAAAGAGCCAAAGCAAAGAATATAATTGTGGCTTTTAACGGCATAAATGCCAACCTGCACAAGCCACCTAAAGAAAAGCTTCAAAATTTATTCAAGGATTTGAATCTCACTACTACTTTACCTGATTTTTTTATTCCTTCTTTTTTAATAAAAGAAGGAATACAGTATGCATCCTCTGAGCATGAGCTACCAATCATGATTATATTCATCTTTTTGAAATGCTACGTATACTAACCTTATCAATATTGGAATTGCAATGTACCATGGAGAGGGGGAAACTGCTAAATAAATACTCCAGTTTTTTTAACATGAAAATCCTCTATTTTTTTTGAATGATATTAATCTCATCTGTATAGATTTTGAAAGGCCTAAACACTAGCTCTATTAGAAGTATTTATTGAATAGTTTAATGTCTGGATGCCTTCCACGGCTTAAGATGAAACTTTCAATATCTGAGTACCAGAGGGCAAATGCCATGCTCCCTTACTGCCTAAAGATTTAGCAGTCAGTTAGGAAACCAGGATGTAACCAGTTGGGTAGGCCAGGACAAAGAGGTTAATCTTGCAGCTCTTTCTGAAAGTTACAAGGTTCATGCTTAATGGTATGTCCATATTGGTTACAAGGTTCATACTTACCATATATCTATATTTTGGGTTCCTTCTTTCAGCACCCAAATGCCAAGTGTTATTTTTTGGGCAAAGCTTGGATTCAGAAGTAACAAATATCAGGTGTGTTTGACCATTGTGAAATGGCATTGTAAGGGAACTCAGCCGGGGCTTGTCCCTCGGTGGGATGGCGGGGCACCACTCCGCTTCACTACACTCTCTGCTGGGTTGGGGAATACCCAGTCTATGTCCTAGACCTTCAGGCTGGGTCCCGCAAGCAGTTCAATATAAGCCCAGGCCCTGGGTCAGGGTGGGACAGCAAACAAGTAGTCAGGGGCTCAGGCCCTCAGGCCCCTAGCTTTAGCAACAGGGGGGAAGGGGGAGACTGCCATCCACGAGGTGGGTGGCAGGGGGGATGCAGGCCCACTTACCCCACTGCATCCCAGCCTGGGGCCCTAGCAGCGGCCAAAGACCCTCTGCAGTGTCAGTGGGGATCCTGGCCGCAGCACGCTGACATTGGCTCTGGCAGTGCTGGAGCCGGACTGGGGTCGGCTGCCCCGGGCTACTTCCGGACTCCCCCAGGGTACCTGGGTCAGGGTGGTGTCCTCGGAGGGTTCCAGGACCATGGGCTCCTCTGGGTCGCCGGCGAGGGGTAGGCTTGGCCACTCCTCTGGGCGTCGGTCAGTGTCAGGCATTGGCCGGGCCGGCCACTCCTCGGGTGTTTGGCCTCTCTGGCTGCTGTCGCCCAACTGAGCTCCGGGGTTGGGCTTTTCTACTTCCTGTCCTGCGCCTTGACCTCTGGGGGGCGGGCACAGGATCCACTGGCTCCGCCCACTTTGGTGTCTGGGGAGGTTCGTCCCTCAGCGGGGTGGTGGGACACCACATCGCCTCACTATAGGCATCCAAAAGTTAACAGTCCAGCTTGGGAGTGTCAAAATTCCTCCGTCCTGCAGAGGACTTCCTACCCTTTGGAGTGAATTCTATTTAATAACATTGAGTTGCTGCAGAAAACAAATTCCCTGCCTGTAAGACAGATGGAATTTGAGGGCTATGGGTCACTATGTACCATTTCCTAAGAGCTTGCTCCCACTCCCATTGAACACCAGGAGATTTTTCCACATTCAGTGGAAGCAGGATGAAGTTCTCAGTTACTTGATCCCTTCTGATGGTAATTGTGTAAGTTTTACTGTGCAATATCACCTTAACTCCTTTAGGACAGATACACTTCCCTGGGGACACTGGCTTACTTTTACACAGAATGCCTCTAGGATCTACATTTATATCTTACAGTTGCATGAAATCACATGTTTTCTTAATGGATTTCCCAATGGGTTTCTTAAGCAAACTTTTTTATTCATATTTTTATTAATTTCCCCCCATCCCAAAATGAGGGGAGAATAGAAAAAAATACAAAAGAACAAAAATCTATAGGAATGGAATGGGAGGGAGAGAGGAACAAGTGCTGGGAGGGTTAAGGAGAGTGACATCTGACCCCAAGCAACCTTTTTCCCAGTGATAGCTGCCTGGAAGAGATTATGGTCTTATTTTGTCTCACTTCTTCTGTGGTTCTTTTCTAGCACATATTTAAAGTGTCAATAGATGTGATCAAGTGTAAAGATTCATTTGGCTACAATAAGAATGAAAAAACCCCAAACAACCCATGATCAATAAGAGCACAGATCTGTGAAAAACAAGTTATGCGAGGCAAAAAGCTATTACAAAATTAGTTGGGGGAAAGAACACAGTGGATAAAATATATCTGGACTCTAGTAAAACATTTGATAGAGTATCTGTGAAATCTCGCTAGAATAGGTCATCCAAATTGGCTTAGCTATGGGTGGAGATGGCTGATGGTATTGGAAGTGAACATAATGATCAGCAGCAGTGTAATGAACTAGGAAACAGTGATGATGTAAGGTGGAGTGCTGCAGGGATCAGTGTTGTGTCTACTATTTAATTTCTTTATGAAAGATCTGGAAGTTACATTTACAGATTGTCTAGATTGAGATACGTTCCAAACAGCAATATGGGGAGACGTAGACAGATTACAATTTGGAGAGGAAATAAGATTGATCATGGAAACATTCCAGCTAGTACATCTGGGGACTAATAATCCAGATGTTCAATAAGAGGAAGATACTTAAGAAGCAGTAGTGCCAGAAAACATCTAGGAATGACAGTACAGCATAAATTGGGTATACAGTATATTGCTATGACGGTAAAAAAGCTGGTGTGGATGTGGGCTTTGTATGCAGACAGACCACACCTCACTCCCCACCTTCAGCTGGTGTAAACTGGAGTAGCACCATTGATTTCATTCTTATCCTAACTTCAGTGGAGCCACACCAATATACACCTGGTGTGGTATCCACAGGCAGGTACACCAGGGAGGCAATCGTCCCTCTCCACAGGGCACTTGTTCACTTAGAACTCTTCATACAATGCTGAGCACCGTCACTGTATTAGAAAGGACTGCAAAGATGAGCAACAGAAATGATTAAAGGGCTGTCTTTAACGCTTAAAAGAACTAAATATTATAGCTTGACCAAATACAAAATATAACTACTTACATATCACTGAAGAATGCAAACCAGAGGGATCGTTTAAGATGTTCTGAAGAGGAATATATATTTTGTAGTAATTAAAAGAAAGTCTAGTTGAATATCAGGATGGATTTCCCATGTGTGCAGTTGGGGAGCAAGATGCAAAAAAAGGAGATTGAGAGGAGACAGAATCACTGTTCCTTCCTCATATCCAGAACAGTCCATAGAATGAGGATGGCTCACCAAGAAGGACTCCCAGGGCTTCTCCTGGCTCCCAGGTCAGTGCCCTGTCAGCTGGCCTTAATCATTGTGTGTGATCATGAAATAAAGGATTAGCTGCAGTATGGATGTCATTGTCATTGTTAGCAGAATAACAGGAATCTGAAACACTGAAATCCTGCCTAGATTGCGTTTAGCTGTGAGAAGGTAAGTTTCACTTGTGGTTCAATACCAACAGGCTAAAGGTTAGAAAGCTCCTATTGTTGCTGTTTCAATATAGATGCAGAAGAAATAACATAAAACAGCATTAATATAGTCTGACGCAGATTGCACCAATTACTACACGGTGAGAGGAAACATTTGAGTGGCTAGTGCTGTGTGCTCTTGTGTATGGATTTGTTAAAATGTTGCCCTAGAAATAAGTCTCAGTGAATATAGTTGTATATGATCCTGATGATACTAAAACACCATTTAAGTGAAGTCTTATCAGTTACAGAACAAACTAAAGTTGTCATTAACATTAGGGGAAACAAGTATATTTGCTAAAGCCAGCTGAAATGAGCCCTAGGGTGAGGGAAACAACAGTGAATCAGGATTTGGCATCAAGAAGACATAGAGGGCATGTCTACACTACAAAATTAAGTTGACCTAACTTATGTCAGCATACAGCCACCGTAGTAATTACATCACTTGTGCATGTATACACTTTGCTCCTTGTGTTGGAGGTGCATGTCATCACCAGGAGCACTGTCAATATGGAGCATTGTGGGACAGCTTCTGAAAGGCGGCAACAGTCGATGTAAGCAACAGTGTTTAAACTGACACTGTATCAATCTAACTACATCGACATTGACTCTATGCCTCTTGTGAAGTTATTAAGTTGGTGTAGTGGAGAGTCACGTCAGTGGGAGCAGAATTTTAATGTAGACCCTTACAGAGTTATGTCAACATAAGATACCTTGCATTGACCTAACTCTATAGTATAGATCAGGGCAAAGACAGTGTTAAAGGCCTAAAGCAGTGGTGGGCAACCTGTAGCCCGTGGGCCATACGCGGCACATTAGGGTAATCCTCTGGCGGACCACTAGACAGTTTGTTAACATTTGAATGGACACCCGCAGCTCCCGGTGGCTGTGGTTTGCTGTTCATGGCCAATGGGAGCTGCGGGAAGTGGCAGGGACATACTGGCCACCACTTCCTGCAGCTCCCATTGGCTGGGAATAGTGAACCACCTTGTGAGGTATCATTTGAAAACTCATAATTTGCTGGACATTGTTGTCATGGTAAAATATATGTGGCAGCATTGTACGTAAAGTTGTAAGATTCCACTGTCTGGTGTTACTAAACATGTTCCAAGTCTGGGGAGTGGCCAAATCAATTCCTCAGAGACAAAAAGCAAGATGTTTCAGCCAGGTTTGCCCTATAATAAGCAGACATGAGGAATAATTAAATAAATGTGCCATTTTGTGTGATATTGTGTCCCACAGAATTGTATTCTCTCATTCTTCTGCATGCATTCTAAGGATATGTCTACTTTGCAAAACCAAAAAACCCAAACAACAAAGCCCTGCAGCACCAAGTCTCAGACTGCGGGTCAACTACATTGGACTCAAAATGGTAGTGTAGACGTTCGAGCTCAGACTCTGAATATAAATGTGTGGGGACCAGAACCTGGGATGACTGATGTTCCCATAGTGCCACCATGAGGCCATGCAAAATCCCACCCAGGAAGCATTGTGGAGAATAGGTGCCATAGGAAATACTGCCCAAGGGAGCCAGAGTCACAGTACCCTGCAGCCCTCTGATTGTCCAACCACCCTATTTAACCCTGGAGGGTGCCCCAGGAACTTGGCTGGGCAACAACACAGACTTTGAGACTACTGGGACTCCAGACCTCACCTCGACTCCTGATCTCCAGCCTCTGATCCCAGCCTGACTTTGACCCAAATTCTTGCCTCCTGACTCTAGCCTGGTACTGCCTCTGATCTCCGATCTCCAACCCTGGCCTGACTTTGATGCCAGCTCTTGCTTATTGAATCTGGTTCTAGCGATTCCTCCGACCTCTGCTCACTGACTATCGTCTGTGACATGTGGACTCTAGCCCAGCTGTGACTGCTAGGCGAGACCGCCTAAGCCACAGTCCCTTACACTGAAACCCTCCCCCTCACCAGGTATCAGAGTCTGGGCTCCAGACTGACCCCAAACATCTGTGCTGCTATTTTTAGCCCAATATCATGAGCCTGAGTTGGACTTTGAGACTTGCTGCTGCAGGTCTTATTTTTTGCTGTCTAGACATACCCTAACTCTCTTGCACTGTGTTTGGAACAGCTGTATTGACTGGTGCAAGTCACCACAGCTCACACTGCAATATGAGAGACGATCATGGACCCTCATTTCTGTGATGAGTTATGTTAACTGTGCAAGCAGAGGAGCACGGTAGTGTATTCATGTTGTGAGGATTGGTAGCAGTCTGGTAGGGTGAACCTTAACAAGTCCATATAGCCTGAGACAGACCTTGCAATGACTGCATAGCCCAGGTGCCAAAAGTCAAAATGGCATCTCTGCTGAAACTGCCATCAAGCATGCCGATCGTAGTAGTAAGGTCAGTGACATGAACACTCATGAAAGATTTATGTGAAGAAGTGCCTGACCACCACCAAACTCATTTCACATCAGCAGATGTATCAGGTTTCAGTCACTGCTAGCCCAAGGCAACCTACTGTAGAGGAGAAAGGATCCTTGTCTCATCACTACTTCTCTCATATAGTTCCATTTCTTCATCTGCAGACAGACAAATGCAGAGCAAAGATTATTTTTTATTTCATTTTTCATATTATTTGTTGTCATACACTCATGTAACAGCTAACTTATCTTAGAGCATGCTAATTATCAAGCATTCTTTGAAATAACAGATGAAAATTTTCAGTAAGGCTCTACTGCTAAATTGCTTATAATGACGGGAGGAAAGAAAATGCTCCATTATGATTTTAGAGAGGTAATCTGCTTGTATTCTTGCTTAGATAATATGTTTGCATTTAACCTTAGTGCTAGACTTGGCATTAGCCCCTGGATGAGACACTAGCCATCATTAAGTTTGCATGGAGATTTCCTCTCTCCTTACTGATGTGTGTATCTGAAAGTGTGTGTGAGCATGTACATCCTATAAAACTCCCCATCACTGGGAAGACTAATGCCAGCTTGTATAGTGAAGTTTCATCAGTTTATGACACAAGGCTTTGGGATAGCAGAATTAAACAGATACATGTAGAAAGAGTGAAAATGTTACACCAGTAAATCAAGTGGGAGTATATAATTGCCCTAGCACAAATCACGCATATGTTTCTACAGGAACAGTATATAAATTCTGGTATATTCAGTATTTGGCCAATGATACAATTAGATTTTTACACATATCGGAAAAAATGGTTAAGAAACTACTGGGAGAGCAGGGAGCAAGCACGTAAGAACTACCCTTTGGGATCTTTTTGGCCTTACAGTAAAATAGCAATTCAAGTCACTATGGAGGAAACCAATATCATATTGTAATACCACAGACAAGTTGACAGTTTGATGTAAAAAAATCCATCAACTGACATGGTTTGTCTGACATTGATTCTGTGGAGATGCTTAGAATGGCTGTGACCTAACCATCCAACAGAAGTTTTATGAACTCAGACAACAGAGGTTTTGACTTTATATGTGGAACTGTACAATAGAAGAGCTTTTGTCTGATTCAGTTCCTTGGGGCATCGATTTTTAGGTTTGATGATTTATTAACGTAACATTCAGCATAATTGGATCCCCCAATAATGATGATACTGTAACTGACACAGAAGATAAATCATTGTAAATGTTTAAGCAAGCAGGACTGCTTGGCTAACAAACTAGGTGTGTTAGATTTTCAGGATCTTGGGAAATCCCAGCAGGTGCAAAGTTCACTTTGCTTTTCTAACAGAAGTGCTTTCTCCATTTGAGTGCATCACAGGCAAAAAGGCAAGTTTATTTAAACACAATGAGGAGCTTATGGGTCTGCAAATTGTGCATATAACTTTGTACATAATTTCTGTGCATAACTGTAAACTGTGCATATGTAAATTGGGCAATTATTTAGAGAAATTAACATATTATCCATTTAAGCACACATTAATACGATTTGCTTGCATTACCTATGCAATTCAGTGCACATTTGGTTTGCAATGACATACAGTACCTATGGTGTCTGCTAGTTGGGCTATATATATAACTTCTTAAAGTAGGGTATTCTGAGGATATACATGTTTTTCTGTGGCATTGTTTTGCTGTGAAGCAACTGGTATTTGATACCGGATGCATCATAGTAGAGTAGATAGTCTGAACCTCAAAAGAGAGACATTTCTCCTGGTACTTCTTCAGAGAACAATTGGAATCTGAAAAAATGGGATGAAAATTTTGTTAAAACAGACTTTCTCATCATCTTTTTTCTGCACTTCTACCTTTGGTCCAAGTAAGAACCAGGAAAGGTAAAGGTGTGCAAAAATTCAATAGGGTCTAGGGCGGTAGTGATTGAAAGTTGATAGCAAATGATGGCTGTTCATTGGCCTACGTGAAATTAATTCATTAGGCTCTGACCAATCTCGAGTGCAAAATCATCCACGTCAAAAATACCACCACAACTGGCATTGCTCAAGTAAGTTTTAGCAAGAGACTAAGGACTGTGAATGGTCATGGAGAGTGAATTCTCCTCATTCCAGTCAGTGGCATTGTACCTTCAGATTAGGTACCTTTCAGGACAGTGTGGGGAGGAGCTGTGCCACCCTGAGGGAGTCCTAGAGAACATAGTTGGGCCTTGTCTACACGACACATGCTTTGCTGGTATAGGTATAGCAGCAGAGCCCCCTAGTGTAGACGCAGCTTATGCCAACGGAAGGAGTTTTTCTGTCAGCATAATAACATCGTCTCCCCACACGGTGTTAACAGCATCACTCTCCTGGGGGTTTTGCCAGCATAGTTGTGTTCTCTAGGATGTGAGGTTTGTTTGTTTTTTCCTCTGACTCACATAGCTGTGCTGGCAAAACTGTAGCATAGACACGATCTGTGCCTGAAGCAGTGAGGACATGGATGCTGCGACATGTGTTCATTGGATGTAGTTTACACTCTGCTGGGCTTGGTTCCCTTATGCGAGCTGGTGCCGAAGGAAAATGGGGACACGGAGTGCAGAGGAACTGGGAAGGAGTAGTCCCTGTGCTCCCCAGAACCTCTTGGAGGCCTGCTGACCAGGCACCTTCCAGCTCACCGTGCAGAGAGCAACAGCCACTTCCATGTCTGCAAGCGCATAAACTTTGAGGAGCTTCTTACACCAGCACTTTGTGCAGTTTGCTGTAAATGCTAATGTGTAATCCAGATAATTTTTAAATTCTGCATTTCTAATTAAGGCCTCGCCATGAAGCATGTGGGTCTTTGCTTTCTTTTCATGGGAAACAAGAGCAACTGAGGTCAGCATGATTCTCTATAGCACAAAAGTAATAATGTTTTGGCCATCAGCCTGAGGCATTTCTAGTTCATAATCATCTTCATACTGTGCAAGTATGTGATCTCAAAGGCAGGAAAACACCATCCTCTGAGGGTAAATAAAAATGCACAAAATGCAGCATAGCACTACACATCTTATGAAAATGCATTTCTATGAGCTAAATTATAGGAAGATAATAGCTTCACAAGGGAGCACAATTTTGCATTGGCCAAGGCCAACAGTTTCTTTTTCTTTGTAACAAACTACAATTTCAAACATTTTAACGTGAGAAAATAACCTTGGTAAGCACTGCCATCAATTTCACCTGTTGAAAAGTATTCCCAAGATACCTGTAAGTAAGAGCATGTTAAAAATCTGAGTGGTAATTAGACAGAACTGTAAATGTCCTACAAAACCAAGGGCTAAATTTTGTGGCATTTAGCCACAGCCCTAACAAAAGGGATCATCATCAGAAGGAATCTTCCTTAGTTCCACTCACCCATCCCCAGAGTTTTCCCCCCGCCACATACACACACAGTAAGTTGCTACAGTCCTTTAAGGGGTGCAGAATACTCTCCCCACACACAGCTGGCCAGCTCATCTGGTCAGCAAGTGGGAGGGCAAAGCCAAGGCACCCCTATTCTCCACTCTTTCCTGCTGTCTTTCCAGTGAGCCACTCCCAGGGGGAGCAAGAGCTTAATCTTGCAAGATGCTGAGCAAACCACTTTAGCATGTGCTTAAGTCACTGAAGTCAATGGAAGAACTCACCTGCTTAATGTTAAACACGTGCTTAAGTGCTTTGTTGCACTGGACCCAGAGCACTCAGCACCTTGCAGGGTCAATCGTGCAATTTTGGGCAGCCTTTCTGTGGGCTGTGTAAGTAAGGGGTCCTCTGCACAGCCTTGTAAATTAACCACAATCTAGCCCATAGTGTTTAGCAGCTCTGTAGCTCAGTTAAATCTCCTGGGTACAGCAGTGCATGCAGCTTGACATTTCAGCAGGTGGAAAAAAGAAAAACCTTAGGAGGGAGACTTAGGGGGTCCCAAGAAAAGCCCTGGTGTGGTGCAGCAGAAAGGCATTTGCATGGTGCTTCCTATGATTCAGGATTAGTCAGAAGGGACAGAGATGCTGGTGAAGTAAAAATGTTGAGAGGCTAATCCTGATGTCACACTAGTGTAACTCCACTGGCTTCCAGGTTAATTCTGATTCAGACCAACGTGAGTGAGGTCCGAATCTGTCTCTGAACTTGTTTGAGGTTTTAAATCCCAAATGTAGATGGACATTTTTGGATGCAATCTGGAAACATTTTAATTCCAAAAGGAAAGTGGCGCCCTTTCTTCTCTCCTTTCTTTAGTCTCTTCTTTTTCCTTGTCTCTTCCTACCTTAGGGCAGATCATTTGGGACTCTTGGTTACCATTTGAACATACACATAGCAGACCTGGTTGTCCTGTGTCTTCATGGGTAATAGGTAAAAAGACAACATCAAGAAGCATTTAATTTCTACCTTCTACCTGTGTATGCTTTTTTTATTAATTGGAATACATGTGTGGCTATACTGCACATTTGCAAAACATTGAGCTTAATGAAGGACAACAGGACTTGTTAAAACTTACATTTTAAAAAGTGTTTGTTTGGTTTTTTTAAAAAAATAAAACAAGGAAGAGATGAGATCTCCACACCTGCAGATACAGAAAACCTGCTAATTCAGCAGATATGTGCTGTATGGGAAGTGTTTCAGGTTTTGCTGATTGGGCACGTCCAGAGTTTTACTTTAAACATGGTTTTAGTCTTTTTCTTTCATAAATCAAGGGTGTTGGAGCTGGCTGAATTCACGCACTTTGGGTTCCCAATAAAATCTAAGTGAAGAGAGCAAATTAGCGACAGCAAACGGGAAATAGCAGCAGCACCAAAGGCATAAATGATTCTCACCAAACCTAAAAAAGAGCAATTGTGAAATACGTTTATGTTAAACCCTGAGGGCTCTGACTGAGCCCTGCTATGTGCCCATGCAGAGGAATATGGGCATGTTAATGCATCACTGGGCACTGAACATGAGTGAGAAGAATTGCCATCAGGCTGCCTCTTTTGTGGAGGTGTACGGGAGCTGAGCAGTGCAGAGGAAGGTAGATTGTGTTAGCAAAAGGACCTGCATCGCTCACTTCCCCATGCAGCAAGGAGAATGGAGGGACCAAATCATTCTTGAGTTAGAGTTTGGTGCCTTCCGTGTTCCTAGGACAGTGCAACTATGTGCTGCCCCTTACCCGGGCTGATTCATAGGGTTACAAACCAATCCTGAGGATTTTCTTTCTTTTGTTGCTTCTACAAAAAAAGATGCACAGAACATGCTCACGTCGAGTGCTGAAGCCCCTGTAATTCTGAGCCCTCACAAGTCGAAGCCAGTGGTACTGGCGGACTTTATGTGAGTGGAAAATCAGGTGCAGTGGAGCTTGGCTCCACCATGCCCCCTCCCGCATTACCGCGCCAGGGGAATTTGCGGCACAGAGTTGCCTTAGCGAACCCGAGAAAGCTTATGCTCAAATAAATTGGTTAGTCTCTAAGGTGCCACAAGTATTGTTCTTTTTGAGGATCAGACAAGGTAACCAAGCCGTCCCTCATTTATCTAACCTGGATGACTATGATTTTTCAATCTATAACTTTCACATTGTCATTTCATTATTATTAATTAGCCAGATTCTGCTGTCAGTGACCCCAGTGTGAATCCAGAATAATTCTGTTTGTCAGTGCTATTGCAGACTTATACCAGTGTAGCTGAGTGAATAGTCTGTCCCCATGGGTCTGCTCAAAGCCTAGTCCAAAACCAACAGAAGCCAATGAAAAACCTCCTGTTCACTTCAGCGGGCATGGATCACACCCCTGAGGAGTCAATATTGCCCTTTGTAAATATGGTTTGCAGGATTGGGCACTGAACAAAGACCTCAGGAAAACATAAATCCTTATTTGTTTCAGTTCTGGCCTCCTTATGCGATTCCTGTTTTGGTGAGAAATGTTTTGGCCCCTGACTAAGCATGTCTGCAATTCCAGTGACTGCAGTGAGACTACCTGTGTGCTTAACGATAGGTATATGCTTTCATACCTTACTGAATCTGGGCCTCTAGAGAGAAGAGGGGGAAACAAAAGCTGATGACAATCCTGTAGAACTTGATTTTTTGCCTTGGCAGGTGCTTGATTGGAGTATCTACTAGACTCGGGAGTGACCCATAATTATGAAGAAGTCACCCTATGAGTCTGAGAGAGATCAATTTCACCTTAAAATAGGCATCATTGCAATCAGCTGGAATTACAGCAGAAAGACAAGAGTGAACTAGAAAAGTATAAATGGATTAAAAAGCAAAAGTGATTATTTTAGTAATTAAACATTTCTTAACTGAAGCTGCATGAAATGCAAAAGCATCATGAAAGGTCAGGAGAGATTTTTAAAAAGTGCTCTGGAGTAAGGGAAATAAAAAAGCAATTAAACACAGAGATAGAAGCTTCTGATGCATATAAGATTATTCCATATAAGTGGCTGCCAGCAACAAACTGCATTGTTCTGAATGTTTAATTAATAGAGGGGGATTTTTCATTAACTATTACCACTGGGGAAGATAGATTGGACAAATATGTACAAAACAACAGATACATTTCTTTTCTGTTTATATTTACATAAAATGCAGATATCTGAATGTCAGTGTCAACAGGCCAAAATTAAACATTCTGTTTTTTTGAAAGGAGTGATCGGCATTCACTTAAGAAAGCTGTGTGTGCAGAAGGCTGGGCTTTCACACCGAACAGTCCATAAATCAGGAACTTAATCCTGGAAGGAATAAGCTCCACCATGAACCTCAGTGGTTTCTGGGCAAGATGCAAACTCCATTGCTAGGCCTAGATTTCCAAGATCACCCTCCACGTGAACAAACCCCAATTGTGTGCATGTATATGGATATATGGACTTGTCTACATGGCCAGTTAGGGCATGACAAAACAGGGCGTGACTGTACAGCGCATATCCTGCCATACTGACTGGGTGAACCCCACTACCGGTCACTGAAAGATCTGTAGTGTGCTTTGACCTATTGCTGTGTCCAACAGGTAGCAGGGAGTGTACAACCAGTTAGCGCATGGCAGGCTAGCGCACTGTACATTTGCCCACCCTGGCTTGCTGCAGATTGACTGTGTAGACAAGCCTTAAGTTAACAGACCTCATCCTGCTGACAAGAGAAAAGAAAAGGAGACAGACACATAACTTTGTGTTCACTTAATAAATATGGAAGGTGTTGAGATATGGGCTACCTGTCCTGTCCCTGTGTGTGGCCCCAAGCAGAATTTAGCAGTTCAGGAGGGAATCTCTCAGCTTAGCTCCAGAAGAAATACTTCAACTCTCCTTTTGTGCTCTAGTAATAAGAAAATGTGGATTCCATTTATTAATCTGAAAAAAATTGTTTTGTTTTTAAACACAACACTAATATGTGAACAGAGAAGGCCTGCTGGCCCAGCTCAGGGGAAGAGATGGCCTCTGGCAGTGACCAATAGCCGATGTTTAAAATGGAGGTGAAAACACCCTATAATGGACCTGGCCAGCTGTGTAATACTGTACATTCTTTGGGGCATGCATGGTCGTGTATTTTTGCCTAGCACATTGGGATCCAGCCTGATTGTGGATTTAGTGCACTACTGCAATAGAGAAGTTAGTTAATATTAGGGAGAAATCGCCTGCTCAATCCCTGCATTGATTCAGTTTAGTCTCTGAAGCATGAGATGCTTTGCAATGATTTTGTGGCTTATCTGGATTTCACTTAGACACAGGCTGAACACATTTAGATAAACTAACTATAGTAGCTTCAAACACACTGGTGTTTTGGTATCTAACATGATACTTAAAAAAAAGATAACTTTCTTCCAGCATGCAGGTATTGTTAGAAATGCAGTGGGATTGTGAGTAAATATGTTCATTAACAATGTGACTTCTGAAAACGCTACCTAGGGCAGGAGTCCTATTTGTTTGGTACTATGACAGCATACCCAGATGTGATGCCTTCTAGATATGTTTCCAGAAGTGACGACACTCCTATGGTACCCTGATTCAGGATACCCTACTGATATCCCTGATTTCCATGCAGTGAGGAAAAGGGGACTATTACACTAAATCTGCTGCAGAATTTTGCCATGTTTTCAGATGAAACAGCATGAAAATATTGTATATCCAAATTCTTAAAATTTGCAAGTGCATTTTGGATCTAGCAGTTCACTATACCAAACTGTATGATCTGCTAAGTTGGTCTGTGATAGGGTGCACATACTCCATCCTTATGTGAACCAGGAAGAGGTTAAATTCCCTTGCCCTTAAGCAGTGGTTCCCAAACTTGTTCCGCCACTTGTGCAGGGAAAGCCCCTGCCGGGCCAGGCCGGTTTGTTTACTTGCCACATCCGCAGGTTCGGCCGATCGCTGCTCCCACTGGCCGCGGTTCGCTGCTCCAGGCCAATGGGAGCTGCTGCAAGCAGCGCGGGCCGAGGGACGTGCTGGCCGCCGATTCCAGCAGCTCCCATTGGCCTGGAGCAGCAAACCGTGATCACTGGGAGCCACAATTGGCCGAACCTGCAGACACGGCAGGTAAACAAACCTGCCCAGCCCAGCAGGGGCTTTCCCTGAACAAGCGGCGGAACAAGTTTGGGAACCACTGCCCTTAAGGACTACCTGAGCTTCCAGACTTTGACCTGTGCCCAAATGAAACAACCCTTTGTGGCCACTTGAGGTAGGAGGAAGAAAGTCAGCCTGTGTATATTCTGGAGGCTTGGGGGAATTTGTGGCTGAGAGGAGCTGTCCTTTTTTTTTTTTTCCTGGCTGAAACTAGAACTGTTTCCTCTCTTGGGACCTGATATACAGGAGCCATGACTCCAAGCCTGGGGTGGCCTGTTATTCTGTTATGGGGTCCAACACAAAGATTTGGAAAGGAGGAAGCTTAGTTTAATTCTTGAGCAATGAGAGACAAAGATATCAAAATAAAATATTTAACCACATGGTATATGAAAGCCTATTTTAGTTGTAACAGTTTTAAGCTGTCTTGGATACTATGAAAAACATGTAGGATTCTAGAATCGAAACTTGGGATTCTCTTTGATGCTGTTTGATCCAGGGCTAGTCTTATGTTCTATGTATGCATTAAATATACATATAAATGTTAAAAGAACATTAAGGACTCAAAAATTAGGAAATTCCAGAATTAAGGTTGTCAAGGCAATCTTAATTTGGCAGTATGCCAGTCTTTAATTACATTATCATATGCTATTTTTCCACAGTACCCCTGCCTCATTCAGTGTACAGAATGTATAATGCTCACTTCAATATGTTGTCTTCTCCTCATTGTTCAATATGTAGCCCTGTGCCTCAGTACCTGCACCTTGCTCAAACCCTGCCTCTGTCCTTGTCCTCTAACTTCCCCATCCATAACTCATCATCCCAAATACATTCTCTACACCTAGCCAGTCCCTGTCTCCACTCCTCAGGATTCTCATGCAGTCCTTACCTAGCAAGTTTCAGTGCCCTCCCATTCTGGCTCCCCATCCAGTCTGTCTCTCTCCCACTCCCAGTCTCCCTTACTATACTCCTTGTACAGTCTCAGTATTCCCCTGCTCCCATGTCCCAGTCTCTTTGTCCAGCCCATCCCAGTTCTTCCCCCACACCCTGACTCCTCATCACATCTGTCTCCCTCCCCCCTCATCTTCTTCCACTCTCTCTTCTGGCTCTCAGATCCAGTCTCCTTGCCCAGTCAGTGTCAGCTCCCACTCTGTTTTCTCTTCTCCTCCTCCTTTGCCCCACCAATGCTAATGTTTAGTACTTAAAAATTTTCATTATGTGTTCTTTTTCAACCTGTGTTCAGAGTGTAACTTGCTATGCTGACACATGCTTATGTTCTGTAGTGGAGAAAAGCTATTCCCTTCCATCTTAAACATTTAGGTCACATAGAAAGATTAGCTGTTATACAGAAACATGCACTGGTATATATGTAAGATTTTGTCGTGATCTATGATTAAAGCGAGGTCTTGATCAAATACAGTTGGGATTCAAAGTTTGCTTTTCCATGAAAATATTACTATGTTCTGCATGCATTCAAAAGTCCCGCTGAGTCCAATTGTAAATAAAAACACTTTCAACATAATAATAATGACACTTTGATCAAACTATAGTTCATTGATTAAAATGCCCTTTTTATTCTCCTTTCATATCTTCACTCCAATAAGCAACATGAGAGAGCAAAAACCAACATGGAGCAGCCGAAAAGAGGCCCTGAAGGAAAGCCAGGCAAGTAAACAAAGATTAAGAAGAGAGGGAAAAAATAGATTATACAAAATAAATACAAAAAGCTACTGTGCTCATGCCCTAAAGCTTAACCCAATTCTCCAGTTCAGCCACTGAAAAGCAGAGGAGTCTATAACCACCTGCAGAACACAGATACTTATTTGTATTTATTTCTGTCCCTATAACCATATGAACTCTTCTTTACCAGTTACAGCAGTTTTATTTGTACGGAACACAAATATGTGCAACAGCAGCATGGTATGAGGTATAGCTCAGTGGTTTGAGCATTGGCCTGCTAAACCCAGGATTGTGAGTTCAATCCTTGAGGGGGCCGTTTAGGGATCTGGGGCAAAAATTGGGGATTGGTCCTGCTTTGAGCAGGGGGTTGGGCTAGATGACCTCCTGAGGTTCCTTTTCATATTCTATGAACCCATATTCCTGTGAAGCCCCAAAAGACAAGCATGTCTTCATCCAAAAGATAAAATGCAGTTTCCACCCAGTTAAAGATAATCTGATGATGATTCCTCATCTGTAAAATGAGAAATGGTAGGATGGCCACCTGCATACAACAGTAATGAAAAACTCCACCAGCGCATTCAGGCACACTCACAATTTCAAAAGAGCCTTTAGTTTTAAGTGTCTAGTTGACTTCTCTTAGTAAAATACACTTGCTTGTCAGCACTTGTTCTCTGGGTTTACTTAATAATGCTCATTATATGGTCACATCAAGGTGAACTGAGACTTAAGGCCTATCCCTAAAGATTATTTCCTCCATATACACTGTGGTAGCCTAATTTAATTTTTCATCGTTAAAGGAATGTTGATTGTTCCTGCTTGGCTACACCTTGCATTCATGTCACCGCTGTAATTGATCCACTAAATAACTGGTTTGGTGGCAACATTAGATGTAATCCACCCAATTTCAGATGTTGGCCGGGGAGGGGGGGGAGTTGGAGTAGAACATGTTTGTCTATCTTTAAGTAATTCAGAAAAGGTAAAAACAAAATGACTTGCTCTTTCATGGAGTATAGTATAGGTAAGGAAATAATTTTGACCAGCTTTGTAGGAGTGGGGATTTTATCAGCAGCCACTGAAGAGCAATATGATTATATCCAAATTAGACATGCCTATAATGTAGCTTGTATGTTTAGCCAGTAGAGGTCACACATACTCTTGTGGAAATCGGACACCACTGCCCTCTACAGGTGGATATTGCACACATAATTTGTGAATATGGTTTTCATCTGGGAAAAACAGAATATTTTTTCCCCATTTTTTTGAATACCTATCTAGCACATCTGTAGTGAAATGAGGGCTAGAATTGACTAATGAGTTTAGTAACTTTTGGAGACCCTGGGCCTAGTTTAAGCCTTGTGGATGTGACAAACCATTTTTAAGAACTGCTTTATCCATTACACGCAGATGGATACTGAAGCCTTGTGCACAGGATTCAGTACTGTCTCCCAAATGGAAAAAAGAATGCATGTGTTTTTTGTTTGACAGCATTGCATAATGGCACAGATTTAAGTAAGCCCCTCCAGCTGCATCCCTGCACAGCCTTTCCCTCTACCATGTAGGCCGAGGAGCTCATTTCACTTACGTATGCAGCACACAGACAGGAACCCACCACAGTGCAGCACAGAGACTGGAACACATCACAATATTTTATGCTCTATTTATGCTTGTACTTGAGTCTCACCTCCTGATTTTCATACTGCTGTTTTCCTTAAAATGTGTTTGTTTTATCACAGTGACTTCTTCATAAGTCACTTTCACTGACATATATTGTGCAGTTATATTGTCATGTCACTACTGTAACAGTAGTTCTCTGAAACGCCATCCCCAACACAATCTCAAACATGATCTCACAGGAAAAGCCAGGAAGTTAGTAAATCTAATCCTCCATCCCATCCCCCTTCCCCTTTTTTCTCTCTTTATTTCCTATTGCACATTTTTCTGGGTATTCAGCTTCAGTGAGTTCAAAATTGAGTGGCTAAATGACAAGGAATGGAACTTTTCATTTCATTACTCCTTTATTTAGAGGGCTTTACTGGGTTCCAGTAAAGCAGGGAATGGATTTTAACATCTTGATGTTAAAACTGTGGCTTTATATGGCATAAATCTGACTTGTCTGATTCCCCAGTTCCTTCTTTACTGGGGCATTCTCTGGGCTCAGCCTTTATGGTTTTGTCTGTGTCCATAAGACTTTCAGTCTGTTATGCTCCTTAGGTTTGGGACACATTGTTATCACATACTAGGCTCTTAAACTGATCAAATTTAAGCCTACTCTAAAGAAAAAGTATATTTTAAACTTCTTATTGCTGCATCAATACATATTGAGAAAGTACAATCTAGTTGTCACAGCAACCACCAAATTAGCAAACCACAATGATTGCTGTTACCTCTTTTAATACCCACATAATCATAATAAAAATACAAAACATACATGAAAATATCCAAAAATATTAAAGATAATACCCAATAGGAAACAAAATCATTATCATTAAAGAGTAATGTTATTAGATGTCAGGGTATCATCACAGCTTCTGCATTGTCAGGAAAGAAGGAGCTCCAAATGTGAGTGTTTCTTTCTCTGTGTGACAAAGGAGAGGAGGACACTCAAGGCCCAATTACGAGGACACGCCTAAGTTCAATTTACATGCTGGCCAATCTGAACCAGTGAGTAAATTTATGTAACTTGCATACTGAGGAAGTGCAAGAATGGAGTTGTAGCAGAAAAAGCAACCAACAGAATTGTGTTAAAAAGTGTGTAAGATAAATCAGGTGCCCAAAATTTCTGTGTCTCTGTGTGTGTACTTCCACAAGGCACATTTAAAAATCCTTTTAAAATCCCATTTAAAGTCATGCCCCCCTCTGTCAGAAAGCCAATTTCTAATCGGGGATCTCTTCAGAGATTCTTACAGGTAGAACATCACTTCCTACCCACTGCTTGTGATAGAAGTACTGCCTATAATACAATAGGTTTGACAATGTGGCAGTGAATGAACGAGTACCATGTACCATATCAAATCACATCTATTTATGATACTGCCTCAGATGTAACTCCATCCAGTACCCCATCTGATGCACTGTCAAATATTTTATCTCAATAAGGTGAATGGCTTTGCTTCTTTATCACCTTTGTCACAACTGTAGTATTAAACTTCCATGATGCGGGATTGAGCCTCTAGTGATTCATGCAGAGTGGACCCATATATAAAAAAAAGTTTCAAAACTCTAATTATCTGTGGAATCTGTATTACTTTTTAGAAGTTTATAACATGGGATAGGTATGTTCAACTTCTTTTGTATACTGGAAATATACTTTGACTGAATGACCTGTTATTTGATTAAGGAAAACAGGAAAGAACAAAGTATAAAAGTTTTCTCTATGTAGTTTCACTCTGTATTAAATTTCCTGTCTGTTTCACTCTAACTTTAGCAGTGAATTGAAAGTGATCAGGAACAGTCAGCATGGATTCACCAAGGGCAAGTAATGCCTAACTTACCTGATTGCCTTCTATGATGAGATAACTGGCTCTGTGGATGAAGAGAAAGCAGTGGATGTGTTATTCCTTGACTTTAACGAAGCTTTTGATACTATCTCCCACAGTATTCTTGCCAGCAAGTTAAAGAAGTATGAGCTGGATGAATGAACTATAAGGTGGATAGAAAGCTGGCTAGATCATTGGGCTCAACGGGTAGTGCTCAATGGCTCCATGACTAGTTGGCAGCTGGTATCAAGCGGAGTTCTCCAAGGGTTGGTCCTGGGGCCGGTTTTGTTCAAAACCTTCATTAATGATCTGGAGGATGGCGTGGATTGCACCCTCAGCAAGTTTGCAGATGACACTAAACTGGGAGGAGTGATAGATATGCTGGAGGGTAGGGATAGGATACAGAGGGACCTAGACAAATTAGAGGATTGGGCCAAAAGAAATCTGATGAGGTTCAACAAGGACAAGTGCAGAGTCCTGCACTTAGGATGGAAGAATCTCATGGACTGCTACAGACTAGGCACTGAGTGGCTAGGCAGCAGTTCTGCAGAAAAGGACCTAGGTTACAGTGGACGAGAAGCTGGATATGAGTCAACAGTGTGCCCCTGTTGCCAAGAAGGCTAAAAGCATTTTGGGCAGTATAAGGAGCATTGCCTGCAGATGGAGGGACGTAATCATTCCCCTCTATTCGGCATTGGTGAGACTCATCTGGAGAACTGTGTCCAGTTTTGGGCGTCCCACTACAAGAAGGATGTGGAAAAATTGGAAAGAATCCAGTGGAGGGCAAAAAAAAAATGATTAGGGGGCTGGAGCACATGACTTATGAGGAGAGGCTGAGGGAACTGGGATTATTTAGTCTGCAGAAGAGAAGAATGAGGGGGGATCTGATAGCTGCTTTCAACTGCCTGAAAGGGGGTTCCAAAGAGGATGGGTCTAGGCTGTTCTCAGTGGTAGCAGATGACAGAAGAAGGAGTAAAGGTCTCAAGTTGCAGTGGGGGAGGTTTAGGTTGGATATTAGGAAAAACTTTTTCACTAGGAGGGTGGTGAAGCACTGGAATGGGTTACCTAAGGAGGTGGTGGAATCTCCTTCCTTAGAAGTTTTTAAGGTCAGGCTTGACAAAGCCTTGGCTAGGATGATTTAATCGGGGATTGGTCCTGCTTTGAGCAGGGGGTTGGACTAGATGACCTCCTGAGGTCCCTTCCAACCCTGATATTCCATGATTCTATGAGTCTATGCTCTTCAGCGTGGAGGACCTCCTAGACACAAAAAGAAAAGGAGTACTTGTGGCACCTTAGAGACTAACCAATTTATTTGAGCATAAACTTTCGTGAGCTACAGCTCACTTCATCGGATGCCTTCAGTGGAAAATACAGTGAGGAGATTTATATACACACAGAACATGAAAAAATGGGTGTTTATCATGCACACTGTAAGGAGAGTGATCACTTAAATTGAGCTATTACCAGCAGGAGAGTGGGGGCTCCTCAGTAATGTAGAGAGTACAGCACACAATAGAGTAATAATAGCAGTTACCTAGCTTCATATATACCAATGGGCACCCTAACTGATATGTAGTAAGTATGGCACTCAACTCCAGTTGAACTTAGCTTATTTCTTTTTAACTATTCTCCCCTGAAGTTCCCAGTTCAACCTAAGCTCAGAAGTGTAAGTGCCAAAATAGTGGAAGGAAACCTATACTTGCAACATATTTGCCCTGAGAAGGATGAAGACATAAAAATGAGACGAGAGCCTCTCTAGGAGGTTTCAGAATTAATTTCAGTATTTGGTCAGTCTGCAGTATTGGTGGAGTTGTAGACCCCAGATGTTGATCCATTTGGTCTCATACTGTACTTTTCCTGCAGCAAGGCAAGTATTACTCTGGTTCAGTTCTTGTAGCATGAAAGTCTTTTTCCATCTTATCAATGAATTATAGAATATGACAGAAATTGGGAAATTTTGGAAGAAATTGGAAGTTTTTCCTTGCATTTTTCTTGTAATATATATTATACCTATACTGCTTGTGTGCTGTAGTTTTCTTGGTGCTTTGTGAAACAGATAGTACCATTCAGAGTTTAAAAAAACAGTCCCCCAGGCCAAATGTTTCTTGCAAACCCAAACTCTTCAAGTTTCCCTTAAAATAGAGCATGTTTGTATACCACCTTCAACAAACTTGGTAAGTTCTGTGTGTAAGGGACCATTTCTTCCTACGTGTTTGCACAGCACCTCGCATGGGCCTCAAATAAATAAAATGTAGATAGCATGGAGTGTCAAAAGATGAGAGGAAAAAATTGCACCACAGGGAGATGCAGACCTATCAGATAATGGAGTATGTCTACACTGCAATCACTGGGTGTGGTTGCAGTTTGTATGGACATACCTGAGTTAGCTTTAATCTAGCTAGCTCGGGTACTAGAGCTGGCAGCAAAGGTTTCACTGCAGGCTGTATAAGCAATTTGGGCAAGTAGCAGGTGCTGCCATGGCTTTACTACTCCACTACCCAAGCTAGCTAGATCAAAACTAGCTCAGGATGTCTACATGAATTGCAATCACTCCTCATGATTGCAGTGTAGACATATCCAGGGTGTTTATCTCTGACATCACTTTGCAATGTGTTCATCATGATGTTAGGTCCTGACTGTGCAACATCATAATACAATTTCTAATGTCACCATAAATGACAGTCCAGCTTTTCAAAGTTGGGCATCACTGCTATAGATCTATTGTAAAATATGGAGTGAGCCAGTGTTTTCATTGCTAATGTGCTATGAATATTGCATGTCTTCATTTTTTAAACTCTTGCTTAATAAAAAAATCAGTAAGCTAAATTAAAAACATAAGATCATAAAACCTATGTTTTTTAAAGTCAGATTGTATAGACCTCAAAATGCAAAGCAGCATCCAAAATCAACCCAACTCTTAGGACAATATAAGCTGATTGGGAACTCGACCTACCATGTAAAAATTTTTAGATGGGTTTTTATTTTTTAAAGTGTGATGTTCCAAAGCTCACAGAAAATTTGTCTTGCTGCGTTTAAAACCTGCTAAATGTAGTGTTTGGAATGGAAGGTTTTGAATCCGTGCAGCACAGCGTGAATTGCACAGGTGCACTCTCCAAGCTGTGGCATTGTTCCAGTTCGGGCATATATGCACATGTGGCACACTGTCGAAGCTGTGCTGTCAGTTAGATCTTTATTACTTCTGCTGTGACTGATGCTTCAAAGTCCAAATATACACTCCCAGCTCCTAGCTAGAATTTTTTCTCTCTTTTGACAACCCAAATGCATGTCCCTAGTCACCAGCTGGATTTTTCTGATATTGCCTCGTGCTTCCAGTGCTTGAAATATGAGCTATAAACAGCTTAGTGCTCTTCTTAGGGAAGCATCAGATGCACAGTACTTTGGAAAATATAAGAGTTGCCTGGTATCCCATCTTATTTTGATTATTCTTAAAATATAGAGGTCTAATCCTCCAAAGACTCACTGTCCAACATAGTGTTGACTACCACGAGTAGTTTCAAGAAACAGTCCCGCAGCCCAAGTTGGCTGGCACAGGCCAGCCGTGGGTGTTCATTTGCTGTATAGACTATCCATTGAAGTCTGCTCAGACTAGTAAGCACTATAGTAAATGTCTAGAGGATGAGGTCCTTAAAAATCACTAAATGAAAGCGGGGAAAGAACTTAATAAATTACATAAAATCATAGAATCATAGGACTGGGTGAGACTTTGAGAGGTCATCTAGTCCAGTCCCCTGCACTCATGGCAGGACTAAGTATTATCTAGACCAGCCCTGACAGGTGTTTGTCTAACTGGCTCTTAAAAAATGTCCAGTGATGGAGATTCTACAGCCTCCCTTGGTTATTCCAGTGTTTAACCACCATGACAGTTAGGAAGTTTTTCCTCATGTCCAACCTAAACCTCCCTTGCTGCAATTTTAGCCCATTGCTTCTTGTCCTATCCTCAGCAGTTAACAGGAACATTTTTTCTCCCTCTCCTGGTAACAGTCTTTTATATACTTGAAAACTATTATCATGTCCTCCTCAGTATTCTCTGCTCCAGATTAAACAAACCCATTTTTTTCAATCTTCCCTCCTAGGTCGTGTTTTCTAGACTGTTACTCATTTTTGTTGCTCTCCTCTGGACTTTCTCCAATTTGTCCACATCTTTCCTGAAATGTGGTACCCAGAACAGGACACAATACTCCAACTGAGGCCCAATCAGCGTGGAGTAGAGCAGAAGAATTACTGTTTGTGTCTTGCTTATAACACTCCCGCTAATACGTCCTAGAATTATGTTTGCTCTGTGTGTGTGTGTGTGTCTGTTCAACAGTGTTACACTGTTGACTCATATTTAGCTTGTGATCTACTATGACTCCCAGATCTCTTTCCGCAGTACTCCTTCCTAGGCAGTCATTTCTCATTTTGTATGTGTGCACCTGTTTTGCCAGATATAGGACAATATCCATAAGTAATAGTTTTGATAACAACAAGGAAAATTTGCCAGCAATGATCATGCAAGCAATTTTCTCCCTCTTTCACAACAATGTAAATAACATTTCAAGATGCAGGCAAGCAGCTGTGTACAATATATTTAATAGCAGACCATTACAAATATTACTGTTAGGCTAGGTGGAACTACAGATGCTAGCCTGAAGCCGGTAGCATTAAAGGATTCATTAGCTTGACGAGGTGCTGAATTTTTGAACTGCATGGAGTAACTGGTAACTGGTGTAGTTCATGTACATTTTTAGAATTTGGGCAACAAAATATACATCCTGTTCAGCTAAGAGATAATCCAACCCTGCATGATACTTAGTACCCTGAACTCAGCATCTTGCAAAAAGCACTCAGCTTCATAAAATCAAACCTGTAATACAGTGTCTGACTATTCCTGCGTTTCATTGTTTACCAACACCATGTATTATTTGGGTCTCCAATGTAACCTGTCGTCTTACTGTAGAAATGCACCCTATTTCAGAAAGCAGGGGACATTTCAGCCATCTCATGGAAGTGTCAAGCCAGCTCAGTTCAAACATTTAAAAGATATTAATGACTGGATTATCAGCTGCTCTTATATTTTTAGCAAACAGACATATCATACATTTAAATTTCATTTTAAACTAGCTTTAGCTAGTCTTTCTAATGCAGAATGTTTCCTATATGCTTTACAAATGTATTAATGTTGGTCATATGTAGTCTTCTGGTAAGAAATGTAGAATATACAACTTTACATTCCACAATTAATATGAGATTAATTTCTTCTGCTGAATTCAGTGCTATAGCATACTATTTTCTCTGACAAATGCACAATGCCTTGTATTACTTAGAATGTATCCAAAAGGACAGTCTGCTGCTAGGGCTCTCCTTGCATTTCAGATGTATTAAGGCCAAATTCAATACTGTATTCATACTCGTGATGGATAGCCCCTTGCTCCATCAGCAGTGCCATTGACATCTGTAGCAATAGCTCATGATACTCGCTGTAAATAAGGATGTAAGAATCTGACACTAAATGATCAACTCTTTTATTAAACAAAGATGCAACTGCTGTTTATGGAGCATCATGTACAGGAGGCAGTGAAATACAGCTCACCAACTGTGGCCAGCCATAGGGCTGCAATGTAGCTATTCCAGTTGGCTGCAGTAGCAGCTACAGTTCCTCCTTGCCGCTTGTGGGCAGTGTTGAGGTCACTGTACTGGTGTAATCAAGTCTCCAGTAGCCCTTCCCAGAGTCCACCTACATCACCATCCTTCATGCCAGTCAGTTCAGGGAAAGAACTGAGTCCACTCACAAACAAGAGCCTTAGAAGCCAATGTGTAGCCAGTTTGCCCGCACCGCCTTCTCCTATAGAGGCTATGTATTGCCTGTTTTGTGTATAATTTGTCTTGGAATGGAAGCTTTTAAACTACTTAGTCATGTGTATATATAAATAACTAACGAGAAAAACAAGATAAAAATGAGAGAAACAAGTAAATTGCCAGATAATCTGTCCTGTAGATTGCACTTTAGTTATATTACTTGTACTGATCTTAATTATCCAAATGGCTCCATTACACAAATTAGAAGTCTGAGAACCACACAGCAATATGCTTTCTGATTTCCCCTCGTCCCCCATTCCCTCGGTTTGATTAATCATGCAACAAAGCTAATTCATCTTAAGGGAAATGTAGCCTTATACTCCACATTGCATAGGTTACTAGCTATTGAACTAGTAGCATGCAGAAAATGATTTTTAAACTGAAGGACATATTCAGGTTTATATATGTTCTGTATAAAACTTTCAATCCCAGAGCTATTTGATGCAGTAATTCAAATGAGCCAACAGTTTACTTATAAGCAACTATTTATAGTTCAGTATTGAATATTCAAAATATTCCTTACTCCATAAACATTTTACAGAAGATCAGCTTTGCAAAATTCTTTAACAGCCTACAGATTTTTAATGCTATACCTAAGCATTTAATAGCAAACTCCAATATTCAGAAAGGGTCTGGATTTTGGATTTTGGATTTCTCTAAATGGGGAACAAATACTCATGAAGAATTTTTCAAAGAAAAGGTATTCTCAATTACAATTATGCTATGTTCTCCCAGGCTGACATTTATGACTGGTTTTCAAGCCTCTATCGCAGTTAGGAGCAGGCTGATGTCATCTTATAGATCGATGAAGTAGACCCCAAGTATTGAGTAGACAGGCTGAACCTGAAATAACGGAACAGTGAGTACCTACATGGAGAAAAGATTTCTGATCATAGAGTGCTCTTTAATCTATCAGAGAAAGGCAGGTGAGATCCAGGGGCAGGAAGCTGAGGTTAGACAACTCAAACTAGAAATAAGCTGAAAAATTTTAAGTGAGGGTAATAAACCATTAGCATAACATACTGAGGGTGGACCCTCCATCATTTGAAATCTTAAATCAAGCCTGGATATCTTTCAAAAAGATATGCTATAGCTCAAAAAACGTATGGGACTAATGGACACATTACCGAGTGGGGTCCTGTGGCCTGTGTTTTGCCAGAAGTCAGACTAAATGATCATAATGATCTCTTCTGGCCTTAAACTCTATAACACTGAGGCCAAAGGAAAATGATGTTTTTCACTGGGGATGAGGCATAAAAGGTCACTGCTCCTAAGTAATATGGTGGCTGGTGTGTGATAAATAGCTAGAACAATAATTGTCCACTTTTGAGGGTCACAAAGCTACTCTGGCAGATGTGTGTGTTGTGTTTGGGAGGTTTTGCACTATAGGTACAATGTAGCCACACACAAAAAGATAACACCCTGGTACTACAAAAGAGAACCAAGAAGCAGGTTTAAGTGTTTTTGGGCCAAGTGGCTGCTTCTTGTCTAGCAATTCCTTATGCCAAGCAATGCAGAATAGAAGAGATGTGCAAGTGCATTAGACTGCATAGTTGTACTAAGCAACTGTTATGAGATTTGGGCACTTAAGAGCACTGGTGTCCTGTTTTGGGTAGTCATCTAAACTGGATGTTTCACAGGAAGTTGAGAGCACCTCATAATGTACACAAACTGCAATGCCATGACACATGAAGCAAAATTCCTTCTTGAGCCCCTTGTTCGATTATGTCATGAAGCTTAATTCAGTAGATGGGACAAGTCACATTAGATAAGTGCAACTTATTTGGGATATATACTTGCAAGTTTCAGGACATAAGGCCACTACTAGCTGATCAATATGGAAAGAAACTTTCCTGTATGCATATTCGTTTATAATTGCCAGTTATGGAGGCTGTACACTCCTTTGTGAAACATCCTGTATTGGCCATTTGTAGGGAGAATATACTGGATTGAGAGACCACTGGTCTAATGTGGTATGCCAGTTTCTATGTACCTGTAAGGTTTAATTTTCCATTCACTTATCTTGTGTGGAAATAAGTGTTACACAACAAATGCTCCTAAAGTGTATTAACTGTTAAAAAATGCCTTGATTACTTCCTGTTGCAGTGAATTCCACAAGTTAAATATTCCTGCTTTACTGAACTCTCCGTTATTTTAATGGTAGGCACCAGCGCAATTTCCTAAAGGACTTTCTAATTCTATTCATGTGGAATGTCTGTTGTTGAGTTTATATACGAGAGAATTAGCTACTCTTTCTCATTTCCAACATGGTGGTGATCTTAAAAACTGTCATGTATTTGCTGGCATCCTGCAAAGATGCATTAAGCTAAATTATATCTGTAATACTTAAAAAAAAACAACCATGCATCCAAGGTGTTACGGTTGTTGATGAGCTTTACAGGCATTTCTTTGGCCAGCAGCCAAACACAAATTGCCATATACAGAAGCTTTCATATAATTTGGCACATTTTCTCTAGCTGGGATGTTGTTTTAACTGTCAATGCAATGTACACAATAGAGATAAACAGCAGATGGGATCAGAACATTGGTTTGCTAATCCAACTAAAAGCACTCATATGAGAGGAAAGTCAGAAACAACCATAGTAAAAAATGGTATTTTGTAATCCCAGTGCGGAAGTCCATAATACAATACACAACATGTCCTTGCCATTTTAGTATCATGTTTCTAAGCAGATTTCTCACTCAGTTCTTTATTTATCTCTCTAATCTACATTATCCTGCTGTTGGAAAAAATAAAGCGATTGACTATGTTAGAATAAATCTTTTAAAAAAGAGGTTAGAAAGCTGTTTTCTCTCTTTCCGGCTTCTTAGGACTGTTGGAACATACTAACAAGCTTATAGATAAAGATTTTTTTTTTCTAAAACACAACTTTGCAATTACAGAAATTTATCAGCTAAATACAGAGAGAGATAGAGGTTCCCATTCTGGAGGAAAAAGTCTTGACAGTTTCCTCTAGCTTAACAATAATAAATAGTTTCATAATGGGAAGAGGAGCTGTTCCAGAGTGAATGGGGCAAAGATAAAATATTAAACCGGAGATCTGCTCATTTCTTAAAGACTTTAATAATTTTCTATTTTGTGACATCTAAATCGTTGGTGCCTTGGTATAAGGGGACTGCTGTCCCCTTACTAAAACTCAGTAGGGGTGTTTTGGTTGGCTAGCTCCCAGTACCAAAGGAAAGGGGAAGGGCTGATGGGAAATCAGGACCCTGAGAATGACAGTCCGCAGGAACAATGGGGAGAGACCAATGTTCTAGGTCAGCCTGATTGAGGGGGCGAGCAGGCTAATGAGGGAGTCAGGAGGCCAAGGGGATCCTGTTCTCTGTGTGAGCTGGAATTGCCTGGGTCCGATAGAGTGGGGCCGAGCTAAGGAGAGAGCAGGGGTGCAAGTTGAGCTGGGGAGCAGAACCATGCCAGCCAGAGGGCCCAGCCCAGGAAGCAGGTCAGTGCTGGGAGCAGAGTCACAGAAGCAGCCCACAGAGCAGACCCTGCCCTGGGAGCAGAGCTGCAGCAACCAGAGCCAGAGGGGCCAGAGAAGCAGCCCAGGGAGCTGGAGGCAGAGCAGCAGCAGCCGTGCTGAGGCACAGTGGAGCTGGAGGCAGAGTGGTGGAACTGGAGCTGGGTGCGGTGAGCAGCTGGGGAGAGCGAGGGGGACCCTGGGCAGCGGGCCCAGCACAGGGAGACACCCCCAGCCAAGAGGCTCTGCAGGCCAGACTCGGAGGGGGATTGGTAACCCCGATGGGGCGGGGGCAACGCTGGGAAGAAGGATCTTGCCCCCTAGAGCCTGAGAGCATGTGGCCACCACCAGAGCAAGTGTCCGACCAACAGCATCCCTGCAGCACAGCCAGGGCCTGAGAAGGAGGCCTGGGACGTGTGAGGAACAGACTGTGAACTGCCCGGACATTCCAGAGATGCTGGTTGTGATGTCCCCGAGCCACAGAGCGGGGTGATGTGTTTTCCTTTAACCGTTCCCATTTTTTTCTTATTTTTTAAAATTGATTGCTGTTTAATAAATTGTATTTGCTTTGAACTGTATGTAATGATCAGTGGGTCAGGGAAGCATCCAGTGCAGAGAGAGCTCCCCGGAGTGGGGACACCCTAGCTCCGGCCCTAAGTGACCACAACAAGGTTGGGGGTCGAGCCCCCACAGGAATCCCAGGCCCAGCCTTGTTATGGTTATGAGGACTCTGCCACATGGGAGAGTGGAAGGGGAGCCCTGGAGGTCAGGCAGGTCTCTGGGTAAAGGAAGTGAGAGCGAGGACTCAGATCCTTTCGCTAGACCACTTCACCGGGGTAGTGTATAAGCCTGGAAAGTTCCCCACAATAGCGGGACGATCCCCCTGCTTACACTGGCATCTCCCTTTGAAAATTAGGTGGTACATCTACAGATATCTATGGTAGCATTCATATTACATTGATAGCAGAAATGAAAAGGACAGAATGGATGAGCGAAAGAGGCAAATTGGGAGAGGACAGAAAGTCTGATTGGGGTGGAAGGAGGCAGGAACAAAAGGGAAGAATGGGAGAGGAGAGATTGAAATGAAGAAAAGGGGATGGGGCAAAAATAAAGCGGGAAATGAACAAAGAGGATAGGAAAGGGGTAAGGGGCCAAAGAGTAACAAAAGGAGTCAAAGTAGCAGAATGTGAGACAAGAAATGGATTGGAAAGGAAGGAGAATGGGGTAGAAAAGTATAGTTGATAGCTCTGCAGTCATTTTTAGACTTCTAGTAATATTTTCCTATTGTTCTCATTTGAACTGTAGCCATATTGTTGGAATTATTATTAATAATACAGGGTATTACTACAACACGAATTCAACCATACCTTTATGAAATTTAAGGGCTGAATGGTATTAGTGCAATTACGGTAACCATGTCTAAAAGACTAAATAATAAGCAATTAGTACATCTATATTGTAACTCACGTTTATACGCATTTGATCAGAATACCCACAAAAGGACTAGACCCAGGGGTGCTCAAACGCATGTTGGTGGGCTCCAGTTTGGTCAGGCAGGTAACAGTAATTAGCCCTTTTTAAGAGTTCACCTTTCTATACCCTTTAACAAACCAGTGATGTCATTGCCAATTGCTATCTTTAGCTAAGAACCAGTATTAGGCAATTTGGAATTGACCCTTTTCCTGACCTTGAGTAGATAAGATTTTATGACTGGGCCCCTTTCCTCAACATAACATTGGTATGTTAGTGTATATCTATATACAAACTTTTGCCAATGCAAGTTACATTGGCATAAAGCTACCACAGTTAGTATATCACCTGTGTGCATGCATACTTGACTCCTTGTATTGGCACTGCATGTACTCACCAGGGTGTGCTTGTGTTGGTGCACAGTGTGGTGCATCGTGAGTAGGTACCCCGATGTGCAACATGCCACCATCCAGAGCACCGCCTTTGGGAAGTTTTGGCAATACTTGGTAGGGCAGAAACGAGTAACACAGGGGTGACTGGAACCAAGGTGTCAGCTTCCCAGCATGCAACTTTTCCCATCCCCTTAACATAACTATATCCCATAATTTTGCACCTTTTTTAAAAATCCCACAAGCCCATGTGACCCTCCTCACTGTTCAAAATCTATTGGACAGAAGCTAGGAGCCTGCACAGTTCTGCACTATTGTCATAAGCGTTGCAAGCACAGGACACATTATCCTCCGGTATTGACAGAGCTGCAAGAACCTCCATATCAGCAGAGAACATGCCAGTTTTGTAGAGAACAGATTGCTGTAGGACATGGCGAGAACCAATTTAAGATTGTTGTTGGCACTCAGAGAATAGCTGCAGTCTTGTGCTCTAACACCACCAGAATCCCTTCAATCTCCTAAAAGCTCATTCAGCTGTCATTCTGCACCCACTGATCTCATAGTTGAATCTTTCCTTGGTGTTGCCAAGATGGCTAGTGTATGGCTTCATGAGCATGGGGAACAAGGGTAGGCTGGATCCCCCAGGACCACTATTGACTTTTCAACATCACCAATGGTAATCTTCCGGTCAGGAAAGACAGACCTTGCTTGTAGCTTTCTGAACAGTCCTGTGTTCTTGAAGATGTGATCTGCCAGGGGTCTGCTGGTGTGGAAGTCCTTGGAGCTTTAGTTTGCTTGTTACTTTTGTATTGATCTCTAGGTTCCCTACATTTGACAGGGCTGAAGTAGGAAAGAGGGGAACCAAGTTAGCCCTTACTTGTCATGTTTAGTTTAGCCATTCAAGTGGCTCAAAGTATAACAGTTTTTGTATGGAATCACAGCATTGTAAAGGCTGAATTGTTCTTTCTTTGTTTTGTTTAATGTAATGGGAAATATCTTGTTTATACTAATTCATACTGTTTCCCCTCTGCTAAGAATATCTAGTGGATTTCGGTGAAGTATCATTCATTTTTCCCACCCTCAAAACAAAACACACTGCCTGTTTTCAAGTTGGTGAAACATGTAACTAATAATTTGACCCCCACATCCTCCAGAATATTTCAGAACTGTTTTACAAGTGGGATGTCTCAAAATTGTGACACATTACTTTTAAATTTTGAGCTATGTTCATTGGTTGTGATTGGTCACACAAAGCACATAGTTCTGATTCTCCTATTGGCTGAGCTTACACCATCCATGTGGTCATGATGACTAGTAGATATTTTAATGAAGTGTGTGTGCTTGTAAAATCCTCTCACCCGCAAGTGGTTCTGTGCTTCAGTACAGAGGATAGGGCTGATTATTGCTTCCTCTTACATCCCACCCCATACTGCTGGATTTTAGCTTGGCCCATCCTGCCTAATGCCCTTTCCCCTTTCTCCCCCTGGCTCTCCACCAAAAAGAAAAAAAAAACATAGGGGAGACCAGTTTATCCATCTGTCCAAAGATGCTAGAGGAGTTTGCATAGCACTGATTTTTCCCTTGCAAGAAGGCAACACCAAACAGCACAAGGAAGAGAGCATGTGGGAACAGGTGACTCCATTGATGCGGATCCATATTCATTAGGATAAGCTCTTGATCTCTGAACCCTTGATGTTCTCCCATCACTAAATTTAGGGCTAATATATTGTGTGCTTGTGGGGTCTATCAGTTACTTTGAATAATTCACCAAAGCATCTCTAACACAAGTTTTCATAATTCTTCCATTCCTAGCTTTATATGTAGAGTGGCTTTGTTGGGTCTGGTTTACAGAGAAGTTTAACAAGTAGTTTCATTCTATACAACACAGAGTCAGGGATGAATTAGAATATGGCAGAATGTTTGCATACACTTCAAACAAACATGTAATCTTTACCCAAAATGAATTGCTGATGCATTTTGAGGTTCATCCCTCAGTAGTACACAAAACTGGGACTTGCTAAAAGGAACCATTCATGTCTCTGAATCACACCTTTCTCCCTTTGATACATGTTTCCAGCACACTAACGTGCTTTTCCCATCCATTTCTCAAACACAGGAATAGGAGAACTCCTTTCACTGTGTTGTGAATCTATTTAAAACCTGTGTGAATTTGCTTCATGCAACTCTATCTGCAACCAAAAGCAATGCTGCCTGTCATCTTTTCCACAGTCAGGCTTTCTATAAATACAGTAGCATGGCTACCTGTCCCAGTTTTGCAGACCTGCTGATGCCTGTGCAACTCTAACTTTCTAATATGTCATACTATATACATTTATCCAGCAAGACAGCTAAAGATTGCATTCCTACTGATATGTCTCTTCCATCCATAATGGGCGTAGAAGAATCACAGATGTTTTAGCAGAAGAAACCACCTTTCTCTAGGCTCTGAAGAATAGGAATCTGAATTGAATAAATTCTCCTGGTATGCAGTTACTATTCCTCTGTCTTTGGAGGTTTCTTTCTCCCCACACAGTGGTGATCTTGTTTATTTTAAATCCTCTCTGAACTTAAAGAGGCTTTATCCTTTATTACAATTTAAAAAAAAACAGTACCAGCGTCTCCACATATTTCCATTAAGCCTTCAGGATGGCTCTTCTTGCTTTGCTCTCTCATAACCTTCTTAGCTACCTTAACTTGCGTTTATTTCCAGCTCTGTCTTAAAACTCAGAATGCTTTGCTGGTTCAGCTGGGGCAAGCCATACCCCTCATGTTACCTGGACCGGTCTACAGCAATTGTCAACAAATTGAGAATTTCTTAATAATGAAGAACTTCTAAACCTTACAACAAAAACTTTATTTGAAACAACTTTAAAAGGTTTTAAAAGCAGTGTTCTAACAGAGAAGGACCCATTGACAGGACATTGAGTATATAGAGAACAATATAAAACAAAAGCCCTATGATTCAAATTTCTACAGTTATCTGAGAGACAGATGTATCAAGTCCTCCTGTAACACTGGAGAAAGCCCGAAGTAATTTCACTGCACTCACAGTTCATTCAGATTTACACTGAAGAGAATTTGGCCCTCGGTAGGTATGTAATAGCCCAACTATACAGGTGATCTTACCTTATCATGCTCCCATCATTTCTAGTGGTACCTATTATTTATATGTGCAAAACTGTTGTCATAAATATAAAGGGTAACAACCTTCCTGTATACAGTACTATAAAATCCCTCCTGGCCAGAGGCACAATATCCTTTTACCAGTAAAGGGTTAAGATGCTCAGGTAACCTGGCTGGCACCTGACCAAAAGGACCAATAAGGGGACAAGATACTTTCAAATCTCGGGGCGGGGGGGGGAGGCTTTGGTCTGTCTGTTCTGTGTGCTTGCTGGAGAGAGATCAAGAAAGCAAACAATCCAACTCCATTAGAACTAGTAAGTATTAGCAAGGAAATGTGTTAGTTTACTTTTGTTTTGGCTTGTGATTTTCCCTGTGCTGAGAGGAAGGTGTATTCCTGGTTTTCTTTTTGTAACTTTAAAGTTTTTGCCCAGAGGGAAATCCTCTGTGTTTTAAATCTGATTGCCCTGTAAGATTAGCTTCCCTTCTAATTTTACAGAGGTGCTTCTTTTACCTTTTTTCTTTCTAATAAAGTTCTATTTCTTTTAAGAACCTGACTGATTTATCTATTATCCTAAGACCCAGGGGTTTGGGTCTGTGATCACTTTGTAACCAATTGGTTAGGATATTATTCTCAAGCCTCCCCAGGAAAGGGGGTGTAAGGGCTTAGGGAGATATCTGAGGGGAATAGAAACTCCAAGTGGTCCTTTCCCTGGTTCTTTGTTGAATCACTTGGTGGTGGCAGAGTACCCTCCAAGGGCAAAGAGTTTGTGCCTTGGGGAAGTTTTACCCTAAGCTGGTAGAAATAAGCTTAGGGGGTCTTTCATGTGGATCCCCACATCTGTACCCTCGAGTTCAGAGTGGGGAGAGAACCCTGACAGCTGCATTTCTGCTGCCACTTTAATGACAGAATACAAGTAAAATGTCCTTATTAGCCTGATGGTTAGGTAGGGAAACAAATGGAGTACAACGATATTTTCTACCTAATGCAATAATGAGAGGAGAACAGTTCAGCGGTACGCAGTACATTGCTAGCCAGAATCAAGCATATTATTGCTAGGGGGAGAGAGGGAGAGAGAGAGAGAAAGAGGGGAGGGGATACAGATAAAGACATTGTGGGATCTTAAGTAAATTGCTCAATCTGCCTATAGGCCTCTGAACAAACCCCACTCCATTCAGAGGTACCACCCTGACGTTAGAAAAACAAGCTCTGATCCAGTCTCATTTTGACCTGTTTGAGTAATGCTATTTCAACTGCCCTGCAGTCCAGTAAGCTGTCTCCATACTAAAACACTCCATACATCTTAAGGCCTCCGTGCTGTATTACCTGTCTGCCTACTTTCTAATTATGACCACAATCACATCTGGATTTCAGTCTACTTGTATTCTCACAAATATTACATGGCTTGGTAATTAGCAGCCATTGTCTGTATAAAAAATTATTCTTCCTACAGCTGAGTGAGGCTAACACCTCAGAGAGAATGTTGGGAATATTTTGTAAGTAAGTAATTGTTATATCAGCTTTTCCATGACAGTCTGACAGGGATAGAAACAGGAAGTTTGGTTCTTGAAACCTGATCATGAGCCCCCCATCGTCACAATGCTTTTTCTTCTCAAGTCTCAATTCCCGCTCCCCTCTGAGGGGCACCTTCAAGGTTATCTCTTTCTGGCTAAGGTAGCGGAACTGCTTTATAGCCTGTAAAGTAACATGGGGGAAAGGTATAATATTGCACTAATTAGGTACACTGTACACATTCCTCTCAGGAACATCTCATATTGCCTGAGATCAGAGATGGGAAACCTGACTGGATGGATCACTAATGTCATGTAGAGAACTAATGGCTGGAGAGTACTGAGTAAATGTTAAAACCATTGCATGTTTGTTGTTGTCCAGGTGTAAATGCACAGTGGGGAGCACCGACATTGTGGGCAGAACTTCATGTAGAAAATGGAGCTGTTAATATGTGTTACTATACTCCAAATAAAGGCACTTTTACACTTGGCTTGTCTTTGCAATGCCGTCTTTGTTACCGTTGCTGTGTTTTGGTATAGCAATTCTTAAAAGGATCCAACACATACATACTCTCTCTCTCTCTCGGCTGGTCTACACAGTTCATGCAGCATTCAACTAAGTCTAAAACGATTTAGTTAAATTGGTGCACAAAGTGAGCTCTATAAAACCAGCCCTTTAGCTCTGAGAGACTTTTCCTATGAAAATACTAATACTGATTCCCGTTCTTCCACCAATTACTTATGTATTTGGCCCATAGAGACGTTTTGACATTTCCAATAATGAACATAATTTTTAGGGCTGTCAATGAATTGCAGTTAACTCACGCGATTAACTCAAAAAAATTAATCTCAATTCAAAACTTAATCGTGATTAATCCCAGTTTTAATTGCACTGTTAAACAATAGAATACCAATTTAAATTTATTAAATATTTTGTATGTTTTTCTACATTTTCATATATATTGATTTCAATTACTACACAAAATACAAAGTGTATTTTATTTCTGATTACAAATATTTGCCCTGTAAAAATGATAAACTAAAAAAATAGTATTTCTCAGTTCACCTCATACAAGTACTGTAATGCAATCTCTTTATCATGAAAGTACAACTTACAAATGTAGATTTTTTTTTGTTACATAACTGCACTCAAAAACAAAACAATGTAAAACTTCAGAGCCTACAAGTCCACTCAGTCCTACTTCTTGTTCAGCCAATCGCTCAGACAAACAAGTGTGTTTACATTTATGGGAGATATTGCTGCCCTCTTCTTATTTGCAATGTCACCAGAAAGTGAGAATGGGCATTTGCATAGCACTTTTGTAGCCAGCATTGCAAGGTATTTACATGCCAGATGTGCTAAACATTCATATGTCCTGTCATGCTTCGGCCACATTCCAGAGGACATGCTTCCATGCTGATGATGCTTGTTAAAAAAAATAATGTGTTAATTAAATTTGTGACTGAACTCCTCGGGGGAGAATTGCATATCCCCTGCTCTGTTATACCCTTATTCTGCCATATATTTCATGTTATAGCAGTCTCGGATGATGACCCAGCACGTTATTCATTTTAGGAACACTGAGAGGGACGAGGTGTGGTGCACACTTTCAGAAGTCTTAAAAGAGCAACACTCCAATGCAGAAACTAGAGAACCCAAACCACCAAAAAAGAAAATTAACCTTCTGCTGGTGGCATCTGCCTCAGATCATGAAAATGAACATGTGTCAGTCCACACTGCTTTGGACTGTTATGGAGCAGAACCTGTCATCAGCATGGACAAACGTTCCCTGGAATGGTGGTTGAAGCATGAAGGGCCATATGAATCTTTAGAGCATCTGGCATGTAAATCTCTTGTGACGCCGGCTACAATAGTGCCATGAGAACGCCTGTTCTCACTTTCAGGTGACAGTGTAAACAAGAAGTGGGCAGCATTATGTCCTGCAAATGTAAACTTGTTTGTCTGAGCGATTGGCTGAACAAGAAGTAAGACCGAGTGGACTTGTAGGCTCTAAAATTTTACATTGTTTTATTTTTGAATGCAGGTTTTTTTGTTTCTAATTCTACATTTGTAAATTCAAATTTCATGATAAAGAGATTGCAGTACTTGTATTAGGTGAATTTGACTATACTATTTTTGTTTTTTTACAGTGCAAATACTTGCAATCAAAAATAAATATAAAAGTAGGCACTGTACACTTTGTATTCTGTGTTGTAACTGATATCAATATATTTGAAAATGTAGAAAACATCCAAAAATATTTAAATAAAATGGTATTCTATTATTGTTTACCAGTCCGATTAATCGCACGATTAATCACGATTAATTTTTTTAATCACTTGACAGCCCTATTTTGTGAATCACGTACACCAAGAGGCTGACCCCTTCAACAAAATCAGAACTTTGTTTGTTTACCCAGGGCAAAGTTCTCCATTTTTCCCCAGAAAAATTGGTTTTGTTTTAAAAAATAATAATAATAATTTTGGGCAAAAGGTACTTTTCTCCTCACTGGCAGAAACTGCCTTTCATTTTTTGAGAACATTTTAAAATATTTCACTTTTTCCTCAAGCCTGCAAAAGCCAGATTTCTCCTCTGCATGCCCTGGCAGTGAGAATTCTCGCATATAGTTCTGGCCGGGAGCCCTAGCCACCAAAGCGGGATCCTCCCAAAAATCAGCACAAAGTGTCTTTGCTAGTGCGTGAAACTGGCTGAAATCATTATTTTTGAAAGATGTTCTCAAAACGTTTTGGCCTCTGTCTAGCTACGATTTCTCTCCCATTGGCCTCAGTTAGTGAGAAGGAGCTGTTTTTGGCAGGCCTGCCAAAAATGAAGTTTTGCTAGTTTCACGTGCTGACATTAGTTCAGCTTCTATTTTTAATTTCATTTTCTTTCATCTTGTCTCCCCAGCTCACTCTGCTGTGACTTTCACTCTTCTGCTGCTTCTTTCTCTTTTGGTTTGAATCTCACTCTCCTTCTTCGCCTTTCACTCATTCATCGTTTCCAGTACCGCCTGCCCTCAAAAGGTGAAAAACCAGGGCAAGACCCAAAACAATTGTGAGAATCATAAGGTTTTAAAACCAATATAGCTTTGTTGTGGGCTGTCTCCTGATTGTTTCAAACAATTAGGAGGAATTCTCCCACCCCCATGGGTGGTTATAACATTTCAGATTGAAAACTCAGGCTTAAGTGGACATACAGAAAATCTGGCCTTCCCTAGACCTCGTTGCTCAGAGTGAGATTTACTTACCCTCTCCTAACCTCTGGAGTAGGGAAGATTATTTTCTATCCCTCTCTCCCCACCCACTTTGCTGTTGTTGTCCTGCATTTCCCACCATCTTAGCCCCTCACAGTCTTCTCCCCCATACCTCCTTCTCCATGTACCTTCAGTATCCTGCCCCCATCAGTATTGACCAGTATTCTGCCCCATTTCCCTCAGGCTTCTGTCCCTTGTATTCTCCTTTTCTGGCCACCGTACAATCATCCTGACTCCCTCACCCCAAACTTTCCCCTACCCTCCAGTCTACACTTGCTATAAGTCTCTCTCCCCGTCCCCACTCACCCAGTTTCCCTCTATTTCCCCTTTGCTCCCACCCCCATATGCCTGCCTTCAGCATTCATCCTCCTTCCTTCCCCTGGTCTACCCTACACACTCTCCTCTTCTCTGCTCAATCTCTCCGTTCTCCACATGCCTTTCCCCCAAATATTTCTCTCTTGCTTTAGTGGTGTAGTCCTTATTGTGAAGGTACCAGAACACCAGAGATCCCTGCCAGCATGGATCTCTTAACCCCACTCCACCCCACCCCCAGCTGGATAAGGCCCTAGGATGCAGCCAGATGGGGCTGTAGGATGAGGAGGGTCAGGTCAGATGGTTGTGCTATGGGGGGTGGGATGGGTGTTGAGGGTAGGGCAGGCATATGGTGAGGGGGTGGGTATTAGAATCATAGAATCATAGAATATCAGGGTTGGAAGGGACCCCAGAAGGTCATCTAGTCCAACCCCCTGCTCGAAGCAGGACCAATTCCCAGTTAAATCATCCCAGCCAGGGCTTTGTCAAGCCTGACCTTAAAAGCCTCTAAGGAAGGAGATTCCACCACCTCACTAGGTAACGCATTCCAGTGTTTCACCACCCTCTTAGTGAAAAAGTTTTTCCTAATATCCAACCTAAACCTCCCCCACTGCGACTTGAGACCATTACTCCTCGTTCTGTCATCTGCTACCATTGAGAACAGTCTAGAGCCATCCTCTTTGGAACCCCCTATTATTATGAGCATTCTGGCTCAACCGTAGTACTGGAACGGCATTCTAGCTCCACTACACCACTTCTTGCTCCCCTCTACGAGGTCTGCCTCCCTGCCCCCCACAGTCTGACTCCTAGCCTCCACATTTGCCAGGCTGAGTGACACATTGTGACTAGGGGGCTGCCACCACAGTCTAGCTTCTATCCACTTGGGAACAATGGAAGGTGGTGACCATCTTTACTAGAGACAGCCTCACTTCCACTTACATCTGTTGAAGATAACCCATGTGCAGGATTAGATAGGTACAAAAAGGGTTAAATTAACTTAGTTTAATGAAAAATATGTGTTTTGTAGTTTAAGTAAATAAAAAGGATTTAGCAGCTATAGGAAGGCTTTGAAAATATAGGAAAAAATAACTGGCAACATAACCTGTAAAGATGCTGAACTCAAAATGGGGCTGATAAGAAAACAGAAGCCTTTAATTATCAGGAATGCTTACAAACTGGTTCTAACAGACGAAGAAGAATTCTGCACCGATGTAAGAACCCAGTTATGGCGACACAGTAACCCCACCTCCTCGAGTGGCACTGAGCCATGGTCGACATACTGAGGTCTATGCGGCATGCGAGTAGACACTGTGCTATCTATGTTGACTCTAACAGTCGTCTGGGAGCTGTCCCACAGTGATTGCTCTTGTCACACTCATGAACTCCACTGCCTGAGAGTCATGGACACTGGAAGCCCCCCCATACACACACACTTTGAAACCCCACAAATTTTTGAAATGCCTTTTCCTGACAAGCACACCTAGCACCTCTCCATTGTTGTGTGCAACTTCCCAGCTGACACAATTCCACATTGCAGGCACAGCCATGGACCCGTATTTGAGGCCCTGATACCCTGCAGGCTGTGCCTTGTGGGGATTTGCACATCACTTCTGCCAAACAGCTCAAAGAGTTTATAACAGACCCAAAACAGAATTTCCTCTCAAGATCTTAACAACCTATCACAAACTGTTTTATAATTTCCTCTAATTACTCAATTTTGCCCAATTTTTTTTGCCAGCTCTTTGTAGTTCCTACACAGCCTTTTCATTAATTTCTGTAATGGAAATTCCTCTAATCATTTTCTTCTGCACTATTATTTTGCTCATGAGGATCCTATCAAGTAAAATTGAGTGAACCATGAAATCTGGAGCTGTTCATGTTTCAAATCAGCTCCTTTCCTCTCTAAAGTATCCCAGTAGTCAGGCTCCTAAATGCTCCTTAGGTTTTTTTTTTTTAAATGGCAATTACACTCTCGACCATCTTTTATATTTGTGACTTTCGTTGAAAGAAGTAAGCTATAAAAGGTAAAAACGACACTCACTTCACCATTCCATTATAAAATGGGACAATGGAAATAACAATCAACTTGGTTACATGCAGTTCCCTTTCAAGGAAATCAAGTTGATGCAAACACTTTTATGCAACTAAGGCCTTTCTGATATATTCTCTGAAAAGGTTGTCTCCTTGCACAGAAGGGAAAGCTGGAAGCCTCCAAGGTACAGTACCCCCTTTTTCCTGAACTTTAGAGAACCCTCTTTGGAGTACTAGATCCATATGTAAGGCAAGAGGCTGGCAGGTCTGTGGCTGGAGGGGAAGGGCTAGTTGTGTGCGTCAGTGAGTGTACACTTAATCTTAATGCGGGGATCTACACACAATGTAATAAAGCCCCAGGCAGTATTACCTTTTGCATACACCCTCTTTGTGCAGTGAAACCCGCAGTGTAAGTCATGTTCTGGAGACATCCAATAGCTCAGATACTTAGGTGGCACGGCTATGGTAGAGCTGGGGGAGGGGCCATAGGGACCCAGTTTCGGTGTGGTGGGCATAAGGCCTTATCACAGACAGCTCTGGCATCCTACAGATCCAACTGATTTATTATTTATTAGACCTCTTGCAGTGGTAGCTAAGGACCCCAAACATGAAGTAGAGCCAGAAAGGCAGACCCTGCATGCATGGGAGTGGATGGCTGCCAATTCTGTGGAGCTGGGATATGGCCAGGAGCATGGAGTGGTAAGCTCATGCTCAAAAGTGGGTATGTCTACACTACACACTAAGCCCGGGCCTGTAGGACCTGGGCTTGGACTTGGTGGTTCCAAGCCAGCGTCTGAGCATCCACACTACATTGTAAACCTGGGTTTACAATTGCAGGACCAGGGTCTCACAGCGATGCTAATGTGTCCAAACTGCAGTACATAGACTTTCTCACTCGGATCTGTGGCTTGAGCGGCGTCCACGCTGCAAATGACAGAGCTTGGACCTGAGTCCCAGCAGAACTTGAGATCTGACCCACACCCCAAACAGGGTCCTAGGACCTGAAGTCCTCAGTGCTTGCTGACCCTAGTCAGACTGATTTGTGTATGGACAGAATGAGGGCTTGGGCTTAAACCTAAGAAAGAGTTTGGGCTTAGTGCAGACATACCTTCTGTGACTTTCCGGAAAATTCAGTGAGGGGAACTGGAGTTCTCTCTCCCCACCCTGCCAGCCCCCCTCTACACGTATTTCTGGGTGAGGGGATGATCCTCTTCCTAGGCAGACAATGCACATTCCTCCTTCTCAGGTTTCTGCTCCTACATCTGAACTAAATTAGGCAGGCTCAGAAATCAAGAATCCTACATTTGCATAGCAGCAATAATCATTCTGTAAAGAATCTGCAGAGCATGCACATGCAGAGGTGGAATTTCATGCTTTAGGTTCCTCTGTCTTGTGTAATCCAGTCATGCAGGGGATGTATTAAACATTAGGTTTAAAAAAGCATCTAAACTATTCTTACAGACAACAAAGAGGCAATCAACCCTGAAAAAATGCTAGAGCATGAATCACAGCTGACCAGAAATTGTGAGGTAAGCCTTTTCCAACCACAGCCATTTAGCACTATGTGAAAATACCGTTGAAGAAATCAATCCATAATTTCAGCATTTATCAAGTTCAGATAGATTTCTGTTGTTCCTGTCTAATTTGGATTATATTACTCTGGAGAAACCTCAAGTGGGATATCAAAAGAGTATCTGGGAAACTATTTCCTCGTTTTATTGAATCCTTTGTCATTCTATCAAGGAATAAGATCTGTTGTTAACTTCAAAGGACAGCCACATTCTTTGAAAAGAGAACGTTATTGATTATGGAATCCACAGCTGTATATAATGCAGTGTAAGGCTCAATTTATATGTTCCTTCTATGGTGCTTACTAATTCTTGGTGCGCACACTTTATTTTCTCCATTACATTGAAATGCTGATTTAGACAATGAGAATGAAAAGGTATTTGAAGCATCTAAACAGACTTTACGTTTATGTTTTGGTTTTATAGGTTTTGATATTTATGGAGTTGGGGAAGGAGAGAATAACGAGGCAGATAGGAAATGACAGAAAGAACTTGATATGAACTTAAAGGGACCGTGTGAGATCCCACCCCCACCCCAAATAAAGGCAGCAAACATGGGATTTTAAAAAAATCACTTTTAGAATATTTATGGAAGCTTTTTCAGAATAAGAGTATGTCCATCCACTGAGTTAACCAGGATCAGGTATAACTCCTCGTGTAGACAAGCCATTACAGGGCTTGGACTCAGTCCTACAGTTACGCACACTGGATATGTCTACATTGCAATAAAACACTCAGGACTGGCCCATATCAGCTAACTGACGCTTATAGGGCTCAGACTGCGGTGTAGAAGTTCAGGCTGGAACCCATTATCTGGGTTCCAGAACCCAGGCCCAAACATCTACACTGCAATTATATAGCCCCACAGCCCACGACAGCTTATGCAAGCCAGCTCCAGATTTTTATTGCAGTGTAGACATACCCTATGTACTTAACTTAACAAATGAATGGTCCCATTAACCGTAGTAGGAGTATTCAAGCACTTCAAGTTAAGCAAACATGACTATTTGCAGAAGTAAGGCCCTAACAGCTGATTCTCTCCTCACAACATAAATCAGGAGAAACTCCACTGAAACCAATAAATGTACACCAGTGCGAAGACAATGTAGCTCTGGGTGTACATGTGCATAGCAAAAGCTTTAGGCTGATTTTGATCAGTGTTTTTTCATGGTCACTCTATTTCTGTTACACTTGTGATGGAAAATAAATTGATTTTTTGTAAAGATGAAATTAATTTTCTGTTGGGGAAAATTTTAATTAAGCAACCATAACTAATGAAAAGCACATTACTTTTGTAATTCTTTCCCTTTTATTAATCTAAGATGTTATGCTAGGAAAGAGGAAGGAAAATATATGTATTTTTAAATGTAGATTATTATTAAAGGGATATTTAATCATGGCAACCTGAATATCTTACCTACTATTGTTACAAGTAACACCTAAAACTAATATGAGGTGAAAGAAGAAATATTTGTTGCTGTACAGTCAATGTGACTGGTTTCTCCATGCGAGTCAGTTAAACTCATCATGCAGATTTCTCTGTCCGGGTGGCTCTCCACTGACTTCATTGGAGTATCATGTGGGCACAAAGGTCTGCCTATGATGAGCAGTGTGCCAGATCAGGCCTTTGATTAGTTTCTCCTGTTCGTAAGAGTTTCTCTCCCAGCAACAGGAGATAAATATGAAAGTACATTTTATAAAAAAACAACAACAAAAATTAGCAGAAGATTCTCAGAGGTAGGTTCATTTTAACTAGAACTTTTTTTTTTTTTTTGCTAGATTTCAAGCTGACTTTGTTTCTCGTTAAACTGGCAATGTCTGAACTTCTACATATGGGACCAGCATATTCCAGATGGTCATGTTTGGGAGGGTTTAAACTTTCCCTCCCAATTGTTTAGTCCTGTTGCGGAGCAAAATCTCTGGCTGTTTTCTCATCTCCTCCCTCTCTTCCAAGCTATGCTGTAGTTTGGAAGTAGAAAGGCACTGAAAGATTAGCTAACATTTTACTGGCTGGATTTAAGGAGCTCTTCAAAGGGCTTGGCTACACTTGCAAGTTAGAGTGTATTAAAGCAGCCCGGGCACCCTAACTCCTGATGTGTCCACACTGGCAAGCAGGGCCAGCTCTAGGTCTTTTGCCGCTCCAAGCAAAAAATTTGCTGCCCAAGCTCTGAGAGCACAACTGCCCAAGCAAAAACTTCCCCTGGCATTGTGCCGCCCCAAGCACATGCTTGCTTTGCTGGTGCCTAGAGCCGGTCCTGCTGCCAAGGCACGTAGAGTGCCTGGACTCTGAAGCGGGAGCGCTCCTCGTAATCCACTTCCACTAGAAGTTTAAAGCTTGCTGCACCCCAGCTGAAATGCCCAGGCGTCAGTATGGACGATGTGTTGCATTACTGTGATTGGCCTCCGGAAACATCCCATAATCCCCTGAAGTCAAGTGGCCACTCTTGTCATTGTTTTGAACTCGGCTGTGGGAATGCGGATATCCCCTTTCAAAGCTCCATTTCTGACAGCCGGCATGCTTCTCTGCTCTGGGACAAAGCAACCATTAGTGTGGAATGCTGCTGTTGTGTGTGTGTGAGAGAGAGGGAGGGGAGGGAGGTCTGCTGCTGTCTGAACTTACAAGATAGCATGCTAACACACACTCTGTCCCCAAATACGCACTCTCTCCCCCCACATACACACAACACACTCCCTGTCACACTCCACCCCTCCCCCATTTGAAAAGCATGTTGCAGCCACTTGCACACTGGGATAGCTACCACAATGCACTTCTCTTTGTGGCGTTGCAAGAGCTGCTAATGTCACCACGCCAGTGAGCTTGCAGCTGACCGTGTAAACACATGGCAGCATTTTCCTTGCTGCGGTCTCTGAAGGCTGGTTTAACTCACAGCATTTTACATCTGTAAGTGTAGCCATGCCCTTAGTGAAGGTAGCTTCCCTTCTGGAATCTGCTCTGCCATGCAGTTAAAACATCACACAAAAGACTGCCCTTCCAGAAATGTCAGATTTGCCACACTTGAAAGAATTTGCCAACCAGAACTATAGAAAGCAGGGCCAAGGATTCCTTTTACACAGTTTGTACACCACTCTGCTTTGCCACTGAAGAATGAGCAATGATCTGGTAGAAGACCAACAAAATGCTTCCACCAGTGATTTAGGGGCAAGAATGAGCTCTATGTGCAGATAATGACTACCTGCCTTAGTCCTTAGCCAGTTCTTTTATTGATGAGAAGGCTCAGGCTGTGATTGTGTTGTCTCTTGATATGTAGGGTGACCATACGTCCCATTTTGGCCAGGACAGTCTCTTTTTTAGGCCCTGTTCCACACATCCCAACTGTTTTGACAAAACTGGGCATTTGTCCCAACTGATGATCAGTTCACAAGAGCAAATGGGACAAATGCCCAGTTTTGTGAAAAAAGTAGGGTGGGACCCCTAGCGCAGAGGGATGTGTGGGGGGTGGTGAGGGGTGAGACCGAGTAGCAACACCAGCCCCGTGCTGGAGTCAGGAGTAGGAAGAGCGGCTCAGGCTGGCCAGCCAGCCCCATGTGCAGGGTGGAGGGGGGGGGCCCTCGGACAGCCCTGTGTGCAGGCATGCGGTGGGGGTCTCGGACCACCAGCCCCACACACGGGGTGGGTGGCGGAGGGGCTTGGTTGGCCCCATGTGTGGGGCAGCAGAGGGGAGGCTGGGGCTGACCTCACGGGAGGGGGAACCTCAGCTTGGCCCTACACTGGTGGGAGGCAGGGAAAGCTTGGGCCAGTCCCATTGGAGGGAGAGGGGGGGCTCGGGCCGACCAAAGGTTGTCCTGTTTTACCTTTGGGAAAATATGGTAACCGTACTGATATGGATGGATGCTGCATGATACAGAAGTACCACTGTGGCACAGATTAAAAAAAATTATATTTTTTATAAGCAGATGAAATCTGTTATAATGTAAACACACATACAATGGGCCTAATTCTGATCCTCAGAGACAGTTGGTAGTTCCAACTAAATACCGGGCCAAGCTCTTGAGCTTAGCCCATGATCACCCTAGTGGCCATGCTGGGGTGAACAGGACCAAAGACCGTTTGGGGGGGTCATTCCACTGGGAGGGAATGGGCAAGCATGTTTCTACCTATGTCCGGTCTTGTGAGGTGTGCCAAAGAGTGGGAAAACCCCAAGACCAGGTCAAAGCTCCTCCCCAACCACTCCCCATCATTGAAGTTCCATTTCAGCGAGTAGCTGTGGATATTCTGGGTCCTTTTCCGAAAAAGACACCCAGAGGAAAGCAGTACATACTGACTTTCATGGATTTTGCCACCCGATGGCCGGAAGCAGTAGCTCTAAGCAACACCAGGGCTAAAAGTGTGTGCCAGGCACTAGCAGACATTTTTGCCAGGGTAGGTTGGCCCTCCGACATCCTCACAGATGCAGGGACTAATTTCCTGACAGGAACTATGGAAAACCTTTGGGAAGCTCATGGGGTAAATCACTTGGTTGCCACTCCTTACCACCATCAAACAAATGGCATGGTGGAGAAGTTTAATGGAACTTTGGGGGCCATGATACGTAAATTCGTAAATGAGCACTCCAATGATTGGGACCTAGTATTGCAGCAGTTGCTCTTTGCCTACAGAGCTGTACCACATCCCAGTTTAGGGTTTTCCCCATTTGAACTTGTATATGGCCGTGAGGTTAAGGGGCCATTGCAGTTGGTGAAGCAGCAATGGGAGGGATTTACACCTTCTCCAGGAACTAACATTCTGGACTTTGTAACCAACCTACAAAACACCCTCCGAACTTCTTTAGCCCTTGCTAGAGAAAACTTACAGGATGCTCAAAAAGAGCAAAAAGCCTGGTATGATAAACATGCCAGAGAGCGTTCCTTCAAAGTAGGAGACCAGGTCATGGTCTTAAAGGCGCTCCAGGCCCATAAAATGGAAGCATCGTGGGAAGGGCCATTCATGGTCCAGGAGCGCCTGGGAGCTGTTAATTATCTCATAGCATTCCCCACCTCCAACCGAAAGCCTAAGGTGTACCATATTAATTCTCTAAAGCCCTTTTATTCCAGAGAATTAAAGGTTTGTCAGTTTACAGCCCAGGGAGGAGATGACGCTGAGTGGCCTGAAGGTGTCTACTATGAAGGGAAATGTGCTGGTGGTGTGGAAGAGGTGAACCTCTCCATGACCCTTGGGCATATGCAGCGACAGCAGATCAAGGAGCTGTGCACTAGCTATGCGCCAACGTTCTCAGTCACCCCAGGACTGACTGAACGGGCATACCACTCCATTGACACAGGTAATGCTCACCCAATTAGGGTCCAACCTTACCGGGTGTCTCCTCAAGCTAAAACTGCTATAGAACGGGAGATCCAAGATATGTTACAGATGGGTGTAATCCGCCCCTCTGGAAGTGCATCGGCATCTCCAGTGGTTCTAGTTCCCAAACCAGATGGGGAAATACGTTTTTGCGTGGACTACCGTAAGCTAAATGCTGTAACTCGCCCAGACAACTATCCAATGCCACGCACAGATGAACTATTAGAGAAACTGGGACGGGCCCAGTTCATCTCTACCTTGGACTTAACCAAGGGGTACTGGCAGGTACCGCTAGATGAATCTGCCAAGGAAAGGTCAGCCTTCACCACACATGTCGGGCTGTATGAATTTAATGTACTCCCTTTCGGGCTGCGAAATGCACCCGCCATCTTCCAAAGACTTGTAGATGGTCTCCTAGTGGGATTAGGAGAATATACAGTCGCCTACCTTGACAATGTGGCCATATTTTCGGATTCCTGGGCAGACCACCTGGAACATCTACAAAAAGGCCTTAAGCGCATAAGGGAGGCAGGACTAACTGTTAAGGCTAAGAAGTGTCAAATAGGCCTAAACAGAGTGACTTAACTTGGACACCAGGTGGGTCAAGGAACTATCAGCCCCCTACAGGCCAAAGTGGATGCTATCCAAAAGTGGCCTGTCCCAAAGTCAAAGAAACAGGTCCAATCCTTCTTAGGCTTGGCCGGTTGTTACAGACGATTTGTACCGCACTACAGCCAAATCGCCACCCCACTGACAGACCTAACCAAACAGAAACAGTCAAATGCTGTTCAGTGGACCGAAAAGTGTCAGAAGGCCTTTAACAAGCTTAAAGCGACACTCATATCTCACCCTGTACTAAGGGCCCCAGACTTTGACAAACTGTTCCTAGTAACCACAGATGCGTCCGGGCGTGGTGTGGGAGCAGCTTTAATGCAGAAAGGACCTGATCAAGAATTCCACCCTGTAGTGTTTCTCAGCAAAAAACTGTCTGAGAGGGAAAGCAACTGGTCAGTCACTGAAAAAGAATGTTACGCCATTGTCTACGCTCTGGAAAAGCTACGCCCATAAGGTTGGGGACGGCGTTTCCACCTGCAAACTGACCATGCTGCACTGAAGTGGCTTCACACCGTCAAAGAAAATAGCAAAAAACTTCGGTGGAGTTTAGCTCTCCAAGATTTTGATTTCGACATCCGACACATCTCAGGAGCTTCTAACAAAGTGGCTGATGCACTCTCCCGTGAAAGTTTCCCAGAATCAACTGGTTAAAATCATCCTTGAGATGTAGAAAATATTGTTAGTCTTTATGTACTTGGTAGTATATTTACAGATGCATGTATCTTATTAATTCTGTTTTTCCTAGAGCTCCAGGAAGAAATCCCAGCCAGTGTTTCACCCTAGCTGAGATTTGGGGGGCATGTCATAAATATAAAGGGAAGGGTAAACCCCTTTGAAATCCCTCCTAACCAGGGGAAAGCTCCTCTCACCTGTAAAGGGTTAAGAAGCTTAAGGTAACCTCGCTGGCACCTGACCAAAATGACCAATGAGGAGACAAGATACTTTCAAAAGCTGGGAGGAGGGAGAGAAACAAAGGGTCTGTGTGTCTGTCTATATGCTGTCTTTGCCGGGGATAGACCAGGAATGGAGTCTTAGAACTTTTAGTAAGTAATCTAGCTAGGTACGTGTTAGATTATGATTTCTTTAAATGGCTGAGAAAAGAATTGTGCTGAATAGAATAACTATTTCTGTCTGTGTATCTTTTTTGTAACTTAAGGTTTTGCCTAGAGGGATTCTCTGTGTTTTGAATCTAATTACCCTGTAAGGTATCTACCATCCTGATTTTACAGAGGTGATTTTTTTACTTCTATTTACTTCTATTTCTATTAAAAGTCTTCTTGTAAGAAAACTGAATGTTTTTTCATTGTTCTCAGATACAAGGGTCTGGGTATGTAGTCACCTAGGCAAATTGGTGAGGCTTTTTACCAAACCTTGTCCAGGAAGTGGGGTGCAAGGTTTTGGGAAGTATTTGGGGGGAAAGACGTTTCCAAACAGCTCTTCCCCAGTAACCAGTATTTGTTTGGTGGTGGTAGTGGCCAATCCAAGGACAAAGGGTGGAATATTTCGTACCTTGGGGAAGTTTTGACCTAAGCTGGTAAAGATAAGCTTAGGAGGTTTTTCATGCAGGTTCCCACATCTGTACCCTAGCATTCAGAGTGGGGAAGGAACCTTGACATGGTGGCATAGTGGTGGGATTAACCTGAAATCATTTTGAGATCCAGTTGAGATTTTTTGAACTAGAAATACAGATTTTAAAAAAGAATTTTTTTTTTCCTTTGGAAAGGAAGTCCAGAAAGCAGCTGAAACTGAAAGCAGCTTGTTTTTTCTCTGCTTTGTGGCCAAGCAGAGACAAAAGGGGATTATATTTGTGAATTGCAGGTTTTCTTTGCCTGGAGGCAGGGTACTTAACTCCTGCAGGGAAATTCACAGTCTTCCAACCCAGAGTTTTTTTTTTTCCTAAAAGTAAATGGGGGGGGGGGTGTTCTACTCATTTGCCTGGAGACAAAAGTGGCAGGTTTTGGGTTTTTTTAGGATTTTGATTTTTTACAAGGAGCACAAGTTTAAAAAGGATTTTTTTTTTTTCCTTTAGGCTGCTGGTAAGTAGGTTTCCAAGTAGTTGGAGGTTTTTTGCTTTGATTTGGGCCCAGAGCAGAGACAAGGGAATTGTCTTTTTCTGTAGGCTGACAATCACTATCAGAGAATACAGAGAGTGAGTTTGTGTGTGTGTGGTGGGGGGGGGGGTGAGAAGACCTGGATTTGTGCTGGAAATGGCCCACCTTGATTATCGTGCACATTCTGGGGAGAGTGGTCGCTTTGGATGGGCTGTTACCAGCAGGAGAGTGACTTTGTGTGTGTATGGGGGTGGAGGGTGAGAAAACCTGGATTTGTGCTGGAAATGGCCCACCTTGATTTTCATACACATTGTAGGGAGAGTGGTCACTTTGGATAAGCTATTACCAGCAGGAGAGTGAGTTTGTGTGTGTGGTTTTTGGAAAAAAAGGGTGGGGGGGGGGTGAGAAAACCTGGATTTGTGCTGGAAATGGCCCACCTTGATTATCATACACATTGTAAAGAGAGTGGTCACTTTGGATGGGCTATTACCAGCAGGAGAGTGAGTTTGTGTGTGGGGGGAGGGTGGAGGGTGAGAAAACCTGGATTTGTGCTGGAAATGGCCCAACTTGATTATCATACACATTGTAAGGAGAGTGATCACTTTAGATAAGCTATTACCAGCAGGAGAGTGGGGTGGGAGGAGGTATTGTTTCATGGTCTCTGTGTATATAATGTCTTCTGCAGTTTCCACAGTATGCATCCGATGAAGTGAGCTGTAGCTCACGAAAGCTTATGCTCAAATAAATTGGTTAGTCTCTAAGGTGCCACAAGTACTCCTTTTCTTTTTGCGAATACAGACTAACACGGCTGTTACTCTGAAACCTGTTTCTGAATCGACCACTTGACTCTGGCTGAATCCCTACACAGTTAAGATAAGAATGAGGTTAGTTTCAATCAGCAGCTGCCAGGTCCAGGGAGCACTTTTTTTGTTTCAGAAACAGTGAAACAGTTTTTCCAAAAGGAAAAAAAAAGTGGAATCTACAGCTCTCAAGAAATCCCAAGATGTTGGAGTTTTCCATGAACTGGAAATTCCGAGTTTAGGCCGCACATCTCATGAAGGACACTCCTTTCTTTGCTGCGGATACAAGGTTGTTTGCTCATGGCCTACTTTGGCCCAATCATTTGGAATGATGCACTCTGTATGAAGGGACACTATTACAGCTTCCCTTGCATGGATCTTTCATGTGGAATGGCTAGTTTGTTATATTACTCGCTGTGAATATCAAGATGAAGTGGGGTGAAGGTACTTTTACTCCACATGACTTTGTCCGAGTGGTACAATGCAAGAACTCGCTCTGAGAGTCTGATTACTGCTAAAAGCATCTTTAAAGGACACGGTCCTGTAACATAACACTATCAAAGGGGAAAAAGCAAGTGCACTTTTACATGAAAGCTAAACTGAATCGAGGTTAGTTGCAGCTAAATAAAGTAAACGTGAGATTATCAAACTAACTCATTCTTACACTGCAGTATGTGTGTTTCTCTGATTGCGCTGTAGCTGCCAGACCTGTCAGGCTAGCGCTTCTCTCATAACAGCTTTAACAGAGACAAAATGTCATTTTCTTTTCAAATGTCGTCCATTGCTCCATGAAGAAAGGGTATAAGATCTTTATCTAGGAAGACGGAACCCATGTTCAGCCAGCAAAGCATGATATAAAAATCAATCAGACTCCAAAAGGTCCTTAGTTCTGAAAGCAAGCTGTTTTTGCTGTCGTACCAATGATCACTAGCTGAGAATATAAATAGCTATTTATTTTGTAAAAGCCATAAACTTATTCTCTTAAAAAATTGTAGATGTTGAAATTCACACCAATATGTTGCAAAATAGACACTGTGACAAATCATGAGCCAATAATTGAAAATTAGTTACTTCCCATTCGTGTACAGTATCAGTAATCATCTGTACAAAATGTGGATCAAGTGTTACTCACAGAGGTAGACATGAAAGCAAGTATCTAATCTCTGATTTCCTTTCAACAACACAGTAAATTTCAGTGCTCGTAAAAAGAAATGCTGATTGCATTGGATAGAGCCTGTCACGCTCTAGATATAGATTCTATAGCAGGATAGCTCATTCCTGATCAGACCTCTTCTGGCTGACACTGAAACTGTGTGAACAAAAGCCTGACATCAAATTCAATTCACTTGAAGCCAAATCTCTTGAGGCAATGCTAAATTAATCCTCTATGACACCATGTGCTGAGGGTATGTCTACACTACAAGCACTACAATAGCACAGCACTGTAACACTGCAGCTTTGCCTCTGTAACACCTTAGTGTAGCTACTTAGTACAGCAGAGGAAGGGGCTTTTCCATCACTGTACTAAATCTACCCCTTCAAGAGGCAGTAGCTAGGTGGACAGAAGACTCTCTGTCAACCTTGCAGTGTCTATACTGGGGCTTAGGTCGGCTTAAGTACCTCTCCCCAGGATGTGAATTTTTCACAGCGATGTAGCTAGGTCAACCTAAGTTTTAGGTGTGGACCAGGCCTCAGTCACATCAAAAGTTAGACCTGTGTGGTTGTCTTAGAGCCCCTAGAAAAAAACAAATGACTCAGTGAAAGTTTTATCCTGCCCTATGCAGATAAAAATAATACAAGGTGAGAGGAATATTTCCTCTCAGAGTATTTACTCCTGCCTCTGTCTTATGGTGAAAAATCCATGTCATATAGCACCAAAGTCAAATAGAGACCTATATTTTAGCATAGGCTGCATCATTCTAATCACTTCAGTAAAACAGACCCTTTGGTAGTTGTCAGCAGTTACAGGACTTCTCCTGTGGCTTGATTATGCGAATGCTAATAGGCCTATTGAATTTTGTTGCACTTAGCAAAATCAGTCCCCTCAAGGGAGCCCATTGCTAAGCATCAACAATGGACTTTCCAACTTTTCCGCAGCCGATGGCATCAGCAAGGTGTCCACTGACTCTGGCTGTGGGAGGGATGAAGGAGCCTGATGCTGGGAGGCTGAAAAGTCCATTCCCCCTGTGGTGGCTGGCATAAACGGTCAACTCTGACTGGGTTCTGTGAGGTGGTGAACTTACTCATCTCTCACTAGCTTCAGTGGAAGTTAAGTGTGTTCAGCACTTTTCAGGATCTGGCATTGGGCAGGGTAGGGGGTAGGGAAGTGGTGCTCCGGGAGAAAAGGAAGAGTTGGAAGAGGAAGTAAGATCTAGGAGAGGGCGAGAAGCTGGAACAATAGGATTGGCAACATGGAAAGGAATAAAGAGAAGTGAAGTTGGGGTTGGGTAGAGTTGGTATTTAGAAAGGATTTATTTTAAAAGTAGAAATATCTAAGGGGTTGTCTACCCAGCAATGAAACAGCCCTGCAGCCCACATTGGCTGGCACAGGCCAGCCACAGGTGTCTAAAGCATTATGTCCAGTTCTGGGCACCACATTTCAGGAAAGATGTAGACAAACTGGAGAAATTTCAGAGAAAAGCAACGGAAATTATTAAAGGTCTAGAAAACATGACCTATGAGGGAAGATTGGAAAAATAGGGTTTGTTTAGTCTGGAGAATAGAAGACAGAGGGGGGACATGATAACAGTTTTCAAGTACATAAAAGGTTGCTATAAGGAGAAGAGAGAAAAAATGTTCTCTTTTACCTCTCAGGGTAGGACAAATTGTATCAAGGGTGATTTAGATTGAACATTAGGAAAAACTTCCTAACCGTGAGAGTAGTTAAGCACTGAAATAAATTGCTTAGGGAGGTTGTGGATTCTCTGTCATTGGAGATTTTTACGAGCAAGTTAGACAAACACCTGTCAGAGATGGTCTAGATAATACTTAGTCCTGCCATGAGTGCAGGGGACTGGACTAGATGACCTCTCAAGGTTCCTTCCAGTCCTACACATCTATGGTTCTATGATTTGGAGCCAGAGCAGAGATAGTTTATGGAACTTTATTATAATTTGTATTGAAGTAGCACCTAGAGGCACCAACTGAGATCAATGTCCCATTATGGTAGGTGCTGTACAATACCTCTAGTAAGTGACGTTCACTGTCCTAGAGAGTTTACTCTATAATTAGACAAGACAAAGGGTGAAAGTGGAAACAGAGGCATAGGGGACCTTGCAGAGGTCACATTGTGAATCATTGGCAGAGCCAGAATTGAACCAAGTCTCCTGAATGCCTAGTCAGTGCCCTAGCTACTGAACCATGCTGCCTCTGTGCCTTGAAATACCTGGATTTACTAAGGTTGCTAGCCGGTGCTGAAGTCATCCACACAGCTGTACCACCAGTGCGAGTTAGTTGAAAGCTAACAGGGGTATGCCTACCTGTGCTGCAATCACACCTTCACTTTGCAGTGTAGACAGACACTACAGAGAGTTAGAAACTTGCTTTTTTATGAAAGCTGAATCATGAATGTGGGAGATGCCACAAGACTTGTGATGAAATTGCAACAGTTGTCAACACTAACAAGCTGACATCATTTCTTTTCATATTAAATATTTGTTACTGAAGGAGGAGGACCCACACCATATTACTTAGGGGACCAACCATACAACACTAATAGCAACTAGTCAAAGCAAACAGTTTGTGAACAACTCATTCACAAAATATCCATCCATTCTATTCAGTGAACACTTACAGTAACAAATTCACACAAAACCAGGATAGGTTCACCCTGACTGGGTGGTCAGGGCTAGTGGGAGTCTTCCCCCATTATGATGAATACTGTGCATAACAAATACTTACACTGGCTCTAAACAATATCATTGGACTTAAGTGACTAATCATAGACAAGTAGTAACAAATTGCAAAACAGGGTAGGTTCCCAACAACCAGGGTGCTGGAGATTGTTCCTGTAAAAAGCTACATTTTCAAAAGGCCAGGCCTCCTTTTGCACCTACCATCTGAAGGAGCTAGTTGGGTTATTTGAGGTGCAACCCCTCAGAATTGTTCCTGCAATTCTTTAAGGGAAGGAAGGAGGGTTTATGACACGACTTTTTCAAGGTGCAGATTACACCAAAAGCAACAAAGCCCAGGCACCCGACATTTGAAAACACACCACGCTGCTATTCAGTTAATACTTATGAATAATGAATGCTTTTGTAGGACACAGGGGGAGGCATAGTAAACATTATTTAACATGAATAATTTAGCCAGCTCTAATTAGGAGTAGACATTTTTAAACCATGTTCACAGGCAGCATACTTAAAGTAATTGACAGGGGCTGACAAGGAAAATACTATACAGTATATCTGTTGCTACATACTATGTTGATGCAAATGGTAATGGTTACTTTCATATCTAGCTATTTAAGAGTTCAGTAATGGCCACTATGTATGTGAAAGCAGAGGACCGAGGAAGAATGGTCTTGTGGTTAAAAGCACTGGGACTCTGGAGCTTTGGGTCCAGTTCCCAGGTCAGCTACAAATCTCCGGAGTGAACTTGGGCAAGTCACTTAGTCTCTCTGTGCATCAGCTCTCCATTTGTGAAATGAGGATAATAGTATTTTCCTACCACACAGGGCTGCTGGGTTGATATATCCATTGCCATTCACTCTGATTTTACAGAAATGGGAAGAGTCACATAAGGATTGGGGCAGAATTGCATCTGTTTGGAAGGAATCAAATAAAAGACAAGCACCAAGTGATGCTGGCTGCCCAAAAATATGAGCAAAGTTACTAGAAATTTAAAAATGAATAAATGTCAGCATTGTTAGAAGAGGAAGATTTTAAATTGTATGGGGTACTAAGTGAAGAGACCTAAGATACTTAAACAAGGCCTTTCATGTTTTACTATGTGCTTTTTTTGTATGACATGACCATAAAATAGCTGATAGCAATGCTGTGCTACTGTCACCTCACACTCCTGTCTACTATTACAGTGTCCATGGAAGGATTAGTGAATGGCATTGTATCTCTGAGCCCTGCCACAGTCATGTGACCTGGGATGGTCATCTTAAACTACAGATTAAGTCCTAAAGAACATAATGTGTCACACAAGACCACTCTATAAACAGACTGTGCCCTTTCTCCTACTCCAGCTGCTTCACTCAGAGCATGCCATTGCTACACAACTTAAAAAATACCAGTAACCACCAGTGCATTATCATATCAATGGTGGAAAATTTGGGGAAAAAAATCCTAGAGTAGCCAAGGCTTAAGAGTAAGTAATGTCTGGTTCTGATCAACATCTGTTTTCATTCTTATTAGCAAAGGGATTTCAGCCCTACTCTTACTGAACACATTATTCAACCTTCACTATGGAGTGCATTTAAACTCCATAATTACAAGTATTTCATAGTGCTCAGTAAAACAGTAAATCACAATTGCAGGTGTACAAAGCATCTTTTAGAAGGAAAGAGGGAATCAACAATAAGGAACTGATATTAATTATTGAAGGAATTGATATTAATTATTTATTCATACTAGCAGTATTAGTTATCTTTTTGTAAATCTGGAGAAATTGTACCAAATTAACACCTTTCTCCCAGGAGGCTCAATTATAGACTAGGTTGTATTTATAGGATTTGCCTTTATAGTTTATATAGAGTGTTACTTTCTTCCTCTGTTGCTCTGGGCAGGGACTGCAGAGGTGGGGAATATAGTGACAGAGTTGTGATATTAAGAGACAAATTAGTTTGGTCCATGCAGAGAATACTTACCCCAATAAAAATGTCCATTGTCTCTAAGTTTGACTGATGAACAGCTCAATAAAATATCTGAGTCTAAACAAAACCACAGCAGCGAGGTCCCAGTGCAGTTTACATGCCTGCTGGAATGATCAATAGTTTTACAGCTATCATGTCACAGCCGCTCGGTAACAAATGCTTTTTTTCCCAGTTTTAGAAGCGCAGCTGCTCAGGTATCTTATTTTCTCATTAAACCATAACTAATTACTGTGTAGAACAGCTGCAACAGTACAACTTTGGGTAACTGCTTCACAACAGAGTGCACACCCCCTCAAATTTCCGCTTATTCCCTCCTTTTGTAGAGTAGATAATCCCTCTGTTTTGAAATTGTGGGAGTCCCACAAGCCCTTAACCTCGAACTTATGGTAACCACCACACCAAATCATGGCCAATTTGAAGGATTTTCTCCTCAGAGTGAGCCCCTGTAAATATTTTAACATTATATGAACTTTGGTCCACATGCTCTCATCCTGCTAGAAATCATGCACATGAGGAAGAGTACTTAGAAGAGCAATAATGCTTAGAAAATTCCTTGAGGTTTCCCTCCTGGAGTTTTCTCATGATGGTCTCCCCTTGGGAGGAGGGGTTTACAGATTTATTCAGGGTCAGTAGCCAAGGCCTGTGTCAAGGTTCCTCCACACTCTGAACTCTAGGCTACAGATGTGGGGACCTGCATGAAAGACCCCCTGAGCTTTTTCTTACCAGCTTAGGTTAAAAACTTCCCCAAGGTACAAACTTTGCCTTGTCCTTGGACCCTATGCTGCCACCACCAAGCGTGTTAAACAAAGAACAGGGAGACGTCTTCCCCCCAAAATATCCCCCCAAGCCCTACACCCCCTTTCCTGGGGAAGGCTTGATAACAGTCCTCAAAAATTTGTACAGGTGAACACAGACCCAAACCCTTGGATCTTAAGAACAATGAAAAATCAATCAGGTTCTTAAAAGAAGAATTTTAATTAAAGAAAAGGTAAAAGAATCACCTCTGTAAAATCAGGATGGTAAATACCTTACAGGGTAATCAGATTCAAAACAGAGAATCCCTCTAGGCAAAACCTTAAGTTACAAAAAGACACAAAAACAGGAATATACATTCCATTCAGCACAGCTTATTTACCAGCCATTAAACAAAAGAAATCTAATGCATTTCTAGCTAAATTACTTACTAACTTTTTACAGGAGTTCTGAGCTGCATTCCTGATCTGTTCCCGGCAAAAGCATCACACCAACAGACAGACAGACCCTTTGTTCCCCCCCACTTCCGATTTGAAAGTATCTTGTCTCCTCATTGGTCGTTTTGGTCAGGTGCTAGGGAGGTTATCTTAGCTTCTTAACCCTTTACAGATGAAAGGGTTTGGCCTCTGGCCAGGAGGGATTTTTATAGCACTGGAGACAGAAAGGTGGTTAACCTTACCTTTATATTTATGACGGCCTGAAAATTTGCAGAATCCCAGGCTCCATCTGCCCAAATCTTGGGAGAGTCCCTCCTATTAACCACATGGCTCCCCATCCCTGAAACAGCATGACTCCTTGTGTGCTAACATTGTTCCAAGGTCTGTGGTCAATGGGAGTTTTGCTTGAATGCAGACCAAGGTTTATGGCCCTTCATCTTTTACCCATATTCTGTCCCCTTTAGGGAGCATTAAATCCTCTCCGAGTCTTCTGGTTGGCCAAGTCTAATTGCTGTTTGGATTCTGGAAATCTGATTGTAGTTCTGAGGAATATGCAGTGCAGAGAGACTTTTGCTGGCTCCTTGTCTGGGGTGGATTTAAGGTAGGTGTTTCAGAAGTATTTAAATGAGTTGGAAGCACAAATCCCCTTGACTTTCACAAGGGATTCATTTCAATGGGTCCCCAAGAATCCCTTTCCATGGGACATGTCATGCACTTCTGAAAGTCCCACACTGAAGCAACAGGGCAAAATAACTGGGAATGGCCCCAAAATAGAGCCCAAACTGGGTATTAAGGGAATTGTGCTGGGGTGGATCATGAGTGGGAAAGTGGGAGCAGGGGGTCAGAAGCTGGAAGATTAGCATGAGCATAATGGAAGGCATGAGGGTAATGGAGCAGGCTGGAGTGGAGGTTTTAAGTAGACTAGTACCAGCCCACACAAGCCAACCCTTTCAACCTGTGAGGATCTTGTGTATAAATATCCACAAAGGCTGTTTGAATGTATTTTGGCTTTTGACAGGCAATAAATTAGTTTTAAATTAATATTGCTTAGGGTAAGGAGGAGGGAAGGGAAGAATCTCCACTCTTCATACTATCTTTACCGATCTCTCTCCATCTTCCTTCAGACTAATTTAGCTGCCATGTTAGATATTTCTTTTTCCTCTCCAAACCTTATTTTCCTGTGTTGTGTTCTTGTGTCTTTACTCTTTCAATTACTCTCCTTCTTCTCCCATCTCTCTTTTTACCTTCATTTCATTTTTTCTGGTCTCTCATTTCTAGGGACACCAGACAGCAAGTGTGAAAAATCAGGACGGGGGTTGGGGGTAATAGGAACCTATATAAGAAAAAGACCCAAATATTGGGACTATCCCTTTAAAATCGGGACATCTGGTCACCCTACTCATTTCTGTGTTCCACTACATTACACATTGTTGCCTTCTGCTCCCCAGTCTTATACCTCATCCCCAAGGCTTATCTCTCCTCCCAAGACACCGCCCTTCTTCCTCCTCAAACTCACCCCCTCCCTCTAAATACTCACGTGTAAGCTAATGAGCTTTGCTTTTCCATCTGCTACCCAAAATAGTACCTGCCTTGAACTAACCCACATATTGTTGTAATAACATTGGGTCAAACCCAGAAATCCTTCTGCCGATTTTATTCAGTTCTTATTGGCCTAAAATTCCTATTTAAGTTAATTTGAATTTTGCCTCTGTCAGGATTGCGCAGGGACCTCAGGACTTGATCCATTCAGCAGATCTACCAGAAAATGAAAGGGGTGGATGTAGGGACCAAGACTTGGGCAGGAGATAGAAGGCATCATATTATTTTAGTTACCATTAGAATTTTACCTGTCTTGGACTTTCTTTCTACAGTAGATCATCCAGCCAGCCCACACTCTCAATGATACTGGATTTCAGCTAGCATTGCAGATGAAGCAGTATTGATACACATACAGCTGTGTACAGGGGGTGCACAGATGTCAGATTTGGTATTTACTAGCCAGCTTTCAGCCATATTGTTTATTGTTAATTGTTGTTTAATTACACTTATTAATTCTAAACTAAAGAGTTCCAGTCATTTTTGAGGAAACAGACTGAGCCAAGCCAAACTGCCAGTCTTTGTACTCATAAGTGTTTGGGGGCCTTGCTCCAGTAAGGAACAGAGGCCTCCTGATCAGTTTGATTAGTGGGGAGAGATTGTTGTGTGGTTTGGATAAGTTATCTCACAAAAGCACTCTCCTCTCCCATGTTAAAGAAATGGTTCCCAGTCCTCTCAGAAATTGCTGGGAAGCAAGTATTCATTTGGGAGTCAAGATCATATGGACTATCTGGGCACTTAGAACCTTTTCTTTATTATGTTAAGTCTTCAAAACATTTTGAAAATTAAATTGGAGCCCAAACCAAAGATGAAGTTTAGAGCTGTTCAATTCCAAACCTGAGGTAATCTTCTCTGAGGAACTTGGGGGAGATGTTTTGGGGTGGGTGTATGTGAGAATCAATAGGACTTGAACCTAGGTCTGTAGAATTACCAAGCAACCAACAACTCCACACTGCCACCAAGTAGCAACAATAAGTGAGCCACGCCCTGTGGCCCACAATCCACAGTGGTTGAATGCCACAGAAAGCTCCACCTTTAATGATCTGAGTGACAGTGGTCTTCGCGATCCTTGCTTGCCACCTTGACCCTATCTAAGTCCATGGGGCACATTACAAAGTGCCCAGGCAACAGCATGGATCCCTAGCTAGTTGCCATAATTGCCTTGCTTGTTTGTTCCTGAATTCCCAGTACTGATCTCAGCTCTGACTTGGATTCTGACACCAACCGACCCCTAGAATCCCAACATGGACCCCAAAACCTGGTATTGACCCTGTGCTCAATTCCTGGTTGTCTCTGCTCTTACCCTTGGCTTCACACCTGACTCTGACCCCCAGCTTGACTCTTGACCCTAATACTGGCTCTGACTCCTGGCTTCAGTTCTTTGATCCCAAGCACCTGCCACTAATCCTGCCTAACTTCACCCAGGATCCTGATTGTGTGGAAGCAGAGCAGAAATGTGTTTCACTCTCCTCTCCTCAGTAAGTTCTCCACTTAGAGGAGAAGGAGAGCTAATAATTCATAACAGCAAGAAGGCTGGGATGTATAATGCCTATTTTGTTTCAGTCTTCACTAAAAAGCAAAGCAGATATTCAACACAATTAATATTAATAACAAGGGGGACAGAACAAACGCCAAAATACAGAAAGAACAGGTTAAAGAAATTTGTATAAGTTACATGTATTCAAATGAGAAGGGCCTGATGAAATTCATCTTAGGGCACTTAAGGAACTGGAAGAAGCAATATCAGAATCCTTATCATTTATCTTTGAGAATTCATGGAGGATGGGTCATGAGAAGACCAGAGAATGGCAAACATAGTAGCTGTCTTTAGAAAGGGGAATAAAGAGGACCTGGGTGATTATAGACCAATCAGCCTATCTTCAATATCTGGAAAATTAAACAATCAATATGTAAGCATCTAGAGCAGTGGTTCCCAAACTTGTTCCACCGCTTGTGCGTGGAAAGCCCCTGGCGGGCTGGGCCGGTTTGTTTAATTGCCGCGTCCTCAGGTTCGGCCGATTGCACTCCCAGTGGCTGCGGTTCGCTGCTCCAGGCCAATGGAGCTGCTGGAAGCGTCGGCCAGTACATCCCTTGGTCCGCGCCGCTTCCAGCAGCTCCCATTGGCCTGGAGCAGCGAACCGTGGCCACTGGGATCCGCAATCAGCCAAACCTGAGGACACGGCAGGAAAAACAAACCGGCCCAGCCCGGCAGGGGCTTTCCCCACACAAGCGGCGGAACAAGTTTGGGAACCACTGCTCTAGATGCTTACATATTGATTGTTTAATTTGTTCAAGTATCTTTCCAGATATTGAAGATAGGCTGATTGGTCTATACTATGCTTTGTGGAAGAAAGAAAATTTTTGTTGCATATTCTTCCTCCCAGACCTGAGGAAGAGCTCTGTGTAGCTCAAAAGTTTCTCTCCCTCACCAACAGAAGTTGGTCCAATAAAAAGATATTACCTCACACATTTTGTCTCTCTAATATTCTTGAATCAACACAGCTACACCACCACTTCATACATATAAATAATTAGCTTTTGGAGCAAGGGGACTGGAACCTGGATTTCCCATCTCTCAGGTGGGTGCCCTACCCACTGGGATATAGATTCCCATTTGCTCTTTTGGCTAAAGGTTATAAGAGAGATACCCCCTCCCCAGCCCCTGTTTTGTTTGGGTTTAGATATGCTCAGAGCACATCTATCAGATTGGGCCCCCAAGACAGATGGGGGAATATCTAGTTTGTTAATCCTTCTGGGGCTTAAGCGTTAACTGTTGAGCAGTCTTAGGACTTGGTGGCTGTGCTCATGCCCAGCTGCTGAAATTTAGGTGTCTTGGGGGACTTCAACAGTAAAATCTTAGGTATCTCCAAGGTTATGCAACAACTGAACAGGGGTTTTATGAATGTCAATGGTGCCTAAGTGTTGGATTTAGGCACCTAAATCCCCTTTGTGAATCCCATCCCAAGACCTTGGTAGGATCAAGAAAAAAAGTTAGACATTTGTGAATAAGAGAATCTAGAAATATAAGATTTAAAAAAATGGAAGGAATATAAACCCCATCCTCCCAGCAGCACTGGGAGAAAAATGCAATTTTGTGAAAATTGATGTTTGCACATACTTCAACAAAAATTTTCACTTGGAAATTTTTCAAAAAAGCTGAAACATCATATTTTTGCAATGTCATTTTAATTTGTGTTGACATGTATATTAAAATACATGGGGGATAGCTCAGTGGTTTGAGCATTGGCCTGCTAAACGCAGGGTTGTGAGTTCAATCCTTGAAGGGGCCATTTAGGGATCTGGGGCAAAAATTGGGGATTGGTCCTGCTTTGAGCAGGGGGTTGGACTATGACCTCCTAAGGTCCCTTCCAACCCTGAGATTCTATTATTAGCATTAGTATTGTTTATTATATGTAATGTGCATACATATTTAATATTTTAATATAAAAGTCTAAAATGTTTTGACACTTGCAAATCAAAACATTTTAATGGTCCCTAGTGTTGTTTCTTTTTGTTTGTTTGTTTTTAATTTTCATGTTGGGCAAAATTTCAAAATTTTGGCTTTGTGTTTCAAATCAGAGCACTTTTTAAAAAATCTTGGAATTTCCCATGAAATGAAAATTCCAGTTCCTAACTAGTTCTACCCTCAAGCTTCAGGGTAAAAAGGGGTAAGAAAGTAGTAGTTACGGTAGCCTCCAATCAGGATTGGGATCCCACTGTTCTGGACCCTGTTCGAACACCGAAAGGAGCTGATTCCCTCTCTAAATGGCTTATAGTCTAAAGAGAAAAACTCCTTATAAGCAGATGGTTCTATAACTGCCTTCTGCAATGTTTTCTTTAATCTTCTACTGAATTTAGCTGGTACTGGTTACTGCTGCAGATAGGAACTTGGACCAGACGGAGCACTAATCTACTCCAGTAAGGCAGTTGCTATGTTCTTGGGGGATCCATCATCTTCACTCAGATGGTAGATGATCGAATCTATAATACCAGCTGGTGGTGTTTGACCTTCTTGTGATGAAATTATTCTGTATTAAAAAAAATGATAATAAAGAGTTAGAGCAGAATTTTTATCTTTATAATTTAAGGGTTTTTTTATAATCACTTTTATTAGGAACATACTGAATATTTATCTGGCATGGTTATAGGAAAAGACAGCTGTAGCTACAGTTCCCCTACAACAATGTATATGAGAAAACACTAAATATTTTCTCCACATATTTAAAATACTGTTTTATTGCTTAGTCTCTTTGAAGATGAAAGCAAATCCCTTGGCACCAGTGTGGGTTGTTTTTTTTTGTTTGTTTTGTTTTGTTTTGTTTTGAGCACCTGCCTGTGATCAATGCTAGAAGATAATATTTTTAGCAAAAGATTTTGAGGGTTATGGGAAACTCTTACTTCTGGGCTCTGTTCAGCACAAATGTTCGTCACTCTGTGTACAAACCGAGTCATACAGAAAACTGCTGAAAACTTTGGGCTCTTTACCCTACTGATCTAACCAACAGAAAGTTGGTTGAGACATCATCAAGAGATTTGCAGTATACCTGCAAACACAACTGGAAGCATGGAAAGTCTATCTGAAATGTGACTGTCTCTCCACTGCCAATATGAAGCCCAATGCAATAGGCCAAAAATTGTTCTGCATTAATATTGGTTGAGAGACAATGTCGGTGAGGCAATATCTTATTGAACCAACTTCTACTGGCGGAAGGTACAAGCTTTCTAACTACACAGAGCTGTTCTTCAGGTCTGGGGAAGGAAATCAGGGTGTCTGAGGTAAATACAAGTTGGGACAGATTGTTGAGCAGAAAGGGTAATGCATGGTGGAGGAGGTCACTTGAACTTCACTGAGCAATTGGAGGGTTAGATTGCTATGCATAACGTGTTTGAAGTGAGGGTAGCAGGCAGTGTGATGTGTTACAAATAGTTGTAAGGAGCCCTAAAATCAATGGCCCTGTTAAATCAACAGCTTTTGGTGTCTAGCGGAGTTAGGAATTTAGGTTCGCAAGCTTGTTTTTTGCAGATAGTTTTCAAGAGAAACCTGCACACTATTATTGAAAGATCAGATATGGAATGATTGCTATGTGAAAAGTGCCCATGGGCAATATGAAGTTTTTGTCTCCTGTTTTTCTGTGTGAGTTCACTCGAGAACGTAGTGAGTTTTTAGTTTCCTCCAGAGAGGTGTTGCTTGGGCATTAGAGCAGAGGACTGGATTATAGGGGTCTCCTGTGCTTTGCTCATACTACCATTAACTCATTCTGTTGGCAATCATCTCAAATCTTAACCTGACAGATAGAGAGGGTGAAGGGTAAGTAATATTCAGTAAATGTGTTGATCCTTGGGTGAAAAGCACTATAGAAAAGCAAACCACTGAGTTTTCATTTCTCTGTTAACACATAAATCATATGTGGCACATGCTCAAGTAGGTCAAAATCCAGATTAGCAATAGCATAGTCTCAAATCCATCCACACAGATAGAACTCCACAAAATAATTCAAAAGCAGATATTTTAGAAAAACATCCAAACTTGATTTTAAAATGGTCAGTGATGGAGAATCCACCATGACCTATGGTTAGTTAACTAACCAATGGTCAGTTACTCTCACTATTAAATAGGTACATCCTATTTCCAGTCTGAATTTCTCTAGCTTAAACTTCCAAACATTCATTGAATCATGTTATAGCTTTCTCTGCTAAACTAAAAAGCCTATTATTAAATGTGTTCCCCATGTATGTATTTATGGACTGTAATCAAATCACTCCTTAACCTTCTCTTTGTTAAGCTAGATAGATTCAAGGGCCTCAAACTGTCATGATAAGAAATGGTTTCTCATCCTTTAATCAATCATGTGGCTCTTCTTTGAACCCTCTCCAATTTATCAACATCCTTCTTGAATAGCGGACATGAGAACTGTACACAGTATTCTAGCAGAGGTTGCAGTAGAACCAAATTCAGAGATAAAATAACCCCTCTTCTCCAATTCAAGATGTTTATTCACCCCAGAATTGCATTAGTTCTTCTGGCCATGGTATCACTCTGGGTGCTCACGTTCAGCTGATTATCCACTATGACCCACAAAGCTTTTTCAGAGTCCCCGCTTCCAGGATAGAGTTCCCCATCCTGTAAGTATGGTGTATATTCTTTATTCCTAGATGTATATGTTTACATTTAGCCATATTAAAATGCATAGTATTTGTTTGCACCCAGCTTATCACGTGATCCAGATTACACTGTATCAATGACCTGTCCTCTTCATTATTCACCACTACCCAGTTATTGTATCATCTGCAAATTATCAGTGATGATTTTATGTTTTCTTCCAGGTCATTAATAAAAAAGTTTATTAGTGTAGGGCCAAGAACCGATCCCTGCAGGACCCTGCTAGAAGCACACCTATTAAATAACAATTTCCCATTTACAATGACATTTTGAGTTCTATCATTTAGCCAGTTTTTAATCCATTTTATGTGTGCAGTTTTAATTTGATGTCTTTTTTTAAATCAAAATGTCATAGAATCATAGAATATTAGGGTTGAAAGAGACCTCAGGAGGTCATCTAGTCCAATCCCCTGCTCAAAGCAAGACCAACACCACTAAATCATCCCATGTCAGGCCAGGCCTTAAAAACCTCTAAGGATGGAGATCACACCATCTCCCTAGGTAACCCATTCTAGTGATTCACCACCCTCCTAGTGAAATAGTGTTTCCTAAAATCCAACCTAGACCTCCCCCACTGCAACTTGAGATCATTGCTTCTTGTTCTGTCATCTGCCACCACTGAGAACAGCCTAGCTCCATCCTCTTTGTAACCCCCCCTCAGGTAGTTGAAGACTGCTATTAAATCTCCCCTCACTCTTCTGCAGACTAAATAACCCCAGTTCCATCAGCCTCTCCTCATAAGTCATGTGCTCCAGCCTCCTAATCATTTTCATTGCCCTCCACTTGACTCTCTCCAATTCCTTCACGTCCCTTCTGTAGTGGGGGACCAAAACTGAACGCAATACTCCAGGTGTGGCCTCACCAGTGCCAAATAGAGGTGAATAATCACTTCCCTCGATCTGCTGGCAATGCTCCTATTAATACAGCCTGTAGTGAGGCGGTCCGGTTCTCCACTGCCCTGGAGAGGGACGAGCCTCTCTGGATGTCAAAGTGGGCAGAGCCAGCGAACCCTGCGCCCGCCCCACAGAGGTCAAGGTACAGGACCAGAAGTATAAAAGCCCGACCCCAGAGCTCAGTTGAAACACAGCCACCAGAGGGGGCAGACTCATGTGGCGGAGCTCCCAGTTGGGAGACCATGGCGATCGGCGGCCGATCCGAGGACTGGCCTGACCAGCCAATGCCTGATGCTAGCCCAAGTCCAGAGACACTACCAAGCTTGCCGTTTGCCAGTTAGCCCGAGGAGCTGCCAAGCCAACCGAGTGCCAGTTACCCCGAGGAGCCCATGGTGTGTGACCCCTTGGAGGACGCTGGCCGGACCCAGGTACCTCTAGAGGAGGAGGTAGGAAGTAGCCCGGGGGCAGCCGACCCTAGTCAGGCTGCAACACTGCCAGAGCCAATGTCAGTGTGTTGCAGCCAGGAACTCCACTGACACAGCAGAGGGTCTTTGGCCACTGCTAGGGCCCTGGGCTGGGATGCAGTGGAATGGGTGGGCCTGCGTCCCCCCTGCCACCCATCTCGTGGGTGGCAGGCTCCCCGTCTCCCAGGCAGCTCAGATCCAGGAGCCTGGGTTTGCTATTGAACTCTGCCTATGCTCAGCTCCTGCCTGAGGGCCCTGAGCTACTGACTGTTTGTTGCCCCGTGCCCTGACCCAGGGCCTGGGCCTTGCTATTGAACTCTTTGCTCAGGCAGGTTAATTCCCCAACACACCTGACAGAAGTAGCGCGGTGGTCTGGTTCCCTGCCTCCCCGGAGAGTGACGACCCCCAGCTGAATGCACCTACACATCCCAAAATGCCATTGGCCTTCTTGGCAACAAGGGCACACTGCTGACTCATATCCAGCTTCTCGTCCACTGTAATCCCCAGGTCCTTTTCCGCAGAACTGCTGCTTAGCCAGTTGGTCCCCAGCCTGTAGTGGTGCATGGGATTCTTACTTCCTAAGTGCAGGACTCTGCACTTGTCCTTGTTGAACCTCATCAGATTTCTTTGGCCCAATCCTCCAATTTGTCTAGGTCACTCTGGACCCTATTCCTTCCCTCCAGGATATCTACCTCTCCCCTCAGCTTAGTGTCATCTGTGAACTTGCTGAGGGTTCAACTAATCCCATCATCCAGATAATTGGTAAAGATGGAGGGATAGCTCAGTGGTTTGAGCGTTGGCCTGCTAAACCCAGGGTTGTGAGTTCAATCCTTGAGGGGGCCATTTAGGGATCTGGGGCAAAAATTGGGGATTGGTCCTGCTTTGAGCAGGGGGTTGGACTAGATGACCTCCTGAGGTCCCTTCCAACCCTGATATTCTATGATTCTATGTTGAACAAAACTGGCCCCAAGACCGACACCTGGGGCACTCCGCTTGATACCGGCTGCCAACTAGACATCGAGCTGTTGATCACTACCTGTTGAGCCCGACAATCTAGCCAGCTTTCTATCCCCTTATAGTCCATTCATCCAATCCATACTTTTTAACTTGCTGGCAAGAATACTGTGGGAGACCATATGAAAAGCTTTGCTAAAGTCAAGATATATCACATCCACCGCTTTCCTCATATCCACAGAGCCAGTTATCTCATCATAAAAGGCACTCAGGTTGTTCAGGCATGACTTGCCCTTGGTGAATCCATGTTTACTGTTCCTGATCACCTGGTCATGCAGTACCAAGTCAAATGCCACACAAAGTTCTAAGCATATTACATCAATACTATTACCCTTATCAGCCAAATTTGTAATATCATAAAAAAATCTAATTAATTTGACAGGATCTATTTCCCATAAACCCATTTGATCCTTGTCAAGATAATGCAGTGGCTGATAGAGCACTTAATTAATAAAGAATTAAAAAGTAGGTACTATAATTAATGCTGATCAACATCACACTGACAGGCTATAATTACCTAAGTCATTCCATTTACCCTTTTTAAATATTGGCACAACATTAGCTTTCTTCCAGTCTTCTGGAAATTCCTTGTTGTTCCAAGATTTATTGAAAATGAACATCAACACACCAGCAATCTCCTTAGGCAGCTCTTTAAAAACTCTTGGATACAAGTTATCCAGACCTCCTGCTTTAAGAATGTCTTACTTTAGTAGCTGCTGTTTAACACTCTCCTGAGATACTACTGGAATTGAAAGACTTTTATATGATATGACTACTTCAGTTGTTATCCACTCCAAATACAGAACAGAAATATTTATTGAACACTTCTGCTTTTTCTACATCATTATTGATAATTCTACCATTTCTATCTAGTAATGGACTAATACCACTGGTAGGACTATTTTTGTTCCTATATACTTAAACTCTTTATTGTCCTAAACAATGCTGGCCATAAATTTCTCCTTGTCTCTTTGCTTCCCTTATCAATTTTATACAACTTGTGGCTTGTGATTTACATTCATTACTATCTACTTCCCTCTTCTTCCATTTGTTAGACATTATTAGCTGCCATCACTCCCTCTTATATCAGGTCTTTTCTTTTCTTTTTAAGCAATATGGGCTTCTTCAACTGTGAGAGTATGGCTTTTGGGGAATCTAGTGAAGTGTTTTTAAACAATTCCCAATCCTCATTCATAGTTTTCTGATTAAATACTTCCTTCCGGCTTATTTGGTTAATAATTGTTTTCCATTTTGTAAAACTGGCATATTTAAAGCTGTGTGTGTGTGTTTGTGTGTGTGTATAAATAAGTATAATCACTGGTCTGGAATTATTTCTGTTTGAACATTATACATCTGATCTAGTCATCATGATTACTTGTACCTAACTTCCATTAATTTTTAGTTTTGTGATCAGTTCCTCTATCTGTCAAGGTGAGATTTAATATAGAATTCCCCCATATTGGATACAACATGTTTTGCATTAGGAAATGGTCATCTACAATATTTAGACATTCCAAGGATGTTTTAGTACTGGCAGCATGAGACCTTCAGCATGTCACTCAAATTGAATTTCCACATGATCACAGAGCTTGGTTTACACATAATAGATAGGATGACCAGTTCCTTATGTACCTCTTTCCTAGTGTGACTTGATGGTCTGTAGCAGATATCACCTAATACCCCATCTTGTGCTTTATCTGTTAGGACACTGATCCATAAGCATTCAAGATCATTTTTTGTGAAAGCCCATAACAGGCTCTTCAGTTAAATCATCCAAACTTCTCTAGCTGAACACAGTTCTTAACCCCAATTTTTATCTTACCTATATCCAGGTTAAAATACAATCCTACTACACACACACACATGACAGTATAAAAATCAGGCAAACAGAAACAGATGGGTTTGGTTATTTTAAGAAATAAGGAAGAAGCAAAAAAAGTCAAACACAAAGCGGGGCTGTGCTCAGCATTCAGGAACCTATCTACAAAGTTTTGTATAAAAAACTTCCCATGGGAAAAGCTCTTCCCACATCTGCACTGACAATTGCAGTGTGGTTGAACCACTATACCCCTCTACTTCTAATGTTGTCCAAGAGATGATCTAATACAGGCACATTCAAACCACTACTAGTCATTCTGTAGGTTTGGGCTGTAATCCTGGGAGGCAAAACACAAATATGGATTAACTTTATTCTTTTGTTTCCTCTGAGAGAAAGACATACATCAAAAATGGAGATGGAGACAAAGAGATCAAAAGAAAAACAATACATTTTAGTATCTTTTTCCCCCCTCCTTTGACTTCAATTCAGTTCAGGCTACTATTGTCAGCTGATTTATAGCTTTGCTTTTGAGTATCTACTTTTTCTATTGCAGTAGCTTCTATTAGTTAGCTTTTGTTGTGGCAAAGAAAAAAACCTCACCTGCACACAACCCCCACTCTACATTCGACAAGTCCAGCAAAATAAAGATTGTACAAATGAGTGCATTTTAGAGCTTAATTTAATCAGTGTTAGCCCTTGATGCTGTATATAAACAGCAACTAATAACTAAATGTGGGGTGCAAGTCAGAGCAGAACTCAGTCTGCCGTTGTTAATATATAGGACTTTATTCTCCACTGCCTTGCTTTGTATGTAATCATTTACACCTCTGCAGTGTATCTTTGTACACACATGCTTTGGTATGATAGATGACTACACAAAATGCAAGGCAGTGGGGAATTAAGCCTGTGAAGTATGGTCTATTTCTGGAGAGAAAATTCTTGTTAATGTCTTGAGGCCAAATTCTGTTCCCAGGTACACTCATGTAGATCAGAGTAACTCTGTTGAAGAGAGTTGAGTTACTCTAACTCTACCTAGTCTATTTGGGAGTAGAACTTGACCTTCTGTCTCAGCTGAGTGACATCTAGGTAGGTGAAGATTCCCACAAGATTACTTGCCTTCTCAGTGTCAAAGCTAACTAAGTAACATCTTCAAACTCTCTCAGAAATAGTTCTATTAAATATTTATTTTGTAATTAGTAGTCCCACCAGCAGGTAGCACTGGTATGTGCTAGGTATGGAAGTAAACATAGTAAGAGATAGCCTCTGCACTGAAGAGTTTACAGTCTCAGTAGACAAGTTGGAGAAAGAGTGTGAAAAATGTGCTATCCTCATTTCACAGAGGGGAAACTGAGACACAGATTGCCTGAGTTCTGGTCAAGTGCTTTAACCTTTAGCCTTTTGGACATGATTCAACTCTGTGATTAAACAGGCAGCTAGATTCTGATCTTATTTACACTGGTGTAAACCTGGAGAAGCTCAAGTAAATTCAAAAGTCACTTTAGATATACACAAGTAACAATCTACTCCAGTACGGCTACTGCCTAAGAAAGGACTCCCATATATCACCTGAATCCTGTGTTGCACAATGAATGTACAAAGCCATGTGACCACCAACTGCTCTAAGTGTCCAGCTCAGTAATTTCCATAAAATCAATAATCTGTATTAAAATATAGTTTTGCCCTTGCTTATGACTGTCTAGGCTACTGCCACTTCATTAGTAAAACCATTGACTTGGCAAGCTTGGACCTGGAAGTCACATTGTGGGAGTGAGGTGGTGGCTTTAAACAATACAGTTTGAGGAGTTTTAGAATAATTCAAGCAGAACGTTTCCCAGGCTGGAATTCAGAAATTATCAGGTATTTTAGTCTAACAACCCTGCAGCATTTGTCAGGGCAGTCATCAAAACTCCCTCACCTACCCCACCATCTTCTCTTTATAACCTGTTAAAATAACACTGTCTACAATTACAGGGACATTTGTTATGCATGATATAATAGACTGCAAATATAAAAAGGCATTATCATTACTTTTGTCCTTTGTTCTTCCAGGCCAGAATATTGCATAGTTCTTTACTTTGACATTTATTGCTTTTAGATTGGTAATAGAATGGTTTGTGTTGCTCATTATCTTGAATGATGATAATATTAGAGGTTGGGGAGTCTGAGTTCCCTGTTAAGTAAAGTAAAGGCTTCTTATAATTTAGCAAAGGTTATTACTGGACAATTACCCACAATACAATTCAAGTCTAATAAACTTTAGGCATAGTCACCCTTAAATGCCACATTTGTAGTATGGTTTCTAGGAAACCTTTCAGAGAGATTCATGCTGTATATAATTTTTCAGTGCTGACTTATGAGTGTCTATAGAGCAAGGGCCTTGATCAGAGAAACTTCCAGTGACCTGAGAGTTTGATTACATAAGTGCTGAGGGAAAAAATGAGTTATGAAAATGAGTTACTGTTTGCAGTAACTCCATTGAATCCAATGGCATTAATCTGGATTTATACTGGTATAAACCCCTTTGGGGTTAGATAGCATGACACCTTTTAAACACCGTCCTGAGGAAGAGGGAGTGATTGGGTGGGAAGGTTGAGGGCCTACAGCGAGCAGACCCTCCCATAATGGTGCAGCCGAGAACCAGCCCAGGAGGGACATCCAAGGACAAGAGCCAGGAGGAGCACTGTACCAGGGAAGAATCACCTGAGAAGCCAGACCCAGTATCACTGTCATTCAGAGCTGTATAGAGCCGTGAGTACTGGGGCTTGTGACTTTGCTTTAGGAATAAGGGAAGCTGTGCTTAGTCAAGTGAGGAGTTTGTCTCTCTTCGTGTGTTTTGCAGAGTACGGCAGAAGAGGGCACCAGAGGAGTTTGTTGTAGAAGTTTACAGGTGCCAAAGATGACCAGGAGCACCCAAGACTTACTGCTGGACTGGATCTCTGCCCAGGTTTCCTGAGCTCTGAGTCTAGACACAGTGCTCAGTGTCTGTCCTTTCATATTGTGGTACCAGTGCGCCCGTGGGTCCATGTGTCCGATGTAACCCTGCTTTACCATTCCCCCGTCTTCTCCCCATTTTTCTCCTTACATCCTGTGACCCTACATCCCATATTCTTCATAGAGATGTTATGATATGAATATGGCATAACTAAGATGTATTTTATGCAGGTCTCTGTGCAGTGCAAGACAATACAATTTTGGGTTTGCACCCCAGACGGGGTGTGCACTTGAGTGCTGGGCAATCCCCTAGCTGATTCTTCACTTGCAGAGCTGATTTCAGTGTCTGTGTCATTCTGCAGCTGGGCATGTCCCTACCTGTGCATGTGCTAGAGGAGGTTTGAGGGCCTGGCTCAGCAGGACAGTGTGAGGGAGCCCAGGCTGGTGGAACGGGCGGGCTCAGTGGGACTCTAGTGGCACCCTGGCGGTGGGGCGTGGGGAGGGAGGGTAACCCATCACACATCCTTCTGTAAATAAATATTTCCATTTCCTTTATTCATTGTACTATTCCGGTGTGTCCATGTGTTTAAACTCTGGGAGGGTTCGAGCAGGTGACCCTGTGATGGAAGGGCGTTTCCCTGCTGTGTTCCTCTGCATGCTTTTTCTTGTCTGGAGCTGCTGGCGGAAAGGACTCCATATTAGCCACACCGGTGCTACAGTTACACTGGTAAAGAGCATAATGCAGCCCTGGAAATTTCTATTGCCTTTTTTTATAGTAGGAGATATTCTAAAATTCAGCCTTTTAAGATCTTGAATGAATACATTAGCAGGGAGTAAATATTAGTGAAATTCAGAGCCAGATTTGGTGTGCCCCCTCCTTTAAAACAGGTCGGACAAAAGCCTGAATCTGAACAATACAAAACTTTGGACCACATCAGGAAGTGCTTCATGCTCAGAAATCCCACTAGGAACTCATTTCAACATTGATTGCACTGGGGGTGCTACACTGGGGTAACTTGCTGGAGCAGGCCTCTTCTAGGGTTCAAAATTCTGTACAACGTGAATCTTTCTGTACATATAAACTTTGCAATTCAGTCAATTCCTAGAGTAGGTCTGAATACATTTGTATGCACACATACCTTTTTTAATTGATGTTTCCTTTCCATCTGGTACTCTGATTTGCCTGTAGCCATTTATGTTCAATCTACGTTCATAAGTTCATTTCTTCTGCAGCAGCATTGGCCACGTAACAGTAGCTAGAATTATTTTCTCCATGAATCTTGGTAGAGTGACTTTTGTAATTTGCACACGCTCATATCCAATTTTCATTGACAATTTTCTCTCTGGATTTTTCTTTCACCTGTATTTTTAAGCTATAGCAGTGGTTCAGAGTCAAAGTGTTTGTAAACTTTATGATGTACCCTGCATTTTCACAGTTTGTCAGTAATGCAAGATGTATGGGCCAGGAAAATCCATATTCCTGTAAGATGCTGAAGAACATCTGGGGCTGTGTGGTTGCATCACTGATCTCTCTAGATGGTGATTCATGGTCAAACACACTGCTAAGCATCCCCTGCACCTACCATAATAAAGAAAAGATTTGATTTTCAAAGCTGATGGAGAAACTTAGACTCACACCTTCCAACACAAAGCATCCAGGGCTAAGGGTATGTATGGCCTGTTTAGGTGTATATTGGAATATGAGGGGCTGTAAATTCTTAATCCCCCAAAAGCTGGACAGATAATGCTATGTTCCAACATTGCCCCTCTGATCTAGAAACAAAATGTATCGTTAGCATCACAAAGAGGTAAACTATGTACTGTAATGCTAATTTTTTACCAAAAGTTTTGCACAATTGTTCTTCTACAGTTGATGTTAATATGATTCTTTCGAACTAAAAGGGTTTTCAGTTTTTAACATTTGCCTTTAGAAGCTCTGCATAACCCAATAAGAGCCTCTCAAAACTGACATTTTATGTTATGATGATTATGTATAATCATTATTTTATTATTCAACAATGGAAAGATTTTTCATAATTCTAGTAGTTAAAACATTATAGAGCATTTTTAAACTTACAATACATAGTCTTCTTGAAGAGGACCTTTTGATCAGGTGAAATTTACTTGCAGAGGGCCTATGCTAGACCCTGTGCACCAATTAAGACTGTAGCCATAAATCGTGGGCAGCAGCATGTAGCCTGAATTTTCAGCACCAAGCATTTTGTTTTGTTGCTACGATTTGCAGGTGCAATTTGTGCCCTAGATGTCTAGCTACTTTATATGTGAGTGTAATCAGATGTCTAAATAATCTAAGATGTGCCTGTAATTGTTTGTTTACAAACTGCAGGAACAAAATGAGAGGTAGGATAAAGACTGGCCAAAACATAACACACTACATGCCTCATGCCATTGAATACCGACGGTAGAAAAAATGGGAAAGAGGGAGACATTTCAGGTAAAAAGTGGACTTTAATATGGAAATATGAGTGGAGGAGATAACAGAAGAGCAAGCAGTGATCAGAAAACACTATCACCACAACTGCGCCAAAATGAACCCAAACAGATATTTTCAGCTAGTAATCTTGAGTGCCAAAAAACTCATCCATTATTGCCTACTATACAAGTATCTTTATTGTACTTTCAAGTACCCAGCCCTGCCACATACTTTAATGTTTACCGTTATCTACTTTTAAGCATTGTTGGGTTTGGTGGTTTGTTTTTACCCCTCCCCTGCTTTTATTAGCCTCCTGTTGACCTAGCAAAGTTGGCAGACTTTTTAAATGGAAAAATGAGTGTGTTTCTCAAGTACATTCATCTAGCCTTGCTTAAAGGCAGGTGCAATCTTACACGTTATACTGGCCTTCAGCACGGGATTTTCACTTCATTCAAACATCAGCGACTTTATTTGTTATTCTTTTTCTAATTCATCAATATTTATGTGCACATCTCACTTTTGAATACTGTATTTCCTCAATTCTTCATCCCCAAAACAATCCACAATTTATAAGTGCACTGGCAGACATTGGCAATGCTGAGAGAATGAATTCTCCAACACTGTAGCTGTTTCTTCAAGTGCTTTTTTACAGGCTGTGGGATTTATAACAGTGGCTTTGAAATGAAAGGCAATGCTTCATTGAAGCAGGGTGAGAGTATTTACAGTACATGAGAGCAATCTTCTAAAACTCTTATGATGCCCAATTGTTGAAGGCATGGTGTCCTTCCTCCCCAGTGACCTACTGGGGCTGAGGATAGTACTTGCAGTCTTTGGATTCCATGGCATGCAATGCTATTGGGAATACTGTCAGGCTCCGTCCTTTATTTTTCATAATTATTACCCCCATAAAGCTATTCACAATCCACAGAACTGAAATAATGTTTGGTGACCTTTGCCACTAGCATTTATATTTCTCAAGGACTACACTTCTGTTTTCTGGGCATTCAGTGAATGGAGAGTAACCTTTGAGCTGTTATCCAGCTTTCATGAAAATATCCAACAAGTGAGGATGCGCAAGCCAGCTCTCTCGAGTAACAGCAAATACAGCAGCTAGAGCATTATTACTCCTAACAACCATCTCAAGTGCGGTGGTATATTTTTTCCATTTTCTACTTTCAGAAAAATGTCCTTTTATGCACTATACCTCTGAGGTAGCAGTTTAGGGTGTCTACACAAGGTTGGCCCATCTACCTACCTAGTTAGTGCTGGTACCATAATTTGTACCCCTTTTGTACAAATGTTAACATTGTTACAGTTTCTGCATATTTCTTTTTTGCCCAAAGAATAGTTTACTATGTGAGACAAGTTGAGAGTATCACTGATGGCCTGATCTGTCAAAGATTTATCTTTAAGAGAATAAAGCACGATGGGATCATCCCTCAGTTTGTACTTGAATGTAAAATGTCCAAACAAAATCCAGGAAAGTGGCAGACAATAGTGGCTCAGTAATAGGTGGTCGTCTTTTCTCAAAGTTTCTAATGAACCAATACCCTAGCATGGTATTAAGGGGCCTTATACAGGTGCCACTATTGGATTAGATATAAATTCAGTTATTCCAGATTGGTATTTGGCTCACAAAATTCATAGATTTTAAGGCCAGTAGGGGCCATCTTGATCATCTACTCTGACCTACTGCATAATACAGGCCATAGAACTTCACCCAGCAATTTTTGCATCAAGCTTATAACTTTTGTTTGAGCTGTAGCCTATCTTTTAGAAAGATATTCAGTCTTGATTTAGAGACTTAAAGTGGTGGAGAATCCACTATATCCCTGGGTAAGTTGTTCCAATGGTTAATTACTCTCACTATTAAAGATGTGATCTTATTTTTAGACTGGAAGCTGAAGCTATAAAAACTCAACCATGGCTATCTTCTCCATTAAAAATGTAGATGGCAGTCATCATCTATTCTAGAAACTAGATCCTTTAAGTCAGCGTGGCCTTTCTTCATCTGACAGCAATATGGCAATTTACTTCAGTTGATAAACTGGCCCTCACCATCTGCTTACAAGATAAATGCAAAAAATATTTGAAAACTATTAAATGCACTGCTAGAAACATAAAAACAAAATAACTTCAGTTTTGTCTTAGCTCTGGTCTACACTAGGATTTTAGGTTGAATTTAGCAGCGTGAAATCTATGTAAACCTGCACCCGTCCACACGATGAAGCCCTTTATTTCAACTTAAAGGGCTCTTAAAATCGATTTCCTTACTCCACCCCTGACAAGTGGATTAGCACTTAAATCGTCCTTGCTGGGTCGAATTTGGGGTACTGTGGACACAATTCGATGGTATTGGCCTCCGGGAGCTATCCCAGAGTGCTCCATTGTGACTGCTCTGGACAGCACTCTCAACTCAGATGCATGATTGTCTGCCGTTGCTCTGATGCAGGGAGGGGCGACTGACGACATGGCTTACAGGGTTGGCTTACAGGGAGTTAAAATCAACAAAGGGGGTGGCTTTACATCAAGGAGTATTTCAGGCAGGACTTCACGGAGGGTTCCAATAAGAAATGGTGCACCTAAGTTATTGTTCTTATTGGAACAAGCAGGTTGGTCTGGCCTCTGATTGATACATGGCTAGATTTACCTTGCTGCACCTTCTCTGTGAGTGACTGCAGTGTGACCTAGAGGAATGAGTCCCCCTAGACGGGGGGCGGGGGTTGCAAATGAGTACAAAACAAATCTGGTCTATTTCTTGTTTTGGTACACTCCATCTATCCTTTACATCTTTGGCTGGCAGCAGACGGTGCAGAAGGACTGCATGCCATCCACATCTCATGGCTGCTCGGCAGAAGATGGTATAGTACGACTGCTAGCAATCTGTATCGCCTGCCTGCTCACCATAAGATGGTTCAATAGGACTGACTGCAGGACTAAAGAGAATGACCTGATCAAGTCACTCCAAATTTAGTCCCTGCACCCATGTCTGCCCAGGCGCTCCTGATAGACCTCACAGAGGTGACCAGGAGCACCTTGGACATGACGACGACGGCTACCAGTCCTACTGTACCGTCTGCTGCCACAAGGTAAGGAGTTGCTGCTGCTGTGTAGCAATGCAGTACCATGTCTGCCTGCACCCAGGAGACATACGGTGACAGTGAGCTGAGCGGGCTCCATGCTTGCCGTGGTATGGCGTCTGCACGGGTAACTCAGGAAAAAAGGCACAAAACTATTGTCTGCCCTTTCTTTCACGGAGGGAAGGCGGGCCTGACGACATGTACCCAGAACCACCCACAACAATGTTTTAGCCCCATCAGGCATTGGGATCTCAACCCAGAATTCCAATGGGCAGCGGAGACTGCGGGAACTGTGGGATAGCTACCCACAGTGCAACACTCCGGAAGTCGACGCTTGCCTCGGTACTGTGGAAGCACTCCGCCGAGTTAATGCACTTAATGCACGTAGAGCATTTTCTGTGGGGACACACACACTCGAATATATAAAACCGATTTCTAAAAAAACGACTTCTATAAATTTGACCTAATTTCGTAGTGTAGACATACTCTTAGAGTTTGTATCTCCAAAATATTAATAAAGAATTACTTTGTATAATAGATTACTTTCTATAGTAGATTAATTAATAGGGTAAAACAGGAAACACATCCAAATCCACATTTTTCCAAGGGGGAAGAGGGAGCAAGAGCAACTGCAAATGAGGACTACACCAGAAGAGATAAGAGTTGCTTCATTAGAAATGATTCAGACGAGATAGCAACAAGCAAAGAGGGGTGGCCAATCCAGGGTTTGCGAGCTGCATGAGGCTCTTTTACAGTTAAAGTGCAGCTCATGGAGCACCCCACCCTCACCCCATTCTCTGCCTATCAACCTGGAGGGGGAGCTCAGGGCTTCTGCCCTGTGGCAGGGTGGTGGGACTAGGGGTTTCTGTCCAGTGAGAAGGGTGCCTAGGGGCTTCAGACTCATAAGAGGTGCTTGCCAGGGCTCAGGGCTTCAGCCCCACTCTTGCTGAAACTCCGAGCACCGGCAGGCACCTCCCATGGGGCTGAAGCCCCAAGCCCCACCACTCTGCCGCAGGACAGAAGCCCCGAGCAGGTGCGCCCGGCTCTCAAACTTCTGAAGATTGTCATATGTGGCTCGGAGGATCAGTAAGTTTGGCCAACCCTGATATAAGCCATTAATATAACAGAGAGGCAACCAACAAGAGATCACAATCTCCCTTCAACGTTTGTAGATAGAGCTTTTTGAAAAAAATTGCTGAGCCAGCTGAGTTCCCCCCTCTTTTTATTAACTCCCACGCTGCAGCAACGTCTCGTTTAAGCAAAGATATTGATTCTGTTTTAATTGAAAGCCCCCAAAAGAGTCGCTAAATAAATAAATTGCAGACCCTATACAATATTCTGATTGAAGTCAACAGGAATTTTGCTTGAGTAAGTTCTGCAGGATAGGACTTTAATAGAGGGTGGGAGGTCATTTTTGATTGCAATATACAAGTAGCGTAAATATATTATGCAAAGATTAAGTCCAAAGTGATGCATGTTATTAGCCAATTCAGAACAAAGAAAGCTAGAAAATCCACACAAATTAGATAAAAATTACACAAATATAAAACCAATTCCACTGTTCTGAAATGTGTGTTTGGGGAGTAACAAATCCAGCAAGATGACATTGAAAGTCTATGCTGTGTGATTTACAAATCTCTATAATTATCAAGCCTTCAGTTATTACTTACTATTGTAAAATTCTCTCAACCTCTTGCCACAGATCTGAAGTGACCCACATGTTAACAATGTTGCCTCTCATTTTCTGTCTTTTGATTTTCATTATGTAGGAAGGCTCCCTAAGGAGTCTGAAAACCATCCATGTTCCAAAATAGTAAAGCAAAAGCAGCATGCTCATGCATGACTATAAACAGCTAATCAGGATCCTATTTTCTTTAATATCTACTGTGGAGACTAGACTTGCAGGTCCAATCCTGCAATCCCACCATACTACAGATCTCTCACTAAAGGTGATAGGAGTCCTGTGCCCAGAGAACTTACAGGATCCAGCTCTGAGGATGTCTACGCCTTAAGTGGAGACACTAAAATATACCACTATAAAATTTATACATGAAAGTGCATAAAATATTCTCTTACTTTTATCACCTTGGTGTAAAGTAGTTCCCAGAACTACCATATAGTGGTCACTAAATGGAGCATAGAGTAAGTATCTACATATATAGATCTGTGACCCTATACTTCACTTGGTTACAAGCCAGTAAATGCACTTTCCATGAATGTTCACATCTTTGTACAAATGTTCACTTTTTTAAAATAAAAAAAAGTGTATGAGTGTGGGAAAATCCAGATGTGGTTCCAAGAGCAAAATCTAAACTGTGTTTTTTGTTTTTCCCCAGCACTGTTGTGTCAGAGCCATTTCTGTTCATAAAGGTGAATATGTAAAGGAATATATTATAGGACCCTGAGGGGGGGAAGAGAGGCATGGGGGAGGGGGGAGAGGAGGAGGGGAATTTGAACTTTTCCATGACTAGTCCTAACTTACATGAGGAGTTCCCTGGCACTGCTGCATGAGTAAGGATTTGCAGAAGAGGCATTTATGGGTGCATACTCACCAGACAATCATTTACAGCATAACTGAGGGTTGTTCAATTAGTTAGTTTAAATGGTTCATGTATTCATATTTACCTGTTCGAGTATCAGCAAACTATTCTCTTAAAGATTTGTTATTACTCAGCTCTGCATAGATTCTATAAACACAATGATTAAATGGATATGTTCCTTAATTACATTTTCTTTGCTTCAGACCAAATGTAATGTGTAACTGAAGTGCTATAGACCTTAAAATGCTTCATTCAGGCTTATCCCATGAATTCTAATATTTCAAGCAAAATCCCTAAGGGGATGAATATGTTTTCATCCTCTACAGGTCTGAACAATCTTCCAAGGAAGAATTTTTTTCCCTTCTCCCAATGACTGAAAATATTTCTGTCTCCAACCAGCCTTGAAAATGCATCCCCCAGGAATAAAAAACACTCTCCAATTGTAAAACTCCTGTTCAAAACCCATTATGGCAGAGGTATGTTAACACCTATCACTTCCCATTTGTGAATTCTGTAATTCACTGGTCACACACACTCTCGCTTGCTTACATACATGTACAGATATTTTATTTCAATAAAGAGTATAGGCCATTAATTTATAAATGAAAAAAAAAATCTGTCCAAGTGGATACTTAAAGTGCTGCCCCACCAAAAAACCAAGGTGACTCCATAGCGGTCAGTGCCACACTAATACTAGCCTATGTGTTCACTAACTGCAGAGGGGGTTTTCTAAGCTCTACTGATTTCAAATATGTATTATGTGGATACAGACTATTAAAGATCCCAATGTACATGAAAACAAGTGAGCCATGATTTTTCAGAATGTGCCTGAAACTCTGCTTTTGCAACACCAGTCAATTTCCCCACATAGACAAGTCCTGAAAGATAACTGGGTTGCACTGACTCAGGCTCCACAGGTGTAACAGTGTTCACAAGCTCTGCTGGTACTGTTGAGCTCCAAAGTTCTTCAGGAATAAAGCTGAAGAATTCCTGAGCAGGGCCCCTGCTCAGCAGGAATGGAGTTCCTCTCCAACTTTGTTCTTGCAGACCTTAGGAAACTGACAGGACTAAAGCTTCACACTGTACAAATTATGTCTAGATCAATTTTGTCTCATAGGTAATGTCTGTCATAAGGTAAACTGAAGCCAGTCCTGTGATCAGTTCTGGTTCTGAATATAAGCAATGGTATATATAAATACGCGTGCACACACACACCGTTACACCAGTGCCCAGGTTATGGCAGTAGTCCAGTGTGTCATGGCAGTCACCTATTAATCTTGAGACAATAACCAAGGAATTTGGTCTTTATTATTAAAGACAAATATTTGAGCTGACTGAAAATTTTCCAGTGGAATGTTCCTCTGTTGGAAAATGTGAATTTATTGAAACTGACATTTCAGGTGACCATATTGATTTAAATTTCATTAAAAAACCCCAGAATTTTGAAATTTGTTAAAGTTAATTGTAGTTGAGTGGGGAAAGGGAACCCTGGTCTTCTGAAACACAGCTGCAGGTAGTGGACTACCCCACAACAGTAGAACTATGGGATGGTCCAGCTGAATCTATTTAACCTCTAATTCCCCCAAAGTCTTGTGGGACTGGGAAGGCTGAGGGTCCTATATAAGTCAGCCCAGCTAACAGCAGCAATAGCAGGGAGAGACTCCATCCAGGAAGGGTTTGTTCTGACTCGTGAAGGATTAGTAATAATGAAATTGTTAATTTACTTTTAAAAATTAAATGTTAAGAATAAACAAGTTGACATTTTTTAAAAAATAGGTTGGTTTTTTTATATATATTTGTGGGAATTTTTGATGTTCTATTCCCACTTGACATGAAAATAATTTTCAGAATTTCCCATGAAATAGAAATTCTGGGTCCTGAGCATATCTATTACATATAAAGTTCTGCTGGCCCAGGCCCTCTGGAGCAGAAAGTCTACTACGGGGGAAGTTGCAAAGTATCCTCTTCCCAGTAACAAGTCAGCATGGTTAGCATTCAGTACACTGTGTGGTGTCTCTGTGTAGAGACAACCAAATTGAACACCACTCAGCCTGAAATGGCTGATACTACCTATAAAGGGAGAAGAGAGAGAAACGGTCATTTTTTAAAAAAAATTACCCTGTGTGAAGATTAGTCAGAACCCTTCTAAAATTGCTGCTGCTTTATTTACATCTCTGAAAATACCCAGCCGTGGTAAGGGACCAATTTTCACTTTGCAAAAAAAGCCACTGTGTTGCTTAGCTCTGCATTGCACAGCTACCAAGGAATAGCTGAGCTTGCCTCAAGTGCTGGCTGCCTAACTAGCAATTTGTCTCTGCAAGACTGAGAAAGGCCTTACCAAGCGTGGGCCCCCAGCTCTATATAATGCTTCCCTGATTAAAGCATCCATGCTTTTCTTGGCTGACTGAGCATGAGACCCAGTAATATTGTTCTAAGAGGTCCCTCCTGTCATAGTAGATTGCTGTTACAGTAGCTTCCCAATTGCAGGCATTATGTGTATTACTGTAACACCTAGGAGGCCCAGTAATGGAATAAGCTCCCTTTGTGGTAGGTGCTGTACAAATACAGAACAAAGCAACGGAGGTCATCCTACTAGAAGCACACAAAGAAAACTACTTTCATGAAGTGCTTGATGAAAGAGGGCAGCACACATGGAGGAAGGAATAAAACGTGAATGCTGCACTTTCTCTCTCTCTTTGTACTTCACCACTGGACAACTGTCTTCCTTAAACAGCAGACATTATTGTGTGTGGGGGGGGGGAATGGCAACATGCTTCCCCAAAGCAATTTCAACTCCATTTTTGGCAGTTCCCACAGACCGCTTCTTTGGTGAATTTTCAGAAACACAGTGGCTGAGAAGTGTAACTACAAATAAATACCTTCACAATCTGACTGGAAAATGTGATGAATCTTTTACTATGAAAAAAAATATTTCTATTTCAATTTTTTTGGTAAGTTCAACTCACAAATTCCTAAGAACCTAATTTCTACTTATGGTGACTAAAAATCAATGGTCAGACTGTTCCAGACAGGAGGAAGCGGTGCAGTGCCTGATCTAGCATTGCTTGGTCAGTAGAAGGGGGACATCCAGACCTGCCTGAAAGAAATTGCTCCGTGCTGCAAGTTTGTTGCACCGAACATGAGGGACAGTTGGATTTTTTTCATCTGTTTCAGTTGCCCCTGTTACTCGTACCCCATACTGACTTAACTCCATGCTCTTGCCACTTCTCCCTCTGTACTGCCTATCACAGGCCTTAACAATGCAACTTATGGAAGAAACCATGCTGTTTGCCCAAGAGCAGGTGGAGTGTTACTTTCCAGAATGCCTTCTGTACCTCTCTTTAGCTATTGAATAACTTTTGCTCTCTTTCAGGCAGTTCTGAAGTTACCAAACCAGGAGTCCACAAGCTATAAAATAATGTTAAAAACAGATTAAAATAAAAAATGATTTGCCTCACATAATTCATCTAAACATACAATATAGCCCAATGAGGTAAGCTGTCGTCAGCTTAAAGAGCAAAAGGTCACATCTCTAGAAGGCAAATCACTGCTTAGGTCAGTCTGACCTGGCCTCTGGCTGCTGTGTCTCACAATCTTCCCTCTTAACTCCTATGTCTGCTTTGAGCTAGGACAGTTTCCGGATGTTAGAGCTCATGATTTTCCCAGATGGCTGTCTCAAAAGCATTTCAGAAGATAGCTCCTAACATGTGTTACTAAGTATTTGCATTCTTTCTACCCTCCAAGAGATGGTACAAGGTGGGGAAGAAGGTTCTTAAAGCATTTGAAAGACACTGATTTATATAGTCCCTAAAGGACCTGTCTCAAGTACAGCATGTCACATCATTGTCTGACTAACCAGTTGATCCAGAAAAAAGGAAATGAAGACTTGTGGCACCTTAGAGACTAAAATTTATTTGAGCATAAGCTTTTGTGAGCTACAGCTCACTTCATCAGATGCATTCAGTGGAAAATACAGTCGGGAGATTTATATACACAGAGAACATGATCCACAACTCCAAAACTGGAATTCCCATTGAATACATCACACTCACACATCTTTCCTTCTTATGAATTAGTGACAGACACCAGAACATCCCTTGACCTCTGTTTACACTAGGAAGAATAGGTGTGTGTTAACTAACACCTTAAAATCCTACCATAGATAAGACACTCAGCTTCAACATGGTAACTAGTTGAGTTAGGCTCTCTCCTATGGCTTACCTTAGCCAGCTAAGTAATGTTGAAACTACATGCTGCCTTGTTTAACTGAGATTTTAACCAGTGCTAGGTGTTTAACATGTTAGCTCTCTTATTGCATTCTGTGCATGTGGGCCAACTATCCAAGGCATTTGCACTCTCCTAAGCTCGAGGATTGTTCCTTGATGGTGCACTGTAAGCAGTAGTTACCCCAAAAGTGGTGGGATGTGGCATGGAGGAAGTTGGCCACAGCTTCCAACCTGTCTGCACCAGCCTTCACTCCTTAAGGGGAAAGATAGCACCAGGTATGCTCCTTCTGTAAGCCTGGGATTTCAGGGAGGCATTGCATCTCCTGCAGCTCCCAATGGGGCAGTGTAGCTGCACACCATTCCAAAAGCAGCCCTGAGTCTAGTGAGCACAGCTGAACCTTAAAATTCTAAACAAAGAAGATGAGTCGCCCAGAAATGGTGTGGATCTCCTTCAAATATACTATATTTTGTAAGCACTCTATTGCCTGATTACGCTTTTTCTGTGTTGGTGGATTTTATTCTTGCTTAGAGCAAGAGTAATTGCTATCAACACAATGCCACCAGCCCCACACCAATGCAGGGAACCCTCTGCATCCACTCACTTACTCACTAGGCAGGAACTGTTCAGAAATGGGATGGCCTCTCCCGCAGCTAGGGTCTTATCCTTCTCTCTGCTCCACTGGACCAGGACTGCAGCCTCCCTAGGGTGACCAGATGTCCTGATTTTATAGGGACAGTCTTGATATTTGGGGTTTTGTCTTATATAAGCGCCTATTACGCCCGATTTTTCACACTTGCTGTCGGGTCACCCTAAGCCTCCCCCACAACTTTAACTCAGGACCACAGCCTCCCCTGTACCTTGGTGTCTTGAGCCCCTTGGCACCCTACAGCCCTCCTGTCAGCACTGCCCTTACTCCCAGCCCTGCTCCCTCCCTCAATTTCCCACAACTGCAAAAATTAAAAATAAGAATCTGTATTAATCATAAAAATTGCAAAAAAAAAATAAATAAATTGGATTCTGTCAGGTCTATGTATGAGGCTGCTTTAGCAATGACCTGATCTGATGCTGGTTTTGTTTGCATATCTCATCTTTAGTCAAGACGACCAGATTGTTGTTTCATTCGATTTTATATTTCTTTCTATAGCCTATGCTTTGCAGTGTCTGCTCAGGCTTACTTTATTTGTTTTGCTGCTTTGATGTCACCAAGATTCATTAAAGTTATCAGCATTCTGCATTTATCCACCTTTATCACACATTACCCTGGAAATAAATGCCTTATATATGGATGCATCATTCCTCATTACATGTATCTACCTGACCTCCATCATCTACCACTGACTGGAGCTATTTTCCACTCTTCATGCTACAGTCATGAATGACTTCAAAATTAACCAGATGCAAAGCAGAGTGAGAAATCCTTCAATGCCTTTTTTCTCACATTAAGTGCATGAAGTTGGATTTCAACAATAAGGTGAACTGATTCCATAACCAGGGAGTAATGTGGTATATGAGAGGAAGCTTGTAATTCAGAGAATGAAAAAAGAGGTGACATCAGCCCAAATAACCTGCAATTATTAATTGTGCGTTTCCAGGACAAATATTTGGGGCCATCAGCTGAGAATTCCTCTCACATTCTTCTCCACATGCATACAGATTGCACAACCATTCTTTAAAAAAGAGAAATTCACGCTCACCATTCAGGGACTGTGATGTGTGGTACAGTGTGTTCAGGACCCAAGAGGGGGCCTTTGTAGACATAGATTTTAAGCTCAGAGGACACCATCATGATCATCTAGTTTGATCTACCACACATTGCAGATCACAGAACCTTACCCACCCATGTCTGTAATAGACCCATAACCTCTGGCTCAGTTACTGAAGTCCTCAAATCACAGTTTAAAGATGTCAAGTTACAGAAAATTCACCATTTACACTAATTTAAACCTGCAAGTGACTTGTGCCCTGTCAGGGTTCCCTCCCCACTCTGAACTCTAGGTTACAGATGTGGAGACCTGCATGAAAGACCCCCTAAGCTTATCTCTACCAGCTTAGGTTAAAAACTTCCCGAAGGCACAAATTCTTCGTCACCCTTGGAACGGTATCGCTGCCACCACCAAGTGAGTTAGACAAAGATTTAGGAAAAGGACCACTTGGAGTTCCTGTTTCCCCAAAATATCCCCCCAAACCCCTTAACCCCGTTTCCTGGGCTTGAGAGTAAACAAGGTGAGCACAGACCAGCCCCTTGGGTTTTTAGGACACTAAAAACCAATCAGGTTCTTAAAAGCAGAACTTTATTATTATAAATTTATTATTATTATAATTTATTATTATAATAAAGAAAAAGTAAAAGAAGCACCTCTGTAAAATCAGGATGGAAGGTAATTTTACAGAGTAATCAGATTCAAAACAGAGGATTCCCCTCTAGGTAAAACTTTAAAGTTACAAAAAAAAAAAAATAACCCAAACCCAACCAGGAATAAACCTTCCTCTTAGCCTAGGGAAAATTCACAAGCTAAAACAAAAGATAATCTAAGGCATTTCCTTCCTATTACTTACAATTTGTAATCTTAGATGCTTAGTTCAGGTACGGCTTTAGGAGATGTATTTTCCCTGCCCGGGTTCCTTGCTGTCCCAGAGAGAACACAAAGAAGCACAAAACAAAAACCTTCCCCCACAGATTTGAAAGTATCTTCTCCCCTTATTGGTCCTTTTGGTCAAGTGCCAACCAGGTTATCTGAGTTTCTTAACCCTTTACAGGCAAAGGAGGGATTTTATGCTACCCTTAGCTGTATGTTTATGACATGCCCTATGCTGCAGAGGAAGACCAAAATCCCCAAGGTTCTCTGCCAATCTGACCTGGGGAAAAATTCCTTCCCAACCCCAAATATGGTGATCAGTTAGTCCCTGAGCATGTGGGCAAGATCCACCAGCTGGACACCAAGGAAATAATTCCCTGTAGTAGCTCAAAGCCCTCTGCATCACTGGCCATTGGAGATATTTGTTGCTGGCAGTTGCAGATGGGCTACATGACATTGTAGGTAGTCTCATTATACCATCCCCTTCATAAACTCATCAAGCTCAGTCTTGAAGCCAGTTAGATTTTTAATCCCCACTGCTCCCCTTGGAAGGCTGTTCCAGAACTTCACTGCTTTGATGGTTAGAAATCTTTGCCTAATTTCAAGCCTAAACTTGTTGATGTCCAGTTTATATCCATTTGTTCTTGTGTCCACATTGACACTTAACTTCTCTCCCTCCCTGATATGTATCCCTCCGATGTATTTATAGAGAGCAATCATATCTCCCCTCAGCCTTCTTTTGGTTAGGCTAAACAAGCCAAGCTGTTTGAGTCTCCTCTCAGAGGGTAGGTTTTCCATTTCTCGGATCATCCTAGTAGCCATTCTCTGCAACTGTTCCAGTTTGTATTCATCTTCCTTAAACATGGGAGACCAGAACTGCACACAGCATTACAGATGAGCTCTTACCAGTGTCTTATATAATGGTAATAACACTTCCCTGTTTCTACTGGAAATACTTCACCTGATGCATCTTAACATTGAATTAGCCTTTTTCATGGCCACATCACATTGGTGGCTCTTGGTCATCCTGTGATGAACCAATACATCCAAATCTTTCTCCTCCTCTGTCACTTCCAACTGATTCATCCTCAGCTTATAGCAAAAATTCTTGTTAGTCCCTAAATTGATGACCTTACACTTTGAATTATTGAATTTCATCCCATTTCTATTCCTCCAGTTTTCAAAGTTTTCCAAATATTCTTGTGTGATATTCTGGTCCTCCTCCATATTGGCAATACCTCTCAACTTTGTGTCATCCGCAAATGTTATTAGCGCATTCCCACTTTTTGTACCAAGGTCATTAATGAAAATGTTAAATAAGATTGATCCACTAGTAACCTCCCTCCAGCCTGACAGTTCACCTTTCAGTATGACCCATTGTAATTTCCCCTTTAACCATTTCCTTATCTGCCTTTCAATTCTCACATTGATCCCCATCTTCTCCAGTGTAACTAATAATTTCCCATGTGGAACTGTATCAAATGCCTTACTGAAACCCAGGTAGATTAGAACTACTGCATTTCCTTTTTCTTTGAGAACATAACAGATTTTTTTAGAAAAAGATCACATTGGTCTGGCACAATCTACCTTTTCTAAAACCAAGTTGTATTTTATCCCAATTACCATTTACCTTTATGTCCTTGACTACTTTCTCTTTCAAAATTTGTTCCAAGTCCTTGCATACAATGGAGGTCAAACCAATGCCTCTGTAGTTTCCTGGATCACATTTCCCCCCTTCTTCAAAATAGGAATTATATTAGCAATTCTCAAGTCATAGGGTAAAATGTCCAAGTTTACAGATTCATTAAAAATCCTTGCTATTGGTCTTGCAATTCCATGTGCCAGTTCCTTTAATAATCTTGGATAGAGGTTACCTGGAGCTCCCCAATTTGGTTCCATTAAGCTGTTTGAATTTGACTTCCACATCAGATGTGGTAATTTCTACTACCATATCCTCATTTCTATTAGCCACTCTGCCATTACCCCTAAACTCATTATCCTTATTAAAAATTGAGGCAAAGTATTTGTTTAGGTGTTGGACCACGCTTAGATTAAAGATAATCTTCAGCCCATCCTCAGTGTTTAGCATCCCACTTCTTCTTTCCTTGCTTTCTTTTTATTTATATGGCTATAGAACCTTTTACTGTACTATTGGATATACATTCTTGTGCAAAAGTTAAACTCTGCATGGCTTTTGAAAGTTCTCCCTTTTTTCTGCACACTTTCTGACCTCCAAGAGGTAACTTTCTTTGTTGATTCTTCCCATCTTCCATTCTTCACAGCCTTTCTACTTTCTCTTAATAACCTATTTGAGATGACGGGTTTCAGAGAAGCAGCCTTGTTAGTCTGTATTCGCAAAAAGAAAAGGAGTACTTGTGGCACCTTAGAGACTAACCAATTTAAGGTTTCAGAGTAACAGCCGTGTTAGTCTGTATTCGGAAAAAGAAAAGGAGTACTTGTGGCACCTTAGAGACTAACCAATTTATTAGAGCATAAGCTTTCGTGAGCTACAGCTCACTTCCTCAGATGCATATCGTGGAAACTGCAGCAGGCTTTATATATACACAGAGAATATGAAACAATACCTCCTCCCACCCCACTGTCCTGCTGGTAATAGCTTATCTAAAGTGATCATCAGGTGGGCCATTTCCAGCACAAATCCAGGTTTTCTCACCCTCCACCCCCCCACACACAAATTCACTCTCCTGCTGGTGATAGCCCATCCAAAGTGACAACTCTTTACACAATGTGCATGACAATCAAGTTGGGCTATTTCCTGCACAAATCCAGGTTCTCTCACATCCCCCCCACCCCCATACACACACAAACTCACTCTCCTGCTGGTAATAGCTCATCCAAACTGACCACTCTTCAAGTTTAAATCCAAGTTAAACCAGAACATCTGGGGGGGGGGTAGGAAAAAACAAGAGGAAACAGGCTACCTTGCATAATGACTTAGCCACTCCCAGTCTCTATTTAAGCCTAAATTAATAGTATCCAATTTGCAAATGAATTCCAATTCAGCAGTTTCTCGCTGGAGTCTGGATTTGAAGTTTTTTTGTTTTAAGATAGCGACCTTCATGTCTGTGATTGCGTGACCAGAGAGATTGAAGTGTTCTTCGACTGGTTTATGAATGTTATAATTCTTGACATCTGATTTGTGTCCATTTATTCTTTTACGTAGAGACTGTCCAGTTTGACCAATGTACATGGCAGAGGGGCATTGCTGGCACATGATGGCATATATCACATTGGTGGATGTGCAGGTGAACGAGCCTCTGATAGTGTGGCTGATGTTATTAGGCCCTGTGATGGTGTCCCCTGAATAGATATGTGGGCACAATTGGCAACGGGCAGGGGACACCATCACAGGGCCTAATAACATCAGCCACACTGTCAGAGGCTCGTTCACCTGCACATCCACCAATGTGATATATGCCATCATGTGCCAGCAATGCCCCTCTGCCATGTACATTGGTCAAACTGGACAGTCTCTACGTAAAAGAATAAATGGACACAAATCAGATGTCAAGAATTATAACATTCATAAACCAGTCGAAGAACACTTCAATCTCTCTGGTCACGCAATCACAGACATGAAGGTCGCTATCTTAAAACAAAAAAACTTCAAATCCAGACTCCAGCGAGAAACTGCTGAATTGGAATTCATTTGCAAATTGGATACTATTAATTTAGGCTTAAATAGAGACTGGAAGTGGCTAAGTCATTATGCAAGGTAGCCTGTTTCCTCTTGTTTTTTCCTACCCCCCCCCCCAGATGTTCTGGTTTAACTTGGATTTAAACTTGAAGAGTGGTCAGTTTGGATGAGCTATTACCAGCAGGAGAGTGAGTTTGTGTGTGTATGGGGGTGGGGGGGATGTGAGAAAACCTGGATTTGTGCAGGAAATAGCCCAACTTGATTGTCATGCACATTGTGTAAAGAGTTGTCACTTTGGATGGGCTATCACCAGCAGGAGAGTGAATTTGTGTGGGGGGGGTGGAGGGTGAGAAAACCTGGATTTGTGCTGGAAATGGCCCACCTGATGATCACTTTAGATAAGCTATTACCAGCAGGACAGTGGGGTGGGAGGAGGTATTGGTTCATATTCTCTGTGTATATATAAAGCCTGCTGCAGTTTCCACGATATGCATCTGAGGAAGTGAGCTGTAGCTCACGAAAGCTTATGCTCTAATAAATTGGTTAGTCTCTAAGGTGCCACAAGTACTCCTTTTCTTTTAACCAATTTAATAAGCTGTAGCTCACGAAAGTTTATGCTCAAATAAATTGGTTAATCTCTAAGGTGCCACAAGTCCTCCTTTTCTATTTGAGATGCTTGCTCATCCAGTTTGATCTGCAACCTTTCCCTACAATATTTCCCCCTTACCTGAGATGCAGGATTCAAAATAATGCCACACCTTCTCCACATTCAGATCCTTGAATTCTTCAGTTCAGTCCACTTCCCGAATTAATTCCCTTGATTTCAAAAGGACAAGCCTTAAAAAAAAACAAGACCCCTAGTTGCAGATCTATTTTTGTTTATCCTGCCATTTAGTTTAAACTAAATTAATTTATGATCACTCTAACCAAGGCTGCCCTGTACAACCAGTTCTTCTATGAGGTCCTCGCTACTTACCCATACCAAATCTAAAATGGCATTACCCCTTGTTGATTCAGTGATTATCTGATGAAGAAATCTGTCTGGTATCACATCCAGGAATATCTAGACCCTATCATTATTTGTAGCACTTGTCCTCCACTCTATATCCAGGAAATTAAAGTCTCCCATAATCACACAATTCCCAGGAATACTTTTCATTAAAATATCAAGTTTGGCAAACCGCAGACTTCTGAAAACCAGGAGATATAGAGTAAGTTACATACTAATGCAACCTTTGTTCTGTCCTTAATGAGAAATGACATAATATGCTAATCAGACAAATACACTCAACCTTTGCAGATAGTGCAAACCACTAAGGGAATAGAGTACATGCCCACTGTAGGACAGAGTCTATCACCCACTCTTTGCTAAGGAAAAATTTAGCCAGTACTGTGACAGAATGCACCCTGTATTCACACCCTACACACTACTGTAATAATCTTTGTACAAAATATGCCTTGTAAGTTATCTTTTGATAAGTAATAACTTGCTGGTCAATAACATCATGGTGAAATGTAGGTAGCAATGTTATACATAAAGTTATGAACATAAGCTGAAATCATGACTTTTGCTTACCCAAAAGAGCCACCCACCATACTGCTAACAATGCCCATGGGAGGACCACCTCAGGACACTGCTAAACATATGTTACACAACTCAGCGCTAAATGAGGCAAACTGCATCCCTCAAGATATACAGGCACCTGTTTGCTTTCATCACCCAGTGTGTCTGTAAGCATCAAATACTGATTACAGTGCCCATTTGGTGCTACCCAAACACCAGTGATAACTCACAGATAATATCCATCCCCAATCAACTTTATTTACAGTCTTTTGAATATGCACAATTCAGTGCTAGTCACAAGTCATTTGAACACCCCCCCCCTTTTGGGGGGGGGGCTCTTTCTGAATGGAATAGGCAAAGTGGAGTGAGCTACAAAGAAGAGATGCTCTGTGTGTAACAGTCAGTCTTCTCTCAGGTGACCACAAGCACCTCTTTGCACAGGGTTCCTGGCCCTTACCATCTTCAGAGGCTAAAGTCTGGAAGCCATTCTCACTCAAACTGGGCAGTCCCTGGTGAAAGTACAATGTACTACCAGCCAAACAAGCAGCTTTACCTATGCCATTACCCCTTCTCCAAAAGTTGAACTCTGTGAAGATGTCCATTATCAGCTTAACAGCGTAAACTGCCTTTATTCTATTTATTTGAGTATAAGCTTTCGTGAGCTACAGCTCACTTCATCGAAAGCTTATGCTCAAATAAATTGGTTAGTCTCTAAGGTGCCACAAGTACTCCTTTTCTTTTTGTGAATACAGACTAACACGGCTGTTACTCTGAAACCTGCCTTTATTCTCTTCACCAATGAGAATAAGAATAGTAGAGGCAATCCACACTGTTAGACCAGCAATGATCACCTGCATAGAGGTCAGATGTTTTTAGAGAAAAGGTAAGGCCATATCTACTCTAGAAACGTCTGCTGGTTAGTAATGTCAGGTAGAGGTGTGTGGGGTGGAGGAGGGTATGGGGTGTTGGGAGGGCAGAGGAATACTTCTAAACAGGCAAAAGCCAAAGGAACAGTTATAACAGCATAAAATTTCTTTTGCCAGTGTAAGTTGCTTCTGTACTAGGAGGGTTCTGCTAGTATAGATATCCCAACAAAACTTAAGTGTAGACTAGGATAGGTACAGTGGCTAGTTTAGTTGGCAGTGGGTTTGGATGAAATTAATTTACATTTGCTAAACAAGGTCAATGAGACCTGCCAACAAGATGAATTATGGGAGCAGCATGACCTGCTAGGAGATGCGCCGAAGGATAATCAATTGGCTAGCTTTCAAAAAAGCAGTTTGATACAGTCATAGGGTTTTTATTTCAACATGTGCAATGCTGTCCTTCAGGATAATAATGAAGCAGGCTCTGTCTCTGCCTCTTTTGTGTTGGCTAATGTCCATGGGGGCATTAACCGTGAGCAGTCTTTGCAATTGGGCATGTGAGGGAACCACAGCTGTTGTCAGCTGCAGTGCAACGTATCAGGGTGAGGAAGACTTCCTGTGCAGGGATAATCTCTCCTATAAGATCTATTTTACTTTGTCTAGATTCTTTCACTTGTTACTTTATCGATGAACTGCAAGTCTGCATACCATCCCAGCCAATGTGTCATATAGTGCTATATGTGCTTGCATCAACACCAATTCCAAGCGGATCTAGTGGAATCAATTTAAATATTTAAGAAATATTCTGTGTGTGGTGCCTATGTACTAAGCGGCTGTAATTATAACAGGACTGTAGAGGCAATGGCTCAGAACATTCACAGTGGGTGTATCTCTGCGGCCTGAAAGTCAGATACATTAACAAAAACAAGTGAAGTACCAGCTTTGGCCATTGACATGAATCTCTATGCAAGACATACATGGAATAAAAGGCAAAATGGCTGGGATGTGTAGCAGCCTGCAAGTGTCTGTTAGACAAGTAACATTCAGTTTGCTCAATGGGTATGTGACACCTTGTTAGTACCATTCAGAGATACCATTTTCCCCACTGATTGAGACTGGGTGCTAGCTAGCCTTATGTAAAAGAGATGGCATTTGTCCCTTAGCAGCACATCTGGTACATGTGGATAGCATTCAGTAGAGACTTAGTTTTCCAATAAATGTCATGCTAATGTCTTCACAGAAAGGACTTACGCTTCATGTCAGTCATAATATGTTTTTCAGTCACAATCAAAAGAAACCCTCTGTTGCACCGCCAAGTGGGTACAGTCTTTTATTGTCTTGGCAGCTGTCTCTTATCTATGTGCCTGTTGTCTTTGTTAATTTCATTTTCTCTCTATACAATGTAAATCTCTTCTGCAGTGCTACCAGAATAGCTAATTTTGTTTCTCACTTGGCAGCATATGCTATTGAGCTCATCCAAAGCCCAGGCGTTTCCTTTTCCAGGTCGCTACCGTTCTCTCTATATATAGCACGGCTGCCCAGAATTGCTCATTTTCTCTTTTTTAACTTTTTTAAACACTTGGAGAGAAGTAAAGCTTCAGTCCCCAATTCTCAATAAGTCACACACGCTACAGAAGATCTTTATGGGAAATAGAAAAGGAGTACTTGTGGCACCTTAGAGACTAACCAATTTATTTGAGCATAAGCTTTCGTGGGCACGAAAGCTTATGCTCAAATAAATTGGTTAGTCTCTAAGGTGCCACAAGTACTCCTTTTCTTTTTGTGAATACAGACTAACACGGCTGTTACTCTGAAACCTGTCTTTATGGGAAATAGTACTGCTAACATGCACAAACTGGCTCCCTCCTTCCTCTCTGATCTCATTTCTTTCTGCTTCCCTTTCCATTCACTTTGCTCTACTTGAGCCAAAACAAAACAATGAACTTCCCCATCTATGTCTCACAGATCCTGGCCTTCTCTCCAGTGGGCACTCACACCAGGAGCTACCCTCTCTGGATATGTTATTCCTGCACTGAATTCTCCCTTCAGTTCTCCTTCCAAAACAAAAATCACTATAAAAACCTCAGTCCTCCCTTCAGAAAGGCCTTACTAATAAGATAGGATGGATCATGATCATTTTTTTAAAAAAAAGTCAAAACAAAAATAATAGGACTAAACAAACCAGATTTAGTCTCAAGTCATGGGACTCATTCAACATACTGATTTTTGCTGGACTCCATCCATTCCCCATCTGTACTTTGATTATTTAGGTCCTGATCATGCAAACATTTTCGAGCGGCTGTCGTGCTTACTGCCATGAGTGCTATCATTGGCTCCAGTGGGACTACTGGTGGCTGGCAAGCTTCATTTCAGTAGTAAGTGTCTACATAATTGGGCCTTTAGATTTTATGTTGTAGAGTATGGACTATAGCTATCTTTATAGGATACCCAGTACAGTGTTTGCACTACTAGGCTAATCAATAAGATACATTTTAATAGAGAGAAAGCTTGTTATATAGTGTCAACACTGTAGATAAGCTCTCTTATTTTCCTCCTTACTGTATTTCAGAAAAAGGAATGCGTATTTTTCTCTCTCACACACGTATACCCCCAAAAGGTTAAAACTCACAGAGAAATGCTCCATGAATGGGATGTGCCAAGCTCTCTAGTTAGTACTTTGATCCTACCTAATTTACTTTGTAGCCATTAAATTTCCAAGTGCTGATGAAAGCTAAAATGATAACTCTGAGGAAACTAAATAAAGGGCAATTAAAAGCACATGTGTAGTGGCCCACCTGGGAGATACATTTATGTAAGGAAACAATGCAATAACTGGTTGGGGAACTCATCTCATGAACCTTAGTATAATAATTGCAAGAACTGGAAGATCTAATTATGGCAAAAGTACAATCAGGTTTTTAAAAAAAAAAAAATCAGCATATTCTTCTCAGTGGCAATGTTGTATTAGCCTCCCCACCAAACAAAGTAAACTTTTCCTTTCAGAAAAGATGCAACAACCCCTTTTCTTTGAGCTTCTCAAATCAGCGAGTGTGACTAAGTTAAGCGTGACCACCTTCACCCATCTCTTGAAGTACAGTAATTGGAGACTGCCTCTTGAAATGAAGCAAGCGGTTACTGCCATGTAACACTGTTCATCTCTCTAATACTACTAGCCTCCCAGCAATGGCAGTTTTCACATTTGTAGCTAGTAGTAATAGAATACTTGTGACTGATCGTTAAGGCTAAGATTTTTTCCCTGGATATTTTTAGTAAAAGTCACGGACAGGTCATGGGCAAAAAACAAAAATTCATGGAAGCAGTGACACGTCCGTGACTTTTACTAAAAATATCTGGGACAAAATGGGAATCTGTAGGTCCCCACACCACCTGAAGTGGGGCAGCTACACGGGCTAGGAGCTGTCTGCAGGGGCTGGGAGCTCAGGGGTTGCCCCCGCCACCCACAGTCACTGAAGGCTCCAGGGTATTCCCACCGCCCGCAGCCGCCGGGAGCTGTGGGGGCCTACAGAGGCCTCATAGGTATCCTGTAGCTCCCAGCTCCCATCGGACAGCTGGGGACCCTGCAGCTCCCAGATGCTGAAGTCATGGAGTCGCAGGAAGTCACGGATTCCATGACTTCTGTGACCTCCATGACTAAATCGTGGCCTTACTAATTGTAAGTAAAACTAGACGCTTATAATAAAGAGTTCTACCTTGTAATAAATTGCTGCCTCTAAAAAGGAGTGTCACAGTCACAGAACCTACAGAGTTTAGTTAAAATGGGAAACCATCTTGGCAAAATGAAAACCAAAGACCCTAGAAAGACATGCAACTTACACGAGATCAATATCCTCACAATTTAAATGGATAAGCAATAAGGAACCTGAATAGAACTTGGAAAGAAATTAGCAGATTATGCTAATCTTTTCTTTGGTTTTAATTTATCTCAAGGTACATGGTGATAGCAGAGCCATGTGTCATGTGCCAGAGATTGATAGGAGATGTAAATGGTTTTAAAGTCCAGGGTAAAGGTGTCTAATTTATCAACATGATTCTTGAACTGGGGAGAGGGTTCAGAGAAGTGTCATTAGAATTAATAAAGGATTAGAAAACTTGCATATATTGACAGACTCAAAGCGCTCAATCTGTTTAGAAGAAGGTTAAGGGTTAGCATGATCACAGTGTATGTATTTATGTGGGGGAATAGAAATTTGATAACAGAAGCCTGTTCGATCTAGCAGACAAAGATATAACGAGATTCAGTGGTTGGCCGTTGAAGCTATACAAATGCAGACTAGAAATAAGATTCAGATTTTTCATTGATAGTTATAAACCTTTGGAACAATTTACCAATTTCAGGGATTCTCTATTACTGGCAATTTAAAAATTGCCAAATAGGATGTTTTTCCTATAAGATGCTCTAGTTCAAACAGAAAATTATTTTGGGAAATTCCTATAGCGTGCATCATGCAGGAGATCAGACTAGATGACCACAATAGTCTCTTCTGGTCCCTTAGCAACTACAACTATATGAAAAAATGTGATAGAAAGGAGTTCATTGAGGGAACTAGAAAGCTAAAGTCTACAAAGTGGACAAAGGAATTCAGGAGACGTAATTCATCCGAACTTCAGTGTGTGTTCTCCTCCACCCTCCCCAATATATCATCTCAAAATCTTAATTGAAAAATTAATTCAAACTGACTTTGGTTCAATACTGAAAAATAGCTGAAGAGTTATAATAAAGGGTAATTTTAACTTGCACAGTACCATGTTGGGAGGATATATCCAGAGGGGCTCCTTATAGCGTTAGGTGTTTCCCTTACAATTTCATCAAAGATCTAGAAAAGGGGGCGAACACCACATTAAATAAATTTGCAGATACTAAATTCAAGTGTTTGTTTTCTCAATGAAATACAGAGGGACCTAGGATATAACAATGTTTCAACCTGAAAAAAAGCAAGGTAATTTCTATGTGTATAATGAATAATGTTAAACTGAAAATAAACAGGGTACAGATATATGGAAAGCAGATTTGCTGAAAGAGGTCTGGAGTGATACTGAAGAACAAATTATACACAAGCTTGCAAAGCTGTAAGGCAGCCAAAAAACAAAAAGGCAATGTTAGCCTCCAACTCCAGGTGTCTCAGATTCTAGAGAGAAGATACTCTCACTCCGTGGACCCAATCCAGCAGGGCACAGAGTACCTACAGTTTCACTTGTATCCACAAGTACTCAGTACTGCAAAGGAGATGCTCAGAACTTAGTATAAGTAGGCCCTTTATGAAACATTGTGGTGAAATCATGTGCAAAAGTTACACTAAGTTCTGGGCCCTTCAGTTCAAGAAAGTTGTTAAACTGGATGGAAACAGGGAAGACCAACAAGTAATTAAAGGGAGCTTGAGGACATGATTTAGAAGGAAACTTAAAAGAACTTATTAGTGGCTTGAACATATGATAACCAACTGGGTATATGATAACTGCTTACACAAATGCCAGCGAAGGAAGGGATTGCAATCAGGATCAACTGAGATTATTACACATCCTATATTTCCCCATGTTTAATTTAGTCAACTCCTGTAGTGGAATGTGGAAGTCTACCAATGGAAATGGTGTGTAGTTGCAGCTGTGTCAGTCCCAGGATATTAAAGAGACAAGGTGGGTGAGGTAATATCTTTTAGTGGACCAACTTCTGTTTCTATTTCAGACTGCTATACTGTATATCTTCCATTGTTGTATGCAGTATAATTGTAGCTGTATCAGTCCACAGCTACCACCACAGCGCAGACAGCAATGGAAGAGATCAAATTTAGCCATCTGAAATGGAAACAGAAGTTGGTCCAATAAAAGATATTTCCTCACCCACCTCGTCTCTCTACTGGAAATGGTGGAAGCCTTATTGCTGGAGTCATTTAAGACTAGACAAATCCCAGTACTGGAGCAATGTACCTTAGGGAACAATCTACTATTTTAGGGGAGCTGGAATAGATATCCTCTTGGTCCTGTAGAATATACAGGGACTACATCTGGAAATAACAAATCCAGGCTCCTGTCACACGAACACATACGTGAAGCTGATATATAATAATGTTATGAATACTGAGATGAAAATGTCATGAACGCTATGTGTGTCTGGGGAAGTAATTGTATATTATTTTATAAGAATTTCCTGTATGATTCTACTCATCCAATTTATGCTTTGGGCTTTGGGAATAACAAATTAAGGCAACACAATGGCTTCCCAGTTAAGAATACCCAAGTACATACTTGAGAGACAGTGGGCAAAACTATTAGCTTTAAGGACCTTACATCTTGTCTCCAAGGAAGATTGAAGCTTGTTTTGCTAGGCTGGGAACTTGGTGAGCAAAAGGATACTCAACAGTTTAAAAGCCCTCAGAGAAGAGTTAGGGAGTCACTTGTCAGAAGCTGTCTAGGGAGACAGGCTGACAGAGACTCTGCAGGGAAAGTCTAAAGAAATTGGGCCATCCCAGATCTGGGGAACAGTAAGCGTTAGGGGCAAAGCTTGCTATACATATTGTATTAAACATAAGTTTTTTCTGAAATACTTGTGTTCTAAATTAACTTTTACTTTGCTGTAAGGAGGCTGTTTGGTCACTGATTACCACTGTCATTGCCCTGGAGGAAACAGAACTGGAGGGTCTGGACATGAGATAAAGTCATGGTTGATACACAGGGGACTGCAACCCAGGGCCTCGTCAGAGTGGAAGAATCATGTGAGTCCACCCTGAGAGAGAGGCGATGGCTAGAGGGAGACCTAGCGAGAGTGCATTCAAAGACATCAGGAGGAGGTCAGCAGTACAATTGATCCAGTAACTTCCCAGTACTACTGCAAAAAATATTTGCAATTAAATATGGGCAACATAATACCAGGTGATTAAATCCCCGAGAACTTTAGAACAGATGTTTGTGGTAAGAGTTCTAAAGATATGCACTCAATTAAGATAACATATTGTGAAATAATCCCAAACTTCCTATACATAACAAAATGCATTCTTTTCTGATATGTCGGAGGTAATGAAAAGGATTGAAAATTAAGCCTTTAGAATTAGGATCCATGTGTCTTTGTAGCTTATTCTAATGCTGCGGTACAATAGAAAAGAAATCCACATGCAATCTTCCCACGGCACCTACATTTCCAAACAATAACACAACATATATTTCTCTAGTATTGTGGATGAATGCAGAATCCTTGGAATTCCTTCAGCAGGTTTCAGGGGATGTGCCAAAATGAAAAACTCCTGCTCAGTGCAAAAAGAGAATGCACTGAGTGCTCTGAAATGAGTGGTTTGCTGTGTGCTGTGAATGCCGGGAGACAAGAGTCCTTTCAGGAACAGTCAGAAAAGCTTACGAGACTCATAAATCTGAGGGCTGAAAGAAATCAAAAAATAAACATGTAAAAAATAGATGATCTCACCCGCACATGAGGAATGTGTATACACTATGGGATACACAACAAAAACCATGTTAAAATATCAAACAAAAGTATGTCCAAAGCATTTGTGCAAGATTTGCCACAATAACCTGGGTAATTTATAGGATATATTAGGATTAAAATTCCCATAATTAGGAACTTTTTAAAAAGCACAATCAAGGGTCTAAGTTCATCAGTACTGTAACTGCACTGAAAATGGAGACAGTGCATATTGAACTCATTGCTGAATCAGGGGTTGGATGAGGCACTGATCCCACCATGAACAGCCCCTTCACCCTGTGGAACTTCAATGATCAGGGCCATGGCCACTTCATGGGCTTAGAAGGGAATCAGACTCGGGTTTGGGAAAACTTCTGCCCACGTGACTGCTTTTCAGGACTGCAGTGCCTAGACAGCATACAGGAGGAATTCAAAGTATGTGGCCCTGATTCAGCAAAGCATTTCAATACATGCCTAATTTTAAACACATGAACACTCTTACTGAAGTCAGTGGGACTCCGCCCAGTGCTTTGCTGAATCAGGGCCTAAATTTGGAGCCCAGAAAAGGCAAGAGACCATGTTAAAAGGCCTAATCCGGTACAATCTATGGGGAGACTCTTTTTGAATTCAATGAGCTTTGGAGCAGTGGTGGATTTAGAGTTAGTGGGCCCTGGGTGCAGCTTCATTTCCCCCCCACCCCACCCCCCCGTACCCAGCCAAAAAAAAGAACATTCTCTCTTATCTCCCCCCCATTTTTCATTATTTTTTCTTCATCCTCCTCTTATATTATAAATAATGGGAAGTAAATGAAAATAAAGTGAGGTACCTTGATTGGGGTTGGGGTGCAGGAGGGGGTGTAGGGGGCAGGGGCAGGGAGGAAGTTTGGGTGCAGGGTGCAGGCTCTGGGCAGGGGCTAGGGTGTGGGAGAGGGGCAAGGGGGTGGCTCAGCTCCCAAAGCGACTGGCGCACACACCCCTCCAGCTGTGGCTCCTAGGTGGGGACGGCAGGGGGTCTCTACGCGCCGCTGCCCACAGACACCGCCCCCGCAGCTCCCATTGGCCGCAGTTCCCAGCCAATGGGAGGTGAGGAGTCAGTGCTCAGGGTGGGGGTCAGCGCACAGAGACACACACACACACCCAGGGGCTGCAAGGAGGGAGGGAGGCAGAGTGGGCAGGAAGCCACCTTAGCGCTGCTGCTGGCACGTCTCTGCGTGCCCCTTGAGGGGAGGGGAGCAGCTGATCTCCATGTGCTGCCTGGGGTGGGGGCAGCATGCAGAGCCATCTCCCACCCCACCAGGGGCATGCAGAGACGTGCTAGCCGCCGGCCGCTTCCAGGAGCAGCATGGGGCCACCAGACATGGAATGCAGGCAGCCTGCCTGCCTGAGCCCTGCTGCACCATCGGCCAGGACTTGGGAGCAGGTTGTCAGATATTTTTCCTGCATTTTGGGGGCACCTCTGTCGTTGGGGGCCCCATGCCACTGCACGGTTTGTTTCATAGTAAATCCGCTCCTGCTTTGGAGCAAGCCTTAACAGAAAATTTACAGTTTTGTATCTCTGCATCTTTTTACATACTATCAGTTGAAAATGTAAATTGATAAGAAATATCTTCAGTCATTGATAATAAAATTGCTTTTAATGTCCTATCTTAAGAAACAAAAAGCTGGATTGTGCCTTGAATATTAAAAGAAAACTATGATTTCAATGTAACAGCCGTGTTAGTCTGTATTCGCAAAAAGAAAAGGAGGACTTGTGGCACCTTAGAGACTAACCAATTTATTAGAGCATAAGCTTTCGTGAGCTACAGCTCACTTCCTCAGATGCATATCGTGGAAACTGCAGCAGGCTTTATATATACACAGAGAATATGAAACAATACCTATTCCCACCCCACTGTCCTGCTGGTAATAGCTTATCTAAAGTGATAACCAGCAGGAGAGTGAGTTTGTGTGTGTATGGGGGTGGGGGGGATGTGAGAACCTGGATTTATGCAGGAAATAGCCCAGCTTGATTGTCATGCACATTGTGTAAAGAGTTGTCACTTTGGATGGGCTATCACCAGCAGGAGAGTGAATTTGTGTGGGGGGGTGGAGGGTGAGAAAACCTGGATTTGTGCTGGAAATCACTTTAGATAAGCTATTACCAGCAGGACAGTGGGGTGGGAATAGGTATTGTTTCATATTCTCTGTGTATATATAAAGCCTGCTGCAGTTTCCACGATATGCATCTGAGGAAGTGAGCTGTAGCTCACGAAAGCTTATGCTCTAATAAATTGGTTAGTCTCTAAGGTGCCACAAGTCCTCCTTTTCTTTTTATGATTTCAATGTAATAATAGAACTGCCTTTCCAGTAATAATTATGAGGATGTAGGTTATTAAACTCGTACAAGCATATATTTACATAAACACGATGTCCTTGGTAAATTTTGTCATTTTAATGCCACTATTCCATGGGTATTTATCGTTTTCTGTACAACTGGCAATCAGAAGGCCTAAACAAACATTTTAACTCATCAGCAGGCTTATTTTGGGAAAGAGTTGCAAGGAATATGGAATCTCCATTATTTCTTCCCTAAAGAAAATGATAAATTTATACAGGAATCCAATTAATCAATCTTTATGCTTCTATCTCCTACCTAAAATGGCTAAAGCAACAATTAAAGGTATATCTAATTGTAGTTGCTGTTGCCCTTAAAGTTGTCTAAATTTCAAATGCAGTGAAGTTTTACTGCAAAGTAAGGCAGGTTTTCTTGGTATAAAAGAAAAGTCTCCAAGGATTAGTGTACCTGATTAAATAAAAGGATTGGATGGAGTTAAATAAAGGATTGAACTGAAGAAATCCAGTATGGAAACAAAGATGGGGTTATGGACATGAAAAGAGCATTTTCAGTGACAGTAAAATATACAAGTGTGGACAGTAAATACATCTCTTACCAGTATGGGGTGGGGGCCACCAGCTAAGGGAGGGCACGCATGACCCTCCATGTGTCTCCTCCCCACCCCGGGGCCCCCATGCTCTCCCCGTCCCCACCCCATGACCCTGGAGAGGGCTCTGTCCTCCTCCTCCTTCTGCACCGGAGACTTCAGGAGACGTACCATGGGGCTGCGAGGGAGGGGCTGGGGATTCTGCTCCTTTCCCCATTGGGAGGGGCAGCAGCAGGGAAAGGAACAGAACGCCAGCAGCTCCTCCAGCGGCTGGACCACCCCCAGCCCCATCCTCCAACAGGACTTCTGCTGTAGTACGAGGATGGAGATGCAGCTCCTTGGAAGGGCAGGGCTGGGGGTTCTGCTGCTTTCCCCACTGGGAAGGGCAGCGGGGAAAGAAGCCGAACGCTGGCAGCTCCTTTGGCGGCTGTATTGGCTCCAGCACCACCCCCACACCAGCTCAGTCCTCCGGCTGTACAGATGGAGGAGGTACAGACGTGCCAGAGGAGGCATGGGGCCACCGGCTCCTCCTGTGTCTGTCTTTCCGTACCAGCTACAAAAAGTTTGCTGATATGGCATACTGGAGTGTACCGGCCTACTTGCACTGCTGCTCTCATCACTTTCTTTGTCTTATTAGAGGCCAATATAACATTCTGAATGTACGGTGAAAATACAATGTTGGAGAGAGATGTACCAAGCTATGGCAATGAATTTACTATATTTTTCCTATATTAAATGAATGAAGCATTCATGAAACTTTGCAAAGCTGGAGAGCGAAATCTTCTCAGTCAGATTGTGGTAAAGGACACTGGCAATGGCAGAGAAAAATGCTTCATGCTAGATTGTCAGTGTAACCCTATCTTGATCCAAGGGGACCATGTCGAGAGATGAAAGGAGTTCTTCTCTCTCCACACTCATTCTAACACTTGTCCTCTATAAGATTAGAACCAAATTATAAGATTAGAACCAAATTACATGTGACTCCCTTGTCCAAAGAAACCAATAAACTAAAATTCTGCACATCTTGGTAGTTTCATTTTGCTCCTGATGCCCAGGACTTGACATTTCAAACAATGGTGCGCCTCCTTGGCACTTCCCAGAATATAAGCAAGTCGGCACTCCTCCCTGGTCCAAAACAAATTATATTGCTGCTTACTTGGCGTTTGCGATTATTCCCAAAAGGAATAATACAATACAAAATACAACCTGCGCCTTTTTAACCAGGCTCGGCTGTTCCCAGAGGCTCCTCACTGAAGTCCTCTCTCTAGATAGAAGATTGTTGGGAATGACGATCTGGGGTGGTAACAAGACGTGCCTCCATGAGACAATACAATATATTTAACATTTCCCAGCAGAATTATCACCAATTAACAGTAGTTTTCATGCAAATGCTGCCAGCCTGTGGGATTCAACCCACAGGCTTTTGATACAGAGAGAAGAGCATTATTCTGAATGAGTACTGGCATTAATATACTTTGATATTGAGCTGATACTTAACGATAATTTTGAGATATCTTTGAACTTTCAAATAAGGGATGATGGGGGAAGAGAGCCAATGATACTGGTACCATTGTACGGATAGATGTCAGAAAACCAGTAAAGTGCCTGAAACCACTATGGCTTATTGCTAAAAGCAGTCAAGTCAGCAGGCTGTAAATTGGCCATGTTGCAGCCTCAGCTTGACCAAGGCAGGAGGGGAGGGGGTTTTGGATGCCACAGAAAGGGCAGCTTATCCCCACATCCTTCCTGATAAGAATTGTGCCTTGAAGTTGCTGATGCATGCATCTTAGAAGAGCAGGATGTGCCCTCAGGAATGTGTCTAACAGGGTCTCAAGGCTGCAAACTCTGGGGAAGACCCACACCTGGTTAATCAATAATCAGAAGGAAGCCTCCTGCTTGACCAGTTTTCTTTAGGGGACATGTCATTCTATTACGAATGTATAAATAAGGGGGGAAAGTTTGAGGTAGTTGGACTCTTCTGGACTCTCCCTCTGGATACATCTTGCAGTCCCCAGTGGCAGTCAGGCTGCCGCTGTGCCACTCGAGGGCTACACTCAGCTTCGGTAATTATCGAGGGTTGGCGGTGTTTCACTAACCTGTTGTGGACATGTGTAAGTGCTTGAGACTAAGTAAAGTTTAGCTTTAAGTGAAAGCATTCTTGTATTGTCATGTTTGTGCCAGCCATCTATCGGTCAGACGGCCGTGTCTCCCCTGATTTATTTCCTGACACCACCTCAGTAAAAGTTAGCAAGAGCTTTGGGTTGAAAGAATGCCAGGTAACACCATGAGAATTATTGGCTCTCTAACTATCTATGAGACTTAAGCATGTGAGAAACAAGCTTCTGATTTCTATTCCTTGAAAAAGCAACAGCTTGTACATTGATGCCCCAGCTCCCTCCCTCAAAGAATTGACGCAGGAACATTGGGCAAAAGATTCACTAATCACAAAATCTGCTCCTTTTCTTTAAATATTAAAAATTTTAAAAATGGACTGACCCAAGAGAAGAGTCATTCTGTGACTCAGTCCTGTCCAACCTGATCAGTATGACTCACGATGGAAAATACTATTGCCCATATCCCCTCTTATGGGTCCACCCTCCCCATAAATCAAATAAGCATTTGATGCCAAAGGATGGCTTAAGTCACATTTATGGAATGATTTGCTACAAAAGTTGTCATAATAGAAGGTGTACTCTTTAAGGTGGATTTGGCACCATGCTAGCTAGCGCCCTGCCCAAACTTAAAAAAAAAAAAAATACCACCATCCTAAGCAACCATTTACAATAAGAATTCAAAGTTTGGGCCCCTAGCATAGACCAACTATTGTGTGATTAAAGCACTTTCTAAAAGCCATGATAAAAGTCAGGCTGCCATAGTAGTCTACTTACTGAAGTTAGTAAAAGGTACCTGTTATGCAGTCTGGGGTGGCTCATGACAGAGAATGCCTACCTCAGGGCAGACTGTCAAAAGCAGGGCAGACGCCCCAAACTGGTGGTGTGTTTTGTAAAATAGATTTCACCAAGCCAGCAACAAATGTGAACTCCTAAAGTACTACAATAGTCTTATAATGGAGGCACAGACCGTCTAGTCTAGCTTGCCACCCAAGCTAGACTGATAAGTGATAAATGGTCACTTACACCCAGTCGAAAGAGACCAGTCACTCACCCAAGTCATCTGAGAGCTCCCACCAAAGACAATGCTGGTAGCCAATTCTATAGTAAATTAACTAAAGATTTATTAGCGAGGAAAAAGAAATGAGAGTTATTGACAGGTTAAAGCAGGTAAAATATATATATACAGGTGAGTCACAATCTAAAATTCCACATGGTAGCAGAGATGTAGTAATCTGCCAGTTTCCCAAGTCTCTCGGAACTGCTCAGAACACGGGGGATCTCCGTCTTCCCGTTCACTTACTCTGCCCTGTTAGAATCCCAACAGCCCAGAAATGAAGAATTTTTCCTTGTGTCCATAGTTAGCTTCTTTACACAGAGAACAAGCTGACAGGGTCACTACGCAGTTGGGCTCTCTGACGGAGGGAGAGGAATGCATTTAGAGTCTTTCATCTTTGATCATCACACACAATGACCACTTGCTTTGAAATTAGCACTTACCTGTTAAAGTTCTTCATTTGCATTCACAAGACTTCTTTCTTGTCTCCAATATTTGGAAGATAATCCTACTGCAGCAACACAACTGCTTGTATTAATTTACGCTACTCATCTGCTAGGTTTTGTTCACTGGCCACAAGAGGTAATTTTAGATTCTCCCTACTGATAAATCATTAATTGTCCATATTTACTTAATATAAACTCTTCCTCGTTAAAGGACTATGCCAGGTGATTCATTGATATCAGAGATGTCTGGAGCTGTGGAATCTGGATCTGTATTCAGATCCTTGCTTCTCCAAAGATTAGAATTCCATTAGAGGACTGTTATGCAGATAGGCCCAAGCTCTGGGACTCAGACCCAAATCTGGATCCAAACTTCCTCAATGATTTTCTGTTTTTCCCCCCACTACCACCCAAGAGCTCTTATCAGCACTGTCTCTAACCTGAATTATCTCTAAACAATACTGAAAGAAGCTAGAAACAAACTCAGGCCTCTTATATGCCACCAATATCTGCTACCGGTCCTGCTCTTAACAAGAATTCCTGCTTACTGGAGACAGAGAGAAAAATAAAAAAACCACCAGCATAATGTGTTCTCTTCCTGGCCTCCCTGCTGCAATAATGATGCAAACATTTCCCATGCTCCATAGCACCAATTCAGTCCCAATCATCTCTTTTCCTTAAACACTCTTCTCCGTGCTAAACAATTCATCCCCTTTGTTTTTCGTGTTCTGAGGAACAGTCTCCTCACCAAAATGATGTAATTACTTTATTCCCATTTGCTCAAGCAATGTTTTAAAACCAATGTTCTGTTCCTCCCTTTCTTTTATGAAATAGGTGTCCAAATCCAAATGCACTCAATGGAGGACTCCCAAGCTCACTTCAGTGAGAGCTCAAATGTGCCCTTGATGTTAAAACTGGTGCCAAAGAATATAAAATGAATATTTACATGCCCAGGAATCAAATTGAGTGTCCAAATGGGAATCTGAATGCTCTACTTAGGCTGCCTTTTTGAACTCAACAGCTACAAATATTTCACTGCGTGGTAGAATTATGAGATCAGAGATGACCCCAGCTAGTCATCACGCAGTTTGCAGATTCACTTACATACTGATGTCTTACTGATTAAAATTCTTCACAAGACTTTTTACATTTTAATAAAATCATAAATCACAGCTCTGTCACATTCACAACTCCGAATGCGACATTCCAGCCAGGAGGTGTGAATTTTTGCTTGCTAGCCGTGGAGTTTTACTCATGAGATAGAAAGATTAGATAGTATTTTCTATACACACTCTCCAGTATCTATCAGTAGTCAAGTCTGGAACTAAAGAGAGCTTCAGGCACATGATAGCTTGAAAATATGTAAGTAACAGAATGTAGCATTATCCTGAAACTAATATCTATATCCAGAAAGTCACTGTATCTATGTCAGAACAGCAGCATTGTTGTACATGAGCCTGGGTTTTCTTACCTGACCTGTTCTGAGCAAACGTTCATTAGATCAATAAAATCTCCATTCCATTTCATTGAAACTGGTCTTAGTGGCCTTACAAAAAAAACCCTAAGGCAGCTGTATTTTGCTAATAGTTTATGCATTTTCAAGTAATATTTGTGAAAAATCCATCTGATGTCTGAATTGGAATATTCAGTTACTGAGAAACTCAAAAAGAAAAGGAGTACTTGTGGCACCTTAGAGACTAACCAATTTATTAGAGCATAAGCTTTCGTGAGCTACAGCTCACTTCCTCAGATGCATATCGTGGAAACTGCAGCAGGCTTTATATATACACAGAGAATATGAAACAATACCTCCTCCCACCCCACTGTCCTGCTGGTAATAGCTTATCTAAAGTGATCATCAGGTGGGCCATTTCCAGCACAAATCCAGGTTTTCTCACCCTCCACCCCCCCCACACAAATTCACTCTCCTGCTGGTGATAGCCCATCCAAAGTGACAACTCTTTACACAATGTGCATGACAATCAACTTGGGCTATTTCCTGCACAAATCCAGGTTTTCTCACATCTCCCCCACCCCCATACACACACAAACTCACTCTCCTGCTGGTAATAGCTCATCCAAACTGACCACTCTTCAAGTTTAAATCCAAGTTAAACCAGAACATCTGGGGGGGGGGAGGGGGGGAGGGAAAAACAAGAGGAAACAGGCTACCTTGCATAATGACTTAGCCACTCCCAGTCTCTATTTAAGCCTAAATTAATAGTATCCAATTTGCAAATGAATTCCAATTAAGCAGTTTCTCGCTGGAGTCTGGATTTGAAGTTTTTTTGTTTTAAGATAGCGACCTTCATGTCTGTGATTGCGTGACCAGAGAGATTGAAGTGTTCTCCGACTGGTTCAATCCATCGGTGATCTTCCTGATAACACCATCCTGGCCACTATGGATGTAAAAGCCCTCTACACCAACATTCCACACAAAGATGGACTACAAGCCGTCAAGAACACTATCCCCGATAATGTCACGGCTAACCTGGTAGCTGAACTTTGTGACTTTGTCCTTACCCATAACTACTTCACATTTGGGGACAATGTATACCTTCAGATCAGCGGCACTGCTATGGGTACCCGCATGGCCCCACAGTATGCCAACATTTTTATGGCTGATTTAGAACAACGCTTCCTCAGCTCTCGTCCCCTAAAGCCCCTACTCTACTTGCGCTATATTGATGACATCTTCATCATCTGGACCCATGGAAAAGAAGCCCTTGAGGAATTCCACCATGATTTCAACAATTTCCATCCCACCACCAACCTCAGCCTGGTCCAGTCCACACAAGAGATCCACTTCCTGGACACTACAGTGCTAATAAACAATGGTCACATAAACACCACCCTATACCGGAAACCTACTGACCGCTATTCCTACCTGCATGCCTCCAGCTTTCACCCTGACCACACCACACGATCCATCGTCTACAGCCAAGCTCTGCGATACAACCGCATTTGCTCCAACCCCTCAGACAGAGACAAACACCTACAAGATCTCTGTCAAGCTTTCTTACAACTACAATACCCACCTGCAGAAGTAAAGAAACAGATTGATAGAGCCAGAAGAGTTCCCAGAAGTTACCTACTACAGGACAGACCTAACAAAGAAAATAACAGAACGCCACTAGCCGTCACCTTCAGCCCCCAACTAAAACCCCTCCAATGCATTAAGGATCTACAACCTATCCTAAAGGATGACCCAACACTCTCACAAATCTTGGGAGACAGGCCAGTCCTTGCCTACAGACAGCCCCGCAACCTGAAGCAAATACTCACCAACAACCACATACCACACAACAGAACCACTAACCCAGGAACTTATCCTTGCAACAAAGCCCGTTGCCAATTGTGCCCACATATCTATTCAGGGGACACCATCACAGGGCCTAATAACATCAGCCACACTATCAGAGGCTCGTTCACCTGCACATCCACCAATGTGATATATGCCATCATGTGCCAGCAATGCCCCTCTGCCATGTACATTGGTCAAACTGGACAGTCTCTACGTAAAAGAATAAATGGACACAAATCAGATGTCAAGAATTATAACATTCATAAACCAGTCGGAGAACACTTCAATCTCTCTGGTCACACAATCACAGACATGAAGGTCGCTATCTTAAAACAAAAAAACTTCAAATCCAGACTCCAGCGAGAAACTGCTGAATTGGAATTCATTTGCAAATTGGATACTATTAATTTAGGCTTAAATAGAGACTGGGAGTGGCTAAGTCATTATGCAAGGTAGCCTGTTTCCTCTTGTTTTTCCCTCCCCCCCTCCCCTCCCCAGATGTTCTGGTTTAACTTGGATTTAAACTTGAAGAGTGGTCAGTTTGGATGAGCTATTACCAGCAGGAGAGTGAGTTTGTGTGTGTATGGGGGTGGGGGAGATGTGAGAAAACCTGGATTTGTGCAGGAAATAGCCCAAGTTGATTGTCATGCACATTGTGTAAAGAGTTGTCACTTTGGATGGGCTATCACCAGCAGGAGAGTGAATTTGTGTGTGGGGGGGGTGGAGGGTGAGAAAACCTGGATTTGTGCTGGAAATGGCCCACCTGATGATCACTTTAGATAAGCTATTACCAGCAGGACAGTGGGGTGGGAGGAGGTATTGTTTCATATTCTCTGTGTATATATAAAGCCTGCTGCAGTTTCCACGATATGCATCTGAGGAAGTGAGCTGTAGCTCACGAAAGCTTATGCTCTAATAAATTGGTTAGTCTCTAAGGTGCCACAAGTACTCCTTTTCTTTTTGCGAATACAGACTAACACGGCTGTTACTCTGAAACCTGAGAAACTCAAAAGGTTCTGAGCATTTTAAAATTCAGACATATCAAAACACATTTCTATTTTCAAAAGTACAGAACACTTTTTCCCTAGTTTCTTTTTCCTGTTTATTAAGAAAAAGGATGTTAACCTTTGCTTTTTCTGTGCCCTTCCAACTTTTTAAATTGCCATTTGAGAGTTCATACAAACCCTCCAACTTTGCTCCTGCACTACATATCTTATGTTGTGGTTGTCCACAGTTCTGTAGTTACATATTTTTATCAGTGAAACTACACCATCTGACGGTGGAAAGAGACATGGAGAGTTGCATGTAGTCTGAGATCTTTTATGAGATGTATTTCCCTCTTTAACTCTTTGAATTAGAGATGTGCTCAAGACACACAAGTACAGATCCATAGTTCCTAAAAGGCTAGGGATGTTGTATCCAGGTTTTCCCCACTATTGATATCTAGGGCAGTGGAGATCAGAAATGTCTCACAACTTCCACAGAACTCAGGGGTACGCTGCACAGATGCAAGATGTCAGTTAAGGTTTGTCTATGATGGAAATATTTTCAAAGTTTGGTATTCATCTCAGACCACTAAAGAACTTCTATAGTGGTTAATATATTGAATTATTCATCTAGTGTTATTCATACTGGAGCCTTTCATTTGGGGATCTCAACGTACATTTGGGGATTTCAACGTAAGCCTCGTGAAAAATATTTTAAGGATATCCTGTGGTCAAAGGTCAGAATTTGACAAGTTACCTCACTGTGGTATCCAGCCTTACGACAATTTTTTCATGTAGATAAAAAGTTGTGATGGTAACAGTTGGCAAAATTTTAGGTAACATTACCCAACACTGAAAAATGCTCACCTCTGAGATAGAACATGTCACCTGTTTGACAGTGCACAGCAACAGTATACACAACAGCTTAGGAAAGGAAGTGTCCTTAGTCATTTAAAATTGTGTGGGAATGTTAAGTAGATAGAATGGAATCACCTGAGTTGCTGTTTCGCAAAGAGACCATGTTTATCATCCCTCTTTGTTAGAAATAGTGTCTAAGATCTTTGGCCACTTACAGGTACTCAGACCTAAATTTTACATTTTATTCAAAAAAATGACTACATGAAGTAATTGCCTTTGATTAGACAACACCACATTTAAACACAAATAGAAAATTATTAAAGACATTAACAGACTGATAATTAGTTTAACACAAAAATACAGCATGATTTAAAATTTGAATTTGGAGGTCATTACCCACTAGATTTTTATAAACTCTCCTGTTGTTATACCAATAAAATAAAAACCAGCAGGATCTTATTAAAGGGAAAAAGGCAAAATACCACATTTATTGTGAATACAGAAAGAATCATAGTAAGCAGTTAGTTATAGCTATAACATTCCATTCAATCTCATATTTATTCACACATTCATTCATACACACACACACACAGGTTCTGCAAGGTTGTTATCATAGTTAGCAGCCTTAGAGTTGCTCATGCCAAGCCACTGGCCAGGTGGCCTGGACATGAGGAGGGAGCAGGGCCTTGTCAGATGCTCATCTGATGCTCCTGGAAGTTGGTTTGCAGAATCAGACCCCAAAGTTCTCACTTTTTAGAGTCTATTTTTATAGGAATTTCTTCCTATGCCAATCTATGGGAATTGCTTCATCATGCTGTTGCTGAATCAATCAGCAGATAGCACATTCCTGACGGCTCCAAGATGTTATATTGTTCTTGGGTTCTCCCATTCTTGAGGCTGTTGGGTGGATTCCAGTCTGCCCTCCGGGGGGTCCTCTGGTTATTTCCACTTGACGCCTTCTTCAGCCGATGGACACTGGATTCTTAGGCTGGCACCTCCCTGATCATTCAGTTATTATCCACACCAAGCATCCATCCACATACATCCTCTATCTCTATTTTAATCACAATGGTTAATACAACAAAAGGGCGGGGAGTCTCTGGGTGCTGTTTCTGTTGTTAGAGTATTGCTTTGAGTCTCTCTCTCTGTGAATTGCTTTGAGAACAGACTCTGTCTTCGAATGTACTAACACAATTAGCAGCTTGCAAGTTTCACACAGAGAGGGAGAGAAACAGTACCAAAAACCAAGAGACCTCTTAATTAGTAATACCCTGGAATTTAAACTCTGGGGAATCAAACTCATTTGTGATTTTAATACAGAACTTCTTTAATATGATCCAACACTGTGACCACAAAAATGAAATTAAAAATATATTCACTCTGTGGGATCTACAATGGTATTTATAGGCTCTGTCCTTGATTTAAGTTTATATATGTGAGTGTGTGAATATACAGACTTATGTGAAGAAATACAGGGAATAGGGAAGTGAAAAAAGTGGGACGAGGGACATACCAAAATATCAGCAAAAAATACATAAAGATGACCAAGTTCAAACATGTGTCTTAGAAATAGCAATTCTCTAAGCAAAACAGTTTACATCTGAAGTGTATTTTGCATTACTGAGTGCACAGTATAACAAGATCTATTCTTCTATAAGGTGTTTTTAGACATTTTGGGATGCTACAGTTGAGAATGAGCCATACCAACATTATTTCTGAAGAAAGCCATGAAGGAATTATAGTTCAAGGAGGAGTAGCATGGAGGCACGAGGCTAATGCACAAGTGCTCCCATCTTCTTTGGGCAACTCATATTGCTATATTATTTCTCCATGAACCAAAGTATTTACAGGCTAAAAGTTTCAAAACTCCTTGTCAGTCCCACCAGGTGAGAAAAACCCTGATCACCTGTTAAAACAAACCGTAGGAAACGTGCAGCATTTCCTGGCCCTCTACAAGTTTTTCCCACATAGGGGAGAATATGTCCCATGTTTTTTAAACTTTCTTGGCCATTTCTTGTATTTTGCAAGCTGACACCAACCAGAGGTTTTTCAGCAAACCTCTTTATCAAGGTTCCTTCCCCACTCTGAACTCTAAGGTACAGATGTGGGGACCTGCATGAAAGACCCCCCCCCCAGACCCCAAGCTTATTCTTACCAGCTTAGGTTAAAAACTTCCTCAAGGTACAAACTTTGCCTTGTCCTTGAACCCTATGCTGCCACCACCAAGCGTGTTAAACAAAGAACAGGGAAAGAGCCTACTTGGAGACGTCTTCCCGCCACAATATCCCTCCAAGCCCAACCACCTTTCCTGGGGAAGGCTTGATAAAAATTCTCACCAATTTGTACAGGTGAACACAGACCCAAACCCTTGGATCTTAAGAACAATGAAAACACAATCAGGTTCTTAAAAGAGAATTTTAATTAAAGAAAAAGTAAAAGAATCACCTCTGTAAAATCAGGAAGGGAAATACCTTACAGAGTAGTCAGATTCAAAACATAGAGAATCCCTCTAGGCAAAACCTTAAGTTACAAAAAGACACAAAAACAGGAATATACGTCCAATTCAGCACAACTTATTTACCAGCCATTTAAACAAAACAGAATCTAACGCATATCTAATTAGATTGCTTACTGACTCTTTACAAGAGTTCTGACCTGCATTCCTGCTCTGGTCCCGGCAAAAGCATCACGCATGCAGACAGAACTCTTTGTTTCCCCCCACTCCAGCTTTGAAAGTATCTTGTCTCCTCATTGGTCATTTTGGTCAGGTGCCAGCGAGGTTATCTTAGCTTCTTAACCTGTTAGAGGTGAAAGGGTTTTTCCTCTGGCCAGGAGGGATTTAAAGGTGGTTAGCCTTCCCTTTATTTTATGACACTCTTAAAAGTAGTTGAACCTCCAGGGGAGGAAAGGGTTGGGAATCGATAATTACACCTGAGAATTTCCCCAGGCAGGAGCAATCAAGATACTGGAGGAATCAAATCTTGTTAGTATTAACTGCTCCTGGCATTTCGCTCTACTTTGGGGCTTGGGCCAAATTACAGCAGCCTGGTTTTAAGAGTTGATGATCAGAGGCTAAATTATAAAGAGACAAATACTACCAGGCTGCAAACTGTTCACAGGCTTTGTAAAAGCTGATTTGAACAAAACTCAAACAAACAATCCCACTACTTTCTTTCAAATGGCAATGAAAATAATTTTTTTAAAGAAATAATCTTCATGCATCATTTGCATCTCTAACAATGCAACATCCTACTAGTGTACAAGAACCACCAAATCAAACCAATTAGAAATTGACTGTAAACTAGGGTCCTAGCCAAAACTATGGTGAAAAAAAGGTGGACTTTTAAAATTCCATCTTTTATAATGAGCACAGGTGTTATCAGAAATACAGGTAAAGAAATAGTTTTTTTCCCCTCACTTGATTAATTTTATCTTATGTAACATGCCTCTCACTCATTTCTGACATGCCTACATGCCATAAAATACGTCTGACTTTAGATTTTTATTTCATTTGAGCATGACCACTTTTTATCATAAACAAAAAGGAAGATATCCGATCACTCAATAATTAGACAAATCTTCTCCTGCTTCTTTCCCATAAACAAAAGATATTTGAGACTTTAAAGTACCATGAAGCTTTGCAACAGCCGACAAGCGGACATTTGGCTAGCTGGTCAAATGACATAAATCCCTTGTTGTGCCTAAAGCAGTGGAGACATTTTCCAGGATTGGTTCATCCATCTAGCAATATACTAGATTAGTGTGGACAAGATTAGGGTAATTACCTTCACAAGCACTGACAGCATGATATTCAAAGACAGACTTTCAATGGAGACAAACTCAGCACATCAGCTACTCTCATGGATGGGGAAAACTTTCAATTAATTCATCTGGAAGATTCCTCTATTTATTTAGGCATTTTTACAGTGCTCCTCAACCTTAGTGTCTGATATTCATGGTCCTCTTTAATTCTAAGATGCTAGAACGACACACAGAGTCTAGTCAGGGGATGGAGGAATTTGCTAATAGTTTAATTACACTCTACTGCCTAGCCACCACTTGATTAGCACTTAGATATCATGGCAGAAAACCTAAAATAATAGACTAGACAGATTAGATAAATGGTAGATCCAACATCACTCATGTCAGCTAAATCTGCATTGGCCTAAAAATATACAGCCATTTCTCTCAGTATTTCACACCACCCCACCACCACCCCTAAAATCATCAAACTTCCTTCCTACTTTGATCCAGATCTTCTCCACTGTATATACCGATCTCATGTTTCCTCTTTTTTTAAGCATGTTTCCCAAAAAGCCATTACACTTTGAAGAAAAATACCAATACAACACAAACCTTAAATATGAAAGCATGACAAGCATCTTTCCTCCCTCCCCCAACTACTAATCTTGTGTAAAAGACTCTTCAATATGCCTGCATAAATGAAAGCAAAATGAATCTGTAAATTGCTGTAACTTTGGAATTTGCACACCCAGTGCTCACTACTACTGTTGCATCTGTAGGTCTATGTATTCCCACTAAAATGAGTCAATTAGCCCAAATTAATCCTAATTCCACAGAGTTTTAAAGAGCAGCAAGGGATCTATCATTTATCTGTTGTTCACTATCCCATTTATTTAACCTTATAACATCACTCTCTCAGATACTAGCGGTAAACAAATCCCACGTGAAAACTGATAAAATACTTCTTTGTAATGTTAATGTTACTGTCTTTATAAATCTCTGATTCTAGCCACAGCTTCAACTCCTTCCTGCCTTTGATTTAAGAGTGGGCTGGCCTGGTCCTAACCCTGTCAGCTTTACTTCTGAGACAATCTTTAGGATTATGGGTCTCTGATCTGGTAAATTCCTGAGAGGGAAAATTTAACTAAGGAAGGCTCCTTCTGACAAGTGATAAGGCCCTGTTCCTTTCAGGTTACCCCAGAGACTGAGCTGAGGGCAGAATTAATTGAGGGAGAGACACTGGGACAAAATACAGGGAAGAAAAAAGGTGAATAAGGGGCTTATGAAAGACTTACTGCAAAAAGAAAGGAAGGTGGGATGGATGGAAGCAATTATAAGGTAGGGAGTCTAGTAAAGTAATTACCATCAGAGCTAAGTCAGTTTTCTTAGACAAAGTATTTGATTCGATTGTTACATGACAGGATACTAATTAAAACTGATTGGCCTAATTAGAGTAGCATTAATAGCTATGGCAGGCACTGGCAGTAGTATTGCTTTGTCCATGACCTTCTTCAAAGATACTGGAGAGCCACCACATATAGTCCTGATTTTCAGTGAACGTTTTGTAACAAGCCAGCAATGTGATTGCTACATCTGTCTACAGGTTGAGGCTTTCCTGGCATGGCAAAGGGGCTAGAACAAAGGAAGAGATACACAGAGCATGGGGAATAATGGTGCTATTTTTAAAAAAGCAGTTATGGAACAAATATAAACGAAGGGCCTGATTCTCCCTTGCCATGCACATTGTGCAGCTATTTACACCTGTCCAGAGTGTGGAGTGCTACTAAGAACGATTGCACTTGACTCCCACTTTGAACTGGTGAAATTGGCTGCACAAGGTATGTAGCAAGGGAAAAAATCGAGCCCCGTGTGTTCAGTGCATTACAGCCACTAATGTAAATAAATGACTACTTCTATTTCTCCCTTAAACACCCTTCTTCACAAGTGAATAGAGGATCTGCACGAAGAAAGGCCAGTCCCCAAACACTTGTGAAATCAAGCAACCATTTGTATGCACAGTCATGAAAAAACAAACAGCCCACATATATGGTCTAAGGGAAGACCCTTTCAGAATTCAATGAGATGTTCTCAAACAGTGCTTTGGACCATTCACCCAGCTCTATCGGTAGTGTAGATGTTAGCCACTGAACTTCTGCCACAAAGCACACTCTACGTGGAATATTTTTTTAAGAGGTACCATCTTAGAATGAAAGCCTCAGTGTCCTGAACCACCAACATCTGCCAACTTTAGATCCAATTCTTATGCATCTCTAGATGCCTATGCTGTGTACTGCATTGATACATCTGACCTATACCTGGCACTGGTTGATAAAAGCATCTATTTATTACTAAACTTCAGCAATGATTTGAAGGAGGGGAGAAGTGGAGAGGAGAAAACACTTGGCTAAGACAATCCAAGCCACAAATTCTATTAATATACATTTCACACGGTTATAACAAATGTTACTATCAGAAAGACCCTAACAATACAGTTTTCACTGCTGTGCAAGAGAATAGAAACCTAAGCTTTGCTTTGGAAAAATTATAAAACACCAAAAAACTTTAAAACATCCAATAAAATTCCAATACGGTGTAACCGATTTAAAATACAATAAGCAAAACCAGCAAGTGTTCCCATTATCCTTCCCTTTGCCATCCCAGTCTCATTTTGGTCATGAAAACTCCAGTGATTTCTTTTAATTTCTTAGATAAATATTTACCAAAAAACCCAAAAACAATGGCACTCAAGTGTGAGCAAGACAGGTGCTTACAGGTCAAGGGGATAGATGACTTAGACATACTTTAGATAAGCAGGTACAATCAGAGGCCTTCTATACTGAATTAGTTATTCTTTGAACCAATAAGAAATTCAAATCTAAAGTTATCTATGACAGATATTGTGTTATATTATGCTGTGTCAACACTGTGTATTTAACATAGTGCTGCTCACTGCGAAGCAGCATGGTCCAAACTGGAAGTGAAATGCACTGGAAGTGAAGTAACGGTGATTTACCTGCTCAAATTGTGAAGCATATACCAGGACTAGTGGATCCATCCATTCACATATGACTCACCTGCCCCAGGGTCTATGAAAATTCAAACACCTCTTTCTCAGAATTTCCCTCCAGAGAAATGACAAAAAAGGTAGATCCCACAGAGATCCTAGAAGAAAGCATAATGATCATGCTGGTCATAATTTCAATTATTATAATACCCATATGTTCATTTTATTTTGCAACAATTTCTCCCTTGTTTTTAAATAAATATCCCTGATTATCATCAATTCTTAAATACGAACATACTGAGGCAAGGGACACTATCAATCTGCTAAAATGTATATGGCAATTAGTAGATTTTAATATTTTAAGCTTTGCAAATTAACTTTACATTATTAAATTCCATATGAATTATGCATAAATGAATATAGAAGAAAGGTATGCCCTGGGGAAGAAATATCTCCCATACTGACATATTCTGGTCCCTGAAGTGAGACCTTGGAGAATCCAGAACAGTTGGGATTGGGAGAAACACCCTGTCATAAATATAAAGGGAAGGGTAAACACCTTTAAAATCCCTCCTGGCCAGAGGAAAAATCCTTTCACCTGTAAAGGGTTAAGAAGCTAGGATAACCTCGCTGGCACCTGACTAAAATGACAAATGATGAGACAAGATACTTTAAAAAGCTGGGAGGAGGGAGAGAAACAAAGGGTCTGTGTGATGCTTTTGCCAGGGACAGAACAGGAATGAAGTTCTTTGTTTCCCTAAGAGCAACTAGAGGGGTTTTCTACCTATTTGCCTGGTGACAAAGGTGTTAGTTTTTGGTTTTTTTAGGATTTTGATTTTTTTTTTTTTTGAACAAGGAGCACAGATTTGAAAAGGAATTTTTTTTTCCCTTTGGGCTGCTGGAAAGCAGGTTTCCAACTGGAAATAGTTGGAGGTTTTTTGCTTTGCTTTGGGGCCAGAGCAGAGACAAAAGGGAATTGTCTTTTTTGTGAGCTGCAGTGTTAACCTCCTGCAGGGAAATTCACAAGTCTTCACAGACCTGAAGTTTTTCTATAGATTACTTACTAATTTCTAAGACTCCAATCCTGTTCTGTCCCCGGCAAAAGCATCACATAGACAGACACAGACCCTTTGTTTTTCTCCCTCCTCCCAGCTTTTGAAAGTATCTTGTCTCCTCATTGGTCATTTTGGTCAGGTGCCAGCGAGGTTACCTTTAGCTTCTTAACCCTTTACAGGTGAAAGGATTTTTCCTCTGGCCAGGAGAGATTTTAAAGGTGTTTACCCTTCCCTTTGTATTTATGACACACCCCTCCACAAACACAAATACAAACACACACTCCTTGCCTTTGTGGTCTTCCACAATGTCTTCTGAGTGCCTTGGTGAGAAAAATTTTAATATAATTCTCCATGATAGTATGAGAGATTTGGTTGGCATATGTTCAGAGATGTCTGTTTTACTCATGAGTTGAACCACCACAAATTAATTATGCCGGTCACTATAAGTGCTCAGCATTTCTGAAGATAAGTCCCACATTGATTTGGGTGCCTAAATATGAATTTGAGTACCTCTATTTAGGCACTCACATTTGAAAATTGTGACCCAAACCTTTATACCACCTTGCAAAACAATTATTCCAGGTTTACCCCAGAGTAACAGCAGAATTTGGCCTTTTGCATTTAAACTGATGACAGTTTAAAAAATGAGAAAGGTTGTGGTCTTAATTGTACCCTCAGGGTATGTCTACACTACAGAATAAGGTCGAATTTATAGAAGTCGGTTTTTTAGAAATTGGTTTTATATATTCGAGTATTTTATATGCTCTAAGTGCATTAAGTGCATTAACTCGGCGGAGTGCTTCCACAGTACCGAGGCTAGAGTCGACTTCCGGAGCATTGCACTGTGGATAGCTATCCCACAGTTCCCGCAGTCTCCGCTGCCCATTGGAATTCTGGGTTGAGATCCCAATGCCTGATGGGGCTAAAATATTGTCGCGGGTGGTTCTGGGTACATATCGTCAGGCCCCTGTTCCCTCCCTCCCTCCGTGAAAGCAAGGGCAGACAATAGTTTCGCGCCTTTTTTCCTGAGTTACCTGTGCAGACACCATACCACGGCAAGCATGGAGCCCGCTCAGGTAACCGTCACCCTATGTCTCCTGGGTGTTGGCAGACGCGGTACGGCATTGCTACACAGTAGCAGCAACCCCTTGCCTTGTGGCAGCAGACGGTACAGTACGACTGGTAGCTGTCATTGTCATGTCCGAGGTGCTCCTGGCCACGTCGGCTGGGAGCACCTGGGCAGACATGGGCGCAGGGACTAAATTTGGAGTGACTTGACCAGGTCATTCTCTTTAGTCCTGCAGTCAGTCCTATTGAACCGTCTTATGGTGAGCAGGCAAGCGATATGGACTGCTAGCAGTCGTACTGTACCATCTTCTGCCGGGCAGGCAAGAGATGAGGATGGCTAGCAGTCGTACTGTACCATCTTCTGCCGAGCAGCCATGAGATGTGGATGGCATGCAGTCCTTCTGCACCGTCTGCTGCCAGCCAAAGATGTAAAAGATAGATGGAGTGGATCAAAACAAGAAATAGACCAGATTTGTTCTCTATTCATTTGCTTCCCCTCCTTCCCCGTCTAGGGGACTCATTCCTCTAGGTCACACTGCAGTCACTCACAGAGAAGGTGCAGCGAGGTAAATCTAGCCATGTATCAATCAGAGGCCAGGCTAACCTCCTTGTTCCTATAAGAACAATAACTTAGTTCACCATTTCTTATTGGAACCCTCCGTGAAGTCCTGCCTGAAATACTCCTTGATGTAAAGCCACCCCCTTTGTTGATTTTAGCTCCCTGAAGCCAACCCTGTAAGCCGTGTCATCAGTCGCCCCTCCCTCCGTCAGAGCAACGGCAGACAATCATTCCGCGCCTTTTTTCTGTGCGGACGCCATACCAAGGCAAGCATGGAGGCTGCTCAGCTCACTTTGGCAATTAGGAGCACATTAAACACCACACGCATTATCCAGCAGTATATGCAGTACCAGAACCTGGCAAAGCGATACCGGGCGAGGAGGCGATGTCAGCGCGGTCACGTGAGTGATCAGGACATGGACACAGATTTCTCTGAAAACATGGGCCCTGCCAATGCATGCATCATGGTGCTAATGGGGCAGGTTCATGCTGTGGAATGCCGATTCTGGGCTCGGGAAACAAGCACAGACTGGTGGGACCGCATAGTGTTGCAGGTCTGGGACGATTCCCAGTGGCTGCGAAACTTTCGCATGCGTAATGGCACTTTCATGGAACTTTGTGACTTGCTTTCCCCTGCCCTGAAGCGCATGAATACCAAGATGAGAGCAGCCCTCACAGTTGAGAAGCGAGTGGCGATAGCCCTGTGGAAGCTTGCAACACCAGACAGCTACCGGTCAGTTGGGAAACAATTTGGAGTGGGCAAATCTACTGTTGGGGCTGCTGTGATGCAAGTAGCCCACGCAATCAAAGATCTGCTGCTATCATGGGTAGTGACCCTGGGAAATGTGCAGGTCATAGTGGATGGCTTTGCTGCTATGGGATTCCCTAACTGTGGTGGGGCCATAGACGGAACCCATATCCCTATTTTGGCACCGGAGCACCAAGCCGCCGAGTACATAAACCGCAAGGGGTACTTTTCAATAGTGCTGCAAGTTCTGGTGGATCACAAGGGACGTTTCACCAACATCAACGTGGGATGGCCGGGAAAGGTACATGACGCTCGCATCTTCAGGAACTCTGGTCTGTTTCAAAAGCTGCAGGAAGGGACTTTATTCCCAGACCAGAAAATAACTGTTGGGGATGTTGAAATGCCTATATGTATCCTTGGGGACCCAGCCTACCCCTTAATGCCATGGCTCATGAAGCCGTACACAGGCAGCCTGGACAGTAGTCAGGAGCAGTTCAACTACAGGCTGAGCAAGTGCAGAATGGTGGTAGAATGTGCATTTGGACGTTTAAAGGCGCACTGGCGCAGTTTATTGACTCGCTTAGACCTCAGCGAAACCAATATTCCCACTGTTATTACTGCTTGCTGTGAGCTCCACAATATCTGTGAGAGTAAGGGGGAGATGTTTATGGCGGGGTGGGAGGTTGAGGCAAATCGCCTGGCTGCTGGTTATGCGCAGCCAGACACCACGGCTGTTAGAAGAGCACAGGAGGGCGCGGTACGCATCAGAGAAGCTTTGAAAACCGGTTTCATGACTGGCCAGGCTACGGTGTGAAAGTTCTGTTTGTTTCTCCTTGATGAAACCCCTCGCCCCTTGGTTCACTCTACTTCCCTGTAAGCTAACCACCCTCCCCTCCTCCCTTCAATCACCACTTGCAGAGGCAATAAAGTCATTGTTGCTTCACATTCATGCATTCTTTATTCATTCATCACACCAAGGTAGCCCAGGAGGGGTGGTGGAGGAGGGAAGGAAAATGCCACACAGCACTTTAAAAGTTTACAACTTTAAAATTTATTGAATGACAGCCTTCTTTTTTGGGGGCAATCCTCTGTGGTGGAGTGGCTGGTTGGCCAGAGGCCTCCCCACCGAGATCTTGGGCGTCTGGGTGTGGAGGCTATGGAACTTGGGGAGGAGGGCAGTTGGTTACAGAGGGGCAGCAGTGGCAGTCCGTGCTCCAGCTGCCTTTGCTGCAGCTCAACCATACACTGGAGCATACTGGTTTGGTCCTCCAGCAGCCTCAGCATTGAATCCTGACTCCTCTCATCACGCTGCCGCCACATTTGAGCTTCAGCCCTGTCTTCAGCCCGCCACTTACTCTCTTCAGCCCGCCACCTCTCCTCCCGGTTATTTTGTGCTTTCCTGCACTCTGACATTATTTGCCTCCACGCATTTGTCTGTTCTCTGTCAGTGTGGGAGGACAGCATGAGCTCGGAGAACATTTCATCGCGAGTGCATTTTTTTTTCTTTCTAAACTTCACTAGCCTCTGGGAAGGAGAAGATCCTGTGATCATTGAAACACATGCAGCTGGTGGAGAAAAAAAAAGGGACAGCGGTATTTAAAAAGACACATTTTATAAAACAGTCGCTACACTCTTTCAGGGTAAACCTTGCTGTTAACATTACATACATAGCACATGTGCTTTCGTTACAAGGTCGCATTTTGCCTCCCCCCACCGCGTGGCTACCCCCTCAACCTTCCCCCCTCCCTGTGGCTAACAGTGGGGAACATTTCTGTTTAGCCACAGGCAAACAGCCCAGCAGGAATGGGCTCCTCTGAGTGTCCCCTGAAGAAAAGCACTCTATTTCAACCAGGTGACCATGAATTATATCTCACTATCCTGAGGATAACACAGAGAGATAAAGAACGGATGTTGTCTGAACGCCAGCAAACATACACTGCAATGCTTTGTTGTACAATGATTCCCGAGTATGTGTTACTGGCCTGGAGTGGTAGTGTCCTACCATGAAGGACACAATAAGGCTGCCCTCCCCAGAAACCTTTTGCAAAGGCTTTGGGAGTACATCCAGGAGAACCGCAAATGCCAGGGCAAAGTAATCCTTTCACATGCTTGCTTTTAAACCATGTATAGTATTTTAAAAGGTACACTCACCAGAGGTTCCTTCTCCGCCTGCTGGGTCCAGGAGGCAGCCTTGGGTGGGTTCGGGGGGTACTGGCTCCAGGTTCAGGGTGAGAAACAGTTCCTGGCTGTTGGGAAAACTGGTTTCTCCGCTTGCTTGCTGTGAGCTATCTACAACCTCATCATCATCATCTTCTTCGTCCCCAAAACCTGCCTCCGTATTGCCTCCATCTCCATTGAAGGAGTCAAACAACACCGCTGGGGTAGTGGTGGCTGAACCCCCTAAAATGGCATGCAGCTCATCATAGAAGCGGCATGTTTGGGGCTCTGACCCGGAGCGGCCGTTCGCCTCTCTGGTTTTCTGGTAGGCTTGCCTCAGCTCCTTCAGTTTCACGCGGCACTGCTTCGGGTCCCTGTTATGGCCTCTGTCCTTCATGCCCTGGGAGATTTTGACAAAGGTTTTAGCATTTCGAAAACTGGAACAGAGTTCTGATAGCACGGATTCCTCTTCCCAAACAGTACCTCCCGTTCGGTCCATGCTGGAGCTCTTTTGCAATTCTGGGACTCCATCATGGTCACCTCTGCTGATGAGCTCTGCATGGTCAGCTGCAGCTTGCCACGCTGGCCAAACAGGAAATGAGATTCAAAAGTTCGCGGTTCTTTTCCTGTCTACCTGGCCAGTGCATCTGAGTTGAGAGTGCTGTCCAGAACTGTCACAATGGAGCACTCTGGGATAGCTCCCGGAGGCCAATACCATCAAATTGTGTCCACAGTACCCCAAATTCGAGCCAGCAAGGCCGATTTAAGGGCTAATCCACTTGTCAGGGGTGGAGTAAGGAAATTGATTTTAAGAGCCCTTTAAGTCGAAATAAAGGGCTTCATCGTGTGGACGGGTGCAGGTTTACATCGATTTAATGCTGCTAAATTCGACCTAAAGTCCTAGTGTAGACCAGGGCTCAGTCATGCCTGTGCAAAACACATACTGATTTTATGCAGTTTGCACAGATTTAGCCAACAGAATTTGTCCCAGTATTAGAAAATATCAGAATATTTCTGAAGTCTGTGCCTTTGAGTTATACAGTAGGGAAGTTTTTGCAACTATCTATAGTGTTGCACAGTATTACAGCTGTTCAGAGTTTTAAAATACTTTGTAAATACAGCTGTCTTCTTCTTCCACTGCCCCCAAATGTGTGTTAAAATGCCACAGGAAAGGTAGTTATGAAAACAAAAAGTGCATAAAATACATAAACCAGGAAAGTGCTGATGGGCCTGAAATTTGTGAAAATGGAATCATGGTTCTGAGCACTTTTTAAAAAAACTAAACCAGTAATGCACGTTTACTACAATTTGAACATGGTAGACCAGATCCTCCGCTGGCGAAGTAAGGGCATCTAGTGCAGATTTACATCAGCTGTACGTCTGGCCAACTACGTTGACCTTATTTCTGATGGTTCATTTCTCTTTATACTTCCCAGCCTGCCGGCTCAGGGCCTTCAATTTTGTGAAACAAGACCCAGATATCTGAAATCAGCTCTTATATATCTCTCATTGCTGAAAGTATTATTTTTTTCTATTACACTTAGGTTGAAATTGGTAAGATGTTTTTGCTGTTTTAGAAGAAGACTTAAATATCCACTCTCCAATGGCTCCAGATCAAAAATTATCTGCTTTCTTGCAAAGACTGAGTGATTGAAGATAAGTGACTCCACAGAGGAGAATGTCCCCTTTTTATGGGGGAAATGGGGGTGGCCACTTCACAAGAGCTAGTCTCCCAATTTCCCTCATATTTTTTGTCTATCAGTAGTCTGGTGGCCACACACACAAAAAGCTGCATGGGTCACTAGTGGTTCACAGACCATCGTATAAGAACCATTTGCCTATTTGTTTTTTTAAATACAAACCCTTGTTACTAATTTCCCATTGCCGTGAAAGGATCCAGGACTCTACACTGGTAAAAAATAGCAGCGTAGATGTGAGGGGCAGTCCTTGGGTGTGCAGAGAGCCATGTGGAGTACATGCTGCCTTAAGTAAAGACCTAGTCTATGACTAGTTGCCCAGAATATTGTGGGAGAACTTGTCTGTTGTTCTGGGGCATATGGAAGGAATTGTGGGATGGCACTGGAGGACTAGACACACTCACATGGAGCTAGTCTGAGTTCACACTATAGAGAGGTTGTGTTGGCCGCTGATGAGCTGTGCTAACTCGAGCTGTAGCCTATATCCCCTGGCAGGCCAGTCACCTCGTGTTAAAAGCACACACTCGAGTTATGTGTTTCTGTATCTGAACAAAGAAAAGGAGTACTTGTGGCACCTTAGAGACTAACCAATTTATTTGAGCATAAGCTTTCGTGAGCTACAGCTCACTTCATCGGATGCATACTGTGGAAAGTATAGAAGATCTTTTTATATACACACAAAGCATCCTTTTCTTTTTGCGAATACAGACTAACACGGCTGTTACTCTGAAACCTGTATATGAACAGGACTCAAGTTAGGAGCAACAGTCAACTGATAGCTCAGACTAACTCTGCAGTGAAGACATTCCCTGAAGACACTCTCCTAGCATGCCCTCAGAGCTGCACTCTCTCTTGTGGCGGACCTGAGACAATATATTAAAAATAATTTAGTAAGGTTTAACTGAATTCAGTAAAGTTCATCTTAATTCCATGAGATTTGTCCGGGGTATTGTCAGTCTGAATTTGTTTTATTCAGAGGGTATGAAGGAAGCAAATGTGTTCAAAGAAAACTATCTGATTATATATATTTCCAACCTGCTGGGAAAAGCTGTTTATAGAATCTGTGAAAACTTGATTTCTTTGTGGGTTCCTCTGATGGTCAGAACTTTCTCATCTTTTAAGTGACTGCCTGCCTCAGCTTCCCTTAGCTGTGAAGCTGTAAAGCAAAAGCAGTCATGACAGCATCAAAAGGACTCTTGAAGCACTGATCTGCAAAGAGTTATGCAACTGCTCGACATTACATCCTGTGAGCAGTCTCTTTGAAGACAATGGAACCCCATACAGTACAGAAGTAAGTGGACCAATGTATGTCTTTGTAAGATTAGGGCCTTTGTTTGTAAGAATAAACAAAATCATACCATAAAGAGGACCCAGACTATATTAATCTTCCTTTGATCATACCCAGACTTCTTACAACCCGTAAGATCTACTGAAATTTTACAGTATTGATTAAAGCTGCACAAGTTATTCACTATGCATAATTTGACTAATTTTAGAATTTTTTGTCAAATTGTTCACACAATTGTTTAAAAAAACTTAGTTGATCAGCCCTATCATCATTTTGCACAGGGAGTCATGAATTCCATATATCTTTCCTGCGATCCGGGATATGGATTCATTTATGATTGTGGTACTCAATCTTTCTCCAGTGGTGACACCAAAGTAAATGCCTGTCTGTTTTAATCTTCATTAGCAAGCTATCTTTTGTATATGGGTTTGATCCAACTCATACTGAAGTCAATGAAAACACTTCAATGGGTTTTGACTCAGCACCTTCAAATAAAGTTAAAAATGTAGTTTTCCCCCTAATCATAGCAGTGAAAAAAAATAGCAATAAATAAATCTATATCAAATTCAAAATGTGGCTCATTGTCCAACATGTCAGGTCTCATAGCAAACAAATATGCTGAGTCATTCCTTCTTTCCTCAGTATCCTGCATTACAGTATCATGTCAGCACATTGCATCAGAAAGGGACTGTCTGGCTGAGGCTGCACGCTGATTCTGTGATCTGTCTCATTTCTGGGACACCATATTAAGTAAGAGACCTTTAAGAACATTTCAGCAATGTATAAGACCTTGGATAGCAAAAGCTTACAAATGGATCTTTAAAAGTAATGGAAAGTCCTAGACATCTTCCTTTTCATTCCACAAAGGGAATATGCAGCAGCCACTTGCCAGACTATATTTTCTATTCATATAACAAAAGTGTTAAATGACATATTATCTACTTTCTTATCTTATTTGGAAAGCAGAAAAAATCCATTTTATTGAACTCGATGCTCACTGCTTTCTCACTAATGTGATATAAAGGGCCCTTTTATATTACTAGAGCAGAATTTTTAAATTAAATGCAAAATATATTTTGTCAGTTGAAGCATGGTAAGTGTGGCCACTCTTAAAGAAAAGCTGACAGGTTTTTCTCTGCACACTGTGAGACTATTTTCAAACATTACTGACTAATGGATCACTGCTTGATAGACCACAGTTCTTCTCCTCTAACCAATATACACTTTTTCAGATGGGGATTGAGATTAAATTTAGAAAATAATTGTTAATAGGAGAACACATCAGCAACTTTTAAAATAAATTTGGAATAGAAAATAAAATCTTTCAGGATTGTTTTTTTACATTATTTACAATGCAAAGCATTCCTGTGACCCAAATGAAAATACATCACTAGAATGCTCATTGAAATTGGGGAGAGGGTTTTAAACTAACAATGGTTTACAAATGTATTTGGTTTTGATACAATACGCTGGATAGGAGAATCAGATGTGGGATTTTTCCCCCTTTCTATCAAAGTCAGCTCCTTCACAAGGACTTTACATAAATCTATTCTTTTTTTATGTCTCTACAGAATTGTAATAACTACAACTGGTTAATGAAGTTAAGGTCACATTACGCCCTTGGATACTTATGTGGGGTTCTTATTGAACTCAGTGAAATTCTCAGGGATAATATATGAAAAATAATTTGGCCCTTTATTTTCAACAATAGGCCTGGTTGATACTGGAAAGTTTTAACAGTATAATTATTTTGCTGAAAGGTGTGAATTTGGTTTTTTAACCCTAATACTTATAGCAGTACAAGACCTATAAAGCATGCAGTATACTGTAGCACCATGGCTGCCACCCACCTCTATTTCCCCTTCACCAAGCTGGCAACAGAGCTTGTCCAAAACAGAACCCCACAAAGGCCCAAAACAAAGTCTTCCATCAATTCCAGAACCACAGTCTCCTACTTCCTGGGCTGCCTTAGCTTACTGCCAGGCAGCCTCCTGCCTCTGGCAGTCCCAGCTACTCTCTCAACCACACCTTTCCCCTGAAGTTTCCTGCCACTTTTTATATTGGGAATCACCTGATTCCTCTCAGGGGGGGCTCATTTTGTAATCAGGGCTGGCTTAGCCCCAGAATCTCCAGCCTACAGGCAAACCCACTATTATGTATAGTTAGGGCCCTCCCAAATTCACAGCCATGAAAAACGCATCAGAAATCTGGTTTCTTCCCATGAAATCTGGTCTTGTGCGTGCTTTTACGCTATACAATGCAGATTTCACAGGGGAGACCAACGTTTCTCAAATTAGGGGTCCTGACGCAAAAGGGAGTTGCCGGAGGGTCACAAGGTTATTTTATTTTATTGTCACCCTTACTTCTGTGTTGCCTTCAGAACTGGGTGGCCGGAGAGCGGCGGCTGCTGGCTGGGCGCCCAGCTCTTCAGGCAGTGCCCCACCAGCAGAAATGCAGAAGAAAGGGTGGCAATACCATGCCATGCCACCCTTACTTCTGCACTGCTGCCTTCAGACCTGGGCAGCCGGAGAGTGCCGGCTGCTGACTGAGGGCCCAGCTCTGCAGGCATCAGCGCAGAAGTAAGGGTGGCCACACCATACCAGGCCATCGTTACTCTGGGCTCCCAGCCAGCAACTGCCGCTCTCCAGCTGCCCAGCTCTGAAGGCAGTGCCAGCAGCAGCAGCAGTGCAGAAGTAAGGGTAGCAGCACCGCACACCCCCCTACAATAACCTTGCGACCCCTCCTCAGCTCCTATTTGGGTCACAACCCCTACAATTACAACACTGTGCAATTTCAGATTAAAATAGCTGAAATCATGACATTCATGATTTTTTAAAATCCTATGACCATGAAATCGACTGAAATGGATCATGAATTTGGTAGGCCCCTATGTATAGTATCGTACTGCACAATATAGTATCATATTGCTTTCTACTGGTATAGCTTATTCCCCTTCCTGTACAGGAATAAGTTATACCAATATAAAGGCATAAAAGTATTTATAACTGTGTCCACACTAGCTAGTTTGTACCACTTTCCTTATACTGGTATAGTTATAGCAGTACAATTTTCTAGGGTAGATAAGAGTTAAAAGCATGCTTATGAGCACCATGAAGTGAGCTGGTCCAAAATTCTCTCCTTTAGTGTTTGTATTTTATGATTTTCTCTGAAGACAGCAAGGACCCCTCATTTCAAAAGTACTTAGTTATTTTGGGTGCTTACTTTAAGGCACCCAGAAAGCGCCAGGCACCCCAAACACTGAAAAAATCAGGCCGCTTTAAGGTATCTGAAGTTGGGCAGCTAAAAACTGAGGCACCCAAAATCCACTTGTCACTTCTGAAAAGGTAGACTGAAGTAATTGCTTACAGGTATAGCAGCAGAACATAAGATGGTGATAAACAACTTGTACAAGTAGAGTTTACAGATACTCAAACCTTTGAGTATAGTTTTGTTTTGTTACCACCCAGAAATATTTACTATATTGATTTCTATCTGTACATAAGGTAGAGTGTATTATTTTTCAGTAAAATTACTTTTTAAAAGTACCTGTTAAAAAACGGTAATGTTTATCAGCTTAAGTGTTTGAAATGTATCCTATTGACTTAAATTTACTCTAGCAAGTACTAAGCCAAATACTGCTGCATCTCTATTCTCAGCGGCAGTAAGTATTTTTCATAATGCAGCCAAAAATCAAAATGAATAGGTTAAGCGACAGATTGAGGCCCCAGTTCAGCAAAGCATTAAAGCACATGTTGGAGTCCATCTTTAACAAAAAAACATGGGTAGGTACCATTGAAGTTAAGCAAATTCTTAAGAGCTTTGCAGAGTCAGGGCCTTAGTGAGAGAAAAAAAAAAAACAATGGAAATAGACAAGACTGAAGCCAAGAGTTACTTTTAAAGTCATGTTTCAAAAATAATTTGCATAAAAGATGCATGTTTTAAATTATCTTGAACCTAGTAATTTAAGGGCCAGAGATTCTCTGAGCTGCTGACTATTGCTGGAAGACACTGAACACCCTTAACTCCTGCTCATGATAGTGGGTGACGAAGAAGCTCAGCCTCTTGCATGAGTAATTAGCACCTAGCAGAATAAACCCATAGTTCATACATGTCAAGGGAGATTTTCAAATGTACCTAAGGGGTTTAGGAGCACAACAGTCATTGTGTTCAGTGCTGCATGTGCTCCTAAATCCCTTGGGAATTTTTGAAAAATCTCCCCTGTAGTGCCCAATCCTGCAAATACTTATGCGCTAAGTAACTCTACTCATGCACGTGACCGCATTGAATGTGGTGGGATGGCCTTCAGGGGTAAAATCACTCATATCCATGTTTGATAGAAGTGGGTCTCCATGGCACGTCAAGGGAATTTCATTTAGACTAATCAGGCATTTTCCTACTTTTAACAGACAGGAGGTAGGGAGGGAGAGAGAAGAGAACTAGATTGACACCGGCAGCATTCTGTGTGATTTTGAAATTCATTCAGCTTCTGATAAAATAGTTGTTCAAATCAAAAGCTTCAGTTTATCTGAGGATCCCAGGTACCTTTCAGTATGATGCTGATGAGGGAAACTGCAATGATTGAAAAGTTCATTCATTATGAGGTTTCTAAAACCTCATCCTAGTATGACAATTAAAAACTTCCGAACTAAAATGTTTAAAGAACATCTTCCTGGGGTGGGAGGGGGGAAAGCAAAAAGAGATGCATTTCACAGCATAGACATCTAGCAAAACATGGTATGGAACTGACAGTTGCCAAGAATAGGCCTAAGCATTATTTATCTGGTCATCAGGTACGCAATGAGGCAGATGCAAACAACTTGCTATTAGTTTCTGGCTGTTCTATTCAAAATCTGCAGGTGGTACATGTTCCCTTAGCTTCTAGATCACCACAGGAAGATACCAACATTAGCCTGAATACAAAGTAGAGCTAAACCAGCACTGAATGTGCATCCTCTCACTTTCAGCAGCTGCAAGAGACTTGTGAATCACAACTAATATAAATCTCTGTAGTGTATAACCAATGCAGTGAGGTATGTCATGTTTTTCCAGTCATTATCCCCGATGTACAGTGTCAGCCATTCAAGCCACAAAAGGCTAACCAGAGATAGCAAAATTATTTCTGTATACTTAGAATAAGTACGGTATCACAAAGGCCATTGGGTAATAACTGTTGGCAACCAATGACTTTTAAGGGCTAACTACTGTAATTAGATTCATTCTTTAGCAGTAAATTAGAGACTATAACCATTTCCCTGTTTTCAGTATGAAATACTTGTTGTCTGTAACTGGTTTTTCTTCTTTAAAGAAGGAGTTTTAGGGAAGTTATCACTCAATACATTTTTGTCATGAATATAAAAACTAGGCCTCAGTTTACAAAAAGTTTCAAATACCTTCTCAGTGACATGGAACTATCACATTAGACAGCCCCTTCTATAGGCCTCTTATACAGTGGTTCTGCTTGGTTTGGTAGATTAGGTGAGTTTGCTTCATGTTTTCAGACTGGTTTATTCAAACCCAAGATGTAAAGTGAAATTTGGAGGATGGGGGACACATTAAATTAAACAAATCAAAGGTTTGCTGAACCCTACGAATTAGAATAATTACAATTCAAAATAATTCTACTGCAATGTCTATTCCGCCAATGGAAAACAATGAGCTTCTGTTAAACAGAATCAGGGATAGACTGCATCATGAAGAGACAAGGGATATTACATCCTCCATAGCACAACTAAAAACAAAGTTAGCAAATCTGAATAAAATAAACAAAAAATTGTGACCAGTTTTCAGAAAACAAACTACCTTTAAAAACAATTTCTGGACCAAAAATGTTAGTTTTCCAAATGTTCACTTTTTTGGCGGGTGGGTGGGGGGGGGTGGGTAAGGGGACATTTAGAGTTGGGTTGCCTATTGGAAATTGCTCAATCACCTGGTATTGATTCTGTAGTTCCTGATTGGCTAATTTTTACCCCATGTGGTTAAGAGGATTCCACCCCACATGGCTGAGAAAGAGATGTTGCCATGTTCCTCCCAAGATATTAAAGAGATAAGGTGAGCATACGCTCAAAAGCTTGTCGCTTTCATCAACAGAAGTTGGTCCAATAAAAAAAAATTACCTCACCAACCTTGTCTCTTAGGGTACGTCTACCCAGACAAGAAAATCCTGATGCTGGCCTATGCCAGCTGATTCAGGATCATGGAACTCGTGCTGTACGGCTGTTTCATTGCAGTGTAGACTTCTGAGCTCAGGCTGGAGCCCAGGCTCTGGGACTCTACAAGGAGGGCTCCAGCCCAAGCCCTGAAGTCTACATAGCAATGAAACAGCCCCACAGCCTGAGACAGCTGGCACAGGCCAGCCAGAGGTGTCTAAAGTATCGTGTCCAGTTCTGGGCACCAGATTTCAGGAAAGATGTGGACAAATTGGAGAAAGTCCAGAGAAGAGCAACAAAAATTATTAAAGCTCTAGAAAACATGACCTAGGAGGGAAGATTGAAAAAAAAAATTGGTTTCTTTAGTGTGGAGCACAGAAGACTGAGTGGGGACATGATAACAATTTTTAAGTACATAAAAAGTTGTTACAAGGAAGAGGGAGGAAAATTGTTCTAGTAACTTCTGAGGATAGGACAAGAAGCATTGGGCTTAAATTGCAGCAAGGGAGGTTTAGGTTGGACGTTAGGAAAAACTTCCTCACTGTCAGGGTGGTTAAACACTGGCATAAATTGCCCAGGAAGGTTGTGGAATCTCCCTCATTGTCTAACCTGCTCTTAAAAACCTCTAAACACCTGTCAGGAATGGTTGAGATAATACTAAGGCTATGTCTACACTACAGTTTATGTCAGCATAATTTATGTCACCGAGGGGTGTGAATAAACCACCCCCCGACCAGAGTAAGTCACACCGACGTAAGCGCCAGCGTGGACAGTGCTATGTTGGCAGGAGAGCTTCTCACTCTGACATAGATACTGCCATTCACAGGGGCTGGAGTAGATAAGCCCATGTGAGAACTCTCTCCTGTTGGCTTAGAGTGGTTATATTAGAGATCGTGGTGCAGCTATGCCACTGTAAGTCTCTAGTGAGTTGTGGCCTTAGTCATGCCTTGAGTGCAGGGGACTCGACTAGAAGACCTCTCAAGGTCCCTTCTAGTCCTGCAATTCTATGATTCTAGTGTCTGTGTAGACATACCCTCAAAGAAAGAGAGACTGTCACAGGGCAGGGTTCCCTCACCCTGGATTCTTCTCTGCAAACAATCCTCACATAGACCAATGGCAAGTATGACATCAAATGCTTTATTTACATTATGCTATATGAGATCTTGTCCACCCACAGCATAGGACTTTTACCTTCTCCATAGGCACAGGACAAGGGCTTTCAACTCCCTGAGATCCTAGGCTTCTCTGGCCCTTCCTCCCTTTCTTCCCCTTTCCCTCTCTTAACCCTCCTCAGCTGAGGAGCTGAATCACCTTGTTAAGTGGCTAATCATCCCATCCTTAATCAATTCTCTCCTCAATTTGGTCCATCTGGGAATGCTTGCCAAGTGCATAGAGTGGTGAGTCAGCTTCAAGGTGCTCACACGGTCACAAATATGCATCTTTTTGCGAATACAGACTAACACGGCTGTTACTCTGAAACATGTATGTACTGTAATTGTAAGTGTGAGGGAGGTGTGTCTGAGTATACTTATCCCTCCCTGTTTCTTCTTCACAATATAGGTTAGGGTGAACTTGTGAATACACAACATTTTGATACTCTGAATTAGAAAATTCAAGTTAGATTTAAACATATACATCACCCCTAATTCTGCTATGTTTTACACCTCCCTACCAGGCTCCAAAGGCTTCAGCTGAATTGCACAGGATATAGATCAGGCTCACTGCAGGTAGAAATTCTTGATCCAATACATGCATGAATGGATATCAATTTGTATAACCACAGCTGCCACATTTCTGCCATTATACCATAACAACCAGTTAGTTGTACTGATAGATTTGGAGTTATCCAAGCTTTGACAAGGACTGCGCCCATGAATATTATAGAAGAACCTCAGAGTTATGAACTGACTGATCAACCACACCCCTCATTTGGAACCAGAAGTATGATCAGGCAGCAGTAGAGACCAAAAAAAAAGCAAATACAGCACAATACAGTGTTAAAAGTAAACTACTATAAAAAAGTTAAAAAAAAAAGATTTGACAAGGTAAGGAAACTGTTTCTGTGCTTGTTTCATTTAAATTAAGATGATTAAAAGCAGCATTTTTCTTCAGCACGGTAAAGTTTCAACGCTGTATTACATCAATGTTCAGTTGTAACCTTTTGAAAGAACCACCATAACGTTTTGTTCAGAGTTACGAAGCACCTCCATTCCTGAGGTGGTCATAACTCTGAGATTCTACTGTATCCCCTTACTGACAAAGAGAAGGTTTCCACATAGAAAAAGGACCTGCATTTACTGCCATTGTATAGATAACTGCTGAATAATTGCTCTACAGCAGGGTAATTAGTGTTTCTTTTGGCCCAGTATGTCTGATAATAAAAATCAGTCTCCTTATAATAAGTCATCTGATTAATATGGGTGTGTGGTAATTTCAGACTATTAATTCCCTAAACATAGTGATACCCATGCTCTAGCAAAATTGATGTAAATTGATGCTGATATAAATTATCTAACACAAATTGAAATTTACAAAAACCATTAAGCTCCACAAATGTGAAGATAAATCATATTCAGCAATCCTTTGGACTTTGCTGTCTCTTCCATAATACAGATTACTAAATAAGAATTATTTCAAACTTTTGGATCTGGTGCTATAAACACAAAAGTTGAAGGTCAAATTTTTAATGGATTTAGCAAGTCATTGAGCGATGGCGACCACTGAATCTTTTCTAACTGTATGCTCTATTTAACTATTCAATTCTCCAGAGATTTTGATACAAAAAAAGGTGTATAATGCATAGAAATCTCTTCAATTAACACTGATGTTTTAGTCACTAATCCTAATTTATCATTTTAAATGTTGGCAATAATTCAAGTGTCATTCTTACGTTCATTCATATTGCAACAAGCTAATATATTGGAGATGGGAATTATACATTATTCCACTAGTGCAGCGAGCCCAAAAGATTGTACAGTTAAAAGGCTGGTTTCCAAACCAACAATGTGATTCTCATTTCACTTAAACCAGTATAAATGAGTGATGTAAAGCCACTGTTTCATCACGCACCCCCACAGCCATTCATAGGGCTGATATGTTCCATTGTTCTCTAGACTGTGCTGGCTATGCATCCTGGATTTGTGCACAAGGATTGATTTGTGTGAGATCTGTGCTCCTTTTTTTTCCTCTCTTTTTTTTGGGCACATTTTCGGGCTCATCTAGCTCCCTCTTTAGAGTTTTGGACTTGCAGCAAACAGGGAAGTGACTGGGGAAATTATGCTGTCACACAAACCTACGTTGTACTGAAAGAACATACCAGCTACATATTCAAAGCTGGAGTAGTAACACTGTATGGTGGTAGGCGAGTTCCTGTGTAAATGTTTAAGTTCTGGGCCTATGTATGTGACAGATCAAGCTGTCTCGGGCAACTAGAGAAGAAAAGGTCAGGGGTTTAAACAAGCTGAATGTATTCTCCCCTTTGTTTGTTCTAGCCCTGAGAGGAGTGAACCCTGATTTTCCACAGAGTTAGCAGACTGGGCTGGCTTTAGAGGAAGAAAATTTGGACACAGGGACAGAGAGATCTGACCTTAACAGAAAGATGCATTCAGGGCAGGCGGTGGAGCTGGTTTGGTCAACTGAAAGGGGGGCCTTCCTATTAAGCTCCTTTCTATGAAAACATGCTGGCAGGGGAGTAGTTTGGGGCCACCTATAATGCAGACTCTGCTACCTCTGTCAATGCTTAGAGGGTTAGCAGCAAGGGAAGAGATGCTGTTAAAGAAGCTTGAGTGAAACCACCAGTCTGTACGCATAGAGGTTTGCCTGACTGAAAATGACATAATTGTACTTTGGAGAAGACATCAAGGACCAACAGAACCAGGCACATTGATGAACTGGACTATAATAAGTTATTGTGTCTGGTGTAAAACAAACACTATTTTTTAGGAATCACACAGAGTGGTTTCTACTATATCACCACTTCTGTGCCGGACTGGGCATCCTGACTCACTGCTGTGGCTGCTTTCAAAGGCCAGTGAAGCCGTGAAAGGGGGCTTTCCAAAAGTGCTCTCTTACCAGAACTCTGCTCCAGTTTTCTGTGGTAAGACTCGCATTAACATTGCAGCAAAAGCAGGGGTAGATCCATCATATTGAAGCATGGTGTGCACTTAGAAGTTAGTGCAACGTAGTTGCATCCCCCCCAGAATAGACACATTGTTCTGTCGACTTAGGTAGCGTTATTCAGGGAGGCGGCATTCCTACAATGATGGAGGGTGGGGGGAAAATTTCTACTGGTCTAGACTGTCTCTACACTATAGCATTATGCTAACATAGCTATGATGTTATGGTCTCCAGAGTGTAGACATATCCGCAGAGCTTTTGAAAATCCCCTCCTAACAACTCTTAGCACGCTGCGAACCACAGATATCTCCTACTGTAAGTGTAGGGGGAAGCAGTGATACTATCAGACTTTAGTGTGCAGCAAATGCTGACTTTTTAATTTTGACGCTTGCATTCTGTTTGTGTGCTGTCTTTGAGGTCACTGGAAGCCAGTGGTTCCTCAGCTTTAAAAAAAAAAAAAAAAATCATGCCACTCATTTAGGTACTTAACTGTAGCTAAAGGACCCTACTATTGAGTTTTCTTGTTTAAAAAAGAAAAAAAACCATCTTGGCAATCATGTTTCCAAAAGTCCACATCAGTGTCTCACATGCTGAGTAAAAAGAGCCCGCTAGAAACTTAATATTATTAGTGCAATTAGTGTAATTGTACTGATACACAGAGTCCCCAGTCAGCATCACAGTCCCATTGTGCTAGTTACTGTACAAACCGTCATGTTGCCAACACAGGCAATTTTATTGCAAGTCTTGTGATATTTTTTTAAAATGTATTTCCTAAAGGTGCCGGTGCTGACAGCAAGAGACTGCATGAGACTCTCTGCTTTCATTTTAAAGAAGTACATTTCTAGCCCTCATGGTTGTAGAAAACAACTTGAAAACATGAAGTGAGTGCCTCCTAAAGGCTCAGCACCATCGTTTCCCAAGCACCCCCTTGCAGCCAACTGTGGCTTGGCTGTGGCCTGCCACATGAGGGTGCATAAACACTCTGGTCAAGGAGAAGCCAAACATTCTACTTTACAGCAGGGCTTCTACAAGTGTTTAGATGCTTTTCCCTCAGAGCTCAGAGGAAGTCCAGCAGCAGCTCTTTCTGCTCTAAGGCTCAGTTTCCTCCATTGTCTGGAGAGTCCCACCACAGTCTTTCCCCCTGTTTGCTCAGGATTTCTCCCTGGCCTCCCTACACACACAACTTTTGTCTAGTTCAGGCTGCCTAGGAACTCCCCTCCTTTGGAGCTTCCTTTCATCTCAGAAGTGTGTTGTGTTTTTCTCCCCCCTTCCAAAGCCTGTTACTGGGCACAGATGGTCTTTCCTTAATTATCTGCCTTCCAGCTAATTAGGTAGTTAACTATCCTTAGTGGATCTGGATTGGCTCTTCCCTGGAGCCTGTCACAGGTACAGGGGGCTTCTCACTCCTTTGAATGGCCAGAGCAGTGATATTTAGAAACAAGAAGACCAACAAAAAACCCTCAACATTTATTATTTTTTTGAAGTCTCATGATCTTTAAGCCAATTTTGTGATGGGAGGAAGGGGGTTGACTAATGATTTTTGAACATGGGAGGTGACCAGTACTGAAACACTCATGAAGGTTTGCAAACATGTTACAGCCTTATGTTACACTTAATCTGCCTGATGATGAAAGAATAGGGGACCTACTTGTGTATGAGTACAAAATGCCCTGTGTTGGTGTAACACCAGCAGACCCCAGTCACCGGCAGGCAGGATCAAACCTGGGACCTCTGGAGCTTAAGAGCGTGAGGCTCTACTGCATGAGCTAAAAGCCATATACCGGTTAGCTAAAACTGTACAGCAGATTCATTAATCTCTCTCTACGTGGTCTTGCTGGCACTAGATGAGACAGAGCACCACACCCAGGAGGTGTGTGGATTACACTGAGTTGCTGCCTTTCACACAACTTTTGTATTTTTGTGGCTGAAGGAGGGGTTATTGGAGCTACAGAGCAAGAAAAAATACATTTCTGAAATAAAATTAGCCATTGCATATAGGTGGAGTCTCTGTAGTCTACCTACTTCTAAAGCACACAGGATCTCTTGACTTTGAATTTCTAAACCCCTACTGTGAGGTAGGAGGATGAGTTTGCTGTCTTACAGATTTTAAAGTATGCTGAGAAGTTACAGGTTACAATGTAAAACTGGGCCCTGACAGGAGATTGTACATTTTAAGAGCCACTACAATGGCTAGAAGTGGGATTATGTACCCTACACAGCACTTTGGTAGGAAAAGTTACTCCTGGCTATTGGCTATTCCTTATAGAATAGATTAATTCTATTGTTGGTCACAATTGCCTAAGAAATCACTCCTGTCTGGGAGATGTCACAATTTTTTAGGTGAAGATGACATCTTTCTTCCCTTCCTTATGATCACACTATGCTGAAATACCATAAATACCCATTCCAACACTTCTGATAGCACTGCATAGAGTAAGTGTCCCTTATGGAGAAAAGCACTTCGGAAATGAAAAGCCTGTGTGGCTGCTTAGCATTCTGCTGAAAAGCAGAAGTTTCAGACCAAGGCAGCCTCTCAGGGCAGAAACAAAAATGAAAGCACCTGAAAATGTCACTCGCTCATTGTGAGCCGAGAATTTACAAGTGAGAGTTATAAGCACTCAGGCAGAAGGCTGAAGGAGCAGAAATAGAAATGGCTATTAAGCATGGGCTTATTTGTGTAAAAAAATCTAATGTAACCAGCTGGAACACTTAAGTGGTGTCTCTTACAGCATCCATCACCTCTTTGAGGATAACTGCTAAATTAAAGGGGGAAGGGAAATATTGGAATTATGTGGACCTTACTGAATTGCAAGAATGGTTGGCTACAGATATGCTCTGAGGAAGCTACTATTTTTGCCACAGCTAACAAGAATATCTTTGTAGTTAAGTGCTGCTGAACTGAGACTGAAGCCTACATATGAGGTAGATTATTTGACTTTTCTCCCCATCTTCTCTCTCTGTCTGGCACTAGATATTAATCACCATGGGGATAAAGAATAAAAAGTGAGAGGGGAGAAAAATATGTTTGCCAGCAAGATGTAATCAAGCCTTTGTTAGCTGCAGCTAATGGAGTAGTCATCTTGCCAAGCAGAGCAGTGTAAAACCCACCACTGGGAAAATGCAAAGTTGACATTTGCCCCTTGGGGAGTGTGGGGGGCTTCTGTGGAAATGCAACATTTTATTGCAGAAAATTCCTTGCAAGTAAAAACATACATTTCTATGTGGAATTTTCAAACTCCATTTTTGGTGGTGAACTTTTAAACTGGGGTGACTGGGACTGACCACATGGTTAGAAGGCATTAGTTCCAGTTCCCTGATTGGCTTAGCCTACTCTACAAACACAGAAAGATTTTGACTCTAATGCAAAAGCTTTACTTAAGTGTCTGTTTGAGAAACTAAAATCAGGAAAAATTAAAAAAAATCCATCACTGCTGTAACTCCCCTAATGTCAATGGAATGTCACAAGGGATGAACTTGGCCCAGCATCTCCGCTATTTTCAAATAAAAGTAATTATACAAATTAGTCAAGTACTGTAAAAATATTCCATGAACATTAGTTGGCATAATTTGCTTCAGCTGTGTCGCTTGTGTTCATTCTCCACACATACTCACGAAAAAAAATATTAACTGGCAGGAATGTTAGCAGAAATTATAAGCAAATATTAGGCAATATTTTTAGAGAGCAAATTTGAATAGATATGCAAATGTTTGCATAATTTAAATTAAATGCAAATATTTGTGTAGCATGGGTTACATTTGCACCAGAAATCTGTTTCTAAGAAGTTTGTTCATCGAGTCAGGGGACAGAAGCAAACATATGATCTATGTATCCTATCAAAACCAACCAACACATCTTGGATTTGAGTACTGAGATCTGTATGTATACTATAGATTTTGATATGGACTTGAATCTTTAGTGCCCAAATAGCCTTGTAAATCTGGCCTCCGGCATCCAATGTTGAGGAACAAATTGGTAAAAATCACAATTCAGATAATTGAAAGATAAAGGCTAAATTAGCAGAATAAGGCCTTGTATACATGAACATTTAGTGCTCTTTGATCTACCTCACTTTGAAATGGGACTAGATCAAAGCACATTCAAGGAACTATTAGTGCATGGCAGCAGGGTCCAGATGGACAGTTATTGCCTGGCAGGTTAGTTGTTGTGCAGTTTCACACCCCAGCTTGCCATGAACTAAGTGTTTGTGTAGACAAGCCCTTAGTCGTGTATTACTGAAGAGCCCGTCCATCTATCCCTTTCCCCACCCACTCAGCTTTTCCCATTCCAACCTATTCTCAGACATTCCAGAGTGGCACTGCTGATCAGTCCGATAAAAGCCGCACTGAACAGCTGCCCTCATGGTCCAGCTGGCAAGTACAGCCCTGATACTTTTGCAATCAAAGCCAAAACCTCTGACTGACATAAATCTGTGTTTTAGGAAGATTAAGTTCTCAACTTTGCAGTTCCGATCACCTAAATAGTTCAGAGGATAAGGAAATATCCCTTAAGATATGAGTCAATGAATCATTTCATAATTGCTCTCCTGGTTCATTGCCTTCTGCACAGTCTATAGTGTAGGAAAAAGGTTTTCCTGGTCTTCTGTTCGTGTCTTTACTGTTATGGATGTCCAGTAACTTTTTAGAGAGTCTACAAAGGTGGTTATCGGATGCTTGAAGTGGAGTTCTCTTCTTTTACAACCTGAGTTTGTTTGTTTTCAGATCAGAGCCATTCAGAAAGAAGTTAATTCCCATACAAATTGTATAAAAAAGGAACAGCCCAAATTGCTCTCTCCTTGAATTCCTAACTGTGCCATAAAGTGTCCAGAATCCCCATGCAATTTGAGAAACTCAGTTTTATTAAAGTGAATTAGTCTGTAATTTTAAACCAGTCATCTATATACAGCCATAGACCAATACAATGTTCAGTTGACCTTTTATGTGGATTTGCCTTTAATACTTTTCACTGCACCTCCATGTCACACTATTTAATCTTTAAGTACATCATTAGTGTTCATTTTGAATTAGATTCCCTTTTGTCCTCTTGTGGAATGCTAATGGAAGAGGCTAGTTAGCAGGTAAATTAGTTTTGTACCATGTGGTTATAGTGAAATATGGTGTGGCTCATGACTAGTGTGGGCCAAATCCATTGCCCAGTTCCTTTTAATAACATCTGAAACATATGGTCACCCTACGACCACACCCCCCACCCTGTGTTATTCCTTTGACACACAGAGGAATGTCCCTGCAGTCCTTCCACACCCCAGCCTCCTATAGACCATCATGGGAATTTGGGGTATGCAAAGACTGCAGGACTGGAATTAATATTTATGAGAATCTAAAAAGTCAGTTACAATAGTTTCAAAGTTGAGCAAAATTTAGAGATGCTAAGAGTGTCCAGGTTTTTAAACCCTTCTTCAAAGTAAGCCATTTACCTAGATCATGTTTCATAACAAGTTCTAGGAGGTCAGCTCAAACCTTCCTCTTTTCTTTGCACTTTCCTCAAAATGTTAATTTCTGGTGTGCATGCATTTATTGCATGCATGTGACTGTATTGTGCATTTATAATTTAAGAGCATAAATAGTAAGCTCCTTGGAGAAGGGACTTCTTTTTATTATTATGTGTTCATACAGCACCCAATACAATGGCTAGCTGCTATCGCAATACAAATAATGAGTAATCATATTTGATAACTTAGCCAAATGATAGAGGATCACATACTTTCCTCAATGAAATCATCTCAGATACTAGCAATGGAGGGTGCATACAGATAGATTTTAGTAAATTGTTTGTTGGCAAAAATATTTGTTTCAGCCATAGAGAAAATATGTAATTACATCTTCTGTTTTCACGCTGCTCTAATAAAGCAAGACATTAAAAAACATCCTGCAAGCTGATTCAAAAAAATCTCTGTGTAAATTTATATTAAGCTCAAAATTCAGCAGGAATCTGTTCAGCATGGTCCAGAGAAGAATTGAGTTATGGAGTTTATGGCTTGAGGCTATCAACTGAAACTGGGCTTTAATTAAAATGGATTTGATAGAGCTGGAAAATCTTGCACAGTAGACTTTCAGATGACTTTCAAATCAGTTTCAGAAAGTTGGTGTGGTTTGTAAGTTTTAATGTGAAGTAACTGTACTATATGGATATTCTGATTTTAAAATGATGCTTTAAAAGATAGAAATGAAATCTGAGCTAGACATTAGAGATAGCTTTTTGAGTGGGAAAATGCTATTCGCACCACATCTGCAGTATGTGGAATTTGCTCATGCTACATATGTGGCTATCAGCTAAAAAGTGTTGGATCTGTGGCTTGTCAAAGCATGTGGTTTTGCAGCATTATCAGTGGGCGTGTATTGACTAGTTTCAGTAGAACTATAGCCACTGTGAATTCTGTATTGCATGCATTCAAAGCATGTTTTACAAATGATGCCAAATAATGTAAAATATCTACACATTGGCGGAACTGGTGAGTGCAGTCGTAACTGGAATCTGTTGTGAGTGTTTACTGTTTGTATTACAATAGTGCCTAGAGGTCTGAATGGATAACAGCTCCACATTATGCTAAGCACTGTACAGTCACTCTGTCAGAGACAGACTACCTCTGAAGAGCTTACAGTCTAAATGAAAAAGGCAGGCAAAGAGGAAGGAAATATTATTATGGCAACATGGTGGAGGGGAAAAAAATCTAAAACTCCCCTACACACAAGAACATTTTGTTGTTACTGCTCAATAAAACTTTTTTGCATTTTATTGAACTTTCATTGTGTATCAGTTCTCTAGATTTCACTAGTATGTATTTGACAGGAACAGCTCAATTAAGAGAAACTTCAAGATATCAATAGCTGAGCCTCACCTTGATATCCATGTTGAGAGACTAGACAATAAAGCCTGTTTGTCAAACTCCCAGGCAGTCTGATTGATATATTCAGCCCCCATAACAGATTCAGACTTTGCGAAATGCAAAACTTTTTTTTGAAATAAAAAAAGTTTCTAATCCTTATGCTCACAAAGATAACCTTCCCAAGGTGAACAGATGTCATGCTAACGTAAGCTCTGTGAAACAACAGTTCAAAGAGAAACTGGCATCTATACTGCTTCTGTGTTTAATCTGTAACTTAATGACACTGACAGGCAGATTTTCAAATTATTTTAGGAACACAGTTGTGCACCTAATTTGTTCAAGCAGTTACTTATAATTGTGCACACTTATTGAGAAATTGCATTCCCAAAGGCCAAATGAACAGAGGGCAGAGGTATTACCCGTCCTAAAAGTGCCCTGCAATCATCCCCCAAATTGAATGATGTTTAATGCATCAGTACTTCATTCATTAACAATGTACTTACTACCTTCAGGTCAAGCTTTCCCCTCCCTCTTTTTGCTAGTGTCCTGTTGTCACTGGTGAGAGACCCACAGTAGACCACAGTTAGTAAATCATCTCAATTTCATAACTGAATTCTACAGACCATAACTAAAAGTAAAGGAGTACTTGTGGCACCTTAGAGACTAACCAATTAATTTGAGCATAAGCTTTTGTGAGCTACAGCTCACTTCATCGGATGCATAAAGTGGAAAATACAGTGAGGAGATTGTATATATATTTGTTTATATACAAACAGACCATGAAAAAATGGGGGTTTATCATACACATTGTAAGGAGAGTGATCACTTAAGATGAGCTATTTACTTTGTATAATGACTCAACCACTCCCAGTCTCTATTCAAGCCTAAGTTAATTGTATCCAATTTGCAAATTAATTCCAATTCAGCAGTCTCTCGTTGGAGTCTGTTTCTGAAGTTTTTTTGTTGAAGAATTGCCACTTTTAGGTCAGAAATCGAGTGGCCAGAGAGATTGAAGTGTTCCGACTGGTTTATGAATGTTATAATTCTTGGCATCTGATTTGTGTCCATTTATTCTTTTACGTAGAGACTGTCCAGTTTGACCAATGTACATGGCAGAGGGGCATTGCTGGCACATGATGGCATATATCACATTGGTGGATGTGCAGGTGAACGAGCCTCTGATAGTGTGGCTGATGTTATTAGGCCCTATGATGGTGTCCCCTGAATAGATATGTGGGCACAGTTGGCAACGGGCTTTGTTGCAAGGATAGATTCCTGGGTTAGTGGTTCTGTTGTGTGGTGTGTGGTTGCTGGTGAGTATTTGCTTCAGGTTGGGAAGCTGTCTGTAGGCAAGGACTGGCCTGTCTCCCAAGATCTGTGAGAGTGATGTGTTGTCCAGGCCATAGGGCCTAATCGCATCAGCCACACTATCAGAGGCTCATTCACCTGCACATCTACCAATGTGATATATGCCATCATGTGCCAGCAATGCCCCTCTGCCATGTACATTGGCCAAACTCACTCTTTCCCCACCCCACTCTCCTGCTGGTAATAGCTCATCTTAAGTGATCACTCTCCTTACAATGTGTACGATAAACACCCATTTTTTCATGGTCTGTGTGTATATAAATCTCCTCACTGTATTTTCCACTTTATGCATCCGATGAAGTGAGCTGTAGCTCACGAAAGCTTATGCTCAAATAAATTGGTTAGTCTCTAAGGTGCCACAAGTCCTCCTTTTCTTTTTGCGAATACAGACTAACACTGCTGCTACTCTGAAACCCATAACTAAAAGTGTAACTAGATCCTCTCTACAGAATGAAGTTTGACTCTGCCACCCTAAGATGAATTAAACATTATTGATTAAAGGTGTAAAATTCCACAGATACATAAGTTTAAAACCTGTCTCCTGTGTGTGCAGTACCCACAGTACTTTCAAAGTCACTATAAGGTTCTGTTCTTTAAGTTTTAAAGAGTGTGAATATTCAATAACAATACTTTGATGTTTTATATTGTCCTCTACCTGAAGATCTCAAAGTGCTTTGCAAAACCTGTTAAATGAAGCCTCAATACCCAGGGGAGTTTATCCATGTGGAAACTTAGGCACAAAGTAGCTAGGTGACTTGCCCTGTGGTCTATGTCTATTGCAGAGCTGAGAACAGAAGCCGCATATCTGGAATCCTCTTTTGTGATCAAAAGATCTAGGAAAAGAATATAGAGAATGATTGAATGAGCCAAGAAGGAGACAGGTTTATTGTGGGGGTTTATGGCCACTTAATAAATTAGGCCTTTGGGAGGTTTAATTCTTGCTAGCGTTTTTATAGGGCAATTTCTTCAAGTACAAGGGACAATACAAAGGTTTTAACTGTTCTAATAAAGGACTCCGGCTTGAATTAGCTACCATGTTCACTTTGGAGGGAAGTGATAATTATAAAACAGAATTACAACTGAGCAAACTATTCTCCCATGCTGCTGGAGAAGCCAGACCTACCCTATCTCCCTTCAAGTCACTGGCCAGGGGGAACATCATCAAACGTAATTAAGGCACCAATTCTGCAATGGAATCCTTATCCGGAGCACTAGTTAATTACTTTTATCAGGACCCAATTCAGGATCAAGGCCTAACAAATGAAACTAAACAGAGTAACTACTATCTACCATAAGTATTAAAAGGCACTGACAACTGTTTGTAACTTCTGTTCGGCGTTGCACTAGTGCAGCAGTTTGTATCATGTTAACAACAATCTCACTTACAGCAGTCTTACGTGCATGTAACTCCAGTGATTTTAATAGTTATTCCTACTTTAGAGTGGTGTCGCTTAAATCAGAACAAGATCCTAGGTCTCTCTGAACAACCACATTCATGCAGTTTGAGAATTCCAGAGTCAATTACAGCAAGAGAATTTACTTGACTTCATTGACTTACTTTGCTTAAATTGCTTAAAAAGCCACTTTCTCTACTCACACTGGCTACTAGGATATGTGTAAAATGTAGCTATGGATCTTTCTTAGCTAGTTCAACATTTAGGAGGAAAAAAAGCATTCAATATCCCTCTTGTAGAAAAGTCTTATAGATAATCATTCTCCATTTAATTCAACAGAAAAATTTTAAACTAGCCTATAGGAGAGACATTATTCTTTATACATTTTTGTAAGGAAGTATAAAAGTTATCGATAGAGTTCTACACAAACTTTCATCGGCCTATTTAATTCAATGGGTGAAATCCTGGATCCACTGAAGTCAGTTGCAAAAGTTCCAATGACTTAAACCTATAGGTTTAATCACTACTAAATTGTATCGGACTGTCCCATAAAAACACTATGTCATCCTTCTGAGCTTCGATTCTGTAATGGCAGCAGCAGCAGAGATAAGAAATTGTGTGCCTGTCACAGGATCTATGGGTTTGAAGGCACCCCTTTAAAATGTGTAATCGCCATTCCAGAAAAACGCTGCATTTTGATTTTTTTCCTGTTAAGTTGCGGAAGAACTTTGGTAACTTTTAATTAGATACCATTATTAATCATGGAAATGTTAACACACGAAAATCTGAGTCCTCTGTGTTTTTTAGAAGTATGCATTTTAATTAGTGTGGGCTGTGGAGCACCTCTGTTTATTTAATTAAAAAAGCAGGAGTGCAGCAGTGTTGCTTGTAGTGGAAGAATGAGGCTTTTAATAGGTAGTGAAGATCCAAGGCATCTGCACTATCAGCAGCAGGAGGTCTTTTGTACTACGTACCACAAAACCCAATCACTTAATCACATGCGGAAATAAGCAATTAGACACTCAGTTCAACCCAATAGTATCATCTAAGGCCAGAGTGAAGATTGTTGCTACCAGAATTTCCAGTTTCATGTTCACAGGGGACGTGAAAATCCAATCAAAATGTAAAAGCACATGATGATTGAACTAGGAAAGCACTAGGTTTACCACTATTCTGATCATGCTATAGATCAGAGAGATGTCTTCTAACGCTGGGGGAGGGGGTGAATTACCCTCTGCAGGATTGAGTTAGAGTATTTAGTGGAAATTAATAGCCCCTGGATATTGTTTTCAGACAGACACTGCAGTTATCAATTTACAAGCTGACACACAAATAAGCAATTTGTCACAAGAAACAGCAGGAAGAAAAACATTGTGCATGTGTGTGTGAGTGAGGGAAGATTAGAGTCAATTTATACCAGTAAATAAAAGGCTTTCTGGAATAATTCATTACAACAAAGGATTCACACAGGGAGGGAACATTTTTGAAGACTAGTCTAATGCACAAGCAATATGTCACTAGCCCTCCTACCGCACTTGCCCCAGTGTAAGCACATGGATGATGGTGTGGAGCTCCCATTGTAGTCCAGCACATGATGAGTTCACAGGACTGAGCCCAAGGTAAGTACAGGTAGCTATCAAAATTGGTCTTGTGTATCTGTGTGGTTTTGTTTCACAGAGGTTCATATGAACAGATAAGTTTCAACCCAAGTAACTTCATCTTTCCCCACTACCTCAAGTTACTCTTTGAGTAATGGGTTTGAACAAACCCCAACATAATAGAGAGAAACACTGAAACTAGCTAGTTTCACCAAAACCCTGTAAATTTCACATTATATGAATGCCAGATTAGAAACCAATCCAGGTTTATGAAATTTAGTGGTCCCAGTCTGAATTTTGAGTTTGTAACAAAATCCAAAACCAAATGAGTTTTTCCAAGATTATTGGATTCTGTAACCCACTTTCTGCAGAGCTCTGATGAGAAACCAATCTGGATTTCTCTGTGTAATTTCTGTCCAAAAAGGAATGTACTAAACAAGTACAAAGAAATATGTAATCTGATAAACTGAGACTTTGATCTATATGGGCAAAACCTTCCATCCAAGAAAAGTCCCATTGAAGTTTTAATGGGGCCCACCCAGGCGGATCCAATTGAACATTAATGCCTGCACTAAACTGTAAATCACCATACAGTAATAAGCAATGTTTAAATATACATCTTGCTATTTTATTAATCAGATGACACGTGATCAATACTTACCTACCCTTTGGGTTGGTAACAGATATTTATGCATGCTCATAAGTAGTGTGACTACTTCCACACTGGTTCAGTTCACTTGAAACTTAAAGTGTAAAAGAAAACCAAACCTGTTAAAGGTGTGAAGTTGCTGGAATATGTTCTTTACTGTTCTTGCCAGATGTCAACCACATCTAGTAGTTCTTGATAAAAATCAATAGTTTCCATTAGGTTACCTATGATGAGTAATAAGGCTATTATTTATATGTAACTGCTTCTGTGATTCTTGAATAACAGAGGAGTGAGCTTTGTGCCACCATCAGTCTTTTAAGGGCGCATTTGTTTCTGAGGGGTTTAGATAGCAATGCTAAAAATCATAAGAAAATCATGAAGACACTAAAAGATCAACAGACTGAGATGCACGTACTTTACCACAAGTTGCAATACGCTAACTACATGCCTCTAGTGGATTGCTTTACTCTCCTTTGTCCAGTTCAGAATTCAGTTAAAAGGCCTAGTTTTCATCTTCTAATCTACAAAACCCTACATAGGCCGGAGCTAGGCTCTCTCAGGGACCACCATTCTCTCTGAACCCAAACCCGACAGCTGTGCTCCGCTAAGACAGGGAGGCTGTCAGAGCCCAAGTTCTAGGGGCCGTGGGCCCAGCATTCTTAGTGATGGACCCACAGCTATGGGCCCTGCTTTCACAGAAGGGAAGGCCTAGCCATAGTCTTGACACCTGTAGGGCAGGTTTAATTACTCACTTTTCCATGCACCAGCTTTACTAATGCACAGAAGGGTAGTCTCTTGATTCTGCTTGGCTTCTCACCCTTCACATAAGAGACTACGCAGAGGGTAAAGAGTAATACTCTACTGCAGACATTCCTTGTACATTAACTTTCATATACAAGTTCTGCAGTGTCTGTGTTATTCAGTATGGGAATATTGCAGGACTCATAAGACTTACCAAAGACTTGCACTTGGTCTTTTATACACACACGACCAGATTCTATCCTAAGTTGCACCCTTTCCAACCCCTATTTTCCCTAGAGTATCCATGAGCGAATGCACCACCCAACATTCAGACCTGCATACGCCATATTGTCATTATTGGGTTTTGTACACACAATAATCAATGAACGTGCACAAGCCAGGTTTGTGATGGTAAGCTCTTAGAGGTCTTTTGTTCTGTGTTTGTACAGCACCTAACACAGCAAGGTCCTTGTCCGTGACTAAGGCTCCTTGGCACTATGGGGCACTACCACAATGCAGATAACAAACAGCAACAATATACTACCTGTGCATACAAATCATATCTGTCACAGGCACCTCTGAAAATACAAACCACAATGTCCAATCAGGTATCCAGTTGTTCAGAACCCTTAGGTTCCAGAACCATCTGCAGTGTAACACACAATTCCCCTTATTCCCCAGGTTTGCTACTCAGTGTTATTGTCAAGACTGGCCAAAACGTTACCTTATAGTAAATCTACTGCCACTCTATTGCTTTGTCTCTTTAGTACAGCCATAAAGTAGATTTACCTCCAGCGGCTGAACTTTACCGAAAGGGGAAGAAGAAACACAAAGTAGCAATTCCCCAGTGTTGAGAAACTTGCAGCAGATTGTTTTAGCAGCATCTTCTAAACAGAAAGTCTCTGGGCGGGATTCTGATCTCACCCCAGTGAGAATGTAACCCCACACTTAAAGGGAGGTCAGAGTCAGGCTGTCAAGGTTCCTCCCCCACTCTGAACTCTAGGGTACAGATGTGGGGACCTGCATGAAAAACCCCCTAAGCTTATCTTTACCAGCTTAGGTCAAAACTTCCCCAAGGTACAAAATATTCCACCCGTTGTCCTTGGACTGGCCGCTACCACCACCAAACTAATACTGGTTACTGGGGAAGAGCTGTTTGGACGCATCCTTCCCCCCAAAATACTTCCCAAAACCTTGCACCCCACTTCCTGGACAAGGTTTGGTAAAAAGCCTCACCAATTTGCCTAGGTGACTACAGACCCAGACCCTTGGATCTTAAGAACAATGAACAATCCTCCTGACACTTGCACCCCCCCTTTCCTGGGAAATGTTGGATAAAAAGCCTCACCAATTTGCATAGGTGACCACAGACCCAACCCCTTGGATCTGAGAACAATGAAAAAGCATTCAGTTTTTTACAAGAAGACTTTTAATAAAAAATAGAAGTAAATAGAAATAAAGAAATCCCCCCTGTAAAATCAGGATGGTAGATATCTTACAGGGTAATTAGATTCAAAAACATAGAGAACCCCTCTAGGCAAAACCTTAAGTTACAAAAAAGATACACAGACAGAAATAGTTATTCTATTCAGCACAATTCTTTTCTCAGCCATTTAAAGAAATCATAATCTAACACATACCTAGCTAGATTACTTACTAAAAGTTCTAAGACTCCATTCCTGGTCTATCCCCGGCAAAGACCCAGCATACAGACAGACACAGACCCTTTGTTTCTCTCCCTCCTCCCAGCTTTTGAAAGTATCTTGTCTCCTCATTGGTCATTTTGGTCAGGTGCCAGCACGGTTACCTTTAGCTTCTTAACCCTTTACAGGTGAGAGGAGCTTTCCCCTGGCCAGGAGGGATTTCAAAGGGGTTTACCCTTCCCTTTATATTTATGACACAGGCCCTCCATATTTACCATTATATGTCTTATTCAGTCTATGCATTTGTGGTATTCTGAATTGATCATCAGTTAGTTGTGACATTCTGTGCTTCTCTGAAAACGTGTGCTGAATAAACACTAGAAGGATGACAGCTTAATATCTGAAAGCAGTTAGAAAGAAGGTCAGGCCATATTTTTCATTTTGAAAAGCAATAAACAAAGGGCCATCCTAACTGCTAGTAATCATTTAAGTAGATTTCCTTCACGTAAGAACCTGGCAGACTTACAACAGTGGACCCTTTTTCTGTGTGTGTGTGTGTTTTTAAGCCACACAATAGCACTTGTCAGCTCTGAGCCACAACTTTGAGAAGGAATCGATTTAAAAAAAAAAAAAGTAGGACACATAGGTAGATTAGGGGGTTTCTGGCTTGCATCTTCCTTACCTCCCCTACAACTATATCCATCCTCTGTGTTTGACAGCATGTCAGACTAAACACTATTGCTATCATACTGTCTCATCACTAGAAAGTCAAGTTTGAATTTAATTCCTAACTCTTGCCAAGGGCAGGAGTAAGACTAGTTAACTTTGTGTTGCAGCAGCTATGCCATCTTTTCCCTTCTGATTCCCTTTTCAAACCAATTAATGGTTCTTGATACTGTGAAATATAACCCCAGATTCTTGAAGACAAATTCTGCCATCGGGTTCTCTTGTTCTACTCACACTGATATCAATTTGAGTGGCAAACTCCAGTCACCTGAACTGTTCCCCCTACTTAGAAGTTAGAGATGGAAAGGTCCTTTCATGTCATCTAGTCCATTCTGCATCTCTCTTCCTGCCTGGTGTATGATATTCTGTTCTGTAAAGTTAAATATCTCATCAGTTTTTTTTAAAAATAAAGGCTCTTATCTGCAATCATATGAGATACCAATGGGAAATAAATTAATCACCTCTGTACCTACAACTCAACATGAGGTCTCTTTGTTATCAAAATTCAGTAAATATATGGAATATCTTACCATTCCTTTGAAGGTGAAGTAGCATCTTTCTAAACTCTAACTACTACTAGTCCTCAAGCACAGTATGGGGATTTGCATACCATACCAGTTAATGAGAAACAACCACACTACCATTAAATCAATGCACAAATCAGAATGCTTGGCTAGCAAAAATGGAAAGATTTGAAGAGTCCATAGCATCAGGCATCTTGTCTTTACCTTCAATGTTCTATTTGACCAGGACTTCTGTTGCATCCTCCTTGCACCTTCTATTCTGCTAACCATGCTACTGTAATGCCCCATTAATTTGTTTTTCTTTATCATCTCCATACCCTTTTCCATGCTGCCCCTATGTGTAGGGTGCCCTTATTAGCGCAGCTGTCAAGTCATCATTGTTTCTTCATTCAAATGCTTCCTAAAGGCTAACCTCTTCTGCAGTGCTCACAAGTGAGTCAACAATTATATAACAGGTTATTTGTAAGAAACTCCTAGTAATCCTAGCTAGCCATGCCTCTGGGCTTCCCCAGTGCATCTTGTCTACTTACGGAGTCTTGTCTAGCTCTGCAGGGCAGGGATTAGCTTTTATTTTCTTTTGTACTGAGCTGAGCCTGACTATTTTAGTGCTTAACAGAAACTAATATTTTGTATAAGTGAAAATTAAGTGTCAAGTCACGGGTCAGCACAGCATCCTTGGACTCTGACCAGCTGAGAGAATTCCATTTCAGTGTAATAATGAAGTCTGTGCACCTAGCTCCTGCTTAACAGTTTTGGGTTGGACCATATATTCAATAATCGAATCAGAAAGGTCAATTACCTTTCCTGAGATCACACTTCATGAAGACAGAACAAGATTCATTTGGTTCGTCTCCCCCAAGATTCCAGAAGCGCAGCACTTGATTTATTTTACTGTACTTAGAAGGTGACAGCTGTGGATTACTTGTAGATAAATTATTATTAATGCTAGTCATTTTCCTATGGCAGGGGAGATCATAAACAGCTCCGGTACAGAGCTATGTGCTGATATTTCTGTGACCAACAGGTTTAAGACCTCATCAACAGATCCAAAGTTTTGAAGGCAGTCTGGTGACTTTACCCCTTTACATAGAAGGGGATGCTCCAAAATGGCCTCCATGAAGTCTGTGATAAATGACTGAGCTCATTCCAGAGAGTGGAAGCCTCTGAGAGCTGAGCAAGGGAGTTGGTGTTAGTGAGGGAAGAGCTTCAAAACAGTTGGACGCCCACAATTTTGTAATGTTTACATGATCCACCTGAATCTCTTTGGTCAGAGCGACTCATGCTATGTTAGCTCTTCCAATTACACATAAAGCCTTGTAGTACAAATAGAAAGTAGAAGACAGAAGAAAAAGTGTTAAACTTTTTCTAACTCCTCCCCAGTTAGGGTCAATGTCTTAGTTTACAGATCTCATTTCTTTGGCAGTAACAGTTCCACAAGTGAAACCAGCAATGTAACAGCAATACCAGACCGCTTGCTTTTTTTTTCATTTTATTTATATATTTGTAAATATTGCAAAACACCTTTATTACAGGGATAAAGCAATGTTTAAAAATGAAGCAGCTAGTCAATCATTGCATTGGGGAAAAAAAATACCACACGACCATATACACAATATCTCCAAGACACAGGATATTTATATACACACACACACACACACCTTAGAAAGGTAACAATGACTAGTCCTTTTCCCACCTTGCCAGAAAGAGAGAAATGGACACTGTTTACTGATATCCACCTATTTTAAACACACAACATTTAAACAAGCAAAATAGTTGCTCCACAAGGATGACTCAAAGAGCCCAGGTTCAGGCACCAGACACAAAACATTCTCCATAGCTGGATTCAGGGCTTTCAGAGTCCTTACCAGATAGCATCTGAGAACACCACCTATATTTCGGCTTGGCAGCATTTATTTATTTTGTTAAAATAATTTAGACAGATAATATTGATGCTTATTTTTAAGCTATTTTTAGCAATTTAAGTTTCACAGTTGCAAAGTTACAGCTTTTAAGCTTTTTTTTTTTTCAATTTTGATCAATTTTAAATTTTTCATGGTTGCAGGACATTCTTAGAGGGGGCAGACTACTTAATTATAGTACGCATTGAGATTCAAAAATTCAAAGCTTCATAACCCCTAGCACACAAATGATCAACATCGCATGTCAAAATGTACAAAGTAAATATCCTTTAATCCAATGCTAATACGTTCTCAAGTAGCATTTTGCTTAGTTTGCTGATCTGTACATTTCAGTCATTGAGGGATTGAGGTCAGTTCATGTGCGTATGGTAAAATCAGGTTTCAGAGTAACAGCCGTGTTAGTCTGTATTCACAAAAAGAAAAGGAGTACTTGTGGCACCTTAGAGACTAACCAATTTATTAGAGCATAAGCTTTCGTGAGCTACAGCTCACTTCATCAGATGCATATCGTGGAAACTGCAGCAGACTTTATATATACACAGAGAATATGAAACAATACCTCCTCCCACCCCACTGTCCTGCTGGTAATAGCTTATCTAAAGTGATCATCAGGTGGGCCATTTCCAGCACAAATCCAGGTTTTCTCACCCTCCACCCCCCCACACAAATTCACTCTCCTGCTGGTGATAGCCCATCCAAAGTGACAACTCTTTACACAATGTGCATGACAATCAACTTGGGCTATTTCCTGCACAAATCCAGGTTTTCTCACATCCCCCCCACCCCCATACACACACAAACTCACTCTCCTGCTGGTAATAGCTCATCCAAACTGACCACTCTTCAAGTTTAAATCCAAGTTAAACCAGAACATCTGGGGGGGGGGTAGGAAAAAACAAGAGGAAACAGGCTACCTTGCATAATGACTTAGCCACTCCCAGTCTCTATTTAAGCCTAAATTAATAGTATCCAATTTGCAAATGAATTCCAATTCAGCAGTTTCTCGCTGGAGTCTGGATTTGAAGTTTTTTTGTTTTAAGATAGCGACCTTCATGTCTGTGATTGCGTGACCAGAGAGATTGAAGTGTTCTCCGACTGGTTTATGAATGTTATAATTCTTGACATCTGATTTGTGTCCATTTATTCTTTTACGTAGAGACTGTCCAGTTTGACCAATGTACATGGCAGAGGGGTATTGCTGGCACATGATGGCATATATCACATTGGTGGATGTGCAGGTGAACGAGCCTCTGATAGTGTGGCTGATGTTATTAGGCCCTGTGATGGTGTCCCCTGAATAGATATGTGGGTACAATTGGCAACGGGCTTTGTTGCAAGGATAAGTTCCTGGGTTAGTGGTTCTGTTGTGTGGTATGTGATTGTTGGTGAGTATTTGCTTCAGGTTGCGGGGCTGTCTGTAGGCCTGTCTCCCAAGATTTGTGAGAGTGTTGGGTCATCCTTTAGGATAGGTTGTAAATCCTTAACAATGCGTTGGAGGGGTTTAAGTTGGGGGCTGAAGGTGATGCCTAGTGGCGTTCTGTTATTTTCTTTGTTAGGCCTGTCCTGTAGTAGGTAACTTCTGGGAACTCTTCTGGCTCTATCAATCTGTTTCTTTACTTCTGCAGGTGGGTATTGTAGTTGTAAGAAAGCTTGACAGAGATCTTGTAGGTGTTTGTCTCTGTCTGAGGGGTTGGAGCAAATGCGGTTGTATCGCAGAGCTTGGCTGTAGACGATGGATCGTGTGGTGTGGTCAGGGTGAAAGCTGGAGGCATGCAGGTAGGAATAGCGGTCAGTAGGTTTCCGGTATAGGGTGGTGTTTATGTGACCATTGTTTATTAGCACTGTAGTGTCCAGGAAGTGGATCTCTTGTGTGGACTGGACCAGGCTGAGGTTGGTGGTGGGATGGAAATTGTTGAAATCATGGTGGAATTCCTCAAGGGCTTCTTTTCCATGGGTCCAGATGATGAAGATGTCATCAATATAGCGCAAGTAGAGTAGGGGCTTTAGGGGACGAGAGCTGAGGAAGCGTTGTTCTAAATCAGCCATAAAAATGTTGGCATACTGTGGGGCCATGCGGGTAACCATAGCAGTGCCGCTGATCTGAAGGTATACATTGTCCCCAAATGTGAAGTAGTTATGGGTAAGGACAAAGTCACAAAGTTCAGCCACCAGGTTAGCCGTGACATTATCGGGGATAGTGTTCTTGACGGCTTGTAGTCCATCTTTGTGTAGAATGTTGGTGTAGAGGGCTTCTACATCCATAGTGGCCAGGATGGTGTTATCAGGAAGATCACCGATGGATTGAAGTTTCCTCAGGAAGTCAGTGGTGTCTCGAAGGTAGCTGGGAGTGCTGGTAGCGTAGGGCCTGAGGAGGGAGTCTACATAGCCAGACAATCCTGCTGTCAGGGTGCCAATGCCTGAGATGATGGGGCGCCCAGGATTTCCAGGTTTATGGATCTTGGGTAGTAGATAGAATATCCCAGGTCGGGGTTCCAGGGGTGTGTCTGTGCGGATTTGATCTTGTGCTTTTTCAGGAAGTTTCTTGAGCAAATGCTGTAGTTGCTTTTGGTAACTCTCAGTGGGATCAGAGGGTAATGGCTTGTAGAAACTCGTGTTGGAGAGCTGCCGAGCAGCCTCTTGTTCATATTCCGACCTATTCATGATGACAACAGCACCTCCTTTGTCAGCCTTTTTGATTATGATGTCAGAGTTGTTTCTGAGGCTGTGGATGGCATTGCGTTCCGCATGGCTGAGGTTATGGGGCAAGTGATGCTGCTTTTCCACAATTTCAGCCCGTGCACGTCGGCGGAAGCACTCTATGTGGAAGTCCAGTCTACTGTTTCGACCTTCAGGAGGAGTCCACCTAGAATCCCTCTTTCTGTAGTGTTGGTAGGGAGACCTCTGTGGATTAGTATGCTGTTCAGAGGTATTTTGGAAATATTCCTTGAGTCGGAGACGTCGAAAATAGGATTCTAGGTCACCACAGAACTGTATCATGTTCATGGGGGTGGAGGGGCAGAAGGAGAGGCCCCGAGATAGAACAGCTGCTTCTGCTGGGCTGAGAGTATAGTTGGATAGGTTAACAATATTGCTAGGTGGGTTGAGGGAACCATTGCTGTGGCCCCTTGTAGCATGTAGTAGTTTAGAAAGTTTAGTGTCCTTCAACCACACTATCAGAGGCTCGTTCACCTGCACATCCACCAATGTGATATATGCCATCATGTGCCAGCAATACCCCTCTGCCATGTACATTGGTCAAACTGGACAGTCTCTACGTAAAAGAATAAATGGACACAAATCAGATGTCAAGAATTATAACATTCATAAACCAGTCGGAGAACACTTCAATCTCTCTGGTCACGCAATCACAGACATGAAGGTCGCTATCTTAAAACAAAAAAACTTCAAATCCAGACTCCAGCGAGAAACTGCTGAATTGGAATTCATTTGCAAATTGGATACTATTAATTTAGGCTTAAATAGAGACTGGGAGTGGCTAAGTCATTATGCAAGGTAGCCTGTTTCCTCTTGTTTTTTCCTACCCCCCCCCCCAGATGTTCTGGTTTAACTTGGATTTAAACTTGAAGAGTGGTCAGTTTGGATGAGCTATTACCAGCAGGAGAGTGAGTTTGTGTGTGTATGGGGGTGGAGGGGATGTGAGAAAACCTGGATTTGTGCAGGAAATAGCCCAAGTTGATTGTCATGCACATTGTGTAAAGAGTTGTCACTTTGGATGGGCTATCACCAGCAGGAGAGTGAATTTGTGTGTGGGGGGGTGGAGGGTGAGAAAACCTGGATTTGTGCTGGAAATGGCCCACCTGATGATCACTTTAGATAAGCTATTACAGCAGGACAGTGGGGTGGGAGGAGGTATTGTTTCATATTCTCTGTGTATATATAAAGTCTGCTGCAGTTTCCAAGATATGCATCCGATGAAGTGAGCTGTAGCTCACGAAAGCTTATGCTCTAATAAATTGGTTAGTCTCTAAGGTGCCACAAGTCCTCCTTTTCTTTGTATGGTAAAATCGACATTTTCCAATACAAATCTGATCTTTACAAGCCTATCAAATGCAAGCCCCACAATTTTATTAAACCCTTCCCTCGTAATAACACCTTCCCCTGATTGGCATCCAAAGAGAAGGCTGAAGGACAGGGAAAACAAAAAAGGGGGAAAAAATAACATGGAACTGCAACAGCAGGAAAGATGCAACCACCTGTGGACACTTCAGCTTAACTTTTTGGGATCCACCAGCTTTGGGTTGCCAAATAGGGCTGATTCAAGTTAAGCTTAGGCCTGACCAGCCTGGAGATGCACTAATGCAATGTGTGCCAGGGAAGCTCTACCAGCTGAATTTCTATGACGCACTAGCTAGAACAGTGGTTCTTAACTTTTACTGCAGCCTGCACCCCTTTGGTTCTCAAAATATGTTCTCGCACCCCTTATCAAAATCATTGAAATAGGTCAGTTCTTTAAAACTAGATATATTTGTTTGTATATTCCAGTAATTGTAATATAAATGTATGTAGGTTTGATTAAACCAAGTAGTTGTACTTGCGTGCCTGTGGTTAATATGTGTTTTCGATGATTTACCTTCTAAAAAACATCTGGCGTGTCTCGCACCCCCCAGAAAGGGCATCTCGCACCCCCAGGGGGGGTGTGCACCCCAGGTTAAGAACCACTGAGCTAGACTCTACTTCCCTAGCTGCCTTGGAGAAGGGTGGCGTGCATCTCACTGCCTGTTAAGGTCTGGAGAGGAAAGCCTTCTCTGAGTACCTGCACCTGCTTGTGTCCATGAGGATGAATACTAATTGGGTACAATGCTAATGTTTCATTACATCACTGTGAAATAGAAATATCATCATCTTAGAGGTGCAGGACCCAAGGAGGAGGGCAAATCTGGATCTGTGCTACCCTTATATCCCCTCTCTCCAATCCTGAGGAAGGGGCCAGTCCCTTGCACAAGTAAGAGTGGCAGAGCTGTTTTAACTTGCACCTGCTGTAATGATCTCCAAGGGACAATTTTTCTGTGGCCACACCCCTTATACTTTGTTGGATCAAAAGGGAATAGCATGCAGTTGGCTATGTGGCACTTATGTCACCAGGCAAAACCCTTCTGTTTGGGGAATCCCCAGGTAGCCAGCCAAGTGGCTGCTTTATCCAGCTCAAAGCAACTGCGGCAGGGCCAGTTTTTGGATCAGATCATTTAAAAATAACTTGCCTAAGACCCGTGAGTCAATGGCAGGGCTGAGAAGTTCCAGGAGTTCTTGATTCACTGTGCCTTGTTCTCAGTACTCAGCCACACACCCTCTGGCTCAAAGTGTTCATTAGTGACAGCTCAATCCTGGGTTTCTTGTTTTCTTTTCAGTTTATGCCCCCCTGGCTACAGTATGTTTCCCAGATAAGTATCTTTTTCACTATATAATTTTCTCCCTTCAGTACTGTAACTGCAATTATGGCTTTATTATTATTTTTCTACCAGACAGTTCGACTCTTGAAAGTACCCTAGGTATTTTTCTATAGTAGGTTGTCACAGAAAGTTCTTTGATTGATCAGGGATTAATAATTGTGACATCAAATTGACTGTAATACAGTCCTTTTCCAGGATTGTCATGTTTATTGCCTTGAGTGAGTCGCATCAAATTGAAAGTCCAAAAAAATTGTATGCCAAATGTTCCTGTGGGTGCAATCTGTCACCCGCCCATTTCCAGCCTGCTGACATGCAATTAAAATAGCATCATATAAATAGATGGGGAAAGCTTCAGATTGTTGTAACTCCTCAGAGAAGAGCAACTTGGACAGTACATAAAAGTTTATTTTAAGACCAAATTGCAGGAAAACATAGGCCTAAATTTTAAAGAGTGGGTACCTAATGCTAGACTCCTGAATCCATCTAAAAAGTGGCTAGAGTTACCCGGCAATAGCTACTCGTATAGTGTCTACTTCTGGGTGCCCAGCACTTTTTTGGGGAAAAAAACACACAGGTTTGCCTTACCAAGTGTGTGTGTGGCGGGGGGGTCAGTGCCAATGAGACAATTCAATTTAAGTGGAAGTGGGCTATTCTCAACAGTAGAATATCAAGGGAGGAAAAGTGAGAACAGGCCATTTCCACTTAAATTGAATTGTCTCATTAGCACTGACACCCCCCCCACACACACACTTGGTAAGGCAACTCCCAGCTTTTCATGTCCTGTGTATTTATAGCTGCCTATTTTCCACTCCATGAATCTGATGAAGTGGGTTTTGGCCCACAAAAGCTTATGCCCAAATAAATTTGTTAGTCTCTAAGGTGCCACAAGTGAGGTTTAAAGTAACTACTACAGCTGGTTGGACGTTTTTCAAAATGAGGTTTCATCAAAAAAAAAATTCATGTCAAAAATTTCAGTAAAGCTTTTCATTTTTCAAAATTTCAAAACAAAATGGTGGTGATGGGAGACATTGTTCTGTATTTTCAATTTTTTTCATTTTGAAATTGTGTGAAAATGCCCCCACACTTCTAATTTTTTTCTCCACAGAAGAGCATGGAAAAATTTATGTAACAAGGTAAAACGAAAGGTCAGTAACCAGTTTTCAAGGTAGTAAAACTTTCCACTTTTACCAGACGAAAAACTATCTGGAAGAGTCTGAGAATGCAAGGAGAAAGTAGGTTTTTCCACACCTCTGTACTTTTCAAGTTTTCCCACAGGAAAACTTATTTCCCAGCAAGAAAATGCCCATTTTCTGGTCAGCCCTAATAAACACATACCTTGTTGTTCAAAGATGCCACAGCTCTCACAATTCATTTATTTTATTCAGAGAACAGGGGTTAAGCACTTAAATTCTTTTTAAAAATGTGGCCCGACAATTTCTGGAGCAGGTACTGTCTTTTTGTTGTGAGTTTACATAGAGCCCAGGAGCCTCAGTCATGGACCAGGACCCTATTGTGCTAATCACTATCAACAATACAAATAACCACCCAACCCCACTACGTCTCAGAGAGAGAGTAGGTAACTTCATAGCCAATCAAACATTACCTTGTGGAGACTGCCTTCAGGAATAGTGTTGGGTTTAATATTTGCACACATGTCCACTAGACACTGGATGGAGGCCACAAACTCATCTCATATCAGCAAACACCCATCAACTGGAGCTATTTCTGAAAAACAGCAAACTAGGTGTCTCTCTATTTATGCTAATCCTCTGAGCCATTCAGGTGCCCCTCTATCCGTAATTATGTTTTTGTAAGAGTTCCTATGTCTTGAAACTTGTCTGTGTTAAAACCAACAATTTCACAATGGTTCTTGGGACTATTTTACATACATGTAACCTTTCCTCTCTGTTGAACACCATTTAGTTAAGGGCTGTACAAATACCTAGAAAGTATCCACATTTAAATTGCTTTGATAAAGTTAGTAAACTAATTCTTGTTAATGTGTTTTGTTAAATTAAGTAGCTGCTGATTATTGGATTTTCTTTGCAGCTGGGTAGCATGTGCTTCCCACAGAGGAGAAATACCGTAAGATACGTATAAATCACTTTTTATAATAGGTAAATGGCAAATTCTAGCACTAGAGAACTTTTAAGATCTCCACCTGTTCATACTAAAAGTAAACACTAAACCTTCCCAGATGCTCTCAAAGACCTTGGAAAAAGTGATTTCCTCCCCCCTCCCCCACCTCATACATGCACACACCACTATAGCTAGGAACTGGATTAAGCCAGTGTTCAAGTTATCTTCCTAAATTCTAGATCACTGCAGTGAGTTTAAACAAAATACAATGATTTAGTTGCCTGGCAGCAGGGAAGTAAATCAGGTCAGAATGACTGGTAAGGGAGGGGTGGAAAGCATGTGTGATGTTTTGCAAGAGAGATCTGTGAGCAAGCATACCCTAAGCTGCTGTGCAGGGATGCATGTTTACAGTTCCAGCTTTCTGCATGTCCAGCTGTAGTTTTTGCCCCAGCTTCCCATCATAGCCCTTAGGGGAACATCTGGATCTCATGGAGCTGGATAAAGCAAAGCATCCAGTGGACAGTGGTGGAGTGCAGAGAGCAGATAAAACATCTGAAGATCCTGTACCACAAGCCCAATTGGTAATGCACCCAGCACCTGGTCCTGCTACAAATAGCTTGACAGGATACTTGGCAATGATCCCAGCCTGGAGCCCACCATCTCACATGACATCCTCCTGCAACCAGAGAGTCTCATTGTGAGGATCTCCTTATGAGGCCAGAGGAAGGAGGCAGAAACAGCAGCAGATGCAACTACAGCTGTCTTGCAGTCCCAGAAGCACATCATGGAGCTTGAAACTCCGAATCAGCCCGCCAATCAGGATGGGGTTGCAGCTGTGCTCAGCCCATTTTCTGAATACCTGTTGGGAGATGAACCTGGGAACCAGTCTTCAGGGAGAGTAGGACCAGGACACCAATTTTCAGCCCTAGAAGAGTCCACCATCATGCTTATTATTACCACCATGTGGTTCCTTTTTGAGTGGGATTTCTGGGGTATCCCCAATAAAGGTATTGTTATATGCTAGAAGGATGATACATGCTAGGGAGTGTTTTAATTCTGGCTTAGATGCAATACACAGGAGAAATTCTCTATAGGAAACATACCCCCTCCAAGCTTGGTGCCAAGCAGAGAAAAAGAAAAGTTAGACACTATAAAGTGTTGACTCCACCCTGTCTTTTTTTCCAAACTTTGTTTTCAGTTATGGCTTTTAATGGTTTTAAAAGCTGGCAGGCATGGAATGCATATGTTTGCAAGTACTACCTTTTGATAAATTGGTAACACTTTTATATAATGCTATAGCTGTATACTTTGGCTAGTAAATTATTGTCCCATATAGCAGTGATTGTACACCCATTTCTATCCTGGTTTCTCTCTAACTCCATGAAAAGCAATTTTAGATGACTAGTCATGCAGCAAGCATTCTTGTGCTCCCTGTCTCTTACTGTTGCTGGGCTGGGGGCACGTGAGGAAAGGAGAGGTGGGAATCCACTCTGCCAATTGCAGAAGACTGTATCCTAATCCAAAATTAATAATTTCTTTTCAATCCTGGAAGTTGATTTTTGAAAATATCTTATGGAGCTGGAATTCCAGATGTGTGTTAGGTATTTGTTTTTGTTTTTTTCCTTTCCCCTTTCAGATTTCTGGGTAGAGAGAACTTTCTGGGACCCCTTGTGATAGCTTTCTAATCCACTCTCCTCATTGGTATGCTGTACAGTCACTAATTCCCTGAATATCTGTTTTGCATCTGTCGATGGGATTCCACCATTGGCCTGGAAAATTACTCTTCTCTCCCTTGCCCATTCTAGTATTTCTAAAAATATTAATGGCTAAGAGGGCTTCTCTTGGCTAAGAACTCAGAGCCAATATTGGTAAATGTCCCCTAGCTATTGTTTTAGCCCACTCTACCTCAGTCAGGTCCTGCTTTAAAAAATAAATAAATAAATAAATAAAAATCAGCATTACTATCATGTGTCTACACTGCTAGAAGATAGTGCCTCTCCAAGAGAATTAAAAAAGGAATATATAAAGATTCCAAAATGTTGCAAACCGTGGCCTTATACACACACAGAAAGCAAAGTGAGGGAGGGATACTCTCATTCCCCATGGCAATACAATTAACATACTGTCTGTTTCCTACCATTGGCAACCCCTTTGATAGGCCAAGCCACGCACTAGGGCTCCAGGTGCTGGAACAGGTTAGCAGCAGGTCAGAAGAAAGAGCCATAGAGGATCTTTTCAGGCTTGTGGCAAGACGGCGCCAAGAGCACCTTAACTTCAAAAGAGCCAAGGAGGAAAGGGACACTCTGAATGAGTAAAGATTGCTCAAGAAGTTCCTGGATAAAGAGCAAAAAAGCAGAGCACAGGACCCATTGATCATGCAGCGGCTGATGAATGTGGGGCAGCAGGATGGTTCAGCTAGTGCTCGCTCAGAGTGCCACTACCTTCTTAATCTCAGAAAGGGCTCCCAAAATGCCATCCAGCATCTTGAGGAATATCTGCTCCACTGCAGAAACAAGTCACCCACAAGCAGAGCCAGCTGATAGAACGGCTCTACAGCTCAACCCTTGGTGGGAACAGACGGAAATGGGGAGCATGCACAGCCAGCAGTGCCTCAGGGAAAAAATGGCATTTACAGGTGGTGGGCAGATCCCCCATGCAGGGACCTGAGGACAGTCAGGTTCTCCCACAATACACCACAGACTAATTCCTAGATCAACTCCAGCTGGTGAGGATGCTCAGGTCTATGGGATATGCACCCATAAATCAAAATGTGAAGGGTGCAGCTACAACGCCAGCATGGACAGTGCTACGCAGGGCATGGCCCATGTGCAGCTCAGCAGTGTTGACTTTGGTGGTGGGCTTACCAATGCACAGATATGTGCATGAGAGCAAAGATGCAGGTTACACCAAATGTAGACATACCTTATGTGTAAATTGCTGAGGAAGTGGATTCTGAAACATGGCATTCTAAGGGCTCAGTTATGCCCTTTTAGACCATCTTTCATTAGGGACAGTACACAGCAAGCCTCCCCAAGACATGCAAGCACTATTATACACTGCAATCAGGAGGTGAGACTGTAGACATACAGAATACATCTACACTGCAATTAAAAACCATTGGCTGGACCATGTCAACTGACTGGGGTTCACGGGTTCGGGTTAAGAGGCTGTTTAACTGGGGTGTAGATGTTTGGGTGTAAGCTGGAGCCCTGTGAGGTGGGAGGGTCCCAGAGGCTAGGCTGCAGCCTGAACATCTACGCCACAATTAAACAGCCTCTTAGTACAAGCCCCACAGGGGACAGGGACTAATTGCAGTGTAGATGTACCTGAGTTGCTTTGATCTAATTTGATGAAAGCTAGCTTGAGTAACAATAGCAGAGTAGCAGTTGCATTAGGCATGTACTCGAGCGAGCATGTGATGCCATCCATGCTGCTGCAGATACATGGCTATTGTTACGGGAGCTAGCTTTGAGCTAGCAAGAGCAAAGCTAAATTGGGAGATGTGATGGCAGCAGGTGTACACATACCCAATTGCAGTGTAGATATGCTCCCAGAACAATGTAGCTCTTCTCTGCACCCTGCCATCTCCACTGGCATGCCTCTTTGAGGTGGTTTGCATCCATAGGGCTGTTAGAGGAGAGCAGTGCCTGCATTCAGGATAGCACAGGAACTGCAGTTGTATGCAAGGAGCAATGAGAGGTGTGGGGAAGCAAGATGACTTTATACTCCTTTTCCCCCGGTCTGACTCTAAGCCTTTAAACAAGAAAGGAGATGTTCCTGGCACTTACAGAAACCTCTATAGCCTTCAATAAATAATCCTACCTATTTTTATTTACTATGGCTAAAAGAGGTTATCCTACCCAAAGAACATCAGTGCTTACCAGGTAAGCATGAGCTGGAGTTGGAATGAGGCTCCAAATCTTTACATATTACCCCAGTTACAAAGATTAGGAAGAAAAGGTTTCCTCTACCCCACATCACACACACACACACACACACAATGAAGTGATGAAGAAATATAGTGGCTTCACAGAAAAGGTGTTTTTTGGGAGCCTGATTTTAGTATAATTGAACTGTTCTTTGAACATTACATATTGATTTCATTAATTATAGGAAGCCTTTGTGCTAGTGTAAATTGAAAAAAAATATTTGTTTTGATATTTAGCTGTATAGACTGTGCCCATCGCAGGGCCTTTAAGTGCATGCACAAAGGCAAAAACAGTGTTTATCCAGATCACACATAGATCATTGTCACTTTAGTAAATCTTCTGGTTTCCACAGAATATATCCTGTTATTCCAGCTCAGGAAAAAAAAAATCTGAGTAAAAACATGTCTCATAGAAGCCAGCTGAAAAAAAGTTAAGTATGTTTTCTTGAGTGTGTGAGTGAGAGACACATTTCTTTTCCAAAAAGGATATTTTTCTCCCCTCCCTACCCACAACTCTTGCATTTTTTTCCATTTTGCCATTGAAAGAGTGGCAAACCCAAAACCTGAAAAACAAATAGTTTTAATTTATCTATTTATTGTTATGATGGAGGGCATTGGTAGGCCCCAGCAAGTACATTTGGTCTATGGGCAACCACAACCCTCGCTGAAACTAATGGACCTGCTAGTCAGCCTTCATTTCTGCCTAAATGGAAGAAGCAATAAAGCTCCTTTTCGTAGGAAGACAGATGGAGCCAACAGAAGCCACAACACAAAGTACTAGCCACATGGAAGGCCTGAGCAAGAACTAATTCCTAGAGTCCAAGGCCAGAAGGGACCATTATGATCATCTAGTCCGACCTCCTGTACAACAGGTCAGGGAACTGGCCCAAAATATTTCCAAGAGCAAATATCCAGTCTTAATTTAAAAAATTGTCAGTGATTGAGAACCTACCATAACCCTTGGTGAATTGTTCCAATGGTTAATTATTCATTAAAAATGTACATCTTACTTCCAGTCTGAATTTGAATAGCTTCAGCTTCAGCCCTTAGATCATGTTATACCTTTCTCTGCTAAACTGAAGAGACCATTACTAAATACTTGTTCCCCATGTAGGTACTTATAGACTAAGTGTATATCTTCACCAGCAATGTTAAAGAGCTGCCGTGACAGTGCTTTAACATGGCTGTGTATTTGCGGCACCAGCGCTGGGAGAGAGCTCTCCCAGAGCTGTGTAAAAAAACAAAAAAACACCCCAGCGCTGGTCTGCACTGCCGCTTTACAGCACTGAAACTTGCAGCGCTTAGGGGGGTGTTTTTTCACACCCCTGAGCAAGAAAGTTGCAGCGCTGTAAAGTGGCAGTGTAGACAAGGCCTAAGTAAGTTACCCCTTAATCTTTTCTTCGTTATGCTAAATAGATTCAGCAATAACGGTTTCCCTGGGAACTGATTGCAAACAGAGGGGCTGGGGCATTGACTAGATTGCAGCGGTGTGTGCCTGTGTATGTGAGAAACAGAAAGCAGCCAGAGAAGCCAGGACAAAGCCAGAGCAGCACAGGTAGCATGGCCCTGAGAGGAAGCCAAGAGAGCTGCTTTTGGGCAGAGTGCTGGCTGAAGAGGCAGGCTTGGAATTTCAAGCCAAGAAACTGTCCCCTGTTTGTTTCTACTGCGTTCAGGGAAAACAGGCCTGCCTGTGTGTTCAATTTTGTAAATGCATCACAGAAATAACTTATTTGTATCCTCATTTTTTCCTCCTAATAGCAGCATCACAGCAAGGCCCTGAACACAGGCCAAAAGGGGCAACATAATCATTGAAAATATTTTTAAATCCTCAATTTTTAATGCTTTTCATAGTTTTGAATAATAAATATCTCCTGCTGTAGGCTCTTTCAGAATAAACAGGAGTAACCTGTTTGAGAGCTGACATACTCAAATGAAACTGTGCAAACCCTCCAGTCTCCTGATGTCAGCAGAATTGCCCAAGTTGATCTCGGCTCTCAGAAGGTGCATGGAGAGTCAGACTCTCAGGTATCCGGGACCTAAACCCTACAGGGATTTATAGATCAAAGTCAACTTAAGTTCTTTCTAAAAGCAAACTGGAAGCCAGTGCAATATGTAGCAAACAGACAAACTACGTTCTACACTCATACTAGTCAGTGAAGTTGGGACAATAGTGCAGAACAGTGTCCATTTAATAGTAATTTGAATATTGATACAGTGACAATTCTCAAGCTCCCTTTGAAAATTGAGTTTTACTGGCACAAATGTCTGTGGAAAGTAAGTTTCAAAGTCACATGTATAAGCTACCTATGTCAGTAGCGCTTGCATGGTCATTTTTATCAGGGAACAGAAAAAATTACTTATTCCACCAACCTCAGTTTACCAATGCAGCAATTATCCATCACCAAGAACTGTCAGTGATCAATACAGCATGTGAAAAAAACCTCACTTCATGAATAGATACATATATTGATAGTGAATAATTAATATCTATCTAAGTCCATCACCATCTGCCAGAGAATAGTCTGTGAACACAGAGGCTAAATTTGTCAAATGTTTTGTTATTGGCTCAGCTCTGCAAGTGGGTAGCAGGAAGAAAAAAGGCTATGGTGGCGAAGGCACTGAACTGGAATTTAGAAGGTCTGTAGCAGAAGCACTTACATCCCTGATGTAACCTAAGCAAATCTTGTCTCTCGGCGTCAGTTCCCCCATCTGTAAAATGGGACCCCCCCAAGGTTGTTGCATGGATAAACTCATTTATAGTTTGCCCCATACACAAGTGGCGGGAAGCGTGATGAAGAAACCTGTGTGTGACTAATACATCTTTTCTAAGGTGGCTGAAGTTTGAGTGTCATACCACAGCACTTCAGTGTGGAGGTCAAGTATGAAGTGAATAGTGAGGTCCATATCAGAGGAAAGGAAACAAATAGAGAACACCTGACACTCCAGGCGCTGCTACTTCAGAGTGAACAGATACAAGCTCATAATAGAGTGGTAACATCATAACTCCAGAGATTTCTCTCTACCAGCTTGTCTAGGTTGAGTTTCAGCCAGCTCCTCTCGCCCCTGTGGTTATCAGCTCATCCCCAAGCATGGGATTTTTTTACATTTATTTTATCTTGCATAATTACAAATGGTGTCAATCATCATATTATCAGGCCCTTTTTAAAAATGCATCTACATTATCTCTCTCTGCCTTCAGTAGTGAATTCTACAGAGTGAGAGCATGCTGGAATACAATGATTCTCCTTCTTTGGTTCTAAATTTAGTTAACATCCCTATATTACAAAATTCATATTTCAGGTATGGTTATTTGTTGATATGCAAGAAGGGCAACTAGTTTTTTAAAAAATCTAAGTCACTAAATCACTTCAAATAAAAATTTCAAGTTACCAGCATGGAGAAGATAGATAATACGCATCAAACAGAAAACATCAAGTGAGCGTGCACGGCTTCGTTAACTAATGAGCCATTGCTTTGGTGCACTTTGCCATCTAAAAACCAGATAACTAATAAACTGACAAGGCCAAGCATACTATTTTCATCTCAATCAGTTTGGGCCAAATTTTAAAACACTGATGCCAAAGTCTTTTATACCCACAGAATCCACATTTCCATAAACAAAATGGCTAACTGGGAAAATTGGTGTTTGCACATGCAAATGTACAACTTCAGCTCTCATATTTGAAAATATTTTGCCCCTTATGCTTTTCTGAGAAACAACTTTCCTAGATCTCCTATACCTTTACTTTGTACATCTTCCTACTCACCAGCCAAATTCAGATTCAGCATGGCTGGACTATGCCTGCCTACTTCACGTCAAAATTTGACCCACACGTTATTAGGAATGGATTGATAATTTGGTGGGAAAATGTGTTTTCATCTAAACTGGATTAAATTTTACAGCCGACATCAATCTCGAGATATGCATGTGTAGTTTTGTATGTACAATCACATGCATGAAAAGAGAATGTGCAAGTCGGCTTATTATTTTTTTAAAGGAAGATCCACTGATCAGCTGTTAGATTACCCTGTACATTGAAAGCTTCCTAATTATTTGCTGAAATCAGAACCAGTAAGAAGGTTGATCTTGTAGTTAAGACACAGGACTAGCTTTGATTCCTAGTTTTGCCACAGACTTCCTACATGACCTTCGGCAAATCACTTAACCTTTGTTTTTCAGCTTCCCTCTCTATCGGAGAGCAATAATAGATTGTAATGTCTTTCAGACAAGGACCACCTCTAAAATCAATAGAGCATGCCTAAATCGAACTGAGTCTTAAAAATCCTTGCTATCTAGCAAATAGCTGTGAATCCCACTAGCAAAAGTATTTCTCTTTCCTCTCTAGTGGTTGATCCACAGAAGATAACAGCCTAGTACTGCTAATAGTTACTCCATTAGCTGAAGTGTTAGAGGTCTGTGCCATGAATCTGAAGGTCCCAACCCTCCTGATGACCCCTCATGTCAGGGCCAATATAGTTCCACCTGATGGAATTTCTGGTTATTTCAGTTTGCTTTAAAAATCTTATTAAATTAAATTGAAAAATACAGCACGAAAAGAATTTTTAACTTTTGAGTGTTTGACTTTGCAACCTAAAGTGCAAGAATTAAAGCTGGCTGTGCAATCTTAATTCGGCCCTTGTGGGTATACATTATTCTACAGTCTTTAAAATTAGATGATCACAGAATCCTAGCATCTTTCAGTGCACAGAATGGACCCACTTGGGGGATAAATCCGGGTTGTATAGTCAAGGAGTCTGTTGTCTGTAGGAAGCCTATCTCATTTGTTGCAGAAGTTGAAAGGGATAATAGGCAAGGGATGACAGGAAAAGAAAAAAGTTGAATCAAGTTTCTATATCTGCTTCTCCCCCAGAGTTCTTTTGTGATGCTGAGCAGGTCACTTAAACCAAGTTTTTCTGCAGGTTGCCACTAACTGCACATTCCTCATTTCTGAGTACTCAACCTGAAACACCAAAAATAAGGGTCTAGAAGTAGGAGTGCTCAGAGTTGCAACTGAAGTCAATGGGAGCTGTACTTTGAACCTATAAAGTGTCCTGATGTTTTTCAAGATCAGGCACCCAAAATTAGTTGACAACAATTTTGGCTTTAATTTGGCTGCCTCATTTCCCCATCTGTAGAATAGAGATAATACCACCACCTCTCCGCACAGGGATGTGGTGAAAATACATTCATTAACGTTTGTAAAGAACAAAGACACTACAGTGACAGCAGAATAGAAAAGCCCAGGAGGAAATTAATAATTCTGCATTCAGTCAAGGGTTTGGAAGGTGTGCAGTAAATAATAAATGGCACCATATATTGAATGAAGAGAATGAAAATATTGAATAGCTACCCATTCAGTGAGCATCATCCATCCTGATCACTTAATGAGGCAGGAGTCTGGGGGGGGGGGGGGGCGGAGGGGGAGAGAATAAAAAAGAAGTATGTGACCATGTATTTAAAGATGGTCATAATGCACATGCACAAAGGAGCAAATTCAGATTACATAGGCAACCTTAATTCTCACATTGCCTATTTTTTGAGTTCTTCACTTTACAACCTTAGTGTTTTTAATGTAGCTCGCCTATTACATTGGGAAAAACAAGAGGTGGGGAAAGGAAACTGAGGTACAGACAAGGGAAGCGACTAGTCCAAGGTCTCACCAGGTCTCCTGCAATCCCAGCACATTGCCCAATCCACTCAACCACACTGCACCTTTGTCTTCTTCCTTTGCAGTCAAGATGAAAGAGCACATTTGAGATACTATTGTCAAAAGCGGAAGATGTTCCAAGACACTGAACAAACATTCCTTCTCAGTCATGTGTACCAGGCCATGTGGTGCTCCAAGAAAAAAGGCTCAAAATGACTGTGGTCACCATCTGACTCAGAATCCACAAAAGCACAACAGATGGATGTAGCAGGCTCATCTGTTGCTCTTTTGATGATCATTTCCAGAACTGCCAAGCATACAGTTTTTAATATAGTCCAACAGGCAAAATCCAGTTCTTAATGTTAATACCATTTGAAACTTTATGAGAGATTTAAAGATATTTAATTGGTAAATCTGTTGTATTTCTTTCTGCTTTAATTAGTTCTGTGTCGATTAGACCCCTTTTGCCTCTTTTCCTGTGGGACTAAATGTATTTGTCCTTAATGTTTGAATTACTTTAAATAGAAGATGTTTATCTCATTAAAATCCTATGAAGTAGGGATTGTGTATCACTGCTACTTATACCTGATTTATGCTTACCTTCTCATTTTACAAGGTGTAGGTATTTCACAACACCAACAGCTTTTATGCCACCGGCGCTGTAATTATGTGTATCACATGACCTGTGTTATTTGTAATTTTGTTCTACATTCTACTTCCAGATTCCACACTGGGAATATTGCATATTACTATGCTATATATAAGTCTAGCACAGATAACTGCCTGGGATCAGGTAGGAAAGAAAGTTTTACACTTTTGGTTCAAACAACAGAGTCCTTTGGCCCTCCTCTGCCCTGGCAAACAGAATTAAATTCTACTCAGATCAATTAAGTGCTCCAAGAAGAAGCCATAAAGCAGCAGCACCCTGAACAAGGACAGGGACTATCTGTGAGGAAATTGTTCTCTGACTTGAACTCAAGACTACGGGTTTTGGATAAGAAAACTGAGCTTGCTATTTTGGCATTATACGTTTATGTCTGTTATCTGTTTGTCTTTGACCAAAGGAGGAAATGTCTCCTGGGAAACCGGGAGCTGGGTGGCCATTTGTTTTGGTGCTGAACTGCTTTACCACCTTGCAATGCACTTTTAGCTTCTTTCTCAAATTCCCATTGCTTTTATTTGAGAATGAGTTTTCAATATAACATACATCTTTCAAAGTCATTCACTGCTACAATACAACCAGTTTTCCAAATACTACCACCCACCACCTCGGACACAAAAGTGTATTTTGACAAAAAAAAAAAAAAGGAAAAATAATTCCCCCCCTTCCATGCTCAGAGGTTGAGGAGTGGAAGAAATCTTCCACATTTCCAGGATTTTTTTTTAAACTGGCTTACCTACCTTCTCCTTTCCCTTTCAGTAAATCAGACAACCATTTCAGCACTCCGCACATTCATTACTATAATATCAGGTCTATGGCTGTAGCAATAGTCGGCAGGCACAAATATGTCGGTTTCGCCTTAAACATGGTTCTGGGGCTGCAATTCCACAATCTGTGTCCATTTCATACTGTATCATGCTTTTTCCAGTTTATGTGAGCATTTTCAATGTTTCACTACTGAGCATCTGTATGTTCTGGCCTCGGCCGTATCCCTATAGCATTCATGAAAGCAAACTTCCAAGATACCCGGGCAAGTGTTCTTTAAAACAAATCTTTAGTTTGCATCCACTAGAAATGCTTGTTTACATGTTGGATGAATGTGCAATACCGTATGATCTATCACCATCTAGAAACAGTCAGTTTGAATACAGAATGCTCAGTGAGCTGTTCACAATCAATTCCCAGATTTTTTTTTTTTAAATAGCACAAAAGTACAGCTTTGAACAACAAATTTAAGACAATCATCTTCTGGCTATTCTGCAAGCAGACAGAGACTACACTTGTCCAATTAAAAAAATAGATGACAAATTATTCTGCCATTATCTTTTTTCTCTCGCTGCACCCGCGAACCAACAGTAGAACGCACAAAAGTGGTATAGTATACAATCTATTAGACACATGCAAGCTACATCCTGTTCTTTAGCAGGATCTTAACGAATAAGTCCTCAATTCCATCATTTCCTCTGACTGATAGCTGTGTAGAAGGATGCTTGTAAATAGGTAATAAAATTGGAGAAGAAATGGGATGAAGACAGCATGTAGTGTTTGTGGTACAAGAAACATAAACCAGTGTGTTCCTTCGCAAGATAGGGGCAATGCAATCATCTTCCAGAAGGCCACTTGCAGGAGGAGGATAGATATGAGTTATTTGCTGCTCACAGAAGGAAACAAAATTAATGAAAAGGAGGCAAGACAAGATGTTCCCAGATAACAGAGGAAATATCTGTGCTGGTCTAAAAAGCCATGTGCTCGTTTGCCACCCTACCAACAATGTGTCTCCACTCTCATCCTCCCAGCTGAACCTAGATTTGAATTAAAGCATGCTGTGGAAAGGTTCCTGCCCTTTTCGTATGTCTAGCAATCGATCTATAAAAATACAGGCAGACAGTTTAGAAGGGCAACGTTCCATTTATTACTTCCCATATCTAAGAGCTGCTTCCATCAGAAAATGGTGAGCATTGGATTATAACACATTGCTAAATGCCAAAATGTGTATTAGTTACTAGTTCAACTCTGCAAAGCAAAGCTGCCTTTTCATGGCTTATTGTACTCTATATATTTTGAGCTACTTTGGAACTGCAACCAATAAGGCCATTTACACTGCAACATCAAGCTGCAGTTTGGGGAAGACGTAGTAAGACAAATTCCCACCACACAAAGTCATCAAACCAGAGCTGCTAGTCGTCCAGACGACACATGGACAGATGTTGTCTTACTTTGCTTTCTCCTCCCACTCTGGAGAACCTAACAGCAGGGCCAGACCTGAGGCACTATTATCAGCACTACAGGCTCTCCACTCTGAATGGTACCAGCAGTTACAATAAATAAAGGTGGTGCAGGAAGCTCACTACCCCTTAGGTTCAATAATTCTTTCCAAAACATCTGACAGCTGCTCACACGGGTTCTCTCTTCTAGCACTTTCCTTTAGTTTAAAAATCTGGGACAAAATGAGAGCCAGCCCTGCCCCTTTTCCTCTAAGAGGGGCTGGATACTATACAATCTTCCCTCTAGGAGATAATGATCCCATTTTTTTTTTTTTAAGAATGGGGAAGAGTAGGCCTGCACAGAGTAGAGTAGCTAATTAAAATGAAGAACCAGGAAATATTACAGAGTACTTTCAATAGAGACTACTTTCTAAAAAAATAGTTATACAAATTAAAGTATATCAAACTCTTGTGAACTAATGGTAGGCTTCAACAGACTGCAGACAGAGATTTAAAAGATGATGATGAATTCTAGGGCATCATTTTCAAGCTATACATGGAACTCATTAAACCTGATAATGAAGACAGATGTAATTACACTACTCAACAGGAAAAAATGCTTTAGAGAAGGCCATTCCCCTAGGGCACTGGTCACTTCTTTGACAAAGAGCAGCTTCCATATGAACAATAAGAAAAGCATAAGTTACAATTAGCATGGTACCCAATTCCATCTCATCAAAAGAGACTCTACAGAGATGCATCCGATGGCTGCTAGGGAGAGTACAAAACAAAAGGTACAGTTATCCATAGCTGGAGGAAGACACGTACCTCTGGGGTTCTTCCAGGTGATAGTAAATTTAAACTCCGCTCCAAAAAGAGCACAGCTATTGGAGGCTGCTGAGGAGATACGATTCATCCTACCCAGCAACCATTCTCACCAGGCCTATGACCTAGTTAGTGCCTCCTAGTTATGGGAGAAAAATCTTCCAAGGAGGAGACGTTTGCATTACTGAAACATGCATCTACTGGACTTTGTCCCTTGGAGTCAGAGTAGAATCAAGCTGGATTTGGTCCACAGGTATAAGTGCAAAACTTACTTTGGGCTATTAACATAATTATCTTAAGCACTGTTATCTGCTTTTGTAGCTACTAAATTACTTAAAAGGGCTGGTAACATTAAATAAGATTCTTTTAAAGAATTTTTCATAAGATATGCAACATGGCTCTATTTTTTTTTTTTTGAAGTAAGGTCATTCAAAAAGAACTCTGGATGAAATCGGATCCCATGGAAGTCAGAGCTGTAGTCTACATTCCTACAATATTGTCAAAAGAAATATGCAAAGCTAGAAAACACTAGCTATTAGAGTTATCTCCTTAAAGAAAATAAATCAATAAAAGTTAGTAATGAGCTCATGCTATCCAATGTGCTTCAGGCTATTAAAAGAAAAAAAAAGAATTGATGAGATGTTGTAGGAGTTTTCTTCTATACCTATGTTACCCAAAAGTTTAGGCTTTGGGTGCTCCTCAAATAACCTGCCTATCACCTGCTTAATCTGCTCTTCCTGGGCTATGGGTCTCCAGGGGAGTTGAGGAAACACTTGAAGGACATGGATATAACCTTCTGATAAAGTGATTGACTTGGCAGCATGGTTTCTTAACAAAGTATCTTTTTATTGATGTACTAATAATCCCTGCTACATTGTAATCTAAAAATAGAAATCAGACAAATCCCTTATTTCAAGTTAAAGAGCATTTAAAGTACAATAGCATACAGTTTAAATGATTTAAGCGATACGCTCTATTGCAGGTTTCAGAGTAGCAGCCGTGTTAGTCTGTATTTGCAAAAAGAAAAGGAGTACTTGTGGCACCTTAGAGACTAACCAATTTATTTGAGCATAAGCTTTCATGATGCATCCGATGAAGTGAGCTGTAGCTCACAAAAGCTTATGCTCAAATAAATTGGTTAGTCTCTAAGGTGCCACAAGTCCTCCTGTTCTTTTTGCTCTATTGCAGATGGCTGGTCTGCAGAGACATGGAGTTTGAAATTTCTTCTGTATCCCTATAACTGCATCTATGTGTTTGTGTTTGAGTCCTGAGATTTGTTTTTAAAATAATACTTTAATATGAAAATAGACTTGTCTTGTAGTTAAGAATACAGGAGTGGGAGTCAGGTGTGAATTCTATTCCTGGCTGTGCTACAGAATTCTATGATATTGGACAATTTATTGTCCCTTTTTCAAAGTTGAGTAATTCAAGTTTGGTACCTAAATCCATATTTAGGCACCTGGATAAGCAGTTTGATTTTTGAGGTGGCATGAGTGCACAACAGCTCAAAAAAAAAAATGTATTGCGCTTATTTGGGTACCTAACTATGGATCTAAGCATTCCAGTTTTTTCTTCCCCCAATCTCCTAGTGCCTCAACTCCCTTACTTATAAAACAGGATTAATACTTGCCTACCACAGTTTGTGAACTTAAACATTTATAAACTCCAGTGTTGTTGAATATCATGAGTAACTGAAATTCTACAATTTAAATATAAATGACAATGTGTCATTAAAAACAGCAACTATTGTTAACTGTATACAGATATATTGCATGGTATATATAGTGTAAGTAAGTACTTAACATGCACGCTTTTCTAACTGAAATGCTTTAATTCTCTGGATGATAGAAGTGGATCAGAAATATACTGCCTGAAACAAGTTATTTTATATGATCATCTTAAATGAAAATGTAACCTGTGATTATAATCATGAAAAGGGGAGAAAGGATAACATACACATTTGTTGCAGTTCTCAAATAGTAGTACAGAACACTGGAATGAATACTGGGAGAAAAAAGATTAAAAGGATACAATTTGAAATCCCAGTAATTACCACCCCCACAGTTCTCTGAATGCTTCAATAGCAGTTGAACTGGTGAAGCAGGCAAGTGGAATATTGCAATATGGAATAGGAAATAAAATTGCCAAGGATGGCAAAATGCCTGAACTAATAAATAAGTATTTCCCACCTATACTATCAGAGCTGGTTCATCCAAATCAATTTCCAAACTGCTCATTTCTACAGATTTAAGAAACCTTCAGTTTAAAAGTTAGTGAAAAGTGCCTCCTAGAAGAGGACTCATTTAAATTCCTTTGGCTATGTAGTTAGCGATATGCAAGCCACCTTTAGCCACGGATGAAGGCAGTGAAACAGGTAGACTTAAAGTGGTTTACAATTTATATATTTATTCATTGTTTAACAAGATGCACAAGTATACATTTAGGTAAAGTGTTTAAATAGTAAATTACTATATTCATTCTTTTATTGCAGAACAATCACAAGTCAGTAACAGTTAACATGATCCTGCAGCTGCAAACATTTGTACAGCTTTATTGTGTGCATTTTCAAGTGTAAGCAATTCTTTGTAGTCTCCATCTTCTTTATTTATCTGAAATATAAAAAAGTGATTAAAGTTCATAGTATCATTGGCCTCCTGCAACTAAGTATTTGCAGGACTGAGCCTCAGATGTTCCCAATACAGGCTTTCCCCTTTGTTTTGCTCACTGGATGTGGTCTGTAACAGAGCATTAACCGGCCCTTTCTTGGCATTCTCAGCAGACAAGCCAACGACTTAAGCCCTGGTTCACCAAAGCACTTAAGCATGTGATTAAGTCCCACTGAAGTCAATGGGACTTAACATTTATGTGTTTTGCTGAATTGGGGACCGAATGGGCAGGGAAATACCCTAAAACACCGGCAGGGTCACAGAGAAGTTTGTATGGTTGAATTTGTTCTGTGCATAAAGGAAAAAAAAAAAAAGACCACAGCCACTAATGACACCGTAAACCAACTCCTTGAAGAAGCACTTTAGAATGGCAGGACAAAATATTCAGGTTCACAAAAACAAGGAGATATAAGTCAGTGTTAACTGAGTCAATGAAATTCAGAGGGAAAGAGAACCCTTTCAGAGCAAGAGCAAGATCATACTTGCAAAATCATTTAAGTCACTTCCTATAATCTTGTACCACAAGCAACCGGAAATGTTCTTGTGGTTTATTGGTTTTATTGAAAAACACCTTGATACAGCAAAACACTTAAACATGTGGTTAAGAATTTGAGTAGTCTCATTGAAATCAGTTACTCTTTTTTGGACTAATTACAAACAACTCATCCACACCCCAGGTGGAGTTAGACTCTTGCTCAACTGCAAAAATCCCAAACCAGTGCAAGTCATAGAAATGGTTCTGTGGTTAAGGAATGGGCTGGTAATTGAGCACTCAGTTGTAGTCCCATCTTGTTCAAAGTTACACAGGAAAACTGTGGCAAAGGCATTCTGCCTCAGTTTCCCCATCTGTAAAATAGGGATATTCACTTCCTTCATAGGAGATACTGAGAACGCATTCATTAGTGTTTGCAAAGTACTATGTTGATGAGCTCCATGAGCTTTCATGGACTGAGAACTGGTTAAAAGACAGGGAACAAAGGGTAGGAATAAATGGTAAATTTTCAGAATGGAGAGGGGTAACTAGTGATGTTCCCCAAGGGTCAGTCCTAGGACCAGTCCTATTCAACTGATTCACAAATGATCTGAGAAAGGGGTAAACAGTGAGGTGGCAAAGTTTGCAGATGATACTAAACTGCTCAAGATAGTTAAGACTAAAGCAGACTGTGAAGAACTTCAAAAAGATCTCACAAAACTAAGTGATTGGGCAACAAAATGGCAAATGAAATTTAATTTGGATAAATGTAACGTAATGCACATTGGAAAAAATAACCCGAACTATATATACAATATGATGGGAGCTAATTTTGCTTATCTTCAACTTATCAGGAGAAAGATCTTGGAGTCATCGTGGATAGTTCTCTGAAGACGTCCATGCAGTGTGCAGCAGCAGACAAAAAAGCAAACGGGATGTTAGGAATCGTTAAAAAAGGGGTAGAGAATAAGACAGAGACTATCTTATTGCCCTTATATAAATCCATGGTACGCCCACATCTTGAATACTGCATACAGATGTGGTCCCCTCATCTCAAAAAAGATCTACTGGCATTAGAAAAGGTTCAGAAAAGGACAACTAAAATGATTAGGGGTTTGGAATGGGACCCATATAAGGAGAGATTAAACAGGCTAGGACTTTTCAGCTTGGAAAAGAGGAGACTAGAGGTATATAAAATCAGGAGTAGTGTGGAGAAAGTGAACAAGGAAAAGTTATTTACTTGTTCCCATAATATAAGAACTAGGAGCCACCAAATGAAATTAATCGGCAGCAGGTTTAAAAGAAATAAAAGGAAGTTCTTCTTCACTCGGTGCACAGTCAACCTGTGGAACTCCTTGCCGGAGGAGGTTCTGAAGGCTAGGACTATAACAGGGTTTAAAAGAGAACTGGATAAATTCATGGAGGTTAAATCCATTAATGGCTATTAGCCAGGATGGGTAAGGAATGGTGTCCCTAGCCTCTGTTTGTCAAAGGGTGGAGATGGATGGCAGGAGAGAGATCACTTGATCATTACCTGTTAGGTTCACTCCCTCTGGGGCACCTGGCATTGGCCACTGTCGGTAGACAGGATACTGGGCTGGATGGACCTTTGGTCTGACTCAGGATGGCCATTCTTATGTTCCACAGAAATGTCTGTAAATAAATCTATACCTTGGCATTTATGTGTCTTTTCTGACTAGCTTACATCTGACATGTAACTTGTCCCCCCTTTCACATAAAATGTTTTAGCCCATTCCCCATTTTATTAAACATATCCAGTAAAGGTATGAGAGCTCTATGCTTAGCAGCAGAAAAGAAGCTCAAAGTGAATAAAGAGCTTCAGGTGGAAAATGTATGCTGGTAGGCACTGTATCGCTTCCGTAAACTGCTTTGAATGGGCTCACAGACAACACACGTCATTCCTCTTAAATGGTGCCTTTATCTAGTCTGGAGTCACTGGAAAGCATTGGTCTGGATTTCCTCTCTAGAAATTGTCCAAATTAAACAGGCATGCTGTTTATTAGAGTGCCAATTAAGTGGACTCTGCTGCCTAATAAAATGAAGAGGCTTAGATAGACGCAATTCCCTCTGCTATGATTCTTACTGTTTGTCCTCATTGGGAGCAGATGAACTCGCTTGCCCTACATTTGAACTGCATGTATTAAAAGAAAGAAAAAAAAATCAACTAACTGGAACACTGTTTGGGGTCATGTTCTGAAAAAGAAAAAGACAGTGGCAGGGGAAGAAAATAAACACAGTGAGCTGCATCCTCAGGTGTGCTGAACAGCACTGCTTTAAGTTGTGCCAGTTTGTAATTACCCTGAGGGGCTGTTTTGCTAGCAGGAATCTTATGAGGGCAGTGTGCTCCCAGCAGCCAAATGCTGGGATGAAAGAGGACATTGAGCTGTGGATCCCTCATGCAGTGAGAATCCTCAGTGGCCCACTGAGAGCAGCTTTATGTCCCCCTGGCACCATTGGAGAAATGGCTGTGGACATGGCCCACTCTACCTACCTTATGTGCACTTGGGAACAGATGAAACTCCCCAAAGTGAGGTTGGCCCAACATGAGCTTCTTTACAGCTAGAAAAGAGAAAGGAATAAAAAATATATAACTACTTGTCTGAACTCAAAGAACTCAAAATAGTTTTCGTGAACTACAGCTCACTTCATGGAATGCATGCAGTGGAAAATACATCTGATGAAGTGGGCTGTAGCTCACGAAAGCTTATGCTCAAATAAATGTGTTAGTCTCTAAGGTGCCACAAGTCCTCCTGTTCTTTTTGCGGATACAGACTAACATGGCTGCGACTCTGAAACCTGTCAAAATAGTTTGTGAGGTTTGCAGAGCCTGATGCTCCATGAGGTTTGGCCATTGCTGGAATCAATTAACGTAATGTACTCTGTGTCGTTCAGTCGGCGTCCTGAAACTCCAGTAGACAGCAGGTCTAGTAGGTGGTTTTTCTAACATATAATATCACATCTCGACTATATTTAAATACGCAAGTGCCCAGCTTTAAATTGATGAGGGTTAGAGATCCTAAAATTCATATAAGTCTCAAACATGTGAACTTCCCCTTTAAGAACAAACTTGAGAGAAATAGCGTTGAGATCTATACAGGAATTCAGCAAGTTCATGGCTGGGAAAGACTATTCAGTAGACTGAGAATGTTTAGCCACTGTTACCTTTGGAAGAGACAAAGCAAGGGTCCTCGGTGACACTCTTACTTTTCAAAGTTAATTAAATTTTTAATGCCAAGCAATAAAAATCACAACTGGGAAGAACATAAACCATGTTTCACTGAACAAGCTACACATGTCTGTAGCTGCTCAGGAGCTGACTTCCAAACACCAGTTTAGCTTTACTCATTGCTTATGGAAATAAGCCCACATTCCCAACCAAACCAGGCTGGTCTGTATAACTCACTGGTCTGTGACAGGTTTCAGAGTAGCAGCAGCGTTAGTCTGTAGCCGCAAAAAGAACAGGAGGACTTGTGGCACCTTAGAGACTAACACATTTATATGAGCTCACGAAAGCTTACGCTCAAATAAATGTGTTAGTCTCTAAGGTGCCGCAAGTCCTCCTGTTCTTTTCACCTGTCTGTGTCATCATTTACCACTCCACCAGTTGGGTGTCATCTGCAAGTTTTACCAGCAATAATTTTATATTTTCCTGCAGATCACCAATAAGGTATTGGGTAGCAGTGGGCCAAGAGTAGATGGTTTTAGTGGGATCCCACTAAAATCATTACAACCACCAGTGGAAGATTCCCCATTTACAATTTGAGATGATCAGATAGCAAGTTTTAATTCATTTAATATGGGCTACATTGATATTGTATAGTGCTTTAAAAAAAAATCAGAATGTCACATAGAACTAAGTCAAATCCTTCCAGAAAGATAAGTATACAAAGAAAGGATAACAAGCTGGACAAGACTTATTTTTCATAAAACCTTGTAGATGGGCATTAATTATGCTACCATCTTTTAATTCTTTACAGGTTAGGTCCCATATCAACTTTTCTACGATTTTGCCCAAGATCAATGTTGGGCTAGATACCCAATATTTTCCTGGCTTTAGCCATTTACTCCTCCTTTTAAATATTAGCACAGTGTCCCAAGATTTGTAAACAAACAAACAAAACCTCTCCATATTAATTGTTCAGAGACTTTCTCAGCCAATTCTTTTAATACTCTTAGATGCAAGTTCTTGTTTTGCAAATTTTAAAATGTTTGGTTTTAATAGTCACTGTTTAGCATCCTCCATAGATACTGACTGAATAGAAAGTATTTCATTATCACTGTAAGATATAAGCACAACATCCTTCTTTCCTAATATAGAACAAAATCATTTATTGAATACTGCTGCTTTTTCTGTATTCAGATTGATAACTTCAGTATCCTTACCTAGTTTTGAACCTATTCTAATTTTTTTGCTCCTTATATATTTGTATTTAAAGAATTCCTTCTGATTGTCCTTAACTCTTCAGGCCATAGATTTTTTCATTGATAGTTTTATCTTTCTAATATTTACTTGCTTTCACAATTGCAGAATAGGGTGGGGTTTTTTGTTTGGTTGTTTTTATCTAACTCAACATTCTTGAACAATTCCCAAATAGTAACTTTTTTAATGTTTACATGTTTGCTCCCACTCAATTTTGCTCATGATTGTTTTCACTTTTGTGAAATTGGCCTCTTTAAAGCATCATGTGAGTGTATTTCTGGTTGGGACTATAGTATGTTTGCAAATAAAAAATAAAATTAGACTGTGATTGTTTGCACCAAGGCCACCATCAATTTTTAGTTTAGGGATCAATTCATCTTTGTTTATAGTTTGGTTAACTATGCTTTCAATACTGAGTGAGGCTTGGGTCAGGCCTTATTTTACCCTACCCATTTTTGCCTGCTTCTCATTCTTGTGTTTCTTTATAAATGGATATATTTTAATCCATCATGATGAGGTCTAATGTAGAACAATCCTGACTTGGTTCTGATGCTTTGCGTTAGACAGTTACAATTATCATTTTTAGGAACCCGAAAGATGTTTTACTAGTGGCAGATGAGACCTCCAGGATGTCTCCCAGATTGACAACCCCTCACAATGATGTAATTTTTCGTTCTACACATTATATAGATAGATGTTTAAAGAGAGCTGCTCATCCTATTCCCTACTCTGATTTGATAGTCTCTAGCGGACACCCGTCAGTACCCCACGTTGTGATTTATCAGTACTGCTCCATAAGCATTCCAGGTCAATAACTCTAAAGAACATGAGACTTTTGATGTAAAGTCCCACTCCATATTTCTTAAATAGGGTGTATTTTAACATACGAGTCATGTGACTCACCCCATCAGGTTTCAGTAATACCAACTATATCAGGTATCTTTTAATAAATAAGCATTTCTAGTTCTTGTTATTGGGCCTAGTGGATAGAACACTGGACTATCACTCAGGAAACCTGGATTCTATTCCCAGCTCTGCCACTGGACTGATATATGACCTTGGGCTAGTCACTGCCTCTGTGCCTCAGTTTCCCCATCTGTTAAATGGGGACAGTGACACTGACTGCTTTTTGTAAAGCACTTTGAGATCCACTGATAAAAGAGCTAGGTGGTATAATTATTTCCCAGGGTTCAACCACTGGTATATAGGCAACTGAATGTTTTCACTTCACTCCCTTGATGCCTTTTCATTAATGCTTACCTTGAGTTTGAGTTATATACTTGAGCATTTTGACTGTGTTTATCCCCTTGGCAACTCCCCCCATTAGATGCTAGTTTAAAGCACTTCCAGTTTGTCTAACTAGTCTGCTACAGAAAAGATGGTTCCCATCTATTGAAAAGTTTGCAGCTGTTTAGATAAGCCTCAGATAATCAGCCAAATCAAATCTCTACGTCTAAGAAAAATTGCAAGGCTACTCTTTCAGCATGTATCTGGTAGAATCAGCTAGCAGTAAAAAAACAAACAAACAAAAAAAACACCCACACTCTGGAACAACCACTTATAATTATTTCACAATGACAGAGACAGAGGAGTTGTCCACATGCACTCATGCAGAGAATTAAACATGACCAGTCTTCACTTAGTTTGAGTTTGATCTACTGTGTTGCTCCCATTATCCCCTGCCAAATGGGTGGAGATCAGACAGACCTGGAAAGCAATTTTATATTCAAGCTTCTGTAAGTATTATTACTAACGAAGAGCGAGACGCACCCTATAAAAGGGAATACTTGAAAGTAACCTTTAACACTTTACCTTTATCTGAAAAGATTTTCACATCTATCTAAACATAGTTAAGAGATTGCAGCATCTGGTGACATGTCAAGTAGTATCGGTACCAATAAAATAACCCAAGAATATTAAGATTCATGTTTGTTTTACCAATACAACACCAGTTTAAATAGAAATTCTCCTCTTGTCTCCTTTCATCATTTTTATAGAGCTATAGAATTGAAAGTGTTCCGCACCAATGCTATTTATGACTGCAAAGCAAACATGGTTTGCAGTGGGGAAACCTACTGTTTCAACTTTCACATTACACTAAAAAGTGAGAGCGGGTTGAGGTTCTGAAGTACTTCCATTTTCTATTCTATATATCCAGAACATGTATTATCGTCTATACAGGAGCTGTGAATACTGAGTTCTTTTGGAAAACCAGATTCAGAACAAAATCATACGCTCAGATGAATTTTACACATCAGTACCAAGCATAGCACATAAGGCTGTTGAGATATACAACAGTCATCATTTTCTTTCATATAAAATGATACTGGGATCCTGTAATAGGGTTCACTACGTACTGCTAATATGCCTCTTTGTGGCTCACCTGGGGAAGAGAGCACCACTGGCCAGGCACCCCTTCCTGCAGTCACTCAGCCCATTGTCTCAGTCTCATCTTATCAGACTCTGAGCAGGGCCAGTATAACCACTAGGCAAACTAGGCGGCCGCCTAGGGCACCAAATTTGGGGGTGCCAAACAGCGGTGCCCCAATTTTTTTTTTACACTGTTGCTGGAAATCAAATGAATAAAGAAAAGGGAAACGACATTGAACTTACATTTTAACTTGTTGTTCTCTCGTACATTCCGGCTATAGCCTACGCCAGCTCTGCGGTGCTGCTTCATTACGGTACGAAGTGGCACTGACGTCATTTTTCTCGTCGTCGGAGCCAGTACCCGTTCTGATGGGCTGTTTATCATGCTACGTTGACTAGTTTTCGGAGGTTGTCGACTGAGGCTAACTATTTTTGTTGAGTTGTTTCAGATCTAAGACTTTGGCAACTGCTGCTGCATCATTTCGCCAATACTTTGCGTCGACTGTGTGTGTATGCTCAGTATTTGAGGGTATATGTTTATCATGTGCCAATATGCGTGTGTAGGTTGTTGAAATTTGTCATATTGATACTGTCAGTTGTTGTTGTATTGCAGAGTATCCGCCATTCTAATTTTATACATTTTATGAATAACAATAATTGGATAGTCTAAAGGTAGAATAAAATGTAGTAGATTTTGATATGAAAGAATGAAGGAAGTAAGCATACGTATTTCCAATTACAATCAACATTGCTTAATTTTGAGGAAAAGTCATCTTGATCTCTTACTCAATGTTTATGTCAAACAGCTAATGAAATTCAAATAGTGACTCATAGTTAGTAAGTGACATGTATTCTCTATCCTTTACTTTTAATAGTGAACAAGAAACAATGCCACATTATGCAGTATTCATTTTTGAAAGTTTACAATAAGCAATGCTCTGGGGCGGGTGCAAGGTGGAAGTTTCGCCTAGGGTGCAAAATATCCTTGCACTCAGGGTAGTCTTCTTCTTTGTGACTCACGTGCTCCCTCTTTATGACATGGCCCTCTAGCCAGGTCACCATAGTCCTCCGCTTCCAGAGTCTGTCAACATCTCTTTCGACAAACTGTCCCTCTGCCATTCCAAGCAATCTTCCATCCTACATCCAAGGCTGTACCACTTCCCCAGTGGCTGGCAGGGGAACTCAAGCCCACCCTCTACTCCAGACCAGGGACTGTATGCTCCTTAACTATGGTCTACTTACTCCCAGACCTGGTTGCTACTTCGCTGGACTCTGTGTTCTATTTCCTCCTGCTAGCCTCTGGCACATCTAGGTTTATCACTCATCTGAGCTTCTTCTGCTCTCTGGACTACTCTGCCCGCTCCCCCCAGCTTCTTACCAGACCCTGTAATCTCTAACAAACCTCCATCCGAAGAGAGAGTGACTGTGGACTACTCCCCCCTACAGCCCCTTACTGCTGCCAACTTCCTGGCTTTATACCCCTGGCTTTATACCATCTGTTCCTTCTCTGCTGGGCTCCCTCATCAATCAGCCTTTCAAGCTCTGACTCCCCCCAGTGTACAGCCTATCAGGTTAATTAATCTAATTTAACCTGTTTTGCCTTGTGTGGGGTGGACACCTTATCCCAGGTCACAATCAAATTGCTGGTGGTAGCATTTTATACTACATAAGTGACAGTTAATGCTAAAATAGCATAGACTAAAATACTACATGCTCTTTGAACGCAGTTGACTTCAGTGGGGCTCCTGGCCGGCAACAGGCATGCAACCCGGATGGAACAGATTGCAGGGTCAGGGTATAAATATCCTACACACACACACACACACACACGGACTGAATGGACATGGAGACAGACATAGTCTCAATCCTGACATTTTGTTTCTCCAAGGTCAGAACTGACACATTGACAAGGCATTCTGGGGAAATCTGCATCTTTCACAAGCACTCTAGTCACATTTAGTTTAAAAACTTACATTCCATTGAAATTATATATTACAGCCCAGTGAATCCTCACCACCCTCCAACCAAAAATAGATGGGATTAATCACCCTGATTCTGAAAAGCATTTAGCACATGCCTTAAAAAGTTAATCATGTGCTTAAATCCTATTGACTTCAATGAGAGTTAACTACTTGCTTAAAGTTAAGTGCCCTTCCTGAATCAGAAGGTTCCTGAATCACATGCAAAATTAGTTTATGGCTGACATTAAAATGTGTTCCAGGATAAAACAGCTATTTCTAAGCACTGGGGCCCTGATTTTCACTGCTGTCTGTATGGTTGTATGTACCTAATATGCATAGGCAAGCACAGTGATTGTGTGTGTAATTTAGGTTCTTGCCCACGCAAATGCTAGTTATTCATCTAACTGGCCATGTCTGATTTGTCCAGGTGTTTACATATCATGCGTGCAGTACTGAAAATCAAACCCACAGTATCTGCTATTTTTTTCATCTTGGATCATATCTAAGTTACCTACTCAAACAAGTCTATAATATACTGTTAGCACTGCAGACAAAAAAGACAATGGAAAAAGCAGTTGGATTCTATTCCCTCTGGTGCACAGGCAATAAAAGAATCAATTAAACTCTAATTGCAAAATCTTTATTAATGGTCACTAGAATTGTACAAGCAGAGTAACATCTTTTCTATAACAGTATTGTTCATTTAGTTTTGGGTGGATTTGCATTTTCCCAAATGTTGCTTTTCCATTAAGTTTAGGGAAATGGCTACTGGTGCATGAACTATGAATTTTAAATTCACCAATTCTTCAGAATAGGCTGAGTTCTGCTTGGAAATAGGAGATATTTCACTGAAAAACTGGCTTCTCCTTGAACAACAACAACAATCACAAAGGATGGCATATATGCATTCGCTGAATGGGTTTCTTTTCAAGTTTATAATGAAAGTGAAAAAATGTCCAGTGATATTTTTGTTAATATTTTACACCCATTAATTGGTGATTATGAGAGTAGCAGAAAAAAAATGAAGCTTTTTTATTTGATTATGAATTGAAAATGTGTACCCGGAACCATGTCCTACGGTTGTTAACCTGAAGAGTTTGAATCAGCACTGTCATTACAGGGACAAGATAGGGGGACTACCTCTCCCACTGCGGCCTCAGGAACAACACTGCTGTAAGGCAGGTGTGCTCTGAGCAGCTGCTTTCCTTTCCCTGATGCACCTGCTCAGCAGCTCCTCTTCCTGCAGGTTGCAGCATTGCAAGGAAGCTGAGTAGCTCCTACCCCATTGCTCGCATTCCTGCTGGACGCTGGGAGTCCCAGAAAAGGAGGTCAGGCCCTTGACTGGTTCTGCCGGAGCTAAAGAGTTTACCCCAAAATTGACAAGTTACAGAAATTAAGGCACAGAGCACAGTTGCTTTCTGTGCCCTGGCCATTGGTATTTTGGCCGAGGGCGTTTCCTGTATGCTGTTTAGGACCCCTGTGTTCCAACATGCGAGTAAACAGAACACTTTGCACTCAGAATATGTCCAGCCTGCACACAATTGATTTCTCCCCCACTGGAAAGCAGATTCCAAAGCCTGGATCTCAGTTACATTTCAGTAGAAGGGTGACAGCATATAATGCTAGCATGCACCTCTTGAGCAAAAATTGCTGATCATTCTAAACGGTGGAAGAGTCTCTTGATGTGCACAAATGTGTACCAGGAGGAAATCAACAACTTCATTTGTGATTTCACTAAAAATTTGAGCCAGGCCTCCAGAGCTGAAATGTTTGTCCATTAAGCCACTCTACGCTCTGGCTTCTGCAGGAAGTCAAGACAAACTCAGAGAACATTCAGTTTTCTTCAGCATGTCATCTAGTGCTAGACTTTATCTTTATGGAGATGATTTATTAGGTGGTATGGAGGAGGATAATAAACTGATGCAGTTGGTTTGCCCAGGTGCATTTGACTATGGTAAGGAAGAACAATAATCACCTTTCAGAAAAACTATGCAACAAATGCATGTATGTTTATTCCCACTCAGGAAAATGGGATGAGTGTGAAGAATCCTGCCAAGGCTGGGGAAGAGCTCCAATCTATGGCCAGGCTGCAGAGCCGTGGCACAGCCCCTCTGCAGCTACTGGGCCAGCGTGTAGGCTGGAATAATTGCCACTGGCCCTCCTGTGCAAGGAGTTTGCATCATTGGATATACATCCAGCAGATCCAGAAGCCTTGCCCCAAATTCCACCTCCTGCACTGGCCTGTTTGGAGCCAACACAGAGTCTCTGCTGCATAATACACAAGGAGTGGAAGCTCATCTGCCCATGGCAGATCCATTGAATTTAAAGTTTCACAGAGGGTCTGATGCTGACCCACTGCACTGGGGTGAATTTCAGCCCAAATGCACACCCTTGTATATTGTTCTGAATGGTGGATTTTTATTCTTGTTAGTTAACTTTACATACGTATCCTGCCAAACAAGGAAGTTGACCCTTTGCAATTGTCTAGTTTAAGTGTTTTGGAATTATATTTTTGATCCATATTAATTAAAAAGTGTGCTAACATATTCTCTTCTGATTCTTGTATATCTGTAATAGCCAGATGATCCCAGGAAGAAAATTGCATCTGCTATTACACCACTTTCTAAATAATCTCTGTAAAAATGAAGGCTAGCACATGCTGAAGGCAAAGGAATATCTAAGTGCTCTGTTAGGAGACAGATGGAAAAGTTGCTTACTGCACTAGCTTTTCACCTTTGAAGACTTTGCTCAGGTTCCAGGTTAGGTCACATGCAGGGTAGATACGAATTTTTTAAAAAATATTATTATTATTTTTATAATTTAAATGTGAATAATGATACTGACCTTCTTTGTAAATTGATTTGAAATCTACTGAAAAAAGCATTATGTAAGAGCTTGGTATCATTATTTTTATATTAATTCAGTATTTATATATTGCTAATTCTCTACTTGTTTCCCATTTTAGTCTTTACCTGTTTAAGTGGATGTTTTGTTCTCATATTTTTAATTAGTTTCTTAATTATTAGTAGAATTTTGCTATAGAAATTTTCCATAGAAATTTTTTCTAAGGAGTTTTACATTTAAAACACTCATCTATGTGAAAAAGCCCGAGTTCTCAATAACATCCTTCTTGTAAGAACACCACAGACCTAACATCAAACTGATAAGCAAACAGCCTGTGCTATATTTGCACCCAACACTGTTTCCAATATATCGCACTTCCACAAGTCAAGACAGTTGAAATGCTTTGAACAGGCTATCGGTTTACAGTTTGAAGTCAACAAGACCTTTGATAAATTACTTAAGTTTATTTCAAAATCCCACCCATAGGCACCTAAATAGGTTTAAGAGCCTAACTTTGAAACCTCTGGCTTTTGCGTGAACTGTAGCAGATTCCAACCTGACGCTCATGCCTCCCCTCCACCAAACACACACAAAAGGCCATCCCCATGAAATTTCACATGCCACATCCCATCCCCTGGTAGAATTTTTCTAAGAAGTTTGGGAAATACATCAGAACAGGAATTTTAGCATTATGGTATTTGGAAACATTTCAGAATTTTTAATAGGGACCTTTTAAAAATTGTCTTTAGCTTCTCATAACTAGCTTGGTCTACAATTTATAATTTTGCCTTTCTTTCTTTCTTTTTTTTTTTTTAACTTTGCCGTACTGAGGAATGCATTTTGGTGGGTTTTCTTTTGATGCAAGGCAGGAATTACATACAGGCCCACATTGAATATCTATATAATCTATCTAGATATAACAATACAAAAATACAAAGAGCTGGTGATGTGTGTCTGTATCCCACACTCAGGTAGGCAGGGAAGGGGTTAATTAGTCATTCATTAGAGCCGGGACTTATAGAGGGGCCACAGGAAGGTTGGAGAAGGGCCCCTGAGGGAAAGTGCTCTCCTGCTCAGGCCAGTATGGATACTGGAACAGGAATGATGAGGAACTCACAAACCCGCCATCTTGCTTATGCAGAAAGACTCTACAGCTTTACAAGACACTGTGTAAGTTAAGGACTATTGGTTTTCTCCTGCAGCGGAAGTAAGTCATCCTTTTCTTTTTACCATTTTGTTTTTTTCAGGGGGAGGGCAGAGGGGACCAGTCTGAAGAAAGCAAGCCAGCCAGCCTCAGATCCTACTCCCTGGTACACTGAGCAAGAGCAGAAAAGTGCTTTGCACCACGGAAGCATCTCTGCCTTAGATACTGGGTGCAATATTTTTTCCCTTGGGGGTGGGCAGTTGGTTGCCTGCCCTTATTTTCAGTAATTCCATAGGCCCCAATGCTGCCAAGCACATAAGTGTGTGTTGAATCTTGGGCACATGCTTCAGCACTCTGCAGAATAGAAATCTGGTGGTAGAGTGTCCACCCCATACAAGACCTGAAGGGGTTAAGGTATCTAGGTGGGCTAATTGACTGCCCAGGCTGCACCTGGGAGCAGGGATTGATTAGATGAGGCTCAGTTGGACAAGAACAGGCAGAGCCTGTAGAAAGCCCAAGAGCTAAGAGCAGAAGGGGGCTGCAGGGAAGTAGTCTGCAGTCACTCCCTGAGGGCAGGGAGGTGTGTGACTGGGTAAACTCAGAGATGGGAGGGGAGCCAAAAGGTAGAAAAGGGGAAAGGCAGTAAGGTCCAGGATGGAACAAGGCCATGGCTGCTGACTAGAGGGTTCCTGAGCTGGATCCCAGAGTAAAGGATGGGCCCGGATTCCCATCCCAGCCACTGGGAAAGTGGTGCAGACCAGGCAGTGGAGACCGGACGGCCTGGGACGGTTTGCACTGGAAGACTTTGATACTCTGCCAGGGAGGAGCATAATGACCTGACCGAAGGGCCAAGTCATAAAGAGGAAGCTGCAGCTCCTGGAATGAGAGGGGCCACAGGATGAGACAGAATGGCTGAAGAGACAAGAAGAGGAGGGTGCAGCACCTGGAAGAAGCTAACCAGAATTGCCAGGAGGAGGTGCTGCTAACAGTGAGTGGACAGGATAGCTTGCAAATTAGGGCCACACAGCTGTTTTCATGTGGATACAGAGAAAGTCAGATGGGCTGAAAGTGAGTGATGGGGTAAGTGGAGAACTGTATGAAGCTCTCATAGGGTGACCAGATGTCCCAATATTATCAAGACCATCACGATATTAGAGGCTTTGTCTTATACATGCAACTATGCCCCCACCACATCCCCCCGCAAAAAGTGTCTTGGTATTTCACACTTGCTGTCTGGTCACCCTAAGCCCTCAACTATTCCATTCCAGACTTTTTAAGGTTTGACTTTTTTTAAGAGACAGTATTTCTGTATGGAAAGTCAATATCATATTTTCATGATCTGTACTCCACTGAAATACTCTTAACTGTTTGTAACAAATTTTGTTAAATATCCCCCTTATTTTTATCTATGAGAACAGGTTCTTAACTGCTTAGGAGTTCAACTTCCCATGCTTCCAATTTCCTCACTTTAAGCCACAGACCTACAGCAGAAAATACTTTAAAATGAAAAACTGAAGATTAATGCTCTGATCTGGGACATCTCACATTCCCTGGGAGTGTTTCCTGACTGATGGATTGGGACCTGTGACTTCAAGTGGAAACTCAGTGGCAGGAGCAGATGAACTCCCAAGCAACAAAGAGCCTGTTCTTACGTAAATGCCTCTAGTAGCTAAAAAGGGAATAAGAGAAAGCAGAAATGGCATGATACAGATGCAGCACAGTCTCTAAAGAAAATGTTTTTCAGAGTTTTCCATGAGACTTCAATAGCTCTTTAAATACCTCATAACAGTCACAGTAGTGCTTTGGAGATATTTCAGATTCACAAATGTGGGAGTAAATTTGCCATAAAATTTTATTATCTCTGTCTCACCACCAGGTATTTCAAAATGTCTGTTGTTCTAATGTGGCTAAAAAGGAGCCTTTGAAATCTTCATCTGTTTCAGTCTAGAAGTATTGCTCTCTGAAGGCCTCTGCAAAATGAATAATGTCTCAGCCAAGATTCTGCAGGCAGACGTCTATACTACCAACCTACTAACACAACCAGCACATTGTTGGAACCTCATCAGAGAGGCTAAAAAATGCAATGTCCAGGCAGAATTAGTTGGGCTATCACTCCTATGGGCTTGTGGTGCATTGGTGTGGTAGCAACCGGAAACTTGCATGGTAACTGTAGCGTGGTTTGACAACTTCAGAAATTCAGTCCCCAGGGCCCTCAATCTTCTACCTCTCATGAGCATTAGCATTAATAGAAGAATGTGTTTTTAAAAAGAAAGGGACGCGGGGAAGTGGATGGGAAAAAAATGGACTAAGCAGAAAGACAGGGGATTCTATTACATGGTAATGTGAAGAGGGTAATAATAATGATTTAGGGGAAATAAATGCAGTATTTTCTACAAATTCTTCCTTCCTAACTTAGAACCTGATTCTGAGAGGAGCTGAATATTTGCAGCTTCCCTGGGCTCAGCACCTGAGGATCAGAACTATTTGTATTTCTCAGTATTAAGGACTAGTATCATACTCCATCAGTTTAAAGCTGTTCCTCTTCCTTCAACAATTTTCCTCTCCATCTTGGGTACCTAGAAATGAAACTGTATCCTAATTTCTGATCAGGAAAAATTTCACAGAAAGATGAAGAGCTCTCACCCAAATACTTTTCTTTTATTTGTTTAATTAGGTGTGATGTCTATTCTCATTTATCCTGTGGTTGAAATTAGATGCTTTCTGATACCTTCTGATGTGCCACAGTAGCAACTGTATCTGGAAATAATGGACATTTCAAATGCTAATAAGAAGCAATCTACATTACAGCTTAAAATCATAAAGCATGTCCTGTGCACACAGGCAGTCCAGAAATTAATTCTTATCATTACTGTTTGCTTGGAAGTCATCTGGTGCTGAAGTGATTCAATGCTGCCGAAATTCTATCATTAGAAGTATCAGTCTACAACTGATAGGACCCTGTCACACCCATAGAAATACCCTCCAGTGCAAAAGAGGTTATGCTACTCGTTACTAACTTCAAGAGTCCTTTATTATTAAATTAGCTTTTTTGTGTGTTGATTCTGTGCAGGGATAGTGTATCCGTGGGTAGCTAACTGCCAAAGTCTTATGTATTAATATATTTTTAAGAGTTTATCCAGGGCACCTACACATTGGTCTAGTTGCTAGCTTTTATAGTGCAGTTTAAATCTATGGACAGCACTAAAATATAGGCCCAATCCTACCCTTATTGAAATCAGTGTTGAACTGCCTGCTCCCATTAAATACAAAATGCCTATCAACTTAAACAGCAGCAGAATATGGCTCTTTTTGTTATGCATGGCAAGCAGAGCCATAAAGAGTTTGAAGCAGAGCAACATGAAAATTTTGCAGTGGAAGGTCACACAAAGCTTGACCTAGCTCTGGGTTTTATTATGAACTTCAAACTCAGCTCCCATTCATCAAAAGTTCACTAATGGCATGTGAGCCTTTTGAGCAAATCTAGACTGATTCAGTGACAGTGTCAAAACTATGGAAAAGGAGAGGTTACTTACCTGTACAGTAACTGGAGTTCTTCAAGATGCTTTGTCCCCATGGATGCCCCATTTTAGGTGTGTGCATCCCTGTGGACATTTGATTGGATATTTTTTTGTCAGCAGCATCTGTGCCAACACCCTACACCTCCTCGTGCTCCAGACCAAGAATATATAGAGAGGTGTAGACCCACCACCACTCTGGTTCCTTTTCAACCACAAAGCCAAAAGGCAAGAATTCTAAAACAGAAGGCAAAGAAGGGCAAGTAGTGGATCACCCAGAGGGACAGAACATCCAGAAGAACTCCAATTACTGTACAGGCAAGTAACCTCTCCTGCTTAGAGTTATTGTCCCCATGAGTGCTCCATCATCAGGTGATTCCCGAGAGGCATCTAGATTATGGAGGAGGATGCTGAGGAGATGGGTACAGAACAGTTCAGACAATGGTCTCACCAAAGGCTATGTCTGATCTGGGGGTGTGAATGCTGATGTAATGCTGGAAAACGGTGTGCACAGATGACCAGGTGACAGCTTTGCAAAATGTCTGTGATAGGTATGTTTCTAAGTGGGACAGAAGAGCCTGGTACAAAGGGGTATCAACCTAGGTGGAGGGTGCACTCCGGAACCTTTGTAACCTGTTAAGATTCATTCTGAAACCCATTTAGATAGTCTTTGGGTGGAAAGAGGATCTTCATTCATTCTCTCTGCAATGTCAAAAGAGTGTTTAGGGGAAGTTCTGAAGGGGTTAGTCCTGTTGAGATAGAAGGCAACAGCTCTTCACACATCTAGAATATAGAGGCTGGCTTCCTCCCTTGAAGCATGTGGTTTGGGGTAAAAAACTGGTAACTGAATGACTTGGTTGATATGAAAGTCAGATGAGACTTTCACCGGGAAACAAGGACGAGGAGCACAAAATGACCTTGTGTCATTAGAATACTGTGTATGGTGGATCATCTCATAAATCCTCCCAGTTCACCTGTCCTGAAGTAATCGCTCCAAGGAACGCAATTTTCAAGCATAAGTATAGAAGAAAACAATTCCCCCGCTGTTCAAAGGGGTTTTTCTCCAAAACACTGAGAACTAAATTATGGTCTAAGGCAGAGTGGGTAACCTTATGTGAGAAAAGAGACTGGTCAATTCTTTCAGGAATCTTGTACTGGTAGACTGTGCAAAAACTGAAAATCCTTTAACTGGTTGGTGGAAGGTTGTTGTAGCAGCTAGGTGGACATTAATACAGCTAAATGATAAATATAAAGGTTTAAATTTTAACGGATAGTTCAGTACACTGGAGAAATGAGATTCACAGATGGAGACAATGACCGCTGGGATCATCAAAGCTGGAAATGTTTCCACTTTCACGTCTAAGTTTTTCTTGTGGCTGGTTTCCTACTTTACAGCAGCACAGATTGCACCTCAAAAGAACAATCCCATTCTAGTCCCATGAGCCATGAAGGAGCCAGGCTCCGAGGTGTAACAAGGAGAGGCTGGATGTGGTACAGTGCTGGACTCCTGGGTCAGGAGGCCTGTCACCAGAGGGAAGAGAAGAGGTGGCTCGAGAGAGAAGCAAATCCAGCCCGGGAACCATACCTACCTCAGCCATGTCGGTGCTATGAGGATAACTACTGTTTTCTCCTCTTTCAGTTTGTTCAAGACTCTGAGGAGCAATGGTGTTAGAGGACAGGCATTAGCAGAACCCCAGGCCATGAGTGAGAAAGGCATCACCCAGAGAGTTGTGACTGATGGCGTGGCTACACTTGCAAGTTAGAGCACATTAAATCAGCCCCAGAGCGCCCTAACTCCTGAGGTGTCCATACTGGCAAGGCACGTAGAGCTCCTGGACTCTGCAGCTGGAGCGCTCCTGGTCATCCACCTCCACGAGTAGCATAAAGCTTGCTGCGCCCCAGCTGATATGCTCGGGTGTCAGTGTGGACGACGTGTTGCATTACTGCTCTGTGATTGGCCTCTGGAAATGTCCCATAATCCCCTGAAGTCAAGTGGCCACTCTTGTCATTGTTTTGAACTCGACTGCAGGAATGCGGATATGCCCTTTTAAAGCTCCGTTTCTGTCAGCCGGCCGCTTATCTGCTCCGGGACAAAGCAATCATTACTGAGGAATGCTGCTGCTGTGAGTGTGTGTGTGAGAGAGAGAGGCTGGGGGAAGAGGGGTCTGCTCCTGTCTCAATTTACAAGACAGCATGCTGACACGCTCTCAGCCCCCCAAAACCCACTGTCTCTCCCCCCACATATACACACCACACTCCCTGTCACACTCCCCACTCCCTATTTGCAAAGCACACTGCAGCCACTTGCACACTGGGATAGCTACCACAGTACACTGCTCTTTGTGGCATGGCAAGACCTGCTAATGTGGCCACGTCAGTGCGCTTGCAGCTGACAGTGTAAACACACGGCAGCGTTTTCCCCGCTGCGGTCTCTGAAGGCTGGTTTAACTCCCATTGCTCTACATCTGCAAGTGTAGCCAAGCCCTTAGTCCTCCCCTCCAGCAGAAGTGATGACATTTTGTGTCACAAAGAGGTCTATTTCTGCAGAGGACCAACTGACACAGATCTTCCAGAAGATAGAATCGATCTGCCATTCATGATCTTGGCAGAAATGCCTGCTCACGGTGTCAACTAAGGTGTTCCACACACCTAGTAGGTAGACCTCTAAAATGTCGATTTGGTGGAGGAGAGACCAATTCCAGAGTTTGCGTGTGTACATAAGGATTGGGATCCTGCTCCTATTTGGCAGTTGATGTAATACATTCTGTACATTACATTCTGTAATATGTCATGAGCCTGATGGTGTGACCCCTGATCTTGTAAGAAGTTGACATGTGCATCGAACCACCTTGAGCTTGAGAATGTTGTTATTAAGCAACGACTCCTAGGGGGGAGCTCCCCAACTGAGTATGAATGTGTCTGTGGTGGTTCTCTCTGTGGGAGGTAGACATGAAAATGGGGTCCCAACACAAACTATGTGGGAGTCCTTCCCACAGCTGACAGAGTCAAGGACTCTCTGGGGATGGAAACTCATTTGAACAGATTGTGCTTGTTGGGAATAAAGATGATTCTGAGCCAGGTTTGGAGGCAACAGGAGTGTAGTGTAGCATGGGACATTGCAAATGTGCAGGCTGCCATATGAATTTGGAGTTGCAGGCAAGATGTGGCTGTGCTCTGAGGGCTCTGATGCAGAGTAATAATAAGAGTGAACATTGTGTCAGACCTGTCTCTGGATATGTACACCCTGCTGGTTGTAGAGTCCAGGGTGGCTCTGATGAAGTCAATGCACTGAGTGGATGTTAGATTGAATTTCTCTGCACTGAATCAAAGTCCCAGGGATTGAATCTTGGATGGAGATGTCTGATTCAGAGGGTGTGTCAGAGGGTGTGCCCAACAGAGGGGCTGGGAGGTTGGTAGCTCTAGTCAAATCAATATGAGTGGTTTACTGGGTACCAACATCCGCATCGGTACTAGTGGCTGGGTTTTTGGGGGAAGGTGGGCTGACACCGGTTGGTCAGTCAGTGCAGATGTGTGTGTCAGTACCAGCAGTGACACTCTCTCTGTGTCTCTCAATGGAAGGGATTTGGGCTCTTCTGTCACTCAGAGGTCCTTGTGAGAGAAGAACATGGTTGGTACTGGTGATCCAAGGCAGTACTTCTCAAGCTGAGGTAAGTCGAACGATACTGGAGATGGCATTGATGGGCGGTCATGCTCCTTATGTCCCTGGCCTTCAGAGAGCCCCAGAGTTGAAGCTGATGAAGGTTTCTAGGAGGAATCCCTGTGCCTGGAGGGCTCTGAAGGTATTGACAATGGTACCAAGCAGGCTTGTTTGCCAAGACCCTTCTTGGTATGCGGCTTGCTGACAGTCTTTTTCATCAGTATCAGGCCCTTGGTACTGGAGCAAGTAAAAGACTCAGCAGTACCCATAGCAGGACAAAAGCTCTCCTTAGTCCCTGGTCCTTGGGGTGACTTCTCCTTATGTTTAGACTCCCTATCAGGGGACTTAGGCCTTTTTTTCTTTCAGCGCTTCAAGACCTCTGAAGCTACTCCTTGGTCTTTGGTCTCCAAGCCAAAACAAATCCAGGAGGGAGGGATAGCTCAGTGGTTTGAGCATTGGCCTGCTAAACGCAGGGTTGTGATTTCAATCCTTGGATGGCCATTTAGGGATCTGGGGCAAAAATTGGGGATTGGCCCTGCTTTGAGCAGGGAGTTGGACTAGATGACCTCCTGAGGTCCCTTCCAACCCTGATATTCTGTGATTGCTCTGAGGCTGAGACTGAGGTACTGGAGGGTAGAGCTGTCTGACCCTGCAGTTCTCTGGGAATGTTCCATAAAGAAGAGGCTTCCGTCTGTCCTCCCTCAGCTTGCCAGATCTGCTCTTGAAGCTGGAGCAGACCTCACACTTCAACAGGCTATGGGACTCTCTGTGGTTGCTGGAATGCCTGTTGCTGAGAGAGAAGTAATTGGGCAGGTCTGGCAGAGTTTGAAACCTGAGATTTGGGGCATAACCTTCAGAAGAAAAGACCACTGGCAAAGTGGGAAGCAAGAGAGGTAGAGGTCCTGACTATGGCAAATAAAGGAAGGAGGCAGAGACCCCCCCCCCCGAAGGCATAAAAGTGTCCCTGAGAAAAAACAAAACAAAGTAAAGAATTAAAGAAAAGTAAAAGTAAGAAGGAAATGGTACAGTAGGTGGCTAAGGTCGCAGACAGCACAATGCTCCATCTCTAGCTTCAGGCAGTTGAAAGGAACTGGAGCATTAGCAGGTCTTCCCCTCCCTGTATGCACTCTGTCCAGCGCACAAGTAGGTGTAGGGTTCAGGTACAGACCCCTGGACACTGCTGACAAAAAATTTCTGATCAAAGATGCATGGTTGCAAGCACACACATCTTACATAGATCACCTACAGAGACAACAACACCATGAAGAATTCCAGGGTTTCAGTGTGAAACCATGTGTAACTTGATAGGTTTTATTCAATCTCAAAGCAAAACACAGGCATTGAGAAGCCATGGAAATTAAAACCAAAGAAAAGGGTTTCCATGAAGAACTGTGAACTGTAACTACTATGTTTTACATAGCTGTAAATGAACAAGATTTAAGAAGATGTATGTCTTTTTAAAAGTCTTCCTGACAAACTGCTAGGTAAGTTGAAATCACTGAGCTGTTAAACCCAGAGGCTTAGGTGGAATAAGCTTTCAAGTCTCAGTCCAATTTCTAGTGAGCATGTATCCCCCTTCACAAAAGCTAAAAGTTTGAACCTTTGTTAGCAATCTCTGCAGAAAGGCCAAAGCTAAGTGGGATGGGTTTTAGACAGTGTATCTTACACCTGGAGGACATCCACTTACATAAGAGTTTAGATATATTGGGGAGGTAGCATGGGAAAGCTTCCACTTCCCTTGTGGCATCTTTCCTATGGAAGAAGAGAGGGTTTCAGTCTCCAGGGATGTCAGTGCAGCACCTCTGAATTCAGTGTTCACCAAACTATTAAAAGAAAAACCCAAATAAATACAGCAGCAAACTCTGTCTTTAGATGTATAGTCACAGTGCCCACTAACTGAGAAGGAGACCTGCATGCATCCATGGACAGCATGTGGTTCCTACATTTCAGCTTTGTAATAGAAATGCGGTGAGACCTTCCAGAAATGCAACAAAGGTGACATAATAGGACTTACATTTTCACATTTACAGTAACAACAAAGATCTATGGTATGGGAACGGCATATACTTTCTTTAAAGCTAGTGGGAAGTGTGTTTACACTCCGCACTGCATTTGCATCTGCATGCCATATAACAATATGCACCCTTATACTTTGATGATATGTATTCTTTCTGGTTAGCGCCTTAGGCAAACTGCACACCCTGACAGTGTCCTGTACAAATTTAGAATAAGATTATACTTTATTAGCTCTCCAGTATACCAAATGCATTTTTGTATGAACTACACTTGCAATTATTCTAGGGGGGATTGCAAAGCACATTATGTGGGGAGAAGCGTTAATCTTAGTGTGTAACATGCTGTTTAAGTATTAATTGCCTTTCGGTTTATATATACTGTAAATCAGTGTGTCTCAACCTTTTTAAAACCAGGTACCAGCTTGCTGCCTTCCTAAACTGTGTCACGGAGATCTCAGGGACAGGTGCCACTCCAAGGACCAGTCATTGAGAAACACTACTGTAAAGCATGGCATGACACACTCCAGTTTCAGAAAAAACAAACGACCAGCAATACAAAGTTTCATGTGTCTTGTGCTTTAATGCATAATTACTCGGGCGATGGACACAATCACTTTTAATCATGCTCAGTGGATTAGCTAGAGGCAGAATGCAGGGTCAGGTATGGGTCCGGCTTCCATAGCGCTCTGTTATATCAGGAAATCACCAACTGAGCTCTTTATTAGTTAAAGCTACATCCAGTCTCAGCACCAAGAAACATGGAAGTGGACTATTATTTACTGAAGAAAGCCAAAGACTGGTAGTTACCTTTTTTCTAGTTTCTGGATGGCATGCATAATCTTGCTCCATCAAACTATACAGTGTTGTGCCCCAGTGAGCAATTTAAAACCTGCATCAAATAGCCTTCTCCCCCCTCCCTTTTTTTTCAGATCTCTTACTAGCAATTAAACCTTATGGGACATTAAGAGACCCACATATTGCATACCAGCCAACAGCTGGTTTACAAACAAGATTTCTTTCCAAACCCAACTCTCATAAGAAAAATTTGTTAGTTAGCTAATGCTTACTGAAGTCTTGTAGCACATAAAATTAGACTCACAAACAGAATTAAAAAAATTAATACAGTAATTTTCAAACCAGTGATTTCAATGAACTTGTAAGTAACTGTAATTAGGTTACAAGGAGCATTGATCTAACCCAGTGTGATTTCTTGTGGGTGTGGACATTTTTTCTCCCCAATGTTGTCTACGTGGCAATCACTTCCAGTGAATGGAGAGCTGGAGCGGCTACTCCTCCTGTGCTGAAACACTTGTGAATTGAGATTCAGTAGAGTGAGAAAGGATGGGCCAGTGGTTAGGGTACCAGCTGGGCACTTGGGAGACTCAGGTTTGATTCCCTGCTCTACTTTGTGTGTGCATGAAACTAAATCTCTATGCCGTAGTACCAGTTTTATAGATGGGGAACTATCTATAAAATAACACATCCGTGCCTAACAGGAGTGTTGTGAGGATAAATACATTAAAGATGGAGCGGTGCTCAGATACTACAGCAATGGGACCATATAAGTGCCCCTAAGACAAATGCCAGCCGCATTTAAAACAAAGTGAAACAAAGAGTAACACCACCACTCAAATGGTAATGAAAACTGAGCTTGTTTTGGGAAACACCAACAAGATCCTTTTGATCAACGCAGTAATGGAGAATCAGTAGTTAAGGCTCAGATAGCAAACCTATGAAGACTTCAGAAACCCAAGACTTCAATATATGTGATTAAATAAATACCTCTGGCTACAACGGCACCTCTGGACTCTGCACTAAACACTCACATTTTTCACTGGTGGTTAATGACAAAATCCACAAATTTCTCAATGGCATTAGAACTGCCTGTTCCATATTCTGTATGTGTCCTGTGATGTGCAGAGTTCTTTGCAAAGAGAAACACTTGAGTATCAGCAATGCAAACATTTTGGTTCTTCTCACCATGAAGAGGTGAATAGTACATACCCACCTGCACTGTTCAGAGAACAAAAGGAAAAAGAATCAGGAGTAGGAGACATAATGTGTTAGGACGCAACCTGGGGTTCCATTGCTAAGGACTCGAATCAACATGTCTGGTTTTGATGCTTTGAAAAGCAAAATCATACTGAAAACGTATAACTCACTTCCATAGTATGTTATGATCTTTGATAGGGTACCTGACAGATCTCAGAGTATATTGCTGCCTTCTGCCATAGCAACTAATATTCAGGAATAACAGCTGTCCACAGTTTGCCTTTTTAAGACTCACCTTGTATGAATTTCATTTGCAGGTTTCACTGCATACAATGACAGAAGACAGTATGCAATTTTGACTTACACATTATGTTTTTCTCAAAAATGCAAACAGAGAGGAGGGACGGTCTTTTTGGTTAGGACACTAGCCTCGAAACTTGGAAAACCCAGGTTCAATTCTCTCCTCAGTCACAGACTTCCTTTATTACCTTTGGCATGTCACTTGCATCCATCTGTGCTTCTGTTCCCCATGTGTAAAATGGAGATAATCTTCCCTACCTCACCGGGATGTTATGAGGTTAATACACTGAAGATTGTGAGGCACTCAGATACTGTGATAATGGGGACCATAGAGGTACCATAAATAGAAGTTGCTGCCTGATTTAAACCAAGTTGAAGCTGTAGTTTATAGCATTTGAGGTGAGGCTCAGACACAGTGGGAGGTGTCCATGATGAGTCAGTTCTAACAGAACCAGGTTGCTGTCAGAGTGCAGCAAAAATAAACGGAATGAATAAAATTGCTTTTTCTTGTTTCTTGCTTATCTCAGAGTTCTACACTTTGATGCCTTCTTTATAGCAAACCACAGGCTAAAAGGCACAAAGGGTACAAATGCAGATACATTAAAGTATCTACATTGCAAGGAAATGGTGCCTCTTTTTAAGAGATTCATAATGCAGCAAACGGCAGTTTTCCAGCGAGTTTATGGTGATCCAAAACAGTTCCACCACAAAGATAAAGATAGATTCTGTTCTTCATTCACTATCATTATCGAGGAACAACTCAGATGGGCTTATAAGTGTTCTAAAGGGGCAATTTAGTCTAGGATACCATTTTATTTTTCACAAATTCCTCTGACACTGTATTCACCCACTCAAAAGGAAACATTCTTCAGTGGAACTCTCGGTAGTCATTTTTTTCAATAAAATATTTTTCTGTCCCTTTCAGGTACTTATACCACCCCATCACAGTGATATCTGAGACCCTTTGTAGCATCACATCCACCACTGCACCCATGAGATCTCTTCCAAGGAAGCTCTTTTTAATACCAAAGAATTCTAAGGGGTTCTTCTCGTTGACATTCTAAAATGCACCTCCACATTGTCGCCTGTTCTCAAAGAAGCATATGTGTGCTATTACTTCAAGGTCCCTTTCAATTTTCTCCCACTCTACTTCAATCCCATTCATTCGTATTCATGAATTTATTTTGAAGCCAAATGTGTATTACTTTACACTTGTAGACATAAAATTCATTTGCTCTCCCTGAGACCACATAAACAGCAGATCTAAATCCTGTTTGAATTTTACTTGCTGCTCAGTAGTGACCTCAATTTTGCAATTTTGTGGCATCAGCAAATTCAATTAGTTTATTCCCCACATCTAGGTCATTCAGATAGATTGGAAATAGTGGAGGTCAACGTACTGACCTCCATGGAACTCTCACTTAGTAATTCCTGCCAGTTGAATACACCTCCTCTGTTTTCTATTGTTTAATTGGCTTTTATCCATTTTTATGAATTCCCTTGGATACCTGAACTTCATGCACTGAACATGGCAAGTAAAACTTTGTCTGTATGTTTCAGAACTGCCAAGACCCATGTCTTGTGAAAACTGAAACAGTCAGCATTGACTGTAGTTGTACTATGAAGGAAAGGAAAGCAAGAGGATTAGTCTTTTCTAAATTCATGCCAGCCATTTCCTTCCAGAGGGCACAATTTCCGACAGCCCCCTCTTACAAGCCTGTGCTCCAGGGAGAAATTTCCCAAGATATAGTCAGCCCTAATCATACAACTGAGTATAAATAATTTATTATTAAGAGATTGTCCCACACGTGATGGACTATAACAGAGCAATCAGGGAAAGAGAGAGAATTCAATTTTCTTTTCTCCTGAAACCAAACTTTTGTGTGTCTCAACACCTGGGTTTCTCTCAACTTAATTTTTTTTTAAAGCAAGAAAATTAATGAATTTTCTTTAGCTGTGAGTGGAAGGATTGTGCATTATTTACCCTCCTCAAACAAAAAAGATTCAGTTCTCAAAAGTATATATAAATTACTTAGAAGAAAAATGTCGAAGATTGTCTTGCTGTCATTGAACGTGACTGATAAACAGTAAAACAGCAGTAAACATTCGTACAGCTTGGGCTAATATTTCACACTTGGATATCTATATTTAAGCTCCTAAAATTATATTTAGATATCTAAATAAGAAGTGGACTGATATTCAAAGCTTCTGAGAAACCCACAAACCCCATGGAAATCAATGGGAGCTACAGGTGATCAGTACCTTTTAAAATCATGTTTTGGGGCCTGTATATGAATTTAGGAGTTTAAATTTAGGTATCCAGTTATGAAAATTGTGACATCGCCAAACAGAGAAGCAATTTTATAAGAATCATTTAAACACATTGTCAGGCAATATACAATGAGTACATGACATGCACGCCCTATAAAACCAAATCAGCCACATTATTGTATTAAAATAAATCTTCATTGGAAAGGACAAGAGACAGTAAATTGACCTTTAAAATATAAGTAGTTTACAGACAGACTGATTTTAAACGGGCCAATGTTCCCCTTTGGGTAGAGGTGCTAGTTGCTATTTTCCTTCCTATTTCAGGAGCAATATAAGGGCCACATGGAGTTATACCCACGTTGAGGCAGCAGCAACTCCTCCCTTTTTGTTATTCAATATCCGAGTGACAAGCATTACCCTCCTTAGGCTGGGCTACCTCGACAACGAACAGGCACATGAACAACAGAAAACTACAGCTTTATTTAAAGGTCTTTGATGTACCACCCATGTTCATTCGAGACAAATTCTCTGCTCTGTAACATGGAATTCTACGCAACGTCCACGGCAGTCCCTGGGAGTTAGGCAGAAGTGTTCAAGTGTGGAATTTTTGTCCTCACTGAATATCCACAGCCACGGCACCGTTTTATTATTCTGAGAAGGATTTAAAGTACCTGGCACTATGATATCTGGACTCATCTCTCGTTATGGAAACATTTAAATTCTCCTGACAATCTATTTCATTAAAAGCCGGACCTAGCAAGGTGCGGTACGCCCTCAAAGAGAGGGCTCAGCAGCTTGCAGAGTCAGCACTGAAAACATTTAAAGTGTGTCACCCCGGGCACGTAATACTGATGGGACAGAGATTAAATTTCAAATCCAGGCTGCTTGTCATGTCAAGTTAGCAGTCTATATCAGACGGATGCTTACTCTCATTACCTGAGTCTGTACACTGGTGTATATGAATGAGACTACTCATAAGGTATTACGTGATAGTCCTCCTGGACGTAACCAAATTTCTCATAGTACCACTGAATCATTTTTCATCTCTGTGTAAGTTTCCCCACTACTCTCTGCCATTTATGGCCATATGAAATGTAAGGTATGAGTGACATCCACTACAAGATGTGTAGAAAAATCACTTAAAATTGTGTTACTTCTATTCAAGATGTCCATTTTATAAATAGTACATGCACACTAAAGCACGCACTGTCTTTCCTCCAGTACTAAATGAGTTCAGCAAGGTGACAAAGAAATTCAGCTCCAGTTTATCTGAACTTCAGTAATGCAAATGCCTTTTCCTGCTTGTTTAGTCTCCAAACACTTTTAGAATGCCTAACTATTTGTAAGATGCCCTATGCATATCTGAAACCTTTTCAATTTACAGTTGCAAAGTTCAGTGCATCCCAAAGGGCTTCATATGTAACAAGAAATTGTTCGACTATGTGAAAACAAGCAGCAAGTGTTGGCATTTGGAAACAGTGAAGTAAAGACCTTCTCTACATTTTCATGCAGGACATTGGCCAATGGTTTGACTTTAACCCAAAGGTTGGGAAATTTGGTCTATAACTAAAAGAGAACAGTAGAAAATAAATGTTGACTGTGTTGTGTTTTTTTTTTTAAAAAGGTCATCACTCTGAGATGGTGTTATTTATATTCTTCTTGCACATAGGAAGTACAGCAAGACACCACATTGGCTTAACGAGGAGCTCTTCAATGATCTGAAACTCCAAAAAAGAGTCCTACAAAAGGTGGAATCTAGGTCAAATTGCAAAGGATGAATATAAACAAATAACACAAGTAAGTAGGGACAACATTAGAAAGGCCCAGGCACAAAATGAGATTGAACTAGCTAGAGACATAAAAGGTAACAAGAAAACATTTTACATACACATTAGAAGCAAGAAGAAGACCAAGGACAGGGTAGATTCATTATTCAATGAGGGGGGGAGGGAGAGAAACAATAACAGAAAAAGTAGAAATGGCAGAAGTGCTAAATGACTTTTTTGTTTCAGTTTTCACTGAATGCTAATGAAAATGAGGCAAGATCAGAGAAATAAATAGAGAAAGAACAAGTTCAAAATTTCTTAGACAAGTAAGATGTCTTCAAGTAGGTAGGGCCTGATGAAATACATCCTAGAATACGCAAAGAGCTGACTGAGGAGATATCTGAGCCATTAGTGATTATGTTCAAAAACTCACGAAAATGGGAGATTTCAGAGTAACAGCCGTGTTAGTCTGTATTCACAAAAAGAAAAGGAGTACTTTTGGCACCTTAGAGACTAACCAATTTATTTGAGCATAAGCTTTCGTGAGCTATAACTCACTTCATAGGATGCATACTGTGGAAAATACAGAAGATGTTCATTTTTATACACACAAATCATGAAAAAATGGGTGTTTATCACAACAAAAGGTTTTCTCTCCCCCCACCCCACTCTCCTGCTGGTAATAGCTTATGTAAAGTGAAAATGGGAGAGATTCCAGAGGACTGGAAAAGAACAAATATAGTGCCAATCTATAAAAAGGGAAATAAGGACAACCCAGAGAATTACAGATCTGTTAGCTTAACTTCAGAACACAGAAAGATAATGGAGCAAGTAATAAAGCAATCAATTTACAAACACCTAGATCATAATAAGATAATAAGTAACCATCAGCATGGATTTGTCAAGAACAAATTATGTCAAACCAACCTAATAGCTTTCTTTGACAGGGTAACAAGCCTTGTGGTTGGGGGGAAGCAGTAGTTGTGGTATATCCTGACTTTAGTAAGGCTTTTGATACTGTTTTGCATGACTTTCTCATAAACAAACTAGGAAAATACAACCTAGATGGAGCTACTATAAGGTGGGTGCATAATAGATTGGAAAACCGTTCCAAGAGAGTAATTATCCGTGGTTCACAGGCAAGCTGGAAGGGCATATTGAGTGGGGTATTGAAGGGATAAGTTCTGGGTCTGGTTCTGTTCAATATCTTCATCAATGATTTAGATAATGGCATAGAGAGTACACTTACAAAGTTTGCAGACAATACCAGGCTGGGAGGCGTTGCAAGTGCTTTGGAGAACAGGATTAAAATTCAAAATGATCTGGCAAACTGGAGAAATGGTCTGAAGTAAGTAGGATGAAATTCAATAAGGACAAATGCAAAGTACTTCACTTAGAAAGGAACAATCAGTTGCACACATACAAAATGGGGAATGACTGCCTAGGAAGGAGTACTGCAGAAAGGGATCTGGGGGTCATAGTGGATCACAAGCTAAATATGAATCAACACTGTAACATTGTTGCAAAAAAAGTGAACATAATTCTGGGATGTATTGGCAGGAGTGTTGTAAGCAAGACACAACAAGTAATTCTTCCGCTGCACTCCACACTGATTAGGCCTCATCTGGAGTATTGTATCCAGTTCTGGGTGCACATTTCAAGAAAGATGTGGACAAATTGGAGAAAGTCCAGAGGAGAGCAACAAAAATTATTAAAGGTCTAGAAAACATGACCAATGAGGAAGAATGAAAAAATTGGGTTTGTTTAATCTGGAGAAGAGAAGACTGAGAGGGCACATGATCACAGTTTTCAAGTGCACAAAAGGTTGTTGCAAGGAGGAGGGGAAAAAATTGTTCTCCTTAGCCTCTGAGGATAGGACAAGAAGCAATAGGCTTAAATTGCAGCAAGGGCAGTTTAGGTTGGACATTTGGAAAAACTTCCTAACTCTCAGGGTAGTTAAGCACTGGAATAAATTGCATAATGGGAGGTTGTGGAATCTGCATCATTGGAGATTTTTAAGAGCAGGTTAGACAAACACCTGTTAGGGATGGTCTAGATAATACTTAGTCCTGCCAAGAGGGCAGGGGACTGGACTGGATGACCTCTTGAAGTTTCTTCCAGTCCTATGATTCTATGATCTCTATATGGACTGGATTAAGTATCTTGTTTAGTGATGAGGTTAGTAGAGTCTCCATTTTAAAAGTAAGCATTTGCCACCAGTTATCACATAGAAGTATATTATGATTGGTTCTACCAACTAAGATTCAGTATTACCCTTTTTCTGAAGTAGACCCATTGATTCCAATGGAACTACTCATAAAGCTTGGTACTACTCAATGTGGGTAAGAATGGCAGAGTGTGGCCCTTAAGTGCTACTGTTTTACTTATACATAGAATACAAAACAACCCTGCTGTACTAATTATTGGCAAATATTGGCTTTTTAATGGAAATCTCTGTACCATTTGCATATGGATAATAAATCTAGCCACACTGCATCCAGTTATATGAGATAGAATCTGGGATATTGAACAAATTTCTCTCTACAAGTCTCTTTTTCCCACCAGTGCTGGCAGCAAAATTATAGTTGCCTGCTGAGGATATTCTGCTGTGTCAGAAGTTCTGTGAATCTTTGTGCCTCCCTCTCCACTAGTAAACCCACTCAGGGCTAGCCATAATTTGGCATATATACTGTGTACACACAAAGTTATATGACCAAACACATTGTCAAACAGTGGAAGGAGGAACCTACTAGATTGTATGCTAAGGATTCTTTCTAGACATACATTTCACGAGAGCTGATGTAAAGCATTCTGACATCAGAGCTGTGACATACACTGTGGCTGATTGGGGATGAATTTGTTTCTTCTACTGACAAATGATGTTTTGAACACTGTCCTTTTAAAGCACTTGCTGCAGATATCTTGGATTCAGCTCCTGGAAGGAAAACTAATCCCTTGGTCATATTTGAATCTTTGAGAATTCATGCTTACACAAGCTTGTTAGAGTGAAAAATGAAGCTTTTCAAGCTTCAAAGAGGCCAGATCCCCCAGTCTAGCCAAGCTGCATTCTACATAAGAATGGGAAGGTGCAGAAAATACATGGTTTGATCTTGCACCATTCAAGTCACGGGAAATTTGTCCATTGACTTGAATGGGAGCAGGATAAAGCCCAGAGATCATAACAGGGCTACTTGTTCTTTTGGCAATAAAACATTGACCCTCAGGCTGAAAAGGTTGAATACCACTGATTTATATGGAACACAGAGTTACTAATTCATAATTTTATTACAGACTCAAAGAGATTTGGTGTTTTCATTAATAGCAAATGGTGAGTCATGTAACTATGTGAGAATCTCAGCTTTCGTTAAAAAAAAACAAACATAAGTTTATAGCCCTCATAATTTCAGAAAATACCTTGAAAACATGAAGTCTAAAAGCTCAAAAAATATCAGACAAATACAAAGAATAAAAATTACTTTAAAAATAATCTCATGATTTTTAAACAACTCCTCTTCTTCTTTGTTTTGGGGAGGGGGATGTGGGAGGGAAGGGCCCTGACTCATGATTTTCATACACTAAGAACACCCTTGAAAAAACCTCTTAATTTTGTAATAGGCTAACTAACTAAAAACTTCTTTCTACCAATAATAGGGGCAATACCGAAGAGAGAGAATGTGTGTGCACTTATCAGACACATATACTCCCAGGAAAAAGGAAATTTTTGGTGCTACTGTATATGGGTTCTCATTATGCAAGATACTATTAACCACTTCAATCAGATGCATAAAGGTGTCAGAAAATTAAATTGCAATTATGATTAATAGTGAATTACATTTATGTACTGCCTTGGTTTCTGAAAGGTCCCCAAGGTATTTTGCAAAGGTTACAAGCTATTTGGGCCTCATTACACCGACCTTGCCAAATAAGAGAAGAAATGTGGCAATTGTTCAAGAGCAGTATTGCACATCACTTTAGAACAGAAAGTGAAGAATTTCCATGGGAAATTGCAGGGGACAGAATGTAAATAGTCAAGCTGTAACATGGCCAGGACTTTGGAACTCACAATTTGTTGAAAGTACCACAAGAAAAATGACAGGTGGTCAGAATTTTAGTTTACATGTCACCCACAAAACACCTTCAGCAGCACAATGTCTTGGGACAACACACTAGATACCATGACACATTACATACTGTATCCTACACCATACTGTATACATAATTATGAACACCAGAGCAGATGCAGATAGTAAAGTATTTGATAATAGAATCATGGGACTGGAAAGGACCTCGAGTGGTAATCTAGTCCAATCCTCTGCACTCAAGGACGGACTATGTAACAACTAGACCACTCCTGACAGGTATATGTTTAAACTGTTCTTAAAAACCTCCAATGATGGAGATTCCACAACCTCCTTAGGCAATTTGTTCCAGTGCTTACCTAACCAGACAGTTAGGAAGTTTTTCCTAATCTCCAACCTAAACCCCCATTGTTGCAATTTAAGCCCCTTGCTTCTTGCTTTCTTCAGAGGTTAAGGAGAACAATTTACCTCCCTCCTCCTTGTAACAACCTTTTATGTACTTGAAAACTTATCATGTCCTCTCTCAGTCTTCTCTTCAGTTTTTTCAAGCTTTCCTCATAGGTCATGTTTTCTTCACTTTTAAGCATTTTTGTTGCTCTCCTCTTGACTTTCTTGAGTTTGTCCACATCTTTCCTGAAATGTGGCACCAAGAATTCGACACAATACTCCAGCTGAGGCTTGATCAGTAGAATGGAAGAATTACTTGTTGTGTCTTGCATACAACACTCCTGCTAATACATCCCAGAATTATGTTCACTTTTTTTGCAACAGTGTTACAGTGTTGATTCATATTTAGCTTGTGATCCACTATGACCCCCAGATCCCTTTCCGCAGTACTCCTTCCTAAGCAGTCATTTCCCATTTTGTATGTGTGCAACTGATTGTTCCTTCCTAAGTGGAGTACTTTGCATTTGTCCATATTGAATATCATCCTGTTTACTTCAGACCATTTCTTAAGATCACTTTGAATTTTAATCCTATCATCCACTGTGAACCACTGCTAACTACTCTCTGGGAATGGTTTTCCAACCAGTTACGCACCACCCACCTTATAGTAGCTCCATCTAGATTGTATTTCCCTAGTTGTTTATGAGAAGGTCATAGAATCATAGAACATCAGGGTTGAAAGGGACCTCAGGCTGTATGCTAGTCCAACCCCCTGCTCAAAGCAGGACCAATCCCCTATTTTTGCCCCAGATCCCTAAATGGCTCCTCAAGGATTGAACTCACAACCCTGCATTTAGCAAGCCAATGCTCAAACCACTGAGCTATCCCTCTCCCCCAGGTCATGCAACACAGTATCAAAAGCCAAACTAAAGTCAAGATATACCATATCTACCACTTCCCCCATCCACAAGACTTTCTATCTTACCAAAGAAAGCTATTAGGTTGATTTGGCACAATCTGTTCTTGTCAAATCCATGCTGACTCTATTTATCACTTTATTATCTTCTAGATGTTTGCAAATTGATTGCTTGATTATTTGCTCCATTAACTTTCGCAGTTCTGAAGTTAAACTGCTTGGCCTGCAATTCCTGAGGTTGTCCTTATTCCCCTTTTTATAGATTAGGACATTTTCCTTCTTCCAGTCCTCTGGAATATCTCCCATTTTCCATGAGTTTTTGAAGATAATTGCTAATGGCTCAGATATCTCCTCATTCAGCTCCTTGACTATTCTAGGATGTATTGTATCAGACCCTGTCTACTTGAAGACCTCTAACTTGTCTAAGTAATTTTTAACTTGTTCTTTCCCTATTTTAGTCTCAGATCCTGCCCCATTTTCACTGGCATTCACTATTATTACTAATAGTAATAGCATTTATTGGTGCCTTCCTACAAAATTATTCAGAGTACCGAATAGCTAAAAGTGCAGAGTTGTTTGAAAAACATACTTTTTCACATGATTTTTTTTCAATCCAAGTTTTTTTATTTTTTGAGGAAGTATCTCAGTTTGAATCTAAATTTTCATTTTGATTTGAATCTAAATTTTTGTTTCAAGTTATTAGTGTTTTTTCCCATTCCTTCCCCCTTCTGGCCACCTTATGCAATAGAATAAATGTCTATGTTTCCCCCCACATTTTTCCTCTTTCATTTTTCCTTTTGTCATTCTCTCTTTTCCAGAGTTGGAATGGTTTTGAAAAGTGAGAGAGGAAAAAGGAAAAGGTATGTGGGAGAAGCCCTAGACATCTTTCATTCTACTGCATAGTGTGGCAAAAGATGTGTGGGAGGAGAAGGGAAAATATATTCATCATTTCAAAAATGTTTTGGTTTATGAAAAGCAAAAAAAACCCCAACAATTTCAAATTACACTAATATTTTGGTTTCTAATTTTATATAAACATTTTTATATAAACATTTTTGTCAACATTCTATCCATGAAAAAAATTCTTTTTAATTAAATTATACCTTTTTGGCTGCAAAAATTCAAATTTGTTCTATAAAAATGCAATAAGATATAGATGAAACTTACTTATGAAAATAACTTTCAGTGGTAGCCTATTTCACATTCCCTGAGCCACCCACCACTGCAAATTCATGCTCACCTGATGAATCATTTTAAGTTAGCTGCTGATATACTGTAAAACAGGGGTCAGCAACCTGCGGCACGCGAGATGATTTTGAGTAACATTCATACTGCCCAGGTCCTGGCCGCTGACCTGGGGCTCTGCTGCTGGCCTGGGGTCCCAGCCGCTGGTCCCCTGCCAGACGGGGTTCCGGCCACCCCAGCCCCGCTCAGCCTGCTGCTGACCCTGGGTCCCAGCCACCGGTCCAGGGGGCTCTGCTGCCAGCCTGGGGTCCTACCGACAGCCCCCTGCCACCCGGGGTCCTGTCCTTTCTTAACGAAGCAGACAGGACTGTATCAATCAAAAAGGCAGTAGCAGGATATGAGAAGCAAAGCAGTGTTTTTAAATGCTTAAGTATAAGTAAAAATCAAGCCAAAGAAAGGAAGTTACAAGATTGTACAGTGCATTGCAAAAAACGGAAAGCCGTTTACAGATGGGGAATATATAAAAATAGAAAAACTGTTTTCTCAACAGTCTGGACGTTTTGTTCAATGATTTGCCAAATAAAGATGCAATAATATCTAGAATGAAAGAACTGCATGTCTCTGCCAGAACAGTTGAGAGACGCATAAGCAGAAAACATGGCAGAAAGCATTAATGAAAAGCAGAAGACTGCATTAAAAGATACAGCGGTGTTTAGCATTGCAGTTGTTGAGAGTGTGGATATAAACGACATTCCACATTTGACAGTAGTTGCAAGTTATTGTGCTTCTGATTAAGTCCAAGAGGAACTTTGTTGCCCCTGAATGGCACAACAAAGGGGGAAGATATAGCGGAAACTTTTGTAAACCATTTTGAAGAACGAGGATTGACATCAGAAAAATATTTTGTGTGACAACAGATGGTGCCCCTGCCGTGGTCGGAAAGCAGAAGGGATTTGTAATGTTACTTGAAGATCAAATTGGCCACCCGATAGTCAAATTTCACGGTATCATCCATCAAGAAAACCTGTGTGCTAAAATTTCTAATTCAGCGAATAATAATGTGATGAATACAGTGGTGCGAATTGTGAATTTTCTTGTTGCTCGATCTGCTTTGATTCACAGACAGTTTCAAGCACCGCTCGAAGAGATGGACAGTGCTTATGGCGACATCCCACTTCAAAGCAACATTCGGTGGCTAAGTCGTGGCAAGGCTTTGGTGCGCTTCGTAAACTGTTTTGATGCAATCAAGGCCTTTTTGTAGAAAAAGGACAAAACTACCTCAAACTCCATGATGACAAATGGCTGTGTAAGTTCATGTTTCTAACTGACATCACTGCTCACCTAAACGAACTCAACCTCTGTCTCCAGGGTGCAGGGCAAAAGGCTCTGAATCTTTATAAAACCTGGAAGGCATTTGTTGTAAAGCTAGTAGTTTTTTCTTGGGATATTCAAACTTCGACTTTCCACTTCTTCCAACACATAAAAGAGCTATCGACACGTTGCATTGTCAGTGTCCATGAGATTGGAATGTACATGCAAGAACTGGAATCAGAATTTTCGGACAGATTTCAAGATTTGCAGCGATTTGGCCCAATGCTTTCTTTTCTAATTAAACCTGAAAAGTTCAACGAAAGCGACTTGGATATGTTTGTATTTCAGTGGATGGGTGTTGAAGATTTCGAAATGCAACTCTTTCAGTTAAAAAGCTCAGAATTGTGGGCATCAAAGTTTGGAGATCGGTGGAGTGCACTTAAAGCTACCGAAAGAGATCATGGGGCCTCTATTCTGACCTGCTGGATGTCCCTGCCCGTGAAATGTAATTGTTGGAAGAAAATTGCATTTGCAATGCTTTCAGCATTTGGATCCACATACCTGTGTGAACAGGTATTTTCACACATGAAATCTGTCCTCAGTCCCTCTCAGAGCCGGTTAACAGCTGATCACTCAGAAGCCTGTGTGCAGCCTAAAGTATCTAAATATGTGCCAGACATTGGAAAACTCAGCAAGGAAAAGCAAGGGCAAGGATCACACTAAACTGATAAGATCTGCATTTTAATTTAATTTTAAATGAAGCTTCTTAAACGTTTTAAAAACTTTATTTACTTTACATACAACAACACTTTAGTTTTATATTATAGAGAGACCTTCTAAAAACGTTAAAATTTATTACTGGCACACAAAACCTTAAATCAGAGTGAATAAATGAAGACTCGGCACACCACTTCTGAAAGATTGCTGACCCCTGCTGTAAAAGATTATTTGAGGAGAATTATGGACTGGAGATGGACAACAAAACAAACAGCAAGTCCCTCAGCTAGAAGGGTCTCAGTCCTCTAAGAGAAACCCACACCTGTCAGAGAACGACTTACAGTAATCTCTTTGAGTGCCCAGGGGGCCAGTCAACAAGACCCTGCTCCTGGGGCACAAACACACATGCATGTAAAGATAAACTCACCTCTGGTGATGGGCACATCTATGCAACCTCTATCTATCACAAGGGTGGAGCTGGAGGGTGGGAGCTGATGGGGGGCTGCTAATGTATTACTGTGGCTCTTTGGCAATTTACATTGGTAAATTCTAGCTCCTTCTCAGGCTCAGTTTGGCCACCCCTGGTCTATCAAAAGCTGGCCTAAAAATGGCCATTTCATCATCCAGCAAATTTTATGTGACGAATATTGAGTCCAGAATCAAGAATCAAAGAGCACAGTCCTGCTGACCATAGGTCTGGCATAGCCAGAGCATCTCTGGCTTGAAGAAGCCAAATGTCCTTTGGTGGAACTGATTGGGATGGTCGCAATAGGGGAGCTATGAAGTAAATGCAAAACTCTCTCATGGAACATCCAAACCTTCCCCCTACAGTTCATCTGCCAATTAATTAATCATTTACACCGGAATACTAAAAACCTCTGTCTCCCCCATAGGCTCACTGTTAGATCATCCAACATAAACTTCCCCTGAAGAGGCTATGCAACACAAAATGTAAAGCGAATTAGTCCAGGGAAAACACTTTCAGGATGTTCCACTTTATCACCAACTGCACCTACCCCCTTCACCTCACATTCTCACCGAGGCATTTGTCTCACCATAACCTAGAGAAACAGACATTACTAAACTACAATAAACAATGAAAGGGACTTTTTAGCAGCTTAAGAGAAAAAATAAAATGGAAGCAAAAAGAATATAAAGAAACAAGCCATCTACCCCCCACCTCACAAAAAAGTCTTAACTGCCACTGGAGAATCCCTCTGAACAGTCCCAGGTAACACCAAGTCTACAAAGCCACCTGTGACCCTGTTCTCTAGTTGCCCCCAACGAGCCCACCTCCATCCAAGATGGTTTTGCCCCTAATTGCTTTAGGAGAATCAAGGGAAGCTCAATAGCTGAAGATGGACAGATCCATTCCAAAAACCCTTAGGGAAAAAACTTACATCTGACCCTTCATCAGTGCACTAGAAAGAGAGAGGACACAGTGATCCAGAATTTGCCTGCAGGGCAGCAAGGAGAGCCAAACCATTCCTGCATTTATTTTGTGCAGTGTTAGAAGCCTCAGAGAAGCCATGTCTGGCCAGGGCTTTAGCTGTGACTATACCCTTCTGTGATGCTACGGGACTTCACCCAGACCGGTAAGGGATTGTGTCACCTCCTGCCCTGTTACCCTGGGTGCTTTTGTGCTGGGCAGTTTTGGCTCAGAGCCCTGGCACCAGCAGCCTGCGCACAGTGCAATGGTTTCACCCTGGCTCCCAGGAGCCTGGTTACTCCTTGCAGGGTGACCCCAGTAGACCCTCCAGTCCCAAGTCTACCCTAAACTGTTTCTCTAGCAGTGGCCAGTCCCTCTCACTGGGCTCTCACAAAAAGGTATCATGGATTCTGCCTCCAAGGAGACAAAACACATGCCAGCCTGTTGGTTTGGCTGAGCATTTTAATCTTCAGTTTAATATACAGCATGAGAAACTAAACCCACTTCCTCGTGACTAAAACTTGATTTCAGCAAGTTACAATCTTTGCCTGAGCAGGTTTCTCCCCTGTAGTTAATTTCCAGCTCATCTTGCCTCCTGGGCCAAGAGGATCCACTTTTCATGATCTAAAAGAGTGCTACTTCCCCTTTATCACCTACGGGATGGACATTCCCAAAGTCTTTCAGTTCTTTATGTCCTCAAAGTTTATCTTTGTTTTCGAAGTCAGGAAGCCCTCTAGGGGGGCTCAGCTTTCTATGTCCACCAGAGAGCCGACACCACGTTAATTTTTGCAATCTTCTGTGATTTTACAATGCAAATAATCTTCCTGTGATCCCCCGTGTAAATGATGAGTCCTTTATTCTCAGCCACACCTGACTTGATTTGTGATTGAGTCCCCAAGGTGTTGGCCATTCTCCTTTGTCTGGAAAAAAAAAATATTTTTTTCTCCTTGGTCTGTTTACCAACTCCAAAACATAATATGAGAGAATATCCATAATCTCACAAACAGTGCCATTACATGTATTTCACAGTGATATTAATAACCAACATGTTATTAGGTTTCAGATGATGTATTACAAGACAACTTTTAAATAAATATCATGACAACAGTGTGTGATGTGTATTGAGCTGGGCATATGTGCTAGCTGGAAACACAGAGGGGTAACAGGTAGTGCTAACTACCCCGTTTCAACAATATAGCATGCTGCTTTCCAGTGCCAGCAGGCACAATATGTCTTTCAAAAGCAAACTACTTCCAGGCATTACCATGCAGGCACCAGCAACCAAGCAGGACATGGCTCCCTCTCCCTCCCCAGCACACCACTGTCTCATGGGAGGCCCCATTTTGCTCTTGCAATTTACAGTCTTGCATGCCTCTGCTTAAAAAACCTGACTGCTGTATTAATTCTCAGCAGTGACAGATTCATCAGAGACCCCTGCAACTTTTCACAATTCAGAACATAAGCCACATGGCAAATGACTATAGTTCAAACGGAAGCTCTAAAAATGTATTTAGCATCCCTGTAAAATACCGACATAGTTGCAGTACGTTCTGAAAAATTCTCCCCCTCTCCTGAATGACCTGGATGAGGAAGTGACACCCAGGTGCATTTTAAGTATCTTTTTAAAACTGTCAATTAATCTCACCTGGAAAGACTTATAGACAAATGTACCTGATGTCTGCCTATATACATAAGCTGAAGCCAGAGGGCTAACAGGGTAAAGAAGCACAGATTTGACTGAAATAACTAACTTTCAAATTCATAAATGCAATGCAAAAGAAGACCATAAAGCTATCTTGGTGACAGGATTTGATGCCTTTCAGTAGCATTTAAAACAATTTAGGTGATTATGCAAAGCAAATCCCAGCTCAACCAAAAAAACAATCTCAGTGATAGGTTTGTCATCTGAGTGACTATTCCCTCTGCTAGTCAATATACAAAAAGTATATTCTGTTTCTTGCACTCTTCCAATCTAAGCAACACACATTATCCTCCATCCCAAAACATTGAGGGACTCTAAACAAAATTACCACAAACACATTCTACTCCCATCTGACATTGTTCTCAGATTTTAAGAGCATTGACATCCGACAGCGCTGGATCAAAATCCAAAAAGAAAACATGCCACCTATTGAAAAGAATAAATGAAAAGTGGGATTTTCAAAATCACCTAGAGGCTCATCTACACAAGAACACTCAAGAAAATTAATCCAAATTAACAAGAGACGTGAATGTGAAGTCATAAACATACAGCTAAGGGTAGTATAAAATCCCTCCTTTGCCTGTAAAGGGTTAAGAAGCTCAGATAATCTGGTTGGCATCTGACCAAAAGGACCAATAAGGGGAGAAGATACTTTCAGATCTGTGGGGGAAGGTTTTTGTTTTGTGTTTCTTTGTGTTCTCTCCAGGACAGCAAGGAACACGGGCAGGGAAAATACATCTCCTAAAGCCATACCTGAACTAAACATCTAAGATTACAAATTGTAAGTAATAGGAAGGAAATGCCTCAGATTATCTTTTGTTTTAGCTTGTGAATTTTCCCTTGGCTAAAAGAAAGGTTTATTCCTGGTTTTGTTTTGTAACTTTAAAGTTTTGGCTAGAGGGGAATCCTCTGTGTTTTGAATCTGATTACCCTGTAAAATTACCTTCCATCCTGATTTTAGAGAGGTGCTTCTTTTACTTTTTCTTTATAATAAAGTTCTGCTTTTAAGAACCTGATTGGTTTTTAGTATTCTAAAAACCCAAGGGGCTGGTCTGTGCTCACCTTGTTTACTCTCAAGCCTCCCCAGGAAAGGGGGTGAAGGGGCTTGGGGGGATATTTTAACTTCAAGTGGTCCTTTTCCTAAATCTTTGTCCAACTCACTTGGTGGTGGCAGCAATACCGTTCCAAGGACAAGGAAGATTTTGTGCCTTGGGGAAGTTTTTAACCTAAGCTGGTAGAAATAAGCTTACGGGGTCTTTCATGCAGGTCCCCACACATGTACCCTAGAGTTCAGAGTGGGGAGGGAACCCTAACAAAAGTGGATTAGTTAAACTGCATTAAACTGATGTGTGGACACTCTTGTTCAGAATTAAAGTGGCCTTAAATTGGTTTAGCTTTATTAAGAACGGGAGTGTCCACAAAAGGGTTTAATGAAGTTTAACTAATTCCCTTCAGTTCACACCTTTAGTTAATTTGGATTATTTTTCCTGAGTGATCCTACAGACAAGCCCCAAGCATTTGAGGAGGACAAGTGCCAAGACTTTCAGTGGGCTTGTGCACCTAAGTCACATGGGCACATTGTAAAATCTCACCCCCAAACCAATCTGCAGCTAGATACACAAGATGCCATTGGATAGCAATAGAACCCCCCCCAGCCACCCATGCATAAAAGCTTCACAGCCACAGACAACTACAGATGGAGGTGGAAAGTGCAGTCAGAGTCAACTAAACAGTTAGTTGCAATGGAGAACATCTTTGAAACTACCTCAGTGATTTAGAAGCCTAAGTCCCATTTTTAAAAGTGATAGCACTTTTGAAAACATTACCCAAACTTTAAATACAAACCAAGAGACAAACAGAGTGGAACCAACCCCTCGAGCACTGCTGTTGTAATCAATGAGACCAAGGAAAGACTGAAACTATGGGGTTGTTTTTTTTTGTTTTTTCACTCAGCATCATTGGACAAAATACGAACCACCAGCAAAATTCTGCAATTCTTCAGGCACTCAGAAAGAGTCCAAAGCGTCTCATGAAAAAGCAAAAGGTGTTGGAAGGGAGAAACTCCTCTGTATGACTTTGGGAGAAAAAGAAAACAACAGCACAGTCACCTCCCAACGGCCTAGATGCTGAGCTGAATCCAAGCCAGTTCAACTAAGCTCATGAGGGAGTAGGCAAAAGTGGTTCTACACCACATGTGTGGTCACTAGATTCCAGGGCCTGGTGGATATTGGTTGGGTCCCCAGATTAAGTTAAAGCAGATTCAGGACTATTCTAAACTAGGTCTAGGCTCCCACAGTCCCAATGGGCCATTTAAACAGTCAGAAATAGTTAGAGTATAGAGGCACCATGGCCACGTGCCCTGTGCTATGAGCTGGGAAATACAGCAGCATTGAGAGGCTGTGCTGGCTCTATGGTACCTGTGGTTTCCTCTTAGGAAAACATAGCTGGTTAAGCCTGCTGGCTGCTTTGTGTTACAAAGCACAGTATGTGGCAGCCAGCCACTGTACCAGAAATGGACAGTAATTCAAAATTGTCATAGAGGTGAGGTATTAGCACAATACTGAAAAGATTCCATAGGATCAACTCAGTTAACTATACAGTCAGTTCTATATAGCTACAAATCTGAAGTCATCAGAATACAAAGATACTGGCAGTGTTATAGAAGCACTCTCTAGAAAATGATTCTGAGTGCTGAATGCCACAAAGCAGAGGCAATTAAATGTAATAATGCAGTAATAATAGGTGACTTCAACTACCCACACAAAAACTGGTCACGTTTCAGGTTTAGAGAAGGAATTTCTTGACAATTTAATAAGTCTTTTGTGGAACTGTTAGTTTTTAAGAGCACATAAGAGGAGAGGCTACTGTCGACTTGTCTGCATAACTTAGTGCTAAGTTGGTTCAAAAAGTAACTACAGTTGAGTCACTGACTATTATAATATAATGAAGTGCAATATCCTTGGGAGGGGGGGATTGTACCACAAATTAGAACTATGACACTTTAGAAACAGGGGGGAAATAGGAGAGACAAGACAAACTGTCTTCAAGGTTTTATGCTACATGCTTACATGCTGCGAAAACTGTGACGAACTTCAGAGAGACCTAAACAAGCTAGGTGAGTGATAGACATGATAGCAAATGATATTTAATATTGGTAAATGCAAAACAACACACATTGGAGAGAAAAGTTGAATTGCCTTGTGTACATATCAAGGTTATAAATGAACCATGTCAACTCAAGAAAGTGACTTAGGCATCACAACAGACAGCTCAGTGAAGACCACTGGTCAATGAGCAGCTGCCATTTAAAAAAAAAAAAGCAAACAAGGTGTTAGGATGTATAAGGCATAAGATGGTGAACTGTGGAGATTATAATGCCTTTACAAAAATCAATGATACTGTCTCATCTGGAATACTGCATGCAGTACCAGCCACATCTCAAAAAGAACATGCAGAAATCAAGGGGGAGTTCAGAAAAGAGTGACAAAAATGATTAGGGACATGAAAAAATCCTCATCTGAAGAGAGACTGAAAAGACTGGGATAGTTCACCTTAGAAAGGAGATGAATAAGAGGAGATATAATAAAAGTATATAAAATGATGATCTAGAGAAGGAAGATTGAGAATTTCAGTTCTCCCTGTCTCATATCACAAGAACAAGGGGACATTCAATGCTTTTTCACACTTGTGAAATAAATTGTGGCGCTCATTGCCACAGAAAATCACTGAGTCCAAAAACTTAGCTAGATTCAAAAAAGGATTGTAGCTAGCTAGCTAGCTATCAAACATTATCATAATTCACAACAAATTTGGGGAGGGACACGAAACTTTATGTTTCAGGACTTAAACCAATCTCTAACTATTAGTGACTAGATTGGGGAGAGGGGGTAAGAGAGATTACACAACATCTGCTACTGCAGGGTTCTTACACCTTCCTCTGAAACGTCTGGTGTTGGACACGGTTAGAGAAAGGCTGCTCAACTAGATGGACTTGGGGTCTGATCTAGCATGACAATCCCTGTGTTCCTACATTCATAGTTGTCAATTACAGATTTTCCTGGACCTTCTTCTGCAGTATCTGGTACTGGCCATTGCTGGAGTCAAAATGCCAGACTGCTAGAGCCACTGGGCTGATCCAGTATGGCAGTGCTTGTATTTCTCACTTTGAATTTGATTAATACAGGCATTTCATATAAAAAAAAATCTTCTGCCTGCCATTTTCTCATTCCCAAAGATGCCCACCTGTTCTAAAACTCTTCACTCTAAGAAAACTAGTATCTGCAGCCAGTTGTTTTTGTCTAGAATGTCAGCTAGTGGTGGCGTGGTGGGAACGAGGAGACATCACCTTTGTCCCTGCTCTTATGTCATCCGTTCACATAATTTGTGTAATTCTGCTAGCAAGAGAGACAGACACAGGAAGTAAAGCTACAAAAGTTGGAAGGCAGAGAGAGAGAGACTGAAAAAACCAACTGGCAAGGTATAAACCCATATGGCTAATCAGCCCATAGGAGCTCCAAAGAAGGTCTCTGCTCAAAAAGGAAGCAGATCTAGCCATAAAACCTAACAGGCTTTGACAGCAGAATGTGGCCCCAAGACTATAGTTAAATAATTCTAACTCCATGCACTTCAATGAAGCTACTACAGATTTACAGCAGTGTATCAAGAGCATAATTTGGCCAAGTATTTTTCCCTCTTTTGTATATCTTGTTTCAAAGGATCATTACTTTTGCAGAATTAATCACTCTTTTTTTTCTTTACTTATAAGACTGATGCTCGCTTTATCATCACTTAATGGAATTCAATCAGTATATCAAGAGTAATTGACTAATCTAAAATTTAAAGACATCAGTTATTAATGAAGTGTTTTAAGACACTTTTTGCTGACATGGTCACAGCAGGAATTTATATGGAGCTTTAAATGATACTGCTACTTGATCAAGCTTCTGCTGTATTGCAATAACAGCAGCCAAATCCAAAATATCTTGGATTGACTTGTTTGTTTCCTTTTTTAAAAGCACAAGAAAAATATATAAATTCAAACATTTCTAAAATGTTCAAAATAGGGAGATGATGTGTGACTTAACCAGAGAAAAAAAGTGTGTTCTAAAGCATTTTATAAGAAGCAGAGCTCCATGTTACAGGTGGAGAAAAATTGCATTTTTCTCTGTAAAATTCACATGGTTACATTAGGTTTTGGATTGGAATTTTAATATAAACAAAGTTTAGGAGCCAAGAATTTAGAAGAAATCGAAAAAGGTTTCGATATTTGTATGACTAATAGTAATATCCTCACTGTTACACTTGTAGGATCAGAACTTACAGGGTGAAATCCTGTCCCTTTGAAATCTGTGGGAGTTTTATCATTGACTGCTATCGTGCCAGGATTTCACCTATGAAGGATATCAAACTTCATTCTTTAGGACATAAACCATCCACTAACTATCTGAAGATAGTTGGTTAGGAAGATACTTTCCCAGTCGGTACATTCTCTCATAATTGCCTACTACAGGTTTACACCTTCCTCAAGATCCTGGATTAGATGCATTCAGTAAATCAAGGCCTGTTTTTTATACCAGAGCTGAATTTGCTCCACCGAGCAGGAAGCAGGTGGAATTTGCTCATGGGTCTATTCTTGTGTACTCAAAAAGGACCTGATTTTCCTCTTGTTTACACCAGTTTTAAACTGGTGTATCTTCATTGTCTTCAATGGAGTTACTTCTTGTTTACAGCAGTATAAGTGTGAGCAAAATCAGACCCAAAATTCTGGGATATCAGCATTCAGAAACAGCTAGGAAGATAAGAAAAGCGTGTGAGAGAATGTGTGTGTATAATATTCAGACACTGAGGTAGTAGCAAAAATTGATGACAAGCAATCGACAACATCTGAAGCAATGATGAAGCTGGTTTCCATTTTTGTGCTGTACTGTTAGTAATTAACATCTGTTTCAAACCTGCATAGGTACTGGGGAAGTTAAAAACATTGCTGACATCTTATCTGTTTCTTTGCCTCCAGTGGTGGATGTTACTTTTCCTTGTCCCTGAAAACAGGAATGGAACTGGCACCTGTTCCCAAATCTCCAAAGAATTTCAAAATTGAAAGTTACAGCCTTACAAAATGATAGCATAATCCAATCTTACTGGAGCAACCAGAGAGTATGCAAAGGATTTGTGTGAATGTTTGTTTTGCAGACTACAGTCCAGGAGACAAGTCAGTTCAGATGTATCGCAATTAGAGCTGCACAGACTATTTGTGGGGAAATCTTAACATGGCTGAATGAGCCACCTTAGGACCAGATCCTTCCAGGTGCAGTTCCCTCAGCTCCTAGCTCTCTTCCTCCTCCTAATGCAGCATGATATAAGGGTGTTTGCAACATGATGTCATGATGTCTTGACAGAGCGACATGTGTTCTAAGTTAGTATTCATGTCCCTCCTGAGCCATAGTTCTGGCAACCTCTGGGGATCTCCCCTCATGCTTATTTCAGGTACAGAGCTCCCTAACCCACAGTGACTGAGACACTCTCTATTCCACTTCTTCCCTCCCCTTCAGGAGCAGTCTTGGAAAGTAGGAAGCAGGGGTGAACATACCGGTTAAAGTTAGGTTTTGAGCCTGACTCAGCTGAAAGAAGAAAGTGGTGTACATCTGAACCTCCCCACCCCCTTCAGCCTGCACTGCAGAGATGGGGTCCTGGGTATGAAGGACTCTTGTGGGGTGGCCCTGGGATAGCACCTAGTCCTCTTCTTTCACCCTCAAACTAGAGATAGACTCTGAGGATGCAGTACGGTTCTGCACTAACCTGAGGGGAACAGCCAGCTCCTCCTCCTCATGCAGCATAACATGATGACACCAGCCATGGAAACATTTATGATGCAATGTCATAATCCAGCACCAGCACATCTTCTGCATGTGCACAGAATATATCCATCTCATTTCAGTTTATTCAACTAGTTCAGTTCAATGACTGGTTGATTCAAAGTTCAGAAACCAGTGAAAGTCGAAAAGGCAGGAAAGTTATTTTCCTCTTCCAATCTATGAGTTAAAAAAATGAATGTGAGAAGATGAGATCTACCAGCTCTAAAATCTTGAAAGACATGATGGATGACCAGAAACAATCAGTTCCATTTGCTAACTACAGATCATACTTCCTTTGTTTAATAAATGATTGGATGATTTAGTTGGGGATTGGTCCTGCTTTGAGCAGGGGGTTGGACTAGATGACCTCCTGAGGTCCCTTCCAACCCTGATATTCTAGGATTCTATGAAATCAGTTAGTTTTAAATGCAAAATATGTTTTGAAAAAACTTTATTCTATAGGTATCTTGCACATGAAAGGTAGTTTTATTTAATAAAAAAATCAAAATGCTGTTTTTGTGCTTTTTCAATTGAATTTGAATGTCCATCCAAATAGAGCTTGATACAAATCACAAATAAAAATTAATCTAATAAATAAGAAATGCATAATGTACCATTTTCTAACATAATAAATTTACAAATTAAGAATCTAAATAAATGTATGATAAGCTACATAACTGCTTTACTAAATGTGTACAAATATAATGTATCTTCCTGGTTAGTAAAAAGAAGCACCAAATTTAGCACAAAGGCTATACTTAGTTGCAAATCAAAATGTTTTAATAGTTGCTAGCCAATGAGAATGAACCTTTCTTTAGGGAAAGAACTAAAAAGTACAAATACAATACACTATAAAAATCATTTATTTAAATGAAGATTTCCAGCTCGCTGATTTAAATAAGTTCACATCACTTTGATTTAAATCAGTCTCAGAATGGTTTAACAAAATGATATCAGAATCAGTTTCTTTAGCGGTGTTATTTATTGTTTGTTTGATGGCCAATCCCAGGCCATGACCCCTTGGTGCTATACAAATGCAGAACAAAAAGCCCCACTGGGTCAACTGAACAGTGAACTTTTTTTATTTGTTTAATGTGTTTGTAAAATTCCCTAGTAGATCACTGCCACAGGGAAATGACTTTTCAAAGAGCTGTTATGTCCATTCTGTTTTAATTTTAAAGAATTTAAAATGTAGCTGCAAATTTTAAAGCAAAATTCTACTAGAAGTGTTAATACATCTTGTACTGCAGAAATGTATAGAAAAGCGTGGCTTTCTCATCTCTTTCCACTCCAATATTTTTATTTCTATAAAAATCACCTGTTTCAATTGTACTATCCATTTCCAATTGTTGAATCAAACCCATTTCATAAAAATAAACCAATGCCAAGGTGGTGCGTAATCAAGAAACAGCTGCATCTCCCAGGAGGACAAAAGTATTTAACCTTCAAGCTTTGTGCTAAAGTGCACTTGAGGCAGGAGATTATCTCATGATAAATAATGCACAGTGTTTTCAAATATTACCAACCACAATTGTTTCCTTTGTTAAATAGTTTGTTCTGAGCGCTGGGTACATTTTAGCCCGCAAACTGGTTCTTCTGTTTGAAACATTAAGTGTGTTTCATAAACTCTGTCAATTCAGAATCCATTAAGTTTTCTGACTGGTTCGCTATTCATTTACCTTCAAAAGAAAATTAATGAAAAAATTCTAATGTTAAGTTCATTCGTAGTACAATGGTTCAACTGCACGTCAAAAAACTATGTTAATATTGAAAAGGGAAGCACTTTTTGGCATTTGCTTATTTCAGGATTTTTAAGCTCTTTCATTATAGATTTTACTAAATGTGTTTGTGTAGGGGTGGGTAATAAAAAAAAGGAAATCAATAGGAAAAAATGATTCCGTAATGCAGAACAATTTACTAGCAAGCACTAAATGGTTGCGTCCTACGTGAGTCATTCATTCAGTGAGATAACGGCACTCTCACAACTGAAGGCGGTTTCCTCAGGTCAGGGTTGAGGCACCCTGGTGGGTTAGAAAGTGAATATTTGCATGGCCACTGTTCATCTTGCACTGTTTTGTGGGTAAATAGAGGAGCACAGTTGCCAGGAATGAGTATCTGGTACCTCCCAAGAGCATTCACAGATATGCACACAAATAAGTGGACATTTCGAAATGGATTGCATTGCCCAGAATCAGATATTTTGAGGACAAGAGTGGGAAGTAGAATGTGTGGGGGCTCACACAACATACCTGAATCCTGATTCATATCACCCCTGCTACTCAACTACTCTTCCTTTTCTAAATAGACATTCCTCATTGTGGCAGATGGGATGGTGACTGAGTGAGGTGAATACATTTGTCCTATAGATTAGATTAAGGCCCTTTAACACAGTCCATTTTATTTATGACCTAAATCACAGCTGGACCTACTGTAGGTCCTCAGAGGTGAAAGGTTAATGCATCAAACTGCCATGCCACTATCGTGTACCATAACCTCATCCTCCTTTTGTAATCAGTCATGATAACACATGGCAGGGAAGTGATTTTTTACTAAACTGAGGTACGTTCAAATAAGCAAATACCATTCTTCAAGTCTCAGCAGGCTCAATGCGAAGCTGGGTACCTAAGGAAAAAATACATTGAGGAACCATTTTCTCCCAGGAGTTCAGAAGCAGCATTTAAGTGGCCAGGAATTGGGTGTGATAGCCTTTACCAGGGATGCAGAGTGAGTAAGGCTTTGTTTAGAAAAATAGGTGACAACTTTCCCCAGCAGAAATTTATTCTTCTATTTAAAGCACCCATCCAATGCCTTGGGTGATTCCACAGCAGTTCAAATAGAGAACACCACAAAAAATAACCAGTGCCACACTAAACAAAATGTTTGACATATCAGAAATAAAACACTGGCATACTGTACAATACCTATCTCTCATTTATAGCTCTGTAGCTGCATACACTGGAAGTGAGAAGTAGTTATTATTACTGGCATGTATTGTGGTTAAGGAAAAACACTGCAGTTGATGCAAGATTGGACTAAGTCACTGTAATATTATTATATTCAGTTGGTGACATATTGGGTTACATTCTTGTAGGCCCAGAATTTTATGCTTCACATTTCCTCTGTTATCTGAAACAATGATGCCATCTATTTGTATCTTCTCATTGGTTTATTATTTTTTTTCTGTTTTATAGAAAAGTAATGTACTAAAAGGCATTTATACTGTACGTCACTGCATGAGCAGCTGGATTTGTCAAATTATGGGCTTCCGAACTTCACACTGCAGTCAACAAAATATAACATTTTTTAATCATTGTGTGAAAATGGCTAAAGATCAATGCACCTTTAAACACAAGATCTGTCGATTGATCTGCTTAAAAACTCTTCAAAATTTTACAAGTATTTCGGAAAGACTGGAGGGTCCTAGCCTAACTGTGAACTTGATCCACAGTCCATGCAAATCAATTGAAGTCTTTCTGTTGACATCTATGGGCTCTGGATCAGGCCCTGTGAGCATAAACTGTGGTGTAAATTACAATTTGGGTATGAACTGCTCAGAAAATAGGGTGCAAAATAAGTGTAACTTCCACCGATTTTGCATTCTGTGGTTGAGCAAAATGAGTGCAATTTACACAGATTTGATATTTTGTGAGGACCAAATTTAGCAACTCCCACTAAAATCCATTCTAAAACCTACATGGAGACTGTATGCTAGATCTGATAGAGAGTTATTCCTACTTACCCAGGGTCTGAATTTGGATTCAGAAGCATTGGGGATGATGCAGCATAAGTGCCCAAGTGAGTGTGGGTACACATCAAGAAGGTCTTTATCTTACACTCACGTTATATGCTCTCTTGGAAAGTAAATTACACTAATTTTGTGTGGCCTCTGAATACTGTATTAGTGCAATTTACACAACTCTATCACTGACACTTGATGTGTCATTTACACCACCATTTACTTTAGCACTAAGTTTGTCCTAAACACTAACATGTGAATTGCAGCCTAAAATAAGCAGTTACTTTGGGCCTTACATGTCAGTAGTGTCTGTCTATCTATCCCGGCAGGAAATAAATGGTCAATCAAATCTAACCACTGCAACAGTCAAGATATAACATCAGCCAAACAACGTTTCAACAATAAGTAGAGATTCTCTTTTTCCCCAGAGAAACAAACATACAATCAAGGAAGAGGTTGGAGGAAAATGGTAAAAAGAAAATAAAAGAAAAAACATTTGTGAAAGTGAAATAGATTTTAAAGGTTTCTCTTTTTAAATAAAAATTGTAGAGATCATATCACTAAAGGCAGTAATTACAGATCACAATAGAATGCTTCACTTTCACTGCTCTGCTGAAAAGAGCATACCTGAATGTAGACAGTTTCCTTTCAAGCAAAATTAATGCAAAATGAAGACTATTGAATCAGCAGTTGTAAAGGTGCACATATCTAAGTTAAGAAACACATTGCATTGTTTGCTTCTAGCTACAGCAGAAGAACTACAGGAGAGACTTGTAGACAGGCAAATTGTGCAGTGACAAGCTCTTTTTTTGCTTTTTGGATTTGGCTACAGAGAGATAATCAGAAAGTGCATTTTTATTACAATTAGGACCAGTGAATGAGTCCTAAAAAAAGGTTCCAGATAGTACTGGAATTACTGGGGAAAAAAAAACAACAACCTGGAATGACCTTCTGGAGCATTCCGGAAAAACGGGAGCCCTGATAAGGACTCTCACTTTGCACTGCAACCTCTTTAGCAGGTTTTTTTTTCCCTCCAGTCTATTAATCTTCATCTCTCCATCACATTTTTAAACAGGTCATTGAACTAAAGAGACCTGAAACTCATGGGAAGTGTTTTTGTCTGTGTCCCTCCCAAAGTGACCAAGATATTCCTGTCAAAGTGAATCCAGTGCTATCATATATTAGGAAAATCATGAATAAAAATCACAAGGGTACCCGATACAAGAGGAGATTATCGATACATTGCACTAAAAATAAAATATGCTACAAGAGCATTAACTTTGCAAAGCCAAACACTCAGCAATTACAAAATGCCAGAAGTGAGGTTGTCTGGGCAATGCAACTCCTGACCCTGAACCCCTCAGCTCCCATTCTACCCCTACCCCTTGGCTCTGACTCCTTCTGCTCCTGCTCCCCACTCCTATGCATTCAGGTAAGGCAAGCTTCCTCTTCTTTGCTACCTGGACACCTGCATTGGGAACACAGGAAGACAGTCTCCCCGCTCACTGTTCCAGTGCCTGGGAAGATAAGTCTTGCTCCGCCCCCACAGTCCTAGGTTGTGTAGGCTCAGGCCTGGTCTGCACTACAAAGTTAGGGCAACATAAACCACAGTAGGTCGATTTAATAATGTATGTGTCTACACTACTGAGTCCCTTCCGCAACCTAAGTGGCCTGTAAAATTGACTTCTGTACTCCACCTCTGCGAGAGGCGTAGCACTTGATTCAACATCCACAGGTCGACACTATGCTGTGTAATTCAAATGAATTGGCCTCCATGTGGTGTCCCACAGTGCTCTGCTGTGACTGCTCTGGAAAGCGCTTTCAACTCCACTGCACATCAGCCTGGTACACAGGAAATAGCTGCTCCCCTGTTAAAGCCCCGGGAACTTTTGAATGTTCATTTCCTGTTTGATCAGCCTGGAAAGCTCGTCAGCACAGCTGATCATGGATGCTCAAGACTGCAAACACGCTCCAGCATGGAGTTCACAGGAGATGGTGGATCTTATTGCTGTGTGTGAGGAAGAGTCTCCAATCCAGCAGAAGAAATGCTAACATCTATGCCAAGATCGCCCGGGGCATGGGGGAGAAGGGCTACACCAGGGACATGCAGTAGTGCCACATGAAAATAAAGGAGCTTTGGCAAGCGTACCAGAAGACAAGGGAGATGAACAGACATTCTGGTTCTGCCCCACAGACATGCTGCTTTTATGAGGAGCTGCAGGAGATTCTTGGCGGCAAGCCCACCACTACCTCAAAATGCCTTGTGGATACCTCCCAGGAGCCCCGGGAGACCTCGAGCAACAATGAGGAGGACATTGTTGATGAGGAGGAAAAGAGTGTGAGGCAGGCAAGCAGAGGATCCATTCTCCCCAACAGCCAAGAACTGTTTTTAACCCTGGAGCCCATCCCTGCATAGGACCAATTGTCGGTGGAGCGTAATGGCGGGGAAGGCACCCCTAGTGAGTACATATTTCCAATAAAGTGTAGGGGTTACATGCTATTATTTTTAGTGTTGAACCTGAACAAAAAAGTAGCTGCAGTGGGTATCGGTGGCCACTCCAGCTATGCAGAGGGTGCTCTCTGAAAAAGCCTGTTTATGTGCCTGGGGATGGCCCTGGAATCCTCCATGGAGATCTCTAGGACGCTTTCATGGAGGTACTCTGCAATCCTTCGCCGAAGGTTTCTGGGGAGGGCTGCCTTATTTCGTCCACCATGGTAGGACACTTTCCTGCGCCACTCCAGTATTAACTCTGCTGGCATCATTGCGGCACACAGCATTGCAACATAAGGACCAGGTTTGTACTCAGACGCTTGCAGCATCTGCTCCCTTTCCATCTCTTTTACCCTCAGGGGAGTGATATCGCATAGGGTCACCTAGGGGAAATGAGGGAAGTTTTAAATGCTAGCTCTTAAACTGCAAGCAATTCAACAAGTAATCCACCCCTGTTTGGTGAATTCTTGGTGTCACAACCACGCTTTCCCGAGCATGCTGTGGTTGTGGTTGGAAGGGTTCACCACGTATTGCAACTAGCATTTAAAAAGGGTGGGGAGGATGGCTTCCTGTTTGTCTTCCTTCCTCCCCAACCCGGTGCCACTTTTGTAAAAAGAAAAAAAAAAAAACACCTATCTGGAGGGCTTTACATTGGTGCCTGTCCTCAAGCACCATCCAGGTTGCTAGGGGAAAGGGGGCTTTTCTGAAATTGCAACCAGCGATCCCAAGGATGTCTTCACAAAAGCTGCAGCACAAGACCTCTCGCCCATGTCTCACGGCCTTACTCACCATGGCTGGAGCAACAAACTGACTCTTGCAGGAGCCAGCGGTTGTGATTACGTTGTGGCTTGCAGGGAAGTGTATTGAGGGGTGTTTCTTTTATAAAAATAATTAACCTTGCACCAGAAACAACATATACACTGTCAATGCTACCCTGGTGCTTTGTATTCTTTGCAGCTGAAACCTTGCCTGTCGGAGCATTCTCCACATCGGGGCAGAGACTTTCCCAGATTTGAATGTGGAAAAACAAGACTCGGGAAGACATGTTCCATGAGTTAATGAGCACCTTCGAGAGTGACAAGACAGAGTGCAGAGCATGGAGGATTACACTCTCCAACATCCTGCACCAGGACAGGGAAGCCAGAAGAGCATGCAGAGAACAAGAGCGTGCCACGCAGCAAGAGATGCTGTGGATTATGAGGAAGCAATCAGACATGTTGAGGCATCTGGTTGAGGTTCAAGAAAGGCAGCCGGATGCTAGACTCTCTCTGCAGCCTATGCTGAACCTGCTGCCATCATCGCCAAGTTCCACATCCTCCTCTCCCAGGTGTCCTAGGATGCGGGGGGAAGTTTGGTATCTCTCGCAATCAACTCCAGGGGAGGTTACAAGGACCAGAAGTCACCCATTCCCACAACTTTGATTGTTATTGCAGTGCAATTGTAAGCAAGCTGTCTTTGTTTCTCTCCCTCCTCCACCCCAGCGTTATCAGCCCCCTTGCCCCAGGTTATCCTTTGCTGTCTCGGTGTGTTTGTGAACTGTTAATAAAACTTAACAGATTGAGGAGAAAAATCTTTTTATTCATTCAGAACATTGTGGTTAGTGGGGGTGGAGTTTACAGGGGAGAAAATGAATGAAGGGTACAGCTTGGTAAGGAACAACATAGATATGTGTCGCATTACAGTGGGTCATTGCTGCAGCTGTTTTTCAAAGCCTCATGGAGACTCAGAGCACCTTTATGTGTACTCTTCTTATAGCCCTGGTGTCTGGATGCTCAAAATTGGCTGCTAGGAGATCTGCCTCAACCCCCCACCCTGCCAGAAACTTTTCTCCCTTCGTTTCACAGGTATTATGGAGCACACAGCAGGCAGTAACAACAATGGGGATATTGCATTCAGTGAGGTCTAACCTAGTGAGCAAACAATGCCAGCTGCCTTTTAAATGCCCAAAGGCACATTCCACCACCATTCTGCACTTGCTCAACCTATGGTTGAATCATTCCTTACTGCTGTCCAGGCTGCCTGTGTATGGCTTCATGAGCCATGGGAAAAAGGGGTAGGTTGGGTCTCCCAGGATCACAAGTGGCATTTCAACATAATCAGTGGTTATTTTGCAGTTTGGAAAGGAAGTCCCTGCTTGAAGCTTTCTGAGCAGACCGGAGTTCCTAAAGATGTGCGCATCGTGCACCTTTCCCGACCATCCCACTTTGGTGTTGGTGAAACGTTCCCTGTAATCCACCAGCACTTGCAACACCATTGAGAAGTACCCCTTTTGGTGTATGTACTCTTTGGCAAGGTGGTCTGGTGCCATGATAGGGATATGAGTTTCATCATAGCCCCACTGCAGTTAGGGAACCCCATCATGGCAAAACCATTCACTATGTCATGCACGTTCCCCAGAATCACTATTCTTCTTAGCAAAAATCTATTGATTGCCCTGTAAACTTGGATCACAACAGACTACACAGTAGATTTACCCACTCTGAATTGATTCCGCACTGAACAGTAGCAGTCCTGCACTGCAAGCTTCCACAGAGCTACCGCAACTCACTTCTCAACTGTCATAGCAGCTCTCATTTTAGTATTGCTGTGATTCAGGGCAGGGGAAAGCTCTTCACACAGTTGCATGGAAGTAACCTTACGCATTCAGAAGTTCTGCAGCCACTGCTCATCATCCCATAGCTGCATAACTATGCGGTCCCACCAGTCAGAGCTTGTTTCCCAGGCCCAGAAGTGGCGCTCCACTGTGTCAAGGTGAAGCACGACTGTCACCAGCAGCTGCAAACTGCTCCACTCCATGGCTTACAGCAGGGCTGCTTGCATGGTATTACATTGTTCCGCGCGGCAGCTCCTGCTTCAGCTGAGTAAATACTGCAGGATAAGGGGCAAGGTGTTTGTAATGTTCACAACAACAATGTACAGCTGAATGGGATCCATGCTTACCTTGCTATGGCGTCTGCGTGTGTAACCCAGGCTTAGGAAAAAAGGCGCAAAAAAGCCTTGGTTTCTTTGCTGTTGACTTTAGGGAGGGAGGTAAGTGTATCATGGGAGGCTAACGCCATGTTCCCAAGCCATCCATACAAATGTTTTGGTCCCATAAGGCATTGCAAGCCCAACCGTAAATTCCGCTCGGCTCCATGCACTGTGGGATAGCTACCCATAGTGCAGCGCTCTGTGTGTCAATGCAAGCCCCGCTAGTGAGGATACAACTACACTTATACAATGAGCACAGTGGGTTCACGCAAGATCGACTTGCTTAAAATCAGAGCCTCAATGATGACTTTTATAAAATCAACTTAACTATGTAGCATAGATATGCCCTCAGCCTGACTGAGGCACAGGAGCTGTTAGGGAAGGGAGCATGCTCAGTGTAGGCAGAGTCTTTGGAGAATATTGCTTCCAGCTTTCAAAAAACAGCTACTGGGCATGTGCAAACAAACTGTAATTTTCAGAGGTTTATTTCCTGGCCAAATTTGGATGCATTTTCACAGGAATTCCAAAAGGCACATCCCTGAAATCAGGACAGCCTCCCCCTGCTAAATTTCAATACCCTGCTCCAGTTAATGAAAATACTACGGCTTCACACAAGTTATAAGTTGTTATAAGAATTCTTTAACGTGGGCAAAAATGTTTTTCCCTTTAATGTTGTTCTCTGAAATGGTTAAACTTATTTAGCTGAAGTTTCCCAAAATATGTCAGTCTGAAGCAGATGCCTGGCATAGAAAGTTTAATCCTGAATAGTTTAAGTTTGCCATAAGTTATAAGACACTGAAAACTGGGTCTTCTAATGGAAAATATTAGGCAACCTTAATTATATATACCACTTCCCTATGGTGCTTATAACATACACCTATTGAGATAAGCAAAATTAAGTCACTTTTGAAAATCTTGACCCTGTTTTCTAGCATGCATGGGATATCTACAGAGTTAATTAAACGATAAAAGCAAATGGATGTTGGTCAATACTACCACAATATCGTGTTCGTTCCAGTAAGAGATGCAAGTATCTAATTTGTGACAGCACTTGGCCTTAATATAGATCAGTGGATCTCAACCTGGGGTACATGTAGCCCTGGGGGTTCTTAGAGGTCTTCCAGGGGTACATCAACTCATCTAGCTATTTGCCTAGTTTTACAACAGGCTACACAAAAAACACTAGTGAAGTCAATACAAACTAAAATTTCATACAGACAATGACTTGTTTATACTGCTCTATATACTATAGACTGAAATGTAAGTACAGTATTTATATTATAATTGATTTATTTTATAATTCTATGGTAAAAAATGAAATCATAAGCAATTTTTCAGTAATAGTTGCTGTTACACTTTTGTATTTTTATGTCTGATTTTGTAAGCAAGTAGCTTTTAAGTGAGGTGAAACTTGGGGGGTACACAAGACAAATCAGACTCCTGGAAGAGGTACAGTAATCTGGAAAGGTTGAGAACCACTGATACAGATCATCAAAACTAAAGTTCAGAGTCTTAAATAAATAAAGTTTATTTTATGGGACTACAAGGGGGAGTTAGAATTCCATGTGTCCTAACACATAGCTGTACAAGATTTTCTGTTGTTCCAGATGTTGCTCAACCATTTTGTAAGTACAGTTACAATGAGCTGTAACCTCCTGCTTTAGTGATGATTTATTAAGTGATTTTCCCACTCCAGCTCAGTTAGAATTTTTCTAGCCATGACCAAATAGCTGAGATTCCCTAAACTGTACTCTTTATTTTCTACCATCTTCAGCATTCATAGTGTTTAACCTGTCATAGAGGAAGTCAGCTATTAAGCAGATTTAATAAGTGTGCAGATAAGGGTAGGGAGTCATGGTACAAGTAGCCTGGGTAAATTGAAAAATCTTTCTGGCACAATAAAAACCTGACACACTGAATAAAATTCATTTTTTCCAAAAACCACTGAACAACAGGGATTTGTGTGCCATACGAGGCAATTCTCCAATTCATTTCAGACGTGGAAAATTTCTACTCTTGGCCTCAACCCTAATCTACAAATTTTTAAGGATTTTTCTTTGCTTGTTTTCTGGCTTTGTTTGTTGTTTGGTTTTTAAATATAGATTTGAGAGAGGAAACCAAAATTGGATTTTATAGTGGAAGCTCACTTTCTACATTAAACTGTAATATGGAGTGGCTGCTTCTGCCCTATAATTAAGCTTGGCAGAATTCAATTTTAATTTTTTAATAATTTTGACAGATAATATCCATGTTTATTTTAAGCATTTATTTTTATCACTTAAATTTTCACAGTTGCACAAAATTATGGGTTTTAGGCTTTTTTATCTATTTAAAATTTCACAGTTGCAGGAAATTATGGGGAGGGTCCGACAACAATTATTTAGTGAATGTCAACGTTGAGATGCAGAAAGTTAAAGCTTTATAAATTGAAAACACAAACTATCAACATCTCATATCAAAATATAGCTAGTAAATAGCCTTACATCAAACTCTAATAAGTTCTCAAGCAGCATTTTTCTTACTTTGCCTAACTGTACACTTTGATTATTATTGATGGAAATATTTTTGCTAGTTTCTGCATGTATGGTGAAATTGAGGTTTACTGACACTTACCAATAAAAATCTGTTCCTTATAAGCCTATCCATAATACATTCTATCAGTACCTTAATTTTATCACAGAATCCGTAACTTCTGATATCAACATTATTTGTCAATAATACATATTACATGGTAGCTGTAGTGCTTTAGCCCTTGATCTAGAATTTAGCGATGATTCCCTTGTTAACATGTATAATAAATGTATACATTGTTTGGGTTTCACTAACAGGTTTACTTTGATCAATTTTCTGTGACAAGCTAAAAGGAAACTTGCATGGTTTGCTATAAACTTGCAAACTTCCAGCTATAGCGTAGTATTAAGTTATTCACCACTTACAGAAGCAGCTAAAAAGAGAGTATTCTAGTTTTAAAAAATGGTGAATGTGCCACAGTTTAAAACGTTCAGTTATAGTTGTCTATAGAATAAATATTAATTCTCAGCAATTCATACCTACTAAGTCTCATGCTAGGAAATCAAATTTTAAAAAATAAATCAAAATTTTGCTGGTAAAAACTTTAATGGACAAATACTTTTCAATATCTAGATATTCCCATTGGAATTACCATTAATATTACTCTATGTAGACAGGTATTTATAGGACAATCATCTTAATACCTGAATTCAAAACAAAACTAAAGTACATGAATTGCACATTGGAACTAGTATAACAGAGGGATTCTAGCTACTATTTTTATTTTATTACAGATTAACAGAAGTGTTCACAGTACAAGTTATTTTCTCACACAAGTAGTAATGAGAGAGAGAGAGTGAGAGAGACAGCGAGCGAGCGCGCACACTGGGAATATAAGAGAATACAGCCACTAGTGCAAGGAATGGATTAAGGGGGCACCATATGGTTATTTCGAAAGCTGTATCAAAATTAGTGGTCTTTAATCAGTTCTTCCCAGTTTCCTTCAAATAGTTTAGGGCTTGATCCTGCACCAGCGAAACCAATTGGACCTTTGCCACTGATTTCAATGGGTATAGAATCAGGCCTTTGGTAGGTAACCTACTCCAGACAGTAAGCCTCTCTAATACTTATGGACAGTTAGTAATTTCACACTGAAGTACTGATCTCTCCTAACTCCAAACAGCAGAGGAGCCTCACAGCCATTGAGGAGCTTCACAGCCATTGGTAGAGTTCTGCTCATTACCAGTCCCCATGAGTAAATTTAGCTCCTATTCCTAGCTCTATTTACGTACCTCTTGGTCCCCATTTCTGCATGGTTTGGAGGAGTTCCCGCTGCACTGGGACACTGCAGCCCTTTGTTATATTTTAACCAAGCGTACATGCAACTATCCTGAAATCTATTTCATACCTCACCTGCATGAAGTGTTGGGGGTCTTCCACAGACTTCAGTTTTAATGAGAGTTCTCTTTGGGTGTCAGAAGGTAAAAGCGACAATGATGCAGAAATATTTCCATTCCTATACCATTCACTGGACGATTTGTATTCAAGTAGTATTTGAAGCATCTCGCAGAGCCAAACATTATGTAAAACATTATTAAAAATATAACTAATATACACCAACGATTTTTAAAAGTCCCCTCTTAATCATCTCACACAAGTAAAACAAGGAGATGATCACCATTTAGGGTTCTGGGCACCTTTGCAGAGTTCCAGTGAAGTCACCTCAAAGGTGCTCTACACAGAAGAAAAGATTCACACATGCAGATCACCTTGCAGGGTCAGGGCCTAAACTGGCACAATACAGCACTGAATTGAAAGAGACAAATTGCCCTATAAAGTCTGTTGTTGTTGGGGAGGGAGCAATTTACTTTGTATTGCATACATCTGAAGCCTGTATGCAGAATTCCTTCACATTACTGAAGACTGAAAAATTCAGGAAGACAAATAGGTGACACCTCCAGACAAGGAAGCAGAGTCAAACAGTGCCAGAGGAAGTACCTTAAGGAGGAATAGACAGCCAAAGGAGCTCTTTTCCGTCCTTCACACAACTGTTTGCACACACACACACACGCCCTCCCTAGAGAAGATGATCAGTGTGGAAGTGCAAATGAAAGAAGAGGCTAGTGTTGCTGATTCTCCATTGAGATGTCCAGTTGCACAAATAATAAAATAGCTTTTAAAAATGACCATCTGCTGCATGGAACATTTTGTGCCTTACCACAGAAGCTGCTTGGAAGGTTAAAGGCTAAATGATATGGGCCAAATCATGCCCTTCCACAGAAAATCTCTGAAGCAGGAAGCTCTATTAAAAGGTTCCAGGTTGTTGATATGGAATACCTGACATTCTCTCCTAAGGAAGGATTAATCACTGTACAGAAAGAACAGAAACTGTGGCCTTAGAACTGTGTGGAGCCTGATGAGCTACAGGTTATTCTGGCTTCAGTCACATGAATCTGCACAAATTGTCCCAGTCAGACCTGCAGCACACAAGACTGACTCAGTGGCTTTCCTATCCTTTATCCCCTCCTGGCTAACCACATGCCTCCATTCCCTGAGAAGGTAAAAACTGCAGAGTAGACGTTAATGCACTTCTCAATAGCATTTGCTTCTGTGAAGACGTCTGCAGCAAACACTACTAGTTTCCCCAGTGAAGCATGCCTGTCTGGCTCCAGGTAGCTGCTCTGTGGCTCCATGCTCAGCGCCTGGTCACACTTCCCAAAATTCTGCAGAGCTCCAAACAGACATTATGTGGAGTGTGAGCTCAGTGGAAGTATGTCACATAATGACTGTTCTCTGTCCACAATGAGTGGCCATTATAGACTGCAGTCTGCCCAAGTGAGAGAGGGCTAGATGAGGACTGGCAGTAGCCACTGAGGCAAGGTGGGCTTAGAAGGAGGAGATTCCCCTGGGAAGGGAGACCCAGAGTAAGGGCGTACTGCTGGGGACAAAACCCTGAGGAAAGGGGCACCAGGGTCCGGGAGGGACACTGGGCCTGAGGCAGAGCTAATTCCCAGGAAGACCAGCAGAAGGCGCCACACCGGTGAGTCCTCGCTTCGCTACAAGGTTCATTAAGGACAAGTGCAGCGTCCTGCACTTAGGAGGGAAGAATCCCACGCACTGCTACAGACTAGGGACCGAGCGGCTAGGCAGCAGTTCTGCAGAAAAGGACCTAGGGGTTACAGTGGATGAGAAGCTGGATATGAGTCAACAGCGTGCCCCTGTTGTCAAGAAGACTAACGGCATTTTGGGCTGTATAAGTAGGAGCATTGCCTGCAGATCGAGCGATGTGATTGTTCCCCTCTATTCAGCATTGGTGAGGCCTCATCTGGAGTATTGTGTCCAGTTTTGGGCCCCACACTACAAAAAGGATGTGGAAAAAATGGAAAGAGTCCAGCAGAGGGCAACAAAAATAATTAGGGGGCTGCAACACGTGACTTATGAGGAGAGGCTGAGGGAACTGGGATTGTTTAGTCTGCAGAAGAGAAGAATGAGGGGGGATTTGATAGCTGCTTTTAACTACCTGAAAGGGGGTTCCAAAGAGGATGGCTCTAGACTGTTCTCAGTGGTAGCAGATGACAGAACAAGGAGTAATGGTCTCAAGTTGCAGTGGGGAAGGTTTAGATCAGATATTAGGGGGAAAAAATTCTCTAGGAGGGTGGTGAAGGATTGGAATGGGTTACCTAGGGAAGTGGTGGAATCTTCTTCCTTAGAGGTTTTTAAGGTCAGGCTTGACAAAGCCCTGGCTGGGATGATTTAGTTGGGGATTGGTCCTGCTTTGAGCAGAGGGCTGGACTAGATGACCTCCTGAGGTCCCTTCCAACCCTGATATTCTATGTATTTGCATAGGATTACTTCCCTCTGCACCATGCAGCAAGGGGAGCATAGGGCTTTCGATGTTCAATAAGAACAAATTGTACCATTCCAAGCCTTGAACAGATCAATTCTATTTTGTGTTTTGTATTATTTTGTTGGGTGATTCTCTCTTCAATTGAGGGATCCTGTTTTTCTAACTACAAACAAAAGCGTAACAAGAAAGAAAGTATTTCTTTCCCTCTCTCTTTCTCCTCTGCCCCATTGTTTTCTCTTCTTGTGAATGTTTGTAGCTATGGTAAAAAAAGATGGATAGGAAGGGAGGTCAGCCCCACAGTGCGAGAACTGCAGTGCTGAATGAACATAAATCTCCAATACAGATCTCTAACAATCTGAAGAGAAAGAAATTTCCCATGGATTCCCTTAAATGTTTGAAGTAGCTTGATGAATGCATGTTATATGAGTAGTGATCCTGTGGAAGGATGAATGCATCTTTACAATGCAAGAGTTTTTTGTTTGGTCCATGCAAGCTGCAAGATCTGAGTACATAATAAACTCCCTGCTTTCAAATGTTTCTATGGACATGACTTTGCCAGGAATGTTCCAACACACAATTCATTTAATCAGCAATACCCAGCTATTTCTAAGAAGGTTAATGCACTAACACTCCGCATGGCCTTAGGAGGCACCAGTGGAATGATGGTAAGAGTTGTATGCAATTCCCATCAGCCACAGGTATCTAATGTGGGAACGGGGTAGATTGGAAATGTCAATCTAGTCTGGCCCCAAATGTAACAGTTTCTATTAACAATGAAAATACTACATTTGAATGTTTGTGATCTGTATGAAGGTGAGGAGCAACGGGATGACTAGGAAAGCTTGTGGAGAAATACAGAGTCTCTGCTGTAATAACAATTAGGTAACAACCAGCTACTGCTGAGCTGGGAGACACAGATACCTGGCTACATCTTCATGGGTTACTAGCTCTGAGGTAAACACCCAGGACAAAGCAAATAGCATAGCTAAGTATTGTTAGTTTGTAGTTGATTTGATATGGGTGACCTCCTGGATCTGGGAGATGATGGCTCCAATTCTCTATGGCTTTGAACTATCATCACTATTTTTGTGTTTACAGACACTCGGTAAGAGTGTAAAATGCTACCATTCTAATTTGGTGGCATTTTACTCACTGCGCACTCATTTCACACAGGTTTTAATGAAGAATCATAGATTTGTAAGACTGTAAGAGACCTCGAGAGGTCATCTAGTCCAGTTCCCTGCCTTCATGGAAGGATTAAGTATTATCTAGACCATCCCTGACAGGTGTTTGTCTAACCTGCTCTTAAAAATCTCCAATGATGCAGACTATACAACCTACCTAGGTAATTTATTCCTGTGCTTAACCACCCTGACAGTTAGGAAGTTTTTCTTAATGTCCAACCTAAACCTCCTTTGCTGCAATGTAAGACCATTGTTTGTCCGATCCTCAGAGGCTAACAAGAACAATTTACCTCCTTCCTCCTTGTAACAACCTTTTATGTACTTGAAAATTATTAACATGTCCCCCTGGTCTTCTTTTCTCCAAACTAAACAAACCATATTTTTTCAATCTTCCCTCATAGGTCATGGTTTCTAGACTTTTAATCATTTTTGTTGCTCTTCTCTGGACTTTCTCCAATTTGTCCACATCTTTCCTGAAATGTGACACCTAGAACTGGACACAATACTCCAGCTGAGGCCTAATCAATGCAGAGTTGAGTGGAAGAATTGCTTCTCATGTCTTGCTTACTTATAACCTGCAGTTATTTTACGTATCTCTTGCCATAACTGATGAATGAAAAAACAATTTTTAATTGGACACATGCCCAGATCTCGTTTTAAAAGTCCAAATCAGGAAACAAGTTTTTAACAAATGCCTGAATATTCAAAAAATAATTTTTCTACAGTGTGTGAATGAGTCTGAAAAGCCAGCCACAGACAAAGCTTTGCATTAATTCTTAGTAAAGCACATCTTAGAGTAAAAGCACAACTTCAATGACAGAGTGTAAGCTTTCTAAAACCTGGTGCCTCAACCTGGTACCTGACCAAATTCAGCTCTGATGTAAACAGGAACAACTTTGTCAACTTCATCAGAGCTAAACCCACTTGCCCCAGGGTTGAATTTATCCACCATCTGTATGGCTTAAAGGATTACTAAGATTCCATGCATGTTATGGGCCTGGTCAAAGCCCACTGAAGTCAGTGCTCTTTAATTGAATTCATGAGGTCTTAAATCCTTTACCTGCATTAAGAAGGCATATGAGGAGCCAAACTCAATTTTTTTTTTAATGACATGGATCATACTCCAATAGACACTGGACTGAGTGTGTCAACTCAACCCTGCATTGACTACTGAAAAACCATCACATAGTAAATAATTTTGATTACTACTGTACCAAGCTTGAGCTCAATTTAAACAGGTGACCTCGAGGTGAGAGACTGTTTCCATTACCATAAGTCATAAAATATATTAGTGCTCATATACAAATAAAGGAATAGAATTTGCTGAAACTCCTTACCACTTCTGTATATGTTGGATCTCTTCTGAGCTACGTCACTGATGAAAGATAATATAAGCAACAGAGCAAAAACATTCACTTTGGCTCATGCTCTCAGCTCAACTCCTGCAAATCCCATTAGCATTAATCAAAGTGAGATGATGGACTTTTTAACATGTTTAGTCTGGCAGACAGAATCCATTCCTATCTAAGAACTGGAACTTCAGTGAGTGTGGCATGGGGAAGGGGGATGGGTGGGTTACACATTTCCACCAATCAAAATACTGATCCACAGGGTATAATGAGGGGAAATACTGGAGACCTCATTTCTCTATAGACTTCTTCCAAAGCACTGCACACTAATAAGCAGCTGTCACAGGAGTGGGAACAGCAATAAAATCCCTACAGTCAAGCTGATCCTATACAGTCCATTGCCTATCGAATCATGCCCATCTCAACTGAATGGTTCCAGCAGTGCCAATGAGCTGTGCATTGCAATGTTGGATTACAGCTCTGGCTGATAACATTTTATAATTATATGTAAAAAGTTAAATACTGTTGAAGACCCAGAAATTTCTCTCACATATATACCACACATACCCCTCTCTTGCTGCAGTTTGACGTTTAAAATTTGTAAGTGCTGGATTTCTAGGAAACAGACCAAAATCCAGACTGTAATAGATGTCAAACAAGAGACATCAAACAGAAGTCCTGTTCCTGAGGATTGTAACTGATACTGTAATTATGTGACCATCTGTGAAAGAGCCATTCCTTACCATTATTCTTTATTTTGGAAAAACTTACCAATAACCTTACAGATAGATGAGCAAGTACTGGAATACATGACTTGCTGGTTTTCTGATGCACCCAAACAGTGTTCATCTGAAGCAACAGAACTGGAAAACTGCACAATATAACTAATTTTAACTGTCTGTAAAATCTAAATGTCTTCCTTGTTGACACAGTGCCTGTCTTCTCAGCAACCTGTACTGTTGTGCAAATAGTGTCACTGATTACTTTTGTCAGGGCGGCTCAAACCGTATCCCCTGAATACAGATTCTAGTAAATTTGGGGAGATTTTTGATTTGTGAAACATTTTCAAACCAGCCCCATTATTTGCAAATCTCCGGAAATAGCTGAAGAATATTTCAGACAAACATATGCCAGTCTATTGAATATTCACAAAGTATCCAGTATTGGCACTTGATACCAAGCTTCCAAATAGGGCATGCAATCATTCTACCTGCTAAAATGAACACATTTAGTGTCAAATATGTGTATTTGAGCAAATCACCGAGACCAGTTTTGAAGCTTCTCGTACTCAAGAATACTGAAGGTTCAAATATGCATGAATAAAACTGAAACCCCAATATGCATTACATATTTGTGCTTTCCCACCCCCTCATCCCCAGTATTGAACCTGCTCTAATATCTGAGTAACTAATTAAATTAAGATAACCTATTATTTGAGTGAGCTCTCAAAATTAGTGTTTGTTCATCATTGTACACATAGTGGACCAAATTCTGTGTAAAATAAGGGGGTACAACACTGTGTTTGTACAGCACCTAGCACAATGGGGTCCTGGTCCATAACTAGGGCTCCCAGACCCTATGGTAACGCAAATAAATAATAAAAACATCAATAGATTTCATCCATTTATACCAGCAGACAATTTTTCCCATTGCTTACATAGCAGATTAAAATGTACATTAGGGCCCTGATTCAGAAAAGTACCCCTATTTAGAACACTTAGGCGTATGCTTAACTTTAAGTAAGTGCTCAAGTTGCACAGCAGTTACTGAAGTGAATGGAATTTTAGCATTTCCTTAACTTTATGGACAGAATTAAGTGCTGGCTTGAACAGGGATGGACTTAAGCATGTTCTTCGATGCTTTCCTGAATCAGGGCTTCTCTGAGTAGAAGGTGTTATTTCCACATTTATACCAATTGAAGACAATGATATAGTTTATGTCCAGACAAACAAAACAAGGGAATGACAAGTCAAGTTCTTGAAAATCAAAATCATATCGGCCGATTGTGTGGCCCCAGTTTCAAGCTGGTACCTGAGTTACAGTATATAGTTCCAAATCTGACCATTCAGACCATAACCCTGGTGCCCCCAAAACAAGTATTTGCAAGCCAAAATGCCAATTTAAATTCCCAGTTTGAAACTGGAGATCCCAATTTAGGCACTCAAATTTGCAGATTAGGCTCTTTGTTTTCTGATGGAAGTGGCTACTTTTTAGCAAAACAATTTGCTGCAGACTATTTCAATGCAGAAAATCAAATAGAGGGCAAGTGCGTAACTAAGTCAGGTAGAACTGGCAGCAGTACAGCCTTTTAGAGAGGCCCATGATCCATTCCTAAGTCCTCACAGTGCAGGAACATGCAAAAATAAGCAAAATAATTATCATAACCAAACATTTTCAGACCACTTTAAAGGTTCAGCTTGATGATTGAGTTATGGTTCACATCAGTTTCTTATTGGATCCAAACTTATTTGCCTATCTCTAATAAGAAGCTAGCCTCCAGTGAAAAGTGAAAGTCTCCATAACCTTCAGGACACAGTGTAGGGTGCAAATTCACACCACATTCATTAGTTAATAATGAAGAGGCAAAGTCTGCAGTCTGTGACAAAACAAAACATTCACGGAAGACAAAATGTTCTGTGCACTTAAAGACTACAAGAAACCTAATCAAAGCTTACCAGCAGTAGCTCCCAGCACTCCCTTGTATCTCTATCTACCTTTGCAAACCACGTTGGAACCAATTGTTCAGCCATTTGCTGGAACACTTTTCATACTGGCCAGAGAGGAAAATCTTTAAAACCATTCTGAGTATAGTCACCACATACTCAGTGGCAAACAATCGTAACAGAATAAGAACTGTGTTCATTTCTAAAACACTGCATATAAACTACTAGTATCTTCTGGGATAAGATTCATTCTGGTATAATTCATTAACTTTAGGGAGCTTACACCAAGGATGAATCTAGCCTTAAGGGTAGGATTTTCAAAGTTGCTCAGCACTGGTCTAACTCTACTCCCACTGAAGTCAATGATGAAACTCTTGACTTAAGTGGGAGCAGAGTTGGGCCAATGTTAAGCTTTTGGAAGTCCCACCCTAATTGCTTAGAAGATATGTAAATTACTTCTATTTTCACTACATTATTTCATGTGAAGATTATAAAAAAAACCTAACCACTTAATGCTTTATCATGTTCATTTCTCTATTTGTAACTCCCTTCTTTAATCGTGGCAAATATTGCACATAGCAAATAAGAAAAATAAATAAGAATGCAAGAAAACCTTGACAAACCAAAATTAAACATTCAGTTATCAAAAAAAGAGATTATCTTGTTGTGCCACAATTAATCAATAACTGAACAGTTAAAAGGATAAGTTCCAGATCAGTATCTTTATATACATGGACATTAGGAAGTCTTCAGGTAAAAGCACTTTACTTATTGGTGATCCTCCAAAGGTTTGGAGTTTTGAGTCAGCCCTTTCATTCAGCAACTTACAAACATTTCCTGAATCTCTGCAGTGCATTTATCCCAACCAAATTCTGGAGGTACTAGAAATCTCATGAGAAGTAATTCTCAGGCAATTTTCAGATGTAAAAACTTTGCAAAGTACAGGGATTATTTTTAGCAATTCCACGTCTAACTTCATCTGGAACTATGCAGGGCAAAAACCAATGGAGATATGTAGTGTGTTAAAGTGGGTAAATGTCCCTTTTATTTTCTTCTGTCACTTTCCTTTTTACCTCACCCTGTGAAGTTTGTGCAGACCAATGAATAAAAACAGATATGCCCTGTCTATTCTGGAGTCTGACTAATGCATAGTTGGTTGCATGCCCTTTTTGACAGTGGTCAGCACAAACCGCATAGGCTTGGCGAAAATGCATGAAAACAAGAAAACAACAGTGAAAAAGTTACCTAAACATTTCTGAACCACAAAATGTATTATTAGTGTTGTTGATAAAGATAAGTTTGGCTGATAAAGGTAACAGTGTTGATGTAATACACTTCTGATCGTATTTTGATTAAGAACGTAGAATGACCAAAAAAATCACCATGGACATGTTAAAATTGGCTAACTGACAGGTCTGAAAATATAATTGTCAACAGGGAACCATCATCACTGGGAAAGCATGTTTCTAGTTGGGTCCTGCAGGGATTGGTTCTTGTCCTTATGCTATTTAATATTTTTATCAATTACCTAGAAGTAAACATTAAATCAGTGAAAGTTTTCAGAGGACAGAAAGATTGAGGAAATAGTAAAAAATGAAGAGGAGAGGTCCACTGATGCAGAGTGATCTGGATGGTTTGATAAGCTGGACGCAAGCAAACAATATACATTTCAATATGGACAAGTGTCGGGTCATATATCTGCAAACAAGGAATGTAGGTCATACTTATGGGATGGAGGACCCTATCCTAGGAAGGATTGACACTGAAAAAATACTTAAGAGTCACCAGAGATAATCAGATGAACATGAGCTCCCAGTGCAACACTGTGGTAAAGGGCTAACGTGATCATTGGTTGTACAAACAGGGGAACATCTAGAAGGAGTAGGGAGGTTTTATTACTTCTGTATTTGACACTGGTGAAACTGCAACTGAATACTGTTTCCAGTTCTGGTGACCACAATTCAAGAAGGATGTTGAAAAATTGGAAAGGGTTCAGAGAAAAGTCTCAAAAATTGTAAAAGGATTTAAAAACATGTCTTATAGTTAGGATCAAGAAGGTCAACCTATTTCAGTTATCAAAGACAAAGTTAAAGGGTGATTTGATCACAGTCTATAAATACGTACACAGGGGACAGAAATTTGATACCAGCATGTGCTTTAATCTGGCACACAAAGAGCTAACAAGATCCAATTCCAAGCTGGAAGTTGAAGCTACAAAAATTCAGACTAAAGATAAGGCACAATTTTTTTAACTTGTGAGGACAAGTTACCAAGGATTGTAATAGAGTCTCCATCACAGGAAATCTTTGAATGAAAATTGAATGTTTTTCTTAAAAATATGTTCTAGTTTAACCACAACTATTGGACTTGAAGCAGGAATTAATTCAGAAAAGTCCTATGGTTTGTGTTATATAGGAGGTCAGTCTAGATGATCAAGGTCCCTTCTGACCTTAAACCCTATAAATCAACCACTCATTTATATTACATTTGTATTACATCTGTTCCTAGAGGCCCCAATTAAGACCAAGGCCCCATCATACTAGGTTCTGTATAAACATATATTAAGAAAAAGTCCCTGCCCCCAAATAAATGACAGTCTAATTAGACAAAACTGATATAGGGTGGCAGGGAAACAGTCACAGAGAGATGACGTGACTTGCTCAAAGTCATTGGCAAAGCTGGGAGTAGATATCAGGTTTCTTGATGCCCAGTCCAGCCTCTTAGCCATCACTGGCTGTCCAAAAAGATGGTTCCCTTTAAATTGTACCTAGTTTGTATTAGCTCTTAATTTACAAGAACAAATTAGACAACCACTAGTTATTACTGTAAACTTAAAAATTACTGATCCATTCATAGGAGTCTTGCAATGACACCGGTACCTTCAGTCTCTCCAGTCAATGTTTGCACTTTAATTACGTGCATGTCAAACTCTATCACTTATCAGGCAAAAAACACAGGGAAATAAATCTCTTCAACCAGACCCTTGGGTTAGGTATTTGTATGTGAAAAAAAATTAAAATGGTGATGGTGCAATAGCTAATATTTCCAGTCTTCACCATGTTGCATCAGGAAATGTTCTCAATGCACAACTAGCACAATGCAAAAATGAGGCAACATACATTCATTTCAAGCGCTGGCAAAAAGAAGAGAACATCCTTCTAACAGAGCCCTTGAACACAAGCATTCTCATTTTCAAAGCCCAGGCAGGGCTGGCCTTACCATGAGGTGAACTGAGGCAGCCGCCTCAGGTGCCAGACTGTGGAGGGGCACCTCAAGGACCCAGAGTGTAGAAAATAGTGTCTGCTGCTGGTGCATATGCATTTTCTCTGCTCTAGATGCACAGAGATGGTGGAGTGCTGTGCTGGAGGAAGGAGGGCACAAGAGACATAACAGGCAGGCAGCAGGAAAGGTGAGAGGGAATAACAGAAAGCAGCAGGAGCTGCAGGGAGAGAGAGGAGGAGGAGCCTCTTATGTACCTCTCTAGCAGCCTTGACTGATTAACACCATCATCTCAGGGAGTTTCCTGTTTCCTGCTGCTTCCCCGAACCCACTTGAGGAGAACAGGCAGTTAAATGAAGTAATAGGAGCCAGTTAGGCCCTTAAGACGCTGATATCTTCCCTCACTCAGGCCCTGCTACCAGCCTGCTTATTTGTCTCCTTCAATTGAGTGTTGAGGGCCACTATAGCTGGCACAGAACAGCAGTCATGAGCGAAAGAAGAACACACACTTCTGGGGCAGCATTCAGAAAAAGCAAGCAAGCAAAGGAAGCTTTTCTATCTAAGCAGAAAGGAGCTCTCCTGAGATACATAGACACAAATGTTCACGGTGAGCCTCTGGCCCCAGTGAGGATGTGAGTGGTGAGGAGATGCCTCATCTTCCAGTTAGTCAGAGTGCAGGTGACCTGGCAGCTACTGCAGCATCCATATCTCCATCTCAAATGGATGTAACCATGCACATTCCTGAAGAAAAGTGTAGATCACAGAAGAGTGTGGTGGAGGTGCAAGAAACAGCTGCTGCTGAGTTTAATTCCTTAAGTCTAGATGATCCAGGACTGTGGACCTACTTGAGAAGTAGCCTGAGGGACTTCCTTGTACTGCATGGGCCACAGCAAGTGAAAAACTTCATGTTCCCCAAAGACAATGAAAATAGAAGTTTCCATCCAACACATTACTGACGTGAAATCCCCAATGGTGACAAAGTGGAGAGGCCAAGACTTATGTACTCAAAACCCCAGAATGCTGCATACTGTTTTTGTTGAAAACTCTTCCAGTCTAATGTTCCAGCCACATTGGGTTCTACAGGAACAAAGGGCTGGAAAAATCTGGCTAGAAATCTGGCATGCCATGAGAAGGCAGAAAATCACCAGAGAGCAGTCCATAGGTGGAAAGAGCTTGAGATGAGACTAAGGTTAAAGGCCACCCTAGATGATCAGCATCAAGAGAAGATTGCATCAGAGTCTCTTTACTGGCAAAATGTTCTGAAAAGGCTCATTGCTATTGTGAGAATGCTTGCTACCCAAAATCCAGCACTGCGTGGCACTTCAGATCTGCTGCATGTGCCAAACAATCGAAACTTCCTTAAAATTGTGGAGCTGATGGCTGAGTTTGATGCTGTACTCCAGGAGCACCTCAGAAGAGTCACCACCCAAGAAATGTACATACACCACTACCTTGGAAAAACAATTCAAAATCAGATCCTACAGTTACAGTCATACAGAACAAAAGTCAAATAGAAGATTGTGGCAGATCTGAAGTCAGCAAGATATTACTCTGTAATTCTGGACTACACACCTGACATCAGCCTCAGCCATACAGAACAAATGACTTTAATGGTGCATTTTGTAACAACAGAACCTAGTGAAAATGTCCCTGCAATGGTGACTGTCAGAGAGCATTTTCTCGAATTTATTGACATTGGTGATACTACAGGAGCTGGTATGAGAAATGTGCCTCTTAACAAGCTGGAAGATACGGGAATTGCGATCGCTGACATGAGAGGTCAGGGCTACGATAATGGTGCCAACATGAGAGGAAAGAACAGAGGAGTATAGACACAGATCCAAGAGTTAAACCCTCAAGCTTTTTTTGTCCCATGCAGTTCTCATTCATTGAACTTGGTGGCCAGTGATGCAGCATCAGCTTCTAGTGAGGCTGCTGAATTTTTTAATGTAATTCAAAGCATCTATGTATTTTTCTCTGCCTCAACTCATCGATGGCAAATTTTGAAGCAACATCTGGGAACATCCTCTCTGACACTGAAACCACTGAGTGCCACACGATGGGAAAGTTGAGTGGAGGCGATAAAACCTATAAAACACCAAATTGGGAAGATAGAGGATGCCATAGTTGCCATTATGGAGCATAATGCTATGACAGGAACTTTTTGTGGGAGAACAGTGACCGAGGGAAATGGAATCACCAGAAACACAAATAACTTCAAATTTATGTGTGGCTTAGTGTTGTGGCATGACATACTGTTTGAAATAAATGTTGTAAGCAAGAGACTCCAAGGTGTTGACCTTGATATATCTGGAGCAGTGGAACAACTGGACAAAGCAAAGTCATACCTAGAGTCTTACCGGTCAGATGAGGGATTTCAAAACGTTCTGAAGAGTGCGTAGAAGTTGTCAAAGGAACTTCACACTGAAGCTATTTTCCCACCCATTCAAGAATACAAGAGTCACCGAAGAAGACGACATTTTGATTACAAGGCACGGGATAATCCCACAAGAGACCCCAAACAACAATTCAAAGTTGAATTCTTTAACCAGGTGCTAGATTGTGCAATACAGTCAGTTGAAGAATGTTTCATGCAGCTCAAGGACACAGCAGTATATTTGGGATGTTGTATGATATTCCAAAACTCCTCACTATATCTGAAGAAGATCTACACCAGCAATGCAGGGCGCTAGAGACCGTGTTGACACATGAAGACATGCGCGATATTGATGCAAGTGATTTAGGTGATGAAGTGAAAGGCCTTTCAAGATACATTTCAGCAGAATCAACTCCAAAGGCTGTTCTGAAATATATGTGCACAAATAAGATGATCACCGTCTTTCCAAATGCTTTTGTTGCTCTGTGCACACTTCTAACACTTCCTGTAACAGTTGCCAGTGGAGAACGCAGCTTCTCCAAGCTGAAGTTAATAAAAACACATCTATGCTCCACAATGACACAGGAGAGGCTGGTCAGCCTTGCAACCATCTCAATGGAGCATGAGCTGGCCCAGACTGTAGACCTTCAGAAAGCAGTTCAAATCTTTGCAACCAAGAAGGCATGGAAAGCCACTTTGATTATTCAAGCAGATGAAAATGCCAGTGTTTACTATGCATTTGCTGTTTAGGCATTTGAAAGTTAAGTGTTACTTAAAATTTTTGAACAAGGCATTTTAAGTTGTTAGTTCTCCTTTCTTGGGGTAGGTAGCAGAGCAGTACCATGAGAGGAGTAGAACACGACGAAGGCAAAATTGAGAGCTTTCAAAGTTTTGGCATAAGCGAGTGAGCATGGGGGCGTCATTTGAGCTCTCCACCTCAGGTGCCAAAATGTTGTGGGCCAGCCCTGAGCCCAGGATATACATCCAATGCTTTAAAACTAGGATGGATTGAGTTTCATTAGAAGGATGTTTCACTCACCACTTTGTGCTGTCAACATCTCTAGTGGGACTATAACTATCTGAACATCTCTAATGGGACTATAACACCCCAAATATATCGTGTGAGAAGGGTTATATTAGTGTTCCACTAGGATGCCAATCACTACTGATCGATTGTCCTTTGGGTCAATAACCTACATATTTTCTACTTCTGAATTAACCATGGAAATAAATGATTTATATCTGTTCTAAAACATTTATTTTCACACTCTGGAAAATAAAGTTTGTGGTGCCAAAGGCACACTAGCATAGTATAAATATATTTATATGTTCTTGTAATTATATTTATACCATACCTGAGGGACTCCAACTCTGCAAATAAATCTTGTTATTTTCTATAGTGGAAATAAATCATTCGGCCCACTATAGAATCCATTTATTCAACAGGAGGAAATTACACTGTGTTGGTGCTGTGAGTACTGTCAGCCAGTAGTTGTCAACAGACCAAGGATAACATCATCCAATTTGTTTGATGAGATGGCTTACTAAACAAGAAAGGATAGAAAAACAAGTCAGTGAGTGTTTTAATTTAATATAGGTGTGTATTCATAACAGTACCTTTCTTTGAGACATAAGCCCCAAATCCACGTGCCTTCCCTCTTCAGCATATTTCTTTCTACCTGTCTATTTTAGGTACTTATATGGCCTCCATTACCATAGTATCTGAGCACTTCACAATCTTTAATGTGTTTATCCTCACAACATCCTTGTGAGGAAGAGAAGTGCTGTTATCCCTATTTTGCAGATGGGGAATTGAAGAACAGAGAGACTAAGTGACTTGACCAAGCTCACACAGGAAGTTGGTGGTGAAGCAGGGACTTGCACCTGAGTCTCCCAAGTCCTTTCTCCCACTTCAGGAATGATTTTCCACTCGCATACATAAATGTAAATCAAGAATAATGCCTCTGAAGTCAATGGAGTAGCACCAGTGTAAAACCCATATAAATGAGAGGAGAATGTGGCCTGCTTACATTTTGTGCAGATGGTGAAATGTCAATACAGAATGAACCGGAATATGAGGAAACAGGCACTCGTCAGTATTTGGGCACCATCTTCCATGCATAAATAAACGTCAGTTGGTATTCTAGGATAACATGCATGAATATTCTAGGATAACATGTACTGTAAATTACATACAAGTGCAGACCATGTATCTATTGGTGACGTCCATGTGATTAAAAATGTATGACAAATGCAGTTGATTAACTCACTTGTATTCTGTCCACCAGCCCAATCCCACCACCACTTCACACAATGGTCTACACATAATTTTGTACTGGAATCAGAGAGTTTTTTGGTATGTTTACTGATAAATATACCAGTACAACCCCTTGTATGAACACAGTTATACCAATATAATTTATTTCCCTTCCCATATATGAAAAAGCTATACCAGCATAGGGCACCTTCATTCTGTATAACTGAGTCCATACTAGGTGGGTTAAACTGCTCTAACTATACTGGTATAATTAAACCAGTACAACATTGTGCATAGACAAGGCCCCATGCTTCTCAGGCATTTCAGAGTCACCATTTTACACCACCACCACCTCCTGCCAGAACAATGGTTTAGATAATTTTATAGAGGTTTTAAAAACGTTCTCTCACCTTCACAGGTCTGCAATATTGCCAGCCCAAATGTTCAAAAAATATAAGATTGGACTAAAATGTGATATTTTTAAAGAAAATTCAGTTTCATTTAAATTTGCCTTCTAGGCTTTTGTAAGCCTTTATGTGCATATGGGTCACATTTTCAAGCTTTCTGGCACAGCCAGGAGTGCAAGACACTTTCATTTAAAAAAAAAGGTAAGCTAAGATTTTCACTGTAGGTATGTCTCCAGTACAGTCACAGCTCCCGCTGACATACCCAAGCTAGCTCAAGTCCTGGAGCAGTGAAGCTGCAGCAGCGCACCTGAAACCCTGGGTTATTACTTGTGGGGCTAGCCTAAGCTGAAACACACGCTGCCACTGCTCTAGGACCCAAGCTAGCTAGATTAATGCTAGCTCGGGTATGTCTACTCAAGCTGCAATAACAACCCATGACTATTATATAGATCAATGGTGCTCATTCCAGCACCCCATCAGCCCCCATTACCATTAATGGAATCTGCCCATGCCCCCATCCATTACTGCATAGCCAAGGCTTCCTCAGCAGCATGCTGCTTCTCAGCCAGGCTGCATCACTAGGGCAGGGCCAATATCTGCCCTTCTGCCCCTCCCTCATCAGGTTTTCAGGGTGAAGAAAGGCACGTGTGGCAGTCTCTGGGGGAAGAGCCAGCACTGGGTGTGGAGGCTGCCAGGAGCAGAAATTGGCACAGCACACTGACCAAGAGGCTGGGTGGCCTCTTGGGTGAGTCAGGGGGTTGAGGCGATGCTCCCTTCCGGGCCCCTATCCCCCCGCACCATGGGGGCTGGCACCAGCCACTTGGCATCGCCGCTTACCCCCTTGAATATTCCTCTATGCCCCCTGGGGGAGGCAGATCTCACAGTTTACACATCACTGGTACAGATGTTCTCCACAGTCACTTGTCCCATGGAGCAGGGGCTTTAATAAAACCTTAACTATCATAGATTTTACTATAAAGTCATGATCATTGGAAATACCAGATCTGAACAGTTTGGACACATAGTAACTGAGGTGCTTAGTTTCACAGCTGGAAGGATATGAAAAAATAGTCATAAAACAAATTGAAACACTAAATTATATAATCTCTTTCCAGTACAATATGTGTCCTTTATTAAATACAGTACACAACGGTGCAAGGAGACATATCTATTTGGGATGATCTGTAGAACTCATGCGTTGCTCTGATACTCACTCCCAGAAATGACTCCCCAGACAGTGTAAGGGATCTGGGAGACTTGCTGCCCTCACCTCCCTCTAAAAGAAGCTTTCAGAATTGACTATTTGGGGTCTCTCTGTTACACACACACAGACACACAAACACACCCCACCATAGAATATATACAATTTGGGCTTATTAGTTAGGCTAATAACATGTAGACTTCAAAATAAGCCCTATATTGTCTTAAATGCCATGGGATGACTTCTCATTTGTGTAAATCCCCACTCAAGTCAATGAGGTTACTCCTGACTTACTCATGTATAACTGTGAGCAGAATTTGCCCTGTGGTTGATCGTCTGTCTTAGGTATTTCTATGGCCTCCATTACTGCAGTCTTAGCACCATTTTTAATGTACTTATCCTCACAACACCTCTATGAGGTAAGGCAGTGCTATTATCCCTATCAAGGTTCCTTCCCCACTCTGAACTCTAGGGTACAGATGTGGGGACCTGCAGGAAAGACCCCCTACGCTTATTCTTACCAGCTTAGGTTAAAAACTTCCTCAAGGTACAAACTTTGTCTTGTCCTTGAACCCTATGCTGCCACCACCAAGCGTTTACATTGCACATAGCTATAGCCAGTTTCAAAAGGGATCTGTGTTCATGAAGCATTATCAAAAGTGGCTGATAGATGGGAGGATTCTGGAGGGCTTTGAATTTCAGTACCGTGAGGAAAAGTGCTGAACAGCAAAGAAGGTAACACAAAGGAATCAGACAGAGCCTGCTCAGTGAGGGAAGCAAAGAGATATTAGCAATTCTAAGGCATTGGTAAATTGGTTTTGTAGCTGTCGGAGTGTGTCCAGGACGAGTTCTTGTTCTTCTGAACAAGAGGTCAAATATGGTGGGAAATGTTTAAGTGTCAAATAGCTAATTAATCATTTTCACTGCCATTCTCAGTATGTAACACCCTGAACAGAGATATTGGGGGGAGGGGGAAGGAACATCAAGGGTAATATGCCTTTTCCTCTCAGACCTAAAACAGAATTTTATTTTAAGACAACTAAAACAAGTGTTTGATGTGCTCAGGTCTTTGTACTTAACTTTCACATCTTGCAAGGCCCTATACTTATAGAAAAAATAGGAGCTATGTGATCCATGAGGTCAAACTCTTTTCTGCTGCATTGCACGGAATCTCCAGTTTTTGAGCAGAGCTTTTATAGAAGTGGGTATTTGAGAATTATCTTTGTAGCAATGTCGTTGCAGCTTTAGAACCAGATTCTTGAATTTGTTCTGGCTTCTCTACAGCCCTGGGATTGGGGGTATATCATAGGCTATTGCTAGCTGTGATCTTGGAACCTCTTGGTGCCAACTAAAACAGGGAGCAGGGGGTGCATAGGGATTTACAAGGATCCCATGGGTCTGATGTCTACATAATAGTGCTCTAAAGGGTGGCATATGAAGTCTCTATCAACAGCCAATAGTGCACTGGCCATTTTAATCATTGCAAACATATGGATGGATAATATTTAAGAAGTTATGTATCTGTTCTGGAAATTATGTTTTTAAAGTCTTGAAGTCAAAAGCAGGTCACCAAGAGATGACAGATCTTGAACAAATTCTGCTCAGGCAAGGGATAGGAGACGCTTATCTCTCTTTGTCCAGTCAGGTATGTATAGTGCATTGTGTCTCAGGCAATGTCAGCCTATCTGCTAGCACAGCCCAGATGCTAATTAAAAGATTGCAAGGTCAACAAGAGACAGAGGCAGCGGATCTGTGAGTGCCCTGTGGAACAGGGGCTGGACACTCCAAAGTGATGCTCAGAAGGTGCGGGGGTTGGAGCATGCCTATTGCTAACCTGCAGAGGGACAGTGCCTGCATAGGTTGAGAAGGGAGTGCTTATGTTGCCCATGTCTAGTGGAGTTAGAGAGCTGACCCTGGCTGGCACAGACAAGGCTTCCTCACGGTAAAGACAGATGGTAGTGAGGTGCCTCACATCCTTGGATGCTCCCAGGAAGCGTCGCAAAAAATAGCATAAAAATTAGAGCAGCCCCAAAGTACTAATCTATAATGAGGGTGTGATAGGATTGGTGACGCAAATTCGAAAGCTACAATGGTCCTGATTCCTCAGCTGTGCCCAGTGGACAATGGAAAATCTCAGCCTTATTGCATAGGACATTGAGAATCTAGATCCTATAGTTCAGTGTTTGTTTTTTAATAGTCATTTGAGACTACTATAATACAGAAGTTGCCCGTTAAATTGCTTCAGGGAAATAAGAGTTGAAGCCCCAAAAATGACACCTTTCATTTCAACAAATTGCTAGTTAACGAAAGCCCAATTTAGCAGGATGGGGGAAAAGTGAGTTTCAGATCGCTTATTTGATCTAAGAGAGCAAAATTCATAAGCAGCCCACACAGTTACAGCCAGTCCAAGCTGGCTCTGGTCAGACTTTCTTAGTCAACTTCTGTCATTTATACATTTTGAGCCCAGCTCATGCAATCGTTACTCCCAAAGTTAATCCTTACATTAATAGTTCCATTGATTTCAGTGGGACTTCTCAGGTGAGTCTGGATTATTTGTGGGAGTCAGGATTGCAGGACCAGGTTTTAATAGGGCTAGATTGTACAAGCCTTACTCACATTACTGGGAATGGGACTATATTAAACCTTCAGAAATGTATGTACTGCCTAGCCCATAATAATCTAGGTTAACTTTATCTGGATAATAAGGATAGTAATTTCTTCCAAGGTCCCCACTACAGCTTACTTAAAATGTGTAAGTTACTAAAGAGATAAAGTTCCCAAAAGAAAGATTATAAATCCCTCTTGTATCTGGGAATATTTATTAGGAAATCCATTTTAGCCAATTTTACACTGTGTATTTTCATTAGCTGCATATTTTCATTAAGCACCACGAAATGTGCTCCCAGTCTCCATATGTTGTGATTGGAGTGGACTGCAGGTGTTTATAACCATGACAGGTGAGGGATTCAGACCCTAATACTGGCAACTTAGTGTCAAGTTCCTCTTCATTGCTTTTGCTGGCAGAGTTTCCTGAGGGGCCATTAAGAGATCGGCCTTCTGCTGCATAACACGTTAGGATGTCATTGTACCTTTAATTGTGCAGAAGCCTGTTTGTACACAGGTGAGAAATCTATAGTTATTATTGCATTCATCTTTGTGCTGACCTTTAAGCTTTTCTCGTTATAGTACAACATACTTTATGCTCACTGAGCTTTCCTTTTGAATGAAGAGGTGAAACCTATGATAGAAGTCGCCCATGTATGTCAGCTTTTGTGAACAGAAAACATAATATTTGCTTTTTGTATTAGAGCAATGCATTTGGGAAATTGCCTCAGCTTTCATCAAAGATGAAATTCTATTTGACCAAAATTGCTGTCACCACTCTCCAGCATATGCTCATTTTCTTAAAATGTGTAATCCAAAGCAGATCCAGCTGAGAAGTTTGCACTCAGTTTGTAAAGCAGCAAGGAGCACTTAACTGGAAACACAATAGTTCAGTTAAAATGAGATGAGGTCAGGTCATTTCTTCTAACTTTTTCAATCATTAAATGAAGGCATAGAATAGTGGATAGGGAGATTACAAGGACAGGAAGAGAGAAACCAAAGCCTCGTTTGCTTTTTGATTAACGTCTCACAAACTAAACAACTATTAGCAGAGAAATATAGTTTTCATTCAACATGTTGCTTTCCCAATATATATTCTGTGTGACACAAAGTCCTTCAGAATAAAAATAATACCCAAAGTAATTGCTTGTATTTTTGTCCTTTTTCTCTGAATCATATTAACTATTAATATAGTGCTCCATTTAAGTAGAACATTAATTATTAATGGCCTAGTGCGGGGAGGTGCTGAACATCCAGTGAAGTCAATCCGGGATGAGGGGGCCTAGCAATTAATGGAACAAAACTTAATATAGATTCATAGACATGTAGGGCTGGAAGGGACCTTGAGAGGTCATCTAGTCCATCCCCTCCTCCACCATTGCTGAGACAGGATTAAGTATACCTACACCATCCCTGACAGGTTCTGGTCTAACCTGTTCTTAAAAACCGCCAGTTATAGGGATTCCACAACCTCCCTAGATAACCCGTTCCAGGGCCTAACTATCCTCATAGTTAGAAAGTTTTCCTTAATATCTAACCTAAATCTCCCTTACTACAAATTAAGTTGATTACTTGTTGTCCTATCCTCAGTGGACATGGAGAACAATTGACCACCCTCCTCTTTATAACAACTTTTTATATATTTGACAACTGTTAGCGAATCCCCCCTTTAGTCTTCTCTTCTCTAGAATAAACATGCCCAATTCTTTCAACCTCACAGGTCATTGTCATGGGGCCCACTCACCACTAGAGTACCTCCTCCTGGCCACTCTGGGATTAGCATCTTCCAGATGCTGCGTCCTCCTCTGGTGGTCTCTCAGCCCATCTCTGCAACTCCAGGTGCTCCTTCTTCATGACTGGAGCCTCCAACCAGATAACTATGCATATTCCCCACTTCTGAGGTATCAATGGTTATGTCTGCACAGCAACATGGCTGACTGATGCTAGCCAACGTGGATTTGTGGGGCTCGGGGCTGTTTCATTACTCTGTAGATTTCTGGTCTCAAGCTGGAGCCTGGGCTCTATAACCCTGTAGGGTGGGAGAATCCCAGAGCTCGGGCTCCAGCAATGAAACAGCCTTGCAGCCCATTAGCTTCATGAGCACAAGTCTGCTGTCATGCACCAGCATTGGGTTTTTCTTTGCTGTGTAGATTTACCCAAAGTCTTTTCTAACAAACAGGCTCAGGTAGTCTTCCCAGTCACTACGCAGCTGGTAGTGGCTGGTAGGGGAACCTGGGCCTGCCCTCTACTTTGGGTTCAAGCCCAGGACCCTCTACTCAGCAGCCATGGTCTGGTCCCTCATGGACCTTTCTTACTGCCTTTCCCTGAGCCTCCGCCATACCTTGTGGTTCTCTCTCCCTTCTCTGGGTTTGCCAGCCTCACAACTCTCTCCTCCCAGGGAGTAATGTAGGCTACTTGCATCTATAGCCCCAAACACTCCTTCCTTCTCCCAGGGAGTGACTGCAAATTACTTCCCTGCAGCCCCCAGATGCTCTCCGCTCTTGGGCTTTATAGAAGTCCCCCCTGTTCCTATCCCACTGAGCCTCTTCTAATTAATCCCTGCTCCCTGCCTCCTCCTCCAGGTGCAGCCTAGTTGGTTAATTGGCCTAGCCAGTCACGTTAACCCCTCTGGTCTCTCACCAATTTGTTCATATCTTTCTTAGGGTATGTCTACACTATGATCTAGGGAAGTGATTCCTAGCTTGCATAGACTTATTCATGCTAGCTCTGAATGTGAGTTAGCATGCGAAAAACAGTAAGGTAGCTGTGGTTACACAGGCAGCCGTGGCACTGGGCCAGCTGTGCTTAGTACAAATATGCTTGAACCCCATGAGCACGGACTCAACATGGCTAGCCCATGCCACTTCCCTGGCTACTGAGACTACACTGCTATTTTTGAGGCCTCACCCGTTCCCAGTAGAGCAGAACAATTATCTCCAGTGCCTTATAACATACGGCACTCCCATTAATACATCCTGGAATGATATATGCCATTGTACAGGACCACAGCCTTCACAAGAGAGACTGCACAGGCACACATGGCTGCTAGACTAACTGGTAACAGTGAACATTGAACAACCAACCACTAATGACAACAAATGGTCAAAAAAATTCTGTCAAAGTGGTTTTTTCAATGGAAAAATTGGGCATTTGAATGCAATGAAAATTTTCACAAAATGCCTGGTTTCCATAAAAAATGTCAGCTTTGGAAAAACCAATGTGTTCTCAGCAGAAAACATTATCTTTTTGACAAAAAGGCAAAATTTTCTGCAGGTGGAAAAACAGCCCACCAGCTCTGACATTTGCACGATCGACTTGCAAGGGGAAACACGTTAACAGCAATACATCTGTTTGCCAGTCAGTGAACACAGGCTATGTAATTGAACGCATCAAATAAGTTTGCGGCAAATTGTTCCTCCAGCTCCTGTCCCGACCCTACAGCCCACCTGTACCATTCTGATTTCCCACTGAACAAAATGAGAGAGTTCAGAGCACACAAAATGCAGGATTGGTTGCTAGATGTGGAAATCCAGGGATCATACCGACGGCCTTGGACGAGACGGCCACCTGAACAGGTTCCAGTATTTAAGGGTAATAAGCGAATGTCCTCCAGAGATTCACAACATGACATTTTATACAGGATTTTTATCCCCCTGAGATGTCAGTGGGCCAAGCGCATCCTTGGTGAAATCACCAAACAATTATGGATTGATTTGACATATGGGATCAGGCACTGGCCCAATAACACTGGTATCTTGCCTCTTTCACCAAGCGAAATCTGATGCTTCAAAGGAAGGTGGAGAGGAACAGGGGGAAACCCACAATATACCTTGTCACTTATGCAGTGCTTTTCATGGGAAGAGGATGGAGATGGGAATATATGTTTCAGGACAGACTCACCCCTTTTTTTAATTCCCTCTCTTCCACATTTGGGGGCAAGCTGGTGTGACCTAGTGATCAGTTCTGCAGCCAAACACCTCTTGTGAAGTGTTGAGTGAGCACCCTTGATCCCCCAGTTAAAAGGAAGAGAGGGCACTCAGAATCTCTCAGGATACACTCAGCATGTTGTAACTCTGGGCACTAAACTGTCAGTGATAGCTGCAGTTGCTCCATTCACAAGTTATTTTACTGAGACCAGCATTTTTCCCCAGTACCTTTAACTGCCAGAGTTAGATTTATGTCAATGTTCATAATTTATTCCATACATAACTTTTGCAGTGTTCTGCTCTAAGTGTTTATATGGATGCAGGCCAAAAAAAAAAAAATAAAATAAAATCAAGAAACATGAGAATCCAGCAACTTATTAAACCCTACCTCCAGAAACCAAATGCTGCTCTCAATAAATCTCATCCCTTGTGGCATACTGCATTTTTCAGCCTTATTATTCCTAATATTTTGCCTATCGTTTTCTGAATGGTTTCTCAGGGAAGAAATAAAAGCTTGTCCTTGAGAAGTGAGAGCAAGTTACTATATTTTCCCTCTGAACCACCTCATAATGTGAGCAGTGAAATGCCAGGAATAATGTAAACTGTACAGTAAAACACCATGACATACTACTCCCAGAAATATCTCAGCTTAATAGGTGTTGTGTTGTTAACAGTGAAGTTTATGTAAGCTAGTAGACGTAAATCTGTCATGTAGACAAAGATTTACAGTAATATCCACTCCAGTGGATGATTTTCATCACATTTAGGAATGCCAGGCAACTAGTGTGTTTTCCTGAATCTCTTTAGGCATGAAGGCCCCTTCATATCAATAAAAATTTGGTACTTTGATCTTAACGTACTCTACACTGATGATCTAAGCTTTCCATTGTTCCTTTGATTATTACAGACACAAGCTGTAGCTTAGGTGACTTTGTAAGTTCACATAAGCCTCTCCTAAGAAGAGAACTGGACGCTTCGGCATATGAAAGTGAACTCTAAGTTGTTATGTTCAGTTGTCATGTTCAGTGAGATCTTTATATTTATGCCATGATGCATTTAGATTGAGGCCAAAATAACATCTACAGCACAGGAGCTCAGTGTTCCAGGAAATCAGAGTTAACAAATTTTATTTTATTGCACTCATTATTGATGCTTAGTTGTTTCGGGTGGCATTACGTAAAGTTTTCTTGTTCATTAGTAACTAATTGTTTTAGTTTGGGACATATTTCACATATGCCCCATAAAAAAACAATTATATGATATGATATTTGGTCTTGGGGGTAAGGCATAGGACTGCGACACAGGAGACCTGGGCCTAGGTCTAATTCCTGGTTTTGCCATAGACTTCCTGTGAACTTGGGCAAGTAAATCTGTCTTTTCAGCAGAAGGACTGTGTTTTACTACATATTTATACAATGCCTAGCATGATGGAACCCTAATCTCAGTTGGGACTACTATGTGCTATGGAATTGCAAATAATAAATAATAATAATAATACCCACTTCATAATTTTATTTATACTTTTAAATAAATCATTAAATCTACCTTTCTTAAAATTCAATAAAGTAAAAAAGTAAAGAGAAAAAAAGTGTTTGTACGTATATTACATTTCCATGAGAGAAATATATGGTAGTCATTGAGCGACATTAATTACATGGTATCCAAGGACTTAAATGCAATAATTAAAAAATTAAACTCACTACATGTGAGTATGTTTCATCCTATGCACCACAAAAAACAGACTAGATGATATGAAAAGGAAAATGTTTACACACTACAAAGTTAGTCAGAATTGACAAATTAGTGTTAATGCTCTTACTTGTGTATCTCTTCTAGAGTTTGTCTCATGTCTCTATGATAAAAGGGGCTATCATAGAAAGTGGTTCGTTGCTAGGAAATTATATTACATCTGCATTTCATTTAGTATTTAATCAAACCACTGGTGTATTTTAGCTTATTTAAGAGGCTGATGCATACATGAAGATCTACCAGTGAAGAAGCGAGCAAGTCTTCAAAACAGCACTTCTTTTCTTCTTCCCCAACGAGACAAACTATTTAAAAAGTATATTTCCATTTTCATACAGTTTCAGAGTCAAATACTCCCATTGCAAGGAGTTGTCATCCTATGTTTCAGAGACTGAATATAAGAAAATCTTTCCAGCACGACTGATGCAAAGCCAAAGTGAAAATGAGTTCTTATCTCCCTTGATTGAATTTAGACCACTCTGACAAGCATAAGTTCTGAAAACACTGGGAGAAATCCATGCAAATTGAATCTATGTGACTGTTGGTTATTGAAAGGCAGCAAGGATGCATTTCCAACAAATTGTCTATGCCTCCCTCAAAAAAGATCTATTTTTCAACAACTCCAAAAAATGAGATAATGAAAACATCACTAGAAGCCAAAGATCTCACCAGCTATTGCCCCAGCTCTAGTCATTCCTTCCTGGACAAGATCCTCAAGATGATATTAGTGTGACCTGTAAAGCACAGGCCACCAACAGCACCCAGTGCCCATACCCTCAACCCAATAATTGAAACGAGACCCATGGAAATCAGTCTAAATGATAAAAAATATCAAATTACACCAAGCCTACTTATTAAATAGTATGCCCCAGTACAAGCCACAACAGCTGATGTTTCTCTGGATTAGAGTCCTGGAAACGAAACCCAGTAAATAATTTCCTCAACACACTTAGTAAACTACATTTTACTCACTGGTTATCAATCCAAGATATATTCTCTGCACGTTAAGTCTGTTAGTATAAAATGGACATAGAATCCAGTACCAGCCCAATTCACATGTAAAATGATATTTAAAATAAATCCAAATACTGTATTTATCAGCAGCATTTAAAATGCATTCAAATACCCAGCAGGAATATTTGTCACCTCAAAAACTCTTAAAGCATGGCATATTGCAGCTTATAAAGCTCAGCATAAAACAGAGCACCTCTTAGGGCAGGGGTTCTCAAATTGGGGGTCGGGACCCTCAGGGGGTTGCAAGTTTATTACATGGGGGGTCGCGAGCTGTCAGCTTCCACCCCAAACCCTGCTTTGCCTCCAGCATTTATAATGGGGTTAAATATATTTAAAAGTGTTTTTAATTTATAAGGGGGGGATCGCACTCAGAGGCTTGCTATGTGAAAGGGATCATCAGTACAAAAGTTTGAGAACTACTGTCTTAGGGGAAATGGAGCATCTGCTGGTTGTTAGCTGCTTCAGACTCGCTCATTTCACTAGATCAGGAAAGCAATAAAGTGTAAGTTCAAGCACATTGGCTTTTGTCTAACCAGGCCTTTGTAGGAGGGCTCCTGCCCTGTTTTATTATTCTTTAGTAATGCTTCTTCAATATTAAAGGTGCAATATTTTAAAAGCTGTTTTGCCAGCAGTGTGTGTGGTATGTCCCTGCCATCCTCACATAGTTATGAATGGAAAAAGGGTATGGATTGTTTTCCAGCTTTCTCTGATAGTCATAGATCTGAAGGCCAGAAGAAACCATCAGGATCATTAATTCTGACTTCCTGCACAATACAGCCTTCAGAATCCTATCCCTTTCCTTTAGAGAGGCATTCCATCTTGATTTGAAGACTTAAAGCAATGGAGAATCCACTACATCCTTAGGTATGCTGTTCCAATATTTAACTACCCTCACTGTTAAACGTTTATGCCTTATTTCCAGTCTAGCTGCAACTTCCAAACATTGGATCATGTTACACCTTTGTCTTCTATGTTAGAGACTGAGATCCCGCTGAATGTAAGGCATCTTCTTATTGTGAGCTCCTTCTCCTCCTTTCCTCACTAACTTCTGCTTCAAAGATGAAAATGGAAACCTCTGTACCTCCCCCTCTTCTGAAATCCTAGTGGTACCTCAGGGGTCAGTTAGGGTGTGTTCCCCTACCATCAGCACCAGATCCCTCTGGACTGTTTGCTTCTTGACTTTGTTCCCTGCAGCAATGCCTAATGAATAATAATGTTTGCTCCCTCTCTAACTCCTTATGTATTGCTTGCTTGTTAAATTTCCCCTAGTGTCACAGACTTAAAACACGTAATCATCAATATTTTTGCAGACTTCTGGGATTTTTGCAAATATATTGAAGTTGACAGAGTTCCCTAAAGATACAGAGACAGTAAAAAATGGAAAAACTCCCCTGCCACCCCCTCCCCCCAATAGATTAGGTAGGATAGTTTTGATTTCTCTTTACAACGTGGGCATCACATCCCTCGGAAAACTGGTGGGACAACCAAAAACTTCTGTTTCTGAACATAATACTCTTGGAATAAGGAGACAGAATTTGAAGCTGGTACATAAACCTGTTCCTATTTTTCTTGATTCAATAATCTTATTTTATATCCGTATTGAGTATTAGAATAATTATTTGAAAAGTTATATTGTATGTATAAAAGATTTTCAAACATTATTTGGGACTTCCCACGGATCCAAGGATTTTGGTCTAACAAATAGAAAACTTTTGACACACTCCTTGATAATAAAGGCAGTTGCAGTCATTTTCCCAATTATACCCAACCACACACACATTTATTCAATTTTTTTTTAAAATAGCAGCAAGGAAAAGCATCACCAACCAAAAGCATCACCAGACGATAGCTCAAAAGCAAAGTGTACACTTACTATATGTGAAGCAAACATAGGAGAAATGAGACATGAAATTAATTACAGCCTGGATTAGGCAATTCCAAGATTAAATGAGTGATGGTCTGATGGAGCACACTCATCCCGCACCGGGCGGGAAGGGGTTAACGCCACATTGTGGGCTGAGCAAGTCATGCCCCCTTCTCCCTACTGGGCATGCTCCAGGTGTACCAGTATAAAAGAGAGCAGCCCAGCTCAGTTGGGGGGAGATGCTGATGGGGGAAGGATGTGTTCCTGGAGCACAGGACAGCCCCCAGCCTGCGCTAGAGGGAAGCGGAGACATAGACTACAGCCTTGGACCCCAGCAGCTCAGGGAGCAGCCGGTGTGGGGAACTCCTGTACTACAACACCTGAGACGGTGGTAGGACGTTACCCAGGGGCGGTGTTGAAGTGGTATCTCCCACTGAGATCAGCTTGGTGTGTTTTGGTGGGACTCCCTGCTGAGCTGGTAGCTGGTTGTTCCACAGCTACTAGGGCCCAGGGTTGGGGCCCTGCTACCTGGGCCACTAGCCCTCCTGCTGGTGGCCCCCAGGAACTCTGGCCATTGGGCCACACTGCCCTGACAGTAGAGGCATGTTTCATGGACTCCAGACAGTAGGCTGCACTACCCCCAGAAGGGGGTAGAATAGAGCAGGGGCACAGGAACAGGACTGTGTCCAGAAGAGGATGCCACAAGCCAGGGAGTAATGTGTCCCAGACTGCACAGCAGGCAACAGGTGGGACACCAGCTGCAGAGGGTGCTCCATAGCTAGAATGGGGCTAATTCCCAGAGTAACTGGCAGGAGGAGCCACGGTGGTGAGCACAACCTGTTACAGGTAGGCTTCAGCCAATAAGCCACTTATAATAACAGGTTTCAGAGTAACAGCTGTGTTAGTCTGTATTCGCAAAAAGAAAAGGAGTACTTGTGGCACCTTAGAGACTAACCAATTTATTTGAGCATAAGCTTTCGTGAGCTACAGCTCACTTCATCGGATGCATACCGTGGAAACTGCAGCAGACTTTATATATACACAGAGAATATGAAACAATACCTCCTCCCACCCCACTGTCCTGCTGGTAATAGCTTATCTAAAGTGATCATCAGGTGGGCCATTTCCAGCACAAATCCAGGTTCTCTCACCCTCCACCCCCCCACACACAAATTCACTCTCCTGCTGGTGATAGCCCATCCAAAGTGACAACTCTTTACACAATGTGCATGACAATCAAGTTGGGCTATTTCCTGCACAAATCCAGGTTCTCTCACATCCCCCCCACCCCCATACACACACAAACTCACTCTCCTGCTGGTAATAGCTCATCCAAACTGACCACTCTCCAAGTTTAAATCCAAGTTAAACCAGAACATCTGGGGGGGGGTTAGGAAAAAACAAGAGGACACAGGCTACCTTGCATAATGACTTAGCCACTCCCAGTCTCTATTTAAGCCTAAATTAATAGTATCCAATTTGCAAATGAATTCCAATTCAGCAGTTTCTCGCTGGAGTCTGGATTTGAAGTTTTTTTGTTTTAAGATAGCGACCTTCATGTCTGTGATTGCGTGACCAGAGAGATTGAGGTGTTCTCCGACTGGTTTATGAATGTTATAATTCTTCAAATCTGATTTGTGTCCATTTATTCTTTTACGTAGAGACTGTCCAGTTTGACCAATGTACATGGCAGAGAGGTATTGCTGGCACATGATGGCATATATCACATTGGTGGATGTGCAGGTGAACGAGCCTCTGATAGTGTGGCTGATGTGATTAGGCCCTGTGATGGTGTCCCCTGAATAGATATGTGGACACAGTTGGCAACGGGCTTTTTTGCAAGGATAAGTTCCTGGGTTAGTGGTTCTGTTGTGTGGTATGTGGTTGTTGGTGAGTATTTGCTTCAGGTTGCGGGGCTGTCTGTAGGCAAGGACTGGCCTGTCTCCCAAGATTTGTGAGAGTGCTGGGTCATCCTTTAGGATAGGTTGTAGATCCTTAATAATGCGTTGGAGGGGTTTTAGTTGGGGGCTGAAGGTGACGGCTAGTGGCGTTCTGTTATTTTCTTTGTTAGGCCTGTCCTGTAGTAGGTAACTTCTGGGACCTCTTCTGGCTCTATCAATCTGTTTCTTTACTTCTGCAGGTGGGTATTGTAGTTGTAAGAAAGCTTGACAGAGATCTTGTAGGTGTCTGTCTGAGGGGTTGGAGCAAATGCGGTTGTATCGCAGAGCTTGGCTGTAGACGATGGATCGTGTGGTGTGGTCAGGGTGAAAGCTGGAGGCATGCAGGTAGGAATAGCGGTCAGTAGGTTTCCGGTATAGGGTGGTGTTTATGTGACCATCATTTATTAGCACTGTAGTGTCCAGGAAGTGGATCTCTTGTGTGGACTGGACCAGGCTGAGGTTGGTGGTGGGATGGAAATTGTTGAAATCATGGTGGAATTCCTCAAGGGCTTCTTTTCCATGGGTCCAGATGATGAAGATGTCATCAATATAGCGCAAGTAGAGTAGGGGCTTTAGGGGACGAGAGCTGAGGAAGCGTTGTTCTAAATCAGCCATAAAAATGTTGGCATACTGTGGGGCCATGCGGGTACCCATAGCAGTGCCGCTGATCTGAAGGTATACATTGTCCCCAAATGTGAAATAGTTATGGGTAAGGACAGAGTCACAAAGTTCAGCCACCAGGTTAGCCGTGACATTATCGGGGATAGTGTTCTTGACGGCTTGTAGTCCATCTTTGTGTGGAATGTTGGTGTAGAGGGCTTCTACATCCATAGTGGCCAGGATGGTGTTATCAGGAAGATCACCGATGGATTGAAGTTTCCTCAGGAAGTCAGTGGTGTCTCGAAGGTAGCTGGGAGTGCTGGTAGCGTAGGGCCTGAGGAGGGAGTCTACATAGCCAGACAATCCTGCTGTCAGGGTGTCAATGCCTGAGATGATGGGGCGCCCAGGATTTCCAGGTTTATGGATCTTGGGTAGTCGATAGAATATCCCAGGTCGGGGTTCCAGGGGTGTGTCTGTGCGGATTTGATCTTGTGCTTTCTCAGGAAGTTTCTTGAGCAAATGCTGTAGTTGCTTTCGGTAACTCTCAGTGGGATCATAGGGTAATGGCTTGTAGAAACTCGTGTTGGAGAGCTGCCGAGCAGCCTCTTGTTCATATTCCGACCTATTCATGATGACGACAGCACCTCCTTTGTCAGCCTTTTTGATTATGATGTCAGAGTTGTTTCTGAGGCTGTGGATGGCATTGCGTTCCGCATGGCTGAGGTTATGATGCTGCTTTTCCACAATTTCAGCCCGTGCACGTCGGCGGAAGCACTCTATGTAGAAGTCCAGTCTGCTGTTTCGACCTTCAGGAGGAGTCCACCTAGAATCCCTCTTTCTGTAGTGTTGGTAGGGAGACCTCTGTGGATTAGTATGCTGTTCAGAGGTATTTTGGAAATATTCCTTGAGTCGGAGACGTCGAAAATAGGATTCTAGGTCACCACAGAACTGTATCATGTTCGTGGGGGTGGAGGGGCAGAAGGAGAGGCCCTGAGATAGAATAGCTGCTTCTGCTGGGCTGAGAGTATAGTTGGATAGGTTAACAATATTGCTAGGTGGGTTGAGGGAACCATTGCTGTGGCCCCTAGTAGCATGTAGTAGTTTAGAAAGTTTAGTGTCCTTTTTCTTTTGTAAAAAGCTGTAGCTCACGAAAGCTTATGCTCAAATAAATTGGTTAGTCTCTAAGGTGCCACAAGTACTCCTTTTCTTTCCACTTATAATAGACATACAATGACAAAAAAACTCTTACCCTAGGCTAAAGCTAATCTTTAGTTGTTGGTCTTATTTACATATTGAATACATAACCCATGCACACCTACCCAAATAACAATTCTGCATCAAATATATGCTGCGTATGTATATGCCTCCTCAATCAGCACTTGAGGATTTATCTGTATATAACACTGCACCTGATACCTGTTTAAACCACTCAAAATGAAGTGGGTTTTTTGGTATCCAAAATTTCATCTAGTTAAAATTTTTCAAAAGCCAAAAACGGTAGATTTTGGTTCCCTTCTGCCACTATCTCTGCTCTTTTCTTTCTTCCCCTCTTGAGGGGGAAAAAACTTATAAAGTAAGAGAAGGAAAATGGAAAACATAAATGTTTCAGTTTTTGGAAAATGAAATGAATTTATTAAAAACTAAAATTTTAATTTAATCAAAAGTTTGAAAAAGTCCATGAACAATTCCAAATATTTTTTTCATCATTTAGTTCAATTTTTTTCTTTTGAAAATATTTACTATTGTGCTGAAGGCTGGTCAAAAAATGGCATTAACATTTTTGATTCAATTCTAACAGCCTTACTCACGTTGAGTGACAGTTTACTCATGAGTGGCCCTGTTGATTTCACTGGGACCACACATGCTCTTCACAGTAAATTAGAGTATGAGAATCTGGCTCTACCTTTGAGTTTATGTTATAACTCTGTCTTTATATCCTGCTAACTGAAAAATTCTCATTCAATGTTGAAAATTTCTATTTTTGGTCTCAGCCCAGGACAAAATTTTATTTCAAAAGACAACGGTAAATCCATTTAGCTGTGTTTGGCAGTGATATCTAAATGTAAATTGCCATCTGAAAGCTCTTTGGTATGTTCTATGTAATGAATTGAGAATTGTCAATCCAGTTCCTAGCAATCAAGAGCTCAAATCACAAAAAGCACAATCTCACTAGGTGCTAATTGGCATCCAGTCTACTGAGAGATGCTAAGGATTGAATAGACAGGGATAAACCAACTATGGTTTAGGGTGTATTAACATTTTTGAGACTTTTTCCTTCCTTTCACCAGTAAATCCTTTTAAAAAGCTATCTAAAACAGCTTTAAATGTCACAAGTGTAAGGTCTAATATTTTGGATTATTCTAACGCTACATGTAATTGCTGTGTGTCCTATTAAAAAACTAGGAGTTGTGCTTTCCAGTTGTATCAAAAGCCTACGTCTAGCTCTGCAGAAGTAGGAGATATTTGGAATCTCCATTCTTAGAGGTTTTTAAGGCCCGGCTGGACAAAACCCCAGCTGGGATGATTTAGTTGGGGTTGCTCCTCCTTTGAGCAGGGGGGTTGACTAGATGACCTCTTAAGGTCTCTTACAACCCTAATCTTTTATGATTCTATAATATTGGTTTGAGTTGGGCAAACTTTTTGGCAAATATAAATTCACCCCCCAAAAATGCATTTTTCAGGACACTGAAAATATTCACAAATTCAGGTTGAATTTAGTGTACTATTTTAGCCAACTAAAAAAAAGATTTTTTTCCATTAAGTGGAAATGTTTCATTTCAAACTTTTTCATTTCAAAACATTTCATTTCAACCATTTTGAAATGTTTTGATTTTTCACTGGGAAACAGCATTTCTCTTCAAAATTTCTTTATTTTAAAAAAGGGTGAAACAAAGCCAAAAAATATCCAAAATGAGTTGGGGGAAAATAATGGGGGGGGATCACTATTTTGGGTCAACTGAAACTTTGAACAGGGAGGAAACAACCTGAAAATCAGTTTCAGTTCAGTCCAAACTGAATATTTATTTCCAGTTCAGCCAAAAAAAAAATCTATTATTCACTCAACTCCAATACTGATACATAAATTCATCACTAGTCTACCATTGAATCTTGTTCATGAAACATTCTCTGGAATCTAAGAACTTTATTAAATTTAGTATAGGTGTGTTGGAGACCCCAGTTGGAGACCCTCATTGTTCTCACTTCACTCTTTGGAGAGAGATTTTTTGAAATCAGTTTGGTTTTTGAAATTTGAAAATGGTTTAATATACATTCTGTCTTCTGTCCAGGACTCCATCTCCACAGAGCAATCTGCATTTTTGCAAAACTTACATCTGTATGGAGTGCCACAGACTCTAAAGAGACTACTTTATCTGAAAGGGTCCATATCTGAGTGACAGGGTCTGCCCCTGAAGATGCCTGTGCAGGACTAGCTTCTGAGGCATCAGCTTCTACTAGCAAAGCACTGCTCTGTGATATAGTTAAGTCCCACTCTTTACTGACATTTTTAAAAACCTTAATGTTTTAACTGGTCATACAAAATAATGGCGGCTGTTGTGTGAAGGGCAAATGAACTTTGCAGTGGAACTTTTCTTAAAGAATTTTGTTCTCTGATTAGACCCCCTGGAGCATAAATTACAGAACAAATACAGGCTAGCCTGAGGTACTTTGCATCCTTTTGTTGTGATTATTGGGTGGTTCAGTCCACTGGAAAACTACAATATGTGTTGCCCTCTGCACCGCACTTCAGGGATCACAATTTCACAGTTTGATGGCCAACGCTGCCTTGCAGGGTTGCTACGGTAATGAGTTCCTAGATCTTCACACACCATCTGAAAGATTCTCCCCACAGTGGCTTCCCCATGGGGAAGGCGCAGAAATACCAGAGGATAAAGGTAGTTAAGGCAGAGCATAACAACGCTGAAAGGATAGTATGAAGAGTTCAGTGCACCCCACTGCAGGTGAGCATGGAGATTGTAATTGTTTGTCTACCACAAAGACTGATTATTTTAGAGCAGTGGTGCAGTCACTCCTACACAAGTTAAAATGCAGGGGACATATGGGGGGAAATGAGAGATGTTGGGGTTTTATTTTTTCATTGTTTTTTGTAAGGGTTGCCAACTGTGTCTTTGAACAGTGGCAGGGGAAAAAAATCACTAAACTGTGAAGGAGCCAGGAATTAGTCAGCCAGGGAACTTCTGATGAGGAAAAAATTTTTCCCTAGGACAAGGTTTACTACCCTTTGCTGTTAAACTTTAATATTTGTGTTGTACAAATATTAAATATTATTGTTAGAAGTGTCTGTCTGGGAAGGAAAGAAAATAATCAGACCCTGATGTAATGTCATACACTCTTTGAGTAACAACCACTTGCATTTTACTCTTACTATAACTTTAGTTTATATACAGTACAGAGATGCCTGTGCTAATGAGGGGCTGTAAACATTAGCCACCTTTCATAATGTCCAGTAAAATCTCATTCCCTGCAAGCAGTCTTCCATGTTAATTACACAGTATTATGCCTGTTCTATTACAGCAGTACCTTTTGTTACAATATTTTTAACCCCCAGAGAAAGGACGAGGGTGGCCAGACATATTTCTGAGAATACTTTGTATGCTGAACAGAGACCATGTCATCTTATAAACAATAAGTAAAGCACTTAAATGACTTCAGAACTATGTCCCATTCTTGTCTGCACAAGAAGGTTGTGCTTTCCCAGTATACTTAGAGATGTGTAAAACCCTAGTCTGGATGCTGTTACACCAGTAGAAAAATGTTTACGTTCGGCATAGCTTTGTAGCAAGGAGCTCACTTTGGTTCCTGGGTCTCTGTGTACTAGTAGTTCAGGGAGAGGCACGCTGTCCCTGAGAAAAAGCCGGGGGGGGGGGGGAAGGAGGTACCCAAGGACAGACTCAGATTCTGCACAGCATCCAAGAGAGAGGGGAGTGACACTAGTTCAAGCAATAAGGGTCCCATTTGGCTCAGTGGAGGATAGCAGGTATGCCTGGATGGCCAACAGCATGCCCTGCTCAGAGAAGGAGCAGTGTCTGCCGCTGTAGCGCTTAGTGAAGATGCTACCTATGTCAACGGGAGAGCTTCTCTCATTGGCATAGGTACTCCACAGCTATGTTGACAAGAGAAGCCCTCTGATGGACATTGCACTGTTTACACTGAGGGTTAGGTCGGTAGAATTGTCGCTCAGAGGTGTGAAAAGTCTACTCCCCTGAGCAAGGTCGTTGTACCAACATAAGTTGGTAGTGTAGACCAAGCCTGAGAAAGGAGGGGTTTAGAGTCAAATGACTAGTAAAAATGTCAGGAAAAAGCCTAGCCTGACCAACAGGAAGATCCTGAATGAGATGCCTGCCTCTGGGAGCACTGAGAAGGGAGAAGCCATTTTGGAGGAGCCTGGAGCCAGCCACTAAAAGGGAAAGCCTTGCTGCGTGGTGAGCTGCGGAGTCAGGGTGCCCTGAGAACTGGGTCCTGGATGCCTGAAAGCATGATAAGGGTGACTCCCAGTTAGTAGAATTTTGTTGGGAAAACTCCCTACCCATTCATGCTGAGTTAGCCTTCTAGCTCCTAAATAAAAATAAAGAGAAAATCAGTTACCAAATGGCAAGTACTGCTCTTCTTGCTAATTCAGGACTGACTGCCGTGAGTGTATCTGAGTGCTCAGGTTGGAGACTGAAGTTCAGTTATTATAATTTGTGCCTGGAGCCCGGCATCCCTTTATGGTGAGAGGAAATCTTGGGAACAGAAGCAGCCTATTTCATTCATGAAGAGGATGCCTGCCAGCAACAATCATCGGCAGTTGCTAAGGAGTCCAGATTCAGCTCTGAATTGAGGATCATTCACAGAGTAGAGTGCACCATCTTTTAGTTAGTCTGGAAGAAATTTTGGGAGACTCCCTATTCCATGTGTTTTGAACTGTGTCCTCAAGCCAGGCAGCAGCCACCTTCCAATGAGAGTGACAGACTCAAGACTGGAAATAGCAGGGATATTGTTTGGAGGAAAATTAAGAAAATACAGAGCCATATTACCACCATACTGCAGAAAACATCCTGGCAAGGTTAACAAGAAAACACCTACCCCTGCTGAATACAATATCATATAAGCACTACTCAGGACTACTTCCATATCCTAGTATCAAGTTAAACCATCCTCTTCAAGGAAGACTATTTAATTCACTCTCAAATTTCTATTTGAGAAGGCACAATAACCCTGTCCTTTAGAATATGAAGTAAATTGCTGCCTAAAAAAAATATACAGTACTAGGGGATCAAATACCAGGGGCAGTTAAAACCTGGTTTGTGGCTGCTTTGTCACTTCAGAGGCACAAAGCTGAAAGCCACTGGCTCTGGCCCTCGAACTTTAAGTCACTTAAAAAAAAGCCAGCCCCTTAATGATCTCTTTTTGCCATTGTTGAAGATTCTGCTTTTAGAAACAGCCAGTCTTACTCTGGTCACTTTGACACTGCTTTATATGGGTGTAACTCCATTGGCTTCAATGGCATTACTTGTGATTTACACTGATGAGAAGATATGAAGACAATTCTTTTAGTAATTGACACTAAAAAGGAGGTCAGGTTAGCTAAATGTAGCTGAAGACTTTCAGTAGGTCTCTTGCATTTGGAAGAAGTCATTTGCTAAACCAATTTAGACCAATTCCAAACACACACTCAGTTTCAGAATGAAGAGGCTTTAGGCATCAGTCTTGTGAGCAGAATGCCTAGCCAGTTAGTTCCCACTGCACAGTTAATGAATTAATTAATTTCTACATTTGATCTGGATTCTTTGTTCCAGAACATTAGGGCACCTGACTAAATATTCAAAGAACACTAAACCGTCTACTGTAGGAGCCAAAGTTTCTTTTCTTTAATCTCAGTTTGTAATTGCCATATTGACAAAAAAGAAACAGTTGTTTACCTTCCAAAGTCTCTGGAGTGCCTGCCAAATTAATCCTGTTAAGCAGTGTTTCTTCAGCTCCAGAAACAACTAAGTAGCATGCAAAGCAGCTAGATGCTTCCTTAAGAGTCGGTAAACATACACACTGCTTAGAAATTAACCTTGACTGTTAGAACTTGTCAAGGATTTTTTTCTTTTCCACCTCATACAATCATGAGATTCCAAGGGGTAACTATTTTAAGCAAAACAAAAGGAATTACAATATATATAAATTTCTTTTTAATATGAACACTCTAGATAATAGAGGCAAAAGAAGACTGATCTAATCACACAAAGTTTCCCCAAGCTCTTTACACTAAAAAAGAACAAACAAAAAATCTTTCCAGAAACTTACAATGTATTAAGAGGACAGTGAAACTTGAAATTGGCTTCTGAAAGTTTCCACAGTTGCCTACTTATAACAAAGCAAACCACTGCTCTAAAATGAGATGATGCATAATACTGGTAAAATCTGTATCACCCCATAATAGGATTAATTTTGTAAATTGTAGGTGTTTGTTCTTGCTATTTCAAGATTTAGCTGTATTTTCATATCTATTTTCATAAAAAATGTAGCAGACTTGGAATTCTGCATATGTAAACGAATCCTTCATTTGTTATTTAAAAAAAAATTCCTCTGACACTGTACACTAGCTCCAAAAGAGTTGAATTTATGCTGCAAGAACCAGGACAAAATGTATACATATTTCAAGGTCAAATTAGCAGCATTTACAGGGGATTCTGTTAAAGTTAGCACTGCAGTCTCCATACTGACAAATACAAACCTTTTGTTTATTCTAATGCAAAAGTAGGTTCCATTTTGATTAGGGCTGTCGGTTAATCAGCGTTAACTCACACGATTAACTCAAAAAAATAATCACGATTAATGACCGTTTTAATCGCACTGTTAAACAATACAATACCAATTGAAATGTATTTACTATTTTTAGATGTTTTTCTACATTTTCAAATATATTCATTTCAATTACAACACAATATAAAGTATACAGTGCTCACTTTATATTTTTATTACAAATATTTGCACTGTAAAAATGAACAAAAGAAATAGTATGTTTCAATTCACCTCATAAGTACAAGTACCATACTTTACTGTGAAAGTGCAACTTACAAATATAGACTTGTTTTGTTTTTTGAGTGCAGTTATGTAACAAAAAATCTAAAACTTCAGAGCCTACTCAGTCCTACTTCTTACTCAGCCAATCGCTAAGACAAATAATTTGCTTATATTTACAGGAGATAATGCTGCCAGCTTCTTCACACCTGAAAGTGAGAACAGGCATTCAGATGGCACTGTTGTAGCCAGCTTTGCAAGATATTTACGTGCCAGATATGCTAAACATACATATGCCCCTTTGTGCTTCGGCTACCATTCCAGTGCTTCTATGCTGATGCTCATTAAAAAAATAATGCATTAATTAAATTTTGACTAAACTCCTTGTGGGGAAAATAGTATGTCTCCTCTTCTGTTTTACTCACATTATGCCATGTATTTCATATTATAGCAGTCTCAGATGATGACCCAGCATATATTATTTTAAGAACATTTTCACTGCAGATTTGACACAACTCAAAGAAGGTACCAATATAAGATTTCTAAAGATAGCTACAGCACTCAACCCAAGGTTTAAGAATCTGAAGTGCCTTCCAAAACCTGAGAGGGATGAGGTGTGGCGCACGCTTTCAGAAGTCTTAAAAGAGCAACACTCTGATGTGGAAACTACAGAACCCGAACCACCAAAAAATCAACTTTCTGCTTGTGGCATCTGACTCCGATGATGAAAGTGAATATGCGTTGGTCTGCACTGCTTTGGATAGTTATTGAGTAGAACCTATCAGCGTGGACATGTCCTCTGGAATGGTGGTTTAAGATGAAGGGACATATGAATCTTTAGCACATCTGGCACGTAAATATCTTGCAATGTCGGCTACAACAATGCCATGTGAATGCCTGTTCTCACTTTCAGGTGAAATGGTAAATAAGAAGCCAGCAGCATTATCTCCTGTAAATGTAAGCAAACTTGTTTGTCTGAGTGACTGGCTGAACAAGAAGCAGGCCTGAGTGGACTTGTAGGTGCTGAACATTTACATTCAAAAATAAAACAGTACAGTTTTTTGTACATAATTCTACATTTTTAAGTTTCTCTTTCATGATAAAGAGATTGCACTACAGTACTTGTATTAGGTGAATTGAATTATTTTGTGTTTTTACAGCAGAAATATTTGTAATCAAAAATAAAGTGAGCACTATACACTTTGTATTCTGTGTTGTAATTGAAAACATATTTGAAAATGTAGAAAACATCCAAAAATATTTAGATAAAGGGTATTCTATTGTTTAACAGTGTGATTAATTGAGATTAATATTTTAATCATTTGACAGCCCTAATTTTGACAAAGGGGATTCTTTCCTATTGCATCTCTTTGTGGGCTATAAAATGAAATTTACCAAAATATCTTTAATAACATTAGGTGAATAATTGGTGGAACTGGCTCCAAAAAAACCCAGCCTTCTGCTTGAATCAGCAGGCAGCTGCATGCTTGGAGAAACACAACCCTTTAGGAAGTAATGGGATTACCTTTTTGTGGCTCAAGTCTCCACGTCATTGATCCTCCATCTTTTTTTTCAAATCTCAACTGCACACACATGTCCTCCTTACCCTTACCTCTTCATTTCACTCCACCTCTGCTATTATACATAGAATCAATACTGTGTGTGATGATTTCAGAGGCAGTTTATATGAAAGATTGTGCCATTTAAAGAATAAAATTCTCTCTCAAATAAATACTGTTGCCCTCACTTTCAATATCAGTGCGCCATTCAGCTACCAATGTCACCCCTCTGCAGCATGGTAACATTATTCCAGGGTCAGCTTCCAGTGGAGAAGAAAGCAGTGACACAGCGCCTGGGTACATTCCAAGTGGAGCTTGGTTTATTCACACACACACACCAATCCTGATATGAGATGGTTGAACAGCTTGTTGGGCAATCCTTCCTTTTGGATATCTGAGCCTGATACAAATACCCAGTTCCCAGGAAATAACTGCCTCAAATTGGCTAATCAAGAGCAAACTCAGTTTGGCCAGTCTCAAATGCAGACCCATCAGTCAACCCCAGTTCTCAATCATGGCCCCAGAAGCAAGAGCCCAAAGCCCAGAGAAAACACTCCTGCTGGGCAAGCACAGCTTCCTCTCCCAGAAGCTTGGCTTTACCTTGCATAAGTAAAACTACCAACACCATAACATGTCTTCCCAAGAGTCTCTACTTGCTTGCATACCAAGAGAGAGTAACAGCACCACCTGATGACATCTGCCAGGACATGTAGTGGAGTAGACAAGCTAGGGAAATTAGACAAGTATGTGAACCGACTGTATTGCTCATAATGAAAATTCAAAATATATTACTAATGTATAGGTCCTGAACCTGCAGCCATTACTCATGTGAGTAATCCCACAGGAGGCCATGGGGCTAGTCTCAACAGTGAGGGTTGCAGATTATGGCACTACCACTCTTAGCTCATAATTCAAGCCTGGTCTATGCTAGAAGAATTTTGCACCGCTGCTAACAGCAGTGTTAGTGCTGGGAACCCTAGTGTTAGGGGGCCAATATTTTTAAACACAACTTTCTTGTAACTTTGCCAAGGAGCAAGCCTTAGCGTCACAGTATTAACATTTACAGCAGTACTCAGCAACCCATCTATGCTAGGACTCCAGATATCACTATACCAGTGGAGCTGAACCAGTATTACCAAAAAATGGAATTTTTTCCAAAATCTCTCTGATAAAGACAGACTCCAGGATACAAAATGAGCCTTCCTGGGTGATTTGACTATTTAATCTCTGTTACAGACTCCTACAATCCTAAACTACACACTATTTACATTTTTCAGAGTAACAGCCGTGTTAGTCTGTATTCGCAAAAAGAAAAGGAGGACTTGTGGCACCTTAGAGACTAACCAATTTATTTGAGCATAAGCTTTCATGAGCTACAGCTCACTTCATCAGATGCATACTGTGGAAACTGCAGAAGACATTATATACACAGAGACCATGAAACAATACCTCCTCCCACCCCTCTCTCCTGCTGGTAATAGCTTATCTAAAGTGATCACTCTCCTTACAATGTGTATGATAATCAAGGTGGGCCATTTCCAGCACAAATCCAGGTTTTCTCACCCTGCAAGCTACAGGCAAAACGTTGCTGAACACCTACTCTGACCTTTGCTCTAGGAGCTTTACATTTAAGTCTAATTTTTTTCCCCAGCAATTACAGGCAACATTGCAGGGAAAACAATCCACAAGGCTTATCACTGTTTGCAGAGGAGGCATTTCCCTATGCAAGAGAAACCATGTGTCTTTCATGCATATTAATGTTCCAGTGTGCCTGTACATTCAAGATACGTATTCTTGGTTTGTTTCTAGCACTGGCAAAGGAATAGACACTGAGCTAGGAAACCTAAGAATATACAGATATATCAGGATTGTGTTGGTCTTCTAGGCACCCTTGGCAAAGGTTATCCTTCAGCATTTCTAAAGACCCAATCACAATCAATTGATTTCTTGTACGACAGCCCAGATTTACATAATATGTTGTGAAGTGCATACTCAAAAAGTTCAGTCCGGATCCGTATCGAAAAGTTCAGAGACCTGATTCATTCCAAGATCTATGCCAACAAAAGTCAGCACAGCACATGGCACAGGACCCCCAACAACAGAAAGTCTACTAGGAGGTTATCATAAATATAAAGAGAAGGGTAGCATAAAATCCCTCCTTGGCAGCTGTACCAAATCGCTTTACGTGTAAGGGGTTAAGAAGCTCAAATAACCTAGTTGGCACCTGACCAAGACCAATGAGGAAAGAAGATACTTTCAAATCTGGGGGATGAGGGGGAGAGGATTTGTTTGTGGCTCTCTTTGTTTGTTCCTGCTCCGAATGGAGGGAGAGACCAAGCAGGTACAACATCCTCTAAAAACATACCTGGAATGACCCATCTAAAATTACATACATTGTACATAGGCAAGGAAAAGCCTTTGGTTATCTTTTGTTTTAGCTTGTGAATTTTCCCTGTGCTAAAGAGGTAGTTTCATTCCTGTTTTGTAATTGTGAAGCTGAGCCCAGAAGGGAATCCTCTGTGTTTTAAATCTTTTTATTATCCTGTAAAGTTGCCTTCCATCCTGATTTTGCAGGGGTAATTCTTTTATTTTTTTTTTATTTATAAAGTTCTTCTGTTAAGAACCTGATTTGCAGTGTCCTAAAGACAAAGGGTCTGGTCTGTGCTCACATTGCTAACCAGTTGGTGGGTATATTATTCTCAAGCCTCCCCAGGAAAGGGGGTGAACGGGCTTGGGGGATATTTTGGGGGGATAGGGATTCCAAGTGATTCTCCCGTGATTTTGTGTGTAAATCACTTGGTGGTGGCGGCAATACTGTCCAAGGACAAGGAAAGGAATTTGTGCCTTGGGGAAGTTCTTAACCTAAGCTGGTAGAATATAAGCTTAGGGGGTCTTTTATGTGGGTCCCCACATCTGTACCCCAGATTTCAGAGTGAGGGGAGGGGAACCCTGACAGAGGTAAAAGGATCGTGGAAGCTCAAGGCCCCTACAACATCTTCTCCAACAGAGGCTACACAGGGAGCCAGTACTGCCTACATAAAAGGGATGGGACTGTCAGGCTAGCACATCTAAGGGATACATTAATTCAGTGCTTCCTTTGGTCAGTCTCCTCCAACACATGTCCTTCGCAAAAGACAAAGCCATTCTCCCCTGGTAGAGTCCAGCACAGAAACACCTCCTGCTCACCATTGGAGGCTCCTCCTCCCCCCATGACATAACAGTTTGCACCTCCTTTCATCAGGGGAGATATTTCAGAAAAATTGCTGAGCTGGGGCAAAGTTGTGTCAGCATATATAACATTACATGTGATTACGTTATATCCTGCAAAGTCTGTAGGGGTGAAGGAGAGGTGGACCTATTGTTTCCCACACAGTTGGACATCCTACCACAAACAGTTGCTCTCGTTTGGTGAAGTTTGCTGCTAAATGTCAGTTGAAACAGCATGGGAATATTACATTGAAAACTATTATGTATTTCTATCATTCGACACCCCATTTTATGGCTCAATTTAGAGGGTTATTCAGGTCAGACTAATGCAGAAACAGTCTCTACTTGTGTGTGTGACTAAAGCCGTTATCTGTGTTCATTTTACTTAAATGCATCATTTAGTTGATGACATATTGTCTGAAAAAACAAACAAAGTGACCATGGGAAAAATATTCTCCAGAGACAAAATCTGCATTTGGTAACCTCAAGGGTAATTGTATAAATTCAGTATACAGGTCCCACTGCCAGGGGATATCTGGTGTCTCCCCTTAAGTGTGGCAGTGGAATGTCTGTGCTGGATGAGGCATTCATGTTGCATCTACATCCATCGAGAAGACAAGTGAAGGAAATAATGATGGTTGGCATTCTAGCAGGCTTGGGAGATACCCATGGTCCCATCTGCATTAATTTCCAACTGTGGCTTTAAAACCAGAAGTGTTTGGGGTACAACTGCAAAAAATTTAAAACTATTCATGCTAGAATTTTAAAAACTGGTGGGCCAGTTTTATGAAGCAAAGATGTTGGGCATTTCAACTTCTACAGTTTCTTTTACGCATGGGGTGAAATTCAACTCTCTACAGTGGCCCAACCCAAGACCTGTACACCACCTAAATGTAGCTAGAAGGGTAGTTCTTCCCCATAATCTCTTCCCCACACACAGTTGTTTGATAGTTTCCTTTTTTTGTTCACCAGATATTGACTACAGTGATAAGAGCTGCATTAAGTAATCGGCACATGGCTACTTCTGAAAACTTGACAGAACTAATTTTGAGTAATTTAGAACACTTGCCAATATTCAGCAACTCACACTGTTCAATTAGCTAATCACTCAGAACCTGGTAATTTTAAGAAGGGTGGATGTGCATAATGCAAATGAGCTTGCTTAAGGTTCTGTCCCATTGTAAACTGCTCCAGCCTATAATGTAAACAATTTAAAACAAAAGAAAATTAAAATTTGTTTATGGCAGCTTTTATTCCTATGTCAAAAAACACCCCACAATCAGTCAGTCATATTCCAGCAACACAAATACATACCCTATGTTCAGAGCTAGAAAAAATTGTTTGAAAGAAATAAAAGCTAGAAAATTCTCTTCCTTTTAAGGTTCAATAGTAGCTGTATGAGCATTCCCAGGTCTTATTCGGCAAAACAGATTAATGGGGAACAAAACAAACACTTACTCGAGAAACATAGGAAGTATAATACTAATTTTTCTCCAAACCTCTTAAAGATTTACTGTCTTAGGAGACATTTTCTCTCTACACTCCACCACAGCTGCATTGCAGAATGCTACCGATAACAATCTATGCTCACAAGGGAAAACAGAGTGATGGTGAGTTCCCAAAGTAGAGCGGATATGCTCCAAGTTTTCCTTGACTTTACAGTTCCTTCCCTTCCTCCTGCCACTTTCTCCAGAAAGATAGTCGAGAAGATGGCAACCACCAATAGGATATTACTTTTGCCACTCCTGGGTGCAACTAAATTGTATTTTTGTTTCCAGTTCATCTTCATGTTCTAAATCCAAACCAAAACTCCAGCATGAGAAAGATTTTCTATTGATGCTTTAATATCCAGTGAATTCTCTTTGTCAAAACACCCATAAAGTATTCAGGACATCTTGGCAAGTATACGGTGATTGGGAGATGCCTGAAAAAGCATGGATGACATTTTCAATTCTTCCTACAGGCCTTTACCCGATGCATTGAAATGCAAAGCAACTCAAAATCTAAAACTCATACTAAAGACTAGACTTTAAGGCAAGGTTTTTATTCCCCCTCCCCCTCTCACCCCAAACCTATCCCAGAATACAAGTTACGCAGAAATTGGTATCTAGACAGATTAATTAGAAAAAGGACAGTTTTGCCCATCCTAATATAACCAAACACAGGTAGAACTAATCAATCCAGTCAAAACAAGAACATCCCCACCCCCACCCCACGCCCACCTTTTTCCTCATTTGTGAGACATATAAAGGAGATGAGGCTGCTCGTATGGCCACAGTATAGGACTCGGTCAGTAGATCTTGATTTTATTCCCCTCTCTCTGGACCTCAGTTTCGCCATTTGTAAAACAGGCAGAATATTATATGCCTAACTCAGAGGTGTTGTGAAACTCAATTCATGAATGTTTAAAAAGCACTTGGAGATCTTTGATAGGAAGGTGCTATAGAAGAAAAAAAAAAGATCAACAGTGTTTTATGCTGCTCTAGCACCAGTAACATCTGCACCCCCAAGCTCAAGAGGCAGTCTATTACATAAATAGCTGGAGGGGAACTAGTAACAGCATGGCTTGTAAGGGATCTAGGCTGTCACGGGATAGGCGGAGGCTGACCAGGACCACAGAGGTTTTGAAACTGAGGATTTGGAGGCTTCTGCAAATCCATCTCCCTGCAGGGAACCTTTGTTGTGAGCTACAAGCTGAGCAGCATGGTGTTTCCTGGGCTCTGATGCCTTTTCCGAGGTTTTAAACAATGGGAGGAAAACAAAATGGCCCAAAGGATCATAGCAGCCTTGGAAGTCCAGCTTAGGAGTCACAGTCTTGGGTTTCCTGTAGGACAGCAGGGAGGGAAGTGGAATAAAACTGAAAAACCTCCAGCTTGTGTATTTTCCTTAAAAATCTTTCTGTACACCTAAAAATTCTTTGCAGCTTAAAGTCTCTCCAAAAATATATAGTCTGGCTGTGTATCTGCAACTAAAAAAAATACTTCATTGTGTTTGTTTTGCAATACTCCCATTCCAAGGCAACACAGCATTGAAGAATCTCTTTGACTAAAATTAAACAGAACATTTCCTTTTATTTAACACTGGAAAGCAATAAAACGTTATTAGCTGGTGGAGGTTTTAATGCCAGTTTATTAGTGGCTCTGACTTGGTGCCTGCTGATAGTTATTGTGAAGGCCAAAAGGTTAACAAGAGTTGGCAGGACCCAAACAGCTTGCCAGGTGTTTTTTCTTGTGGTTGATGGAGTAAAGCAAATTGAAATTATCACTGTAAAACTAGCCTCTGGTAACTCTTAATTTCAATATGGGAACATTATTTACAAGGGAAGAGGGCTTTTTTCTCCCCCATTACTGCTACAATTGTCACATATTTTGTAATAATTGCAGCCAGCTCTCTCGGACCTCAACGGCTCCCTGACAATGTACAAAAAGTACACTTTCCATTAAAAATAATGATCTCTTCAATAAAATGAAGTTTTGCAGCCTTCTGCATCTTTGTGAGGAGCAACTGAGGCAGAAGACAAGTCTTAAGATTTCCCAAGGACTTTTAATTGCTGACTTCATAAACATGAAGAGATGTAATGCAATAGTAAGAATGAGATTACATATGACCCAGCCAGCCCAGATAATAAAAGAAACACACTGGTGTTTTGGACCGAATACACTGGTATTTGGTCCAAAACAAAGCAGATGGTAAAGCAAACAGGTAAGCATCTACTTTATCTTGCAGGTCCTATAGCTCACCAATTACCCTTATCTAGTTGGGGTACTTCAGCACATAGGTAAAATTAGATGGATGAAAGATGGAGAGGTAACAGAATGGAGTTCCATGGATTTATTGTCAGATCAATGGTGTGGTATCATATATACAGCAGTAGCCCTTAAAAGCCTGCCTGCCTAAGACAAAAAAATGACATTGTCTGGGCCCTTGAGGTATTTCCTTCTACTTCCCTATATTTATGATAGGAAATACCTTGAATACTGAGGTTAATCCAGTTACTTAAAGGCCAGATTTAGGGTTGTATATATATGGAAACACCTTTTATTGCCACCTAGACTAAATGTTAACCTTTTGTCACAGACCCCTGGTCATGGTGACTTTGAAGGGAATACAGACCATGCTCATGTTAGGTTTCTTTGTTAAATCTTTAGCCCACTTAAAAAGTTTTAAGATCCTCTAAAATACCAGTTCATGTCTCCTATCTATTCAGTTACACTGGGAATATTTTTTCAAAGCGGAGTGACTTGGAGCTTAACAAGCCTTAGGGCATGCTACAAGGCCTCTTTCTAAGAATACTGTTCTGTGCAACTTCTACATGGAGGACAGGATGATTAAAGCGGAGACTGTGTTTTGAGGGGGTTTTCTCCCTCCCCTGTTACTTAGTTTTTCTTCAATGCTGCAGTCTTTGTAAGACTGGCATGTCATCATTTTTCAGAATGTGTTTTGGCACCTTGTTCTTGTATTTACTATAACCAGTTTTAGCAATTTACTGGTGTAGATATTTTTCTTTTCATTATTACTTCTAGTTCCTTCTCTTTGTACTTGTTTTTATCCCCTGCTTTTTTTCTTTCCCTTTTACCTTAACCCAGGCTGGTGATATTTTTATATTGTTTCCATTTACTTTTTCATATGTTTAAAATTTTAGCCTGAATTGCCCAAGCAGCGATGGCTGATTGATACAGTAACACAACACTTTTGTAAGTAACCCACAATGCCACAGGAATTCACAAAATTACAAATACCAAAGACACACAAATTTAGATCTACTTTACAATAGTTGTATCCCTAAAGCTTGGACTTCACACTCTAGTGCTGTTAATCTGAGACCTTTGGCAAGCATTACATTCACTTAAAAATAATTCTGGATTATCCTGGATTAACGCAGAGTCAGGGCACATGCAGAGCATTGAACACAGTTCTTGCCTTGTATTCTTCTGATGAAATAATTAGAAATAATCACTCCAATTAGTTCCCTCAATTCTTCACGATTTTTATCTCCTAATTTCAGCTCTTAGCTATATTTATTTAGTTTTCTTATGCCTTTACATTGTAAATCTTTTAGCCCTCAGACCTATTTTCTGTTTGGCACTGACCTCATTAATACTCTGCAGCTCTGCACAGGTTTACAGGATATGGAAATTACATTCTTACTATTTTATTAAGATGGCCTAAGTTTTAGAGGCGGGGAGGGGATGGGTGGTAAAAAAAACAAAACAAAAAAACCCCACATTTTTAAATCTTCTATTATTCTGTTTATTTTAGGGGTTTGTATAGCACCTAGCTCTATAGTATCTGAAGGCTTTGCAGATGCCTAAATGATATGTGCAAGACCAGATCCCTAATGATCTTGATGAAGTCTTCTGATCTCTGTTTCCTGGTTCCAGGAGGCTCTGCTTTGGTTAATATTTATATGCGGTTTGTTCATTTCTCCTATCTATTCAGTTACACTGGGAATATTTTTTCAAAGTGGAGTGACTTGGAGCTTAACAAGCCCTTGGTTGGTTTAGCACATGCTACAAGGTAGCCACAGTGCCTCAAAGAACTCATTCCATAGATAGATCCTTTTGACCAGCAATGTGTTATCTCCAGTTCTGGATATAATTTTGTCCCAAAGAAACATAGCTGTCTTAGCAGGTCATGGATGGAGATGCACTCACAGAAGTAACTAGGTCCTTATTCATCAATTCCACTGAAGATCAGGACCCAGCCCTTCAGCTGATACGGGAAGTGGTCTGAGAGACAGTGGAGAGGATGCAGAACAGGGCTGATAAGCTCATGTCAGTCCATGCCATGGAGGCAACAGCTATTCTGCACAAGATGGAGACTTCACATTGCTTCCACATTCTGCCCCAAGTATAGTAACTTACAGTAATGCAAGTAACAAATGTATGGATCACTTTGGCCAGATCCTCCTCAGGGAGGAAGCAATGAAGTAAGTTTCTTAGCTGGCTGATGATGGTGTGTGGCAATGGTGGGGCATAAGGGTAACAGACCCATAGACCTTAATACCAGAAGGGACCATCATGCTCATCTAGTCTGACCTCCTGCAAGTTGCAGGCCACAGAACCTTCCCCTCCCAGTCCTGTAACAGACCCCTAGCTTCTGGCTGAGTTACTGAAGTCCTCAAATCAAGACCATATAGAACCCAACTCCCCCCATCATATTAACTTGGGGCCACCTCAAACTTAAACCCAGTACTGACAAGTCTCAGAAGTGCCTGATGTGAGAGGCTAGCACAGCACAGTGATGAGAATATTGATTTTCATTCATGAATGTAGGTTAGAAGTTTAAATTTTGCATTAAAAGGGCACATTCGCTTTATCACGCCAAGTCAACCACCATGTCAAAATATATAGTGGCTGCCATTGAAAAGTGGCCCTTTACTTCACTGTTGTATTTACTTTTGTCATGGTATGTCCCATGCATCAAATAGGATATATCACAAAATGTGTGGACAGTTTTACTACCGTGCATGGCAGCTGTCCAGTTCTTAATGGCACTGGTTGTATCAGTGTCTTGTGGTTTGTTATATTTCTTGTAACGCATCTGAGAGTGCTTAGCTTTGAGGTTAATAAACGAGATGTCAAAGTAAGCTAATTTTTTTCCAATTATATAGACCAGTGGTTCCCAAACTTGTTCCGCCGCTTGTGTAGGGAAAGCCCCTGCCAGGCCGGGTCGGTTTGTTTACCTGCCGCATCCGCAGGTTCAGCCGATTGTAGCTCCCACTGGCCGCGGTTCACTGCTCCAGGCCAATGGGGGCTGCTGGAAGCGGTGGCCAGTATGTCCCTTAGCCCGCACCCCTTCCAGCAGATCCCATTGTCCTGGAGCAGCGAACCACGGCCAGTGGGAGCCGTGATCGGCCGAACCTGTGGACTAAAATTGATGGCTACCATTGTCTAACCCTGTTTTCTATTGGTTATAATTTTGTTAAGTTTAACCATCTGGACTGAAATTTTCCAAGCTGGGTGTTTGACTCAGGCAGAAATATTTCGGTAAATTCAGGCAAAACTGTTCAGCGATGTAAGAGAAGTAGGCTAGAGAAAGTACATTGTTGTGCCCCTGTTAAAAAATTCTGGCAACTGGTTTGAGGAGTTGTAGTGTTCCCCATGTTTTGCATAGGCAACTTTAATTCTGGCATTTCCTAACTTGCGAGTGCTTCATTTTGCAACCATAATGTTCTTCTACCATAGTTTTTGTGTGTGTGATTGTTAAGTACATTGTGTGACCAAAGAAATACAAATACGTGAAAATGGTACAAACATTAAGAGGGGAACGAAAAAAATCAGGGTGGGATTTTCAAAAGCAGGACCATAACCAGAATGGGGCAAACGCAGCAGCCGCCCAGGACGCAAAGCTCGGGGGCTGGAAAAATGGGGCAAAAAAAATGATGAAAAAAACGGTAGGGGATAGATCCCTGTAGCAGGCATGGTATTGCCACCCTTACTTCTGCGCTTCTGCTGGCAGTGGTGCTGCCTTCAGAGCTGGGTGGCCAGAGAGCGACAGCTGGTTGCCGGGGCGTTCATGTTGTTTGTAGCAGAAGAGAACTATTTTTTTAATGCTGGTCCCGCCCTGCCCCACTATACCCACTCCCACATTGTTTGTTTGTTGAATTTTTATCCCGCTCCCGCTATTATGGCAGCAAGCAGGGTGGCTCAGCCTCTTCCCTGTGCGGGGACTAAGGTGGACTAAATAGAAAATTGGGGGGGGGGGGAGCTGTGCTGTGCATCGTGTGGGCACACTACATTTTTTTTTAACAATACACACTTAAACATGTGTTTTATCTATGTTATCCTCAAAAGGAAAATAAAAATATATACAGAAGGATCGGTTTTAAACTTCATCTATGGCAGCTCACTGATGCAACATTTATTCACAGAAAAATCAATAGGAAAAAAACCTATGCCGATAAATGAGTAAATAAATATATGTATACACACACACACACACACACACACAATATGAACAACAATAAACAAATGCAACTTCTGGGGGGAAATTACTGGTTAAATAATATTAATGGCTAATTACTTTAAATCAGAGAATATATTGTATTATATTTTAAAATTAGCCATTTGCACGCACAATAAAAACAATACCACACACGTGCTATTTAAAGTAAAACAAATAACAACCCATCAAAACTAATTACACCTTTTTCCCTAGCCGATCGAGCCTGTATTTCCATTCCAGTCAAATCTAAACCCAATCAAACACATATAATCTGAAAATTCAAAACATTGTTAAGATGCTGAGCACTCTGGCACTGATCCAGGAAAGTACTTAAAACTGTGCTTAACTTTAAGAACAAGTAGTCCCATTGACTATACATGTGCTTAAAGATATGCCTAAAGCAGGGGTTCCCAAACTTGGGAACGGCAAACCGCGGCCACTGGGAGCTGCGAATGTCCGTACCTGCAGACTCTCAGGTAAACAAAGTGTCTCACGGCCCGCCAGGGGCTTACCCTGAACTAGCTGCGAACCAAGTTTGGGAACCCCTGGCCTAAAGCTAAGCACATGCTTAAGTGCTTTAACGGATATGGACCAGAGTGCTCAGCATCTTGCAAGATTGATTCCTATAACATCTGTCATTAAACTATGGACTACTAAAGCTGGCGCAAACTAGGCTAGGTAATAGCTACTCTGATTTTTTAAAAAGGAAAAATAAACCAAATAGAGTTACTGAAAAATATCATCAGTGATAAGCTGACCCAAATAGAAAGGTGTTGTACTAATTCCTGGAGATTGCCAATGGGGGAATCAGGTGAAGATCAGGGAATGAGTTCCACAAGTGAGGGCCTTCTCAGTTCTGGGAACGACCAATGATCGGGTCCATGTGGAACCTCGGTGCCCATACTGCACAAACCAACAGTCACTCAAGTACCTGAGGCACTGATAATCAATTTACATCTTCTATTGAATGGACAGGATTTGGCAAATAACTATAGGTGTACAAAGGCCTATTATTAAGGGTCAAAGTCTAACCATGGATGTACTCGTCACGTCTATTTAACCCAAAGGGAGGAGCATATTAGTATCCAATGGCACAACTTGATACTAAGATACTGTTTATAAAAGTAATTATTCCTGTGTATCAGCCTACATAATGGTCAAATGACACGAAAACATTTAGGGACTGAGTCTCACTTACATTTAGGATCCTTTTACGCTGCTCTGATTGTATAAAGTAGGCCCTTTCAGTGAGCATAAACATCATTTACTCCCAAGTTAAGGCCACTTTATGCTGATTGAGTTGTGTAAAAAGAAAGAAAGACTTTGTGTAAATGAGAATTGGGCTCTGTATTTTTTTTTAAAAACAAACCTGCTTTTTACATAAAAATATATAAATGAAATCATTTATATCTTTTCTTTTTGCATTTACAAAACTCTAAAAACAAATAAAGCCTGATTTTGGATTTGTTTTTGTTTTGTTGGGGTTTTTTTGGGGGGGAGGGTATTTGGTGTGTTTGTTTTTTGAGAAACTGTACCAAAAATATCATAGAATCCTAGAAGATTAGGGTTGGAAGGGACTTCAGGAGGTCATCTAGTGCAACCCCCTGCTCAAAGCAGGACCAACCCCAACTAAATCATCCCAGCCAGGGCTTTGTCAAGCTGGGACTTAAAAACCTCCAAGGATGGAGATTCCACCACTTCGCTAGGTAACCCATTCCAGTGCTTCACCACCCTCCTAGTGAAATAGTTTTTCCTAATATCCAACCTAGACCTCCCCCACTGCAACTTGATGACCATTGCTCCTTGTTCTGTCATCTGCTACCACTTGAGAACAGCTGAGCTTCATCCTCTTTGGAAACTTCCTTTTCGTGTTTAAGCTCACTGAAGATTTCACTGTTAAGCCAAGCTGGTCGCCTGCCATATTTGCTATTCTTTATGCACATCAGGATGGTTTGTTCCTGCACCCTCAATAAGGTTTCTTTAAAACACAGCTAGCTCTCCTAGACTCCTTTCCCCCTCATATTAGCCTCCCAGGGGATCCTGCCCATCAGTTCCCTAAGGGAGTCAAAATCTGCTCTTCCGACGTCCAGGATCTGTATTTTGCTACTCTCCTTTCTTCCTTTTGTGAGGATCCTGAACTCAACCATCTCATGGTCACTGCTGCCCAGGTTGACACCCACTTCTATTTCCCCTACCAATTCTTCCCTGTTTGTAAGCAGCAGATCAAGAGGAAAAGGGCCCTTGGTGGTTCCTCCAGTAGTTGCACCAGGAAGTTGTCCCCAACACTCTCCAACAACTTCTTGGATTGTCTGTGCACTGCTGTATTTCTCTCCCAGCAGATCATATCATTTAGGCTAAGATTCTTTAATCCATAAATGCAGCCCAGAGCAAATATCTGTGCCTCAAAGAAAAGATCCTAATGGCTGAGATATATAAAATAGAACTATTACAAAGCCTTTAACTATAGCAGCACTGTTTATGCAATGCAGCTGAAATAATACATATTTACATTAACTCACCCTTTCAAAATAAGAGAAGTGAGATATGTAAAAATAGCTATGATACTAGTTTTAATTATGAATTAAATTGTTACAGGTGTTGGAACTCTTGCAACCTAGCATTTTAACAACCTGAGTATTTAAAGTTCTTAAATATTTACATAAGGCACACTCTAAAAAATGTGTAAACATGTATTTACATAATACAGTTTATGGTTCAGCATGTAACATACTTTTCTATCAATTCTTTATGTAGATTTTCCCCTAGAAAACTTAAAGAGAAAATAACAAAGGCATCTTAAAACTCACAACAATCAAACAATGCCTTAAACTTAATGGCATCTTAAAACTTAAACTCAAACTTAAAACCTTAAGCTCAAACAAGGCATCTTAAAACTCAGAACAATCCTCAACTCTTGGTTTTCCGGAGGTCTCAGGTCAGGGTGTGACAACACATACCATATCTGCTGCAATAGTTAAGGATAATAGGGCAAGTTTAAGAAAAGAGTGGGCAGAAGTTAAAAATGGTGAGTGTTGATTTTAAATTGTGCATTTCCTTTCTAGATGTTGCTTGTAATAGCAATGTAATACTAAAAAAGAATAAAACATCTCTCTAGTACCCTCTCCCAGTCAAGTTAGTTATACATAATTATCAAACTTGAAAGAAAATATACATCTAAGTAAAAACAAAGAAGAAAGGGGAGACTAGGGGTAGTCAGTCATTTTTTGTCAAGGTCCAGATTTCTTGGTCAAGATATAGTCAAAGTCCAGATTGCAGAGAAACATTTTTCACACTGCAAGTGCCCCAACACACACGTACAATGCTGTGTATTAGCAATATAACCGGGGCCAATTGATTATATTTTTAATTAAATGAAAAATAAAATCAAACCACTGTATAACCTAAAAATAAGATCAAAGATGTAATAAATTTTAGCTGAGACTTTGAGAAAGTACATAGGTCAAATAGATACAAATATTAGCATTAAAACACTTTCAAACAACTCTTGTAAGTTTTGAATCTGTGTTGCATTTATAAAGAACATTAACTTTGGTTTTGTCAAATAAAATTATTGAAGACAGACAGACATAATTGAAACTTTCAAGCCTTTTGTGGCTTATTTAATATTAGTATCAGAGTTTGAAAGAAAATAACACTTATATACATGAGCTCTCTATCTTAGCTTTATGATTCAAGTCTTTCCAATAACACACCCACATACACATGGATTAAGCAAAACAATCATGAATAACTGCTGTGAAATACCTGTTAAAACTGTAGTATCACTACTGAAAATGTAGTTTTATACAGCAATATAAATTTAAAATAAAATATGCATGAACAACATATAAAATTATAATTCTCATCATCAGCGGGACAAGTAACATATCCTCTGCTGGACAAGGGCCTTGAAGTTAGTTCAGTCAAGACAAGAAGGCCCCAATTACCCCACATCCAGCTCTCCTCCCCCAACCCCCCCCCCCCACACACACACACACACAATCGCCTGCCAGCTCCCTGCCCAAAGAGGCTTCCACCACCCCACTCACTGAGCCCAGACGCCAGCAGTCATGAGATAAGAGGGAAGGTCATTTCATGGATCAGTAACTGGTTAAAAGACAGGAAAGAAAGGGAGGAATAAATGATCCATTTTCACAATAGAGAGAGGTAAATAGCAGGGTCCCCCAAAAATTTGTACTGGTACTAGTGATGTTCAACATATTCATAAATGATCTGAAAAATGGGGTAAACAGTGAGATGGCAAAGTTTGCAGTCAATACAGAATTACTCAAGATAGTTAAGTCCAAAGCAGTCTGCAAAGAGATACAAAGGGATACCACAAAACTGGGTGAGTGGGTAACAAAATGGCAGGTGAAATTCAGTCTTGATAAATACAAAGTAATACACATTGTAAAACAAAATCCCAGCTATACATTAGTCCTTTGAATAAACATTGACTCTGGGTGGAAACATGGGGACTATCATTCTTACCCAGAAAGGAAATCATTCTTTAAACATCCTGCAGGTTATTTTTATACAGACATGAAAATATAAATACAAAGAAACACAAAATCTGGCCTGGCTTGATTGCTTCTTGTTTAGCACAGAAATGAGTTCACAGGCTTAACTTTGTGGCTTTGCTAAATTTTTTCTTTAAGTTTTTTTTTTTTTTAATTCTGATTTCTTCAGGGTCCAAAGAAATAACACATCTCTACAGTGACTAAACGTAAGCCTTGCCTGCAGCTGCAGGTTGTATCAATTTAACTAAAGCTCATAAAACAAGCTCAAACCCAAATTTAAACCAATGCAACTTGTGTGTGTCAACGAGGTCAAATTTCAGAGTAGCAGCCATGTTAGTCTGTATCCGCAAAAAGAACAGGAGTACTTGTGGCACCTTAGAGACTAACAAATTTATTTGAGCATAAGCTTTCGTGGGCTACAGCCCACTTCATCCAATGCATAGAATGGAACATATAGTCAGAAGATATACATACAGAGAACATGACAAAGTGGAGTAAGGGGCTAATTAATTAAGATGAGCTATTGTCAGCAGGAGAAAAAAACTTTTGTAGTGATAATCAGGATGGCCCATTTAGACAGTTGACAAGAAGGTGTGAGGATACTGAACATGGAGAAATAGATTCAATATGTGTAATGACCCAGCCACTCCCATTCTCTATTCAAACCCAAGTTAATGGTATCTAGTTTGCATATTAACTCAAGCTCAGCAGTTTCTCATTGGAGTCTGTTTTTGAAGTTTTTCTGTTGCAAAATTGTCACCTTTAAGTCTGTTACTGAGTGGCCAGAGAGGTTGAAGTGTTCTCCTACCGTTTTTGAATGTTATGATTCCTGGTGTCAGATTTGTGTCCATTTATTCTTTTCCATAGAGACTGTCTGGTTTGGCCAATGTACATGGCAGAGGGCCATTGCTGGCACATGCTGACATATATCACATTTCTAGATGTGCAGGTGAATGAGCCCCTGATGGCATGGCTAATGTGATTAGGTCCTATGATGGTGTCTGTTAGGATATAGATATTCAGGCCTGTCTGTAAAGGCCTAGACTCTAAGAATTTAGGTGTATTCTTATCACTTAGCTAGTTAGAGGTATAAAAGAAAGAATCAAAATCACTGTCTGCTGATGTAAGGGCCTTCTCTTACTGTGACAGTCTGAGGCCCTGTTCTTAGGCTAAGATCTCTGGCTAAGCAGCAGAGGCAGCCATAAACTGGGAAGCCACCGGTCACATCCTCACATTCCAAACTAGTCACATTGAAATAAGGTGCTATTGGGCTGTTAGGAATACAATCCTGTCCTGATAATGCCTATCACGTCCAGAAAAAGGGAAGTGCCTAGAAGATGTAAAAGGAAACTTTGTTTGATAGCATCCTGTCTGGCAAGAACTCACTTATCAATAGCTGGGATGTGAAATCGTCATTTCTGTGTTTGTTCTATCACTTTAGTCCCCATTTCCCTATTGTTTGTCTGTATAATCTCTGTCTGGTTCTGTGATTGTTCCTGTCTGCTGTACAATTAATTTTGCTAGGTGTAAACTAGTTAAGGTGGTGGGATATAATTGGTCAAATAATCATGTTACAATATGTTAGGATTGGCTAGTTAAATTTCAGTAAAATGATTGTTTAAGGTATAGCTAAGCAGAACTTGAGTTTTACTATATAGTCTGCAGTCAATCAGAAAGTGGGGGTGGGAGGGGAAATGGGAACAGGGAATGGGAGTGGGGAAATTGGAATCATGTTTTGCTAAGGTAGGGGCGGAATGGGAACAGCGACACAGGTAAGGCTCTGTGTTGTCAGAGCTGGGAAGGGGGACACTAAGGAAGGAAACTGGAATCATGCTTGCTGGAAGTTCACCCCAATAAATATTGAATTGTTTGCACCTTTGGATTTTGGGTATTGTTGCTCTCTGTTCATGCGAGAAGGACCAGGGAAGTAAGTGGGTGAAGGAATAAGCCCCTAACTGTGTCACTTGAATAAATATGTGAACAGAGTTGGCATCAGGCTTTGTTGCAAGGATAGGTTCTTCGGTTAGTGTTTTTGTTGTGTGCTGTGTGGTTGCTGGAGAGTATTTGCTTCAGGTTGGGGGGCTGTCTGTAGGCAAGGACTGGCCTGTCTCCCAAGATCTGTGAGAGTGAGGGATCATTTTTCAGGATAGGTTGTAGATCTTTGATGATGTGCTGGAGAGGTTTTAGTTGGGGGCTGAAGGTGGCAGCTAGTGGTGTTCTGTTATTTTCTTTGTTGGGCCTGTCCTGTAGTAAGTGACTTCTGGGTACTCTTCTGGCTCTGTCAATATGTTTCTTCACTTCAGCAGGTGGGTATTGTAGTTTTCAGAATTCTTGATAGAGATCTTGTAAGTGTTTGTCTCTGTCTGAGGGATTGGAGCAAATGCAGTTGTATCTTAGAACTTGGCTGTGGACAATGGATCATGTGGTGTGTCCTGGATGGAAGCTGGAGTCATGTAGGTTAAGTATAGTGGTCAGTAGGTTTCCAGTATAGGGTGGTGTTTATGTGACCATCGCTTATTAGCACAGTAGTGTCCAGGAAATGGACTGCTTGTGTGGATTAGTCTAGGCTGAGGTTGATGGTGGGATGGAAATTGTTGAAATCATGGTGGAATTCCTCAAAGGCTTCTTTTCCATGGGTCCAGATGATGAAGGTGTCATCAATGTAGCGCAAGTAGAGTAGGGGCGTTAGGGGAAGAGAGAGTGCAACACAGAACTGTTGTAGCAAGGCTAAGCTATGCAAAGGCCAGGGCATCCAGTGTTAGGGTTGCTATCGCATCTCTAGCCTGCCTCCTTTTTCCTTATGCATTACAATACACTACCATCAATCAACATCATTGTGGTGGGGCCTATAGGGCCCAATCAGGGTTCAGGGCTGCATTATACTAGACATCCCTTATAACTACAATTAAAAAAAGAAAAAAATCTTGTCCCCAAAAGCTTTCACTCTTAACATTTAATTCCATTATCATTGCGGTATGTGTCCACTATCATTAACACCCAGGAAAGTGTTTATATGATCATGCCACCAAATTAATCTCTAACACCTCTTCATAGTTTATCTATTGGCTCTTTACTTCAAATTCAATCTGGCATGGCACTGGGCAATGCTACTTTCTGTTTGATAATTAATGTGATACCGCACAAGCTCATTTCACATGCTTTGCCATTTGGAAGGGCCTCATGCAGCATTTTTATACGTATTTTTTCCAAACATTTCACAGTGCACTTCCCAGCTTTGCTTCCCCTCCCTCCCCTTCTGTCTGAAAAGTGTAGTAGTTAGTTGCACAACTGCTTGACAAGCAAGATGTCTGTTCCAACTTCTCTGAGTTAGTATCTTTAGCCCCTTCTAATTCTTCAGAATGACAGTCTGCAAATGTGCAGAAGTAGGGAGATAATTTGCTATATGATTTCACTTTGGATAGGGAGTGGGACTTGGGATTTCCACAGGGATATCCTAGCAGACACTGAGTATGACATTGTAGAGAGAGTGATGAAAAACATTCAGCTGGCAGACAAAGCAAGCATGAGTTTAACAATTTGGAGGAGGCTAATTTGAGAGTAGTCCAGATGGGCAGCTTTTATTGACTCTCCTTCACTTCAGCCTTTAAGTTAAACTTGAAACATTGACACTGGACAATGTCCTCAGGGGCTCAGATATAATGGTTCTGTCAAAACACAAACACACACAAATTATTTTTGTTTCCAAGACCAAGACTGTTCTCTGCTCTTCCTCAAAACGTGACATGCTTGCAAAGTCATTCAAAGAGTCACTGTCAGGTTAAGAGTCTGGACGTGGACAAGTTAGAAGAAAAGTGAAAATGATGCAAGAAGCTCAACAAGTTGAAATTCATAGAATCATAGAAGTGTAGGACTGGAAGAGACCTCAATCAGTCATCTAGTCCAGTCCACTGCACTCAAGGCAGGACAAAACTAGACCATTCCTGACAGGTATTGTCTAACCTGTTCTTTAAAACCTCCAGGAGATTCCACCACCTCCCTAGGTAATTTGTTCCAGTGCTTAACTACCCTGACTGTTTGGAAGTTTTTTCTAATGTCCAACCTAAACCTCCTTTGCTGCAATTTAAGCCCAGTGCTCCTTGTCCTATCTCAGAGGTTAAGGAGAACAATTCTTCACCTTTCTCTTTGTTACAACCTTTTTATGTTCTTGAAAACTGTTACCATGGACCCTCTCAGTCTTCACACATCATAAGAGCCCTTTCTCCTGCCCAGGTACAGCATAACATTTTTCTTCCCATATGGCACCCCCTATCCACAGTGACTTTGTCATAGTGGGGAATCTCTCTCCCCATAATTCAGTGCTCCCTCTTCATGACTCAACCCTCTGTCTGGATCACTATATGGTCCACTTCCTCTACAGTATCAAAGTTCCACCAGACCAGCTGTTAGAATGACACCCCCCCACAGTCCTGCACCTCTTCCCAGTAGCTGGTAGCACAACCCAGGCCCACCCTTTACACTGGTTTCCACCACACCCACCCACCCACCCACCCACACACACTCTCTCTCTCTCTCTGTGGCCTCAAACTTCTTGTGTTGCTATCCCTTACCCAGCATCTCTCCCAGCTGGGCTTTATCAGCAATTAGCATCCATAAATCCCTAGGTATCCTCCCAAGTGCAACTGTGAAGGCTAATTGGCCCCTTCTGGACCACTTTAACCCTTTCAGTGCTGGTGTGAGGTGAAAACCTTATTGCAGTCTTCTTATACCCTTTTTTTTTTTTTTTTTAACCAATAAGTAAAATGTTATTAGTTTGAGCAGTTGTTTTCTATACTTATAATGGGGAAATCATTAGAACCAATTATATCTTAACTGTGGGCAAAAAAGCAAAAGAAAACATTCTAACCATGCCCACTATATGTACACACACACATGCTGTTAAAAAGTTGTCTTTTGCCTTTGTGAAGTGATGAGTCATCCTTAAATGAGAGCCTGATTAAGCCACATGTGGGGACAAGGCCTTCCTGTTTTAGGCTCCAGCCAATCCACAAGTCAGGAGCTGGTCTGGTGACTCTCTGAGCAGGTATATAAGCCTCATGGGAGAAAAAGCAGCTTAGTGTAATTGCATAGTTTGGTATTTTTCTCTACTTGATAAGGGTGGTAGATGTTAGGCTACTTCAGTTCTGTTTTTACTCCAGTCTTTTCCTTGTTCTGCTCTAGGCCTGCTGTGGCTCCAACTCTAACCTAGCTTCCCCCTAGCACTACTCTTGCTGTTTTCCATTCTTGCTCTTGGTGTCTGATTCCAGTTCTGACCACTAGGCACAATTTCCACTGCTTATACCTTGAGGCCTAACTGTCCTTGCCTTGGTTTTTGACAGCCTTGTTGTCCTGTTGGTAAGATCACTGTATTCCCCCATTCTATAGGAAACACCTGAGCAAACCTGTAGTCACTTCTGTACACACATTAATCTTAAAAAAAAAATTACCTTCTGGGCTTAAGAGATATATCCCTCAAGTTATTAAAACTGAGAAGTTTTAAAATTTAACTTATTTTTAACTGGTTTCATGTCAGGTTTAAGACAGTCACTCTGAGGTTTCCAGGTACTCAACAAATGCTACAAAGATTGCATTGCAATTGGTGAAAGGACTGCTTTGCTTCTGTTGTACAGAACTTTTTCTATAATCAGGGTTGGTCTTGGCTACTACTTAAAATGTTATAAAACCTAAATCTGGGGGCCAAAAGTGTCCTCAGTCTTCTCTAAGGCTTTTTTAAAAATCCTTATTTTAACTGGAAATATAAATGTCAGATCCTTTTATTGAACCCTGTTAAGTTTTTTAGCTGCAGTGATATCCCCTGCCAATGAGCTCCCCAGGCTGATTTTCCCACCAAAACAAAGCATATCCTTTAGTTTTAAATTTTGCTATCTTTCAATTTGATTGAGCATTTGCAGCTGTTTGGATATTATTGTTCACCCTCTCTCATAATACACTAACTCCTTTTATATCTGTTTAAATAATATCAGATCTGCTGGCAAAAGTTCTCACGTTCTCCTCCAATAATTAAAGACCTAGAAAAGCAGGAAATGGAATTTCCTGACAGATTATTAAGTAGGATAAAATGTTTCATCAGCACTAAAGGGTGTCTTCACTTTTAGCACTGAAAATGAACCAGGAGATGGTGTTTTTTTTTTTCAAATCCTATGTTTTGACACAGTACAGTGAAGTCCATCTGAGATTATATTCTACTTTTATTAGGGAGTGTAGGATAAATGTAAGACTAAATAATTAAAGTTAGCTTAAATTTGGTTAAGGAAATGTGTCTTGTAAAGGAAGGCCCTGACTAGCAAGTAGAAGGAAGACGTTGAAAATATGTGATAAGGTTAGAAGGAATAAAGTAGGGAGGATGTCTGACTCAAAGAATAGCTAATGAGATAAGGGGAAGTTTCTAAAAAGGCGGCCTCTGGCCAATAGGGGTCACTGCAGAGGTCTTTAAATCAAAAACAGAGAATGTCTTAAAAATGAGTTAACATGGCTCTTCCCCACCCCCCACACCTATGTGAACCCAGGTGCAATGGGGAAACTGTTGGACAGCAAGAAGAAAGGCCTTTGGGCAATTAGAGTGAACCATCTCCAATTAGTTTTTAGCTGAAGTCAGTAATTGGCAATTACATCACTTGTTAAAGGGTATAAAAAGTAAAATCTTAAAGGGTTCATTGCTAATACCTGCCTGATTATGCTAGAACCAACCAATATGGGTCTAAGCACCCCTGGGTTTAGTCCTTTTAAGTATCTTGATCAAATGCTTATAAAGGTTTAGTTACTGTCTGGATGTAGTAAACTGCTTATTTAGGCATGTTTAGAGCAATTGTATATGTACCATTTGGCCTCTGGATTTAATAAAGGACTGTATGGTTAAATTAATATTTGGTGGTTTCTCATACTATTAATAACTTCAAATATTAATTCTAACAGAGAGCTAAAGAGTTTTTACTGCTTTGGAAATAGCGCATAAATATATCAAAGTAAACCCATCAGCTGTTTTAGTGATATACATTTAAGAGTAACAGCCTCACAAGTTTAAATTTTTGAGAAGGAACTTTTCAACACCTGTGCCATTATACCTCTAGCAGTTCATTACCAGTTTAACAGATGCCATTTGTCTTTCTTTTACGCTACCACTCAATGCCATTCAAGCAAGACCAGAAAGCTGCTCAGCAAGAATTGCTCTGACTTAATGTAAAGATCAAGAGCTCGGGAGAACCATACTCCTGGCAGAGAGGGCTAGTCTCAAATACCTGTCATGGGTTTACACCATGTTCACAAAGCAAAACATCCACAATTCAGTGATTGTCCTTGAAACAGAAGGGTGGCTTTGTTTATAACTTGTACTATCTCAAGTACATATATACATCAATTGTGTCAGTTAGCCTATGCCGCTAATGAGGGATGTTGTGCGCTGGTGGAATAAAATATAAGTCTGACTATTTTAGATGCCCAGGTTACAGGCACTTGAGGAATATGATGGATTAGAGGGACTAGATGAATAAGACTGGAGTGTTGCACAGGACTGGGATAGAGAAAGTAACTTAGGAACAGTAATGTTGTATTGTTAACTTGTCTCTAGAGAACAGGAAACCAAGGATTGTGGGAAGAAGATAGGCTGCGATTCCTAAACAAGGGATGGAAAAGTGCCCAGGCCTCTGTTAGCCATTCAGCCCCAAGTGAACTATATTCTGCTAAAGTATCTATTTACCTTGGGATACAAAAACCCCTGTCTGAAAGTTAGGACAAGCAGGTGAGCTGGGGGTTTTAGTGGGCTAGATTCTCTCTGGTGTAAATCAGCCTAGCTTCACTGAAATCACCAGCTGAAGATCTGTCCTGTTATCTATTATCTTCCTTTCCTTCTTCACTACACTGGTGTTTCTGTTCTGCTTGTTTTGGCTCCCAGTAGACAAACTGGTCAAAGGTGCTTCCTCCATGCCACAATAGCACCTGCTCTAGGATCGACACCCACCCCTCATGTTCTCCAGTCTGAGATTGGCAATAATCACTTTCCTCTCCCTTTTTAGCTTTGCTCCCTATACCACTACAAAAAGCTCCCACTGTTTCTTCACCTGACTTAAACACACAATCCTTTGCAGTTACAAAGGCCTGTGGGAATGTGATGGATTACAGGACCAATTTTTGGCCAGGTTTGTTTTTTTTTCCCCCAACCTTGAAGCCAAGAACCAATGTTATACAATAATCCTAGCTGTGCACTGTTAAACTGTTTTTTCACCCAAAAGGTGGGTGTCTTTCAGCATCTGACAAAGAGCTCCTTATTATAGCTTTCCTAAATTCATACAAATATTTGGAATAGGATGGAATGAAATTTGCTACATTATAGTTGTACCAGGTGCTGATAAAACTACCTATTTAAGGTTGCCCAATATTTCTTGTGAGAAGACCCAGTTTTCGGTTGCTTATAACTTTGTCAATTTTTGGAAAATTTCTCCCAAAACAGTTCCACCATTTCTGAGGACAAGACTTGGAAAAAAATGTGTCTTTACTCATATTAAATTCTTGAGACCTTCTCTTTGAGATGCTCTTGTACCTCCATGCCTTGGAACATGGATTTGAAACTTGGCAGGGGTAGACACCCACACCAGCCCAGAAGGCTTAAGGAAGACCACTGAGGAAGTCCATAAATGAGGGTTTTAGGCTACAGAAACAACCCATGATTGGAAGATGGAGCTTACCTGAGCAAGTGGGGTCTGGACCAGTATAAAGCCAGGAAGCTGGCAACAGAAATGGTAGCTGCAAGGAAGTCTTCAGCCACCCTCCATGCATTAGAGAGGGAAGGAGGGAATGAGTAGGACCCTGGGAGCCTGGCCCCCAAGGAAAAGTTTACACAAAAGAGAAAAGGGTGAGGAAGAAAGCCTGTGGGAGGCCAGTAGGAAGCAGCCCAGGGAGAGAGCAGCAAGGTTGGGGGACTGAGCAGATTTTGGTTGCATGTTGTAGGGTCCCTGGGCTGGAAGCCAGAGAAGCAGGTGGGCCTGGGTTCCCCTACCTGCCACTGACAGAGAGGCAGTGCCTGGATAGCATGTCCAGTGACACTCTGTACCCCAGAAAGGGAGGCCACATAGTGACCTGGCCAGAGGGCTGAGTCACTAAGAGGAAGCTGCAGCTCCTGGAGTGAGAGGGGGTCTGCAGCCTGAGAGAAAGGAAAAAAGTAGAGAGATCACAAGGGGAGGCTTCGGATGTGGAAGAGAACTAATCCCCAGAAAAGCCAGGAGTATTTGCCACCTGCAGTGAGTAGAGCAGCCCTTGACACAGGGATGTTCCTTTTGCCATCCCCGTGAAAACTTGCTCAGATATAGCCAGGTTATAAGCATTTTAAAAATTGCAGTTTGCATGTGTTTGATAGAGATCCTGTTAAAGTTAACAGCTAAAATCCAACTAGTCCAGTCTCACCGAGTGTGCTCCATCCCCGTACAGCTCCTAGTGCCAACCAGAATGTGCAAGCATCATTCCTCTGCAGCAGCTGAGTAAGCTCCAGCACTGAACTACAAGGGAAAAGCCTGGATTTTTCCTTCTCATGGCAGCTCCCATCTATTCTGGGCTGCATCCAGACACCAGAACTGAGAGCAAGGAACCTGTCTCTCTCATGCTTTCCAATGGCCCCCATGCTGGCAGCCAGGCAGCATGGAAGTGGAAGCTGTCTGCATTCAGATGCAGAGAAGATAAAAGCCAGACGAGGGAGAAGAAACGGGGTAAACTAGGACTGAGAATTGAATGGGGAAGACTGGGGAAAGGAGAATAAGAAGCAGGGAGAGAGACAGGCTGGGACATATTAAGCAGGGTGTCTGGAATTGGGAGCCAGTGAGGTAAACGGGGTGCCTAGAGCTAGCTGGATGGGGGGAGAGAACACTGAGATCAGATGAGGAGGGGAGGAGACTGGGACTGGCTGGGCAAAGATACTAGGACATGACAGCAGGGAAGGGTGGGGCGATTGAGACTGGAGGAAGAGCCTAAGAAGTGAGACTGGGAGATAGATTGGATGAGGATCCAGGAAGGGCAATTGGGACTGTCTGGAGAATGGGATTGGGAACGAGGAAATATTGTGTCTCAGGCAGGAAGTCTGAAAGGGGAAACTAGACTGGCTAGGTATGGACACTGGGAGGCAAACCTGAGGAGCGAAGACTAGGATGGGGTAGACAAGAAGAGCGGCACTGGGACAAGAAGCCAAGGGTGGGGAAGGTACAGGAGTGAAACAGGGTCACTTTGAAGGTGACAAGGCAGAGGGGTTCAAGCTTGTGCAAAAAGCACAGAAGAATCTATGCTCACGAGAGTGTGCTCTCCTCCAGAGCCTGGAGTGGAATTTTGCCATTCCTTTGTGTGGTGGATCTAAATGTCCCAACCCTGTTGATGACTTATGTGGGTGCCAATATCATGCCATTGGTATGATGGAATTTGTTTATTCAGTTTTTTTTTAAAAAAATCACTCACTCACTCTCACACACATACGTTAAAAGAACACTGAGGTTGCAAAGTCAAACACTCAAAAGTTAGGAAACATCAGGATTTAGGTTGCCTGTACAACCTTAATTTTGCCCCCTGGGGCTTATGCATTATGATACTGTCTAATGCCCAGAGTATCTCCATCCTGTGGAAAAAGTAATACATCATGTAATTAATCAGGGTTGGATAGTGAAGGACACTTGTCTGTTGGACTCCTGTCTCCTTTGTTGCAATCTTAATTCTGGGATTTGTAACTTTTGAGTGCTAGTCTTTGCAATTCTCAGTGTTCTTTTAACATAGTGTTAAACACCAAAACTATCATTTTACTATTCAGAAAATTTAACTGATGCTTAAGAGGACATGCTGTGTATGTCCACAGTCTCTACAGAGTTAGGGAGTTAAAGCCAATGGTGAGAAGATAAATATTGACATATGCAAATCAGAGTTCACGATTTGTTGCTTTACAAATTTTTAAAATGAGCATAGCTCAAAAGTTCATTTATAGATTAGTTGTACACAATATAGCCAAAAGCATATTTAATTTTATTTGTCATCAATATGATTGAGTGAGGATTAGTGCACTAAGAAAAACCCTTAGCCATAAAGACTTCCCCTCCAAAAAAGCTTAAAGTCCTTATAGTTTTATGTTCATTTAGCAGCTTCTCGCTAGTGCAAGTTTATCAATATTTATTAGTATATTCCCTTGTGAATACATTGGTGACGAAGTGGCATGCATCCCAAAGGATGACAACTAAGGTCTCATTAGTTCAAGCAAAAACTGAACTGAAAAATTAAAGAGACTCTTCTTGTTGCTAAGTATGTCTTGTAATTACATTTTCACTGGGACTATATAGTGACCAAGTTAAAGTAATAAACCTACTGATGATGAAATTGCAATTTAGAGTATATTAATACAAGTGGCTCGTGTGTCTGAATAAGGTGGTCCATCTTTGAACTAGTTACAGCAAGATGAAGCTGTAGATGGTTTTAATCATCATTGAAACAAGTGGGCAAAATTCATCCCTTGGTCTCAGTGAGGTAACACCAGGCATGAATTTGGCCTACTCAGCACTATTTTCCTGCCTCTCTGAAATGGTACTGGTGAATCTGAACCCAGAGATTCAAGCAGGAGGTTGCACACAATGATTTGGAAGTTACTTTTCACTTGCTCTGGCTAAAGAGAAGATTTCAGTGGAGTCAAGCCAACAGAGAATTTGGCTCCTGTTGACATCTGAAAGCCACAGCATTTAGCTATGCTAAAGAACTCCCATAAAGTTTTGCAAAGTCATGCTAAGAGATTATATAGAATTATTAGCAAATAAGAAGTAAACTGCATGTCAACTGGAACTATGTTTATACAGCTATGACAAGGTCATGCTCTTAAGGTTGTTTTTAATTTTATATGTGCTTGCTAGATAAAATATGATTGGCTAAGGAACTTGAACAAGTTATAAATAGTAATGGAAGACACAAGAAAGGAATAAGTAGATAAAAACAACATTAATAAAGGCAGACATGGTGGACTATAACCCATGTTAAAATAGATCAAAACTGTTGTAACCTTTTGTACACTGGAAAGTTGGAGTATAGTAGGGCATGATGAAAATGTACTTGACCAGAAGGCAGAGATGTAATGGTGAGTGAACTGTAAAAATTATAATATGGGATAAACAAGGGAAAAAAGTCTACATAAACCCATAATCCACCATGAACCAGAGCAGGACAGGCAAAGTACCCCAGAATTGGTAAATTAGCCTTTTTTGTTTGTGCTGTTTGATCTTAGACACCTAGTCTATGATTAACAAACCAAACCTGAGCTTGACCAGCTGATTTTCCAATCAATAAGTATTCAAAAAGAACCCATTAGTTACACCCCTTATTTCTAATCTATACAGAGCTCAGTAGTACTTCTGAAAATTCTTCATGATTGTCTGTTCTTCCAGATAACTTTAAGGCTTCATCATAAATGCAGTTTGCTCAATAAATACACTTGGTGCATGGAAATTCCCTTGAGAGGTTTATTGTTTAATTCATTCTGAAGCCAAAAAAAGGAAGGGTTTGTTTCTGAGGTTAGGAAACAAGATTGTTAAATAAATTGGAAATAAAATAACTAGGGGTAGAAAGAATGTTTACTGTAATTAAGGTATCTTAGAGTATATAGAACAGAAAGGAAATAAAGTAGAAAAATGAACTGTGTGATTGTGACATGCAATTTTGCATACAAAATAACTACAGAAATTTAAAGTTGCAAAGTTAAGCACTCTGAAGTCAGGAAATGCCACAATTAAGGCTAACCATGCAACCTTATTTCAGCCCCCTCATGGGCAGTATGTGCTCATGTAATTAAAGACCGTGTCATAATGCATATGTAGAAGAGAGCCAAAGTAAGATTGCCTGAGCAACTTTAATTCAGGCATTTCCTAATATTAGTGCTTGATTTACATTCAAGAACTATTTTAAAAGAAAGACAGTTTCAATGTCCTGGGTTTAAAAGAAAACTAAAAAAAAAAAATTATCTGGAATCCTATGTACCCCTACATGGCTCCTGAGCAGAATTGGAACCTTTAGCTCCACAGCACTGGCCTCTACCACTGGAGTAACTGACAACAGTAGCAAACTGTTAGCCTTTTTGAGCCAGCCACTAGAGACAGATGAGGTACACTTACCCAGTGGGTTTCACAGCTATTTGGTAGACAGCAGAGGTATGTAGAGAGCCAGGAGTCCTGTGTTCTATTTTAGGTTCTGTAAGGGAGTGTGCTGTCCTCTCTCAATGTGTTTTTCCTTGGCTACTGCATCTGCCGTCTCGGCCTCTACCCCAATATCCCCCCACCTCAGCCTCTCTCTTTATCCTATCCATATTTCCCCAGTAGTTTGTCTTTGCCACCTCTTTATTCCTCGTCTGCCCTGCCCCCAGCCTGCCTCTGCCCCCCTTGCACTCCATCCCTCTGTATTCCAGTCGAGTGGCTCTCTCCTTTTCCTGGGCACCAGCTGTGGGGGCATTGGAAGCAAAGGAGAAAGTCTCCCTGCTTTCAGTGCCTATGTCGGGCTGCTGAGGGGAGCAAATGCTGGGGAAGTCCTGCTCAGCCCCAGTATCCGTTGTTTAGAGCATGCTCAGATCAGACAGCATCTTCTGAGAATTTAGCTGCCAAATCTAACAAGTCTCTACAGAGCATTTGTCAACTGAACTTGATCAGAGGTTTAGAATTTGTGCCGATTTTTACACAGACAGTAAATGATATGTCCTTTACCAAATGACCACACCCCTGCCAGCATTCGAGACCCTGCTCCAAAGAATGGAGATACTAGAGCTGCAGTTGTAAGAATCCTTGGACATGGACAAAACATTTTTCCCCCATACCTCATTCTGAGAAATGGTTAAACTGTTTTAGCTGAAACTTTCCAATAAACATAGTCCCAGGCAAATACCAGGCATGGAAAATTTCAGCCTGAACAGCTGAAGTTTGGCAAAGTTATAAGCAACTGAAAATAGGGTTTCATAATGGAAAGCATTAGGCAATCTTGAATACAGAGAAAATTACCAGCTCCCCTTATTAGCAGGTGCTCATCAAAATACAATGAGCCAGTTTTTCTTTCTTGCTCTGGCTCTTGTGCATGGCTGTGACCATGTAAAGGAGCTAGATTGGGGATGTAATTCCCCTCCTGGAGAACAACTCTCACCTGGAGTAAATTAAAAAAAAGAAAAAAACAGGTACTGCAACAACTGCCCTCCCCCTCTTCCATTCCTCCCCAGTGAAGGGGCATGTTGGGAACAGGGAGGGGAAGGGAAGAGGAGTAGCAGATCTAGGCTACCATTCTCCACTGGCATTAAGTTCCACAGGGACCATACTTTAGTGGTATAAGTTACAGCCACCCCTAAGCTGGTCTAGCTAGGGCTGGCATAGGCCAACTCATTGAAGGTCCCTACATTCTCTGCACAAGGTACAGCTCAGACACCACGGAGAATCTGGTTCAGTTATGATTAGAACTGTAGAATTTATTCTGCTACATTGTCCAGAAGTTATTTGGTTTGTCCTTGCTCAATGACACCGAAGTAGGGTGAGGTTCTCTTATGATTTGCAGTGAAGTCATGCAATGACCTCTGATAATATTACAGTATGTTTTAAATCACTGCTCTGCATTTCACCTCTGCTAGTTCTTAAGTCCTTTCCTACTTATTTTCCCCGTTCCCTAGCAACTTTGTGATCATGTGTTAGGATTTTAGCCTTTCCATCTGAAGGCTATGGGATTTTGAGAGGTGTGGCCTCAAGCGACCTGCTATTCTGTGTTTCTAATAGGAATTTAAACTTTCTGTAGTCGTAAAGTTGTGAGTAAATGCTTAACACAGGACAAAATGAATTGCTCAATTAGTTTAATTCAATTTTCTTGCTCCTCCTTAAATTACACTTCTCTACCGATCTAAGTTAATGGCAACAGCAGTTCATTTTTTGAAGAAAAAAATATTTCATGCCTTTTGGGCCCAAAGCAGTATTCTTGGTAAAATATAGGTGGATCAGAGATGTTTCACAAATAATAAATCCCCTTTTTCCTCTTTTACATGATTTGCTATTAATTTTAAACCTTCCTAGTATGTTATGGACTTTCTCTGATGGCCTGATTGGATGTTAGCTCCAACCTTCTTCTTCCCACACCCCTTCACCTCAGTTTCACTCCACATCTGCCTCTATTATCTTCTTCCCTGCCCCCTCTTACCCTCCCTTTCCTTTCAGTATTCCCCCTCCATTTCACTTATTCCCATCTAATTCCCCCGCCCCCAAAGAAAAATCATGGAACGAACAACCTTTGCTGTCATGGTGTGGTTCACTCTTGTGTGTTCTCCTCCTTCCCCCACCCTTTGTTTGTCTGGTCAATTTAGACTGTAAGCTCTTTGATCCAGGGACTATGTGCTATGATTATACAGCGCTTAGCATAATGGAACCCAATTCTTGGTTGGTGCTTTGGCACTACTGTAATAAACATGATAATGCAGGAAATAAAACCTGTTCTTTCTGGTACATTGCACTATTTTGATCACCTTGATCGATCCGTCCTTCAGCTCTCGTATAGATTGTACTGATCACAAGAGGTCTTCCTTTCTTGTCGTATCCTGGCCTTCCTTCTCCATGTGCGGACATGTCTTTTCACAATAAAATCTTCCTATCTCTTTGGAGGTCAGCCAAATGGTCATTTTAGTTCCCATGGGTACCACTCGGCAACAGCTGCAGTCCATCGATGGTCAGTGAGCCTTGCTATATGCTCGGCCCATCACATTTTACTATGCCTGCTCTCAAACAACAACAACATCCTGCACTCCACTCTGCAGTCACTTCATGGGGGACTCTGTGATGGATTGAAATTCTTCTTTCCATCACCCTCTTTGTAACAGACAGTTCCTGTTCCTCTGTCTTAGTCAGTGCCCATGTTTCGCTGCTGTACAACATTGCCAGCAGTACTGTTGAGTTGAAGAGACTGGTGCACGTTACCTTGTTGATTTTTCCTTGGAGGACATCCTTGATAGAATTGAATGCGCACCAACTGGCTTTCTTTCTTCACAAGAGTGGTGCATGTTAATTTCTTGGCCCAAACAGACATATTGCTCATCTTCTATTTGTTCTCCCTTGATTGTTATTTGGGCTGTTGGTAAGGTATCAGACCGCATACATTTCATTTTGGGGGGATTAGTTTTCAGTCCAACTTGGCGGCTTTTTGTGTTGAGTTCTTGCAGAATTTTCTGTAGTTTGATAGTATTTTTGGCAAACACCACAATATCGTCTGTGAATCTGAGATGGTTTAAACCATCGCATATTTGCACTAGTTTAGCCTCTTTTTTTTTAAAGCACACATTAAAAGGAAGGTACAAATACTCTTTGGAATCCAGCTGGTCCAGATGCATGAAAATAACAGAATTGTGGCAATTTACAATAAAGGTGTTCTGGCCACATTCTCCCTTTAGGGTGTATATTTTACATTAAGCTTGCACAGTTGGACACAAAGTCAGAGCATGCAAAATCCAAGTTACAATAGCAACTTTAGTTATTTTGTACATCTATGTTTGATGATATGCAGCTCATGAAACAAACAAGTAGTTTGTGCAACACAGCTAAATGAAAAAGTTACTTTGGAACCTTAGTATATCTCCCTGATGTGATTTTTTTTTTTAAACTAGTGACCTCTTTACATGGCATATTGTCATGAAGTCACTCACCACACTGGCGCCTCCTGCTGGCTGTTTCATGAATTAGCTCTGGTCAGCAGGTGTGCCTTCCAGTGATGGTGGTGGCTCTCCCATCCTTGTCTCCACCTGCAGACCCACTGCAATTCCAGTCCCACTGCCTCATGGCACAGCCCTCCGGCCATGTCACAATCCATGTCTGTCCCCCCCCCGCTCCTTCCGCCACTCCTCACAGTGACTTGTAAGTCCATAGCCTGGCCACTTCTTCAGTGGCGAGTGGAAGAGAGGAGAGAGACACAGGCCCACCCACTACTCTGGGTCCCAGCCCAGGGATCCTGTAAACAACAGCTTCCCACTGCCCCTCCTTTCTTTCTCCACCAGTCTGTCTCAATTCCCTGGGCCACTTCCCTGCAACCCCAGAACCTTCAGTTCCTGCCTCTGGCTCCTTCCCCATCTTCCCAAGGCCTCAGGCCTACAACTCCTAGCAGCCCTGTTCACAGTGCTAGTTCTGCAGCCCTCTAGGAAGCCAGTCCCCTCTTTTGGGCTTCCTGCAGTAAACTCCTGCTCTGGCCTGCAGCTTCCTTTAATATGGGCTGTCTGGGTCCTGATTGGCTGGTCCAGCCACCGCCGTAATTGGCTACAGCCACTGCTGTTATTGACTTTTCCTTGCACCCCTCCAGGCTGGGTTTTAACCCTATCAGGGCCAGTGCAGGGCAGATGTCCTGTCACAGTTCCCTTAAAATTTAAGAGCTGAAATCCCTCTCCATTTCCAACAACTCCCCACCCTTATAATTCCTTTTCCGCCACCCCTGTTCATAAATGACTGGGAATAAATATGAGGTTAGCAACACATCCTGAAGCTCATCAGATGTGGCCTATGTCAGACCTAGAGGGGGCCAAATTTCAAAGTCATAGGCACAGTGACATAAAGGCCCATTGGTGGTTCATTATTCTGCAACAGCAGCTCATCAGGCCTGACATACTCATCACACATAACACATGGCTGTCATAATATATATCCCAAACCGCGGATAGTTATATTTCACTGGAAAGCTAATAACTCACTAATCATTAGTTTTCTTGTGTGTGCTAAGAGTTAGGGATATGTGGAGCTGATAAACAGGTTTTTCCCAGACAAGAAGAAAGGCTGCTATCTACCTGTCTCCAATGAAATGAAGTAAGGGGTGACTAAACAATGGAAGCCTTATTTACATATGACTTAGCAGGGGGATGGGAAGTCCACAGGCTGGAAAGAACAGCATGAGGGCATCCTGAGTCTGGGGACAAAACTCTGAGTTTGGGAAGTTATGAGATGGAGAAGAAGCCATCTTGGCATCCGTGTTTGACTTGAAGTGATTATTAACACCTCTCCAAGCAACAAGCTGCTGTGCTTTTGTCTCTTGAAAGAATCACTGGACCTTCTGACTCCTCTGAATGTTCCAGGAGAGAGCTGGACACTTTGGAGCAGATGGTTCTGGGGAATGGGCTTATGCTGGGAATCACCCTGCAATTAGTAACCAAGGGGTGGAGGCCAGGGTGGGACTGCTGGGGTCAGAGTGCTAAAGGTGGGCTGCACAGCACTCAGGGAGCTGCGTGCTTGCCTACTGGCTGTTGGTGTTTCAGCTGTGAGACATAGCAGCAGAGCATTTAAGGCACCCAGGGTTATAGGGCAGGTGGTGATTCAACCTCCCACTGGTCTGAACTGCACCTCAGAACATTACAGGCACACACAGGGGAAAACCCTGCCACCAGCTCCCTTCTGTTTATACCATCAAAGTTCAAGTGTCTCTCCAGTCTCAGCCGTGGCACTCAGACCTCACAGCTCATACTGCAAACAGATTCACAAACTGCCTCCCATTGGCCAGGTGTAGACCCCTACCCTAAACACAAACCTTTCTTCACTGCAACTGCCTTCACATTGACAGTGAGAAAAATAGACAGTTCATCCCTTAATCTTGTTCTAGGAATGTGTATGGAGAGTTTCAGACCCTCCCATTCCCCCTACTGACCAACCCTCCACAGTATAAAGGGGACCACTCCCCCCCCCGCCCCGAGACTCCCTAATCACTTCTTGATAAAACGTGAATACTGCACTGTAAGAGGCTAGAGCAGTGGTTCTCAGCCTATTTATCATTGTGGGCCACATATGCAACTCTCTGTGTTATGTGGCCCACATCCACACAATATATATACACACATACATACACACACTACCTGCATGGCCCTGAGGGTGTCACATGGGCTACAGCTGTATGCTGATTGGGCCACAAGCGGGCTGTGGGTTGAGAACCACTGGGCTAGAGAGACCATATTCAAAACCCAAATGTAGATTCATTTGGTAAGTGGGTGCTCTTTTTTTTATGCTTATGAATGAACATTTTGCGGGTAGATAAGAAACCAAATAAATAATCCCTCAGTCCTACCTTTCCATGAGGCGGATTGGGGAATATGATGCTCATTTAAATTAAAATGTTGGCCACTTTGAAGATGTACGTCCCAATTCTCTCCTCACTCCAGTTTTACACTGTGTACTCTCTTGACTTTGCTAGAGTTACTCCTGAGTTATAGCAGTAAAAACAGGACCAGAATCAGACCCATAGTTGTGTACATGTTATGCCGCTTTCTCAGCGGAATCAATTTCTTTGAGGCATGCTATTCTTCAGCAGACAGTTATGCTTTTATATTATGCTAGATTCTCAGAATTTATTTTTCTTGGGCAATAGCCTGCCCTATAAGTCAGTGAGAATAGGACAGTAATTCTGCTAAAGCATAGTAGAGACTTTTTTATGTCACGATAAATGCATTTTGAAAGCATTAAATGATTACATTTCTAAAATCAAGCTGAATAGGGTACAATTGTATGGCTCTTTCTAAAGCGGCATGTTGCCTAGTTAGAGTGAGAAACCGTTACAAAAAGGTAAAAGCCATGTTGTTTGGGAGGTAAACTCATCAGGAGCATGCACACGACTTCCACTTTCTTGAATGGGAACTGTGCATGAAAATCCAACAGTATTATTTTTTGGTCCTTTGGATGCTGCTGACAAATGTGACACAACCAGCTTTACTGTTTCATGTAAGTGTCTTTCTGAGACCCTGACCTTGCTGTGTGCTACCTGCAGAGCACCAGGCATCAATCATGCTCTCTCTCCTATTTAGAGCAAGCACTCTACCACTTAAACTAATTCTCCTAGCTATTAGGCAGCATCCGCTGTCCACCAGCCCTGCCATGGCTCACTTCTTTGGAGGCTGAATGGGGAGAGGGGCACAATGGCTCAGGCCCCTGGCTGGTGTCCCCTTCTAAAAAGAAAGAACAGGAGCCTGGTCTGTGCCCCCCCTGCCCCCGTCCTCCAACCTTCCACTGGAGGATGCAAGCATTGATCCTACATCCACTTGCATGTAAAACAATGCTCTACCAGTTGAGCTGATCCCTCTGACTGGAAGCTGGCTCTGACCCACCCATGTCACGCCAAAGGCCACGAGGTCCCCAAGGTGTCCTGTTGCTCCTTTCTGAAATGGCCGGGGGAGTGTTTTTCTTGTGGTCTGGCTAATTCAGCTGGTTGGTGTGTGGCACTAATAATGCCATGGTTGTGGGCCTAATCCTCTCTATGGCCAAGGAGGGTGATTTCACTTCACTGTTACAACAAGCAAAGCTTGCTACCTCACCCCAGTTCTGGGCGAGCAGTCTACTGCTTGAGCTAATTCCCCACCTGCAGATGACCTGTCTGGTGCCAGTGAGACAAAGAGATGGCACCAGGGTCTTGAGCAAAGCCATAAGAAAGGGATGGCTCACCCTACCACAGCAGGGCAGGCTGGCGAATTTAGGTATCAGTGCCATTGCTGCTCATATACAGAGCAAGCACTCCACTATTTGAGCTAATCCACCTTGCAAAAAAAGGACCCTAATTTGATGTTGTCCCATTGTAGCCCATTGCTTGTCTCTGAAATGGCTGTGAGAGGTGGCCTTCTCCCAGGCAGGCTAGTTCAGTGTGTAAAACTGTGGTGTCAATAACATCAACATTGTGGGTTTGAGTCTCCATGCTGCTTGTTAGCTACCTGGATGTGGGCTTGGGCTTGTGGTTCTTGCTCTTCTCCATGACCACTACATGCAATGGGCGGTGGTCCAACCCTTCCCCAGGAAGCAGGGAAGAGCCATTGTCCCAACACCTGAAGAAAGAAGGCACCAACCCTACAAGTTCTAGAATGTAAAGCAAGCACTAATCCCCCTGCTGAGAAACTGGCCCCGACCTGCCTGTGTTGTTCCAGAGGCCACAAAGTCCCCTCAGCGGCCTATTGCTCCTTTTTAAAATGGCCAAGGGAGGAGGGCCTCTAGTGGACCGGCTAGCTCAGATGGTTAGACTGTGCTAGTGACCCCTACATTACCCCACTGCTTCCACCCTTACTCTCTATGACCCCTGAGAAGACATGCCAAACCAGCGGGAAAAAAATGCTGGAATTGGGGTTGGTTTTGGCTTAATTACCTTGGGAGTTGCTTGATGATTCATTTTTGGCTTGTAGCTTGTTGCTTGTGGCTTGTTGCAGCTCGTTGCTTCTTTTATTTTTGATCAGCTCCCGGCAAGCAGGGTCAAGGGGCGGTGGAAGAGAGTCGGGGTGCACAGTGGGCCCAACACACAGTCCCACACTGCACGCTGGGGGGGATCTAGTCACATAGAGTGTTGGGGTTCTTAGGGACTGGCTTGTTTTGAAATGGGATTAGCTTGATTTTTGGCTTATTGTGAAAGTCATGGTGAAGGGTCAATGAGGAACAATTTAGAAGGCAGCCTAGGTCAACTAGTGCCAATCTGTAGGCTGAGGGGGTCACATGGCATCACAGAGAGCAAAGCTTGAGTTATTGGGGTCATGCAGGAGTCAAGAAGGAAAAATTTGGATGCAGCCAGAGTCAGTAGGGATCAATAACTGTCAATCTGGAAGAAGAGGGGTCATATGGGGTCAGGGAGAGCAAGGCTGGAGAAAGTGGAGTCATGCAGGGGTCAATGAGGAGCAATTTCTAGGCATCCTGTGTCAATTAGTGCCCGACCTTCATCAGAGGGTTCACTCGGGGTCACAGAGAGCAAAGCTTGAGTTATTGGGGTCATGCAGGGGTCAGAGAGGAACAATTTGGAGGAAGCCTGGCTCAGTTAGTGCCAGTCTGGGGGCAGAGGAGTCACACCGGATCAGAGAGATCAAAACTGAAGTGACTGCAGTCATGCAAGGGTCTAGAAGAAAAAATGTGGACGCAGCTAGGGTCGCAATGGGGTCAATGACTGCTAATCTGGAAGCAGAGGGGTCACACAGAGGAAGACTGGAGGCAGTGGGGCCATGCAGGGGTTAATGAGGAACAATTTGGAGTCAATCAGGGTCCCACAGAAGTCAACAAGTGTTCGTCTTGAGGCTGTGGGGTCACACAGGGACACAGAGAGCAAGACTGAAGATATTGTGGTCATGTGGGAGCCAGTGAAGAAAAATTGGGGGGTCACCCACAGTCGCATCAGGGTTAATCTGGAAGCAGAGGGGTCACAATGGGTCACAAAAAGGAAAGCTGGAGGTAGTGGGGTCATGTAGGGGTCAATGAGGAACAATTTGGAGGCAGCCTGTGTCAATTAGTGCCAATCTGAAGGCAGAGTGTTAACACGGGGTCACAGATAGTAAATCTTTAGTCATTGAGGTCATGCAGGAGTCAATGAGGAAAAATTTGGAGTCAACCAGGGTCCCACAGAGTGTTCATCTTGAGGCTGTGGGGTCACACAGCATCATAGAGAACAAGATTGGCCATATTATGATCATGTGGGAGTCAGTGAGGAAAAAATTTTGGCTCCTAGGCTCAATCATCAAATGTACAAATCAAGATGTAACTCATACACATAAATAATATCCTATGTATCAAGAGAGAACAATGTTCCATAGACTGATACTTGATGTATATTACTAAGAGACCATTCTCCTCCAATTAGTTTCACAATTCCACTTTATAGACTATGCAACACACAAACTGATAGCTGAGACAGAGAAATAAACCTTTTCCAGAGAATAAAGATCATTTCTCCTAAATCTCCAGGTGTAAAGTCAGGCACCTAAATTAAACGTTTAGACTCCTAAATAAGTGGCCTGATTTTCAGAGTTTCCAAGCACTCAGAATTCTCACAGTGACAGGCCACTGTCTTTCTATTTACATCTTTTATATGATAGATGGACCTGAGTCATGAGGTTCAGATCTTGATCTCAGGTTTCTTCAAGTTTTAGGAGTGATTGGATTCAGGATTATTATTTAAAATCCTTGTACAGATAGACACAAGCTTCAGTGTTCAGATTCAGACACAAACACACTGAAAGTTTGTGAAAAAAGAGGGTTTGGATCAGTTTCCATTTTGAATCCACCTCCTATCTATCACAAAACTGGTGAAGAAAGGACAGAATCTCTCTCTGGCAATTCATACATCAAACTGACTCAAGAAATTGTCATGAAGATGTAAAAATAAAATAGCTCCCCTTTTCCATGTCTGCAGCGGTTCAAATCCCTCATTGATTTTATCAAAAGGTGAAATGTGGGTTATTAATGCATCTGGGTAATATTTCTTGTTTATGTAATCAGACACCAGTTTAGGAAGAGAGTCTTAACTTCTACCCTAAAATAAACAGTGCCCTACCAGCATACCACATTTCAATATAAAGAAGAGAAAATGGTAGAATGTGACATGCATAATACCCATTTGAGAAGATGGAAGGGGAAGAAAAAAAATCAATTTCACAAAATGAAGATGGCTTTAGCTGCAGATGTGTTTACAATAAGAATTAATTCTACTTTGCAGGAAGTGTAGTGAATTGGTTTGCAGGGCTCAGATCCGCACCACAAGACCTGAGAGCTGTAATGAGCTCATAAGACTGAGAGTCTGAGGACTCAGTTTGATCCTTTGTGTTTTGCTTCCAAGATTTTTGCTAACGAGACCAGCAGCACCAGTATTGCTATACCAGAGTGGATTGATTATCATGATTTAAATCAGCAAGCTGGAAACCTTAATTTAAATAATGGATTTTAATCTTGTTTTGTATTTGTACATTTTTGTTATGTTCCTAAAGAAAAGTTATGGTCAATGGTCAGTAAACATTAAAACATGTTAATTTGCAACTAAATATAGCCTTTGCACTAACTTTGGTACTGCTCTTTTGCTAAACAGGCAAAAGTGTCCTTGTAGCAGGCTATGATGCTACCTGAAACCCTCTTAGCGAGTTTATGAGAAGGGATTAATTGTTTTTTCTGTCTTCTAGCAAAGGGTACAAATATTCTAGGAGAAATCCTAAAGGTTCTAGTCAGAGGTGGAAGTGGGCCGGTATGGGCCAGTACAGCGTACCGGTAAGAAGTGGCCGCTGGTACCAGCCCGTATGCAGCCGATGTTAAAGCGCTACCGGCAGGGCCGCCGATGGGGGTGGGGAAGGGGCATCTGCCCTGGGGCCCGGCAATTGAAAAGGGCCCAGGGCTCCCAGCCGCCACTACCGCGGCAGTGGTTGGAGCCCCAGGGCGTTTAAATCGCCACCAGAGCCCCGGGCAGCGCAGGCCAGGCAGCGAGGAAGGGCTGGTTAGGGGACGCTGACCCTCAGCCCTGCCCCTTCTGCCCGAGGCCCCTCACCTTCCGGGGTCCCGGAGCCGTGCCCTCGTACCGATAAGTAATTTATCTTACTTTCACCCCTGGTTCTAGTCCTGTCCAGACAGAAGGCAGTTGCCCTCTGAACATTTAAAGTGTGAAGGCTAGGGTCTTCTCTTGAGGAGTGAGGCTTGGGAAAGAATACTGGTGGATGGATATCCTGATTGATATGAAAATCCGATGAGACACTGGGTTGGAATTGTGGGTGGGGGCATAGTGTGATCTTATCATGGTAGAAGGTAGTGTAAGACGGTTCAGCCATGAATGCTCCAAGTTCTCCCACCCTTCTAGCTACGGTGATAGCAATCGTAAATGAGGACTTAAAGGAGAAGTAGCAGAACAAATAGGTGGCCATAGATTTAAATGGGCAGTTCCTTAGGGCACTGAGAATCACATTAAGGTCTCCATGGAGATGTGGTGGGATATGAGGAAACAAATTAGATAAGCCCTTAAGGAATCTGGGCATGGTTGAGTGGGCAAAAACTGAAAGATCCTCAATAGACAAATGAAGGCAAAAATAACTGCCAGGTTTACTCTGATGTAACTCATAGTTAATACATTTGTTTTTAATTCCAGCAGGTACGGACAATTCTGGAGACAAGAACTTCAGTAGGAGATAGTGACATGAACACCAGAAAAGAAAGTCTTTCCACTTCTGCTTTCTGTGAAAAATGTTGATATTTTGTTGAAATACCAAATGCCCCCAAAGCATCATATTGCAGGTGCAAACTGAAATATTTTTGTTCAAAATGGTACCATGGTGCCTTATGGGATTTGTAGTTTGGGTGTTTTATGTACCCATTGTTCTCCAAAGACTGGGCTCCCTGCTTGGAGCACATCTTTCATGGTGCACCACTTAGATGGCAAAATTGTGTTACTTTTATCAATACATTTATACAGTTACAATACTGAATCAAAGAGGTGAAGTATTCTTGTACTTAAAGCTATTAAATTGTAAGCCAAAAAATGAATCATTTGTCTCAACTCAAAATATAGGCCCTGCTACCTGTGTTTCCTTAGATTCCCCCTCCTTGGAATAGAAATACATTTTGCTTTGTGGGACATTCCCAGAGCTCATTAAAAGAAAGAAAATCAGTGGTCCCCTCTGCTGAGTGAAAATTTTGAGAAGGCTTTGTATTGAAAGGCAACCATTTTAAGTAGTACACTTCAGAATCTGAGCTAAAGAACCAAAAAAAGGCCTAAATAATGAGATTGTCTCTTCCCTTTCACTGAATGCTGCTTTAGCACTAACCATTTAAATTAATCTGTAGACTATTAGACCACTATATTCCGACTTCATTGCATATCCACACAGTAATGAACGACTCCTGCTCCCATTGAAGTCAATGATAAAACTCCGATTAACTTCAATGGTGTACCAGCAAGATCTAAACTTCCTATGCAGAGTACAGACAGAACTTTCTGGGCTCCTAAATTCATTTGGAAAGTTGAATCTGGCTTTCCAATACCTGGTTCCAGACAAGTGACTCCTCCTCCAATATTCTCCACAGTCCCAGCTCCTTCCTGGCCAGGAATAATTGGGTTATCTATATTTGAAAAAGAACCTTTCAGAATGCTCTCATCTGTCCAACAGATCCCTGTGGCTACTATCTGTATGGAAATGAAAGGACATAACCTTGGAATGTACCCGGGCTTCTGTTAAACAATCTGATTCACAATGGAGCCATTTTTTGTTTTGAGTTTTCATTCCAGAATATCTCAGTGTTGCTATTTGTTTATTAGGTTTGTTTGCGTGGGGTCCCCAGTCATTCCTCTTTTGTCCATATTGAATGTTTTCCATCAGTTTTGTCAGCCTTATGCTCAGTAATGCTCAAGAGGACTGTAAATTTACTTCGAGTGCGCTTTCAGTTTTTTAGGAATCAAGAATCCCGAGTCTGAGTATATACAATAACGTTGCAGACAAGTTACTTGGGCTAGAACGAAGTGCTATACAGTTTATTGGCATGAAATAGAATTTGGTAACCCTAAGTGAGAATTTCCTATCGAGACACATTCAGAATATTCATTAGCGCAGGAGATCTTGCATGTGGATACTGTAATGCCCATACATTTGCAGAGCAGCTTGCCACATGGGTTAAGTGCCTGGGTTTTTAAAAGATATGCTCACAATTGCACACCTAATTCCACCGGCATGCACAAATCAGGTATTTGCATGTAGAAATGGCAAGTTTCTAATGGTAGGTTCTAATCCTTTTAGGGTTTTATTTGTCTTTAAAATGGCTCATCTCTGTTTCTGGGATCAACAAGCATCATATTTTCAATGCTCAGGGCTCATCTACACTCGATAGTTTCGCTGCTTTAATTGTAATGGCATCGTTAAACTGCAACCACTCTCCTAGTTTCAGAACACTTATACTGGTATAAAAGGGGTTTTTACAGTACAGATTATTCTGGCTCAGGAAGCAATATAAGCTATTCTGCCATAAAGCAACTTCCTACTGATATAACTATATTGGTAAAACGAAACACCCCTAACTTACAATGTAACTTTTCTCGTGTAGACTGGGCCTCAGTTATTTGTATTATCTAAAATATTCCACTTCCAATGACATTAGAATTCTCTGTGTACAAGAATCAAAACATAATATTCAGCATGAAGATTTTGGAGTCCTTACCACAAATCTGAGATGTGCTCAAGGAGAGGGAGGTACCCAGCCTGTGTGTCCAGTATGGTGTTTGCCAGGAATTCCTGGATTACTTCATCCCAATATTTTGTCTCTTTTTGTCCAATAACGACAACTATTAGCCAGACTCCGGGTAACATGAAGGAGTGGGGTGGGGGTTTTTAAGGGTACATCTACACTAGCAACTGTACACATGTCCATGAATGAAGTTATGCTATAACCCCCTTTTTCTCCACGCTTAAACTCCAGAATCATGTGTCTGAAGGTGAGTACAGATAAGGTAAGTTAGCATGGCCGAGGGATATGCCACAGCTCCATAGCTGTTATCAGTGTGGATGGGGGTAAGGGATGTGTATCAGATCTTGAGTTTCAATAGTCCTCAACCCCCATTCCCACAATGAATTGAACCATTTTCTTTCTGACCCTTACCCGATCTATACAGACCCCCATGCTCCAATTTTCACTGGAATTAGGGTGCTTCACTGACCATATGAGAACAGGTTTCTGCTGCACTGTTTACAGATCAATCCTGGAGACAATGGATCCTGCTCTGAGAGCAGCCGCCTGGCCAGCCAACCACACATGGGGGCTGATCAATGTGTGGTTAGAGGACACCATGCTCGCCAACTTCTCCTGGAGTGGCAGGAAAATTCACCTGTACCAAGAAATTTCATGGAGGCTGAAACATCTGGGCATTGAGCAGACTCTGGTCCAGTACTGGGAATGAATCAGGTACTTGAGGCTCCTGTACAAGAGGGCAAAAGAAAAAAAAAAGACTCCAACCATTGCACCAGGAGCACTTATCGCCTATGTCCCTTCCATGAGGAACTTGAGCAGGTGCTGTCAAGGACTCCCAGTATAGAGCCTGAATTGTCTCTCAGTCCCCTTCTCAACCCCATCAGCCTCATTGTCCAACAGGATGCTGATGATGGCCAGGGCATCAGGGATCATGGAGGATGCCCCAGAAGATCCAGAGGAGAGATAGCATATGATTTACCAGGAGGAGCCAGTTGAAGAAGCCCCCTGATGAACCCAAGGAAGTCACCAAGTCATGGTGTCATAAATATAAAGGGAAGGGTAAACACCTTTAAAATCCCTCCTGGCCAGAGGAAAAATCCTCTCACTTGTAAAGGGTTAAGAAGCTAGGATAACCTCGCTGGCACCTGACCAAAATGACCAATGAGGAGACAAGATACTTTCAAATGCTGGGGGGAGGGAAAAACAAAGGGTCTGTCTGTGTGATGCGTTTGCCGGGGACAGAACAGGAATGGAATCTTAGAATTTAGTAAGTAATCTAGCTAGATATGGGTTAGATTATGATTTCTTTAAATGGCTGAGAAAAGAACTGTGCTGAATAGAATGACTATTTCTGTCTGTGTGTCTTTTTTGTAACTTAAGGTTTTGCCTAGAGGGATTCTCTATGTTTTGAATCTAATTACCCTGTAAGGTATTTACCATCCTGATTTTACAGAGGTGATTCTTTTTATTGTTACTTCTTTTTTCCTGTTACTTCTATTAAAATTCTTCTTTTCAAGAACTGAATGCTTTTTTTCATTGTTCTTAAGATCCAAGGGTTTGGGTCGGTGGTCACCTATGCAAATTGGTGAGGATTTTTATCAAACCTTCCCCAGGAAGTGGGGTGCAAGGGTTGGGAGGATTTTGAGGGGAAAGACGTTTCCAAACAACACTTTCCTAATAAAATAGACCCAGATAAATGTTTGGTGGTGGCAGTGGAAGTCCAAGGGCAAAGGGTAAAATAGTTTGTACCTTGGGGAAGTTTTAACCTAAGCTGGTAAAAGTAAGCTTAGGAGGTTTTCATGCAGGTCCCCACAACTGTACCCTAGAGTTCAGAGTGGGGAAGGAACCTTGACATATGGCAAGAACCAGAACCCAAGGCTGGTAAGTTACAATGGACCCTCCACCCTTCCTGTCAATATCCCCTCTTGCTCTGAGCTACATTGCTTATTTTAAGATCAAGGGCATTTGAACTACTGTGTGCTGACTTTTCCTTGTTGGACAATAGGCTATGCATTGCTATGTCTCTGAGAGTTTGAACAGCAGGGCTGGAGCCATGGTATTGTTGCACCCCATCCCCTTACCAGAGTTCTCCAATCTTTCCTTCTCCACCCAGCCCCCACTATGCTCCACCTCAGAAATGGTCCTCAGGCATGACACAGTTATAAATCAATGATTTAATTGATTTCTAATGAAGCAGTATTATGCATTTAGCTAAAGCGACATCTTAAACACAGATTATTAATGAAAAATAATGGTGACCTTGGGTCTGTGCATTTCTCGGCGAGCACTTAAACAGCAATGGTCCTGAGGCACGGGAGGTTACTAAAGCCTTATCTAAACTACCGGGATAAGTCAACCTAAGTTACGCTACTCCAGCTATGTGAATAACATAGGTGGAGTCAACATAGCTGAGATCAACTTACTGCTGTGTCTTCACTGCACTGCGTCGATGGGTTACATTACTCTCCTCATTCCGGTGGAGTACCAGGATCGACTTGGAGAGTGCTCTGTGGTTCATTTAGCAGGTCTTCACTAAACCCACTAAACCAACCCCTGCTGCATCGATCACAGCAGCATCGATCGATGGCCTCAGACACAGGCAGAAAAAGGCCCTTATATTCTATGATTGAGGGTTGAAGAGCAGGCCAGCCACAAGAAAAGATACCAGTATGCTCTCCACCATAGAAATGAAGAAGTTGAGAGGGTCAAATGACAGGAAATGAAATGAGGTTCTGAGAGACCTAATGCAGGTTGACCCTCTGAAGAAAAGTTGAAGGGGGCTAGGTTACATTGGTATGGGTGTGTTCATCAGGGAACTGAGTGGTTATATTGGTAAGATGGCCCTTTCAATGATCATGGATGGAAGACAACCAAGGAGAGGCCACAACATCAGTAAACGAACTGGATATCAGCAAACTTTAGAGAGACCCCGATTTGCATGACGGTGCACAATCGTGCATTTTGGAAAACGGCTATGAAAGTTGCCAACCCTGAACAGGGAATGGCAAGAAAGAAGAAGAGAAGAAGACTGGTACTGCAAAAGTTGCAACACATTGCTCTACCTTTTTATGACCAATAAGACATTAGCAATCATAAATGGGAAACCAATATTTTAAAAACTGATTTGCCATCCTAGGGAGCAGGTTAGCAGATAGCAAGTGCAATGCAAGAACATTTGTCCAGGAGGAAGAATACTAAGTATCTCACCATTTAACGCCACAACTAGCAAACAGCTGAGAAATCAGAATTGAAATAATCTTCAAACACAAAACTGAAGTCTTTGGACTGGGAGTTTTCCTTTCTGGGGCAGATTCAAGCTTCTCATTCTCAGGGTTTCTCTATTCTCTTCACTCCCACCTCATTGCCCCCTTTCTGATCAAGCCATGTAACTAAACATTCCCTGAGTTCCCCTCTCTCACTCCCAATTTCATGTCTTCTTTCATGAGATGCCTACACCTGGAACCCATTTGCTAACTTGATCCATCGTGCATCTTTCAACTGTCTCTTTAAAAAAGTATTTCTTCCATCAGTCTTACAAACCCTAGTCTTTCCCTCTTCAAAACCTCTTAAAGCAAAAAAAAAAAAAAAAAAAAAAACAAATAAAATCAGAACTTATGGAACTCACAAAACATGGCATTCACCTCCAAAAAAACACTAACCCTTACCATTTCTAGTCATCCTCTTTCCAGTCCAACATGTTTTATATGGCCTTGTCAGGGCAGGTCTTAACTTAGATTATAAGTGTTCAGCAGTAGGAACATAGATCTTCGTCCTGCTCCCATTGGGCCAGGATTCCATACTCTTTTACTAGCTCATACAGTGCCATGTACATTTATAGCACTGTATAAAGAAAGACAACCTATCTGAAACCTTATGACAAACACCATATGAAAAGTAATGGAACGGAACCTAGTTTCAGCTCTTTCCAATGTATTTCAAAAGGGTACGGGACAGAAGCAAAATTAGGGAAACAGACTCTCTCAAGATAGTGTATCGGGAGTTCTGATATAGTGTGCTGAATCAATACCCTAATATAGTGTCAGGGGCTCCTATGCTGCTGGAAGCTAAGTTATGGCTTCCAAGGCCTGAAACACCTGTGATCAGCAAAAGATCCCATGAGATTTTGCAGGTTTAAGAGTATTCGCCTGTGTTTGCACCCTATGCCATTTTGGGTTGCATTCTGGTCACCTAATCTCCATAGTACTTTTCATCTGGGGAATTGTTAGCGCAGTTCCACGCCAAACAAATTTGGTGTGCTGTGTAGCTGGTACCGAGCAACTGTCCAGTTCTACTCCAGAAGAAGTTACGTTTCAGTGGTGGATAAATAAATCCATGTAGAGTGCAGTTTGTTCGACACAATGAAAGACATGACACATAAACATAAGATACCACTATACACCTTATAGACTTTAAGGCCAAAAGGGACCATCATGCTCATCTAGTCTGATCTCCTGCATGCAGCAGGCCACAAAACCTCACCCACCACTCCTGTAATAGAACCCTAACCTCTGGCTGAGTTACTGAAGTCCTCAAATCATGGTTTAAAGAAGTCAAGTTACAGAGAATCCACGATTTACACTAGGTTAAACCAGCAAGTACCCCATGCCCCATGCTGCAGAGGAATAGGAAAAATTTCCAGGGGCTCTGCCAATCTGGCCAGGGGGGAAATTCCTTCCTGACCCCAAATATGGTGATCAGTTAGACCCTGGCAAGACACACCAGCCAGACACTTGGGAACGAATTCACTGTAGTAACTCAGAGCCCTCCCCATCTAGTGTCCCAACCCTGTCCTTCGGGGATATTTGCCACTAGCAGTCACACATGGGTGACATGTCATTTTAGGCAATCTCATCATACCATTCCCTACATAAACTTTTTCAGTTCAGTCTTGAAACCAGTTAGGTTTTTTGCCCCTACTGTTCCCCTTGGAAGCATGTTCTAGAACTTCACCTGATTCTGAATTATGTAATTCAAAAATTATTTTAAGAGTGTTTCACAATAAGAGATAACTTTAGAAAAAATAGATCTAAAGTCACGGGTTCAAAGTGAAGTGGTTTCTTTATGTCGGTCAATAAATACAATGACAGGAAAAGTTATTCTTGCCTCTATAAAAAAAAATCAGATCTCTATACCTACCTCTTTCTTCTGAGGCAAATCTCTACATTTTTTTTCTTTTCATTTTAAGTTGCAGTTCTGGGGTCAATAGAATAAGCAAGCATCCCCAGTGGAGAAATTTTTTCTTAAATTTCTAAATGCTGCACTTGCTCACCAGTTGCCTTCACTTAGGAATGTGCAGTGGCTAAGCACTTAGCAGTCCATGAACTCCGGCAATTTTCCCCCCCACATAGCGTGACTTGATACCCAAGGGCAGGAAAGCAACCCTCTCAAAAACAGAGCAAATGCATTCAACTTGAAAGAGACCTGGACATTGTCATTGGCCTCTGGAATCAGCTTGTCAAATAGGAGAGCGGCGTGGGGGAGGGAGGAATGATGAGAGAACAATGATAGAATACACTGTTCCATAACTCAGGGTCACAAGAAATGTAGCTTCTTGGTGTTTGTTTACTAATAAAGATGTCAAAGGCATTTTGATGCTTAGGATTTTTCATATTCACTTCCGAGATCCAACTGCTTTTCATTATACGAGTGAGAAACGTGGCGAGGGATTTTGTTTTGTTTTGCTGACTTGTATTTATGAACGGAAGGTCACCCAACAAACTGTGATTAATATAAAGGCATAGCACCTTCCAAAGCAGCCAGAGTGAAATGTACGGTCAGCTAGTAAACAGCCATCACTTGTTCTGAGCAGTATCGCTGGACCCAATCCCGGAGAATGCAAACGCTGGTACTCAGCTGCCTCCTAGACACCTTTTTCCATTGCGGGGAGTGTGGGGGGATGAACTCACCTACCATCTTTGGGGACACACACAGTCAAGGCAGGATGCCTTGAGGGAGAGGGAGAAGCGGAATTGGACACCCCATCCCCTAGGCAGCCTTAAAGAATCTCAGCCTAACCCTTAATTCTAATTCATGCCATTCACTATCCCCTGATCAGCCATGCTTAGGATATAACAGTGAAACCCAGGATAAAACAGGGGACTCTTTTCTACTTTGATACCTGCAAAGTAGGTACCTTCAAAAAACTTGGCAATGGCTTGACAGCTCGTTTGCTGTGACTATTGTTTTTTTCATGCACTTATTGTTTCCTTTTTCTTATCAGAAAGAGTCAGCCTTCCCCTGTGTTTGTGCTATCCACCTGTTGTCTGTAGCCTTACATGTGGACTGTAAACTCATTGGGGCAAGCATTGTTTCTTCCTTATATGTTCATAAACTGTCATATAAAAAACACAATATATATAATAAAGAACATGAAATATGCTTAAACAGTTCCCAATAATAGGGATCTTTTTCATGCAAGCTATGCACAAAAGGGAACATAAACCAATGTCATGGATAAGATATAAACAAGGGTTTAAATAATAATTAATCTAGATATTAGAGATGGGTGTGAATCCAAAATCCAGATCAGAGCAGCTCACTGAAAAAAATCTGGATTTAGCTTTGTATCTGATTTCTGTGGCTCTGACCCATCTCTAAACAACATAATAGATCCATATACCATACTGTACCTTTCTGATACTGAACCATCCCTAAATGCTTTTATCAGCTGTAGCTATAGTGATATTTTCCCCACCACTAAAATGTATTAGCTAGGTACTATTCACTAGACTCTGGCAGAAGACCATTAACAAACAAATATCTCACAAAGACATGAAGTGTACTATTTCTCCCATGTCTTGCAAAACTTAAAAGGATTCCCTGATCCCTCAGGGTCTGCTGTTCTTTTGAAGAGAAAGGTGGGGGTGAGGGGGAAATCTATAAACAGCATTGCTGCCACCAATATCTTTTAAATTTTGGTATTATTTGCAGGATTCTCTTCCCCGTCCACCCCCCAATCCAACATAATAATTCTTCCTCCTCTTTTTTTTTTTTTTTTTTGCCATATCTGTTGCAGCTTATGAGGGAAGCAGCCAACTCAACCTTCCCTCACTGTGATCAAGCTAAATTGTGTATTGAAACAACAGTTAGGGAAAATGAACCCCAATAGAAAATTTACTGCAAACCCAAACAGAAAATTTAATTCATTTCCATTCACAGACATTTCTGTGATAATCCTGTAGTTTTCATTCAACTGATGTATGCCATCATGTGGCAGAACCGGGTAATGCTCAAACATTCCAAACCTCATTTAAATCATCCCTTCTGTAATTAACACGTGCATAATGAAATACCTTGACTGCGGAAATGTATTAATTTGGGCCAGATATAAGAAAGGCTGCTCTCTACCATGAATTCTAGATACTCAGGTACTAATAGCTCTTACTGTACCTAAAAACTGCTGGAAAACTGAATAAGTGTGTAAAGCTAGCACTTCAGGTAATTATATTGGTTCCTACAAAAATAAAACCCTAATGCATCTGCACAGTTTGCTTCAGAAAGTTCTGTGTTTCTAATACGGACTCTTAAAAATAACTACAGCATTATATCCTCATGAGTCACAGAAGAGCTCAATCCTGTTATACAACTGCAGAGAGAGAGAGAGAGAGAGAGCTTACTGACCACTTCAACAAATGAATCAACCTGATTAGCTGTCTAGTGCAAACTGCTGAGGGCCCAACATGGAGCGGTCACCTTTACACATAACAGCACAGGAAAATTACAATTTCAAAAACATTTAGACACTTACACTAAAATAGCAAATCCAGTCATTTTCATGAGTGTTGCTTAACACAATTTCATGCCCTCACAGCCTTGCTGAGCAGCATTTTCTGCTTCTCCCCTTTGACAAGGCTAAGACGGGTGATTAAAACTGGCAGAGCTCACTCGCCCCAAACACAGCTGACTGGGTGATACTTAAAGCCACAGCAGCCTTTTGGATGTTAGAAAGAAGTGACAAGCAATCATCAGCCCCTGTGTGAGCAGTCATAGGTCAGGCTTGCCTAAACATGAGCACAGTCCAGATTTCGGTTCTGGAAACAGCACACTCAGTGTCAACTCTTTTCAATTCAAGAATAAATTTTAATATTATATTCTAGAAGCCGTAAAATAAGGTTTGTGACTAGATACTAGAAGGGGATATAAATGCCATATCCCTGTCTGCAGAATGTACAGAACACTGAGCTCTGTTTTAACTTAAACATTTATAAAATGCACCCAATATAACAAACCCAATCTTCAGTTCCAGTTGAACCACAGACAGTGCAGCACCTGAAAGAGGTGGGCAAATTGGTTTTATGCCTGGTCTTCCGAACTCAGCCCTTCCTATCTGTCATATCCCTAATATTCCCTCTGCACGGGGGCTTTCATATGCTAGCCCTATGATACCTAGGGATTCTTCAGCTGACCTGCTAAGGATTCCCTCTTTACAGCCCCTTTGTGCCACTAGAGCAAACACCATGGCCCAACGTCTCTGAGCACAGATACAATATCACACATAACAAAGGACTTCTACAAACAAAAGGGAGTCTTTCCCCACACACACCAAAACAAATTACACTGAAACACCGAGAAGATATGAACCTTGCACCACGAGATAACACAGGCTTGATTAAAACAGTGAAGAAAATGAATACCAGATGGGAGAGCCATCCTCACTGATAGTGTAGGGTCTGTTAGAATAAGCATCCATTTTGATCTTAATAGCTATTGCAGTGTGGGTGGGGAGGGGAGGAGTGAGTTTTGGCACTGTGAGTCTCTAACAAAATCATGGTTTAAAGAAAGACTACCTTCAGGCTCACTTGCAAGCTGATGCAGTTGTCAGAGACTGATTAACACTGCCAAATAGGAGGACTACCTCATTCTGCACCAGCTGTAGATGCCAAGTTGTCCTCAGGAGTAGCATCATAAAGAAAACATTTGTAATAATCCATTCTGGAGATCACAAAATTAAAAATAGCAGTTGAGTTACCAGATGTAAATGAAGAGTTTAGTCAATAATATCATATGTATCCAGTAACCTCTTGGTCAAGACATGAGCAAATCCCTCTCAGTACTGACCTTAAACCACCCCTACCTATACCCTCAATATCCTTCCTCCAACCTATTAGCATTGAATTTAAAGAGTTCACTCTCATCCAAAACCAAAGCTAACTCACAAACTGTGAAGGATAGCATCATGTGGGTATGATGAGACGGTACTGTGCAGTAGCTGCAAACTGACACCATCTCCAAAATCATCTTGCAGACTCACAACACTGAACAGATGGAAAGAAGCAACACAATATTGAGGATTCCCACCAGGAATCCTCTACCACTCAGGTAGATCACCAACCACACACAACCACTCCCTGTAGGCAAGCAGCGGACACCACCAAATTTGGTTGACTTAATGTATCTCCTGTACGTACATACACACACAAGCTTATTATGTCTACTTTCAGATGAGGTCTGATGTGGAGCTGTCAAGTGGTGCTGTTGATAGTGGTGATATTTCTAGTCAATATAATCATCCTGCACTACAGTCTGTTGAATGTGCATGAGTTACCAGTCTTCATTGCTTTGGCATGTATACAACTCTGTGCAGGGAAGAGTGTTCTGATTACAGATATAGTTGATTGTGCAGCAACCCCTACAGGTACAAATAAGGTCTTGTAGAAGCCCAGGTGTCATTGGGCCATTGAAGAATACAGGAAGTAGTTCATCATCCATCCATGTTGCAATCTGCTTTACCTATGTGCAAAGACATCCAGATCTTTGTTTGCCAAGATGCTCTTTTGACATGCTCTTCAAAACGGTCTTCACATGCTTGGAGTTTGGCCGGTGACCTAGTCCTTTTTGATGGCCTGATTGAAGCACAAATAATTCAGAACTCTTTGGGTCTTCTTTTCTTTCTCACTCTGTTCATACAGCTACTGACTTCCTTGCTGCAGAAATGGCAGCTTGTCCATCACTCTATCCCAATTTGACAAGATCTCTGAAACAGTAAGTTCCCTTTGTTTTGACAACATTATACAGAGATTTTTTTCCCAAATACCAAATAGGGATGACACAATCACATCCTGTTAATGCATGTACAGCAGGAAGTATGTTTCAGAAGACAGGAATGAGTGCATCACAACCACATGCACAAATATGAATGGACATGTGTCACTTGTGCTGGTAACGGTGCCTGTTTCAATCCACATGTTATCTATGTGTTCCATTTTTGGAAAGCAGTGAACAGCAAGGACCAAAACTTCTGTATTGCAATTACTGTGGTTCCTTTGACACCAAAAGACCCAAAAGCCATATTGGCACATACAGAGTCCAGAAGCATTCCTGCATCTGCTTCCTCTGGAGTACTGCACAAGTCTTGGGCTTCAACACTTTTATTGGTGATGGACTTTGCTATTTCACCACTGGAAAAATCTCCAGCAAGGAAGAGTGCTTGCATTTGTTGTTTTCCCACCCTCAGTTGCATTTTGAACCATATGTTCACATAGGCACAGGGCATCTGCCAGTCACTTGGTATTTCTTGCATCCAACCTTAGACCATGTCCAATCAGGCCCGCCGACAGCAATTCTGGGCCCCGTGGCAGAACAGTCAATGGGCCCCCTATGATGCAGTCCACCTGACATTTGGGCGATGCAGCACCTGGGCTGCTGGCATGTTCCCTCTAATTTTTTTCACCCATGTGAGCAATAAACTTTGTTATGTGGACCAAGGTATGTGCAGATGCGCACCACCAGTAGAAACAAAACACCTAGATATACTATTTTTTTTTTTAAAAGTTACCATAGGGATAATTACTCCAGCCAGGACAGGTTAGGCATTTTAGAACTCACTATTCAAAGAATTAAATTTAAGTGTAAGAGAAATAAAAATTATGAAATCCATAGCCCAGGAAAACACTAAAATACATACTTTGAAAGAGACAGACAGAGATTGTGTGAGCGGGGTGGTGCTGAAATCTTAGAAACAGTGTACTATCTCTTTAGGAAAGGCCCTCAGTCACACACACACAGTTCAGAGTAGACCGCAGCACCTCCGAGTCTTCCTGAGCCAGGTTGTGTCCCCTCTCCCCTGCTCTGCAGAGAGGCACAGTGGGAGGGGGACACCTTAACATCAGCAGCCCCAACCCCCGCTCAACACAGCTAGCAGGAGGGTCCCAGGAGCAGCTGCAGCAGGACGGAGCAATGTCCGGGGAGGGAACCCTGACCTTATGCTGCCGGCTGTGCGGCACTTGAATCTTTCCTGCAGCTGGGCCTCCCAGGCAATTTTAAATCACTGGGCCCCTGGGCAATTTCCCCCTGTCGGCAGGCCTGTGACCAGTGCTGTCTTTCTGCAGTTTTTACAGAGATACTGTTGTCTTATCTGTCAAAGAATTTGGTTTCCAAATTAAGCTTTGTCAAATCCTTTTAGGACCTGCCTCAAGTACTCAGCAGCCATTTCATCAAATGAGTTGAATTTGTGTGACACCCAGCCATTATTTGTGTGACACCTAGGGCATCTCTGATATACATTGTGGCTTCTTTATTGCATGCTCTTAGCTTCTGGATTCTTTCATCTTGAGCTTCCAGCTGATGACCTAATTCAGCTTTGTCTTTTCTTCTCATTGTTCCATAAGCACAGGTCCTATTGTGTGACTAAAATCAGTTGCCTTTGAAGCCTCATCGCTGCACCTTGCTAAGCACAGGGCTCTGCGGAAAACAATTTCTGAATTGATGGCTGCTGTGATTGTCCCTCCTTTGCCAGATTTACATTTGGTCTTCTTGGTCAGGTCAGCAAATGTTTTGATGCCAGATAGTGGGCTAAAGAATCTATGTGTCCCATCAGAATCGAATGCACCTCTCACGGATGTCTCCAGTTGTTCTTCACCAACTTCTGCTATTTTCAGTAGGGACTCTTGTACATCTGCTGTTACATGCAATCCAGTAGATATGTTGACCAGCACCTCTAGTTGTGATTCATGGTCAAATGGGATTGCCATATTGTTGATGACATGGCTATTAAGAGCTTTAACATGCTCTTCATCCCTCTTTAATGAAGAGGCAAGAACTTGTTTATGGACTTTGTCTTCACTACTTTTTGTTAGGCCACTTTTTTCTCTCATAGCTTTTGCATGTTCATAATATGAAGCTATGTATTGTGATATCTAGCCCTAAAACTGACCTGTCCATAAGGGTCACTGAATTAAAAAGCTAATTTCTAGAATATTTGAAAGGCTAATACTGCATGCATAGGCAATTACAAATTAAAACCTTCTACCAGGCAGACAAAATAAACAAAAGCTTACAAATGGAGAAGCATTACATTAGGAATTCAAGTACATTTATGTCTACCTTTTACGCAGTACAACTATGGGATTGCAATCTATGCAACTGGAGCACAATCTTCAGTGTGAGACTGATCTGGGTCAAGAAATTTCAACTGAAAATATAGAAAACCATTATAATCAGTCATGAGATACTGTGACAAAGAATATCGGCTGTGAAAACATTTTGTATTATTATATTGCAAAATGTTGATATTCACCCTTTTTGCCACATGCTGAACAGCTTCCTCATTTCTGGGGGGAAAATACTTGCCCCTGCAAAACCAACAAGAATCTTTGAATACATGGTTGTTTGGTAGCTTTGACCGATAAACACCACATTAAGGTGTTCAAATGAACTTATACCGTAAAAAAATTGCAGTTGAAACACTGTTTCTGGAACTGTGCAAAACATGACACTCATTTTGGATACCCTTGTTTCTCCTCGTTTGCAAGTTTATCTTACCACGTGATAGCTCCATGTCATACCTCTTCTAAACGTAGATCATTTCAAACCATATTTTATGAATGATGCGGGTGTGTGCATGGAGGGTATTTCAAACTCTGAAAATATGGCCCTTTTTGGAAAACTGCTGCTCACCTGGAACCACTTTGAGAGGAAAGAATTGAACCAAGTAAGATTAGTGCCATCTATCTGGGGGTTCAGAGGCAAGTCAGCAAAAACCATTGTCATATCAGAGGCTACAGACAGATTTGCGCAATCAGCATGGACACCTGACCTATGTCCATGGCTAGGAGGCTACCAACCAGTGTAACTACTGCTATCTCCATACCATAACCAGGCCTAAAGCCAGAGAGAAATCTAGGTAATCTGAAGACTCTGGATTACACAGTAGTTGTCATACTACAAATAACTGCCCCAAGAAGGGATAACTGCCCCAAGAAGGGATTATCAGAGGCATAATGATGACTTGTCAAGTAAACCAGAGTCAAGGTAACTTTGTGAGGGAGGGCCTAGCATTCATTAATTTAAAAGAAGTCAACATCACTCCTGTCTCCCATATGGAGGCATTTCCAATGTGAACAGTGGACTGATAACCTCTCTGCTATATTTTTCTAGCTAGGACCATGACTCTAGAAACCACCTAAGAACATGCTTAAGTTAGGCCCTGAATAGAGAAGCTTTCCTGAATCTGGTCCTAAGAGAGGCAAAAGTCAAACTTGTAGATTGCAACTGGAGACTCTCCAAGTGCCTCTCAAACATCTGAGTGAAAAGGAGAATGTTACCAGAGAAGACGCCATCTTGACCCAGATCTGCCATCACAAACTCTCAAACATATCCAACTGATCTTATATTCAAAGTAACTAGAAAATGCTTTGCAGCAAGAAAAGTCTGACACTGAGTTGGTCACAGCCAGAATTAATCAAATCAACTACCTGGAAGAGCTATGCTAAATGCAATTTTGTGTCTGCAGTAGTGATGAGGAAAGAGCTCTCTTCATTTCCACCAGAGCCACAGCACAGCAAGTTGAAACCAGTCACAACACATCCTATTTGGAAAGTGATTTCTGCCCATGAATCTCTTATCTCTACCCCATATCCTTTACCTGTTGCAGGTCATCTGGGTCAGACGAGGCGATATGTGGGGATGATAAGGAAAGAGAGGATCCTTCGAGAGAGAACTGATTCAGTTAGTATGTTACAGTTTTGAAAAGTAAGATATTTATCCCAAGTGGCTTGGGGTTGGCTTTCTTTAAAAGAAGAGGAGGTGCCACCTGTGACATTCCCTTGGCCACCATCGCCACCCAATCTCTGGATTTGCACCAAGTGCAGCTCAGCCAGACCAAAAATTTTAAAATGAATAATTACGCTGGACAGTCACCTCCATATACACACACATGCAGACAAACCTCTTTCATCCTCTAACACACATTTACTCTTGTAAATACATACACATTCCAAACTCTTTATGTACAGATAGTGAGTGTTTATTTTGATGCATATGAGATATGCTAAAACTAAAAAAGGAGGGAAGATAAATGTCCAAGAGCAAGACAAATTCTTTGTACACATTCGTATTTTCTGTTTATCACCTGTAGTTTGTGGCGGGGTTCGGTTTTTTTGTCATTATCGTCTCTGTCGATGTAATCAATAAAGGACTTCCAAAGGTCTTTGAATGTACCTATTGTATTTGAATTTTATAGCATATATTGCCTTCCAATATGCTGTTGTCTGCGTTACTGTCACAGTCTGTTCTGTTTTGATAAGTGGTGATTTGTTTTTCAACACCTTTCATATGAAATACTGGGAAATGGATCATCTATCGTTTAATTAACTGTCTCCTATTGCTGAATTCTGTGGAATTCCATAGGAATACTATATTAAATTATATGGCAGAAAAGTGCCTGCTACAATAGATTCATTATGGCCATTTTCAAAATGTTTGCACACCAAAATACCAGTTCAGAATTTTTACAGATACCCACTAAAAATACGAGGCCACCCGAAAACAACACAGTGAAGAGCTGTGGAAGCGGAGTTGAAAAACTTGGAGCACAGCTGGGCAACCATTGAAAGCCTTGCCAGAAACAGACAGGAGTGGAGGAGCTTCGTCCCTGCCCTAAACGCCAGAAGCATAATGGGAACATGATGATGAAGACTAAAAATAAATCATCGTGAACAATGCCTTTATACTCATAGGACAAAATGACTTTATAGAAATTGCAGGCTTACAATTTCCTACTAAGCTTTTCTGGAGTCAGGCCTGTGATTTAAGAAAGAAGTGTTGTCAAGGTTCCTCCCCCACTCTGAACTCTAGGGTACAGATGTGGGGACCTGCATGAAAAACCTCCTAAGCTTATCTTTACCAGCTTAGGTCAAAACTTCCCCAAGGTACAAAATATTCCACCCGTTGTCCTTGGACTGGCCGCTACCACCACCAAACTAATACTGGTTACTGGGGAAGAGCTGTTTGGACGCGTCTTTCCCCAAAAAATACTTCCCACAACCTTGCACCCCACTTCCTGGACAAGGTTTGGTAAAAAGCCTCACCAATTTGCCTAGGTGACTACAGACCCAGACCCTTGGATCTTAAGAACAATGAACAATCCTCCCAACACTTGCACCCCCCTTTCCTGGGAAATGTTGGATAAAAAGCCTCACCAATTTGCATAGGTGACCACAGACCCAAACCCTTGGATCTGAGAACAATGAAAAAGCATTCAGTTTTCTTACAAGAAGACTTTTAATAAAAATAGAAGTAAATACAAATAAAGAAATCCCCCCTGTAAAATCAGGATGGTAGATACCTTACAGGGTAATTAGATTCAAAACATAGAGAACCCCTCTAGGCAAAACCTTAAGTTACAAAAAAGATACACAGACAGAAATAGTTATTCTATTCAGCACAGTTCTTTTCTCAGCCATTTAAAGAAATCATAATCTAACACGTACCTAGCTAGATTACTTACTAAAAGTTCTAAGACTCCATTCCTGGTCTATCCCCGGCAAAGACAGAATATAGACAGACACACAGACCCTTTGTTTCTCTCCCTCCTCCCAGCTTTTGAAAGTATCTTGTCTCCTCATTGGTCATTTTGGTCAGGTGCCAGTGAGGTTACCTTTAGCTTCTTAACCCTTTACAGGTGAGAGGATTTTTTTTCTCTGGCCAGGAGGGATTTTAAAGGGGTTTACCCTTCCCTTTATATTTATGACAAGTGTAATGTTAAGAGGACTAGGGTTCCTGGACTTTGGACCTAAATCAGGGTTCTTACTTGTCTGTAGCCCTCAACAAGGACAGAGAGAATTTTATATTTTGTCAACAATCTGCTGACTGAACATGAGCACAGTTTTGAACAATTGGAAAAATCCCTCATCTGCTGGCTAGACTCACTGAATGTCCATCCAAACCATTTCTTTAACGGAGACCAAAAGCAGTACCTTAATGGTCCAGAAGCAGTAACCTGACACAGGAGTCAAAAGCAAGTGGACTAAAGGCCGAGCCAGTATATGCTATGACCCGTTTGCCTCATGTGGAAGTTGTCCTTGGCCAGTCCTATTTTTCACAATCGTTTCTGGAGTTGCACTCAGTAGTCAGCTAGCAACATAGATATTGCCATAGCAAATCAGACCCATGGTCTATTTAGTCTGGTATCCTGTCTCTGACAGTAGCCAAATGTTTCAGATGAAGGTGGAAGTAACCCAATAATAGACAATTATGAATAGTATACCAATGAGGGAACTTTCTTGCTAAACCAGGAAGTAGTTAATTGACTTATGTCCTGGACCAAAAGGGTTTATATCCCTTCTATTTCTATTTCATTGCCAACTGTTGTGCCTGCAAACTGATGTTCATGCTAGAATGGACTAAATCAATTAGCCAAGTCCCTCATCTGGCTGCTGGACTCAGTGCCTGTTAGGCCTGCAAATTACCAAGGCTAAAATACAAATCAAGACACCTATATCCTTCCATCAGCCACACCTTTGCCTTGTGAATTCAAAGGTGAGCTCCCCGTGGCTGAGTTAGAAAAGGCTATGGCTAGCGTGTGTCATTTGGAAGTTTCTGAGATTTCCTTATGTCTTAAATCTAGTTTCAGAGTATAGCCGCAATGACTCAAATCCTCACACACAGTGTAGCTCCCTCTTTCAGTCTGAGCAATCAACGCTCTACATTTTAAAATCTTTATAGTTAAGGAGTTTCAGTAATTCATTTATGCTATTTTGGCTTTTGTTAGGTTGTTTTAGTAATTTGTCTTGGTAATTTGACTGGTAAACTGGCCAGATTACCCCACAGAAAAAACATTTAGAGGGGCAGTGAACACTATGCTCTTATGTGAATGTCTTGAGGTCCAACAGGTTTCAGAGTAGCAGCCGTGTTAGTCTGTATTCGCAAAAAGAAAAGGAGGACTTGTGGCACCTTAGAGACTAACCAATTTATTTGAGCATAAGCTTTCGTGAGCTACAGCTCACTTCATCGGATGCATCCAATGAAGTGAGCTGTAGCTCACAAAAGCTTATGCTCAAATAAATTGGTTAGTCTCTAAGGTGCCACAAGTCCTCCTTTTCTTTTTGAGGTCCAACAGTAAGTCATATCAGACATCCCATTTGTCATCCTGAAATGCTGAGAATGAAAGATGCACGGCCAAGGGAATTCTTCAAATAAAAATCAGTTAAAAGAAGTTAATAAAATGCGAAGACTCCGATGCGCAGGGTCATCATGTACATGCACTGGGATTGCAAAGAGTCTTCTTTAAATAACTTCCTAGATGAAAGGAGAGAATTTAATTTTGCTGATAAAATGAGATCAGTTAATCAACCAGTACAGCTGAGGATATATTTCCCCTCCATAAGAGAAAACCAGCTAAGTTATGATAAAGAATTTATTAGCAAGAAGAGTTCTCCTTAGATTTCCTTGGGATAGGAAGGGCAAGCCAATAGTAAAATATTTTAAACCTCATTGTGTGCTTTTGGAGCACTGGTGAAATGTGCACCATCTATAAAGATTATTAAGATGAAACTATTAACCCTCTGACAGTTTAATAACCATTCTTTATGTTATAATAACACAGGGCCCCTTTGGGATCAGAGTTCCAATTTTGGAGGCAGCGTCCATCATTTGTCAAGGAAATTGAACCTTTGTGTTGAGCAAAACAGCAACAGGCACAAGCCTCCCCCCACCTCCAACTACCCAGCTTGAGCTTTAAGTCCAGGCCTGTCTTCCCTGTGATAGAGTCATTTGGTCAGCACACTGCTTTTGGGAACCACAAATCCCTGGGATAGGAGCACAAGCAGAAAATAGAATTAATGAAACACTCTTGCAACCTGAATAGTTCTGCAACACACAAGGGTTTAGATCTTTAATAGCAGTGACATGTTATGGCAGCAGATAATAGTCAAGTCCCTGTGGGCTAACATGAGTTGCCATTGTTTCCAGGTATACAGTGACCCAGTGCGGTGTGCAAAATCATACCTGGTTATAGTGGCAGGAAAGAAAACACATCCCTCCCTTTCCATGTATATTTTGATAGGAGCAAGAAAAAGCAGATAGGACTATTGATATTCATACTATGCGTGGCCAGTGACATGTAAGCTTGAGTTACCAATCCATCAGGTTTAACATTCAAACACTTGCTGAAGAGCAATCACATTCCAGAATTTATAGGAAAACACCCTTTTAAAATCTTCATTAACGGGCACAGCACTCCAGTGCTTAGCACTAAAGACTAGGAGCCGAGGATGCTTTCGATTCTAATGGTAGCGGAGATGCAGAGTCACTATTAGCCAGGGGCAACTTTGTTGACTTTTTATTTCCTCAGTGTTCCCAAAGGGCCCAATTCCAATACCTTTATTTACAGTGAACATCACCTTACTCCACAAATAGCCACCATTGACTTCAGTGGGAGGATTTGTGGATTACGGCAATATCAAACAGGAGAAAGGGTATCAGAATCTGCATTGAAATGTAGCTTTCCTTACAGCACCCATTCACACAATTGACTCAGGATGCACCCCAATACACCCAGTCACAGTTGAAGAGAATGTTCTCTGGAAGCAACTTCTATGTCAAATCAAAAAGTAGGCATTCGCTTTCCATGCTGCGCACATAGGACTTCACCAAAAATCGCTGCTTCTGAGCTGAGCTTTCCAAGCGTCATCCACTAACTTACGATAGGCCACTGCCCTGGGCCTACTACATCTAGTTTAATACAGGCTCTGTTACAGTAACTGCATTACATAGGTAGGAAGGGTGTTCTAAGACACCAGACAGTGACTGAGGAGAGACAGATTTGTTGCCTGTCTTCTTAAGCAACCTTGAGCACATCATATAAAAGGAGATTTTCGAAAACACACAGAATTAGTTAGGCACCGGACTCCTTGGCAGTTGAGAGAGTTATTCCACTTTGTGTTTTGGGAACTCCCCCTCTTAAATCTATCTCTGCCTAGCAACCCATCTATAAAATGTGGACAACAATATTTCTCTACCTCACAGGAGTTCAGTTATGATGATTAAGATCTATGAGGCACTCATGTAGTATAGAATCACAGACTTTAAGGCCAGAACGGACCATCATGATCATCTAGTCTGATCTTATGCACATTGTAGGCCACTGAACCTCCCCCACTCACTCCTGTAATAGACCCCTAACCTCTGGCTGAGTTACTGAAATCCTCAAACCATGGTTTAAAAACTTCAAGGGAGAGTTCTTGTGCAGACACGCAGTATGCAGCAGATGCCATCTCAGTGTTTAGCTAGATCTACTTCTATGGTGTTTGTGTATAAAAGGAAGCTTTTCCCTCTACTGTCAGCTTGGTCCTCTTATGTAGTTCATTCTCTGCTGTGGCAGGCCAACATTTTGTAAGGTCACATTTAGAGCCTGGCATCAGCCCAGATACAACTCCCCCACAATTCTGGGCAATTTGGATCCAGCATTTTGACTGAGATCATAACAGAGAAAACATTCTGCTGCGAAGTGTCTCAGATTCCACATTTCCCCAAAATGTGCAAATGTTCAGATTCAGCTTTTGTGTTAGGCCCATCTCTAGTCACAGACATTTCTGTGGGTGATGAATTGCAATGTTACAACAACTGACTGTCATCATCACCAAATTAATTAGGCAGCAGGAGCAGTTTAACTCCTGTTGTTTTAAGGTTAAATCTTCTAGTAAAAGAGACAGGGGACCAGTTCATGAAAAATAAGAACTGGCCTGAAATTTTGTCCAAAATTATAATAAAATCTTTTGAGATTCTAAAACTATGATCTAATCTTTTCCCTAATTATTATTCCCTCTCCCTCTGCCTTTCCTCTCCAATTTCACCTGCCTTGGCATTTCCTCCTTTTGGTCCAACATACGAACAGCCAACATACTGTAACAGCAAATTTTTACAGTGTTTTCAGTCCATTTTAGCAGGCCAAAGAACTTCAGATAAGCCTCATGGGGCATCTCCTCCACTGATGTAAACGGTCATCACTCCACTAAACTCAGTGAAGCTATGACAGTGTACATCAACTGAGGGTCTTCTCCCTAAACTTTTGGATGCACATCCAATCTTCCAAACCTTGCCAAGTTTCCCATTATTAATCAGAAGTCCTAATCAGTGGCTTACAACCAGCGGATGTGCAGGTAGCCTGAAAGAGTCCAAAAAGCTACCACTGTTAATAGAGAAAAACAAAAAGTACATTGATTTAGGGCCCTTTTCTGAACGTAGGGATCAGGTCAAAAAGGCAAAGTAGTTTCAGCCAGTAACTTACAGGGATAGGTTTTATGAATAAACTGAACAGATGTGACTCACTGTCTGCTGGTGACCCTGGGGCTCAAGATTCTTATCTGCATAAGCCTCAAGAAGCTATTATGTAATCAGACTCAGTATACTTGGGCACCTCTAGCTTTGATGTTTATGTTATACCCTAACACTGAAGTATTGATTCAGGATTTATTAGAGACGATAACTAAACCTGAATAATATACCAGATATTTATGGCATTCCTTATATCATTCTGATGCTAGGATTCATTGTCATAGAGATGCAAGAATGAGAAGAAAACACATTTATATTTCAAACACTGAAACAGCAAATGGTACTAACTGAAGTGATAAATATGCCAAGTGAAAAGAAAGCTCTGGCAGGTGAAAACAGGGTACTGAATCTTGCTTGCATGGACCCAGCATTGCATTGGGAGCAATAGCTCCAATGTCTTGTGGGGCAATGCCAATCCAAGTCTAATGGTGCCATCTTAAAACGAAACACATCTTCCAAATTCATCCCTGGTGAAAATTCAGTGAAGTAACTGGCATTAGAAGTTACAGATTGGCAGATTGGGTGCCATTGGCCCAACGTTCAAAGGACAGAAACAGAGCCAAGTGCTGACTGCAATCTAGCTAGCACAGCTAAAATAGCAGTGCAGACAGAACAGTTCAAATCCTGGAACAGGCTAGCAATAAGTATATATCCAGGGTTCTGAACAGGCTTGTACAGCCAGCACTGAAGCTTGTGCTGCTCTATCTTAACTGACGTTTTAGCCAGGCTAGTAAGATTAAAGTTATGGGGGATGCAGCTACCTGAGGTGCAATATAGACACACATTTAGACTTTGTAGCTCTAACCACAATACTATACATTGCCCCCCTAGAACACTAAACCAATTGAAAGCATTGTTTAGATTATTTCCCTCCCCATCTCCTTTCACATTGCTCTTCTGTCATTTCAATTTAATTCTTGTCTGACACTCTGTTACTTTTCCCAAATTTAACTCGGTCATCTTCACCATTTCCCCTCTTCCAGTTCAGATCTAACTTCTCTCCTATCCTTCACTTGAAGCAGCATTAGCTTTGGATTATTGACAATCTTATCAGAGGTCTTTGTCTGATTGAAGTGGCCTTCAGAAACTGGTGACTTTCCCCAAGCTCCTACTTTAGGGTGACAAGATTTATAGGCGTTCATGTTCTGCGTCAGCAATCTGGATAACCGGCAGCTCATCCCTTCTACATAAGCCCTCCCTTCCTCTTTACCTCATTTTCTCAGACATACATTGAGACACTCCAAGTTACCCAATCAAGTTGGTCTTGCACACCCAACTGGAAGCATGTTCCAGAAAGCTACTGTAGAGGTCCTGGACTTAAGCCTTCTTCCTACTAATGCAAGTATAGCTTCTCGAACCTCTATTACACCCACCTCACTCACTTTTGTCCCAGGCATAGATTTGGTGTTTCCAGACATTTGCTGTCCAAAGTTATGTACAGCAGAAACAGAATCATGAAGTTAGTCAAGATATCTTTCTATAACCTCAAAGGGATATATCCCACACCTTTTTTAAGAGTCCCATGTTAATATTTATAATGTACCCCCCATTTCGGATCTGTCAGATATTGGGTCACATAACTGCTAGCATAACTTCATTGACTTTAGCAGAGTGAAACCAGCAGAAAATGTGGCCCATTGCATCCCAAATTGGGACTTTGACATGTTGATCGGTATGCCTACACTTCCTTCCATCACTGGTAACAATGTATATTCATCCACATCCTCCTTCCCAGTACTTCCTTATTTCTTCTCAATGAAACCCTCTGAATATTTGGGTTTTCCTTCCCAATATCAGACTGAAAATAAAAAGGAGGAATATTTTCCTAGAGATTACCTTTTGGTTTTGGACATTTACTCTTCATTGAAATGATCACCCTCCAGCCTTCCTTTCCCTCAAGCTGGCCTTTCATACTGTGGGTTTGACAGCTGTCAATGTGTGCGCTTTGAGCCCCAATTGAGCAGTCAATTCCTATTCCAAGCAAATGCTTGATTTTCAGCACCTCCTTAAATACCACTTGACAAAGAGCTGAGAATCAGCGCCAAACCAGCACTCTGGTCACTGTAAGTCCTATTAGTTTCCCTGGAGATGGGCCTGATTGAGGGAAGCTCGGGCTAATTACTAGATTTGTCTGAGCGAGGGAGCACTAAGAAGCTAGTTAACCCATCAACTGGAAGAATAAACAGGCACAGGACAGAAGTGCAACAGGAAAGGGAGAAAGAAAGGGGAAGAGGCTAACAAGGCCAGGGTAAAGGGAGATCTCTGGATGGAGAGTATCTTTGCTTACAGTGAAATACCAACATCATCCCCATTTGCCAAAAAGAAGAGAGCAGAGTTGTTGCATGGGACTGTACAGGGTGGTGGAGATAACATAGACAAACTACTTGTCAGTGTTTGCAAAATGGAGGTATTTGAGCCATTTGTATGAGAAGACAGGATGGAGGGCTGTGGCCTGTCACATATTACTGACTTCAAATGGGACTTCAACACACAATTATGTACTTTGTTGAATAGGCTTGGACCTAAAAGCTTTACTGAAATGAGGCCTTGAAGAACCTCATCTAATGCAAGCTACATGTTTATATTATTTCAATCTTTTCTTATTTCCCAGTTCTGTTTTCTCATTAATGGAGTTTACATTTACAGTTAATAGCACAGAATATTGTACATTCCCCTATACTGTGTTGTCTTTTAAAGATTTCACGGGAAATAAACAGGGATCTGGAAATTGCTTTTAAAATGGGAAATATGTATAATGTTCTACACAATTCATGAAAGAGGAAGGATACACTTGGGGAAAGATACCAGAGGTTAAAAGCATATGCAATTCATTTGCATTACGGTTGGAGTGATAGAGACAGCTATAGTTAGGGTTACCCAAGCATTTTCGTTCCACAAGATCGTCTATGGTTGCTTAGAACTTTTTGCCACATTCACATTTTGACCTCAAATTTTCCAGATCTGGTGTCTACCCAAACCTTTAATTTGTTGTAAAGTTCAAGCAAAATTAGTTCAGTTATTTTTTAAAACAATGACAAACAAAGAGTGTGTGGCGAGGGTGGAAGATATCTATTGTCATTAATAAACTTTTGTCATTATACAAAACTTAAAACTTTTTTTTAAACAGATCTAACCCCTAAACAGGTTCTATTTCAGTATTTAGCTAGTGCTCATCACCATAGTGTCTGACCACCTTACAATCCGTTTATGACTTTCATTCTCACAACCCCCCTCTGAGACGCAGAGAAGTAATATCTCCATTTTACAGATGGAGCTCTGAGTCATGGGGTAGATTAAGTGACTTGCTCAGTTTCACATAAGAAGCCTGTGGCTGAGCCAGGAACTGAAGCCAGGTTGCTAGAGACCCAAACCTGTGCCCTGTGTACTAGATCATCCCTCCTACCCTGGGCTGGGGTATGAAGCTATTATTTGGCATAGAGATAGTCCTTAGGGAGTAGAGGACCTCTTCCATGTCCCAGGAAAAAACATTGTGATTTAAATCAGTTGCAGTGGTTTAATAATGTACTGTACTGATGCACAATAATTTTTAATGAGGATTTAATGCAGAAGTTTTGCAGGCTGCACAGCGTGAATGAGGCAGACGTGCATTCACTGAGCAATGACAGTAAAAGAATAATTAATTATTTTCATAATATAAGCCTGGGCAGAGCTTGCCGGAATGGATCGAGCCAATGGAGGGCACTGTAACTCAGTTCACCATCCAGCCAGTAGAGGACTCCATAACACCCAGAAAGGAAAGTAACGTCCTGAGATTGGAGAGGATCAGGCTCAGGAGAGAGCCAGAGATGGCATGAGAGCAAGAGCAGCAGGCTGGGAGCTGGCTGCAGAAGAGAGGCCTGTTGCTTGCTGGGGCCCAGAAGGATACCCAAGAGTGGAGTGAAAACAGGAGGACAGACAGGAGACACTGGAAGACGGGAGAGATTCCAGAAGACTGGAAAAGGGCAAATATAGTGCCCATCTATAAAAAGGGAAATAAGGACAACCTGGGGAATTACAGACCAGTCAGCTTAATTTCTGTACCCGGAAAGATAATGGAGCAAATGATTAAGCAAACAATTTGCAAACACCTAGAAGATAATAAGGTGATATGTAACAGTCAGGATGGATTTGTCAAGAACAAGTCATGTCAAACCAAGCTGATAGCTTTCTTTGACAAGGTAACAAGCCTTATGGATAGGGGTGAAGTGGTAGATGTGGTATATCTTGACTTTAGTAAAGCTTTTGATACTGTCTTGCATGACCTTCTCATAAACAAACTAGGGAAATACAGCCCAGATGGAGCTACTATAAGGTGGGTGCATAACTGATTGAAAAATTGTTTCAAGAGAGTAGTTATCAGTGGTTCACAGTCATGCTGGAAGGGCATACCAAGCGGGGTCACACAGGGATCAGTTCTGTGTCCGGTTCTGTTCAATAGCTTCATCAATGATTTAGATAATGGCATAGAGAGAGTACACCTATAGAGTTTGCGGACGATACCAAGCTGGGAGGGGTTGCAAATGCTTTGGAGGATGGGATTACAATTCAAAATGTTCTGGACAAATTGGAGAAATGGTCTGAAGTAAACAGGATGAAATTCAAGAAGGACAAATGCAAAGTACTCCACTTAGGAAGGAACAATCAGTTGCACACATACAAAATGGGAAATGACTGCCTAGGAAGGAGTACTGCAGAAAGGGATCTGGGGGTCATAGTGGATCACAAGCTAAATGAGAGGCAACAGTGTAACACAGTTGCAAAAAAAGCAAACATCATTCTGGGATATATTAGCAGGAGTATTGTAAGCAAGACACGAGAAGTAATTCTTCCACTCTACTCCATGCTAATTAGGCCTCAACTGGAGTATTGTGTCCAGTTCTGGGTGCCAAGATGTGGACAAATTAGAGAAAGTCCAGAGAAGAGCAACAAAAATTATTAAAGGTCTAGAAAACATGACCTATGAGGGAAGATTGAAAAAAAATGGGTTTGTTTAGTCTGGAGAAGAGCAGACTAAGAGGGGACATGATAACAGGTTTTCAAGTACATAAAAGGTTGTTACAAGGAGGAGGGAGAAAAATTGTTCTTCTTAACCTGTGAGCCTAGGACAAGAAGCAATGGGCTTAAATTGCAGCAAGGGCAGTTTAGTTTGGACATTAGGAAAAACTTCCTAACTGTCAAGGTGGTTAAGCACTGGAATAAATTGCCTAGGGAGGTTGTGGAATCTCCATCATTGGGGATTTTTAAGAGCAGGTTGGACAAACACCTGTCAGGAAAGGTCTAGATAAAACTTAGTCCTGCCTTAAGTGCAGGGGACTGGACTAGATGACCTCTCGAGGTCCCTTCCAGTTCTGTGATTCTATGACTGTCAAAAGAACTTAAATCTGGCCAGGAAATCTACAGGCCAGTGTGCAATTTCCCCTAGGAGAGTGGCTTGGAGTGGATATCCTGGTCACTAGCCCCAAGGAGCCCCATCACCTCCCTAGCCCGGTGTTGGGCTGTCCCACCATCTTCCTAGCCCTGTATTGTTAGGAACTGTAGAGTTCATCTTTTGCTATAACTGTTAAAGCAATTGTGCATAGGGTAGGGGTTTGCATCTGTTTGTTCCTGACAGCCTTAGTAAGAGTGTTCTGTTACTTCCACAGAATGCACCAGTATTTATAACATTCAAAAACCAGTCGGAGAACACTTCAATCTCTCTGGTCACTCGATTACAGACCTAAAAGTGGCAATACTTCAACAAAAAAACTTCAAAAACAGACTCCAACGAGAGACTGCTGAATTGGAATTAATTTGCAAACTGGATACAATTAACTTAGGCTTGAATAGAGACTGGGAGTGGATGGGTCATTACACAAAGTAAAACTATTTCCCCATGTTTATTCTCCCCCCCCCCCCGCCCCACTGTTCCTCAGACATTCTTGTCAACTGCTGGAAATGGCCCACCTTGATTATCACTACAAAAGGTTTCCCCCCCCGCCACGCCCCGCTCTCCTGCTGGTAATAGTTCACCTTAAGTGATCACTCTGGTTACAGTGTGTATGGTAACACCCATTGTTTCATGTTCTGTGTGTATATAAATCTCCCCACTGTATTTTCCACTGAATGCATCCGATGAAGTGAGCTGTAGCTCACAGAAGCTTATGCTAAAATAGATTTGTTAGTCTCTAAGGTGCCACAAGTACTCCTTTTCTCTTTGCGAATACAGACTAACACGGCTGCTACTCTGAAACCAGTATTTATGGGAATCCACTGAGGACTTGAGCCTCGTACTTGAAGCACCTATGCATTAGTTTCCGATATGGTACACAGAGCACAGTACCAAGCAACTAAAGGGGACAGTGCTCACAAAGCAACACCCTGCAGCGGTGTCCATTCCAGCATTTAATTTAATTTTCAAAAAGGAAAACCCTGTGTTTAAAGTTTGGCAAACAGACAGCAGCTGGATAGCGTGCAAACTCACTCTTCACTTCTGTTTTAATAAGTATTTTAAAAATAAACACTGCAACCCTGTCTCCTTCATTGTGCACAGTCTAAATCAAGCAGGGTCCTGCAGAAATAATAGCAGGGGATATTGCAAGAAAAAGGCAAATGTTATTCTTGTTCACATGAGGTTCCTATAAAGGCTTCAACACTTTTTCCTAGCCTCTGCACTCTGGTTAAAGCCAGTATGATCCCATATAATATGCTTTCTTGGAACAAAATACTCATGCTTTCCAGGAGGAACAATGGCATAGTTATTCTTAAACCCTTCCTCAGTGAAGGGAACTGATTCAAATATTTTCAGCCTCGCTACTCCCCACTGGATCGGTTAATGAGCTGACCTGCGTTTTGCCACTCTCCCAGTTACACTTCATTTCTATTTGGAATCTGGTGCCATGCTCCTTCTGGTCTGACCGTCCTGTGGACTCGTCACACTGAGCTCCTTTAATTGTTCCTTATTTATGCTGTTCCAAAATTAGTCAACTTCTGATTCCAAATCATAGAACAAAGTCACCTACTTCTATCCCTGACTGAGAAACTAATAGCATGAGGGAAACAGCAATGTTATCTCTAAAGCTACTCTGTCTCTTTCTGCGTTGCTATGGGGATTCTGCTTAGAACCCTTCCCAGCTCCCTTCACCTGTCTGGCTTCCTCCAACAGATTTAAAGAAACAATACACATCTCCTGAAAGATGGAAGCACCCACTGTCTTTTAGACCTCTGAAGCATTGTACTTATTGTTAGTTTCGAGGTAACTGCAACTGTATCCCCTCTCTGTTGTCCACTCCAGGAGTGCCCAGTCAGGTGCCAGGTTCTCCAGGCATCACCTGTCTCTGGGCAGGGACCCTTGTCCCACTCGCTTCTGATCAAGATATTTCAAAGCTGCACAGCTCCCTGCCTTACACTGTGATATGCCCAGCAAGCCAGTCTGCCTAATGGCCGCACTTATGTATTGCTGTCTCTGCAAGGGCTACGAATAATGTATTGCCAGCAGTTACAAATTACCACACAGCTCTTTCTAAGCAAACACCTTCATTCTTAAGGTAAAAGCATTACAGAGAAAACATAATAAAAATCATTAAACAGATTCAAGCACACTAAACATACCAGCAGTCACCCATCAGTTTTATCCGGCCCAAGCAGGCCAAAGTCTTTCCAACCCTTCTGTAAGGGTTGGGGCCCCATTAGACAGGAAGTTCTGTCCATTTGCTGGATCAGAAAGAAGGCCCTATGTCAGTTCAAGCTCATACGTTTATACCAAACCCCCTCTTTGTCTCCTAGTCTCTGGAAAACCCACTTTGAACTAGTATATGCAAACCACTCCAGGAGGTGGTATATTTCTGGAGGTGTTTACAACCTAAATGATTCACCTTAATCACCTACCACTGTTTTAATTCCTGGAGAAGCTGTGGTAACCCTTCCCCACTGGCCCAAAGCAATATAGGAACCATTCATAAAAACTTAATTCAATATGGGTCACACAGGTATGGTATGCAGTTTCAGTATGTGTCACACTTCGTTCAAAGAAAAGCAAAGCCGCACTGAATAATAAAGAAAGATGTCTGAAAGTATCAGCAGGAAAACAAGACACTCAAAACTAGCCCTATTTTACAGAATAATACTTTGCAGCAAACTTCATCAAAGCATTTCAGTTTCTATAGAAACTTTCAAATAGCCTCAAGGCATTCTTTGACCAGCTGTATATGATATCAGCTAAATGTCCTTTGAGTGAAAAGCGTCCCATAACAGAGGCACCTGCAGGATGTGTTGCAATACACTTCTACTGCATATACTTGTTCAACGCAACCATACAGCTCCACAGGCTCATCATTTACATTCACAATGGACAATTGGTGCCAACTAAATTACACATGACATTGGTTTGTGTTGTCATTTTTAAAAAATGGCTCAGAAAGTTCCTCCAGACTTTGAAATATTTAATTGTACTTTCAACTGCAAACCAATCAAAAACGTGCTGTTCTCCTGTATAATGAGCACTGAGGGGAAAAAATAAACCTTTGCATGCACTAGAATATTGATAGATCAACTCACCGAATCTGGGAACTCAGAGAAGGAAGTATGCTTACTGTGAGAGTCCACAGAAAAGTTAGCCCTATGCTGTATCTCACTAACAGAACAGAGGCAAACTGAAGGTTTGTCAGTTTAAAATTCTTGAGAACAATGTATATATCTGCTGAATTCTAAGGGGCAAATTCTGCCCTCACCTATATCAAGGGGAGTCCTACCATTGACTCCAGCAGGACCAGGGTTTCATCCTGAGCACTTAGGGGCCAATCCTGCAAGGATTTAGGCACATGCTTAACTTGTACAGTTGAGTCATTTCATTGAGTTCAGTGGGGCTACTCATGTGCACAAAGTTAAGCATGAGTGTAAATGTTAGTAGCTAAGTTCCCTGTTCCTGCAGAGATTTTAAAGGGCACTCATTTCCTATCACTCAACTCTACATTCAGATGACTGACGAATATCAGACCTGAACTATTTACATTTTTAAGTGATATTAGTGCTTCGGAATAGTTCTCAGTGGGGAGCAGTAGAGACTTCCTTTCGGGAGTTTCTAAGGCTCTGTCTTCACTGCAGCATTAACCTGAGTTATCTCCTCTCAAGTGCCTCCTCTCACATTAGCCTTGCTTGAGCAACAATGCTAGCATGGCTGCACTCACCTGTGGTGCTAAGACTTCAGGGGGCACATCCCAGGGTTCTTAGCACTGGGAACTGAGCGCAAACATCCATCCCCCATGCAAGGTTTTTGCACGTACTTAAGGCTCCATAGGCTGGGGAGCCATGGCCTGACCACTTTTAAGCAATTGTTCCTTACTAAATCAGTACAGCTGCTGCTGTTCCATACTAAATCAGTACGAGTGGTCCAGAGGGCAGCTCTGGCTATATGGTTGCAATGCCACTGAAATTTGAGCCAAACAGTTCTCCCTACAGACAAAAGGGCAGCTGGGCCAAATTACAGTGAATGGCATTGCAACCTGGTGCATGGGGTCACAACCAATGTTCCCTCTAAGTTTTGACAGGCCGTGTACACAAAAAATTTCTTCTGTGCAAATTTTTGTGCGCACGGTGTTTCGCCATGTGCACAGGGTTTAGGATCTGTGTGTATGCACACCGCTTAGAGGGAACAGTGGTCACAACGCCACACACATTTGACCCAGCAACCCCTCTGTCCAGACAGAGGGGCTGCCAGGCCATGAGGTTACAATCTGGTGCACAGGGCACCTGTTTCTGCACGTCACAGCACAGGGGAGTCTACCAAGAATTCAACATCTGGTGGCACACTGCGGGAGTAACAGAGAGGAGAGACTACCCAGCCAAGGGATATCCGTGTCCCTGGAAGATGGGGGTGGAGGACAAGCAGGGACCAGAATGAGTTCCCTGCGGTGGGGAGAAGAGATATAGACTGAATTTGCCATCTCCCACCCCAAGAACTTTATGAACTGGTGCCCTGCTGAGAAGTAGAGAGAAGAGAATAACTCCAGAAATTGATGGAGATCTCCAGCTCATTTCACTTAGTCACTGCTAGAGTTGGATGGACAATTAGCAACAAGTAATTTATTTGAGACCCTGAGTACAAAGACTGATTTTTACTAATTCACAGTTGTTCAACATATCCATTCTACAAACACATTTCAAACCTAGGCTCCTGGGGGAGTATACATGCCGATATTTAGTTTTCTCACTGTATGACTGGTTCCCCTAAGTCACATGATTTTGTTTCCTATCCCACTCAAAAACCCACAGATTTCAAGTGACTTGCACAAGCACTTCCATTGTGAATAGTCACGTGCCTATACCAGATATTCACACAAGTACTTGCCAGTGTTCCTCACAGTTTCACTTTTTCAGACATTCTCACTAACAAAAATGTGCTTGCATGAAGGTTTATAAAAAGTGAATTAACTGACAAATCTCTAGTTTTTATATGAAAGAATACTCGTGTACACGTTTTGCTGTCTTCCACCCACCTTTGCTGATTACTACTTTATAGCTCTTTGGTGACCTTTCATTACTGACCCGCGCCAGACTTGAATCTGTGACTGAATGCTAAGAAGTTCTATATCCCACCACTAATCCTTTAAGCCACATATTTGCCCCTTTGATCTAAAAATTATATGAAACAACAACAATGCTCCCATTGCTAAATGAATCAGTGTTCATGAATTGTTATTGAGGGTACCACACAAAGGGGCCTCCCATTTGTGCCTTAAGACCTAATTCAATGCCCACTGAAGTCAACAGGCTTTAGATTGTGCCCTTAATTATCCTGCTTTTTCAGCAGGAAAACAGACATCAGTTGGTTTAAGCCATCAGTTCTCTGTAAATGAACGCAGATATAATTACTTGATTTAGTCAAGAATTGTTCATCATTACTATCTTAGCCTTTGTTAAAATACCAAAGATCTATTTATTTAATTTTTTAGACTGACAAATGTATTTTTAAAGCCATTTATTTAATACCGAAACATCAGGGAATGCTACCAGTGATAAACTCCTGCTGTTAAAATAAATGCTGCATTCTGCTTTGCATCTGTGTTTATTTTTATGCAGACTCCCAAGGACTTGTTCAACAGTGGGAGCTATTTATGTGCACAAAGCATTCTCTTATTTACACATTATCTCTTGGTACAGTTTTGTCTATATATAACAGAGAAAAGGATAAGCTGGACTGAAACCACATGGATCTAACAGAGGGAGCGTGCTTGACAAAACAGAATACAGGTTAGGATTTTAACACTTCATTTTATGAATTGCCAAATGATGCCAATGGTCAGAATGTTAGTAAGGTTTATAACCAAGTCCACTTCACTCCCTTGTTTCAATAAATACCATACAATTGTTTGCATAAATAATACAGGATGTTAGGTTCCCAAGCAGACTGTTTCTCAGAATAATTCAACTGGATGAAGGCCAGAACAGAGAGAGTTGGGCATGAACTTCTCTCTACAATGGGAGAACTGTTGCAAATAAAGTAACTAACTTAACCCAACATTGAACCAAACCCAACCCCAAATTTTCTTGAGCCTCAAAAAACTTTACAAGTAGTATTTCCATAAGCATAACTCTGCTCTCTTGTTTACCTTGTGTCTATTCCAAAGTTTGCACCATCTTCAACAATTGAACTCTTTTCTCAATTTCCCACCGACCCCGAATCCCTGAACCAGCACTCCAATCGCCTAACAAGCCTGCCCCATCTACACCTGTCTCAATGTCTTCAAGGGATTGTTCTTGAACATCAGAATTTGTGACCAAAGCATAGATCCTCAGCTAGCATAGCTCCATTTAAAGTCACTGGAGCTACACAAGTTTACACCAGCAGAGGATCTGGCTCCGAGAATACTAAATGCCTGATCCTAAGCTCACTGAAGGCAATGGAAGACTTTCCATTGATTTCAGTCACCAGAGGTCAGAGACTAAGAAATTTTAATGCATACAGGGGTATCAGATCACACCTCTGTATGCCTCTAGTTTTAATCCAGCCAATACAACTACAGTGAACTGTAGAATCTGTTAGCCATTTCTACCCAATGTTAATCATCATGGTCCTGATTCTCCAGTCTGTTACACCAGTTTTGTACCAGTCTAACTCCATTTACTTCAGTGGATTTACACCTGTGTTAAACTGGTGAAACAAAAAGAGTGGAGACTCATCCCCAAGACTACACCACGTACTAGCAAGAGAAGATACTAGCAAGGAGAAGAGGTCATTCCAATATCCTGAAACTTTGGCTCAGTGGGACCCCAAGTTCTTTCACAACATCTATCTAATTCTATAGCAAAGGATATTTTCTATTCTCCCTGGGACTAATCTTACTGACAAATGTTCTTTCTAGACTCTTTATTACCTGAAAGACTACAAATGCACAACAATGTCCAAGGGCTATTTGGCTGGATTAATTTATGCATTGAGACTTCAGCCAAGACATTAAGAAAAAATACAATTGACAACTTTGCAAAGCAGCCAAGATGCAGAATGTAATGCTTTACATGAGCAATATGACCATTGTGCAAGCCAACGTTTTTCATAAAGATGTATCTAATTTTACATAAAACTTGTGTGCATGTTATTTATTTGGTCCCACCCTACCCCACTGTAAAAATCTTGGATCTACAACTGAAGTCGTTACTAAATAAAAGTCTCTTTAACTTGACTAGCAAATTTCATCATGAATATGGAACACACTTTGCAGTATATGTTTTTGATTGTTACAAGTTTCTCTGTGTGTGCATTGGGGTCAATCAGGAGACAAATTTTCTGTTTGCCAATAGGGTTTTGAAGTATCCCGGGGAATATATACATTATATTCTAGTCTTGCTCCATGTAGCCCAGTTGGGTATGATATAGTGAACTCATTTTGAAAGATGCCTCTAAGTGAATTTGTATAAATGGCCAACCTCACTATGAACTGTGGATGTGACAGGGTTATGATCTTCAAATCATGTATTTCCCTTCCTTCAAGTACTGCTTGCCTGAGTTCTCTGTCATGTCTTAAGTGATAAGTAGAGCCAGAAAACAAGATTGGAGCAGTTTATATATCAGCTATCATATTTCACATAAAAAAAGAATCTTTTAAGTGACAAAGAAAGAGAAATCTATATGAAATTTATTTCCCTTATGAAACATTCCAGTCAATAATTTGCCACTTTTTATTTTATTTTATTTTATTTTTTGCTACTTAGCTGTTCAGTAGAAAAAAGCTCTGTTCTTAAAAAAGCATGAATCTGCTGAATTGCAGATATTTTGCCCTTTTGCTTTAGAAATGCCTGGGTAAAATTTGGTTTATCATGGGCTTCATTAGGAAGTGAACGGATTTATTTTTGCTTAGGAATCCAGAGTTTAACAATTATATTGTGTAAAGCATACCACTCTTGTCCACAGAAAATTCTGCAATAGCAGGCCCAGCCATTACAGCTTTAAATTGTGCTAATACATATTATATAACATTGATGTAGAATACAATGCTCCTTTGTAACATGCTTTCAGATCTACTGATGAAAAGCACTATGTAAACTATGTATTATGATAAGGGGACAGATGGAAGTTGTGAGAATATTGGTCAGTGCTGCACGTTTTCTGATATCAAGTAGATTTTTAAGGGGCTTATAGTCCCTAGGGAGCAGGTGGGAATCCATCCTGTACTACATAAAGCCCAAGTAATCAGACAGTGCTAAGAACTCTAGGGAGATCAGAAAGGATTAAATTCACACCCCTCATTTGCATGCAGACTGTGGGACTACAAAGCATCTTACCTACGACCATTTATGCAGCCTCTGGGCTGGAATCATGCTGAAGCCTCTCTCTGGGTCTCCTGATCCCAAATATGCAAAGTCACATATACAGCGGCTCTTCCTCCACCAAGCCTCAGGCAACAATAACTTTTTAGTGGATTTACCTCTGCATGCCAGAGGAGGGGAGCAATACAGGTCTTGTCACCATATTCCTGGCCTGCCTGCTCCCCACATGCAGCCTCTTCTTGGGGTCTTGAGCAAGGGCTGTGAAACAGATTTAGTGGAGGCCCCCTACCACAGCCTACAGTCCCTTTCCCAATGCCTACTGGAGGTGAAAAGTTCCACATTCTATTATCAGTCCAGGGTCCAGATTCTTTATAGTTCTGGTTATTTATTGGAATATATACCTTTATTATTTCTTCCCTCATCACAGTGAACATTTCTGAAGTCCTTTCATGATAAAATTCTACAGTATAGACATCCTAAATTACGCTGGACAAGTTCAGAGTTTCAAAGATAAGTCAGAATGGATTGAAGCGCTGAATACTCTGTAGAGGACAGTATACCCACAACTTTCTTGATATAAAATAGACATACTGGACCTGATCCTCTGTTCGTGTAGAAATACAAGAGTTAACCACCAAACATGGTGGTTTTCTATTCATACAGAGCCATGCTGCTCTCTCAGGCAGTCCTAAATACAAAAGATGGCAATGATAGGTGCCCTGTATTTATAATTTTCAATTTTAAGATTCACCAGTATATTTCACACCTGCTTTTTTCTTTATAGAGATTTCACTTTAAGGAAAACCCAGATATTTGTTTTTCTTTTGCCCGAAGAATGTTCCTAAAATGTTAAATGAGAATACATACTTACAGAGATACACACTTCAGGACAGAGAAAAATAAATGTGATGGATATAGAAGTGCTAAGCAAAGAATGCTCATGCAAAGCTTTGCTTGACAATGTAAATGCACGTTATTAATTGATCATATCTTTTATGTTCTTAAAAACATCAGAGATAAAAAACAAGTCACAGTAGATGCATAAGACATTAAAGCACTAACGCTGCTTGGAGAAAAATGGAAAAATGAAAAGGCAGTTATCGGGCTGCTTATTTTCCTGTATATTTGAGAAATGTGTAATACCATCTTATCACCTGTCACAAAACCCTTAAACAGAGATGAATACAACATAGAGACATTTGTAATATCAACTCCAGTAGCTGTTATAATCTGAACAAGCACATACGCATGATCACAAAAAGAAAATTTGTCTTCTAGCTTAACGCTTTGTATCTCCCATAGGATGGACACTCTGAGTGGCTCTCACTATAAAGCATCACACCCACTGTAATCAATGTCTTTAAATACCAAAATTAATCTTAGGGTTAGAATTCTTTCATACTCAGTGACTGTTCCTGCTTTTGAACCCAGACCTTTCCCATGCCCCTCATTTAGAAAGGCATTACTCATTTCTACATATCTATCTGTTACGAGGTTCTATATTGACACCAATCACTGTAGTATCTGAGTGCCTTCTACCTAAAATCAATAGCAATAGCAAAGTGCTTCGTGGAGGGAACACGGAGACACATGAGAACATGGCACGTCCCCCTTTTTAGAGAGTCAAATAGCTTTTCTTCCCCTCTTAATACTGTATTTGATTTAGGAATGGGACCCTGGTAGAATGGACGAGCTCAGGATTGAGGGATGGAGAGCAGAACCCAGAGCAATGGGGCATGGGATAAAGGAGAGAGAAGCCCTCTTCAAGAAGAGAAAAAGGGGAGAATCTCAGGGAGTGAAAGAGTGGAGAAGACCATAGGAATCACCTCTTTGCTCCAGGAGAAATTAGGGCAAAACCTTGAGGAACTTCAGGGAGAGAGAAGGGGAGCTACCTCCTGAAAATGCCAGAGAAAATTAATTTGCTGTCATCCTCTAAAGAAACAGGAATGGGAAATAGGTCTGTTCTTTTCCCCTAAGTATACCAGGGAGGGAATGGGGAAGGAGCCCTTCCCTGAAGATGCCTGTGAAGGGCAGCAGGCCATTAGACTTCCTACCAAGATGACAAGTGCTGGTTTGGGGAACCTGTTGGCCAAGGAGTGCTTGGAGATGAAGGGCCTGCTGCAATATGTCTACACTGCAATTAGCCACCTGTGGCTGGCCTATGCCAGGTGACTTGGGCTAAGAGGCCATTTAACTGCGGTGTAGACATTCAGGCTTGGGCTGCAGCCTGACCTCTGGGACCCTCCCACCTCACAGGGTCCTAGAGCCAGGGCTCCAGCCTGAACTGGAATGTCTACACCATAATTAAACAGCCCTTTAGCCAGAGCACAAGTCAGCTGGCACAGGCCAGTCATGGTTTTTTAATTCCAATGTAGAAATACCATTGGAAAGCATCTTATAGGTTTGGATAAGCATTTAAACATCTGGAGCCTTATTCAAATGCCAGAACTGGTGAGATTCTGATCATTAAGATTTAAAAAATAAAGTTGACCAGGCCACGCACACAGCCTTCAGCAGCTTGGGCAAAGCAGGCCCCAAATACAGTTTCTTAGTGAATTGTCTCCAGAAATATTTTTAAATTCATGGAAGTTTAGTAGTTTTCTACATTTTTTTCCACTCAAAACTGTAAAGTCAGATGTATAGGGCCATAGTCGCTGGAAAGTTAGAGAGCAGATAACAGAATTGCAAAAGAAGAATTCACATTTCAATTGGTTATTTCTCTCTTTTCTTTGGGGGAGGGGAACAAAAGTAATGAGAGTTTCAATAAATAGTCCCAGTGGCAGTGACAGATTTCAGTCATTGATGGCAAAAAGGCTTTCAGGTTCTGATAAAGTGATCCAAACCTCTCTGGTCTGCAAGGAGAATTAGAAATCTTGAAGGAACAGGCTTTGCTGTCAGATTGCTGCTTGGATTCAGCCAGGAAAAAGGACTTCCCGAGCAGTTCCTCTTGCTGTACCTTGGTACATCTGCTTCCAGTGCTGTTTGAAACTGGAACAGCAGAGATATGTGGAGATGGGCTGTGATGGCAGGGAGAGTCAGGCAGAGATTTTCAAGAAGCTCAAATGGGAGCTGGGACTTTCAGGGAGCTGGATGCTTAACCACACTTTGTGTCTTTGAAAAATCTTCCCCTTTGCCAATATTTTTCAGATCTTTGGACAAAGATTCAAGACAGTTGTTTTAACCAAACTGGCTTGCTTTATCTCTAATGCACAGGGCCCTCAGTAGATTTAAAAATCATCTGAAGTTGTTCTAGAAAGACAAAATAGGACTATGGACATAGAACAGGCTAACCAACATTTACAAAATAAGGGCCTAATCCTGCAAACACTCTTAAGCATATCATTTACTAACAAGTGTAATCAATGGACGGTGTCTGACAGTAAGAGTTTTCAGAATCAGGCACCAGTTTTCTTCCAAACCTTCATGCACAACTAACAAAATTAAATCATGGGTAGTCTACTAATAGCTGTAAAGAAACTGCTTTGATTAGGAAACAAGTTAGTAGAGGAGGAGATGGTAGTCAGGACTTCTGGGTTCTGTTCCTGGTTCTGCTGCTGACCTGTTAACCTTGAACAAGTCACTGAACCTCTTTCTGCCTCAGTTTCCCTGTGAAAAGAAGAACAATGCTATATTCTTCACAGTGGTGTTGCAGGATTAGTTAATGTTTATTAAGTGCTTTTATGTGCCAGCTTACCCCAAGGATTTCAAAGAGAAGTATTTTTATTATAATGGACATGTATATAACCTGTAGGATGAAGTTAAGTGCAGAGGACTACAAGAAAGAGAATCAAGGAACTGTCTTCATGTCCATAAGGTACAGTGTATGTAAATATATCAAGCTCACACCTCAGCCACTTAATAAAAAGGCAACCAAGCCACCATTCGAGCTGAATGCCTGTAACTTATTAATTCCTTATGGACAAGTTAAGGAGATAGGAAACCTCTGAAGCATGTAAATTCTATTGTAAATGCAAGTGCCTTTAACCCTGCATAGTCATGCCAGGCCTCTGAAGCACACCCTGCTAGCCCTCGAACGTCAGACAGCATTCTCCCAATTCTGATGTTCAGCTCAGCACAATTTTTCTTCAGCTAAGGAACGGCTGCCTCAAAGAGAGTCAAAGAGAAGGGTTGGGATAGAGGAAACAACTGCAGTTAGAGTATCACTCTTCAAGGATGAAGAAGATTAAAAGAGCAATGGGTTTAAGGATAATGAGGCCACTTTAACTCGAACCACAAGTGACCATACAAGGCCCATGGCTGTCAAAGTTGACTGCAAGGCACTAGTTTGAAATCCACTCCTGAGTACAGTCATTCTGTTTCTCAAGTGTGTTACAGGAGGGAAATTCAATCATATTTGACCAAAAAAAAAAAAAAAAGATCCAAACCACAAAAACAAACCACCCTGCAGAGGATTCTGAAAGAAAAGAGGATGGCTCTTTTAGTGCTCTCCAAAAACATTTTTAACTAGCAAAGATATTTTTAAAAGACGGAGTTCTCCCTCATGGCCCAGTGTCTCCTCCTGTTAGCTATTGCAGTGAAGTCACATGATGGAACTTCAAAAGTTACAGAGGATCAGGTTGCATAAGCACCCAAAAGTTGCATGCTTGTCTGAACTTTCTCCAGACTATCTGAAACAAACACTTAGGTTGGAATGACTGGGCTGGAATTCTTCCAGGTACATTATTTGCTGTCAGCTGTCAAAAAGAATGCAGGGTATGTGTAATGGGCGTGGTTCTTTTCTTACTTGCACCCGTTATACACATCTGTAGTTACACTGAGTTCCGTGAAATTACTCTTGTTTTATAGCAATTGAGAGCAAAACCAGACTTAATATATTGACAGATACTCACTCCAGTGAACAAGGGTGCTGCCACATTCACCACTAGCTGCAAGTGATAGAATCCGTTGGCCGTCTGGACAAGAGGGATTCACAGTATCCCAGCTGTGAGGTTTTGAGGCCCCGATAGCAGTGGGAAGATTACTGTCTGAGAACAGGAGCAAATACAACACAGGTTATGAACCTGGTAGAAAAGAATCCGGATCCTCTACCACCTTCATATCCAGACAGCAATAAATTCCATCAGCTCCTGCCAATTCCAATTTAGCACCAGAAGAGGCCATCAGCTGATTCCTGGAGCGTTATCCCATCTGCTTTTCCGGATTACTCCTTCGTGTGTGTCTATTTTTTGTTTCAAGAAGTCTCCGTGGTTTAATGGCCACCTCCTAGAACTGAAGTGGTTGTTGAGTCAGAGATTGATCGGGAGATTGGGTGTACTCCCACCTAAGGGCAAGCCAATATTACAAGACAAGTTAAATGCTGAATTGCAATTAAACATCTGAGCTTCAGAATGGCAGACCAAGTGATGAGTACACATGGTTGGCTTTTCCTTTATGTGACATGGTGTTCTAGCATAGCAAGAGAAAAATCCGACAAATTACTTCTGAATCAGCAGCTGCTTTCTAAATATGTTTTCTGAAATATCAACCTTCTCCTAGCAGGACTTGGGACTACTACTATCAGGCAAAAGGGAATCAAATACTTTTTAGCATTTTTCTCTTTGATTGAAAACAGTGGTGTGGATTCTGAAGAAGCCAAAATTTTATATTACAAGGAGATGTAAGTTAAAGAAAAATATAGATAAATACACAGAAAGAAGAAGCCTGAACAAGGGAAATAAGTATATTAAAGCGTGTCAATGTAAAATGTAGACAATGTAGTTCGTGCTCTCTGCTTAGGCAAGGCTGAACAACACTAAAACATAACATTCAAATTTATTTGGGCATAAGCTTTCGTGGGCTAAAACCCACTTCATCAGATGCATGGAGTGGAACATACAGTAGGGAGGTATAAATACACAGCGTATGAAAAGATGGGAGTCCTGTACCAAGTGGGCAACTCCCATCTTTTCATATGCTGTGTATTTATACCTCCCTACTGTATGTTCCTCTCCATGCATCTGACGAAGTGGGTTTTAGCCCATGAAAGCTTATGCCCAAATAAATGTGTTAGTCTCTAAAGTGCCACAAGGATTCCTTGTTGTTTTTGCTGATACAGACTAACGCGGCTACCACTCTGAAACCTAACATTCAATTGTATCCATCTAGTAGAAAAACCTCTACGTGCAGTAAAGCTTTTCATGTAGGACTTCCCATGTAGCTGCCTCAGAAAAATAAAAAAAAGTCATAATTATTTATCTGTGGGCCTCATCAGTATAATAGGCAAAATTTTCACGAGTACCTAAGTGACTTTGAAAAGAGGATTTAGACTCCTAAGGTAACTTAGGTACTTCTGAGCTTCTGTCTCATAGGTTTCAGAGTGGTAGCCCACCTTAATTGATTGGTCTCATTACAGTTGGTATGGCAACACCCATTCTTTCATGTTCTCTGTGTATATATATCTTCCTACTGTATTTTCCACTGCATGCATCCGATGAAGTGGGTTTTAGCCCACGAAAGGTTATTACCAAATAAATTTGTTAGTCTCTAAGATGCCACAAGTACTCCTCGGTTTTTTTCTGTCTCATAGGAAACTCAATGAGACTAAGACTCTTAAGTGCCAAAGTCACTTTTGGAAATGGGACTGAGGCATTTTGAAAAATCTGTATACCTAATATACATTGGTATTTCATAAAACTATGTAAAGCAAAGTCCCTTACCCTGGGGAAATTAAACCTCACTCATATACAATGCAACTGCAATACAGTGCAGACATGGTCAGTGGAGAACAATGTTGGAACCGAAAGAAGACAAAGCAGATTTTACAACCAGGGAAAAACTCACATCAGAGAACCCAAAAGCCCTAATAAGAAAGTTGGAGAGAATAAAATAAACCCCCGTGGAATGTTCACAGCCATGGTGAAACTGATTGCAGTAGAATCTCAGAGTTACAAACACCTCAGGAAAGGAGGTTGTTCATAACTCTGAACAAAACGTTACGATTCTTCTTTCAAAAGTTTACAGCTGAACATTGACGTAATACAGCTTTGAAATTTTACTATGCAGAAGAAAAACGCTGCTTTGAACCATCTTAATTTAAATGAAACAAGCACAGAACCAGTTTTCTTAACTTGTCAACTTTTTTTTTAAACTTTCTCATTTTTTTTAAATAATTTACACTTAACACAGTGCTGTGCTGCACGTGTAGGGGTGGGTGGGTGTCTGCTGCTGCCTGATTGCACACTTCTGGTCCCAAACGAGGTGTGTGGTTGAGTGGCCAGTTCATAACTCTGCTGTTCGCAACTCTGAGGTTCTGCACAGTGCTCTCTTTCCATTCTGAAAGGGAGGAAAGGGTCTAATAGCTGTTGCTGAATCCACACCATAAAGACTGAAAGCTTGCATTTCCACCTCCCAAGATATGACTAACGCTCATTGCCTTCAATGGGAGATATGCGCCCCTGCCAGGGACAGAATCGAGCCTCATATACCCACCTTGAACATAGCAACTTAAAATTTATTTTGCTAGTACAATAGAAATGTTTTAGAGCCTCTCTCTGATGCTGTCCTGATGCTGACTAGATTAATTGTCTCTCAATCTTCCAGATACAGCCACTGAAAATAACTTCATCTAATGTAATCTGTTTACTACAACTGTAAAATATTTTCCTCCTTTTCAGTTCAAGGGCAGAAGAGTAATCCAGTCTTAACTGGTCCTTGGAAGCTCAAAAAACTTCAGCCAAAATTAGCAGCAGTTCACAATCAGCACTGTTCTCAGCTCCTAGGAAACTCTACATCAACTGGCTAGGGTGACCAGACAGCAAATGTGAAAAATTGGGACAGGGGTGGGGGGGTAATAGGAGTTTATATAAGAAAAAAACCCAAAAATCGGGACTGTCCCTATAAAATCGGGACATCTGGTCACCCTACAACTGACTGCCACAGCAAAGGCAAAGAGAGGTCCTCCCAAGATGCAGGGCTCCAATAAATCTACAAGCCATTTCAGAAATTAAACAGACACCAATTCTGCTCTCAGTCTCACTAGTGTAATGCACTAAAGTCAGTTGCATTAACCGTGAGTTAAACCAGCATAACTGATAGCAGAATTTGATCCTGACTCTCCAGAGCTCAGTGTCAATTCTCTTGAGAACCTTGAAGTGCCTAAGAGATACGCTGCCTTTAAACTTCAGGTTACAGATGCAAAAATGTGGGCATTTGGACTCACAGTTTCCCACCAACTTGTAGTGTCAAGAGCTGATCTCTTATATGGATAATGAGAACATCCAAAAATACACTGACTTTTAAAAAACAAACCTAGAAGCTGGAAGGGATATAAACCCTCATTCTTGAGCGCATAAGCCAAGCTCTAGCCAAGACAGCTGGGAAGAAACTTTCCTGTGGACAGGTTATTACTGGTTGTTCACCTTGGGGGATTTTGAAGCAGCCAGTATTGGTCAGTATCAGACAGACAGAATACTGGACTAGCTGGACCACTTCTCTAATCTGCCATGGTAATTTCTATGTTTATTTTAAATCCTATTGTAGATAAATGAGATAGGACTGCAAGGAGTGAACTGTGTATGGAAGCGTAGTTTATTTTCTCCAACAGCAACAATTTGGGTTGGTTACCTTACACCTAGTGGGTATACTGACTGGCATTCTACAAATGCACCAGACAGAATCAGGCAAAAATAACTACATACAATTTTTTTTAAATATCTAAATTCAAGATTTCTGTTGAACATACAAATCAAGAAAAAGAAAACCAAATCCCTCTCCAAACTCACCACACTGGCACAGGAAGGAGCAGCTGATACGTCAATGCTCCAGCTCAGCCTCTTGTTTTCCAGAAAGGATTTACATACCCCTTCTGCAGAAGGCAGACGCAGGTAGTGTTTCCACTGAACATGTTCCCACAGAGCTTTGTGGGTTGAAGCCCCTTTAAACTATAAAATGGGCTCCATAGGGTCACTGCTAGCAGGGGGCATCTTTGGAACACACTGAAGCAGCACATCTCCCTGTTGATCTGGCCTTTTCTTATCCCCCAGTCAGAGCCAAAATGGGGAACCATGGGCTGCACTGGCTATTACTAGGCCCCTCACTGGAAAGGAGAGTACAATCTCCTTCAGCCACTGCAACCTGTAAAATTTTGTTATGGGGTGCTCTCTACTATGGGGCAGCAGAAGCTAGGCAAGACACTGGGTGAACTTATTCCACAGACAGACAAAACTAAAAATAAAATAAACACAACAATAAAAACTCATAAATACCACAATTAAAGTAGCCATAGCCTGCAATAATAAATTACCCTGGAGAGAACAAACACAGAAATAATATTCTGGCAAGTAAGAATTCTCTGTGCACACACAAAGAGTTTAAAGGGTCAACTTTTGCTCTGATTTATACCAGTGTCAAGCCAGAATAATACCACTGACTTCTCTGCAGTTCATTTGGATTTACACTGATGTAAATGATAACAGAATCTAACCCACACACTTCAGAAGGGAGAAAGAATTCCATTTCAACTGCTGGGTAAAGGAGGAAAAGCTGTGCTAAACTGGGGGACTCAGGATCACAACTATCCAATGCAAAGGCCGACACAGATTGTGGTTGTGACAAGGAAAGTCAAGCTACAGACCAAATTTGATGAAATACAAGCTGTTGGCAATTTTTTTCCCTCCCCAAGATCTTCTCCAATGTATATATTGACAGCAGGAGATTTATCCACTGGTTGATAGTCAATGACAACTCTTTTCAATACTAAATTAGTAGTTCCAAGGAGATGGTTGTAGATATAACTCTGTGCCCTGATAGAAGGATTTTACAATCAATGAAGGAAAGTTTAAAATCAATGCACCTGCTAATTTTTTTTTGTATGGGAGCAATTATTTTTTGTCAAATACAAAAGGAGGGAATTCCAATAATACAGGAGTTAAAGTATCTACAACTGCCTGACAAATTCTGCAAAAATCTCTGATAAATAATTCTACTTTATAAGTGGTGTGCCCTGTGTAGGAGGAGGCAGCATGTCTGAAACGTTAACAGCAGAACTTGGTTTGGGCGGGGGGGTGCTGTTAAAGAGATTCCAGCACATTTTGTCCCAATCTTCCTTTTCTGGTTATAATCTGAAAATCTATTTTCCAAATGTGGAATAAATCATACCGGTTAATATTTGATTTGCTGTTAGTTTGTCTATAGGTTATGGCAGGCCCACAGAAAAACAAAGTTTTATTGAAGGGAAAAAAAATTAATTAAGACAGTATTTGTCATTCCAAAACTTAAGGAACAGGTAGAGGACATGTTTAATACAATATTTATGTCTATCTTTGACAGCGGTTAAAGAGAGAGAGAGAGAGAAAGAGCGTGTGCACATGGTTAAAGCAACTGTCCCAAATACAAGGCACCCTATTAATTCAGAACATCAGAATTACTCTATTAACAAGTAAGTGGGAGTAATTAATGTAGTATTTAATATTCAGTTATGTGTAGGTGTTAGAGCAATAGAAAATACATGAGGAGTGGATAGTATCTCAGGAGGAACAGTGGATGGTGCAGTCACAAGCAAAAAGGAGGTAGTGAAGTATTATTTGTATTCCAGTGGTACTACACTGCACAGCTGAGATTGGGGCATCCTTGAGTTAGGCACAGTACAAACATGTACTCAGAGACATTCTCCCTGCCCTTAAAAGCTTGCAATCTGAACAGCCAAGATAGCCAAACAGTGAGAGAGGAAAGGGAGGCACAGAGATAAATTTGCTCATGGTCACACACTCAGTCAGTGGCAGAGACAGGAATAAAACCCATGTTCTCCTCAGTCCCAATGCACTGGCCAAACCACTAGAACATACTGCCTCTCCAAGCAACTATCATAATCTAAGATTTCTACGCGTGGGATGGGGTTGTGTGGGGTCAGGATGTGGCACTGCGCGCTTTGGTGGCTTTTACTTGCCTGGGCTCTGTAAGCTGGCTGCTGCACTTTAGAACTAGCCTGTCAAAAGCCCTGAGCGCAGATTTCATTCTGCTCGATTGTCACCCACTGTTCTGACAGCCATCTGTCTGGTGTCCTTCCCAGAACAAAACTGGAATTACATTTCTGCATTCTGGCTCTGACAGCGAAGCAGGGGGCCCAGGTCAAAGCCAGAATTCTTCCTGGGCTTTTGTAGTACAGCAGCAATTCTGACACCTATTCAAGGGGAGCAGTGTGTCGTTCCGCTGTGGTAGGTATAGGGGGTTGTGCAGAGCAGCCAGGGCATGGAGCTGAGGGAGCAGCAAGGGGATATGGGAAGGAGGGCAATGGGGAAAGAAGTGAGGGCAGCAGGCAGTTCTGAGGCTAGTGCAGAAGGAAGGCAGTGTGTGGGGGGGACATGGGAAGTGCTGGGGAGGAGAGTAGGGTTTTCAGTGGGAAGGAGAGTGGAGTTGCACATTGGTGATCAAAATGGAGAACAAAGAGAGGGGAGCAGCAGAGAAAACAGAGATGTGGGGGCACCTCCTTGATTGTGCAGGAAGAGAGCCCCACAGAAGTGCATCAGCTCCAGCTCATGCCCGTGAGACTCCCCTCCAGGACCAGTCCTAAGAGGTCTGCTATCTGGAGAAGCCAGGGAAACACCCCATCCCTCAGTTCTCTGAGTCTTTGGGGGTGAATCACAGTCATTTGGTATTCCTGTTTAAATAAAAAGAATGGGCCTCCTTCATCCCAGCTGTAAGGCCATCAGTTTCTGGGCTGGGTTAGGCCCAGCGTTTCCAGGATAAGCCCTGGAATGGATGCAGTAGATTTTGTCTGAGAAGTAAAATTTAAAAATAACAAAGAGAACCTTTAAAATGAGACCAAATAAAAGTCCTGTAGAAGCTAAATCACCACTTAAGAATTTGAGCCAAAAAAAATGAGTGGATTCTCCTCATCTGTCAGAGATTTAATAGCAGATACTATAGTGAGGTCTTGTATTTCATTATTTCTGAAAAATATAGGACAGTACATTGGCTCAAAGATTATGAAGCATTATAAATAATTAAGATTCTGCTAACACTCACAAAAAGGGAGAATATAGTTTGTGATGCAGTATTGTGAGGCTTTCTTGGGGTGCCTAGGACTGTGAGTCACCTTATCTCCTGCCCATCTCCAGCAGAGGAAGACCTGTTTATGCTTAACTGGATGTCAACTCCATTTTTTTAGCCACTCAAACAATCTCTTCAGGGGTATGCCAATCCTTTCAGATTGATAATAGGCACACGCTCCTCCATGAGTCCCTTTGAAGAGTTCCCTTGTAGTGTTCAGCCTCTTATCCATTGAACACTCACTGTTGTACCAGGTTTGCTGTCCCAAAGGGAACAGTACACACCAGCCTACATGATTCAACACAGGATAAATTCTTGTATAACACCACAGCACTGAGTTATGTTTATAGTGAAAACAACCATATGTTTATTATCAAATATTAAGATTTCAGAGATAGTGAGTAAGGATAACAGAAACAAAAGGTTACAAAATCATAACATGCTTTCTAGAGGTTAAAGGCTAACCTTCTGTCTAAGTACGCACCTCACCCAAAGGTCCTTTACAATACTTCCACCCAGGGCAGGGATCCTGTTTTCCTGAATGTCATCAATTACAATTGTGTCTGATTACTTCCTCAGGTTCAGATAGAGGGGTGTCTTTACCTTCCTCTTATATTCCCAAAGTTCATTGTCTGCTATCAGAGATAGAGCAAGCCCCGGAGGTTCATTCCCTGGGGTGCTCCCTTCCTGTTGACTCTGTATGTAAATAAGGGTTCCATTGTGTAAGCTTATGGAGCTTACTTCACATATTGATAGAGATACACACCTTACCTCCTGTTTGGAGGAAACCAGTTTTTCAGTTTGGTTGGTGACAGACTTCAAAACATATTTTTCAGTATGTATACACAACTCTTTAAACATGTTGGAATGATTATGAGGATCAGAATCACACAAGTACCTAGACAGAGGCCAAGATTTTTTTAAAGGCTGTCTAAATATAAGAAGTATTTAAATAAAGGCTAAATCCAAAGCTGACTGAAGTCAATAGGAGTCTTTCCATTGACTTCAGTGGGCTTTGGATCAGGCTTTGCATGACCTAATTTTGGGAAATCCAAAGCACACAAGTGCTCCCATTCACTTCAATGACACGCAGAGGGGCTTAAAAATGGACTGAGAAGCCTAAACTTCGGCCGTTGATTTTTCAAGTCTTGGTCTGAATGTCTGATTCAAAGTACTCAAAATATAATTAATTCTAAATTATCTTAACAATTTGTGAGCTAAGTTTTGGTAACTCACATATCAACTCCTACATTAAAAGGTGACGCTTTTGATGGGCTTTTCTACCAATTTGAGTATCTCCCATTAACGTGTTCATGCTAATGAGATCTAAACAGCAGGAGGGGAGCACCATTTCTTTATTAGACATACATGGTTGCCTTCATTTGATGTGACTTCTGACATCTTTTTAGATTCCATTTACAGCTCTTCCTATGTCAAAGTTTAATAGTGAACCTATTCTAGTTTCAGGAATAAATTATCCATTCATCACACTCCAACACATTGGGCAGAAATTTCACACACTAAAAAGCCTGTAAGCAGCTCCCTGTGGAAGTTAATTATCACACTTTATAATTTTGTTTTTAGCAGCAGAGTACAGTAGAAAGCCCCACTGAGACAGATTCTGATCTCAGCAACATCAGTGTAAATCCAAGTATTTCCAGTGAAGTCAGTGGAGTTGCTTCAATTTTTTGCCAGGGACACTGATTTCAGAATCCGATCCATTAAATTATACTTCACAGGCTTTTTATGTGCTGTTTGCAAATGAGGGACCATTTTCAAAGTAACCGCTTTCCTACCAGTTCATACAAAACAGCATTTTTCCATGCCCAGCTCAGTTTGTCGGGATAGAGATGGCACTTGTTGTATGCCAATGAGCCTCATTTACACCAGATCAGGAGCAAAGAGTTAAACAGGTGAATGAGAGAGGAGCCAGGCCCAAGGATTCTACCTTTCACTTAAACCGCCAGTTAGTAGCAGACACCTGCCAAAATCAATCATCATGATTACAAGGAAATATAAGAGTTGGTAGTGGGCATGTATTTTACATTAGTCTCCGTCTGCCCATAGAACTGGCATTATGAGGAAGGACAGAGTTATGGTTACGGCTGGGCCAGCTGGTGGCCCGGACCTGGGGTTAGGGTTCTGATCTGAAACAGTCTGGAAAAGAGAATATGTATTTCAACAGAATGCAGAGTTTAATATTCACACCTTTTTAAAGCTATGATGCTTTGCCTTCCCCTAAGCTATTGCAAATGCTGCTTTAGTGCAACACCTCATAGACATACGGGTTTGCAATGTATATCACCAAGTATACCTCATTATAATATGCTGGGGTTGCTTTTCAAGAGCAATTGAAATAAATTGGCATCAAGAGCTCAGTGCATTCTTTTTGCTGCTATCGAAGTTTTAATTGGTTACCTATGTAAAATCAACTGTTTAAATCTCCAGGAGGTTTTGGGGGGCAAGGATTAATTCTATCTCTGACCTTACTGACAAGGTATCCCTACATTTAGGTAATAACCATTTAGCCAATTACTTTGATCAGCTTCAGCTCCAGGCAGCAGAGCCCTACTAAAAATGTGTTCTAATACAGATTTCACTAACATGGAGAGAAAAATCTTGAAAAAGTCAAACTTAAAGACTCAGAAACCACAAGTCAAATAAAAAGAGGCCAACATTTACCATTTTTTAAAGAATTCCATGCTTTTTAAGCCAATCTCTTGATTTTGGGGGTCCATCTCAATTTTTGAATGCTTGGTGCTGGCAATATTCAGACTGCATGGCTGGCTGAGGGAAACACAGGGGAGGGAGCAGAAGGGATTGAAACACAGCCTGGAAAGGACAGGATGAGGTTTGCAGGAGAAGGTGGCTGCTATCTAGACATTCTTAACTTTGCAAGAGTGGATCGGCATTCATTCCAATGAGACTTAAGGAGCTCCGCATGGCATGTGCCTTCCTCAGCTGCATGGAAGATGTATTCCCACTCAGGTTTGGAGCTCTGCTCTGTGGGGGCTCAGGAGCTTTCATGACATATGCCTCCTCTGGCAAGCAACTTCCTCCAGTTTAAGAGATGCGTAATCAATTACCATTGTTGCATTACACTGCAAAACTCAGTGCAGCTCTGCTGTGTAAATTGGGAGCCTTGCTACACTGTATGAGTCTTGCCTAGAAGTCCCAAGAACGAAAGTTGGGAATCCCTGCATGTTATCAAAGAGTGGTAGGTTATCAATCAGCAAGTGCCTGCTGTTGCTGTTATTATTTAATTATATTTCAGTTGTGCCTACAGGCTACAAACAGGGCAACTTCTTGCCAACAGTTCTGACAGAAAATAATTTAAAAAATAAAGGAAAACAGTTGGTCCTGACCTACCCACCCATGTAATTAGAAACCAGTTCATGTTTGGGGAAAAACATAAGTTTAAATTACATGGGGGGAATGGGGAGAAGCAGTTTGTGAAATCAAATTAGCTTTGTGAATCCAGAATTTATTTTGAAAATTCCATGAGGTTTGTCCATTCCTTATTGAAAAGAACAGTGCCACCTTCAAAAGGAAGGGAAATTTTTAAATGCATTTGATAGATTTCACAGAGCACTGAAAGCAAATCCACCAAATTTAAAAAACTGTAAAGAGATTCCAAACAGGACTCAATCTATTAAGAATGTAATATTGTCAGCGACATAGAGCTGGCTAGGATTTTGCTTCTACAGACACTTGTGGAGAACTACATGCTGTACTATTTGCATGTTGATTTAAACAAAAAAAGTTGCTGACAACGTGCAGCTAACGCCACGTGACAGTGAAAGTATTCTTCTCCTTTATTAGTTGTATTATAAAATTGCTTAGGAGCCCCAGTCAGAGGCCAGCACCCCATTGTGCTAGCTGCTTTACACACACCAAACAAAGGGAGTGCCTCTGCCCCAAAGAGCTTTCAATCAGAGGCTATGGGTGCACTACAGAGCTTACAGCAGATGCTCTAAGCCCACAGGAGAGAACTCTCCCATTGACTTAATTACTCCAGCCCCCATGAGAGGCAGTAGCTCTATCAGTAGCATAAACTCTCCCGCCGACATAGTGCTGTCCACACTCGTGCTTAGGTCAGTGTAAATTACGTCACTCAGAGGGGTGGCTTATAACACCCCTGAGTGACATAACTTATACCAACATAAGCTGTAGTGTGTACATAGCCTAGGTAAATTAAAGAAAGTAAATGAGATGGCATCAGAATATTAAGAAATGACCCTACAGAGGACTCAGTCCTACAAGGTACAGAACGCTGTCAACTGCCATTGACTTCAGCGGCATGTAAGAGCGCTTAGTGCCTTATAGGATGAAGGCAGACTGATCACACCCAGCCCCTGTTCCATGGATTTCATTAGCCTCACTTAAATTCCTGAACAACTCAAGGTGTCACTTTTAACCCATAAAGCATTTTGAGTCATGGCGATGCTACAGATTATTTCTCTTTCACCCCATCTGAGGGGCTTGACTTGACTGTCCTCAGATTGGGTGTTGGCTGAGGATTTTACTCGGTCCCTCCAAGATTTCTCACAGGATGTTCTTACTCACGAGCCCTTGTCTCTGGCACACATATCTCCCCTTGTTCCAACACAGAGCGAGGGCCTATCATTCACATCAGCTTCTTCTGCAGGGATGAACTGAAGGAGGAAGAACTTTTTATAAAAAGGGAGGGTGGGTTCTTTTCTAATATTATCAACGTTTTTGTCAGTGTAGATGAGTTACGCTGTTTGTTTTTTGACTGTATTGTAAGTACCTCTAGTGATTTATGAGAGGCAATGTCATAAATCAATGAAATACATATAGAAGGGTAAATCAGGAGGCAAGCCACATCTTACAGTTATTAGGGAATGTTTTTTCACTCCTCTCTGTGTCTTTATCACATGTTAATTGGGCAAAGAGCTAGTATCAAAACTGAATTCACCTTGCCTTGGGTTATATCTGAACACATTTCCGTGTTTTGGTTTGGTCTTTCCCCTGAGATTTATATTTATTAATGACCCCATAGCTATGAAATTCTTGGGTGAAGGTAAATAAGGCAATAAATCAATATTTTTTGCAGTCATCTGCTGTGCAAGTGTAATTGTGTATTTTTATTACAATAGTAGTCAAGCTTGGCTGGACTAATGATTTTCTTTGTTTCTTATGAATACCTGGAACATAACATCCTTTGTTTACCTCAGCAGACAAAGTGAGAGAGTAAAAATCCAAAGAAATCCAACAATACTCCTCCTCTTTATAGTAAAATGAAGCATGTCATTTTTTTAAACAACCGAAAAAGGACCATCATCTTCTGTCCAGTTGGACAGAGCAATGAAGGTTCTGGGTCTTTGTCTATTGGAAAGCTAGATAATATTAACAATAAACAGCTAATCTCTGACCCTCTGGATCTTTTATAATTCTCTAATTGGTCCCATTTTGTACCAATCAATATGTGACAAGCCCCTAATAGGGAGCCCTGCTAATCACTGAAAATGACCTGCACCACCAAAAATACTACAGCACTGAATATGCATGTGAGTGCAAACGTTAATTCATGCAGTGTTCATGTTACCTTGCTCTGATTATCTACTGGAGGCATCTGTTCAAGACATGCTGTCAGTCCTGCAGATTGGGTTCAGCAGAGTGAAACCAAACTGCGTGCCTTTTCAGCTAATTGGAAAAAAGAATCTGCCATGACATGCCTTTCAAATTGGTCCAACAAAAACAAAACAAAACACCCAAAGTTTGGCCAGCATGCCCCAGAGCCTATTTCCAGCCACAGCAGATGGAAGGAGAATGAGACGAACACTGTAAACAGTGCTGATTTTTGTTTGTCATACAAGGGGACAGCTCTTCAGAAAAATTGCTCTCTTGCACTAATGAAAATTTGAATGAACGGTTTCCAAGTAACCTTTTGGAGTTGGTATTCACAGATGTAATCTAGTGACTGATGTTACTGCTGTCACAGAAAAGCCCTCAATACATCAGAGCAGTATCATATACCAAGTCCTGGTAAAGGCTCCAAGAACTTCTGCAACAGGAAGGGAAAGCAGAGAAACAAGAGGAGGGAAAACCATGTTATTGGTCAAATAATAAAGGGAAGAGGCAAAACTATAATCTTAAACAACTGAAGAGAAGAAGGAGTCCTGACAAGAATTGAAACTGGGGATGTCATGTCAGTTTCTGCCTTCTTTATCCCTTTCTTTCATCCTATAGTCAATTGTTTTTCTTTTTTTGCAGCTGTAAGGACAGCTCAGGTCATGGTCCCCCTGCTGGACACTCACCAAGTTGCTGTATTTGGATCCCAACACTGGCTTTGTTTTTAAGCTCCCCTTTGGTCATGGTTGGTTCTAGGCCAGCGGTGCTAGGGTTGCCAACTTTCTATTTGCAGAAAACCAAACACCCCTGCCCCAGCCCTTCCCCAAGGCCCCCTCCCTCTGTCATTCACTCTCCTGCACCCTCGTTCACTTGCTCATTTTCACCAAGCGGAGGCTGGGGTATGGGAAGTGAGGCTGGAGATGAGGGGTTTGGTGTGCAGGAGGGGACTCTGAGATGGTGGGTGGGGTTGAGGGGTTCAGAGTGTGGGAGGCGGCTCCAGGCTGGGGCAGGGACATGGGAGGGCATGTGGGGTCTGGGGTGGGGTCAGAGATGAGCGGTTTGGGATGCAGAAGGCAGCTCCAGGCTGAGGGGTGGGGCAGGAGAACAGGAGGGGATGTGGGCTCCGGGAAGCACTTACCTCAGGCGGCTCCATGAAGCGGGCGGCATATCCCTCTGTGCAGCTCCTAGGCGCAGGGGCAGCCAGCTGGCTCTGCGCACTGACCCTGCCTGCAGGCGCCATCCCCGCAGCTCCCATTGGCCACAGTTCCTGGCCAATATGAACTATGGAGCCAGCGCTTGAGGTGGAGGCAGTGTGCGGAGCCCTGTGGCCGCCCTTGTGTCTAGGAGCTGCCCAGAGGGACATGCTGCTCGCTTCCCTGGAGCCGGGCACGAAGCCTGCCCCACTGCGGGTGGCCAACCAGACTTTTAGCAGCCCAGTCAGCAGTGCTGACTGGAGCTGCCAGGGTCCCTTTACAACCGCAAGTTACGGTCAAGAACTGGAAGCCTGGCAACCCTAAGTGGTGCCCAAACTTCTCCTGTTGCATTCCCCCTTACCAGTAATGGAATCTATCCGTGCCACCCCCTTTTACTGCACCATTGGCTCAACAGAGGAGCTGACAGCAGAGCTGGGGTTGAAAGAGGAGCTGGGGCTAGAGGCAGAGCTGGGCTGGGGACAGAGGGGGGATGAGGGCAGAGCTGGGCTGGGGACAGAGGGGGAATGAGGGCAGAGCTGGGCTGGGGACAGAGGGGGAATGAGGGCAGAGCTGGGCTGGGAACAGAGGGGGAATGAGGGCAGAGCTGGGCTGGGGACAGAGGGGGAATGAGGGCAGAGCTGGGCTGGGGACAGAGGGGGAATGAGGGCAGAGCTGGGCTGGGGACAGAGGGGGGATGAGGGCAGAGCTGGGCTGGGGACAGAGGGGGAATGAGGGCAGAGCTGGGCTGGGGACAGAGGGGGAATGAGGGCAGAGCTGGGCTGGGGACAGAGGGGGAATGAGGGCAGAGCTGGGCTGGGGACAGAGGGGGAATGAGGGCAGAGCTGGGCTGGGGACAGAGGGGGGATGAGGGCAGAGCTGGGCTGGGGACAGAGGGGGAATGAGGGCAGAGCTGGGCTGGGGACAGAGGGGGGATGAGGGCAGAGCTGGGCTGGGGACAGAGGGGGGATGAGGGCAGAGCTGGGCTGGGGACAGAGGGGGAATGAGGGCAGAGCTGGGCTGGGGACAGAGGGGGAATGAGGGCAGAGCTGGGCTGGGAACAGAGGGGGAATGAGGGCAGAGCTGGGCTGGGGACAGAGGGGGAATGAGGGCAGAGCTGGGCTGGGGACAGAGGGGGAATGAGGGCAGAGCTGGGCTGGGAACAGAGGGGGAATGAGGGCAGAGCTGGGCTGGGGACAGAGGGGGAATGAGGGCAGAGCTGGGCTGGGAACAGAGGGGGAATGAGGGCAGAGCTGGGCTGGGGACAGAGGGGGAATGAGGGCAGAGCTGGGCTGGGGACAGAGGGGGAATGAGGGCAGAGCTGGGCTGGGGACAGAGGGGGAATGAGGGCAGAGCTGGGCTGGGGACAGGCCAGAGCAAAGGGCAGAGTACAGCTGGGGCTGGAGGTGGAGTGGGGCTGGGTCGTGCTCCCTGGCTCCCATGGGGGCTGGCCCAGGCCCTACCACACACCCCCTTGAATGTTCCTCCTCACCCCCCTCAGAGGGCATACCCCACAGTTTGGGGATCACTGCTCTAGGCATTCTCGCTAGGCATAGACTCTGTCTGGCACAGCTTCATGGAAGTGCAACCCCACAGTGCATCTGCTCAGGCCCCAAGACTAGTTCTTAACACCCCCTCTCCCCCACAAGATTCCCCAGTAGCTTAAGCACTCTCTTCCCAGCGCTCCATTCTTGTGGGTACTCTGGTTTATAGCTTACCCTTCAAGAACATGCAATAGTTGAAGCAAACATCACAGGCGTTGCAGAGGGATTTCTAAACCAATCACTCTTTACTTTAGACAGTACAAAAGATATACAGATCCATGCAAAATAAGATACATCATTCCTTGCCTCAGTTTCCTCACCTCTCTTGTTCTTTCATTGCAATTTGATCAGAGTCTTCTGGGAGTCAAGGATACTTCCTCTCCTTCTCCTCCTGCATAGCCTTGCCTGCTGGTTTTGGTCTCTTCTCTAAAATGGCTGATGAGAGACCCTTCCTTTTATAGACTTCCAGTCCCCGCTTCAGGTGACCTCCCTGGTTACCCACTCTGTTGCTAAATCACCACCCACCTGGAGTCCAGATTTGAAAAGCTGGTTTGCCCTTAGCATTAGCCAACACTTTGTCCATTTGAATGGATGAGCAATATGACCCTCCACTGTTATCCAGTTGCCAGGTGCAAGAATTTCTTCAAACACTTTCTGTGTGTGTGTTTCAGCTCAATATGGAGGCTACAGCACCAATGTCTCATCATCAAAACAATACTCAGAAAATAAAATGGAGGTTGTATTGATGTAAATAAATACACAGAGTTCTTAATATCAAACAGAATCATAAGTTGCACATAGGTCCCCCAAACCATCTCATCAGCTTACACAGTCGAATACATCATAGATCTTTCTCCTTGACATTTTTTAAAAAATCCTTGAGAATTTAAAAGAGATGAAAAAATAGGATTTTTAAAAAGTGTAATATGTTTCTATAGAAATTATTCTGGAAACCTGTGGAATTTAATCAAAAATTATCTCCTTTGTTTAGATTTTTCAGCCATCCTACAGAAATTTTTATTAAATACAATAAAATGGTCCAAAACCAAATGTTGCTTCTTAACAGGATAAGCACAACGTCCAGTAGTGGTTGCAGAATTAGGCCACCTTTCTACGCTTTGAAGTGTTTTACCGGCACATTTTATTACACCAACAGCAAACATGATACATTTGTGCTACATCGTAAGACTGCCGGTAGCACAAATATTTAACCGTCTCGTGTCTAACACTGGATGACACAGCAAAAAGTAGCCATAAATTATGGACTGATTAAAAGCACACTGAAAGCTGTACTTTGGCTCAAGCTAAACTTAGATAGCAATCCCAACCAGTAATATGGATTGGCACCATGAAGCCAGCAAAAAGGATAGAGGAAGGAAAAATAGTTAAAATATAGTTAGAAAAACTAGAGAAAAGACAGAAGAATACTAAATCTTATCCAGAGAGGTAAATCAAAGCCTGCTTAAATAGTCAGGAAAAAATATAGAAATACAATACCTGAATTTAAACAAGGTCATTTATAAGAGAATAGCTGTAGTATATTTTCAACCTCCTACAGTAGAAAAATTCATGAATAATATCAGGGGTATTTACATGATCCACTTTTCTCCTGGACAGTGTTTGCCCAATGTAATGAGATCTGGATTGCTCCAATAAAACACACATTTTAGAGTGTAAAACTTGAATCTGACCATGCATGTTTTTTTAAAAAGCAAACTATCAGCATTTATGCATAGAATACTTAATGTTAATATAGACAATCAACTGCATTAATATTGCAGGCTATTGGGAGTCAGTTAGCAATGCTCCCAAATTAACAGCATTACAGGCCACACACATTATAGGAATACCTTCTGTGTAACTTATTCTTTAAGGTTTGTTTTTTATTCAGGTCAAGGCCTTGACATTCTAACTTAATTTGAACAATTCTAATCTTATTTTGTGTGGCAAACAGTGCATGAGAGCAGGTAGTACTGATGGAAGATGGATTAGCTTTATTCATTGAAACCCAAGTTAAAATTACTTTTGTCTCTCTCTCTATGTGTGTAGATATATATTACACACACACTTATATAGCTATTTACGCACACACACATATAGATGCAACCCACCATTATCTCAAGCCTTAAAAGCTGACTGAATTATATTTACAGATGCAAAAAGTAAATAATACTAGCTGAAAAACTTTCATCCTTTTGTTATCCTTCAACACTGCATAAGTTATACAAAGCAGCTGTCCCTAACGACAAAGTATAAATGTCTGTTGCACTATGAGAGTAAAACCAGAGTATTTTAACTAAAAACATGCCCATCTATGGCACAAATAAGAGTTCTCTTCTTTGAAACTCAAAGTCAGGAGCTTGTTAATTGTGCAGGTGTTGGATTTATTCCTCATTTCCCTCCCCAAATTCATGTCTTAAAACCTCCATGGTTTCAAGCACTATTTAAGTATTTATGGTATTTATGGCAGTCCATTTGTGTTCTCAGCTGTTTGGGAGTTTTATCAGCTTGTGGGGATTCAATGAATGCCAATTTTCTTTTTTCTGAAGAGAAGGCAGCACCTTACATTAACTGGCCTGCAGCAGATATAGCTAGCACCTGACTGAGCTTGAATCCCTAGGCATGCTGGGGAACACAGTCCTAAACTGATAGTTACATGATAGGAAACAAGCACTTTGATTGTGTGAGTGAGAATTTTGGGAAACTGTCTCCCTTTCAAAGGACAGGGCAGATGCTCGGCTCGCGTGTTCCGTCGAAGTCAGTGGAGCTCTGCTAATTCAGGCCAGCTGAGGCTCAATCAATGGACCTTTGACAATTTTCACAGCTGAGGATCTGCTGCAGGGTTTGGCTGCCCTTTCACCATTCCAGTTGCTTTAGGAAGGAGGGGACTCGTGTTGCTTATCATGTAAATGAGATTTGGGCTTGTCTACTTTTCAAGCACTGATGTGATACCATCTTCTTTTGTAACAAAAACTATAGAAGACTTATTTATATTTACATCAGCCAGAATGTTCTCAACATCGTTTGTTAGGAAACACTCATCCTACCCTACCTGCCAACCATAATGGAAATATGGGCCTTGGAGTACAGTGGGTCTATAGGGAAGGAGTAGTGGGTAGAGTACCTTCTGACACAGAAAAGAGATCATGTTTAAAGTGCGCAGAATCAGAACTATGGGGGAGAACAGCGATGAAGTCTTGAAGCCTAACATTTGTATTGACATCCCTTAATGAAGCGGGTTTATGAGACAAATGTATTTATACAGATCATGGGGAACAGCTACAGGAGTGGAAATGAGAGAGTTGGCAAGTCTGTTTCTCTGATCGTCCAGGGAAATGGAGGACTTCAACTGACTCAAGACTCACACGTGACAATTCTGCTACACAGCTCAGCTATACAGAAGCTTGCAGAAGCGCTACCTGTGATGCTTCGGGGTTCGCCCAGACAAGGTGTTATATCAGTGCCTGCCCTGACAACCGTGGGCTGTCTGTTCCGGGCGGCTTTGGCTTAGAGCCCTCACGCCAGCACCCTGTTTACAGAACCACGACCTCCCCCTGGCTTCCAGCAGCCCGGTTACTCCGTAGAGAGTAACAGCCCTTTCGGCTCTGAGTTTCCCCAAAACTGTCTTCCATGTAGCATCCAGTCCCTCTTGCTAGAACATTCACAAAAACCTTTACCTCTGCTCCTCTGAAGAGCCAGACCACAGCACCAGCTTGTTAGGTTGGCTGAGGACCTGACCCTTCAGTCTGAAACACCGCACTAGATGGATGTGTAATAAAATAAGATTAAGTTCATTAACAAAGAGCAGATATTTAAGTGATACTAAATAGAAGGAATTGAGATAGAAATGGTTACAAACCAAAATTAAAAACATGCTTCTGAGACTAAAACCAGACTTGACAAACTAAGTGTCATTTGTTCAAAATAAGATTTTCACCCCGGTTGCTTTTCCAGCATGGCTGGCCAGTGCCTAGCCAGCATCTGATCACTTGGTTTCTTCAGCTCATCAGCTGAGGATAATTTACAGGTTTTTACCGCCCCATCAAGTTGCAGTGGGGGAGGTTTAGATTGGATATTAGGAAAAACTTTTTCACTAAGAGGGTGGTGAAACACTGGAATGCGTTACCTAGGGAGGTGGTAAAATCTCCTTCCTTAGAGGTTTTTAAGGTCAGGCTTGACAAAGCCCTGGCTGGGATGATTTAACTGGGAATTGGTCCTGCTTCGAGCAGGGGGTTGGACTAGATGACCTTCTGGGGTCCCTTCCAACCCTGATATTCTATGATTTCTTTCTGTATAGTCCAGGAAACCTTTGCAACGCATTATCCTGGAGTGTATCCCCAAATATAGTTCCTTTCCCCTGTTGGGTGTAGACACCATGTTGACTTCTCCCCGACTTGTGATTTTTACAATGCAAATGATCTTCCTACAATCTCAGAAACAAATTAATAATCCCCTCTCGTTGGCCACACCTGGCTTGAAGTGTCAGCTCCTTCTGGAAAAAACCTGTTTATGACATGCCCAGTTTACACACATTTTAGTTAAATATTTCCAGCACCTCTGTATAATTCTTTGTGGTGAATCATACCTACATCACAGAAGAATATTAATCATCAGTGAGTAGTTTTCCAATGATTACATGCCCCCTTTTGGATCAGTATCATGAAAATAATGGGTGAGACGTACTGAGCTGGTCAGGCTAGCTAAGACTCTTGCTACATACTAGGGAGCCCTACGCTAGCTCCCCAGACCAAATTCAGACCTGGTATAAATGGATACAATCCAATGAAGCTGATGGAGTTACACCACTCTACACCAAGCCTGGATTTTGCTCTTTGTTTGTGTAGGGCTTTGTAAATTTCCCTCCGCCCTTCAAGAAAGATATTTGATTGATACTTAGCATAAATGGTGGTACTGTATTTTAGATAATGAACTAATGAGTTTTACCATTATAGACTATCATAATATTGGGAAGGGGTGGGTGAAAATGGCTGGGATCCCAAACCCTACCATCCAGGTGAATTCATATTTAATTTTCTTCTGAACAGGAGACTCCTTACCTCCTGATCTCTTGCAGACAAAGCGTTAAAATGAAGTCTGCCTCTTCTGGTCAGAAGTAACAGAGCTCATGAAATTGTTCAAAAAGGCCAAGGGCCAAGCCCAAACTTCTCCCAGCAGAGCATAAAGGTCAAAGAGAAGGGGGAAAGTCTTGTTGATCAATTTCACTTCATTAGTTTTCATTGCATGAGTGTGCTGTGAAAGTTGTAATATAAGGAGATTTTAATAATATCTGTAGAACATTTACACTGGCTCCATGGTAATTAATAAAAAAGCTGCCCCAGAAGTATATGATGAGACAGCCATAAGACAGGAGACACTTGGGTTTCAGGCCCTGCCTCCTTCACACTGTCAGCACATTAAAATAAACACACACTTGGAACTATTTTAATAAGAAATTCACAAAAGAAAGATAGGGAAGGTCAGCTGCGGAGTATCGTTCCATGTGGCAGGAAGCACTATTTTCAATTTAGGAGAGAATCCTTTGATTTCTTCCTTATGAGTGGAAGCAGTAGAAAGGGCAAAAATGTAGTAAGTCTTTATAGATAATGGACCTCACCGCACACTAGTGTTACACCTTCAGTGACAAGGCTTTAGTTTTTGAAGAATAGCTTTATTACCCTTTGAATTCTGACCATGCTTGGGAGCATTCTGCAGGCAAGTTCTCCCAATCCCCTATGCAGCGCTCTCCCCAACACACCATTCCTCGGTGGCAGCAAGAGCCCACTTGAAGCACCTCCATCCTAATTGAAAGGGGCGGCTCCCATTTCTCTCACTGCATAATTTATATACCTATTAACAAATAAATGGATACCCAGACAACATTCAAAATTATTTCATAATATAAACAATGCGAACCCACTTCTCCAACCAACTCTGTTCCTGAGCCCTCAGACTAGGCAGCAGCTGTTATGACAGCATATTTGCACTGTTTCTTTACATGGCTATAATAGTGTCTGTAAGGTCTTATATGCACAACAAACAAAAAGGTGCTCTCTTGCTGCAAATGGTTCCAGCACACAGTAAGGCCCAACATTGACGGAACACATTCTGGTCTTAGATAAGCCTGAACTGGGCTTTTTAAAACTATGGTCCTAAATGCACGACTGGAAATCTTACCTTTAATTATTTCATTAAGACTAAGTGGCAATAGCATTATTTATTTAAAGATATTATGCAAAGATGAAACAAAAGGGGGATTTCCTTATTTTGCTTCTTCATGAAGAAGTACCAAAATCTGTAGGTTTTTTTTAAATAAAGCCTTTTTATTCTGCTTGTTTTACTTCTTTAATATAAACAGAAATGCCAATATTTCACCCTTCCTTCCTTCCTTCGTTGGTGGACATTATGGAATGCTCATGCTGCGAGAGACTTCTCAATCTTCAATGGAAGGGGTTGAATTCCTAACAATTAGGGCTTTTCTCCCAAGCATTCTAATAAGTGGCTGTTAATAAAAAACAATGATGAATCATACACTCTCAATAGAAACAGCTCCCTATTTTAGTTAATCATGGTTTACCTGCTTATTATCTCTGAAATCATACACCTAGTAACACTTCATGGTGTCTTCCAGGGGAAAGGAATCCTACATTTCTAACCTCAAAAAGTAGGGCAGAAAAGCCCTTTATAAAAATACCAACCTTTCATGCCTTATTTATAGGAAAACAGAAATTGCCAGACTGTATCAGATGCAGGGTCCATCTAGTCCAGTATCTTGCCTGTGACATTGGCCAGCACCATATACTTCTGAGGAAAGTGTAAGAACCCTGCAGTAGCAGATGTTGGACAATCAGCTCTCCACATTAGGTCTCATCCTAATCTCTAATAGTTAGAGATTATTTAAAACACTGTTGCAAAAATTTTAATAGCTTTTCTGCAAAATATGCTGTTATTAATTATGACAACTCTGGATATTCTTGATATCCATATAAATATTCAACCCTTTTTTACATCTTGCTAAAGTTTTGGCCTCTGACTTCACGTGGCATGGAATTCCACAGTTTAATTACACATTGTATGAAAAAGTATTTCCTGTTAGTGGTTTTGAATTTCACACATTTTCATATTATTGAATGTCCCCTTGTTACTGTGTTATGAGACAGGAAGAACTAAAAGTTCCAGATCTACATCATTTACATATCATAAATCATTAAAAAAGGCTCAAATCCAGCCTTGTCTCCCCTTTCTTACAGATCATTGATAAAGCCTTTCCATTGTTCCTTAAAAAGCTCCATTGAAATGGCCAACACTTGGATGAATGCATTCAAGCTATAGTCATCAGAACTTCTCCAAAAAGAAAAGGAGTACTTGTGGCACCTTAGAGACTAACCAATTTATTTGAGCATGAGCTTTCGTGAGCTACAGCTCACTCATGCTCAAATAAATTGGTTAGTCTCTAAGGTGCCACAAGTACTCCTTTTCTTTTTGCGAATACAGACTAACACGGCTGTTACTCTGAAACCTGTCAGAACTTCTCCAGTCACCTATTTTTCCAGTTGTTTACTTTATGCTCACCTGCAGTATTTCAGTTACAGTGTAGGAAACTCAGAGCTTAAAAAATAGTTTATAAATATTTGAGCCTGTCAAGGTTCCTTCCCCACTCTGAACTCTAGGGTGCAGATGTGGGGACCTGCATGAAAACCTCCTAAGTTTACTTTTACCAGCTTAGGTTAAAACTTCCCCAAGGTACAAACTATTTAACCTTTTGCCCTTGGACTTTCGCTGCCACCACCAAATGTCTAACACCGGTTACTGGAAACGAGTCCGTTTGGAAACGTCTTTCCCCCAAAATCCTCCCATATCTTACCCCCTTTTTTCTGGGGAAGGTTTGATAAAAATCCTCACCAATTTGCATAGGTGACCACAGACCCAAACCCTTGGATCTTAAGAACAATGAAAAAACAATCAGTTTCTTAAAAGAAGAATTTTAGTCGAAGAAAAAGTAAAAAGAATCACCTCTGTAAAATCAGGATGGTAAATACCTTACAAGGTAATTAGATTCAAAACATAGAGAATCCCTCTATGCAAAACCTTAAGTTACAAAAAGACACAAAAACAGGAATATCCATTCCATTCAGCACAGCTTATTTTCTCAGCCATTTAAAGAAAACAGAATCTAACGCATATCTAGATAGACTATTAACTAAGTTCTAAGACTCCATTCCTGTTCTGTCCCCGGCAAAAGCATCACACAGAGAGAGAGAGAGGCTTTGTTTCTCCCTCCCCCCAGCTTTTGAAAGTATCTTGTCTCCTCATTGGTCATTTTGGTCAGGTGCCAGTGAGGTTATCCTAGCTTCTTAACCCTTTACAGGTGAAAGGTTTTTTCCTCTGGCCAGGAGGGATTTTAAAGGTGTTTACCCTTCCCTTTACATTTATGACAGTGCCCCTCACAACTATTTGCAGTTTTCATTCCAGCCATGGCTCCTTTGGGGTTCTGTCACTGTAGCAGTAGCATCTGGCATAAGATATTTTTTCTCTTAATCTTAACAAAAGAGCTCCTCTGCTCCACTTTGACCCCACAAAAAAACCAATGCAAATGTTTTATTCCACCATGTTGTGCAGGAGCCTCCCTGAAGTAACCCCATCCTCTCAGTGAAGTTGCCCCTGTCAATCCCTCCCTGATCAGTATTGTTACACTCCCCTTTCCAGCTCACAGCTCTCCATTTTGTTGCACATGAAATTAGACCGACAACTTTTTGGACCAACCCATGCCTTCTTCTCTGTCAGCATGCACACTTTGTTGGCAATGCAACATGAAGAAACAGAATAATAAATGTTCTTTGTGCTTCTTGGGTTTGGAACCAGTAATTTTAAAAAGGAGCAGCACGTTTCACACCAAGGTCAGATTGAGCTGGGTGGTTGGTGGGTTTTGTATTTTGGAAGAGGCTAGGGGGAAGGTATGGGACCGTTCTGTTAAAAGTCCAATCCCATCTTTTGTATAAGAAATAACATTTTCACCTTTTGTTTGTTTACAGATTACACCCTCACTCATTTTAACATTCAACATCGCTGGAGCTCACAGTATATGTCAGCCACTACTGTGGAATCTGCTAGTGAAGGTGGAACAGTAAAATTTACAGGCTACCAACAACTGCTGTGAGTTGCCAGGTTCCTTCTTGTAAGATAGGATGCAGGAAGAAAGTTAATGACTAAAGCTTCTCTCAACCCTACCCTACACTATAAACGTGTAGCTTGAAATACTCCAGAAAAAAATAATGAGTTCTCTCATTCAAAAGCAGCCCTGTATTTTTAAAAGTAAACTGTGAAAGCCCAAGTGATAGTTTGTGTGATTATTGACAGAATTACAGTCCTAGTTCCATAATTTCAGATTTTTTAAAAGTGAACCTATGTACATAAGTTTTCGTCACTGGAGCACTTGTGTGCCTCACAAATATTGGTGAATTTATTGAAGAAACGCTCCTGTGAGGCAGGGAATCATCATTCCCATTTTAGAGATGGGAAAAGGCTCAACGAGATTAAGAATGAGATTTCAAAAGCACTCAGCATTATCCAAACTCTGCTCCCAGTGAAGGCAACAGAAATATTGACGTCAATGGTAGCAAAGCCAGGCTAATCCTAAGTACTTCTGAAAATTCCATCACCTGTGGCTTTCCCAAGATTACACAGAAAGTCTACAGAGCTAGGAACTGAACCATGATCCCCAGGCCAATGCCTTAGCCACAAAGCCATCCTCTCCTAGCAGCTGTAGTAGCTTTTTCCCATTAAGAACAAGCTCCATTATGATTGCATATTTAAGCAGTAAAGTCAGGAAATATCAGAGCTAAGACTATGTGCAATTCTGGGGTTTTGATGCTCAGTCAGGGTCTATGAGCTCTCGAGGAAAGGTAGGAACCTCTAAAAGATCTCAGTCTAGCAGATCAGGTCTACCTTGTATTTGGACTTTGAAAAGAAAAGGGACAACAGCTTTCTTTTCAATATCTCCATGAGTACCAATAAGAAAAAACCCCACACATTTAACACACATTCAGAGTAGTTCTGTTATTTAGAAATGTGTACAAACGCTGCATGCAAGCTGATTGCTCATACGCACAGAAAACTTAAGTCTATTCTGTTGTAAATAATGCAAATGTGCTCCAGATGGGCAATATCTGACCATTCAATTCCAGTCTGCTCAGCACAGCACAACTAACTGAATCAAAATGTAAAGGTCCATTCCTCATTGATCTTCTCTCCCTGAACAGATGCAACTGCAGCTCAATGCAGTGTATATCCCTCAGTGGCTGTCCTGTCAATGAGACATTTTGTAAGTTTTGCACAAACCAATTTCAGGATGTGCAACTGCAGCCTGAGCGGTGAATGAGAGAGAATGCACTGCACCATAAGACTAAGTGATCAGTCACCTGCAGTGCAGTCTGATGAATTATTTAGTCTTCCCTGGTACATAACGGACAACTACACTTTAGGAGTTTAACTTCAAAATCTCACACTTCCCATTTGGGATCATAGAATCATAGAATATCAGGGTTGGAAGGGACCTCAAGAGGTCATCTAGTCCAACCCCCTGCTCAAAGCAGGGCCAATCCCCAACTAAATCATCCCAGCCAGGGCTTTGTCAAGCTTGACCTTAAAAACCTCAAAGGAAGGAGATTCCACCACCTCCGTAGGTAACGCATTCCAGTGCTTCACCACCCTCCTAGTGAAAAAGTTTTTCCTACTATCCAACATAAACCTCCCCCTCTGCAACTTGAGACCATTACTCCTTGTTCTGTCATCTACTACCACTGAGAACAGTCTAGATCCATCCTCTTTGGAATCCCCTTTCAGGTAGTTGAAAGCAGCTATCAAATCCCCCCTTATTCTTCTCTTCCGCAGACTAAACAATCCCAGTTCCCTCAGCTTCTCCTCATAAGTCATGTGCTCCAGCCCCCTAATCATTTTTGTTGCCTTCCGCTGGACGTTTTCCAATTTTTCCACATACTTCTTGTGGTGTGGGGTCCAAAACTGGACACAGTACTCCAGATGAGGCCTCACCAATGTCGAATAGAGGGGAATGATCGTGTCCCTCGATCTGCTGGCAATGCCCCTACTTATACAGCCCAAAATGCCGTTTGCCTTCTTGGCAACAAGGGCACACTGTTGACTCATATCCAGCTTCTCGCCCACTGTAACCCCTAGGTCCTTTTCTGCAGAACTGCTGCCTAGATATTCGGTCTCTAGTCTGTAGCAGTGCATGAGATTCTTCCATCCTAAGTGCAGGACTCTGCACTTGTCTTTGTTGAACCTCATCAGATTTCTTTTGGCCCAATCCTCTAATTTGTCTAGGTCCCTCTGTATCCTATCCCTACCTTCTAGCATATCTACCACTCCTCCCAGTTTAGTGTCATCTGCAAACTTGCTGAAGGCACAGTCCATGCCATCCTCCAGATCATTAATGAAGATATTGAACAAAACCAGCCCCAGGACCGACCCTTGGGGCACTCCGCTTGATCCCGGCTGCGAAATAGACATGGAACCATTGATCACTACCCGTTGAGCTTGACGATCTAGCCAGCTTTCTATCCACCTTATAGTCCATTCATCCAGCCCATACTTCTTTAACTTGCTGGCAAGAATACTGAGAGAGACCATATCAAAAGCTTTGCTAAAGTCAAGGAATAACACGTCCACTGCTTTCCCCTCATCCACAGAGACAGTTATCTCGTCATTTGACAACTCTGGATATTCAAAAGCCACAGAGACAGTTATCTCGTCCAAAGGCAATTAGATTAGTCAGACAGGACTTGCCCTTGGTGAATCCATGCTGACTGTTCCTGATCACTTTCCTCTCCTCTAGTGCTTCAAGATTGATTCCTTGAGGACCTGCTCCATGATTTTTCCAGGGACTGAGGTGAGGCTGACTGGCCTGTAGTTCCCTGGATCCTCCTCCTTCCCTTTTTTAAAGATGGGTACTACATTAGCTTTTTTCCAGTTGTCCAGGACCTCCCCCGCTCGCCATGAGTTTTCAAAGATAACGGCCAATGGCTCTGCAATCACATCTGCCAATTCCTTTAGCATCTCGGATGCAGTGCATCCGGCCCCATGGACTTGTGCTTGTCCAGCTTTTCTAAATAGTCCCGAACCACTTCTTTCTCCACAGAAGGCTGGTCACCTGCTCCCCACGCTGTGTTGCCCAGTGCAGTAGTCTGGGAGCTGACCTTGTTCGTGAAGGTAGAGGCAAAAAAAGCATTGAGTACATTAGCTTTGTCTACATCCTATATCACTAGGTTGCCTCCCTCATTCAGTTAGGGGCCCACACTTTCCTTGACTTTCTTCTTGTTGCTAACATACCTGAAGAAACCCTTCTTGTTACTCTTAACATCTCTTGCTAGCTGCAACTCCAGGTGTGATTTGGCCTTCCTGATTTCACTCCTGCATGCCTGAGCAATATTTTTATACCCATCCCTGGTCATTTGTCCAATCTTCCACTTCTTGTAAGCTTCTTTTTTGTGTTTAATATCAGCAAGGATTTCACTGTTAAGCCAAGCTGGTCGCCTGCCATATTTACTATTCTTTCTACACATCGGGATGGTTTGTTCCTGTAACCTCAATAAGGATTCTTTAAAACACAGCCAGCTCTCCTGTACTCCTTTCCCCCTCATATTATTCTCCCAGGGGATCCTGCCCATCAGTTCCCTGAGGGAGTCAAAGTCTGCTTTTCTGAAGTCCAGGGTCCGTATTCTGCTGCTCTCCTTTCTTCCTTGTGTCAGGATCCTGAACTCGACCATCTCATGGTCACTGCCTCCCAGGTTCCCATCCACTTTTGCTTCCCCTACTAATTCTTCCCAGTTTGCAAGCAGCAGGTCAAGAAGAGCTCTGCCCCTAGTTGGTTCCTCCAGCACTTGCACCAGGAAATTGTCCCCTACACTTTCCAAAAACTTCTTGGATTGTCTGTGCACCGCTGTATTGCTCTCCCAGCAGATATCAGGGTGATTGAAGTCTCCCATGAGAACCAGGGCCTACGATCTAGTAACTTCCGTTAGTTGCCGGAAGAAAGCCTCGTCCACCTCATTCCCCTTGTCTACTCCCACCATGACATCACCCTTGTTGCTCATGCTTCTAAACTTAATCCAGAGACTCTCAGGTTTTTCTGCAGTTTCATACTGGAGCTCTGAGCAGTCATACTGCTCTCTTACATACAATGCAACTCCCCCACCTTTTCTGTCCTGCTTAACCTTCATGATCGGTTTATATCCATCCATGACAGTACTCCTGTCATGTGAGTTATCCCACCAAGTCTCTGTTATTCCAATGACATCATAATTCCTTGACTGTGCAAGGAGTTCCAGTTCTCCCTGCTTGTTTCCCAGGCTTCTTGCATTTGTGTAAAGGCACTTAAGATAACTCGCTGATCATCCCACTTTCTCAGTATGAGGCAGGACCCCTCCCCTCTTACGCTCTCCTACTTGTGCTTCCTCCTGACTTCCCACTTCCTCACTTACCTCAGGGCTTTGGTCTCCTTCCCCTGGTGAACCTAGTTTAAAGCCCTCCTCACTAGGTTAGCCAGCCTGCTTGCGAAGATGCTCTTCCCTCTCTTCGTTAGGTGGAGCCCGTCTCTCCCTAGCACTCCTCCTTCTTGGAACACCATCCCATAGTCAAAGAATCTAAAGCCTTCTCTCCGACACCACCTGCGTAGCCATTCATTGACGTCCACGATTCAACCGTCTCTACCCAGGCCTTTTCCTTCCACGGGGAGGATGGACGAGAACACCACTTGCACCTCAAACTCCTTTATCCTTCTTCCCAGAGCCACGTAGTCTGCAGTGATCCGCTCAAGGTCATTCTTGGCAGTATCATTGGTGCCAGAAGTAGGATGGGTAGCGTCCGAGGGCTTGATGAGTCTCAGCAGTCTCTCTGTCACATCGTGAATCTTAGCTCCTGGCAAGCAGCAGACTTCTCGGTTTTCCCGGTCGGGGCGGCAGATCGATGACTCAGTCTCCCTGAGAAGAGAGTCCCTGACCACCATCACCCGCCTCCTTCTCTTGGGAGCGGTGGTTGTGGAACTCCCTTCCCTTTAGACAGTGCATCTCATGCCTTCCAATAAGTGGAGTCTCCTTCTGCCTCCTTCCCTCAGATGTATCATCTAGTCCACTCTCTGCATTAGTACCTGTGGAGAGAACAAGAAAATGGTTGCTTACCTGTATCTGCATTGCTAGTGTAACCCTTCTGCCCGTCAGAGTTGGCAGCAACAAGGGCCGGATTCAATATCTAGGGGATCCATTCCAATAACACAATGCAAACCGGCTCGAGCCCCCACCCAGTGACCTGGGACAAATATATACCACCCCCGCTGGGCGCCTCCAAGAGGCAATACTTCCCCTCTCGCAAGCACATAGTCTGAGTGTAGCAAAAGCCTTTTAATAACAGAGAGAAACAATGTGGCATTATGTTTGGGAAACACCACCAACAGGATTCATAACACAACCCATGAGCAAAAAAACCCACCCCAAGCAAATTGGGGCATGCCCTTTTCCCTTTGGTTCTTGAGTCCAGCAACCCCAAATCACCCAAAGTCCCAAAAGTCCAATGCCCCAAAAGTCTCTGTCCCTGGTCAGGGCAGCCCCAGAGTTCGAAAGTTTATCTGCGGAGCTTTACCTCCCAACCTGGGTGGAAATGGGACGGGGGTAAGAGGCACCTTACATGATCTGAAGTTGACCGCCCCATAGCTCCATAGCGGCGCTTTGCTCCGCCAGCCGCCCCACGAACTTCTTTGCTCAGCTCCACGGCCCACAAGCAGCTCCTGCCATCCACAAACTGCTCTGCGTCGAACTGCTTCACCAGCCAGTCTGCAAGGCACTCCAGCCGTCCCGCAAACTGCTCCACAATATATCTTCAGGCTCCCCCACTACTTAACACAACACTCAGTGATTTCAGCTCTTAGGTAAATTCAGCTTGTAGTAGGGGAGCCCCAGTGCTGGTGCACTGTCAGCCCAAAGTGAGCTCAGCAGCCTATAACTAGACTTCTAATGAAATCAAAATTAGCTCTGATATTCCACAGGGGAGAGAGGAGGAAGTGCAATTAGCATGTAAGGCCCTCACCAAGGGGCCCATGCCACCAAGTATTAATACTTGTCCCCAGCCTCTCTCCCTTCACACAGTTTTGGAACCCATGACCCTTGCCTAGCGAGTGCTACTTAGTTGATGGTGAATCCCTCCATCATAACAAAAGGCCACGTACAGTTCCAAGCACAGTTCCCATAATCAGGGTAATAACAATTTATTCTTCCTGCCCCAATAACAGAGACACTGGGGATCCCACAGCAGCCAAAGTGACCATTTGGGCAGCTATGGTCTCATTCTAGGCGTGGTGGGTGTGCCTATGCAAATGAGATCGGCCCCTGAAGTTCTTTTCCACAACTTGCCACACCTCACCACCAGATGTCAGGGTGGAGCTCATCCTGACACTGCTTACATCGGAGGTCACATGCTGCCAAATTTCTTCACCGTCCTTCTGTTCCCGCTACGCAGCCTGATCTGAATCTTCAGGACGTTGTTCCCGTAGAAGCATATCCCGACGTCTGTCCAGGAAATCTTCAGTTTCTCTTATGCAATGCAGGGTCAATACTTGTTTCTCCAGACCTTTAACCTTCTCTTCCAATATGGAGACCAGCTTGCACTTTGTACAGACGAAGTCGCTTCTGTTCTGTGGAAGGAAGGCAAACATGGCACATCCCGTGCAGGTAACAACAGCTGAACGCTCACCACCCATATTACCTTATTTGCAAACCCTGCTCTCTCACTAAGCTGTGAATGTTAATGCCATTGGATAGACATTACAGAGATCATCAGTATAGAGGAGAAAAGAATGGTTTTCTAGACAAAACATGGGATTAGGATATCTGGGCTTGGTTTCCAGCTCTGACACAGACATCCTGTCTGACACTAGGGAAGTAGGGATGGTGATACAAACTCTACCTCGGAGGGATGCTGTGAGGCTAACTTATGTCTACACTACAGACTTCTGCCAGCACAGCAGTGTTGGTCAGGACCGTGAACAGGTGAGATCCCTGGAGGATGTAGCTGTGTGGCAGCAACCCTAGCATGGATACAGCTATACTGACAAAGCTGCACCTTTACTGGCCTAGCTTTTTCCTCTCATGGGGAGGGATTTTACTACACTGGGGCAAAGTGCAGCTTTGCTGGTATAGCTGTGTCCGCACTAAGAGCACTTTGCTGGTATAGTATACTAGTATTCCTATACAGATAAAACACTCCTAGTGTAGACATGGCCTTCTATTTCTAAATGGCCTCAGCTAAGGGCATTACATAAGTGAAACAACCTATTTGTAGGAAGTGCTCCTAAAATATTTCATTTATCTCACTGTGAAAATATTGCATTGGGTCAAATCCTGCTTTCAGGGACATTGGTGCAACCAAGTCCCAAACACTTGGAGAAGGGAATAGGCAATCCCTCCCATGCCACTCACTAGGGTCTACACTAGCTACACAGCTGTACTGGCAATCCCTCCCACTGGAGACTAACTTATAATACGTTTTTGCCAGGCTAGCTCATATCAGTTCCGCTAATGGAACGAACTCTACTGGCAAGAGCACTTTTTTGTTGATATAACTGCGTCTATACTAGGGCTTTTGTTGGCATAGCTATGTCAGTTAGGGGTTGGATTTTTTCCACATAGCTATGCCAGCAAAACTTTTAAATGCAGAGCAGGCCTCAACTGCAGGGTTCAAAATAGGTGGCAGAAGAGTCTCTCTCTTTCCATCTCCCCACCACAGACTAATATTGCCACTATTGTAGCCCTCCAATGTTACTGCATGGGATAAAAACCCAGATTATCTCCTTTGGTAGCACACAGCACAAAATATCTTGGCTCCAAACTGGGGCCTTACCATGTATTTACACATAATTGGTTCCCAAGCCGACGGGCAAACAAAGTAGTATAATTTCAATTTATTTATCAAAGTACATAAACAAGATTCAGTTATCTCAAAGCTGAGTTCTATGAGGATCTGGATGTTCAGGGTAATGGAATACGGGGCATGTCACATTCAGATTGCTAGCATGGCACCAGCCTAGTTCAGTGGAGACCAAAACTCAATGATGGTTGGTGGTTTAAGTCTAGCTCTTTGTACATTTGTCTCCAAAACAAAACAAAAAAAAATTAAATTCACACCCCATCAGCTCTGGCAATGATTATTCTTCTAGCTGCAGAAACATAATGAATAACCTATGAGAGGTGCATTCATAGGCCAGTAGCGTACACTTCAGATTTAAGGAAGAATACCAAAGTTCAAGTGTCATCCACGTAAGAAACGCATTACATTCTCATCAACACACACCCTGCCCTGGGTTACTGCTGTTAGAAGATGGCTCTTTCATTTGACATTTCATTTGTTTTTTAAAAATAGTTTTTTTGGAGGTGGCAGGGGTCTTTATGAGCTTGGAGCTGCAGTGTGCGATGCACTAGCAGAGAGTGCAGCATGCTGATTCACCAGGTCTCAATGTTATTCATAAATAGAGACCACAGGCTTGGTTTGGTGGAGACGGCGCTTGGCCAGGTTTATTGCGGCCAAAGCATGGCACTAGCGCCCCTTGGGAGCTACAGGTACACTAACACGTGTGCCCGCGACAATGTACCACCTCCATCAACAGAACGTGACGCTGTTTTGTTGATTGGCCAGCACAAAAGGAGAATGCCCTTCCGTCCATTCTCCCTTTATACCCAGATACAAACAAGTTACCTATTACAGTTCATACGCTTTTTGTTATTATTCTGTGCCATGTACCTTCCAGTGTGAACAAAACATCCTCATCCATTATCCTGTCATTCCCTCCCTCTGCTTTTAGGAGACAGAGAAGAGGCTGCCCTGCCCCTCACTTTAAACTCCTAGGCAACAATTAATGAAGGAATCCATAGCAACACTGCCTATTTACTCCGAACAACAAATACACACATTCCTGTTCTAGAACACCAGCCTGTGTAAGAGCCTTTGTTGAGTAATCACTTACTGTTACCTCCCCATTATTCTTCCTCTATCCCCTTCCTACTGTCTTGGTACCTCTGGGTTTCAGGCTACATTAAACATGTTGCAAGTGTCTCAGGACAGGGAGTATGTCTTCCTTCTGTTTGGGGAAGTGCCTGGCACACCGCTGAGACCCTTTTATTAGAAACAAATATTTTAATTATTAATATTAAATAAGACATTATTATTCAGAGCAGACACAACATACATCTAACAGGTACACCTTCAAGCATCAAGGAAACAACACTCTAAGAATGGTTATTCTTTGCGTTAAGCCTATTAGAGACAGGAGCTTTGCCTTGTTATTCTGTTTGACTTGTCCTGAAGTGCTGGAATAAGATTACTTGAATGCCATCCACTCTCACGGAACCAAGATGCAGATCTCAGGAGACTTTCTCAAGTGGCCAAATAGGTTGTCTGAGACGGAAAAGGGTAAGAATAAGCTTGTGCTACAGCTATTGAGGGCCCATTGTTGACAGATGCTAGTGTACAAATATCACACTAGTGTGATATAAATAGTGGCTGAGACACAGGAAGAGCCCATCCAAAAAATCTCTTGAATCCCTACAAGAGCTACTAAGAGACTGCATGAGAATAAGCCTCTCATTGCTTGTCTTTGCCGACTCTCATTGGTTTGGCTACTTTTAAGGAACAAGGCCATACCGACAAATGATATCCCCGTCAAAACTGAATGAATCATCTTTCTATGTTGTCCACCATATGCATAATTTGTTTTTTAAAAAATTTCCTAAAAATTTGTGAAAGTGAAACTTTTACTCACATATGGGTAAAGCTACGATTTTGTCATGGATATTTTTAGTAAAAGTCAGGGACAGGTCATGGGCAATAAACAAAAAATCACGGAACCCATGACCTGTCCCTGACTTTTACTAAAAACATCCCTGAGAAAATGGGGAGGGAGGATGGTCCAGCACCCTGCCCCCCCCCCTCCCTGCAGCAACTGGGAGCTGCAGGGACCAAATTGCCTAATGGTGGGGAGGGGTCCGCCTGCCACTGTGTGGGGCTGGGAGTTGCAGGGGGGACGGACGGGGGGAGGGGCTTGGTGGCAGCTACTGGGGGGCCCCTTGCCAGTGCTGAGCTGCTGCAGGGGAACCCTGCCGGCAGCAGCAGCTGGGGAGCTGTGGGCCGCCCTCCCCCACCCGCAGCCACTGAGCAGCTCTGGGGTCCCTCTGCCGTTGGGAGCTGCGGATGGGACCCCTGCCATCAGCGGTGGCTGGGCAGCTCAGGGATCACTGCCAACGGTGGCAACCAGTCAGTCGTGGGGGGTCCCACCACCAACAGCTGCTGGGCAGCTGCGGGAGGGTCCTCTGCCACCCGCAGAAGCTGGGTGGCTACGGGGTCCCCCACTGCCAACAGCAGCTGGTCAGCTGTGGGGCCCCCACTGTCATGGAGGTTGCGAAAGTCCTGGAATCCATGACTTCTGCGACCTTCGTGACATATTCTTAGCCTTACGTATGGGTAATCATATTGGTTTTCCTGTAGATGTTAAAAGCCTACTAAAACTACCAGAGACACATATATAAAAAGCATAACCATACCACTCTCAGCTTTATAATTTGACACCAGCCCCTCCCCTTGAGAGTGGTTTTACAGCTACTCATCCATGAAAGAGAGTTATGACATTTTTCTTGAAGAAGGAAGTCATTTTAGTTTAGTTACTACCTACTATGCATTTTAAATAAGGCCAGGGAGCTCTGCATGAAACTCTACAAGCCACTAGAAACAAAAAATCCACCAAACCCACTATATCCCCTCAGGGCTTCACAAGCAGGCAGGAAGATCAGCACGGGAAAGCACATTTTGACAGATGTCGCATCACGGTTAAGATATCTCTGATACAAAATTATCTCCAGTTAGAAATCCTGTATCAGGGACATGTTGACACAATTTAAAAGATGAGGCTAGTGAGTGTGTATTCCCCATGCTCACAACCCCAAACTGAGAAAGTGATTACTGAAAGTGAAAGTCAAAGTAAGTTTCACCAGTAAATTAAAAAACCCAGGTAAAGGTAAGAAACTGTCAGAATCTGCCTCTCAAATTCCTGCTGCAAGGAAGTGAACAGTGCAGTCTCCAGCATTGTCTGTGGTGTGTAATATTTCAAAGAGTTAAGTAAACATCCCACTGGGCAATATTCTATTCCAAGACAGAGCAGTCTACTTAAATCAGACATGGCACTTGGAGGCTTTATAACACCCGTGCAATGTTACTGACCACAGTCCCATCTCAAAACATCACAGTCACTTTGCTAGAAAGTAGCTGATGTTGGTTTCTTCAATGACACCTGTGCTTGAATCAAATACTTTGCAAATTGAAGGGATTAATCAGCTAGAGACAACCTGCTCAGCTTCCATGAACAAAGACTTTTCCTCAAGAGATAACAGTTGTACTAAAAAAGCCAAAACAGCCTGCAATTCAACTCCCCAGCCTGCAATTCAACACAGGTGCAGAACCCAACCCTTCCTAGGGCATTCTTCTCCCTCTGCCCCCTCTCCAAAGCAGCCACTGCTAGGCCACATTGACAATGATGATTTTCAGAAATTCCTCTAAAGTTGGTCTACCGCTGCTCCATCAGATCTAGCAATGGTGAAAGCACTAGCATAAAGCAGGGCAGCAGGGGATTCTACCACTGTTGTCAAACCTTGCTCCAAATAGATTGACTCCAGTCCTTCTACCACTGTGAGTTCTGGTGGAGTTTCCAAAAGGGCTAGTAGGGTTTAACAGAGAGCTGAGTGGAGCAAGCTTCTGTGAGGAGGGGAAAGACACTGGGGATAGAAGTGTTTATGCTGTATGGTTGAAATGAAGGGGGTGATAAAGTTACTTTCTTCATTTGGGACCAATTGCTGCCCCCTGCATTCTGAGACATATTGGTAATACTGTCAAGTTTTATTGCAGTGCTTCTCTCTTGACTGTATTTGCTATTTTACGCATCTTCTAGGATGTCTGGCCACTTCCCTTTCCTATTCCACATCTTACCCAGAATGGCATATCACTGACCTGAGAGTTTTTTAGTCCCCTAGCAGAGTGCAACAGCCCATACTCATTTGTGAGTGTCATGTTTTTCCCCTCTAATCCACAGAGGAGGATTCCTTTTGACAAGCCACAGTGAATTTAATTGAGCTATGTCATATGCCACTAGATAAAGTTTCAAATTTGGCAAACATCAAAAGTGCCTTTACTCAGGCTTGCATATAATTTTTACTAGCTTCCTACATGATTACTTATCATTCCATATAAAATAGGGAAATTGCTTGTTTACATTTGCAAATAAAAATTATGGCAGAAAGGTACAAGGCTAACATTTAAACTCCATAATTACACTGTAATACAGATATTACCCCCACTCACTCGTCTTCTCTGCCTTTCTCATATGTAGGGCCCAATATATACTGCATAGAATGTGATTGTACGTGGCTGTACAAATGATCCCATCATTTATTGCTTTACCAAAAGGCCACATAAATCTCAGTGGGTGTTAAATAAATCCACCAAAATGGCCATTTTCCAGTCATCATTTAGCCCCTCAGCTTCTCCATCTGCCTTTTAGCATTCCTTCTCCCTGTCTGTTCATTATCTCCACAAAAAAGGTTTGTACATTTGCGGCACCTACTTCTATACTGCAGCCCTTAAAGGTGAAGTAGGAAGCTATGAGGGAGATTCTTTGCAATTCATCACACCAGGAATCAACCTTCTCTCAGACTTGGTCTACACTATGAACTCATGTTGGTATAACTATGTCACTCAGGGGGTTGGAACATCCACCCCCCTGGGCGGTGTAGTTATGCCGACCTAACCCCCAGTATAGACAGTGCAATGTCAATGGGAGGGTTTCTCCCATCGACATAGCTAACCCTCTCAGGGAGGTGGAGTACCAGTGCTGACAGGAGCAGCTCTTTGTTGACGTAGGTAGCGTCTTCACTAAGCACTACAGTGATGCAGCTGCACCAGTTCTGTCCCCACACTGCAGCCCTGCAAGTGTAGACAGGACCTCAGAGGAAGAGGACAGAAAGTGCTGAAGCACTGTCTGGAGGGGGTGAGGAAGAGGCTTACAGTAAGAGGCAACTGCTATGCCCAGCCTTTCAGAAGTGACTCTCTGTTTGGCAGCTACCTCCTCTTGCAATTTTCATGCTGTTCTCCTCAAGACAGTGTGTCTCAGCTCCTTCTGGTCCTTGTGCTAGTGCATGAGCCCAGAACTTACAACCAGCCTACACTCCAAAAAAAGTCTCTCTCGGACCTCCTGGGTTCCCCAGGAGCAGTACTCCCCTTCTACAATGCAAGTAAACAACATGCATTAGCTACAGTTTGTCATTTTGTGGTGCGTTAGCCTTAGTTAAAAACATGGTTTTGGGAGATTAGTGAAGGATTTCATAATCACTTAACATTGCTGCATGACTCAGTGCAGATCCCAAATAAATCAGAAGGCCTTACTGAATAACTTAAGTCTAATGTGACATATGGTACACAGGGACTTGCCCATATGCCGTGATTTAGAGAAGCCTAACTTTCAAGAACTCTTCTGTTGTGCGTCTCCTGAGTTATCTTCAACTATTCAGCTTAACCATGTTTAATTTGATTCCCGAGTAAGTGAGTGTCTTGGTTTTCCATTTCAATTCCCACTGGGCAAATAAAACTGATGGAAAACATTTTGACAAGGGTACTGCGATTTCATCCAATTGACTTTGTAGCCTGATATGACTCCAAATTCAGATATTATACTTAATGTTTTCAGGACAGATGTTGTTGGGTCTTTTCAAAAGAGTAGAATATCATCTGCATACATTAGCAACTTGTGTGCCTCCACAGAATACCATTCATATGCTCCTTGGTTCTCAAAGGTACTGCTGCTGACAATACAATGTCAGTGGGGCAAACCAAGCTCATGGTCTGATACCCCCACACAAGGGGCGAGCAGGATTGTGGAAGCCCACATAGCAGAGTGCCTCACCACAAGTGGCATGGAGCAGAATCTCCCAGCAGTACCTTTTATGCATCCTCCCACACCCAGGGCTAAGGTTCAGAGCCCTGCATGGTTACAAAATTTGTATCTGCATCCGATCTGTGATTTGCAAAAACGGTCTGCAGATATAAAGCGGATATCCACGAATTTGCAGGGCTCTGCTGAGGTCCACCACTACATGGAATCATTAAATCACTGCATCTCTCCCAGAGTGGAGGCCCCTGAGTTCTGGAGGCTACTGTGGCCTCAGGCCTACAGTTACAGCTCTGGGGTGGTTCCATTGCTACTCCATAGCCATAATGGTGTGGGATTGTCTCTCCTCTCCCATTGGCCTGGCCAGAACCCCTCTGTGCCCAATATAATGTGTACAGTGATAGCAGTATTGTGACATCTTCATTTTGTTCCCCTATGTAGTACAGAGGGAGGAACAGGAGACTGTAAACCATTGGTTTGAACTGTAGTGATGAGATGAGAACAAACCGCTAGTTTATATTTCCCCAAAGCCAACTTTCCCTGATAAGTAGTACGGGGAATTTCTATTAAATGCTGTCTAAAAATGTTCTGGCATCTACCAAAGTTGCTGCCATTAATTCTAGTTCTTGTCTCCCACTTGAAGTGCAATAAGCCTCTGGAGATCATTTGACTCTTCTTACCTACTGTACACGAAGCCTTCTCAGACATACTGAGATTCAAAATGATTTTATCGTAATGTATCGGGCTCTCTAGCACCAATACTTGTACAAGAGAGAAAAGTGTGAAAGTGCCTATTTTACCTGGTGAGGTTCTCTGGCCTGTGTTATATAGGAGCTCAGACTAGATGACCATAAAGGGCCCTGCTGGTTTTACAATCTATGAATGTAAGGGTTGCCATGAAGTGTAAGGGGAGGGGGGCATCTACAAAAGGATTTTCAAACAGAAGCAGATCTGGGAACGGGGAGACAGTAAAGGATCCAAAAACAAGGTTGATAGTCATACTTTTTTCTTTTTCTTTTTTTAAACAAGGAGCGTTTTTTTTAAAAGGAGCATTACTTCTTTGAATTCATTTTGCCATAGCTGCTGCTGTTATAAAGAAGTTCATATTTCGGCATATAAGCCAAATTACTTTAGAGCAATTCTGACACAACGCCCTCGTGCAGTAGGCAATAGCAATGATTTCTTTCTAAAGTGTGACTGGGGGACAGCTTCAAGTTCAGGCTACACAGGCTAGGATTGATAGGGCAAAGGCAGCTGACAGACTCCACTGGGGATACCTTGTCCATTCCAACGGCAAACTGCTGCCCCCTCATCCATAGCCACAGGCAACGGGGAATGACAGGGTGTGAACTGTGCTATATTAATTCCAGTCTGCCTACATGGGACTGAAGGCTGGACTCCACCATCAGAGCTAGGTGTGCATGCACAGCACTTTCACACCGGAGAATCTTACTGGGATTACAAAATGTGAGTTTCCAAAAACTTTACTGCTTACATAAACATGCAGTGTCTCTATAAAACATTTTCTAATTGTAATGAGATTCCTAAATTAGGGTCTGTCATAAATGTAAAGGGAAGAGTAAACACCTTTAAAATCCCTTCTGGCCAGAGGAAAAACCCTTTCACCTGTAAAGGGTTAAGAAACTAGAATAACCTAGCTGGCACCTGACCACAATGACCAATGAGGAGACAAGATACTTTCAAAAGCTGGAGGGAGGAACAAAGAATCTGTCTGTGTGATGCTTTTGCCGGGGACAGAACAGGAATGGAGTCTTAGAACGTAGTAAGTAATCTAGCTAGATATGCATTAGATTCTGATTTCTTTAAATGGCTGAGAAAATAACCTGTGCTGAATAAAATGGATATTCCTGTCTTTGTGTCTTTTTGTAACTTAAGGTTTCGCCTAGAGGGATTCTCTGTGTTTTGAATTTAATTACCCTGTAAGGTATTTACCATCCTGATTTTACAGAGGGGATTCTTTTTTTTTTACTGTTTCTTCTATTAAAATTCTTCTTGTAAGAACTGAATGCTTTTTTCATTGTTCTTAAGATCCAAGGGTTTGGGTTTGTGGACACCTATGCAAATTGGTGAGGATTTTTACCAAACCTTCCCCAGGAAGTGGGGTGCAAGGGTTGGGAGGATTTTGGGGGGAAAGATGTTTCCAAACAACGCTTTTTCAAAAATAAACTCGGTTAGACGTTTGGTGGCGGCAGTGGAAGTCCAAGGGCAAAAGGTAAAATAGTTTGTACCTTGGGGAAGTTTTAACCTAAGCTGGTAAAAGTAAGCTTAGGAGGTTTTCATGCAGGTCCCCACATCTGTACCCTAGAGTTCAGAGTGGGGAAGGAACCTTGACAGGGTCTGTGGAGAGCTGGCTGGTCATATGATGCCTGACTCGCCTCCTACTTTCCAGCTGCTAAACTGCATTAAACAAAGTTAAAGACACCAATTACTCTTTCTACGTAAGAAAGTACTATTGTTGCCACAGAGATATTGTAAAAAGGAGGGGACAACCTTTGCATTGCTACATGGACCATGCTATGAAAAAGCTTGGGAACCCCAGCAGGGTAATATATAATAATTAGAGCCCTAACAAAGTCAGGGTCCATTTTGATCAATTTCATGGCCAGAGGGTTTTAAAATTGGTCAATTTCACAATTTCTGGATGTTTACATCTGAAATTTCATGGTGTTTTAACCATGGGGGTCCCAACAAAGCTGATGGGGGGGAGGGGAGTGGCAGGATTGCCACCCTCACTGCTGGGCTCTGAAGGCAGCAGCTGCGGAGCTTCCTGCAGCCGGGGGAGATCCCTGGAGGTGGGTCTAATCTCCCTCGTGCTGCTGGGAGCGCCCCTGACAGAGGCCCCGACGTGCTAGCCTGGAATGTCCTCTTCCCCTGCACAGCCGCTCTCGGGGGGAGATCAGACCCATGTTTGGGGCCCTCCTCTGGCTGGAGGAAGCTCCATGGCTGCTGCCTTCAGAGCTGGACTCTGAAAGCAGCAGAGCCGCGGAGCTTCCTGCAGCCGGGGGGGATTCCCGGAGGTGGGTCTGATCTTTCCCCGAGACTAGCCATGCAGGGGGAGAGGATGTTCCATCCAGCAGCTGGAGCCTGGTGAACAGTAGGAGCCCCCAGTCCTGCCCCCACAACAGCTAGATTTTATGGGGGAAGTCTGATTTCACAGTCTGTGGTGTGTTTTTCATGGCTGTGAATTTGGCAGGGCCTAATAATAATGAACTAGCTTTTGTAATACTGCACACAGATGTGGTCACTCCATTTCAAAAAGAGATATATTGGAACTGGAAAAGGTTCCAAAAAGGGCAACAAAAATTATTAGGGGTATGGAACAGCTTCCATATGACAAGCGATTAATAAGACTGGGACTTTTCAGCTTGGAAAAGAGACAATAAGGGGGAATATGATAGAGGTCTATAAAATCATGGCTGGTGAGGAGAAAGTAAATAAGGAAGTGTTATTTACTCCTTCTCATAACACAAGAACTAGGGGTCATTTAAAACAAATAAAAGGAAGTATTTCTTCACACAACATAAGAATGACCATACTGGGTCAGACCAAAGGTCCATCCAGCCCATTATCCTGTCTTTTAACCAGTTCTCAATCCATAAAAGGATCTTCCCTCTTCTCCCATGACAACTTAATTTACGTAAGAGCCTTCGGTGAGGGACCTTGTCAAAGGCTTTCTGGAAATCTAAGTACACTATGTCCACATGTTTGTTGACCCCCTCAAAGAACTCTAATAGATTAGTAAGACATGATCTCCCTTTACAGAAACCATGTTGACTTTTTCCCAACAATTTATGTTCTTCTATGTGTCTGACAATTTTATTCTTTACTATTGTTTCAACTAATCTGCCCGGTACTGACGTTAGACTTACCGGTCTGTAACTGCCAGGATCACCTCTAGAGCCCTTCTTAAATATTGGTATTACATTAGCTATCTTCCAGTCATTGGGTACAGTAGCTGATTTAAAGGACAGGTTACAAACCATAGTTAATAGTTCTGCAATTTTACATTTGAGTTCTTTTAGAACTCTTGGGTGGATGCCATCTGGTCCCGGTGACTTGTTACTGTTAAGTTTCTCCATTAATTCCAAAACCTCCTCTAGTGACACTTCAATCTGTGACAATTCCTCAGATTTGTCACCTACAAAAGACGGCTCAGGTTTGGGAATCTCCCTAACATCCTCAGCCTTGAAGGCTGAAGCAAAGAATTCATTTAGTTTCTCTGCAATGACTTTATCCTCTTTAAGTGCTCCTTTTTTTGTATCTCGATCGTCCAGGGGCCCCACTCATTGTTTAGCAGGCTTCCTGCTTTTGATGCACTTAAAAAACATTTTGTTATTACCTTTTGAGTTTTCGGTTAGCTGTTCTTCAAACTCCTTTTTGGCTTTTCTTATTACACTTTTACATTTAATTTGGCAGTGCTTATGCTCCTTTCTATTTACCTCACTAGGATTTGACTTCCAGTTTTTAAAAAAATGCCTTTTTATCTCTCACTGCTTCTTTTACATGGCTGTTAGGGCACGGTGTTAACACACAATCAATCTGTGGAACTCTTTGCCAGAGGATGTTATGAAGCCCAAGACTATAACTGGGTTCAAAAAAGAACTAGATAAATTCATGGATGATAGGTCCATCAACGGCTATTAGCCAGGATGGGCAGGAATGGTGTCCCTAGCCTCTGTTTGCCAGAAGCTGGGAATGGGCGATGGGATGGATCACTTGATTATCTGTTCTGTTCATTCTCTCTAGGGTACCTGGCATTGTCCACTGTCAGAAGACATCATACTGGGCTACATGGACCTTTGGTCTGACCCAGTATGGCAGTTCTTATGTAAGTGTGAACTATTACCCTCTACTAGATAGAATCAGAACTGTCCAATCACATGTCAAAAGCTTCATACTGCTGACCAAGGTATCTTATACTTTAAGTGCTGTTCTTCTAAGCACAGAGATCTGAATTCTATCCCTGCTATTTTCAGAAGTTGAAAGCAGCCAGAGTGTGCAGCACAGTAATAGCGGTGATGTGCTAGATGGCCACAGATTTGTTGCCGTATTTATAAATGCAATCCTAGGATGTATTAAGTGAGACATGTCTATTAGAAAAGTATTAATGCCATTGTACAAGGCAATGGTAAGACCTCACTAGGAATACTGTGTACAATTCTGATCACCTGTGTTCAAGAAAGATGAATTTAAACTGGAACAGGGGCAGAGAGGAGCTACTAGGATGATCATGGGAATGGAGGGACTATTTTATAAGAGAAGACTAGAAGAGTACTTGCCTTGTTTAGCCTAGCAAAAAGAAGGCTGAGAGGAATATGATTGCTCTCTACAAATATATTAGGAGAGTAAATACTAGGGATCCTGAAGAGTTAGATAAGCTAAAGCACAATGTTGGCACAAGAACAAACGGATGTAAACAGGCCAAGAACAAATTCAGGCTGGAAATTAGAAGAAGGTTTCTAACCATCAGAGAGGTGAGGTTCTGGAACAGCTTCCCAATAGGAGTGATGGGGCACACAACTCAATTAGTTTTAAGAGAGAGCAGGACAAATGTATGAGTGTGATTGTAAGATGGAGTTGCTTGTAATGGTAGGAGGCAGGGCTCAACAGCCCTAGGACTCACTGCCGGTTTACATTCAGAAAAGCTCATGCTTCCAGGTTTCAGCCGACACCTGCCGGGGTCAGGAAGGGACCCTCCCAAAGTAAGTATTTAGTGAGATTGTTTTTTTTTATCTCCTCCCTCTGAAGCATCAGCTGGAGATGGAACACTTGGTGGGATGGACCAGGACTGTGAGGTGCCATCGAGCATTCTCTCTCTCAGGTGCTTGGCTGGCTGGTTCTTGCTCACATGCTCAAGGTCTAACTGATTACCATACATGGAGTTCGGAAGGAATTTTCCCCAGGTCAGATTGGCAGTGACTCAGGATTTTTCCACCTTCCTCTGCAGCGTGTGCGTGCAGGTCACTTTCAGGATTACCTGGGTATATCTCAATTATTTCCCTGCTATGGCAGGCTCTTCAGGCACTGGTGCACCTCATTCTGTCCTATTCTCTGTCTGTGGCACACAATAGTCCAGTCTCCCATAGGCTTTAATATTTTGGTCTAATTTCAGTTGTTGGATTTAGTTTTCAAGTGCTGAGTGGTGGCCTGTGAGACACAGGAGGTCAGACTAGAAGACCTGGTGGTTCCTTCTGGCCTTAAACTCTATGACTCTAAAACTAACAGGAGAATAGAAGGGAAAGAGAATTCAGAGCTGTCACTAATTACAGAATACCTCGCTAAGAATCTAACAAAGAAAAGATACAACTTCATTTTTCAGCCAAAACTATGATGTTTTAACATTGCAATGGTAACTGTAGTTATGCTTGAAATAACCATTTTTGAGGGAAAAAGATTCCCCTGTTTTCCAGTTTGTTTACTTGGTGCAGCTGAGTGCACTCTGCGTACAGTCAGTTTTACTCTTGTCCCTGTAGAGTCACCTCGGTTCCCCTGTTTGCCTGGTCTTTCACAAGGCAACGGGGGGAGAGAAAACACATTTTAAAAAACAGGAATACGAAATTGTAAAACCACAAAAACTGGCAGAGGAATTCATGGGGGTGCAGGACTAAAAACTGCTCTTGAGTTATTTTTCAATAATAGCAAGTTGACTTTGTCCCTTTACATTCAGAGTAGTTATATATTATGTATTAAAGACACTGCTCATGAATTTGAGAGCTTTGTGAAATTGGTATATACAGCATGGCATAACACTGGGATCCTCTCTCCCTACACACCAGATATGACATCACTAATTCACATAACATTTCATAACACAGTGAATAAACCACTTCTCCAGATTGTCTGTAGTGCTCATTATGACTGCAATTATGTAACAAAACGCTGAACAGCATGCAGTTATTGCAGTTATTAATCATTCTGGTTTTGTTTCAATTACTTGCATTATAGCCTGCTGGATAGACTGCATTATGCCACAAACTGAATGTCAAAGCTAAATGACATGTCTGTGAACCTACTATTTTAAGGGCCTTTCATCATAATTTACCCTTTCAATTCATATTCTGATAATCGGGGGTGCGGGGGGAGATTAAAAGCTCGTGTCAATACAGTCGCTGACCTTTGCAGTAAACAGAAGACCGTTCTTACCAGTAAACAACTTGGCAAAAAAGAAACCTGTTTCGCCAGAGCTTGGAATAGTCCCTGCTTAAGATGATGGACTCTGCATACAAATCAGATCTTACAGAAAACCAGTGATTTCTGGACCTATTTGGAAATAAAAAAGTCAGGAGTGAAGAGACCTTGGAAAAGGACCTTTCAAACTAACCATTACTGAGCAGAATATTTTTCAAAGCAGTTTACTAAAAAAGATGTATGATTTTAAAGAAAGAAAGAACTAATCAACTACACAACTGGAAACACTTCCTCCCAGCCCCCCTCCCACAGTCTGTACCCAGTCACCCTACCCCACCCCTTGTTCCCACCAGGTAAATCCCTGCAAATCCATGGATATCTGCTTTATATCCACATCCAGAGATACCCGCGGATCATTTTTGCGGATCACAGATTGGATGAGGATCCATATTTTGTATCGAGAGCCCCACTAATTTGCAGATATTCGCGGGTATCCATGGATGTAAATTTTGTATCCGTGCAGGGCTCTACCCCCAGGCTATCTGTGCCAAGGTCCCAGAGCTGGTGTGCACCATAATGGGCTGGACCATGGAGTACATCTGGGAGCATGGATACAGGCACAAGGAGGATGGGTGTGCCCAGTCCCTCCCTCCCGCCCACTAGCCACCGGGAGAGGCATGCAAATAAGGCAATGTCCTAATTTACATAGGAGTGAATATGCATGAATCATTTGCATATTTACCCTCATGCCAGCCTTCCACTTCCTGCAGCTTCTCTCAGAGCAAGGGTTCAAACCCAGAAGTCGTGACTCCCAGCCCTGCCTCCTGCTCTAACCCACAAGACCCCATTCTTTCCCCAGAGCTGAGGATGGAACACAGCTGTCCTCTCAGCCCAGTGTTCAAACCACTAGACCATGCAGCCTCCATGTAACGCTCAACCAGTTGTGCAGTGTCACCCACAGCCAGCTGTATTGACATGATAGTTCAAAGACTCTTCCCCCCACACTGCTCCCTGCAGATCGCTTCCACTCCCCTTCCCCTCTGGGAAGGCCTGCTCTCCTATTTTAGTGCTCCCCCCTGGCAGACTATCACCTTCTTCTATGCTACAGGACTCCTCACTGCCTATCTCAGTGGGTTGGGGTCGGGGGTGTTCCCTGTCACCTCCACCTTCAACCGGACAGCGCTGGGTTTGCCTGGGGCACTGGCTCCCTCATTCACACTCACACGTCTGCAATACCTCTTCTTTTAGAGCACTCAGTAGTGTATGTAACAGATACTCAGGACATTGACTGACTAGCAGATAAGCCATGGACAAAACCAGCCCCTGCTAGGGTAATAGGGAGAAGACTTTCCCCAATGCTTCAAGCCCCACAATAGGCTACTCCACATTAGGAATGTGAGCAAAGTAAATTCACTCCAGTTTCTTTTGCTTCGCCTCTCCCATGCATTGGGACCTGTCTCCCCCACCCCTCTCCTGAATAAGACTCATCCCATCTCCATAGTCCCATGCTGCTGAGCATCCACTTGTTCCCAGTGCACCAACAGCATCCTGCTTCTTACACAAGGTTCCTTTGGGCTTGATGAGTTAAATGCACAAAAGAAGTTAGATGCCTAAGTGCCTAGTTTAGGTGCCTAAGTCCTGGTTTTGGCACCGTGATGTACAACCCTCCTACCCCCTCAACCCTGTAAGTGCCTAAACATACTTGGCACCTAAGTTTTTGCAGTAAAAGTTCCCTAGGTTTCTGCCTCTGGGCCTCGGCATTGCTGCCTCCCTCTAGGTGTCCATCTCCCACCTAAGCACCAGAATGATTCACCAACCAGGAGACAATAGGTGTTTGGCTGCTTAAGTAGCGTGCGGGGCCTAATCCAGTGAGCGAACTTAGAGGCTGCCTACCAAATCGGATCCCCTTTAAGGCAAGTTTACACAAAATGGCCAGAGGACCTCTTCCCTCACAAATTTTACAGCCCAGTGGTTACGGTACGCATCCAGGATGTGGGAGATCCCCAGTTAAAGTCTCCCTCTGCTTGAGGGGGAGAAGGGATCTGAACTGGGATCTGTCACCTCTCCGGTCAGTGTTCTTACCACTGGGATACAGAATATTGTGACATTGGGGGAGGGGGAGGAGGGGTCAGCCTCTCCTATTGAAGCTGTTGCACTCTGGATAAATACCCATTGGAGCAGGGGAACTGGATCCTGGATCTCCCACACTTGCTCACTCTCAGAGAGTCATTTAGGCCAGAGAGCGAGTGAATTGGCCAGTCCTCGCGGTGCCAAGCACCTGGGGATTAGCAAGTATTTAAAGGATTAACCCAAGTCTTGAATACTGAGGCTGATCTCTAGTATCCCACTTAGGTTCTAGCCGTCTGCCAGCTCCTTCTTCCATTATGAGAAAATGGAGGCTGTGCTCAGCCCTGTCTGTTTCAAAACCATAGCTGCTCTTTATTTTATTCACTCAAAGAAACTAAGATAGAAAAATGAGATGGGGTGGAGTAGCCATAAGCAGAATTGCTATATACCTGGCACGTGCTGGGCCTGTATAAATGGTTTGCAGACGGGAAATACACAGTGAGAGTGAGTTGAAAGGATTTCTCCTCCCCTCCATGCAGACTGCCATCTGAGAGGAACTGAACTGAATTTAACAGCTCCAAAATGGAAGTCCACAAAGGCAGCAAACACTTCACACCATGAGCGAGACAAGACCCCGCACACCCATGGGCTCACGTACACAGGGGCCGTAGCTGCCTCTGATCTTGCTCTTAGTGTTGTGCTCAGAGCCTCTTAATCCAAGAGCAGGTCTGAGCTTTAATATTGAGAGAGATCCAACTGAGAGAAATGAGTAGATGCAGCTTTTGCAGACAGTTGTCTTCACTCTTCCCATTGAGGAGGGTGGGCGAAATTCCTTGCCTGTCAATGAGATGGTTATGGGGACGTGAAATTCATTTATACATTGTGGATTCAAATCCCAGTAAATCACTAGTGATCCAAATCCGAAACCAGTTGATAGCTGGTTTGGATGTATGTGGGTGTGGTGGTTCCATTTCCTTGTAGACTGGTGCCCACATCACAGAAAACACCTTCACATTTCCCTCCCACTAACTCTAGAGAGTCTCTACAAAGAGGTCCAATGGTCAAGGAGACTGAACAGCAGTTTCTAGATGGTTGCCCTCAAGGCTAAGCTTAGAGGGTGTTGGCTTGGCAATGCAGGAGAAGTTTTTTTCTCTTAGTCTCCAATGGGGTGAGTTGATGTGCAGGAATGTGATTTCCCTCTAAAACGATAACTGAGAGCCCTGTGATTTAACACTTTCAAGGCATCTACAGTGCCACTGGGCGGGAACTGAACAGTATGCCTCGCATCATACTGCAATACTCCCATTCGCATCATGGCATCCCAGCTTACCTTCTTGGGGACCATGCTGGCACTGGAATGTTTTCCTTTATTGTGGTTTCCTCTATTTATTTTATTCCTCTCCCAAATCAGGGTGAAACTTGCCTTTTCCTATTCTCAGATGTTCCAGTAGGTTGCATTATAAGAATTGCACAGGTTTCTAGGTCTTGGAGTTCCAGTCCTTTTCTCTTCAAACTTCTCTTGCAAGACTTTCCCCATTGTATCCTTGGTCTTTTCCAGACCTTCTTGCAGTCCTCTTCCTCCTAGGCTTTCTTTGCTGGTGGTTCTTCTCTCATTCTTAACACATCTCCAGCCCACCTCAAATGTGGACTCCAACCTATCACGGAGAGTCCCAAGTTCATCTGCCCCTTAATTTCTTCCATATACATTGTGTACCCCCACTTGCCTGCCATTCTGCTTAGTCTATTTTCTACTACCTGTATCTTCTTTTCTTCCATCTCTGTCAGACACAATGTTTTTAAACCACAGAGCCTGCAGACACAAACACAAGCAGTGTACACTATTCCTTTCAGTCTGTTACTTAATGGCCAGTCTCACAGTACTCCCGCCGCCTTTTTCATGTCTGCCCATGCACGCTGGGTTCTACTTTTCAATGTTTCAGATCTCCCTCCAGTGGCACTAAGTGTATATCACAAATTCATTCTTCTGCGTCAGCTTCTCTGTTGGAACAACTCAGGTCAAACAACTCTTCTTCCATATTCCCGACTTCTATAACTTTTTTTTGTATCTAACTTCAATCCATGGTCTTCAAACACAGATGCCCACTGATACCATATTTACCAAATTCTTCTTTGCTGTCAGCCAAAAGTGCCAGATCAACTGCATACATTCACTTTCTCTGTCTCCCCACAGGCATGATTCTTCTACTACTAACTTCATAACTACTATGAAGAGAGACGGACTCAGCACCCTGCCTTGTCTCAATCCCACTGTCATCTGAAAACTCTCCAAAATTCCGTGTTTTGTTATCACCTTAGTTTAACAGGTGTCCTCTAATCAGTCTTTCTTAAAGTGTTATCAGTTCTTACTGAATGTTTGTAATGCTTGCATAATCCACTACCATAGAGGTACTTACAGCACTTGTCTGTGGGGGTGAAATGACATGTAGCGTGCAGGGAAGACAGGCGGTATGTTACTGAAGAACATAGGGACTTGGGATTTTGTTGGGGGTGGAGGCAATGATGTGTTTGATCACTGACTCTTCTTGTTCCGTGCTTGTTTGCTGTCTTGCTGGAGGTCATTCTTGTAGACTGTGCTGACTAGTAATTGGCACTAGCGTGCTGGAGATCTGTGCTCAATGCATCCTATGCATGCCTGTCTAGTGCGAAGACATTTTCACGCTCACATTACCTGCTCTTGATTCCACAATGTGCCAAGAATGTGCTGATACAAGACTTGATAACGGTAATATAATTAATGCAAATCAACATGGATTTATGGAAAATAGATCTTGACAAACTAACTTGTAATATCATAAAAAAGGTTATCCAGTTTGGTTGATAAAGGTAATAGGGTTGATGCAATATACTTAGACTTCGGTAAGGTGTTTGACTTGGTACCTCATGACATTCTGATTAAAAAACGAGAGAGAGATGTAAAATTAACATGGCACACATTAAATGGATTTAAAATTGGCTAATGGATAGATCTCAAAATGGGAATTGTCATTGAGCAGATGTATTTCCAGTGGGATCTGTTCTTTTCCCTACACTATTTCACATATTTATTGATCTTTTCCCCCAAACTATTTAACATATTTATTCATGACCTGGAAGTAAACATAAAATTATCACTGATAAAGTTTGCAGATGACACAAAACCTGGGGGGATGGTAAATAATGAAGAGCACAGCTGACTGATTCAGAGTGATCTGGATCGCTTTGTAAGCTGGGCGCAAGCAAACCATATGCATTTGACTATGGCTAAATGTAATTGTATACATCTAGGAACAAAGACTGCAGGCCATACTTACTGCATGGGGGACTCTATCCTGGCAAGCTGTGACTCTGAAAAAGATTTGGGAAGTGTGGTAGATAATCAAATGATCATGAACTCCCAATGTGACATTGTGGCCAAAACAGCTAATGTGATCCTTGGATGCATAAATTCTCGAGCAAGGGCAGAGAGGTTATTTTACCTCTTATATTTGGTGTGACAGCTGCTGGAATACTGTGTCCAGTTCTGGTGCCCAGAAGGTTATTGATAAAATTGGATAGAGTTCAGGAAGATCCATGAGAATAATTAAAGGATTAGAAAACATGCCTTATAGTAATAGACTCAAGCAGCTCAACCTAAAGGTTAAAGGGTGATTTGATTAGAGTCTGGAAGTATCTACCTGGGAAACAAATATTTAATAATGGGCTCTCCAATCTAGCAGAGAAAGGTATCAAATGATCCAATGGCTGGAAGTTGAAGGTAGCCAAATTCAGACTGGAAATAAGCTGCACATTTTTAACAGAGAGTAATTAGTCATTGGAAAAATTTACCAAGGGTCATTGTGGAGTCTCCATCACTGTCAAGGTTCCTTCCCCACTCTGAACGCTAGGGTACAGATGCGGGGACTTGCATGAAAACCTCCTAAGCTTACTTTTACCAGCTTAGGTTAAAACTTCCCCAAGGTACAAATTAATTTTACCCTTTGCCCTTGGATTTCCACTGCCACCACCAAACTTTATCTGGGTTCCTGAAAAAAAAAACGGAGTTTGGACACGTCTTTCCCCCCAAAATCCTCCCAACCCTTGCACCCCACTTCCTGGGGAAGGTTTGATAAAAATCCTCACCAATTTGCATAGGTGTCCATGGACCCAAACCCTTGGATCTTAAGAACAATGAAAAAGCATTCAGTTTTCTTACAAGACGACTTTTAATAGAAGTAAAGGAATCACCTCTGTAAAATCAGGATGGTAGATACCTTACAGGGTAATTAGATTCAAAACACAGAGAATCCCTCTAGGCAAAACCTTAAGTTACAAAAAAGACACACAGATAGGAATATTCATTCTATTCAGCACAGCAATTTTCTCAGCCATTTAAAGAAATCATAATCTAACACATACCTAGCTAGATTACTTACTAAGTTCTAAGACTCCAATTCCTGTTCTGTCTCCGGCAAAAGCATCACACAGACAGACCCAAACACTTTGTTTTTCTCCCTCCTCCCAGCTTTTGAAAGTATCTCGTCTCCTCATTGGTCATTTTGGTCAGGTGCCAGCAAGGTTACCTTTAGCTTCTTAACCCTTTACAGGTGAGAGGATTTTTCCTCTGGCCAGGAGGGATTTTAAAGGTGTTTACCCTTCCCTTTATATTTATGACAATCACTGACCAATTTTAAATCAGGATTGGATGCTGTTCAAAAAGTTATGCTCTAGGAATTATCTTGGGGAAGTTCTATGGCCTGCGTTATACAGGAGGTCAGACTTGATGAGCACAATGGCCCCTTCTGGCCTTGGAATCTATGAATAAGCATCTACTGGACCAGGGTCTCTCATCCTGTCCTATGGAGTGTAACATGTGACACCCTCATCTGCTTCCTTCATGCCCCAAGAGATCCAGTTTACCCTTGTTTACTCTCCATCATATTCTAGTGCAAGAAAACACTGGGGATAATTTTTCCTTTCTTCAGGGTTCTCTGACCCCTGAAACAGTTATTCATAAGCAAAAGGTTAAAGTTTCCTTTATAGAAAACAATATAAAATGTGTGCATTGTACTTCGACTGCTTCCCTGATGTACAAAATGTCTCTGTAGACTAAATCCTTACATTGTATATCTGTCTTCCTGTCAACAAATTTTCATTATGAAAGTATTCTAGGATTTTTTTTCTTTTTTTTAACAAAACAACTTGTGTTTCTTTTTTCATTAGCAGGAATGCAAGAGCATCAGGTTTGACATACTGACTCCCTGGGACCACTTCAAAGCCAGCAGAGGTGAAAGAACTCTGCATCCTCTTGTGAAAGAGTAGTTAAGTTCTGTGCAGGTTTATTTTGTGCAGGTCAGTCACATGAGACCATGGCGAAGGTCCTGTCCACCTCAGGCAGGCACCGAAGATCCTCAGGCATTACTTTGTGAGGATAGGGAATGTTGTGTCTGATGGCCTCTAGCCAAAATTTCCTCTCTTCTTCACCGTACAGCAAGGTCTGTGCGAGTTGGCTGCTGCCCTTCACCCCAAAAGCAGATGCATTTCTGCCATGTCGTTATATAGAAGGTTAAGTCCTTTTGGAATATTCAAGATGAAACAATATATAAATAAGATATTATGGAAGCTTCATGATCTGGAATACATTTGCCTCTGTAGACTTATACGTTAATGGGCTCCACATGGGTCCAGATGCCAGAGGTTTGTGCAAGCAGATATAACTGCAGGCTTGGGCCATACTGGATATTGTCCTAGTCACAAATTAAACCTCAAATTTAATGATCGTTTGACAGCGTCTGGTATACCAGTTCACAACTCTAAATCCAGGCTACTTGGACAAATATTTGGCACAGATGCATGAGTACAGTGTATTAAAAATAAATAAGAATTTGTCAATATGGCTTACAAATGCCACCTAGACTACGTTTTTTTTAATTTAGCTACATACATAGGCCCCCATGCTTTCCCCCTTGCTGGAAGTACTAAAAGTTCATGTGGCTGGACACCAGCAACCAGAGTGAACTCATCGGAAATGACATTGGCCAGTTCACTTATATCTACAGGCAGAACATTACTGCAGGAGTTTAGGATATGACTGATTACATCACTGTTTTCTGCCTTCGAGAGAGTGCACGTAGAATAGACCACAGATCCTCCAGGACACAAGGCTTTAATGGCAGACCTGTAAGTAACCAAAAAAACCCAAATTTAGATCTCTCAGAGTTATTAAACATAACCAAATGGGGGAGGAGGGGACCACCAAAAAAACCCCCAAAAACACCACACCTACAGGAAATAAACCTTCATCAAATTGTCATAACTGAGCATTTCATTGATAATCAGATAATTACCTGTGTTATGTTCTGCTCTCTCATTTAAGTGTGTATTTTCAAAGTACCCTATGATATTCTTAAAGGCATATAATAATTTACAAGTAGCATTTTAATATATGATTCCAAGCGTACTTCAGAATGATCATCTTACCAACGCTTAACCAGTACTCTTTGGACCTGATTTTCTAATGGGCATGCACAACTGCAAGTGTTGTGATTGTGCATACAAACTGGGTGACAGAACATACAAATGGCCAGCTAAATACCTAGCTGGCCATTTGCACATGCAGACACCAAAATGAACATGTAACTGGAGTAACAGCACAGAATTATTAGGCTTGCAGTTTGGCATGCATTTCTGCAAATCAGACTTCCTGCTTTACTTGAAAGGTACCCTACTACTGTATCATCTTACAATCTCCCTATGATGGGTCAATAACTCTGTTTAGTAACATATTTTGGGGCTGATCCAGAAGCTTTTCCATGTATTTAACAGCTGCAGGATTGGGTCCTTAATCAGCAAATGCTTTGTCTAATCAAATGTCTCTAATTGCATGAAAGCTAAACGTTAAAATGCACAATCGCTCTGTTGACAAAAATAAAACCATAGCAATTACATACAATCTCAATGTTACAAATGACATCTGTTATTTTTCTTCAACCTCCAAACACAAGAAAAAGAAACAGGGACCCTGTTTGCTTTCAATTAAAGCAGACATCTTATTAAGGGGGAGGAAAATACAACACAATAATTTCTTAAAACGCTGAAAGGAGATCTGTGAGGCACATTCAACTACCACAGAGTAAATGTTATGGGAGCAAGGGGAAAAAAGCCATGCTACAATACAACCTATTTTTTCCAATCCTGTAGCATTCTTCATACCTAGCATCCTTAAATGTTTAAGAGAGTGACTTTTGTTGGTAAAGCTGTTGTCCTACAACCATCTCTCTTCTAGCAATTTTCACCCGAAAGGATCCTAAGAATGATTTAGAAACGGATATGTAAACAGATCACTTCAGTCACTACTGGAATATGGCCACCTCTGGGTGAAAAGTGCCCACTTCAGTAGTTGGCAATACTAAACGCAAGTTTACTGAAGCATACCCTTCTCATTTGAAAAGGCAGCTGAATGCAATTACTCAACGTGGAACAAATCAACGTGGAACAAAGTCCTCAACATTTCCAGAGGGCTATGCAAATATTAATGCATTTGAGTGGTCAGGACGCAGTTTTATAGCTCCTCTGGAAGACTGCACCTGCAGAGACAGCACTTTCTAGGACCACGCTGGCCTACTGACTCAGTCGTGATCCAGTAGGAAGAACGCTGCCGCCGCCGCCGCCGCCACCACCTAATCCTGTGTAACACCATGGAGTTCCTTCCAGAGATCTTCTGCAAAACAGGCTTAACCAGACCGTGCTTCACTTTTGAGATCTGATGGGATAGGTCATATTAGAATATATATTTAATCCGCAGAAGATATTTTGAAAAAGTGGGAGTAAGCGATGTATGATGTCTCTAAGAAACAGTTATAACAACGTGGGGAAAAAGGGTTTCAACCATTTCTCTTTTAAAATACTGCTCTTGTAGTGTCATGGAAGAATAGAGTCATATTTTTGGTTTCCTGGCTTTTCATACAAAACATAATGATATTTATATCCTAGGAGCATACTTAAAACATTATTCAGCTAGATGCTTTGTTTGAAGAGGAAGTTAAAATGAGAGGTATAATTTCACTCTAGACCAATGGGGGGAGCTGTTCAGGGCAGCTCCTACTTGGCAGAAAAGTAATGCCACTTCGGAATGAGAACAGGTGGAGAAAGGAAACCGGACCTTGAAGAAAAGAACGGGCTTTCAACTTGATTGGGGGAGTTTCCCCCTTTATTGGTGAAACCTCAGTAAAGAGAAGCCCAATCCAAACCGGGTTCAGGATAAGTCAAGGGTTAGAGGAGCTCTGCAAGGAAAGGAAAGCCCTGCTCAAGGAAGCGAAGGAGGCACCAGAGAGAGCAACTCTTTCAGTGATTGTTATTACAGTAAAGTTCTGTTCAGCTTCCCAAGTGAGTGGGTGTTGCTGAGTATTCCTGCCAATCCTCCTTTCTGTTCAGAGTGCAATATTCACTCCCTTCCTCCCACAAATCCTATTTAGATTTGTTGCCAGAACAAACACATGGCTTCCTGTAGTTTAATCTAATGCAGTGCTAGCAAACCTGCCATTTCTGCACATCATTCTTAGCAGGAAAATAGGGACGTGAAGCGCCCGTGCTGGCGCCAAACACATTGCGACTTCTCTGTCCTTTCTCTCTCACCCCACCCATTTGCCTCTTCACCCTCCTCTTCTCTCTGCATCTGTCTCCATTCTCTCACCATCCTATTGTCTGTAAAAGAAATGGGGCAATGTTTAGGCCAGCCAAGCCACCAGAGTGCACCTGGACGAGTGGAGCACAGCTCACTGGAAAGCAGGGCAGGTAGCCAGCAACACACATTTGACTCCACAAATAAGCACGTTGAGGGGAGTGCTGTAAATTAAGTAATATTCTTTCCTGCTTAAGGACAAGTTAGACCAGGTGCTTTAGTGCCTCTGTTGGCTGCCTGTTCTGCTTTGTTTTCATTCTAGCATTTGCAATTTATCTTTCTGAAAGGAGTTAGTTAAGGCTCAGTTGGTAGGACTGTCTTCTAATCCAAAAGACTTTGTGGTAAAGTCTCTCCTCAGAATTCAGGCTAATGTCTGACACTACAGCACAGTATTTTGAGAGGAGGTAGCACTGCTCACAGAGAACTCAGTCACTAAAAATCAAGTCCTGTCAGATGCTCAGTGCCCTCATCTACTGATACAATCAATGGCTGATCAAAAATAAAAATAAAAAAAGATAAGGCAGCGAAGGCACTTGTCACCTGTCATGAGGTGCTCTGCACCTTTAAGAAACGGGCTCCAAATCTACAGACGTAATAGCATAGTTCACTTATACATCTACTACTTATTTCTAAAAATGTATGATTAAAATGGAAGCAATGTCTGGAGGGCCCTAAAAATACTTTGGTGAAAATGAAATTAAAGTACATTGCTTTAAAACAATCAGACTGCGATCATATTTGCTCCCAGCAATGCAGTTTCCTTTAATTATATTTCTTAAAACATCATAAGTCAACCTTTAGTAAAAACTTAACTATTAAAATATAAAACTAGTTACACTAATTGTGTTTTCAAAAATTTAAATCCAAGTTCATGTATTCACCATACCAGATTAAAAGTAGTATAAATTTGCACATAATTGAAATGGCTTGGAATTGAAGCTTTACTTCTTTATATTGAAGCCCTAGTTCAGTACAGGAGCAACTGCTACTTTAAGCCTTATTTTGACCTAAACTTTAAAGTAATCCAATATACATTCCTGTAAGACTATTTGTTTAAAAAGTCGTAAGACAGACACCTGTGACTGCTTATTAACAAGGACGGGCAATTGTTAACAGGAGACTCTGTAGTACTTTTGTTGCACGTAATATCCCCATTTTTGTTCTATAGACAAGAGAAACTGTTAATAGCACTAACATTTAAATGCCTACTAACAAATCACTGCTATCAAAAGATGACCTGCACAGCAGCCTGCAAAGGCAGCTTCCTAGTTTGCCAAGTAGGTGCCTAAAATAATTACACTACTTCGGAAGAGCCAGCTTTTTGGGGCTTCAGAGGCTAACAAGCCGTTGAGCATGGAAATGTACCTATATTTAGGATACTAAAGAAAGTAGCATGGTAAGTTGCTGAGGCTCAATTTTATCCTTTAACACGCTTCATTCACAATTTCCAGGCCTACTCAGAGATATCCTCTTCCAGGTAGCTACCACTTTCAGGTGAATAATGCACATCTGTAGGTGTATAGGAAGAGAAGCTGCAAAAGATGCCATTAGGTTTTATAACAGGAGGAGAACAAGCCGAGAAGGAAGGGAAGAGAGGCACTGAGGAAGAAAATAAAATGTTTAGAGGCAAAAATAAATCCTTCCCTGGGTGTCATATGTTACTTTACAAGATATCGGAATAGTACAATTTATGGGACCCACTGTGATATCAAATACTCACAACCATTTAATCATGTTTTCAATCACTAAAGGACTGGGACATGGCAAATTAGATTTGAGGGAGACTGGCAGATATGTCTGTGGAAGTTTGTGTGATGCTTGCCCACACTATGCATGGCTTAAATAGTGATATCAACATTGCTGGATAAATAAATTACAATATTTCCAAGACAGACATATGTAATAGTCAGGGCATAGCTGTATACCATTTTTCAGATGGATGTTTAGCAAACCCAGGTACAACTCTCATGCAATTAAGAGGAGTGTAAATTCCTCTATGGTAGAAATTATGCATTTACAAAGAATTCATTGTCACTCATTTTTTACTGAATATCTCTTTCGAGACAGATTTACTAACATGCATATTGAATTACAGCAGCCAGAGGTGGAAAAGACCTATTAAGGTCATCTAATCTGACCCCCTGCCAGTGCAGGGTTGATGGATGTGATTTTGAAAAACTACATCATATTCTAACACATACTTAATGTTTTCTTTGGTCGAAGTCTCAAGATTCACATTAAATGTAACAGGAGAGGAAACTGACACTTAAAAATTAAATTAGAAATAAAGAAAAACAGAGCAATAAGATTACTTCAGTATCTCAAAAAATAAAAAGATCTGTTGTAGAGACATGCGTTCAATGACTCTAATACTTAAATGTCACAAAAACTTTGGCGTTATCTAATGCCAAAAGGTGGGCATTTCACACTAAAAGTAAATTAAACAATGTGATAGGCTGCCATTTTATCCCTTTTTTTAAAAAATGGCATTACAAACCCAGCCTTTTATAAAACAGACATATAAGTGGATATCAAAACAATATAATATTTCGTATTACCAATCCCACGTCCCCAGATGGCTCTTTCTGTGCATGATTATATGTTCTACATCTTTTTGGAAGGGTCAGTATTAATATCACTAATTTAACCATTTTCAGTGTTAAAAGAAAGATTATATGGGTTTCAGGGCAAGTCACAAAAAATGTAACATTTCAACAGTGCCATCTTTTGGTCACTAAGCAGAAAATTGATTTTTCTGGTTTTGATCAGGAAAAAAAAAAGCAAGGAATCGCTTCTAAACCATTCATGCAGCAAAGAATCTGAAGTCACATTTAATTCATCCACACCCCTTCTCATTTGAGATAATCAGACCATGCATTCCCTTCCCCCATTTCTTTAAAAATCAAACTGAGCCCAGTCCTCCCCAGAGTCATGTCAGTTATATCCCATAGTTTTTCCAAAATCAAGCTGTCAAGGCCAGGGAAATTCCGTGTGTCTACAATACCTAATTCACAATATATTGTGATGACAGCAAGGCATGGGGATGGCGTGACATCAGTACAAGTATTCTCTCTGTGTCCCAAACATGATGCTTTCCTCTCTCCTCATTACAGTGAGCTTTGCTGCCATATAGAGACAATGCTGTTCCAAACAATAATTAAGATAAAAAAAGAAGTTATATCAAGTAATTTTTTTTAAAAAGGAAAATCTCACCTGTTTTGTTTTCCCCAGCAGCCTGAACACTTTGAAAGACAACAGGCCCCTATTATTCTGAGGCAAGCCTGGAGATGATCCTCTTGCTAACAGAGAGCTACTGTATGTCATTTATAACACCAGAAATACAGAAGCCCTGTAATAGAGGCCGACTACCTGTTTCCTTCTTGCTCGCATGCCGGTTTAACCATCAGAATTGTAACAATCAGCTGTGTAACATTCAGATATTTTATTTCCATATTAAATGTCACACCTGGTTTGCAAGTTCCCACTCTGGGTTTCCATGCTGCCATCATTACAAGTGGCAGTGCTATTTTTAGCAAGACAGCCCCTACCAGCAAGAGGCATTCCACATATGCCGCAGTCACAAAACTTAAATACTCTAGTCATGTAATCGTAATGGAAATGGCTTCTTCTCTTGCAAACTTTCAAATGCCTGAGCTGAATGAATGTTCTTTTTTATGCCAACAACTTAGTTCCCTAATTAAAAAACACCATGTTCGTTTACAGCCCAAGCAGCACTTCCTCAACAAGGGAAGGGAGAACAAAAGACTCACAAAATCTCCTAGGGACTTCATCCTGCAGCCCTAATTATTCCAGGCAGCACTACAGGTGGGATATTAAAAAGCCCCAAAGGGAGTTAGAGCTGGTCAGGAATTTTCTGACAAACAGATTTTCCTCAGAAAATGCCAATGTGTCAAACACAAAATGTTCAGTTTCAACAAAATTCCAATGAAACACATGCAGGGCTCTGTCACAAACTTGTCTGATTTCCTGCCAGCTTGCTCGGGGACCCTGGGCTTCCAGGGTCCACAGCTCTAAAGGAAATGGGTGACATGATGCATTACTGCAATAAGACACTCATATTTATGCTTCTAAGTCACATAGGGGCTTTTGAAAATCCCTCTCTATAATGATCAATGTCAGGATTTTCTATAAGAAAAATTCATATGTATCCACTTAGCTATGCAGTCAGTTTTCAAGTACAGTGAAACTTACAGTTTATAAGGATAAACTAGATTTTTCAGTCTTTTCATACTGAAAAACAAAGACGCTAACCTTCCATTCTTTTCTCTTTTTCTACTAAACTTAGGACAAGTGAAAAGCAGCAAACTGACACCCCAGGAGACTGAAAACTCCACGGTACAATCCTGCCCACGTGCTCTATCCATGCACTGAAACACCACCGCTGACACCCATGGGTATATCAACACAGCAATTAAAACCCCGCGGCTGGCACGTGCCGGCTGACTCAGGCTCCTGGGGCTCAAGCTCAGGGGCTGTTTAACTGTGGTGTAGATATTCAGACTTGAGCTGGAGCCCAGGCTCTAGAACCCCGCAAGGTGGGAGGGTTCCCAAGCTTTTAATTGCTGTGTAGATGTACCCCATACATTTTGTTCACCCTCCAGATGCGTTCAGTTCTTGGCCTCTCTGCTGAGACTAACAGTAGTGCCAAATTAATGCCAATTATGATATTTTTGTGACAAACACACACTTGTTCATTAGGAAATTAACCAATTCCTATTTAAACACATCACTGAACGGCCTTTAGACAGTAATACAGTAGCTTTGATGTCACTCCTGACTTCAGCTGGACTTGAATGGAAGGGCTAAAGGTGAAGAGCCCTGTATCCAACTGCTACTCTCTTGAGCTACTCAAACGACTGAGATACAGACCTTGTGAAATATATTTATTTTCTGGAGTAAATTCACTGCTGTTAATTGTCACTTATAGTAGTTTTACCCTGGCTACACTGGGGTTTGTGCTGGTGCAGATACACTGATGACAGTTCGCTGATGGCTAAAATAAGAGCAAATCCCCACTGGAGATAAGACCTTATCTTGTTAACTGAGTGAAAGATGACTTCAAGAGGACTACTCATTTGCTTAAAATTAAGGACATGCTTAAGTGGTTTACTGCATGAGGACCATAGCCATCATCTGATCAAAGAGGGACAACTAACTGTAAGGAAAGGCTGGTGTGAAACGGATACAGTAGAACCGCAGAGTTAATGAACACCAGAGCTACAAACTGACTGGTCAATCACACACCTAAAATGGAACCAGAAGTACATAATCAGGCAGCAGCAGAGACAAAAAAAAAAAAAGAGCAAATACAGTACAGTACTGTGTAAAACAAACTACTAAAAAAATAAAGGGAAAGTTTAAAAAAATATTTGACAAGCATATTTCTGTGCTTGTTTCATTTAAATTAAGATGGTTAAAAGCAGCATTTTTCTTTTGCGTGGTAAAGTTTCAAACCTGTATTAAGTGAATGTTCAGTTGTAAACTTTGGAAAGAACCATGTTTTGTTCAGAGTTATCAATATTTCAGAGTTACGAAGAGCCTCCATTCCCAAGGTGTTCGTAATTCTGAAGTTCTACTGTACATGTAATCAGAGAAATCGTGTGACCCTCTTTAGCAACATATGAAAGAAGAGTTCAATCTCTGTACAAAACACTAGAAGGCAGCAACAAATAGCAAGACTTTTTTTAAAAAACAAGAGGCTTACAAAAAATGTGAAAGTGAAAAAAAAACAGTTTTTCTCTTAAGTTTAAATAAAGCATCAGGTGAAATACTCACCTTAGTTAGGACCGGGTTTAGTGATCTGTGTACCTTGTACTGCCCAATGCAATTAAATGAGTGAGTTATAACTCCCAGAAAAAAAGATCAGAAATTAAAACAGTCAACCTTTTCTGCATTACTGGATGCTGCTCTAGTAAAATAAAGTATTTTACCTATTCACATAGAGACAGAAAATCCATCTCCCCTCTGTCTGAACAGAAAGCATGATAAAAAATGACAATGAGTGGAAAGCAGCACTGTAGTTTATTTCCAATCTTGTTAAGAAAATTCACCACCTCAATGGAAACGTGGAAATAACCTAGAAATTTTGAGGGGGGAAATATATCTGGTAATGTACAACATTTACTACATATTAAATGCCCTTTTTCATTAAAAATGAGTAAATTCTTCAGTGAGACCACATCACTATTTTTCAACTGCTGGAGAAAGCAGATAAACATATAATAGCTGTGTTTTGAAAAGCAGTAGTCTGCTCATTCTCTTTCAGAGGAAAGAACATTTTCAAAAGGCTGGACTCAAGGGGACAGTGCAGGTTAGGTGGTATATTAGGTTACCGTACTAGAGATTCACCTGGAGAACGGTGCTGAAAATCCTATCTTATGGCACATGGGCAAATGATGAACTCATCCTAGTCCACCCATTTGTGTAGATCTCTAAGCCATTATTTAGCAATCTCTGCTCAGGAGAAGCCTAAGACTGAAGCAGCAAGAGTAACACAGACCAGAAGCTTTGTGAGGAAGCTTGTGCAGCATTTACCTATTTGTACCTGCATTTACCTAATGCTATTAATTCCCTATTTTTCTGAATTCACTCTTTTAAGTGAAAGCATGTGTATGCAAACTTACAGAAACAAGAAGTACAAGTGGTTTTGGTAACCTCCTGGCTTCCAAAAAGAGAGGCTAACCGAAACCATTTAAAATACCATATGATTACCAACATTCCTACTAACATTGAAGTTATACACACACACAGGCACATACACAATACTGCACTACAGCACTTCCGTTGCACAACAGTAATACTAAAAATACATATTATGGAGTAGCTGTCACAGTTCCAGAGTTAAGGTTGAATAGTGCACTGCAATTCAAACACTTCATTACATACAAAGAATACAGCGTGTCCTCTCCAAAATTTCAGCTCTTATCCTGAATACAAGATGAATTTTCCAGAAGTTTACAAATAAATCAATGAGTGACTTAAAATTAAAATAAGACCTTTAAGAAATTTAGCATTCTCTGTCAAAACATTTTTCGAACAATCTGAATAAGACAGACTCTTCAAACTTCCAATATAGTTAAAATGCACTGAAATCCTGATCATTGGCTACATTTTTAAAAGGATTACCAATCAATTTTGGCCCAAACAACCTTAGCTCTGCTGTGCAATGACATCATAAAGCAAAAAGGGGTGGGGGGGGGGAGAAAATCATATTTGCCTTTAAAAATCAGTTCTCTCATCTGGGCCTGCAAACACTACTATACAGTAATCATAATTGTATGGTCATTACAAGTTGTTACTACAAGGAGGAGTTACAATTGTTTGGCTCTGCATTTCTATACCTTAATTTGAAAGTTGATTTAAAAAAAAATCACAAATTTTGGGCCAAATTTGATCTCACAGTATTAATTTATTTCATTTGCATTTCATCCATTTTATTATTATTCTCTTTCCTTCTATAGTTCATAATTACCGCTAAACAATGTAAATGCTCAGCCTTTACATAGAACTAATTAATCCTAATAAAATCTCTGAAGCAGGTAGGTATTTATCCCTGTTTTACAATTCGGGAAACTGAGGCAGACACTTTAAACAACTTGCTCAAGATCAATGGAAAAGTCTCTATGGAGACAGGATTTGAACTCAGTTCCACAATCTTAGTCACACACAAGCTGTCAGAACAAGTAATTGACAATGAGTAGACCAGTATTCTCTTATTATTGCTGCCACTGAATTGCTGACCCACCTTGCACAAGTCACTTAGCTTCTCCCTGACACTGTTTCATCCTTTTTCTTGATGGGGTGTTGTGAGAATTCATTAGTGTTTGTAAAGCATCCTGAGATAAAAGATACTATAGAAATCCAAAACATTATTAAACCATTTACTGAACTCACTGAGACTATGCACACGCTTAACTACCTTGCTGAATTAGGCTCTTAATCCTTGACATGCCCCTGACAACAGGAGCCTAATAAAAATGATTTACTCTCTAAATTCCAAAATCTAGACAAGTGAAAAATTACAGTGCATATGTTGTTGAATTTACAGTCTGATTGAGCCCATTGGAAGGAAAGATATATTAATATTTTTCTACTGGAAGTTACAGATCAAAAATATATTGTCCTCACAAATCCAAATGTTTGTTGCTGCTACTGTTTGAAGCTAGTTCACTGCACATTCAGCAGATGTGATGATTTTCTCTTCTGGATTTAGGGATAACTGTATTCAATATAATTGGGGGTGACAGGCACTTTTTTGGCTTGCTTTTAAAAACCAGGTTCCTGCTGTCAAGAGTTTTCTTCATCAGGATTATAATCCAGAATGATTTATACAAATTTGGAAAATTTCAGTGAATGATGTATGCTTCCTTTTGCTAGAAGTTCACAAATTAGATTTTACATGTCAAATATTGAAAAGAGAAAACCGAAGGAGGTCAGTGTTTCAAATGTGATTGATTTCTTCAAAGGAAATGGGTGACATGATGCATTACTGCAATAAGACACTCATATTTCTGTTATCAATCATAGGTTTCTGGAAGGCCTTTTTTCTCTGGAAGTCATGCAAAAGTATCTTACACTGTTCCTATGGAGCCTTCCATAAAAAAACACTCTTTAAAAAAAAAACGTTACTTTATTCCTCTCTCAATTTGCCTTGACAGCTGGATACTTCTGAAGTGAATCATTGTGCGCATTTAAAAGTTTAGTGTTTGATCAATAGCTATAAAACAATACACAGCTGCAGAAACTATTTTTTGGAAAGAAAAATAATTCTTCTTTAACCCAGCTCCAAAACATGTTCATTTTATTATACTGTATTGCATTATTTAATTGTTCGTTTAATCTTTTAAAAATTATTTTCTAACACACATATACAAGGACAACAGTTGTATTAATAGTAAACCAATAGGAAAAAATATTAATTTTCATGTGGTTAGAGGCAAAAACTAAATTGCTGCTAAAATAATGAACTTTCAGGACTATTCCTTTTTCAACAAAATATAGTCAAACCAAATCTGAAAGGTATTGTTAAGGCTGAATCCCCACTCTGTCACTCCGAGTGCAGAAAGTGGGGGCCCGCAAGGATTCTAAAAATTAACACTTGCCACTCCGGGTTTGTATTAAACTCCCAAGGTTACAGCTTTTCTCTGGCCTGGGCTTGGTAAACGCTGTCACCACCCAAATGCAAAAAAATCCCTTGGACTTAGGAAGGAGCATTTGGGAATTCCTCCCTGTGGGGTACCTTCAAGCCCTTTCACACACACACACACCTCTGGGGAAGAGCTGAGAAAGACAACAAAGGAAATTAGCTGTTACCACCAGCTAATCAAACAGCATATGCACAAATCTCTTAGGACACCAAAAATCCAATCCTGTTCCTAAAAAGGGTGAATTTTATTAAAAACAGAAAGAAAGAAAATACATCTGGAACTTTGGCTTTTGCTAGATTTTAAAAGAGCAATTCCAAAAGTCAAGCACCCAAAATAGCTTTCTTGGGGGTTCAGTTTAAAGGTTACAACCAAACAAAAGCATCTGGGGTTAGCACAGAGGAATCCACAAGCCAATAAGAAATAACCCTAATCGCATCTTTTTAGACATTTCCTAATTTTCCTTACATATCGGAGGCTCCAGCTAAGTAGGTTCCAGGTATAAATTGATAACCTATAACAGGGGCGGGCAAACTTTTTGGCCTGTGGGCCACATCAGGTTTCTGAAATTGTATGGAGGGCTGGTTAGGGGAGGCTGTGCCTCCCCAAACAGACAGGCATGGCCCAGCCCCTGCCCCCTACCCGACCCCCACGCTTCTCGCCCCCTGACAGCCCCCGGACTCCCCGCCTTAACTGCCCCCCACCACCCCATTCAACCCCCCCCTCCTTCCTGACTGCCCCCTCCTGGACCCCTGCCCCATACACACCCTCCACTCCCTGTCCCCTGACGGCCCCCCGCTGCCCCATCCAACCCCTCCTCTCCTTCTTGACTGCCTCCCCGGGACCCCTGCCCCCATTCAACTCCCGTTCCCCACCCTCTGAGTGCCCCAACCCCTATCCACGCCCCTGACCACCCCCTGCCCTCTATCCAACCCCCCCCCGTGCTGCTCCCTGCCCCCTTGCCACGCTGCCTGGAGCACCAGGACAGGCAGCCGCGCCATGCAGCACAGCGCATCGGTCAGGCTGGGCTCGGCAGCCCCCCTGCCCAGAGCATTGCACCGCAGGGCGGCATGGCTGCAGGGGAGGGGGGACAGTGGGGGAGAGGCTGGGGGCAAGCCTCCCAGGCCAGGAGTTCAGGGGCCGGGCAGGATGGTCCCGCAGGCCACATGTGACCCGCGGGCCGTAGTTTGCCCACCTCTGATCTATAATCATAACTGGCTTAAAGCTGCTTACAGCATTACTGCTCCATGTCCCTGAAGCCCAGAGAACAGCAAAGGGGAAGTTTCTTTCCCAATTTTAAAAAGTTCTACCTTCCCATTGGCTCTTTTGGTCAGGTGCCCACTACTTTTCTTTTACCTGTGGGCTTGTTAACCCTTTACAAGTAAAGCAAGCAGAGAACAGACCAAGAGGGATTTTACAGCTAACTGGCTGGCTGCGTGTCCATCAAAGGGAGCTACTCTCCACCCCATGTATCACAGGTATTGTGGGGAAGCTTGCATTGCTGTTTCTCATGCTCTGGATAAAGAAAGGGCTTCAGTTTTCTATACTGCTGGCCTATATAACCTTGTAGAGGAATGAAATTCCTTTTCAAGTAAAATGTATAGCAAGCCTGATTTCGATTAAATTGCAAATTTTTACATAAACACTACAATTTGTATTGCTGTTTAACCTCTTATTTATAGGCATGTGCCTCAAACCCTGCAAAGCTATAACAATTCCACAGCAGCAGCAGACAAGCTAAAAACTTATGGTTCAAGCCTACAAACACATGCGCTCACACGGGGTAAACCTACTGAGTTCGTGTATGTAAGCGTGGACAACACTGTGCCCTTATGCTCCTCCTGGAAACCGTCCAAACAACACAAACAGAGAGGCAGAACAATCAGAGATCTAGTGTGACAACTCTAGTGGTAACCATCACTGACTGGCATGTTCGTCATCAAATTAGCCTAAAAGTGAACTTCAAGTGATAATTCTGCTGAAAAGTAACAGAGAAAAATGCCTGATCAGAATTTCCACGATTGGACATGGATTCAGACCACTTCACTGAAAGTGGACATGGATTCTTGCCGGGTAAGCAGGCATTATAAAATGGTTTTTAAAAACAATTATAAACCATACTTAAACCTCTGCTTAAAACGGGGAATACGGCCAGAATCAAAAATACCTCTAAAGCCACAATGAACTTTTTAGGTGCTCCCTCTGTCTTTGTTTCTGTATCATAGCAGGGTGTTTTGAATCATTCTGCAAATGAGGCAAGTATTAAATGAAGATGCACTCTTAATGAAGTCAATAGAATGGCACGGACTGTACGTCAGTTGATAATTTGGACCCTGGTGTTTGTATTGCAGTTCTACATTTAAATGATTCTACATTAACTCTTATTGAACTTTAAAATTTAACAATATTACAGACTGTTGCACATTCTGCACTTACAGAGTAGGAGGAGTACTGTACATGAAACTTGGATTTGGTTGCTCCACATACCGAATCTTGCCACAATATTATTTAATTTAATCACAAGAAAGCTTCTTTAACAGCTTTTCTTTCCACTTCTCACCTTAATAGCTGAACCTGTAGAGCAGACAACTCCTTCCTTTGGATAAGTCTAAGTGTAGCCTGCTGAATATCAGAAGAGAATAACCAACTTCTGTCATTTGAACACGGAGCATCCAGCAGTACCTGTACAGCCAATGAGTAAAAGAATGAACAAAAGTATTACCTGTAAAGAAGTTAACTATCTGTGCAATGCATCCTATTCGAAAGTATTGGAATATAATTTCTGTAGAAAATTTACAGCATCATTTTTTGCATTTTAGAAGCGTGAAAAAACAACCAGTTTAAAACATTTTACTGTTTTTGTGCATTTCTGAGACCAACCACACCCTATTTACTGCACCATGAATATTATTATAATTATCACCTGAATAGCTCCCACCCTTGATCTCCCTTGCTTATTCACCTATTTAAATGTTACAGAGTACTAACTGCTGTGCATTATTCATAATTCAATGTGATGAGTCAATAAGCAACATCATGTAACATATGCTCACACACACATGCACGAAGTCTCAACAGTTCAAAGTTTAAGGTATGCAGAAAACATCTGGTCAACTCAGTAGACTCCTCCCAGACAAATCAGAAGGACCATCAAATGGAGAATAAGTTTTAACATTAAAATAAAAAGTTTCATCTTCCCTTCATGAGCATTTCACGGGACATGGTCAAACAGCTACAGATTACAGGTTACAGTAGGAAGGAACAGAACAATAAAAGTATCATTTTAATTCCATCAGCCTGTCAATACATAATGGTTCTACCTTGTCGTACAATTCAGGATAGAGATCTCCCATCTGTCTCCCATCCAGTTCAGAGAGAGTAATTAAATTCATCAGGGGCTCTGGGATGAAGGATTCTAGTGTCTGCTTCAGCCACCTTGATCTCAGACTATCATACTCATTACAGCGAAGATGACCTAAACACAAATTAACTAGAATCAGTGCTCTTAAATTTTTATCCATATTAGAAGTTACAATTACGGATGTTTCAGTATTTCCCTGGGATTGTCAGAGATTATAATGTGTGTGCTTATATTACTGCACATTCTACCACACTGACGGATTTTTATAAACTTTCAATATGCTCCTAAAAGGTGATCCATAAATATTTAGTAATAAATACCTACAGAGTGGAAAACTTTCACAGTAAAACAAACTTAAAACGGTAACCCATATTCAAAGAGCAGTGGTATGAGTATTTTTCTGAGATCTTTCTACTGCTATGAGGAGGATACATGTCATTTTTTTAATTCATCACAAGCTTGGTCCTCATCTTATGTTCCCAAACAAAGCATTTCAATTCCTCACCTACCAGAGGCTGGTAACCTACTTATACTGACATAAACACAGTTGCTTTTTTTATTTCTAGTCCTATAGCCATGACAATTACCCATTTAGATTAAACCTTGCTGTATATAGGCATTGCTCCAAGCAACAGAATCTCATTTTCCTCCTGCTCTTGCCCTTAGATACTCAATACTCCCATTCATTTTCCTTGCCTTTAGTCCCTCATGACACCACAAGAACCATAGCAGGCTGTGGATATGACCTATGTATACCATAACACGCACTCTCTTTCGGTTGAAATTGTCCTCCTAAAGCTTATTAATTACCTTTGCCAACAATCTGATCACCTTACAGCTAAGGTGTAGAACAACCCCCGGCACAAGTACTCCCTCCTCCAAAGATTCTCACTCTGCTAAATGAACTTGGGCCCATCCCTTTTATGCACCATCTACACACCCTGAGATTGCTTTATGTTCTTGTCCAGCCAACCCTGTGCAATTAACATACCGTATTATCACAAAGATGTAAAAATATTTGACACTTGGAAAAAGCTTGTTTTCCTGCACTAAGAACTCTGATTAACTTACAGTTACAGGAACATGCTTGGCAGCAGTACACGATACACAGAGTACATTCTAGACAGGAAGAAAAAGCAGCACCACTTGGTTTTTCAATCTGCATTAATATGAAGCCCATTTACATAGTCACATGTCCAAGTTTTTGTCCTCACTAATACTAGGACAAACTGACTTCACAATATTCTGATTTCAACAATCTGAATCTACTGAGTACAGCGTCCCTTTTAAACTAAATTTTAATCTCACAACATACACAAACATGCCTTCTAATAACTTTGATAACTGCTCCTGGAACCTGATTTCTGTATTTTAATTGGCACAACAATAAAATACATTACCTGGCCAGGCACACTGCAGCATAGCTATTGATTTACCGCCTGGAGCAGCACACATATCCAAAATCCTTTCCCCATCCTTTATTTCCAATGCCAGCACCGGCAGAAGTGAAGCAGCATTCAGCAGATAATATTCCTTGAGTTTACCAATCTGGTGTTTTTGTGCAGGGAATCTTCCAGGAGTTCTACTGATGTAACATTTTAATGATCCTGGGAGATAGGGTAAGGTTTCCTGAAAGAGACTACGATACCCCTTCAAACGCAAGTTGTTCTTCAGTTCAGAGGAAAAGCTGAATTTATTAAGCAGAACAGCATATTGCCAGCACAATGGTGATGTGAGCACCTCCCTGGAGGTTTAAAAAGGAAAAACAAAGCAGAGTTATATTTAATAAGTGGCAGGTTACAGTTAAGTTTCCATAACATAGCAAGCCCTTCATCTCAGGGAATTAGAGCAAACACCACAGCTAGGTTTTGTGCTCGCCCACAGTTATGGTATTTTAAGTGTGTTCCGGTGGTTTGAGCCTATTTCCATAGGTTAATTATGAATTATGTAATGAAGAATTTCCTTCTATAGTTTTAAATGTGTTACTTTTCAATTTCATGAAATATCCCTTTGTTCTCATGTCAAGAGAAAGGATAAATAGGGATACTTGGTTTACCTCCATTATTGTTATATACAGGAACTCAGGAGTGTACAAACATAGAGAAGCTGTGAACTCATTTGTAAAAAAGACAGAAACAAAAAACCCTAATGCTGCTCCCAATTAATCTTTCACCTTGCTTTTTTAAATCAACCCTTCATGTGTTCTTTAATAACCAATGTATAATACTGTGGCTCTCAGAAATAAAAGGTATTTTGCTCCATACTAAAACTTGTCACATAGTAAATGGTCTCTGCAAATAACGAAATTTTCATGTCTGAAATCGGGGGCTGGGGGAGGGAGGGGAGTTTAATGCATTTGGTTTTCACTGAAAAGGATAACAGTGTTTGCTGATTTGGAATCCTTTTTGCATTCTTTGAAAAAAATAAAACCAACAGGGCTTTGTTGGCATTTACATTTTGGGAGACATAAGTCAAACAATGGACTGATCTGACTGATACTGACTAGCTGAATCCATAAAACTAAAAAGTGACTCCAAGAGCAGATCAAATGGGCACTAAAATCAACACACTTCATCCAACATCCATTACAATCTTCTCTGAAGAAGTTTTCTGAAAATAAACAAGCAAACAAAACAAAAAATAAACATTACAGATGGTCTTTTAATACTAGGGAAAGTTACCAAATAAATCAAATGCAAATCTGTGTATATATTAGGCTCCCCAATCTTCTTTGAAAACTGTTAGAAAACAATTCGGAAGGATGTGGTTTAACAATGTGACTAGCCAATGAGGACAGAGACAAAAAGCATCTGATAAGCAGCTCTGACTTACTCTAAAATATTGGGCAGCACTATCCCATCGTGGCTTGGCCCTGTCCACATGGTACTAGAAAACTATCTAATGAGAACTATATTCTAATTATGTTTTGCCATCCTGCCAATTTAGAAAATAATGTTCTCCAACTCTACCTCTAAGGGGCAGATCTTCAGTTGTGTAATCTGTGAAAGCTCTGTTGAAATATCTTGGGGATGTCACATAATTTCTATGTGACTCCGTTTTGCAGTTTGTAACATAGGAATAATGATCTCACCACAGGATGTAGCAGGAGAAGAAGCTGAATAGTGAGAGAATGTTATTTTAATAAAGCAGAGCTCAGAAAAGTACCCAGGGAAATAAATATAATTAATGATAAATCAAGTTACTTTTCGTTCTGTAATTGGAGTGATTCCTCTTTTGTACCGGTGAATATTTCTGAAGTTCATTTATCTTTTTTTGGTCACCGTCTCTGATATAATTATTGTTTCCTCATTTTTCAGTAAATTGCTACCGAAATATAAAATATGAAACTCGCTGATGCATCTCCCCTCCTTTGAACACATAAAGGGTTTTCCGTAGGCCAAATCCTAGTGCTACTGGAGTCAAAGCAAAAATCCCATTGACTTCAGCCAGACCATAATTTGGCCCAAAGTATTGTGAGGAGGAAAGAGAAGGAAGAAAGAACAGAAAGAAAAAAGGAAATCAGGAGGGAGGAGGAGAAAAGGAAAAAATATATATTTGTTTCTCTTTACTTGTTATGGAACGTTACAGAGAGACGAAGGAATTGTTTATCTTATTTCTCTTAAAACTGGCTGTATTCACAATTGTTTTGCTTTTTTGACATTATTCAGACATGTTCAAGATAAAAATAATAAAAGCTATTTTGTTATGAAATAGTCCCTCATTTTAACTGTTTTCCAGTTTGTAAGTCTGTCTTGAAGGTCATCATGACACTCACTGATGAAGCAATTCAAGGCTATGACTAATACTTAGCTTTCAGCTCATACTATCGTCTCTTTTTCTTTCCACAACTAAGCGGAAACTAAGTGAGTTATGGTTATGGATAAGGCATCCAGCCTTTATATTTTCAATTCCTTGAGGGGATTTGTGCAAGTGGAATAATGTCCCATCAAGAATGAAAAGATAAGATTCCATATGTTAATAAAAGGGTCATGTCACCTAAACTGTATCTCTACATCAGGCGATGTGATCTTTCCTGCACATTCCCTCATTTCCCAGATGCTTGACTAGAATTATTAAAGACAAGTGCTCATCTATCATTCCATGCTGGTATCCTAGTTTCTCCATAAAATAATCAGAAGCACAATTTCCAGTTTGTATGAATTCTATATAGTTCTTTGCAGTTATTTTATGGGGTCATAAAAAGAGAAAAAATAACCTGACTGTGCTCCATGCCTCTCCCAGCTCCTTCATGTATTGCTTCTCAAAGTGATCCAGAACAACTTGGCAGATCTGCTTTTGAGGCTTCCCTTCTGATTTCAGCTTAGAGGGAGGGGGAAAAAGTCACCATGAAAAACTATAAGCCTAAGATTGCAGTACATCAGATTTTAAATACATCTGTTTGGATTAATAATGACATTAAGCTGCTCAGGTACCCCACTGATGGGCATGGTATACATATTTTCAGGGCTGGCAACAGGAATTTTGGAGCCCTCTGTAAAATATGATGTATGAATACCATCTCTCCCGACCTGTGAACAAATCATCCAAACTGTATGCTCAAGATGCTCCGTCCCTGTGATTGCCAAATAAATTACAAGGATCCTGGGGCGCCAACATACCAGGAGCAAAATAAACAAACCATCATTAAGGAGATTATATCCCTAGAAAATTAGCACCCCTGCCAAGGAACCCCTCTCAACGTATCTAACTAAAAGACAGATGTTAAAGTGCATCCTTGTGCAAGTCATATGGAATCCAATCCTGCTTTGAAGAGTTATAGTAACTGCTTTCTTCTAGGAGTGAATAAGAATGGTAGAATTAATTCAACTGTTCGTTTTGTTTGTTTTACTTACATACACAAAGAAAATTCCTAGCAATATTTAGGGACTCATTCTACAGAATTAATCCACTGAGGTAGCTATTTGGTCTTCTGTACCAGATTAAGCTATTTAAAGAAGTTCTGCAAAGGAAAACACTGGGTTTGTGCTCTTTTTTTGCTTTTTTCAGGAATTCTGTGCCAAAAATATAAAAATTCTGCGTATTTTATTCATAAAAAAATAAATGTGGAGACTCCAGCATGGCAGTGGGGAGGACAGGCCACCAGCTGCATGAAGGTGGGAGGCCACCCTGCAGCCCTCGCCCCAGGACACGGACTTGGTGGTGAGGCTGCACCTGACCCTGACACAGTGCAAGAGCCGGGCCTGCCCCAGAAGCACCCCGGGCCCTGTCCCCCTGCTCCAGATGCACCAAGATAGCAAGTGAGAGGGACAGACACTCACACATCCAGGTGTGGGGCAGGCAGGCTCAGCCTACGCAGGAGCCAAGTGTGGAGGGGCTTAGTGTGGGGGGATCCAGGTGTGGGGAGAGAGGATTCTGTGTGGGGCAATCTGGGTGTGGGTGGCTCAGTGGGGGGGGAATCTGGATTCACAGTAGAGGTGCCAACCCTCCAGGATTGTCCCGGTGTCTGCAGGAATTAAAGATTAATCTTTAATTAAAGATTATGTCATGTGTTGAAACTTCCTGGAATACAACCAACCAAAACTGGCAACCCTAATGCACAGGGACTAGTTGTGGGGTCCAGGTAAAGGTAGTTCGGGCTCAGCAGGGCAGGTCTGGGTGTTGGGAATGGGCTCAGTAGGGGGGTCCGGATACTGGGGGCTTAGTGGGGAGGTCTGGGTGCAGCTGGTTGGAGCTCAGTGGGGTGGGGGTCCAGGTGTGGGGTGCTTGTCAGGATGACCCAGGTGCAGGAGGGTGGGACTTGTCTGGGTGGGGGTTCAAGTTCGGAGGGCTCAGCGGAGAATAGTCTGGGTGCAGTGCTGAGGGGCTGGATGCAGGGGCTTGGGCTTAGCCGGGGGAGGGAGGGGAGTTCAGGTGCAGGGGGGGTCTGGGAGCTAGGGGTGAGGCTCAATGGGGTATGTGGCTGGGGGACTTGGTAGGGGGATTCTGGGTGTGAGGGGTTGAGGTTTGTTGTGGGGGGGTCTGGGTATGGGGGGGTCCAGATGCATCGGGGTTGGGCACATGGGGGAGCAGATCCCCATACAGTGACTCCTCTCCCTGCAGCTTAGGAGCGATTGGGGCAGGAAGTGCCGGGGGGGAGAGAGGGGTGGAAATACGGAGCTTCCTGCATTTCCTCAGCCACTCCTTGCAGGGGAAGAGGAAGTCCCGTCCGACCCAGCCCAGCCGGGACTAGCAGATGAGTGCTTCCCTGTAGTGATTTACCTCCACACGGGCTGGTCTGGGGGTGTGTGAAACTACATGCCCACACTGCTGTGGAGGGGTGCGTGACCGCTCTTGCAGCTTCCCTTTGCTTCCCCAGCATTTTTATGCGGGGAAGCAAAGAAATCTGCCAGGGACATGAATTCTGGTGCAGAATTCCACCCAAAGTATTCTTTAGGCCAGGGGTAGGCAACCTGTGGCATGCGAGCTGATTTTCAGTGGCACTCACACTGCCTGGGTCCTGGCCACAGGTCCGGGGGATCTCTGCATTTTAATTTAATTTTAAATGAAGCTTCTTAAACATTTTAAAATCCTTATTTACTTTACATACAACAACAGTTTAGTTATATATTATAGACTTATAGAAAGAGACCTTCTATAAACATTTAAATGTATTACTGGCACGCGAAACCTTAAATTAGAGTTACTAAATGAAGACTCGGCCCACCACTTCTGAAAGGTTGCCGATCCCTGCTTTAAACTATATAAAGAGGGGACTAAAAGGCTGGAAGGAAAAGTGCTTTTAAAAGAGGAAGGATTGGGGTGGTTTTTTTTTTTTTTTTTAAATAGAATTGAGGTCTTGTGTTCCATTTCCCTTGGAAGACTACGGATGACTGGAGAACTAGTTGGATTAGTAAATCAAACCTACTATGGCAGTGAAGCTTGAGCGATTGAGAGAAGAAGGGATTTTTAGACAGCCTGTTTACAATGTTGCTTTTGTTTGTGCGCATTCGTTAAGCATGTGCGTTAACAAAAACATCTAACACATAATTAGGAGGAAAAATCTCTTGGCTAAAGAGTCAATACTCCTGCACCTTCAATTAACAGATATGAAAACTTCTCTTTCCAGTTCTGTGGCTCAGCAAGGAGACCTCCAGCAAAAAGCAAGAAAGCAAAACTTGATAATTCTAAGGCATAAAAAAGCCAAGAAAATAAACTGAAGAAAAAAATTCATTTTTTTCAGGTCTTCTTCATATCTCATAAAGATACAAAAATAAAAACCAGCACCAACATATTCTTTCTCCTTCCTCCCCTCCCCCCCACACTTTGTAGATCACCTTTAAGCAGGAAAATTGACAGAATTATGGAACCAACATAACCAATTTGTGCAGATTATTATTATTTTACAGAGATGTGTAACGGGGCTGCATATGTGTATCTGAAAATATAATCTGAAATTAACAGGTATAGTTGAGAGCATAATTACACCAGCAGAATCTCTATCACTGGTGATAATACAAAAGAAAAGAGTTTGACTGTCAGGCTATTTATCTACACTAGAAAGGGTTGTACTTGTTTTCAGCAATGATGCAATTATATTTTTGCTGAAAACTGTTATAGATTTTTCTTCCTTAAAACATAAAGTACATATGTGGGGCTGGTATGTAGGGGGGGGAAATTTACTTGCATATTAAGTAAGTCTTATTTAAAATCAGAGTGGCACACTGCATATGGACCTCCACATCGTCATTTTAGAATGTCACTTTTCAGGGTAGAAATATACTTGTAAGTACCCAATAAAAAGCTAAGCATAGGAGCCCTGAAGTATATAAGGAGGAAAATAAAAACACAGTTATTTATAAAAACTGGCTACTGTTTACAAAAGCTCTGTAACGCAGTCAGTTGGTTTAGATTTTAGACGCAATAATTTAGGACCAAATTGCAGGCAGAGAGAAGTGGCCTGATACACAGGAGCTGGGATACACCTACATTTCTTAATCTGCTAGTTCTGTGATGTTAAAAGTTAAGGCCCCAGTCCTGCATGTGGGTGGACCTCTGGGCCTACGCAGAGCCCCTGAAGTCAATGTGGGTCTGTCCAAAGGGTACTCTATGCAGGAGTGGGACCCACAATATCTGAGCTGGTTGGAATATTTTTGACAGCACACAGAAGTGAAGACCACTTTTTCTATTTTCTGGCCCACTGAGCCCCAACCAGCTTCACCTGGACCCCCACCCAATCAAGCCCCACTCCCCCAGCATCCAGACACGCCCCCACTGAGCCCCATCTCCCCACACTCAGACCCCCCTGCTGAGCCCCAACCTCCTTCACCTGGATCCCCTGCAGAGTCCCATTGCCTCTGCACCCGGACCCCCCAAACAAGCCCCTGTGCAGCCAGATCCCCCACTGAGCCACCCACACCCAGACTGCCCCCCACACAGAAACCTCTCACCCCACACTTGGATCCCCCCACACTAAGTCCCTCCACACTTGGATCCTGCTGGGCTGAGCCTGCCCACCCACACCTGGCGCACCTGGCACAGAGGGGCAGGCCCAGCCCTTGCATTGTGTCCGGGTTGGGTGCAGCCTCACTGTTGAGTCCCTGTACCGGGGGAGGTGGGGGCTCCAGGGTGATCTCCCATCTCAATGCAGCCAGTTGGCCAGTGCTCCCTACTGTCATGCTGGAGCCTCCACATTTATGTATTGACAAATAAAATATTCAGAACTTTGCAGAATTTAAAAATATTGTGCGCATAATTTTTATTTTTTGGCACAGAACTCCTTCAGTAATAAAAAAATCAAAAGTCAGGGCCCTCCAAAACCATAAGACTGGCTTAAAAAAATCATGAACCACTAGTTTCAAGTAGCTTTTTCCTCCACCTCCTTTGTCAGGGCTTTTGTCAACACAGGGAAATTTGCCAGCATACCTATAATAATTATACCAGTATGACTTTGTGTGTGGACATTCTTATTCTGCAAGAAGACTATCCACTCAGGGAGCTACACTGGTAAATGGTGGATGCTGTATAACTTGAACTGCTTAACTGTGAATTCGGTGTAACTGTAGTCTTTAAGCCATGATTTGAGGATGCCTATAACTTAGCCAGAGGTCAGGGGTCTATTACAGGAGTGGATGGGTAAAGTTCTGTGTCCTGCATTGTGCAGGAGGTCAGACCAGATGATCATGATGGTCCCTTTTGACCTTAATGTCTATGAGTCTGTAACTATAGTAGAGGTTCTCAAACTGTGGGTTGGGACCCCATTTTAATGGGGTTGCCAGGGCCAGCATTAGACTTGCTGGGACCCAGGGCTGAATCCGAAGCCCAAGCTTCACCCGGCGCAGCAGGGCCGGGATCTACCCCCCAACCTCCTGGGTCATGCAGTAATCATGTTGTCAAAAGGGGGTCGGCGGCAAAATTAAGTTTGCGAACTCCTGAACTATAGAAATATCATCATACCAGTACAGGTAAGCCAATGACTTTCCCACGTAAATGAGCCCTTGCCCTCTCTCTACTGCACACAGGAAAACTCAGAAAAATCATGTGATGTTAAAGAAAGCTCCCTGTTACCCAGCTCTGCCGACATGCAGCATTCAAAAATCGTGAGTCAAACTCTAAAAATTCATCAGAGTGGCTTACCAAACCCACCACCATTTCAAACAACAAAGTTGGGGCTTTTTTTTCTTTGCTTTCCAAGGCCCCTACGCACATTTAGATCACAATATAAAAGCTTAATCCCACAATCAAGAATAAAAGGAGTACTTGTGGCACCTTAGAGACAAACAAATTTATTTGAGCATAAGCTTTTGTGAGCTATGAAGTGAGCTGTAGCTCACAAAAGCTTATGCCCAAATAAATTTGTTCGTCTCTAAGGTGCCACAAGTACTCCTTTTCTTTTTGCTAATACAGACTAACACGGCTGCTACTCTGAAAACAATCAAGAATAGGGCCCTACCAAAATCACCGTCCGTTTTGGTCAATTACACAGTCATCGAATTTTTAAAATAGTAAATTTCATGATTTCAGATATTTAAAACTGAAATTTCAGTGTCATAATTGCAGAGGTCCTGACCCAAAAAGGAGTTGGGGTGGGGGACAAGGGTGTATTATTGTAGGGGGGGCTCAAGGTACTTCCTTACTTCGGCGCTGCTGCCTTCAGAACTGGCCAGCTGGAGACCGGCGGCTGCCTGCTCTGAGCCCAGCGTCAGCCAGAGCGCAGAAGTAAGGATGGCATGTTATTGCCACCCTGACTTCTACAGTGCTGCCCTCAGAGCTGGGCCCTGAGTTGGCGGCCTGACAGTGGCAGCTGCCAAGTTCTGAAGGCAGCAGTGCAGAAGTAAGGGTGGCATAGCATAGGCGCCGACTCCGTGGGTGCTCTAGGGCTGGATCACCCATGGGGAAAAATTAGTGGATGCTACACACTCACTGGCAGCCAAGCTCCCCCTTCCTCGCCTCTTCCCCCCAGAGCGTGCTGCGTCCCCACTCCTCCCCAGCGCTCCCCCGCCCCCCTGCTGCTGCCACCTAACAGCTGTTTGGCAGCGCTTAGGACTTTCCGGAGGGACGCGGCACGCTTTTGGGAGGAGGTGGAGAAGAGGCGGGGCAGGGAACTGGGGGCAGGGGTGGGGCCAAGCACCCACGGGGCAGAGGGGAAGTTGGCACCTATGTGGCATGGTATGGTATTGACAAGAGCTGGGCGCCCCACCAACAGCCACCACTCTCCGGCCACCCTGCTCTGAAGTCAGTGCAGAAGTCAGGGTGGCAATACCATGATCCCTGTAAAATAAATTTGTGATCCCCCCCCCCCCCAACTCCCTTTTGGGTGAGGACCCCCATTTGAGAAACGCTGGTCTCCCATGAAATCTATACAGTATAGAGTAAAAAGCACACAAAAGACCAGATTTCACAGAGGGAAGACCAGTCTTCACGGTCCCCGACGCATTTTTCATGGCCGTGAATTTGGTAGGGCCCTAATCTTGAAGGCCCAGGGGGAAAAAAATGGAAATGAACACCAAGGTTGTCACAACCTCAGGAACTGGCGCTTTAAAAATAAAAAAAATAACATACTCCGCGCGAGTCTAGCCGTGGAGATGGCAACCCTGGGAGGGAGCGCTCACTGCAGCAGCCCTGGAGAAGAGAGGAGAGGTGGGGCGAGCCAAGGGGAGAGGAAGAAGCGGTGCTGAACCCTGCTGCCGCTCTCCTCCCTCGCCCCCCGCCTGCCCACTAACAGCTGGGGGGGGGGGGTTGCTCGGGTCGAGCGATTTCTCCCCCGCTCACCCCGCTTCACTCCGGACTCTTTGCAGAGCGGAGGCCGACTCCCCTCCGGCGCTCAGCGGCCCCGCCGGCCCGGCCCCAGCGCAAGCTTGGGGGCGCAGTGGGGCAGGAGGAAGGGCTCTTTCCCAAGGGCAAGGGGGCCCGAGTCCCTCCCCAATCTCCGGAGCTGGCTGTTGCCACCGCACACTGGCCCACCCCGCGCAGCAGCCTTCCCGAGGCCCGGCCCCCGCCTCTCACCCGCTCCTGGGCCAGGGAAGGGGCCCCCCGCGGCCCACAGGAGGCAGCGAGCTGGCGGCGCAGCCGGGCTGGGGCGCGCAGCAGCCGCCGCCGCATGGGGAAGAGGCGCCGGGCCCGGCGTGTGGGCCGCGCTCGGGGGAGGGGCCGCGTGGCCGGCTGCTGCGCGCCCTGGCGGGGGGGGGGTCGCAGAGCGGGCGGGGCTCAGCGCCAAACAGCGCCGCCCCCACAGAGAGGACGCAGGCCAGGCGAGGCGGGCCGGGCCGGGCCGGGCCGGGCGCTCAGCTGAGCTCGCTCAAGGGCTGCGGCGCCACCTCGCTGCTGCTGGAGCTGGGCCGGCCACGAGAAAGGCCGCTGCGGTGCGCTGCTGAGGCGGGAGCACCGAGCTGCCCAGGCGGATTGACAGGCCCTCTCACTGACCGCCTCCCCTCCTGGCGCCCTTGCACACGCAGCTGCCCGGTCGTGTGTCATCAGCCCGAGCCAAGCTGCTGCCCTTGCTCGCAGAAAGCGGCACCTCACAGCAACGCTCAGTCCTGCTCTCGAAATCTGCCACGCTCATTTTCACAGGGCAAACAGAAAAGGAGGACTGGGGGCACCGTAGAGACTAACCAATTTATTTGAGCATAAGCTTTCGTGAGCTACAGCTCACTTCATCGGATGAAGCTGTAGCTCTCGAAAGCTCATGCTCAAATAAATGTGTTAGTCTCTACGGTGCCACAAGTACTCCTTTTCTTTTTGCAACTACAGACTAACGCGGCTGTTACTCTGAAACCTGTCACAGGGCAGTTTCCCCTCTCCCTCCAAAGTCACATGAGGAGGAATTCCCCACCCGACAGGCAAAGACGCTCCCTCTCCACCACCTCAATCCATCAGTCGCGATTGCCAACTCCACAGAGCAGGAAATCACCAGACAAACCCTGAAAGGTCGCTAGATGTAGCTGTTGAAGCACTCAAAAAGAGTCAAAAATGTCACAGAAAAACTTCCAGAAAATTCAACAGAGAATGATATACACACACACACAGGTGAGTATAGTCACAAAATCATTCACAAGCAGCTCAACAGTGTTAATAACATCTATTCCATGCTCCTCTTACTACGTTGTGTTGCACACCAGAAGCAACAACAGTATGCATCCGATGAAGTGAGCTGTAGCTCACGAAAGCTTATGCTCAAATAAATTGGTTAGTCTCTAAGGTGCCACAAGTACTCCTTTTCTTTTCGTGGATACAGACTAACACTGCTGTTACTCTGAAACAGTAGGCTGTCATCACCAGGAGGGCGCCCTCTGCTCATGGTAAAGGGGCACATTGTACACTGCAGCGCTGGTTAATTTCAGCGGAGGCCAGGGTTGGTTAATTTCAGATGAGCCTCCCTTTCTTGCCAGCCTGGATTTGAGCAGACAGGTTAGTGAAAGGGAGGGCCCAGAACAAGGGGTAAGAGGACCTTCGCTCGGCCCTGCAGAAAGCCAAGAAAGTAGATTTAAAAACAAAAATCCGTTAGCTGGACCCCTTCCCCCCTGCTTCCAGGATTTCATTTCTCAGAACAGCTGGGCAGCTAACCCCCGGCCAAGCCAAGGGAAGGAGTAAAGGGGAACTGAAATCAGGCTAGCTTCACCTTTGATCCTGTAGTAAGGGCTTAATTCCTGGGGGCACAGTGTCCAGTCTCATCCCACCCCATCTTCCAGCCATGGGGCTCTCCTCACTGGCTAACCTGCCTCCCCCTCCCAGCCTGCTTCATTAGGCATCTTTCCCTGCATCACAGAGTGTACTATCTACTACAAAGAAAGAACACATTTGGGTAAAAACAAGCCCTAGCTAATGTGCTGCTGTCTCCAAAGTGCGTCTGGCTTTAGCAAAGTATTTAATTGGCCTCCACAAACTTCTTTTCCTCACCTGCAGATTATAGTGATATCAGCCCAAGGAGCCCTAGAATGTGCTTCCTTCCAAGGACATGCTCAAGTGAGCTGTAATGACAATGATGTAGTGTGCAACAGAATGTCGTAAGAGGAGCATGGAATGGATTTTATTAACACTATTGAGCTGCTTGTGAATGATTTTGTGACTATACATATTGGTGACTTCTTTCTCTGAGTGTCACTGTAATTGGCAGTAAAAGTCACTAGATTTGTCAGTGGTCACTTCAACACTTATTTTCTCACTAAGGAAACCAAACAGTCATTAAATCTAGTGACAAAGTCGGTAAGTTGGCAACACATCTCCCCACAATATGCAATCCTGCCTCCTCCACTATCCTCCTCCAAAAATACCTCTGGAACCTGGCTCTCACTCTGTGGTGTCTCCCTGAATAGCTTCATTTGTGTCTGCTTCTGTTGATTCCCTCAGTGGCACCAGATCCTCTTGGGAACAGAGGGCCCTTCAGCAGCAATCCTAGCGACTGGGGGATCATGGTGGCAACCTCAGCCCTATAACTTTAAAAGACCTGTCTCTTGCAAAAATAAGTGGCTACTAACATCCTACATTGACATGGTGCAAGTAGCGATGGCAAGGGAGCACACAGAATAATGTGAGGTTGAGGCCTTATCTCATGGCCAATCAGACCTAGGAAAGCTCCTAGCCCTTTGAAGTTTCTGGCCTCACATTGCCACAGCTCAGCTTCCATTTCTGGTGTTTCATGAGATAGTGTAGAGTAGAACCTCAGAGTTACAAACTGACCAGTCAACCACACATCTCATTTGGAACCGGAAGTATACCATGGGGCAGCAGGCAAAAATAAAAAAAGCAAGTACAGTACAGTACTGTGTTAAACGTAAACTACTTAAAAAAAAAGATAAAGCAGCACTTTTCTTCTGCATAGTAAAGTTTCAAAGCTGTATTAAGTCAATGTTCAGCTGTAAACTTTTGAAAGAACTATAACATCTTGTTCATAGAATACTAGAAGATTAGGGTTAGGAGAGACCTCAGGAGGTCATCTAGTCCAACCCTAGCTCAAAATTCAGAATTACAAACATGTTGGGAATGGAGATTGTTCGTAACTCTGAAATGTTCTCTGAGAGTAGAAGTCTGAGGTTCTACTGTACATTAAAATGAGTGCTGGTTACAGATACCAAGCCAAAAAAAAAAAAATACAACCCATTTACCAGAAAATCCAGGATGTTTTCAGTATGTTGATAATCCAGCCTCAGGGGAAAAAAAAAAAATCAACCAACAAGAACAAGCAAGATGGAAATACTAAATAGTATAGGTTAAACAAGTCCTCTTAAAATCAATCCTATCTATTTTTAAAGAGCTGAATTCGTCTGGTACAGTACTTGGCCTTCAAATTTATTACTTTCACAATGAATTCCTTTATTTTCATCTTTTTCATTAGTGAGGCTAGCTTTATAAAAAAACTAAGAGCATGCCTCCTACAAAATATTGTCACCAAATTTAGAAGCTTGTCTAAGATTAGTCAAACCAAGCCCCAGAGAAAGAGACAGAAGTCAAAATAAAGCTTTATATATACACTCTCAAATATCAACTGCAAAAGGTCTGGGGATTTTTTTTTTTAATTAAATGCCAACTTCTGTAAGATACTGAACGTGGATAAAAATACTCATGGTGAAACATACAGGGCCAAGTTCTTTGCATTGTAACTCCATTAAAGCCAATAATTGATGCCAGAACTGATCTCCTGTTTACCTTACTTATCAAACAAATACCATAAACATTTTGAAAGAACCATCCCACTCTAAACATTTACCAGTCCATTAGTGTGTGGTGCTGCTAATGTCACTCACTGTGGCAGAAACCAGGAAGTCTGCAGCACAGTTCTCAGGATGTTAGAAAGGCAATTTGGTTAAAATACATTACTTTTGCTTTATAAAAATAGACTTTTTGGAATCTTACTAATTAACTTTTTAGCAGAACCTTTGGTGGCCCATGGACTGCAGTGGAAGTTGAGCTCTGCAATTTTTGAAAAACCAAGCCACAGCTATTAATACTAACAGTTTCTACACCATAAACAGTACAGTAAGTTATCTGCAGAACTGATTAGGGGGGGTTACTTTGGATGAAAAGTTAAACAATGTCCCCTACAATGACTAGAAATCAAACTAGCTTCTTTCAAGATTCCGGGCTCCATTTCAGGGAAGCAGAAGCGAGGTGGACTAGCTCTCAAAAGCCTCTAGCATTTTCAGAAAGAGGGGCACAAGCCCAGATATCTTGGACTAGAGAGAGGTCAACATTCAAAAATACCAAAGGCAGTGCCACCCCTCCGTAACTGTGCACCTGAATCCTCAGAGAGTACTCCCATGCTCTCCAAAGAAGGCATGACATTGTGCCAGTGCAGATTTCTTTACCTCTGCACAGTCCAGCTGCAAGGGTTGTGGGGTTTCTCTTCTTCCCCCTGAAGCAAAGTAGAATGCTGGGACCTTGGTGTTTCTCCTTTACAAGCTAAGACACAGGCCTTCAATGTTAGGTATAACACCTGCAGGTGGGCATGGTCCTGGATGGTCAGATGAGGTTAGATTTAGCAAGAGTCCAGCAGATGTTACTGAAAGTCTGAATCATATCCAACATATCTTGATTGCAGCGGGTAGCAAATTTAAAGCTTTAGTTGAAAGCTATCCAAAATTTAAAATTACAAGATCATGTAAATAAATGCTATCCTCCTAGAGCCCGTGATGGGGAAGTTGCTGAAAGTTTCAAGATATTTCTTCCTCCCACTGAATAATGAATGTGTTGGGGCTAGATAAATTTTGAGATACTGCTTATGTGCAATAGTACACTGTATCCGGGGAAGGCCGATTAGGAAACAATTTCCAAGAAGCCTGCAAAATATGCCACATTCCAAGGAACAGGAAAATACAGAAATAGATGTGTAAAGCAGACGTTAGCGGTCAAGAGTGAGAGGCACCTCATTTTCTCAAGCATTACAGTATTTTTTGGCACAGAAAACTATTTGGCCATTCATACAAGAATGAATAAATCTGGCTCTAAACTGATAACTTTAATAAAATGTGAGCATTCATGCTCCAGTAGTGGGCCAGGCTGATAGATAAGTGACTCAACATTGTCTCCATAGGTGCTGACTCCGTGGGTGTTGTGGGGCTGGAGCACCGAAGGGGAAAAATTAGCAGGGGCTCTGCACCGCCGGCAGCCAAGCTCCCCTGCCCCCACCCCTCCATCTCTCCTGAGCGCACCGTGTCCCTGCTCCACTGCCTCCCAGAGCTTCCCACCCGCTGCCTAATGGCTGTTTGGCAGTGCTTAGGACTTTCCGGGAGGGAGGGGGAGGAGTGGGGATCCAGGGCGCTCGGAGGAGGAGGTGGTAAAGAGGCAGGGCAGGGGAAGGGACTTGGGGGAAGGGGGTGAAATTGAGGCAGGATGAGGGTGGTGCACGGGTGGGCAGAGCATCCATGGGGCAGAGGGGAAGTCGGTGCCTATGATTGTCTCTATACAGAATAAATGCTGAGCTGAAGCATGGATATTTATTTTAGAAATCTGGAGCACAAACATCCATTTCATATAAACACTTATGCCAAATTTTAAAAGTAATAGGACTTCTAACCCGAGCGTCTGGATTTCCACTTCTCAAGAAGAGAGGAAATTCAAAATAGAGGCCATACGGGACACTGCAGTCAACCAAGCACAAACAGTTTAGTTTATATAAACATCCTAGGTATGTGACTTTCAAAAGTGCCCAGCATCTGTCTAACTCTACTCAAGCTGAAGTCAATGTTAGGCCAATGCTGAGTGCTTTCGAAAATCTCACGCTACAGTTTCCCAGTTAGAGATCAATCCATTTTTATGACAGTTGGTGGGGGGTGTTACTGTGTGAAACAGTCACAATCCTATAATCTTTCCTCACAACCAGTGCAAGGGGAGTGAAGTCAGCACCATATTCACTGGGGAGCAGGCAGTGCTTTGCAGCTTGCCACAGTGCATTATTTTCCTAAAGGAGTTTGTTGTGGAGTACAGATCACCCTCTAGTAAGTGCCAATGTGATCTTAGGTAAGATAGCAAAGTGTATCCAAACAGCAGGGAAAAAAAAAAAAACTTGAACATGTCTCTGCCCTAATGGAAACTTTTATTATTAGCTTTCTAGTCACTTCTATGAATCTCATTAATGGCATTTCTATTGAAATAATTTAGGATGGTGTTTCCTTTTGAGGAAACAACAGTATCCTGAGCTGAATGAACTCCAAAGGTGGCAGCCAAGGAGACAGTTATCACAAAGTTAGCAACGAAGCACCCTGAAGTTATCATACTGAACATCATCGCTGTCTGAAGTGGCATCACTAGGCCAAGAAGCACGGCTTTCAGGCCAAAAAATATATATATATGTTTGTGATGGAGAGAGAGAAGAAAAACAAGTACAGAATAATCTCCAGCTGGTAAAGTTATCATTGTGTGTACCTTTCAATGGTAAGATTCTGTGCAGTGCCTCTAAGAAGCCCAGCACAGAACCACAGCCCAAGGGGGTGGGGGCTAAGATGGCTTTAAATCCTACAGGGCTGTCTAAGTTACCCCAAGCCTCCTCATGCTGTCTTATGGGGCAGAGTGCTGTTCAGAATCTCTGCAATGCTGCAGCCTTTGCAACTGACACCCCCAACATCCTCTTGATTTCACAACTATCTACAATTGCCTTTTGCAGTTCTCACCCTGTGTGAAATCTTCTGGGACCTCTGTAGATTTCTTTGTCCCCTTTAGCCACCATAAACGGCTGCAACAGGGTGAGGTGTCTAATGTTATGAGTATCCATTATTTCAGATCCAGTTTTCTCCTGCTCCCATGTTAAGTGTGGGGTTCTCTCACTTATTGTAAATGTACATGAAAAATGATAAATCAGAAAAATGTGGCTGTAGACAACGTGAAGCTTTAATGATTGCACTGCACTTTTAGAACACAAAGTTCTAAATATTATTTGCTTAATTTTTTTTAGTGTATTTCAGTAAACTTTGTGTCCTCCTCCCCTTCCCTTATTTGGAACAGGGTGAAAGGAGTTAAAGAAAAAGATTGATTTGCCTTTTGAATCATTAATTATATTTTAACATTAATCTAGCATTTGCAGCCACTATTTCCCATATGTTATGAAGCTATGTGGGGGTCTTCTCTCACCTATCTTTTCGCATGTCCCATAAAGAAGTTAAAATGTTACATAGATAGCGACTTTATCTAAGAGAACAGTTGCATGTGCAAATCATCCATATATTTAAGAGCAAGTGCTCTTAAGAGTTGAATACATTGATAAATGCACAAGGATAAAATCTCAAACACACAATTTAAGACAAATACAGAACTTCACTAGCCCAATTTTATAGTTTGCTCAAATCTGGTAGTACCTCCTACTGACTCAAAGATTAATAGTTAAGTGCACTAGTGAGGCCTCAAGAAGTATTTAAAATAGTATTTTTTTATAATATACGACAAATATAAATATAAATCTATAACTGTCAAAATACATGAAGTACTTATTGTGGCTGGGTTTTTTTTTTGTTTGTTTTTTAATTTGTTCACTCTCTCACTAATTCATGGTATTTAGCAATGCAAATTGCAAAATGGTTCCCACAGTCATTAATAAGAATTCATGAGGTTCTTCTGTACTTGCCCCCCAAAAGTATTTAATATATAATAAAGAAAACACTTAGATGCTGTACATTAGTTTTATTCTATACACAGTGACCGTCAACAAATAAAAAGCTGATGTAGTATAAAATAATGAGAAAAACAATGCTGTCAATTACAGTACACTTTCATATATAAAACTGTATGAAAAATATTTCTAGTAATTTGGTCTCATAACAATATAAATTTAACAGTAGAAACAAATTTTGAATATGAGAAATATCATTGTTTTAAGTTTCAGTTTCTCATTTAATTTCCATGCCAGCTTTCTTTTTAGTTGCACTTTAAAAAGAGAAACAAAGACTTTCATTAATTTAATTTGTTTTGCATATAGATAAAGAAAAAACTCAAAGGTCAAGATGAAACTGAAAAAAGTGTCAAACTACAGTACATAGACCCCTCAAACCAAAGGAATGTGTATGACAAGGTAACTAATTACATGTATGTGTATGACATGGTAAGATTAATGGGATTATGCGTGTAAACTTTTAAGGAAAGAATGCTAAATATTAAGACATGTTTATTGAAAGCAAGCCAAAGTACATCACAATAGTATCATTATTTACTCAAAACAGAACCCTGTCTCCATACCAGACCCTGTTACCACTACCAGGGAAGTATTCTCCTGCTATTTCCAGTCACATTCAAATGGTTTTATACATACCCATTACTCACTGAATTTGAGTTCTCTCTCTTCCCAATGCAATACACATCCTTAATGTTAGTGACGGTTTTGCTTTAGTTAAAACAAACTAATATTTTAAACCATTAAGTAAGGGTTACATTTCAAAAGAATTGTGTGGGGTTTTAGCTGTCACTCCCATTGACTTTAACAAGAGTCATGTGGCTAAAACCTCATGCAATGCTTTCAAATGTTAAGGTAGCTGATGAATATATTTCACTGCATTATCACGGCCTAGTGTTTTTTGCTAGTATGAGATGATGGGAAGCTGGTAGCGTAATAGAAAGTCACCATTGCCTGCCTATTCCAAAAACCTTTGATTTAGGACCTGTGCTTTTTTCACAAATGCTTTCAACCTCACTATAACGTTGTAGGGAAGGTTTTCCAGTCACCAGCAACTAAGTAGTAAAATTATACGTACACATATGGTATAGAAATTATTCTCCCAAATGTAACAGAATACAAACTTATATCAAAACATTTGAAGTACAGTAAATCCAATTCTCTCCTCCAACACACCACTCCCTTTTAAAAAAATAAATATGAGAGGGGCACATTAATTGGAAGGTTAGAATTAGGCTCATTACATTGGCTTAAAAATCTCTGCTTTTTACATTTTCAATATGACATTTTTAGTGTTTTATAGAACACATTAAACAGACATGTATGCTAACTGATTTGATTTTTCACCAGAATTCTTAGTTGAAATGAGTTCAAAATTTCAATTGTGTGCGATTCTATCTTATAGCACATAATATAATATTCAATTAAGATATTTGAAAACATATTTACTATGCATATCAACTCCCATTTAACAAAAAAATGATCCATAAGAAGAAAACTTTTAGACAGTCCATTCAAATACCATAATTATGTGTAAAATCCGTTTATCTTAAAAACCCCAGAGACTGGGAGAAGGGCAATATATGAATAATTAGGGCAACTGGTGACATAAATCCCAACCAAAATGTATTGCTATTATAAAGTAAACATAAAAGTCAATATATTCATATGGGTAAAGCTATCAACAAATTTTTAACACTTTCTAGACACCATTTTGATGGCGAGTAACAGGCATTAATGTTAAATCAAATTCCCAAATAAAATATTAGAAAAAATTATAAAAATATAGTTAACGTTTGTAGCATATAATTCTCTATATTCACTCCAACATGCACACATCTTACAAAATGCCTTAAAATTATTAGCTGTAGAGATATGGATTACTACACAACATATGAATGACAGTCTTGATGTGCACACCCAATCCATTTGCATTTGGTCTTGAAGGTGTTTTTCTTCAGGGTTATAGCTATATAGTCTGGCAAGTAAACCCCAATATGAAACCCAACAGTACTAACCTGATCCCAAATTCCACGTGCCTGCAAGTGCTCTCAAACATTTCTGTTCTCCATGTCCCTGTTAACCCCTGAAGAAGAGCTGGTGAGAATGTGAACAGTAACTAATAAGCCAAGTAGAAAATCTCATCAATCCAGTCCAGTAGAACTAACCCGTGGCAGAAAAGAAAATGGGTTCTTATTGTCTCATCTCACAGCAACTCTTTAAACAGTATCCAAGTAGGAAAAATTGTTATAATTTTGTGATTAAGTTAAAAATGTAGAATGTGATCTGGTTAAGAAATGACATCATGGGTGTCGCTGTTAGGTCTCTGCCGTATAGTCAATGGAGGTAGCGGCTTTCCATAGAAATCTACATAAACAACATACCAGAAAAAAACATGTTAGAATCGAATTTACATCATCTTTTTCAAAAGGACAGATTAATTCTGTTGAATTCTTGCTGCTTTAAAAACCAGGCAGACCACAATTTTAGGGCCAGATCCTGCAAACAATTACTACCCTGTGTAGCATTTACTAATGCTAGTAGTACTATTGATTTAAATGGGGTTAATCACATTATTAAGCATTATACCCGATAAAAAGTGTTTGTAGGACCAACCATTTAGAAAAACATCCAAACACAGCACTGTTGAATACTGCAGGCATATACAGGCCTGACTAAGTCTAGCAATTATGCAACTGCAAAATCAGGGACAGGGACCCCTCTTCTAGTAAAGAAAATTAGGCCTAATTTTTCAAAAATGACCAGTGATTCTGGGCACTTGACTTCACACACCTTAACAGGGCCGGATTTTCAGAAAGTACTGAATGGCCACTCTCTGAAAATCCAGTGTTCTAGTGGTGTCTCAATTTGGGCAGCCAGACATTAAGGTATCCGAAATCACTAATTACTTTGGAAAATGTAGACCCCAATCTTTAATTTTGACACTACAGCGTGCGTGTGTATTTCTGCTTTCTTGGTCTAAACATCACCAATAAAAATAACTTCATAAACATGTGCTGCTATTACCAAGTTCATTTTTCATTTTCTGACCATATTGACATAGGATCACAACTCACATAGACATGCTCGAATGATCGAATGACTTGATTGGGTGACCTAAAATTATGGCAAATTACAGGTATGCCATGTTGCTCTGGTAAGATATAAATATTTCATATGAATTAAAAATGGCAGTTATTTTATGCTTGATTATTATGTTTCCTTGCTCATATAACTTCTATTATAGGGTAATCATGTTTACAGTGTCCAGGTTAAAAATCACTCATCTTGGTGGTTGTTTTGCTCAAAATCTCCAAGTCATTGAACAATACATATTAAGAAATCAGTACTTTGGAGTAAGCCTACTAATGGATTGTAAGAGTAACTTGGAAACAATAACTAAAAAAAAAATCAATATATGGTGGTTAGATTACATGGCTAGGCTTTATTTTGTTTCTCTTTCCTTGGAGGAACTGCTCAGTTCCTTCAGGAAGATGCATAGACCAGATCTTCTGGTCTCAGCTATGTAAAGTCCTGGAAACATGCTGAACACTGCACATTCTGAAGAAGACAGAACTGAATAGATAACACCACTTAAAATAATAATAAAAATTAATAATAATTCATAGGTGACAGAAATTGGCAAGTGCTACCCAGACCTTGCAAGAAGAAGGTATAAAAATTAGAATTGCTGGTGTGGTCAAAATGGCATTGCTCCTCAATGTTTGTAGTTTTCAACTGTGCCGTTTAATGAATTACATACATAAAATTTGATAGAATTTGACTGAAAACTCTTCTTTTATTCTCCTCTAAGTGAGTATGTGTCCAAAAATCTGAAACCACTTATATTTTAGTTCTTATAATAATCATGCTAGCCCTCTGAATCGGATATTGTAATCATTTTTAGCCATCAGTGCAATGCGTTTGCTGCCAGCAATGGGTTTTCAGGTGTGAAAATTTGCTTTCCAGCACCAAGTTACAAGCATGACAAAACAAGGAAAGAGATCCTGCCTTACATAAACAGTTATTTTTACAAACTTGCATGCGAATTAGTATATGCAAAATATTAAAAATAAAATAAAGTGTCAAGAATGGTTGGTAACAAGAAACAGGTGGAAAACAGGAAAATGTACAAGCAACTTTTTGAACCCTTTGAATCTCAATTTCAGTAGTATTGACAATGGAACTGTAAATCTTAAACCAATTATAGCTTGCCATTGCAAATTTTCAAATTTTTTTTAAACTCACAACATTGAATATATATTCCAATTCACATTAAAAAGATATGCCTTTACAAGAGTTTTTATCTATAAATATAATGACCTGTGGTGAAGCAGTTTTTAGGATCTAGAACTAACAAAGGCAAGTAAATTCAGGTCTTACTCCTTAAGTACATGTATACATGTTAGCAAGATCAGGGTTTTATTTTTCCCCATTGTACTTAGGATAAGATCGGTTACTGAAGACTAGTTTTACACTGATGTAAATTCATTGAGTTACTACCATTTTACAGCAGTGGTGAGAAGAGAATCAGGAGCACAACATTGACAGAACCATTTTGAATCCTAACAGGGTAAATGAAAGCTTTTGAGAGGCTTCTGTTATAGTCAGCCTCTCACTAAGTGTAACTAAAAAGGAATTTTAAGAAGATTGGGTTTGGAAGGCAATTTAAGCTCCTGCAGATAAAATAGGAGATGATTTATGCAAATACATCCTTCATCAGGAATAATGTGACATTCATTTACAAGTGTTGTGCTACAGTAACTTGCATAGTTGGCAAAGTTTCAAACTTTAGTTAAAATAATTGCTTAATTAAAGTTTCATATAACTGGCTATACTGCCTGTTGGCTCTGCCTAAACATCCTTCATACAACTCTCCACAAAGAACGATGGAAGAATGATAAGATTCAGATCCTAAATAACCTGATCATCATGTTTACTGTATGTTACTATAGTAAGTCAACAGCGGTAAGTAAAAATTTTATTCTCTGATAACACTCAAACAGCATTATAACCAGAGCCTTGCAGGTTTCTTTTACTGCATAGTACACAGTACTGATTTTTAGATCTCTCTATATTGCCATCACTGTACTATGTGTCTACTACACATCTAGAAATAGTCCAACATTTTTAAAAAGATAGATACAAATACTTCAAATTACTCTCCTACTCTTACTAACATAGATTCACACAAAAGTGAATAGGAATACTAAGGGAGCACTTGTGGTATTTCATGAGCATAGACAGAAACTAAAGCCACAGAAGTCACATTTAAGGGGATGGAGGCTTTAGATTCCCATATGATGTGCTTGCTTTATTGACCTATCAAAAATTTTTATAATACATTCTTTACAAGTGACTTGGGTAAAAAAACATGTTATAAAGTTATGACTGTGCATGAGTACGAGATGCTGTTTGAAGTTTAACAAATTGGTTATTTTCAGTGGATTTTTCTTGGCTAAAAGGCCCCAGAACTACTCTAAGGGCTTGTCTACATTACCAGGAGGATTGACTGGCAGCGATCGATCCAGCGGGGGGTCGATTTATCGTATCTAGTCTAAATGTGATAAATCGACCGCCGAGCGCTCTCCCATTGACTCTGGTACTCCACCAGAGTGAGAGGCGCAGGCGGAGTCAACGGGGGAGCATCAGCTGTTGACCAACCACAGCGGTAAGTAGATCTAAGTACATAGACTTCAGCTACGTTCTTCACGTAGGTGAAGTTGCGTAACTTAGATCAAACCCCCCACCACCACCCCAGTGCAGACCAGGCCTGAGTAGAGCACCCGCAAAAAGAATTCTCTCATCCTACAGTAATTGTGGTTCTTTGAGATATTGCAGTTTGTGTGGATCCCACTGTAGGTGTGCATGTACCTCATGTGCATGAGATGGGATTATTTGAAAAGCAGTGTCCATTGCCTCCTTGTACTCTTATGAGAGGACATAAAGGGTGCAGCACCTGCAACTCTCCCCAGTTCCCTTGCAATTCAAAGCCTGGGCTAGCTCAAGACTGTGAAAAACAGGGATGGAGAGCAGGTTGTGAGATCCACACTGACTACCTCATCTTAAAGGAACTTGCAGTAACTGTCTGTTAAGTAACCTTTCTTCTTTGAGTTTGTCAGTGCAGATCACACTGCAGGTGACTGGCATGCTGTATCCCCTTAGGATGGTGGAGATGAAGAGTTTCAACTGTATCAGTCCAACAGCGACTGTAGAACTGCTCTCCCGACCTTTCCACCTGATCTAGCTGCTGACTACAAGGCACCGTGTTTGACAAAGGAGGTTACTTGTTGCTGCCGTACAGATCTCCGATATTGGCATACTTGTGAAGCAAGTGGTGGACTGCTGCTTATGCTCCGGTTTAGCATGCTTTGCAGTTTGTTGGAAGAGGTACAACATCCAACTGGGAACACAGCTACATTGCTATATCCTTCATTACCTGCAACATGGCCTTTAGAAAACCCTGGCTGTGACTAGATATAGACAGGGTGACCGTCTGAACAGCTCAGTCCTCGAAACATAATAAAGTAAACTCCTGAATACCTCTAGTGTATGTAATTTCTTTTCTCACAGTTCAGTATGGCTTTGGGAAGAAAACTGGAATGCTGATTGCTTAAGGCAGTCTCAGAATTTCAACTAAGGAAGCAACTTATGGGGGGAGGGCAGGGGTATCAGCACCACCTTTTCGCTACGGAATGTTGTATGGATAGAATCAGCCATATGTGTTTGAAGCTCCCTCACTCATCTAGGTGAAGTGAGAACACTAGGAAGACAGTATTCAGAGCAAAGTGATGCAAGAGCATTCTGAGAGAGAATAAAATGGAAACTCTATGAGCCTCGGGGGGACTATACTGAGTTCCCAGGCAGGGGGTAGGTTTTCTGACCTATGAGTAAGTATGTAATAACACTTTGAGAAACTTCAGTACTGAAGATGGATGAGAAAGGGAAATAGGTAGGGGGGAAGATATGGAAATGAATGGGATAGCCATGGGCAATGATGTTCAACACCCACTTGTCTGAAGCGATATCAGACCAAGCCCGATGGAACAGGCAATGTGGCTTCTTAAGATGGCTGCTGTCTCCTGATCATTTCTGAGGTGGTTCCTGACATTCCTGTCAAATCTGCTGTTTAGCTGCTAGGGTGATGGGGGCGATGGAGGAGGCAAATGATCTCAAGTATTGCAATGGTTTCTGCGGTGGGTAGACCCGATATCTACCCTAAAAACAGGGGTGAGCCTCCTGTCTCTCTGTTCAGGCTGATATTTGTAGGGCTTCCTAGAGGGGGTAGTGTATAAATCCCTAGTGACCCCAGGGTGGCCCTTAAATTTTTCAATTACTGGAGTGCTTTGTCCGTTCTTTTGCTGAAGAGCTCATTCCCTCGAGCAGGTGGTCCTATATGGTGTCTTGGATCTCCTTTGGTATTTCAGATATCAAGAGCCATGGTCACAACTGTGGCCATACCAGAGGCATCTATGGCTGCCCACAGAGCTGTTCTAGAAACTGTTTTTGCATGTCAGGAAATTACATCTGGCAAACAACTCGTCTTAGTTTGCCACACAGACTTGCAGTCAGGCAGATGAGTAGACTTTGCACCCATAAAAGTCCAGTTTTTGGGGGTGTTTGTTCTTGGGCTTGCCTTTGTTGAGTTTTGACTTTTCTACCTCTGATGTTGGTGGTCTGGGTAGTGATGTCACAAGGGAGCCTGTAGTCCTCCTCTTCCTGGAGGTACAAGAGGGAAAGCTGCTGTGAGACACCTGAGATGGCAGCCCCCATTCAGGCCAGCGTGGCCAGGGCGACGTGTTATACAGGTACTGGCCAGTTGCAGCTGTTGGCCCAATGCCACTCATACCTCCTTTGCAGCAGTGCCCTGAGAGAGGGATCTCTGGTACAAGCTGTAGGGTTGGCTCTCAGAAAGTAGAGAACCATCTCTGCTCAACACCATGGAGCAGGCGTAAACCAGAGATGGTGAAGAGTAAGACCCTTCAAATGACAGTGCCATGGAGTAAGGGCTCAGATCCAGTTCTGGTGCTGGGTACTACCCTGATACAAATGATGTCCCCAGAGGGGATCTCAACAGTTGAGAAAGCATACATAGGGCTTGTAATTGGCAGGGTGGTTGGTGCTGGTGCCTTCATTGATACTAGTTTACTGCATTTTGCTCCTTCCTCAGACTCTTTGACCTTGGAGGAGTGAAGATGCTTCTCCTCCCTATGGGATGGTGTCTCCTGATGCTCAGAGCTGTGTTTGAGCTCCACTTTCTTTTGGTCTCACCGCTCTGTTGGTGCACCAGTGCTGGCTCCAATGATGACACTGTCTGAGCCAGAGGCGCCGCTGCCAAAGATGGGGTTGTCAACACTGGCATCAATGCAGTGGTGACCGGTACTGAAGGACTTGGTCAATGTCAATATAACCAGTGCCAATTTTGGCATCATCTTTCCTGCCATTCTTTCATTACTGGACTTTGTGATATTACTCCTGAGGGCATTCTGCGCCAAAAAAATTAAAATTCTGCATACAATATTTTAAAATTCTGCAAACTTCTACACATTTTATGTGTCAAATAAACGTGGAGGCTCCAGCATGGCACTGAGGAGCACAAGCCACTGGCTGCACCGAGATGGGCGATCACTCTGCAGCTCTTCCACTGCCCTTCCCTCTCCCCCCAGGCCATGGACTCAGCAGTAAGGCTGCACCCAACCCTGACACAGCACAAGGACCGGGCCTGCCTCAGAACCACCCCAAGGCCCTGCCCCTCTGTCCCAGGTGCGCGAGGTGTGGGCAGGCAGGCTCGGCCCGACAGGATCCAAGTGTGGAAGGACTTAGTGTAGGGGCATTCAGGTGTGGGTGAAGAGGGTTCAGTATGGGGCAATCTGGGTGCAGGCAGCTCAGAGATGGATCCGGGTGCAGGACGGGATCTGGATGCACTGGGGTTTGTTGGGGGGTTCTGGGTGCAAGGGTAATGCGACTCTGCAGGGGAGTCCAGGTGAAGGTGGTTGGAGCTCAGTGAGTGTCTAGGGGTGGGGGAGATAGAGTTTGGCAGGGGGTCTGAGTGTGGGGGTTCAGATACTGTGGGGAGTGGGGCTCACAGGTGGGGAATCCAGGTGCAGCTAGCTGGGGCTCGGTGGGGTGGAGATCTGGGTCCGGGTGACTTGGCAGGTTGGTCCAGGTGCAGGGGGAGTGGGGCTCAGCATGGGGGGTTCTGGACAGTGATCCTTCCCCCTGCAGCTGAGGAGCGACGGGTGCAAGAAGCAGGGGCAGTTGCAGAGCTTCCTGCAGCCTGGGGAGAAATCTAGGGGTGGGTCTGACCAACTCTGAATGCTGCTCAGGGGAAGAGGAAGTTCTGTCCAGCCCAGCTGGGACTACCAACTGAGCCCAGCGCAGGGCAGGAGACACCAGCCAGGTCTTTCCCAGTCCAGCCTCCTGCCTCACAGTGATTTACCATTCTGCTGGCTGCCCTGGGCACCCAGAACATACTGCTGGAGAGGGTTGCATGACCACTCTTGTGGCTTCCCTTTGCTTCACCATCAGAAAGTCATTTTTCTGCAGGGAAGCAAAGAAATCTGCAGGGGACATGAATTCTGTGCATGTGCAGTGGTGCAAAATTCCCCCAGGAGTATGATATGGTGTCTGCTCAACAGAGCACTACCTAATGATAACTCTTTCAGTTGCTCTTTGGAGGTGGTCATCTCCTCTGCCTCATGGATTGCTCAAGTAGGTGTAGCTTCAGTCATGCATCCCTAGACTTGAGAGTCCCTGGGGAGAAGCATTTGGATACTGAACACCTATTAGGAATATGGTTCTCCCTCAGACAGAATAGACATCAACTATACCTATCAAAACAGGGATGAATCCGTCACAGGTTGGGAAGGGATTAAACTGTGAAGGTTTGGAGTCTGCCATGAGAGTACTTTGTTAGTGCAAAGTACAGAGGAGAGGGCTAGATGGTAGCTTTTTAAAAAAATGTTCAATGACGGGAGCATGAAAGTAAAGATTTCTTCACAAAGTTGGTTGAAAAGAAATGATTTAAAAGTGGGTTGAACATTCACCAGGTTCCGTCTTGCTGCCATAGGCAAAAAGAAGGAACTGAAGGACGGTCACAGCCGTTCCGCCCTTTATGCCCTAGCATGGGAGCATGAGGCAGCACAGGGACCATGGTAGCCCCAACAGACACTGTTAACCATGTGATCTCATGCACCAGAATGCCTAAAGTGGGAGTCACACTAACATACCCGAAGAAGAACTTCAATTTTTAAACTTCAGCAAATATTATGTATAGCTGGGGACAAAAGGACCTGAAATCACAAAACAAAATGGATTTCATTGCTCTAGGATTTAAGAAGTTGTTTCACAGAGTTAGTTACTGGGAAAATTTTGCACTAGTTAAATAAATCCCTGAGAACAAGGGTAAACAATGTTTTTGCCCTTGCTTAGATCCAAACTCCCATAATCTTCAATGGATACCTCCAGTCAATAGGAGTTCCTCTCAAAGCATCTTTCATTCAAGGATCTCAAAGTGCTTTTAAAGTATTATCACAATTTTACAGATGGTAAAACTGAGGAATACAGAGGTTAGGTGACTTGTCAAAGGTCACACACAACTAGTGGCAGAGCTGGGAATAGAGCTTCGGTCTCGATTTCCAGTCCCGTGCTCTAGCCACAAACCAGAAAGTCTCACTTATGAGCAAATCAGATGTAAGCAAAGAATATGACCCCTTCCCTTCCCTCCCCTCCCTACCTCTTTTCTGGCTTTTCTTTCTCTTTCTTCTCTTTAAACTCCTTAAAAGAAGAGTAAGATTGTTTTATGATAAGATTTGATTAATATAAACTACAGATTACTTCTTTTATTGCACGTAACAGTGTCTCCTGTAGAAAGTAATTTTTTTCTTTTAAAATCTCATTTCACTTATATCCATTTGATCAGAATTTGAAAAAACACTAACATGTAAGAAAAATAACGTACGTTATAAAAGCCTCTGTATGGCACTGGGAACAAGCTGTAATACCAGACAATATAGAAAACATCTCTTGCAGGGTCTGCCATAAAAGGAGATGTTTTATGCAAACAAAGAATACTGAAATTATTTCTGCCCTAAATAAATATTTAAATTGTTATTAGAATTAAGAGAAATAATAATTCAGCTCAAGGAGGAAAAGTTAAAACCAGGAATCTCCTACATTTTAATACAAGTTACTAAGCTTAATCCTCCCAGCATTTGCAGTTTACAGGGACTTTTCCTATTACAGTGTAAGCTATCTAATTCAAAGGTGCACAGATGCCTTTAATTTTCATTCTGGCAATAAAATGTATCCAGATCTATGCCACAGTACACATGGATGATGCCCATAACAAGTTACCTTTTTTTTTTTTTTTTTAAATTAAATGCAGTTTTGTTTTAAAATATTTTGGAACTGTCAAATTATAGTTCCTCACATTCAGGATGTTGCCAATACATATGGAAAACTGAAATGTATACTTGATTTACTTCTAAGTTTTAAAAAAGTTTTAGACTACTATGAAGTAAAAAAAAGTGTTTGATTTTGAAATGTTTAGGGATGGGCCCTGTTACTGCAGTATTATATGGTATATCATAAGAGGTAGGTGTATGCTATTGTACAAACATCCTCAAATGATTTATGACACAACATGCTTTGAACTCCTATTGGGGGAAAAGGAAATAAAGAGAACACACATTAAAAAAAAGAACTTAAAATCTAAAAGATGCTTTCAACAAGCAAAGGGTTAGTTTTTGGTTGAAGGTATTAAAGAAATAAAAAGGTGAAGAATGGAACGAATGTATAAGAGAACAACGAATAGTGCTCTTTTTTTAAAAAAATTACCAGTATGACGGGTTTCACCAAGAGGTTCAAGTTTTCGAAGTCTATTAACTTTGGGGGTTCCCCAGCCAACTAAAGAAAAACAAACACATTAAAAAAAGTACCACTGTCAAAATATTTGGCTCTGAAGAAAAGCTGGGAGGGAGGGGGAATCTTTCTCCTCAGGAGACAAGAAAGTATTAGGAGGTGGGGGAAGGAATACTTTATATATGGTGTATTAGTGAATCCACTGAAAACAAAATATTATTTAAAATGCAACGTAAAGCAGCAGTGAAAAATATCTTAATATTTTAGAGAGTTGCACTTACTGAATTTTCTTGAACTTTTGTTAATGCAACAGACAAAACACTTTCCCTGTTTCCCCAGTTTTACACTTTCAATCTAATACTAACTGCATACACTGTAAGAGATTCCATCAATAGATGTAGTTACTGAAAAAGTTACCCAAATTAAAAGCTGGAAGAACAGTGTACTTCAATCAGATAGGAGAAGCAGATCATCCTGAAAATCAGGACACTAGCCATTTGTAAGACAAGATATCTAAATCATCTCTGAAATATTTTTGTACCTGCCTGTTAATTGCTGTAGGTACCATCATTTTTTTTTTTCCTGTCATAGAAGTAATGTTCAAGTTATACCAAGGTGCATGATTTCCAAGATCTGTGAGGAGTTCAAAAGATTAAGTTTTCTACTGGCAGCTTTACATATTAATAATCAGATTTTTCTTACTCAGCACATTATGAGCTTTCTTGGAAGGATGTCACTGGGCCTTCTTTTGGCTTTCTGGAAAGCAAGTGATTGTGCGTTTTCTCCAGCTGTTCCTATTAAAGAAGCTCACAATATGACGAGCAAGAAATCAGAATGGTCACACGTTACATTTAAGTAATATTAACAATTTATAAAGGGTTATTATTGATATATGTAGTTATACCAAATAAATTACATCTAAATGGGGAATTATTGAAGCATAGTATATATTACTCTTCTACAGCCATGCTGGTCAATTTTCCCAACCCCTAACTAGGAACTGAGCAAATATACCCTGCAGGTTAGCTTGCCCTTGTGAGTTGAGAGACTTAGGCAAAGCCTACTGACAGAATGATAGTGCTCAACAGCCTCATAAAAGTGGGGATCTACATGGGCAATTCTCAAAAGAAACTAATCAAACTATGATGGCATAATCCTGGGTGAAAACGGTTTTTCTCTGCATGTTTAAAAAGCCAAGTCTTTTAAGGGCCCAGCTTTCATGAACTGGCACACTTATTACCACAAGGTATTTAACTCACCTGGTGGAAGAGGTGGAGGTGGGGTCGGATTTTTGGGAACAGCTTCCTCTGCATTGACTGGTTCCACCCTGTGACTCCTTTTTAACTTCAGTTTCTTTGTTTTCTTTTTACTGGTATCTACAACAAATGGAAAGACAATAGTTCATGGACCACACATTTACTGTTAAGAATGAACTCTACTATACTATACAGATGTGTCCTTTTGATGACTATAAGCATTGGGATGGACTGCTCTACGTATTTTCATTCTGTATGCAATGAACAGCAGTCCTGACATGATATATAACACACACAACTGACTTTTAAACCTTATTACTGTAAATAATCATGTATGTACATGTAAGATCCAAAGTTTGTCTTTAGATAGGTGAGTACAACTCATTGATATTAATGCAAGGTGTGGTATGGATTTGAAGGTACTGGTAAAAATGGGTCGATTGTAACTGGATAAGACTGATGAATACACTAATTCTTGGTTGAATTATGACATTCCTCTGTACAGTAACATAATTGTGCATTTGTATCTTTCAGTTATTTGTGTTGTGGCATGCACAAAGTCATACAGACACAGGGAAGAGTTGGGTGAAAAATAAGAATCAAATTAAATATAACAATGGTAGTTAAGACAGTAAGTGGCTATATTCAAATTGGAGTTATCACCTGAATCAAGGCATTCTGAGGTTTGTTGGTCACCCTCTTCTTCATGCTCCAATTGCTGTGCGAGTGCAGATTTGTATGTTTCTATCAGTCTATAATCATTTGTTTTTTGGCTACAGCTACTGGTCAGGCTCTGTGTGTCCATTTGTTCCTGCTCTGCTTTAGGTTTCAAGGCAATGGCATCTTTTTCAATCTCCATCCTCTGCCTCTTCTCTTGTTCAATTCTTTTTTCATTCTAGCAAAAGTAATACAAGACATCATCTTAATATTTAGTGTCAGAGACTGCTCTAAAAAGATAGGAATAGGATCCTAAACACAGGGGGGTAAGACACAGAGACCATTTTTAAAAAAAAATTTCATGTGTAGCATAATTAACAAGTTTCAAGAATGTGCAAAAGAGGAAATAAAACCCCAAGGTTCACAAGATGCTGCTCAAGATTTAACCTAGAAAAATGAACAACTAAAAGCTCTAGAAGTGATTTTAGATTTCTGAGCGGTAACCAGTTTAGGGAGGAATGGCTGCATACAGCTTCATGACCAAAATGTGTTTTCATTCTTTTTACTTTTTTTAAATGCCATGCGAGAAAAAGATAAAAGTACAAATAGCGTCAATACCCCAAGCCAGAGAATTAAAAACTTTTACTAACTTCAATTTCTATTCGTTTATTTTGTTTTGAAAAACACACACCTTTTGAAATACCTTGCAAATCACCATTTTGTCTTGGTGGAACACTGATTACGTAATGCAGACTTGATAGAGTATCTGCTCTATAAGTTTCACATAATCAGCAGCTCTGCAGCACTTGTAGCACTCTTCTTCTCCCCCCGCCCCACAGATGTGCAGTACTGTAGGATCCTGTGAAATCTGTCATTGTGCACATAGCTGACTTTACACGATATGATCGTGTGGATGCTTGTACTGGAGAGTAGGACCAAGCCTTGATTATTTACATTTATCAGAGCTCACTATTTTTTCTATAAGCACAATATCTTAAATTAAAAAAGAAAAATATGGTACACCAAATATGAATCTGATGACTATTTGAATTAAAAGGATGTGTCTGAAGAAAACTATTTATACAGTTTTCATGTTTCATAACTAACACACCATTCCAACAGCTCTAAACCAACCAAAAATACTGTATTATGCCGCAAGTCTGTACGGTTAAGTAAGGGATGGACCCTATATGACCGGGGCACATGGTTGAAACAGCTCCCATAAAGCCAAAATAAAACCCCACTTTTGCAACAAAAATTAAAAAAAAAAAAAAAAAGAGTGAATGAAGCTGATTCCAATTAAATGGGAAACCGAAAATGGCTTCTTCTGAACACTGCAACAGTTTATTCTGAAAATTCTGCAGTAAACTGCATGGCAAACAAAATATTTTTCTTAAACCGGTACTAAGATATTTCTTTATTGTTAGATTACTGATACAACTTCACAGCACACAAAAAACACTTACTAACCTTTTGCAACTTGTTCTGAGTTGTGTTGCTCTTGCCCATTCCAGGTTAGATGACTCCCAAGCAGTACCCCAGGAGGTGGGCTCAGAGTTCATGGACACTCTTCTGTAACTGCCTTGGGCAATGCTGTAGTGGGATGCGAAGGTATGCACCAACCACCAGGTTGCGACTCTGTAGATGTCCTGAATTTGGACCTGCGTGAGACATGCTGCCGATGAAGCCTGGGCTTGTGTGGAGTGAGCGGTTAAGAAGGACGGAGGCAGGACATTCGCCTGCTCATAGCAGGCCCAAATACAGGCAGTTATCCAGGACAAGATCCTCTGGTTGGACACAGGAAGCCCTCTCATCCTTTCCGCTATTGCTACAAAGAGTTGTGTGGACTTGCAGAAGGGTTTTGTCCTTCTCAATATAAAAAGCAAGGGCAAGCCTAACGTCCGAGTGAAGCCGCCATTCCTCAGAGTTCTTGTGATGTTTCTGGAAGAGACTGGTAGGAAAATGGCTTGCTTGTTATGGAATTGTGATACCACCATTGGTAGGAAAGCCAAATTGGGGCACAGTTGGACCTTAAAGAACACAGTATAGTAAGGCAGTTCTGACATAAAGACCTGGATTTCAGAGACCCTTCTGGCTGAGGTGATCACCACTAGGAAGGCAACCTTCCAAGAGAGAAGTAGCAGGGGGCACGATGCTAACTGCTTAAAGGGGAGACCTGTGAGTCTTGACAGAACCAGGTTTAAGTTCCATGGGGAGGTCGGCTCACGGACCTGAGAACACAGCCTCTCCAGCCCCTTGAGAAACCGTATGGTCATCGCCTGGAAAAAAAACCAAACCTGCTGTTCACTGGAGGGTGGAATGCTGAGATGGCTGCTAAGAGTACCTTGATAGATATGAGAGCCAGGCCCTGCTGCTTTAAGTGAAGGAAACAGACCAAGATAGACTGGAGGGAAGATTGAGATGGAGAGAGAGTGGATTGAGAAGCTCAAATCAGGAAATGCTTCTACTTGCCCAGGTAGGTAGCCTTGGTGGAAGCCTGTCTACTACCTAGAAAGATCTGCTGGACCTGTTCCGAGCAAGCCTGTTCTTCTGGGTTCAGCCATGCAAAATCCACGCAGTTGGGTGCAAGGAGACGAGGTTTGGGGAAGCAACCAGCTACGGTCTTGTGAAATTAGATCTGGATCGAGTGGGAGTGAGAGAGAGTGGGGTTGCCGCTCTCCAAGAGCATGCCAAACTAGTGTTGATATGGCCATGCCAGGGCTATCAGAATAACTCTCACCTTGTCCCGTTTGATTTTTAGGAGGACCTTGTGAACCAAGGGGATCGGGGGAAAGGCATAGAATAGGAGATCTGTCCATGGGTGGAGGAAAGCATTGGAGGGGGAGACTGGGCTGTGCCTGCGCAGCAAACAAAACTGATGGCACTTCCTGTTTTGCCTGGTAGTAACCAGGTCCACCTGGGGAGGCCCCCACCTTTGGAAGATGAACCTGATGACCAAAGGTGAAAGGAACACTCGTGGTGAGAGAAAAGGGAACTGCTGAGCTTATCAGCCAATACATTCTGCGCTCCCGGGAGATGGGACACCTCAAGATGAACGGAGTGCTTTGCACAGAAGTCCCACAGATGGATGGCTTCCTGACACGGGGCCAGAGATCAAGCCCCACCCTGCTTGTTGATGTAAAACATGGCCACAGTATTGTCTCTCAGAACTTGCACCACCTCGCCTGAGATCTGGGGAAGGAACACTTGGCATGCTAAGCGTACTGCCCTGAGCTCCCTGACATTTATGTGCAGGGAGAGTTCCTCTTGGGACCAGAGGCCCTGAGTTCTGAGTTCGACTCCCCACTCTAAGTCTGACACATCCGAGATTGAAGTATATGCTGCCATGTGCCTCAATAGCTTGAAGCAAACCTGAGCTGTCGTGATTGGGTGGACCTTGACACTGGATATCAGGTCTGACATGGGCTTGAATCAGGCCTCCAGCAGAAAGGCTCTGGCTTAGGTTGAGTCGAGCACCGCCCCAATAAATGTTATTCTCTGAACTGAGAAAAGAGTGACTTCTGCTCGTTTACCAACAGACCCAGCGATCGGAAGGTGGCTCGGACCATGCTGATACTGTTCTGTACTTAAGCCTGCTACCAACCTGTGATCAGCCAGTCAAGGTACGAGTAGAGCTGGACACCTCACCGTCTGACGAAGGCTGCTACTATCGCCATACATTTTGTGAAAACTTGGGGGGCTGCCAATAGGCCAAAGGGAACAGCAGTGAATTGGTAATGGTATTGACCAACTATAAAGCTGAGAAATCTTCTGTGGCCAAAGACGACAGAAATGTTAAAGTATGCGTCCTTTAAGTCGAGGGTGGCGTACCAGTCTCCTGGATCCAGGGAGGGAATGATGGAAGCCAGGGAGACCATGCGGAACCTCAGTTTCTGTTGAGGTGATGCAGGTCCAAGATGGGCCAGAGGCCTCCTTTGGGATTAGAAAATACCAGGAATAAAACCCCCTCCCTCTCAAGTCTTGTGGAACCTCCTCCACAACCCCCATCTGTAGGACAGATTGAACCTCCTGGACGAGGAGTTGCTCATGAGATGGGTGCCTGAAGAGCGATGGGAGGGAGAGGTGGATAAAAACTCATGGGTATACCTGACTGTCCCTGTACTTGGGACCCAATGGGTTGATGTTATGTATGACCATGCTGGGCTGAATAGGGACAGACAGTCCAAAACAAAAAGGGGAGTCAGATCCGAAATGGTGACTGGCACAGTGCCCTCTGACACACCTTTAAAAAGCCTTCTTAGGCCCCCCAGAGTACCTCTGAGAGCCCGACGGGAGTGGTTGGTGCCATTTATAACCTCTCCCTTTACTCTTGTAGAAGCTGATGGAGTGTAAACGCCTAAAGACCATGGGGTGGCTCTCGAGTCCTTTAGGCCATGAAGTCTCGCGTCTGTCTGCTCCGAAAAAAGAGAGGAGTCTTCAAAGGGGAGGCTCTGGATGGACCGTTGGACCCTGTGAGGAAGCCCGGAGGACTGGAGCCAAGAATAACGCCTCATGGTGACAGTGAAGGCCATTATCCTAGCTGCTGAGTCGGCAGCATCCAGACCCTCCAGGAGAGAGGTCCTGGCCACATTCCTACTCTGCTCCATGAGGGCAGCAAACTCCTGCCTTGAATCTTGGGGTAAGGAATCCTAAAATTAGCCAAGGAGTCTGATAGATTATAATCGTATTTCTCCATCAAAGCTTGCTGGTTGGAGAGATGCAGTTGAAGGGTACCCGTTGAATAAACCTTTCTTCCAGAAAGGTCCAGTCTCTTAGTGTCCTTTTGTTTGGGGGTTGCACTCGACTGGCCCTGCCTGTCCCTATTTGCTGCAGGCACCACCAGGGACCCTGAGGAGGAAAGGGTGTGAGTACATGTATTTGAACCATGGGCATAATACTTCTTCTCTGCCCTCTCTGAGGTGGGGGACAGAGAAGGAGCTTGCCACAGGGACTTGACTGGTCCCATTACTGCCTCATTGATGGGTAAGGCCACTTTGGAGGGAGCTGCTGCCACCAGGATATCAATAAGGCTGTGTGATGCCTCTGAGCTACTCAAATTTCGAGACCCAGGTCCACAGCCACCTGATTCAGAAGGTCTGATGGGCCCTGAAGTCATCCTATGGAAGCAGGCTACTGGGTCCCGGGACAGCCTCGTCTAGGGAGGATGAGGAGGTAGCTTGCATCAGAGGGGCTCCTTCCTCTTCCTCAAGTATGTTCACCTGAGCCAACTCCTGAACATTGGTATCGGGGTCGGTATCGCAGTCGGGGTCTGGTGCCAAGTGGGAAGGAGCAGTAGCCCATCTCTTGGAAACCACCAAGTAGGAGCGATGGGAGGTAGGACCTGGTACTGGGGAAAACCCTCAGGGATTCCAGTAAGGCTATGGCATAGGCCAGTGGCCCATTGGTCAGGTGCCGGCAGGGGGACTGGAACTGAAGTCCAGTGGCAGATAGGCTGGGTACTGGTGAAGGGCTTTAGGTTGCACATAAGGTCATCTTGACACCGGGATCAGGGATGGCTTTTCCTTAGAGAGTGCCAGGGGGCCAAGTGCTGGGAAGAATCCTGACGCTCCTTGTTCCCTCCTACTTCCGGTCACTGGAACTGACAGATGTCCCATTGAAAAGCCCCCAGGGTCTATGGATCGGTCAGACCACTGGTACCACAGTGGCTTCCAGGTGTCAGAGGAGGGTCCCACACTGGACTCAATGCTTTACATGGAGTCGACGGTGCCATCACAGGACCAGGAGAGGAAGAGTAGCCTGGCATGGGTCTCACTGTGCTGCCTTCCTCCGCTTGCCTTTTTTCTGCACCAGTGAGCACTTTCTGTCGGTGAATTGCCTTTTCTGCTTCTTCCTTGGCACTGGAGATGGTGAATGGTACTGGGAAGAGCTCAGTGCCAGAGTGCTTCACGCTGACGCCAGTGTGCTTGGTGCTGAATCCATGAGGGCGGCTTCCATTTGGATAGCTGTCAGACTAATGTCCCTGTCTTTTTTAGTGCAGGATCTGAAGTTCTGACACATCTGGCACTTGTCTTTCAAGTGAGTCTCCTGCAAGCACTTCAAGCAGCTGGAACGTGGGTCACTCACAGGCACAGGTTTGCCACAGAAGGTACAAGGCTTGAAGCCTGGGCACCAGGGCATGCCCAGGCCTTGGGGTGAAGGAGTCCCAGGAACTACATATTTACACTATGTACACTAACACTAATTACAAAAACTATATACACTGAACTATGATAACTAAGAATGAAGTTAGAGTCCAAAAACCACTGACAAGAAAGCCTTGCCAGAGCAAGTGGGGTCGTTCCAGCAACTGTCATGAGCGGTAAAAAGTAAATGAGAGGGTACGTGGCTGGCAGTGCCCCTTATAGCGACACATAAGCACGCAGCTGCAGAGGGTGCTAGAGCCGGCCTGACAGATACCACTGAGGGTAAAATCTCCAGCAACAGTGCATGTGGCATGTTACACAGGTAACATGGAATGGACAAGAACAAACACTCAAAAGAAACCAAGATTCTCATGATGAAAGCTATCACAATGTGTATGCAACTTTATAGATGAACAAAACTCTCAAGAGCCCAGATTTGTATAATTGCTCAGATACCTCTGTTAACTGTAGGTCCAATATGATTGACATTTCTAAATATTCCTACCTCAGTGATTACAGTAGATATTGGCTGGAAGGGGTTGCTAGAAATTGGCTCAGAGTCAACCTCCTTAGGTACATTTCTTCCTTCACATTCAGTTTCTTTTCTCTCCCTTTGTTCTCTATTTTTTTGGTTAAAAAACAGAAGAATCTTGAAGCAATAGAATCAGAAATATTAGAACACTTATTAGGTCAACTAATTCATCCCCCAACTCATGCTAGATTGTTTTTTTTACAGTTGTCTTTGTGTTTTGAATACTGTACTCCAAACTGATGGAGTTTTAAGCTAACCTAAAAAAAGAAAGATTGAAAACTAACTCCATAAAATCAATTATTTAGCTCTAAATGGCCTGGGACCAGGCTACCTGAAACTGCCTCCCTCCTCACAACATGCTGCCACAGTTATGATCAGCAGAGCTACAGGCTGATTCCCCCTCTACAAGCTACAGACAGGGCTGCTAGCAGGATGTTCTGAATAATGGCTCTGGAATGTCTTCTGATCCCTGCTGTGCTTTAGCCCATATTTGTCCATTTTCACTGCATCCTTTCTACAGGGCCCACTTGTTTCACCTGGGCTTTGACATGAGTTCAGGAAGAATGAAGTATTGGCCAGTACATTGGGGTGTTATCTGTATTTAGAGCAGATGCTTGGTAGAAAGGGCCTGTACTACATTAAATCCTTGCAATTTATCTAGCACGGCTTTTCCTTGGATTAATACTAAGGTAAACGCGGGACTGCTGATAGCTCAGCATTGGTACTACAGCACTACATTTCACAGAAGTCCTTTATGGGTAATTCTAACTGGCTAATTAAAGCCTTGCATGAGAACTTTGGTTGTTTACTTAAATTTATAATCACTTGAACAGCGCACACCCAAGGCAATGCCTGGGAACAGGTGTAGTGCTGATTAAAACTGATGTGAATAAATTCTCTGGCTGATGCATTCTGAAGTAACTGCACTTAGAGGGAACTCTTGGGGAGACCTGTCTGAATGGAATTGCAGTAACCAATCTGGGAAGTTATTAAAGTATAGATTGAAACAGAATTCCACCTGAGTTATTAATACATACAAATATCTCATGACAAGAGATTTACCTGATGCAAATAGCCAAATGAAAGTTCCATGATAACTGTTAAATCTGAACCCCCAATTGCTGTCAGAAATAACAAAGTCTACAGCTGGGAGGATGACTCACCATCCCTGCCCATCCTGGCTAATAACCATTGATGGACCTATCCTCCATGAACTTCTCTAGTTCTTTTTTGAACCCTGTTACAGTCTTGGCCTTCACAACACCCTCTGGCAAGGAGTTCGACAGGTTGACTATGCGTTGTGTGAAGAATTACTTCCTTTTGTTTTAAACCTGCTGCCTATTAATTTCATATGGTGGCCCCTAGTTCTTGTGTTATGAGAAGTAAACAACACTTCCTTATTTACTTTCTCCACACCAGTCATGATTTTATAGACCTCCAGCACATCCCCCCTTAGTCATCTCTTTTCCAAGCTAAAAAGTCCCAGTCTTATTACTCTCTCCTCATATGGCAGCTGTTCCATACCCCTTATTTTTGTTGCCCTTTTCTGAACCCTTTCCAATTACAATATATCTTTTTTGAGATGGGGCAACCACATCTGCATGCAGTATTCAAGATGTAATCGAACCATGGATTTATATAGAGGCAAGATGATATTTTCTGTCTTATTATCTCTCTCTTTCTTAATGATTCCCAACGTTCTGTTAACTTTTTTGACTGCTGCTGAACACTGAGTGGATGTTTTCAGAGAATTCTCCACAACGAATCGTTAACATGACGGTTTTATTCATGGAACCCCTTCATGTGGAGGAAAGAAAGCCAAGGAAGGTAGAATACCTTTCTTCTCGTATCTTCCTTACTCGTTCAGCTCTTTCTCGCTTCTCTTGTTCCTCATATGCTTTTTGCTCTGTTGTGTCTTTTTGTACGCGCTCATTTAAGGCATCAAAATCTTTTGCTATAGTATGTAGCAGCCAATACAGACCTTTTCTTATAGATTTGTCAATTTTTTTCCCATAGCCCATGACAGCTGAGCAAGGCTCCTGTAAATTTAATAGAGAAAGTAAAGGGGAAAAAGAATAAATTATATCTCTGATCACATTCCTAAATTATAAACAATGAAGTCTTAGCAAATGGTTAGTATGTATTCAAAATATTGTTTCAGCTAAAGCACTACACATTTAAAATATCTTGTAAATTTAAGAGTTTTTTGCCAACATGTAAATCATGAGTTTCATCCAAATTCCTTATTTCCAGTCCCACTCCAGTAACAGTAGAATTCTCTAGAGTCAATAAAGATGGGCACACAATTCCTCTGTCCCACTCACAAGTACCATGAGAATCCAACCATATTCTTCTCACAATAGCACTGCTTTATGAGTAGTCTAAATTATGCATTCCATCTTTTCCTTGCAAATCCAAATATAGCAACTTCAGAAGTCGATCCATTCTCTAATGACTGATTGACCCCTTAAGCCTTCCTCTGCATAACAGCTAAACTGTTCATGCTACTTTAAAAATGAAAGAAAAAAGTTTTCCATTAATTGTTTTCAGAATAAAGTAGTTTATTCTCCCGCGATTATATCACCAACCAAATGTTCATGCCTTTGATCACTATTTTTTTAATTATACATAAAGCACCAAAACTGTGCATGGAGTTTATAAACAACTTACAGAAGAAAACAATATTACCTGCTAAGGACCTACTACACCACAATCCCAGTTTGGCTCTATCATTATATGCTCCTGCACTCTAGAGAGCTGTGTTCACCTTCCTAGGTTTAAATCAGCATGTTGTTTACCAGTGAAAGCTGCAGCATCTGATGGTAGAGCCAAATCACTGAGAAGATCAACAGGTAGCACCATCATATCCTCTGACTTGGTTTCCCTCATTAGCTGTTTACAGGGCTTTCTGCAGCATGGCAGTAACTAACTCCAAAGTCTCACAGAGACTATATCTGGATATAGGAAGTGACAGTATTTTCAAATTAATAGATACTATAATGGTAAATACATTAAATGTAATTGGGGGTTACAAATCACTTGCTTGTTGGTAGGATATCTGCAAGTTTCATTGTGAGTTTTCTTTAAATCATTTTTTTTCTGCATAATAAAATGAATGATGTTGGAAACTGTCAACACTCTGAGCTAAGGGGAAAACACTGTGCCCCAAGACTAGCATGACTTTTATAAGGGATGAAGATGCTCTTGACTGACCATATCAAGTTGCACAGAAGTCAATCTTTTCTGTCTAGGAAGTGAAAACGACTATGTAGTGTGTTTTGTAAAAAAGACAAATAAGACCTACCACACTTAGCTTCCATAATACATTCTTTGACACACGAAGGGCCAATACAGTCCTTACAAGTACGTCAGTGTTCTCAGTTTGTAAATTTCTTTGATCTAACAAGACAGAGCTGACAGCTCTGTGCATTTTGAGAAAAAAACCTCTTTGGAAAAGTTTATTGAGAAAACACTTCTTAATTCCTATCTTGGCATGGCATATATTAGAAAACTAGGGCATGTCTTTCACAGAAACTTGTGACATACTACTAAAGTTGAGCAAGAGGAAACAAGTTAGCTTCCTGGTTCTGTTAGAGATAATGGAATGTAGGAGGAGACATTTCCCTGTAGGAATCCATAATCTTAAATACTTTAGCAAGAGTTTTAAATGGAGACATTAAGGGCCTGATTTTCAGAAATACTGAACACCTGCAGCTCTTGCTGACGTCAGTGCTATGGGCCCTCAGTACTTCTGAAAAAACAGGCACTGTATCGTTTCAGGATATCATGCGCCCAGCCCCCGCTCTCAGTGGCTCCTGACCGCAGCTCTGGGTGGAGGGCACAGACAAGTTCCATTGCGGGCAAGGGGCTAAGTTCCCTCTAAGCTGCACAGCTGGCTATAAAGGGCCGCGCAGGTGGGGAGCGGAGCCCCTCCCCTGGCCTTGCCAAGCACAGCCCCACCAGAGCTGCTGTGGCTGCAGAGAGGTGCCTATCACCTGGCTTCAAGTTGCTGTGGCAAGAAAGGGCTTCGGGGGAGTCCTCTCTCCCTGCCGCAGCCCCAGGGGGCCTACATCCCAAACCCCTCATCCCCAGCCCCACCCCAGAGCTTGCACCCCCAGCCAGAGCCTTCACCCCGCCCCCTGCACTAGAACCCTCTCCCTCAGCCCTGACCCCCCCCCCACACACACACTCCCAACCCCTGGGCCCCACCCCCACCACACATCACCTCCATATTGGTGCACATAACAAAATTCATTCCACACATGGACCTAAAAAATTAGAGGGAACACTGGTAAGGGGCAAGGACAACAGAAAAAGTTGGGGGCCACTGGCTTAGACCACTTCAGAGTTTTGAGAAAGAGGTTACAGTAGTTTTTCAGATCTTTACAAAACATTCTGTTAACGCTTTTAGAGAAAGTGTCCTTGTTATAGGTATTCCTCCAGAAATTGTCTCTAACGTGTACAGACTTGTGAACAGTCAAGGCTTGTGCGGTCTTAGAAGTTTCCTAAAGACCCTGTTTTTCTTTGCTTTCTTATGCTCCAAATATAGAGTGCAAACCACCTATATCAGGGGTAGGTAAACTATGGCCCATCAGGTCTTTGGATCCAGCCAGCGGGATTGCCACCCCCATGGTGCTGCAGGGCCCGCGCCACTTCCTTTGGCCGGGAACAGGGAACTGCAGCCAATGGGAGCTTCGGGGTAGGGAACTGCAGTCGAGGGGAGCACATGGAGGCCTCTGCCCCCCCGTCCTCCCCCAAGGGGCTGCAGGAACATGGTGCTGTCTGCTTCTGAGAGGGGCGCAGGGCCAGGGAGCCTGCCTAAGCCCCACTGCATGCCGCTGCCACCCTGGAGCCGCTCAAGGTAAGCAGTGCCGCACTCGGCCAGAGCCCACACCCCAAATCCTCCTGCACCCTGAACCCTGAGCCCCTGCCCTGAGCCCCCAGCTACACACCTCCTGCACCTCAACCCCCTGCCGCATCCCGGACCCCTCCTGCACCCCAACCCCCTGCCCTGAGCCCCCTCGTACACCCTACATCCCTCCTCCGCCCCAACCCCTTGCCCTGAGCCCCTTCCTGCACACCGCACTCCCTCCTACACCCCAACCCCCTGCCCCTGCCCCAGCCCTACATTCATGGCCCCTCATGCAATTCCCCCACCCAGATGTGGCCCTCGGACCAAAAAGTTTGCCCACCCCTGACCTATATAGTAAGATATACTGTCAAAGTTCTACAAATGAAAAAGCCTGCACCAGACAGAACGGTGAGAGTCTACACTCATTTCATGACTCTGGAGAGCAGCCAAATTAAAACAGGCATTTTACATTTAATCATAGATTTCACAGTCATCACCTCTAACTGAAAGGAGTAAGGGACTAGGATGGACTGCAGGTCTGATCCAGTATGGCAATTCTTATGTTGCTAGGAAACAAAGCTTTTTTTAATCTAGTCATACACTCTATCCAACCTTTACTGAATTAATTTTGGAGACAGGTTGGTTGTTTGGGAATTATCCTTTGAGCGACGGGAAAGCCCTTCTGAGCCAAGATAAAACATCTAGGCTAAGTCTCAGACTTCCTAGAGACAAAGGGAGAAAAATCCCAACTTCCGGTTCTTCAGGATACGCAGTGAGTTCTCTGCATTTGCGTGTCTTGCTACATAAGCCATTCAAGTGCAACTGTATTTGGCAAAATTAGTGGGGGGGGGGTTGTCTTTGCACTCTTTACTAATTTTTGTTATCAGAATTTTCTCTGGAGAGCATGTCTACATTACAAAATTAAGTCGACTTAAGTCAACGTACAACCACTGCAGCAATTAATTTGATATTTAATGTCCACATTATGCTCCTTCTGATGGCAGTGCGCGTCCTCACCAGGAGAACTTGCACCAATTTAACTGACAGCCTGGGGCATTGTGGAGCATTTGCGGCCCAGGGCTGACCGCCTGAGCCCTGCCGCCCAGGCTTTGGCTCTCCTCCCTCACTAGGAGGCAGCAGCAGGACTCCAGCTGTCAGCCTCAGGCAGCAATAGACAATGTAAGCAACACTGTCTATATGGACACTGCGTCGACCTAACTACATCAACTTAACATTATACCTCTTGTGGAGATGGAGTTAAGTCAGAATAGTGAGCAACTTACATTGGCGGGAGCGACATTTTAGTGTGGAGCCTTACAGAGTTAGCTCAATGTAAGCTGCCTTATGTCAACCTAACTCTGTAGTGTAGACCAGTTAGATTCTTGAAGAACATGGTGAAGCGGCCTGCTGTAGATCAAAGCTGCAGCATGGATAGAACTGCTTTACGTGACAGTACCAAATATATAAACTAGACGATAAACTGAAGGATGAACAATCTAGAGAGAAAAGTGAATAGGATGGAAGATCTCATTCTTGGAGAGATTATAGCAGTGCAATGAGTCACTTGAAAGTATCTTCCCTACAAATATTTCCTTATGTGAAAAAGACTTCACACTATCAAAGCTAGTGTTATAAAGTCAAATCCTCGTTACATCAAGTGATCTTGATGCTAAATCCAAAAAAAATATGCCGTCATTCACTGCAACTTCTTGTAACAATATGTAACTCATTAATAATCTGACTGCCATTAGCTTTAAAACTAAGGTAATTTTACTTTATAATGCTTTTGTTTCCACTTTAAAAACTGATGATACAATTTGGCAATGTAGGTGGGTGGGTGCAGGGGGAAGAGCAGGAAATCAACTCAACTACAGGTTATACTACTCTGATTCAAAATGGATCACTGAAAGAAAACATATAACTAGGTAGGCCTACATGGCTCAGGGGATTGGTAGTGGAATTCAAACCAGTGGCCCTTGATGTTTTTGTGTCAGTTACACTAGGTAGCGACCAAGATTTGCTAGCCCATGTTCAATGGTTATCTGTTCAGCTTTTGAAGCACTGTTTTGAAAACACACAGTTTGAGCCCCAATGTGGACACATGGTAAATTTGAGACCCTAATTATGTCTGAGATAGCCATAGCCTTGGCTGTGATTATTTTCTTTGTGAACACTTCTTTACTGGCAAATTGGACTAAGACCAACCCGTCCCCAATTTTTTTCACAAAAAGATCCAGTTTGTGGTAACTCCGTTTAAAGAAGGTTAGGTGAGAGCACAAATATGGGGCCAAAATCTTATTTGAAAAAACTGTGTTTAAAACCTAATAAGAATCCAAGGTTAGAACCCAGTTTCCTCTTCTGTTTTTAACAAGGTTTGGATCTAACAATACTGGCTGACCAAACAATCTTTAAACCAAGTTAGTATGAGAAGATAGGTTTCAGAGTAACAGCCGTGTTAGTCTGTATTCGCAAAAAGAAAAGGAGTACTTGTGGCACCTTAGAGACTAACCAATTTATTAGAGCATAAGCTTTTGAGAGCTACAGCTCACTTCATCAGATGCATATCGTGGAAACTGCCACTGCATCTGATGAAGTGAGCTGTAGCTCACGAAAGCTTATGCTCTAATAAATTGGTTAGTCTCTAAGGTGCCACAAGTACTCCTTTTCTTCATGAGAAGATAGTTACCTTTTCCATAACTGGTGCTCGAGATGTGTTGCTCATGTCTACTCCACAATCGGTGTGCATGCTTGCCACGTGCACTGGTACCGGAAGTTTTTCCCCTTAGCAATACCCATAGGGGAGCGCCCCTAGCGACCCCTGGAGTGGCGCCTCCATGGAGTGGTATAAGGGGCGCTGCGTGCTCCCCCCACCCTCAGTTCCTTCTTGCCAGACAACTTCGACAGAAGGGAAGGAGGGCGGGATGTGGAATACACAGGAGCAACACATCTCGAAGAACACTAGTTACGGAAAAGGTAACTATCTTTTCTTCTTCCAGTGATTGCTCACGTGTATTCCACAATAGGTGATTCCAAGCTATTTCTGTTGGAGGTGGGTAGGAGTTCACAGACTCTCGGGATGGAGTACGGCCCTGCCAAACACGGCGTCTTCCCTGGTTTGGGAGACTATCGCGTAGTGCTAGGTGAACGTGTGAACTAAAGACCACGTGGCAGCCCTACAAATGTCCTGAATGGGGGCATGGGCCAAAAAGGCAGCTGATGAGGCCTACGCCCTAGTTGAGTGTGCCCTCACAACTGGTGGTGGAGGGATTCCCACCAGGTCATAACATGTACAGCTGCACGAGGTGATCCAGTTAGAGAGCAGCTGAGTGGAGATCGGCTGACCTTTCATGCGTTCGGCCGAGGCGATGAAGAGCTGCGAGGACTTCCTAAACAGCTTAGCCCGCTCCAGGTAAAAAGCCAGAGCCTGTCTCACATCCAGCGTGTGGAGGTGGCGTTCCTTACTGGACATATGGGCCTTGGGGCAGAGGATCGGGAAAAATGTCCTGACCCATGTGATTGACGGAGACCACCTTCGGGAGGAACGAGGAGTGTAGACGGAGCTGGACCTTATCTTTATGAAACACCAATTACGGGGGCTCGGAGGTCAGGGCCCTGAGTTCCGAGACCCGCCTAGCTGACGTGATCACTACCAGGAAGGCTACTTTCCACAAGAGGTGCGACCAGGAGCATGTAGCTAGCAGCTCAAATGGGGAACCTGTGAAGCAGGCCAACAGCAGGTTCAGATCCCACTGTGGGACTGGGGGCCGAATGTATGGGAAGAGACTATCCAATCCCGTAAGGGATCAGCCGGTCATAGCATGGGAGAATAACATGTGGCCCTGCACCGGCAGATGGTAGGCCAATATGGCCACCAGGTGCACCTTCACTGACGAGGGCACCAGGCCCCGGGCTCTAAGGTGAAGGAGGTAGTCCAGAATAAGCTGGCCACTGGGAGACTCCCCACTTGTCCGCCCATCTGGAAAACCAAGACCACTTTGCCAAGTAGGCTCATCGCGTGGAGGGCCACCTGCTTTCGAGCACGTCCTTTCCTCCTTACCTAACCATTGAGCAGCCACACCATGAGGTTTGAATGTCGCTAGGTTGGGATGGAGGAGGCGGCCCTGGTCCTGGGATAGCAGGTCTGGGAGGGCCGGCAATGGCCATGGCGGGGCAACCGCCAGGCCCGTGAGGGTCCCGTACCAATGCTGCCTGGGCCATGCCAAGGCAATCAGGAGGACCCAGGCCTTGTCCATCTTTATCTTTTCCAGGACACTGCCAATCAGTGGGAACAGGGGGAAGGCATACAGAAACTTGCCTGACCAGGACAGGAGGAAGGCATCTGAGACAGCTCCCCGTCCCAGCCCCCTCCAGAGCAAAACCGGGGACAGCAATGGTTCTGCCAAGATGCGAACGGGTCCACCTGAGGAGTTCCCCACACTTGGAAAAGTCTGTGCACCACCTCTGGGTCGAGAGACCACTCGTGCTGAGAAGTAGTCGTCCATGCTCAAACAATCCGCCCTCACGTTCCGAGCGCCCAGCAGATGGAAGGCCTGTAGGCAGATGTCGTGGGCTATACAAAAGTGCCTCAGCCTGAGGGCTACGCAGCAGAGGGCAGAGGATCTGGCCCCGACCTGCCTGTTGATGTAGAACATCGAGGCGGTGTTGTCCGTGAGGACCCTGACCACCCAGCCCTCCAGGTGCAAGCGGAAGGCCATGCATGCCAGCCATACCGCCCTGAGCTCCTTGACATTTATGTGTAGGGTCAAATCCTGAGCCGACCACAGACCTTGGGTCTAAACGCTCCCCATGTGGGGCCCCCCCAATCGCAGGTCCGACGCGTCAGACACCAGTTCCAGTGACGTGGCCCTGCCCCTGAACGTATTTCTCGGGGAGGACCACCTCTTTAGGGAGGTGAGCACTTTGTCCATCCTGTCCCTGGCCTGGGAGAACTCTGAGGCCAACCAAAGCTGGACAGGCTAAATGGGAGGACAGTAAATTGGCAGTGTTCCCGCCCCACAATGAAACGGAGAAAGCATCTGTGCCCCTCAAATGTATGAATATGGAAGTACACGTCCAGCAGATCAAGGGCGGCGTACCAGTCCCCGGGATCCAGGGAGGGGATGATGGAGGTTAGGAAGACCATGCGGAACTTGAGCTTCACCATGTACTGGTTCAGGCCTCGCAGGTCCAAGATGGGCCTGAGCTGCCCCTTTGGCCTTCGGGATAAGAAAATAGTGGGAGTAGTATCCCACGCCTTTGAACTCCTCCGGCACTGCTTCCTAGGCCCAGGAGCTGCCCCACCTCCTATTTAAGCAGAGCCTCGTGCGAGGGGTGAGTTGGGTGGGGAAGAAGTAAACTGGAGAGTGTAGTCCCGGGAGATGGTGTTGAGGACCCATAGGTCCGAGGTTAGCCGCGACCACTCCGGGAGGAAAGCACACAACCGATTGGAGAAGGGAAGCTTTACTGAGGGTGGATCCCAGATGAGAACTGTCAGGGCGCCCCCTGGCATCCCATCAAAACTGCCTTTTCCCTGCCTGCTTGCCCTTGGAGGACCCAGGCTGAGGGGCAGGCCAAGATGGCCTCTGCGGGCACCTCTTATAGTCCTGAGACTTCTTATAAGCAGACTCGGAACTTTGGCGTCGTCTGCCTCGGTCCCGCCGGTATTCGCTCCTCGAGGTGGAGTGGTGCAGAGAGTCCCGATCGGACGGAACCCAGACAGCCAGCCTGGGGGGCGTCGAGGGCTGTCCACATGGACTTTGCTCTCAACAGTTGCTGGGTGGCAAACGGCGTCAGGAATGTTCCCTCGACCGGGACCGAGCCGGGGGTGACTGCAGAGATCCCAGCGGCAGCTTGCCTCTGGAGAGCATGGCCGACATCAGCAGTGCTCCTGGTACCAGCTTGGATGTAACATCCCGGGCCGCTTACAGGGCCTCCGGTGTGGAGGGCATCCGGACATCTGGGGAAGCCTGCTCCGAATGGGCCGCGCTACTCCGCTCGACTTGAGTCGGAGGCCTACGGGCCAGTTAAGATTGACCATGCCTGACATGGGTCTAGCCTCTGTCCCAGATTTACTCCTGTGTTGCGGCAAAGGCGGCCTCTTCCTAGGCTTCTTGGTGCGTTCCACAGACGAGAAGCGGTGCCATCTAGTTGATGGCGCTGAAGGGTCACCGTGCACCGACACCGCAGTGCCCGGTGCCGACTTGGAGTGGCGCTCCAGAGCCGGGGTCAGCACCAACTCCATCAGAATAGCCTGGAGCCTAATGTCCCTTTCTCTCTCGGTCTGAGGCTTAAAGGACTTGCAAATCTCGCAGCAATCGCTGAGATGGGTTTCCCCCAAACAGCATAAACAGTCTGCGTGCGGATCACTCATTGGCATGGATCGCCTACAAGTGTTGCATGACTTAAAACCCGGGGCGCAGGGCATGCCCCAGCCCAGGCGCTTTGGCTGAATTGAACTAAACTAACCAACTACAGGTACCAACACTGAATGAACAAGCAGTTCTGGGGACAAGCTACAGCAAAGCTGGAGCAGAGCAGTTCCGTCGCACTTTCAATGGCAGCAAGAAGGAAGTGAGGGTGGGGGGAGCGCACAGCGCCCCTTATACTGTACCATGGAGGCACCACTCCAGGGGTCGCTCCCCTACGGGTACTGTCAGGGCAAAACCTTCTGGCACCAGTTCACGTGGCGAGCACGCACACCTATTGTGGAATACACATGAGCAATCACTCAAAGAAGAATAATTTTAATATGATTTCAAACTGGTTCAGCCTGAGCTCATGTACAGATGGGGCCCTAGAAAGGATTCCTTCTGGACAGGCAAGGGGCACAAAGGCAGGGTGAGACCTGGAACTGTTTGTACTGCAGACCAACATGCTGTATCTTTGCTGGGATTACAGGACCACATTATCACCTCTCCTAAGCATTACATTTATACGAATAAATCAAGTACAGTAAGATATACTTACAATCTGACACAGACATTTATGCTCATTGACAAGCTTTTCCAGCGATAAGCACTCAATTACATCTGCTTCTGCCAACGCTCCTTCTCGGTCCTGCTTATTTGCCAGCCTAAAGAAAAGATGACCAAAAGTGAGAAGGCAAGTAAAGGCACTTACCACTCTGATCCACAACCAGAGTCAAGCAGGTTAGAGGCCAGTTCAGAAAACAAACTCCATATATATATTTCAGACTAATTTGGGATGGATGGGAGCAGGAGAGAGGGAAAGTAGCGAAAACTAGCTTGTTACTCGTTTAAAAATTATGGTTCTGGTGTCCTTATCTACTCAATAAAAAAGCAACTATTAATCCATACATTTTAAACTTTCAAAGAACTACACAAATATCAGTCCACATAATGCACCCATGAATTAGGCAAGTACGTTTTACAAACGGGTAAACAGGCTGAGGGATGAAGTGATTTATTCTGACGGACGAAGTGATTTATTCAAGGCCACATAGTAAAATCTGTGGCAGTCTCTGTACTAGAACTCAGGACTCCGACTTCTACTCCCGTCCTCATTCCTCTAGATCAGTGCTTCTCAAGCTCTCTGATGTGGGGTCTGGCAATTTTTTCCCCCCAATGTGAGCACAGACTGGCAGCCAATGGCTAACGGACTGGCACCAGTCCACAGACAACCACTTTGAGTAACTCTGCTCTAGATCAATGTTTGTCAACCTTTTTGATACCAAGGACTGGCTTGCTGCCTTCCTAAACTGTGTCAGAGAGATCTCAGGGACCAGCGCTGGTCCACAGACTGGTCATTGAGAAACACTGCTCTAGATCATGCTTGAGACCATTCCAGGTCCTCCTATACTCCAGTGTTCCACCTACTGAAGGCCCATGACTTGAAATCTAGATGATTGCAGTCAGTCAGGGATAGCTCCAACTCTTACTTCCTCAGTGGAAGAAAACTAATAAGACTCTAGAGATTCATAACTATCAATAGGAATTATAGTTGTATTACAGCAGTACCCAGCTACTCTCATCTGGACTGGGGTCCTATTGTGCTAGAAGCTGTACAAAGGAAGGCAGTCCTTTCTCCAAAGAGAGCGTACAATCTAAGTCTCAATCCTGCAAGCTGCTCCGCATGGACAGAATCTTGTGTCTGCATGAAGGTGTCCATAGAATCTGGGGCCCAAAATACATGCAACACCCAAAGTGTGGGGGGCGGGGGGAGGCATACAATCAAAAGCATACAACTGACAAAGCACCTACTACTCTCAATAAGGTGCCATCAAATTGGCCTATTTCTTATACACATTGCAGCAAAGAGACGTAAAGGAGAAGGTATATAGGAATCATCATACTGGATCAGACATGATCCATATAATCCAATATCCTGTTTTTAAGAATGGCCAACACCAGATGCTGCAGAGAAGATGCAAGAAACCCCATACTAAGCAGAGGCAAGATAATGAGCCCACATGTAGGTCTCTGTCTTTTCTCTAATAGAGATTGGCGCTACAACCTGAAAATGATGTTTTATCTCCATTCTAATTCTCTTTTTGTTACCAGTCACTGTTATAATTCTGAATAATCTTGTTCTATATATAAACACCCACTCCCACTTTGAATCTTGCTCAGTCATTGTCACAGGATGTTGTTGCATGGAGTTCAGCAGTCTAATCAGAGGTGTGGGAAAAAGTATTTCCTTATAGTAGATTTGAATTTGCCACCTCTTAGTTTAATCGAAGGTCCCTTTGTTCTTATGTTACAAGACAGGGAAAAGACATACTTCATGTAAGGCCTTAAGGATCAACTCAAGGAGGATGTCCTAGGTATACAGGGCAGCAGAGAGGAAGATACAAATATATTTGCATAGGAAGATGATGGCCACCGCACTGAAAGACCAAATCCTGTTCAGGAATCACTATTCATGCAGCTTTAGTCAAGGCCCCTTTTACAACCAAAAGCACTTGTAATAATTTTCATAAGCAGAACCTTTTGGAAAATACTGCAAAATCTGCTGGGGAAGACCACAGAAACCAACTAACTAACAGACTCTGCATGTCCCAAATTTGGGACACTCTCAGAGGCCAAACACTCTTTTGGAAGTATTTCACTTCTCTTGAAATCAGCTTGTGTGACCACAGACTACAAGTATCTGCTTTACCAGCCTATACCTATCATCTTTCTCCAAAAGCTTGGTTTAGTTTTACCCCATTACCCACCATTTTCTTCCATTAAATGCGCCATCATTACATGTCAATGTGTGTCCATCTTCCCAATACACAAATACTAAAACCTCTTGAAAATTGTAATACTATATAACAGGGATAGGCAACCTTTGTCATGCGGCCCGCCAGGGTAAGCGCCTTGGCGGGCCGGGCCCATTTGTTTACCTGCCATGTCTGCAGGTTCGGCAGATTGCAGCTCCCACTGGCTGGGGTTCGCCACTCCAAGCCAATGGGAGCTGTGGGAAGCAGTGGCCAGCACATCCCTCAGCCCGCGCCATTTCCTGCAGCCCCCATTGGTTTGGAGCAGCGAAACCCGCCCAGTGGGCGCTGCGATCAGCCGGACCTGCAGACGTGGCAGGTAAACAAACCAGCCCGGCCCACCAGGGGGCTTACCCTGGCGAGCCGCGTGCCAAAGGTTGCTGATCCCTGCTATATAATGTGATGTACTTTTCTCAATTTTACCATAATTGTATCTGAGTGAAACAGTATGCAGAGAAGCACGCGAGAACACTTTGAGCTTTGCAAATAATCCTAACTTTAAATGTTTCAGAAAAAGCATTTATTGAAGAGAGACCTTTTTCTTAGTCGTCTTTTTCCAGATCCATAACTAAGATAAACATGCAATCAGCTGTTTGACAGTTTTCTGAGGCACCTACAGTCACACAAATAGATTATTGCTTACTAAAAAAACAAATGCAGAGACACAGATGTAATCCAAACTATCTTCTGTAAAACTAGACAACAAGAAACAACGCAAGTCACACAAATTCACTGATTCATTTTAAAATTTTAATGTTGGAAGATTTCCTAGGTTATTTAGTGGGACTTTAACATGTTAAATTGGCAAATTTTTAAAAAAAACCACCACTTATTTAGCTTTTCTTGAATGCCTCTGGTTCCAAAAGGATTGAACAAATAGTCTGATGACATCAGTACAACGAATAATAGTTCTCTGAGCAACCACATTGCTATTAAAAGATCGGTGGCAACACAATATGGCATTTTCCCTCCCTTTACCTGTTTTAATTAAAAACTAATAATTCTTGAAACCTTCCACCATGGCAATACTGCTCCTTGGCAAATCTTTCAACTGTGAGATTGCCATTTAGCAATATATTTCCCTGGCGTTATTTTCCTCCTCCTGAAAGCGACAGTAACTATCTACTGTGCTTGTAGATGATGCAGAACATTTTGGGATACAAGCATAAATCAAAGTAATGTTATTTTGAACTTTCTGTAACTGCTATGATTCTATACTAAATAGAAAACCAGCAACAGCAAAGAACACTGCATAGCAGCAAGAAGTCTGAAAATTACACCCCCCTCTCCTTAATATATTTCATTAAAAGTAATTATATTTTGAAATGAGCACCATCAAAAAGTCTTTCACAATCCTCCCATTGCGATGAAACTTGTATATGAATTTTTGAAAAAAAAAACCCAACAACTGTCACCTCCACAAAGGCAAGACACTACATTTGTTTGTTGTTACATTTGAGGAGCCAAATACCATATCTCCATAGCCAATACCATAGCCTGTGCTTTGGACCCATTTCATTCCTGACTGGAGAAAGCCAGTGCTTAAGAACTGGTTCAACTGTTGGCAGAAACTGTCAGCACCTCTTTAAGGGCAGGTTGCCAGCTTTTGTTAATCTACGTACTTTAGTTACAGAACTATTCATGTTACTGGTGCTGCACTAGACAGAATTGGCAGATCACCTGGTGAGGGATTAAGAGCAATACGGCTACAGATAGACTCAGCTGCCTTCAATACCATTGATTATAGGGTGTAGCTGGCTTGTCTGCAAACCCACAGAAAAGACAGATGGAGCTGCAATTTGGCAATTTAATTCCCATCAGGGAAATGCCAGAGGCAACAGAAAAGCAATAACTTAGAACTACCCACTGCTCTCATATGAGAGTTTCTACAGGGCTCCATTTTGCTCCCACATCTTGTTCAATTGGTGCATAGAGCCAACAATGTTTTCAGCATGCTCAAATGACCCCCAGCTCTATTCCTCTCTTATCCAATCTAGCCAGTGCTATTAAATGCCTTACTCAAGATATGGTGAAGACTGGGAAATGAATGAGAAGCTGAAGTTAAATCCAAGAGAAAATTGCGATGATGCTGGAAGGTTGGGGAAAGTAACCAGGAAATAAGGTGACAATTACAACTGCTTCCTTAACTGAGGGTGTACTTCTACAGTTTGTTACAAGAATTCAGTCTGGAAGTACTGTTGGATCCACAGCATCTCCCACCCATGCCTGGGCCAGAAACTGTGATATGTTTAGACACAGATCTTGCTGCCATGATTCACCAATTGTCACTCTGAGATTAGATTACTGCAGTGTGCTCTTGATTACTGCATCTTAATTCAAAGTGCACTGAACCTGGTACAGAATGTGACAGCCCTCTTGGACTATGGCTACATTACGATATGGCTATGCCCCTACAGCCTTGACACTAAAAAGCATGCAGCGTAGCTGCTGTTCGTCGGCAGGAGAACGCTCTCCTGCCGACAAACAACTTACACCCCGCACAAGCGGCAGCAGCTTTGTCGGCAGAAGCGCTCTCCTTCCAACGAAGTGCTGTTCAGACCGGCACATTTGTTGTTCGGGGGCGTGTGTGTGGGTTTTTTTAAACACCCCTGAATGACAAAAGTTTTGCCAATGAAGTGCCAGTGTAGACTAACCCTTGGTGAGCATGCACCATTTTGTATGACACCTGTGCTTTATGATTTGCACTGGTTTCCAGGTGGAGTTTTAACATGACACCCAAAATGACAGACCAATTCTCGCCTCTCACCACACTATTCTAATTGTGGTTGGTGGAGGCATTCAGACAGGATCCCACTGAAAGAAAGGAAATTGTTGGCTGGGTATGTATTCTCCATTAGCAGACCTCAGCTGCGAAGGGCACTCTTTCCTTTCCTTCAAAATAACCCAAATCTGTTGATGTTCAGAGCATGCAAAGTCTATCTTCATACACAAAATTTTGTCATGCAATAAGGACCATTTCTAGCTGGGATTCGGGGGGAGGGGTATACTTATTGGTCATTTTCTAATTGAGTGGCTACTCCTCTTTCTGTTGTAGGTGTGTAGAGACCTTTCATTATACATTAACAAATCTTTAAAACGGTAAATTTTAAATTTGGTTTCCTGTTAATTTTTTCCTTCATTGTGACCGAACATTCGTTTGCTCATAAACAAGAAAGAAATCTCCTTGTAAAGATGAGTGTCAATATCTTAGACAGAGATTAAGAAAAATATTTAAAGGAACACTAAGCTTCCAATGAAAACAGTTTTTAAACAAATCAACATTCCCCTGATATGCTTGAAACACAGCAGCATTAAAAACCTAAAAGTACAACTGACTTGACTTTCATTGTTCAAGTGCGAGAAGCATAAAAAAAAGTAAACAAAGAGCATAAATGGTGACACGGAACGTTGAGTGCATAGGTACAACAATACTTACAACATATGATTTTTAAATTGAAAGTGCACCCTTTAAATTAAGACCTTTTTAAATTATGTGAAAGTCACCCACTGACTTACTGAATTCTGTCTTAGCCCAGGTTTACACTGGGTTTACATAAAAGGTTTTCCGTATAGAGCTATACAGCAAACCCTCCTAGCATAGATGCAACTTATATCAACACCAGCACGCCTTTGCTGGTTTGGCAAACAAAATGAGCTCTACTTGCACATGCACGGTTATGCCAGTATAACTGCATCTACACTAGGGCTTTCGCCCGTATAAAAAAGGCTGCCAAAAAAAAAACCAAAAAAAAAAAAAAAAAATCACCCCCTGCCCCCCCCCCCCCCACCCGACATTACTGTATCAGCACAGCGTTTAGTATAATGTGATGCTTTCTCAGGACACCCAGGACTGAGAGTCACCTTGTTATCCTGCACTCATGAAAGAGTCTTTCTTGTGGTAGCTGGTTGTCAGCACCTGTACTCCAATTGCCTTTCACCCACTAAGACAAGGTGGGTGAAGTAATATCTTTTATTGGACCAACAATAAAAAATTACCTCACCCATCTTGTCTCTCTAGTACCCTGGGACCGACACAGCAACAAGTGCACTGCTTTCACTCAACCTCTCCCCTCAGGACTCTGCCAGTCCTACTTTACTTTGCAGTTTAACAATAGGTGCATCCAACACCCGAAACCCCAGGGATAGCTCAGTGGTTTGCGCATTGGCCTACTAAACCCAGGGTTGTGAGTTCAATCCTTGAGGGGGCCATTTAGGGAAAATGGGGCAAAAACTGGGGATTGGTCCTGCTTTGAGCAGGGGGTTGGACTAGATGACCTCCTGAGGTCTCTTCCAACCCTGATATTCTATGAAGACTTTTCCCTGTAGTATCTAGCCCAGGGGTGGGCAAACTACGGCCCGCGGGCCGCATCTGGCCTGTCAGATGTTTTAATCTGACCCTCGAGCTCCCGCAGGGGAGCAAGGTCTGGGGCTTGCCCTGCTCCAGCACTCCACCCGGAGAATGGGGTCGGGGGCTGGCCCCAGTCTGCGCATGCCATGGCACCGCATGGCTCCCGGAAGCAGTGGCATGTCCCCCCGAGGCTCCTATGTAGGGGCAGCCAGGGGGCTTCGCACACTGCCCCCACTCCAAGCACTGCCACCACAGGCAATGGGAGCTGCAGGGGTGGCATCTGTGGATGGAGAAGCATGCAGAGCTGGCTGGCAATGCCTACACCAGTGGGGAGACACGCTGCTACTTCTGGGAACTGCTTGAGGTAAGCGCCACCTGGAGCCTGTACCCCTGACCTCCTCCCAAGCTCCAACCCCCTGTCCCAGCCCTGATCCCCCTCCCACCCTCCGAACCCTCTGTCCCAGCACAGAGCACCCTTCTGTGCCCCAACCTCCTCATCTCCAGCCCCACCCCAGAGCCCACACCCCTAGCAGGAGCCCTCCCACACTCCAACCCCCAATTTCGTGAGCATTCTATGGCTCACCATACAATTTCCATATCCAGAGGTGTCCCTCAGGCCAAAAAGTTTGCCCATCCCTGGTCTAGCCCCTCTGACTAGAACTCACAGTAATTACAAGGTTCACTACTGCAAAGGGAATAGCATACATACAAAAGCTTGTTTGATTCAACGGAGTATCAGCTCTCACGTAACGCAGAACTTCAATCAATTTAAAGTGAAAACAAGTATATTAACGAAGTTTAAGATTTAAGAGACAGTGAGCAAGGCTAATAAGAACAACAGGTTACAAATAAAACAAATGTAGAACATGATTTCTAGAGACTACAACTCAGCGGCTGCAATCCTTGTCTGAAGCAGTCTTATCTCACCTAAGCCTTTTCTGCAGTGTTTCAACCCAGGTTGGTTGAGATCCTGTTTTCATGAATGTAATAAACTGCCAAGTTACCCACTCACGTGCAGAATAAAAGAAGGGTCCTGGTTCCTTCCTTTTATGACCCCAAAGTCCATTGTTTTTGTCCCCAGAGTCAGGATGACTCCTTGTGATTTCCTTACTGGGGTGCTGGCTCCAAGGTGTCTTCCATACTCTGGTTTGTTTCACATTCTCCGCTGACCTGTTTTTCCTGTTGACTTTCACATGTAAATAGGACTCTGTGTTGACCTTATGCTCAAATAAATTGGTTAGTCTCTAAGGTGCCACAAGTACTCCTTTTCTTTTTGCGAATACAGACTAACACGGCTGTTACCCTGAAACCTGTGTTGACCTTACAATATTTAATTTACACTGGAGACAGGGATAGTTGAATACACATGATCTGGTCTGGCAGAAGACCTGTTTGTCAACTCTCCCTTGTTATAGACTTTTAAAACATTATGTCAGTATAAATACACACAGTTCTTTACATACTGTCAGTACATTCCACCATATTAACGATCAGCATGTCCTCGGCTTTCACTTGCTAGCTCACATGATATTCTTTACAGATAAATACTGTGAAAGCAGTGTGTTGGTACAGTGAGTGTGTCAGGGCTGAGAACAGTTACTGTTACAAAACATGGAACCCTTTGCCAGTTGGATTCTTGGGAACACATATAGACATGACCTTAAAACTAGACTATAAACTATTCAGTGTATCTCCTTATGTGTTTGTGTAGCTCCAAGCACAAGAGACCCATGATCCATGACCCCAAAGCACTACCATACGTACAAGCTAGGAGCTAAACTTTTGCCTAGAGACTGTAGCTCAAGGTGTATTTGCACACATGGCTTCTAAACAAGACAGTGTATGGGGCATTTTGCACAAAAGATATTCTTCAATTGAATGTAAATTGAAAATGGAGGGGTGGGGGAGAGGGAGCGAATAGCATGTGGGAATGACAATCTTGTGAGTGCCACCCTGGGTATGGTAAACAGCTATTACACAACACTACAATGTCCCAAAAGCTGGCAGGAGATGATCTGGTTGCAGGACACCATCTAGAATATTTAGAAAGCAGAGGACGAACAAATGTAAACATTCTTTTATAGTAATAGAGAAATAAAATTCTAGCTTCAATGTTAAAGTAGGTCCCGTCCTCATTGACAACCCCTTGAGGAGTATCTAAAAGGTAGCTTCACAGAAATACTATTCTTATACCTAAGGTCAGCCCAGTCAACCAAGGACATCAAATATGAAGCGAAACTTATTTTCCCACACACACTGACATAAGCCTAGCCATGACAACTAAAAGGAAGGAGATTGCTGAGGACAAGATTTCTTTTAAAAATGGGTACCTAAGTTTAGGCTTCTAAGTCTGTCATTTTGCACCTGAACATCCGGTCTCATTTTCAGAAATGTTGGCCACCCAGCATTTCCCAGTGCACTTCACTTGGAGCTGCTGGATGCTCAGAGCTTTTGTAAACCAGGCCACTGAATCAAGTGCATAATAGACAAGGGACCCTAACCTTAGGAATCCTCACTATTTTCCACCTCTTTTCCCACCTCTGCAGCATGGGGAGCAGGTCACTTGTTTTGATCAAGTGAGATATACCCACATAATACTTTCCCTGCCATTGCAAGGGCCTTGAGCATTGATACACCTCAGCACCTCCACCTATTCTCTGCCTCTGGAACACGTTGTATCACACTGTAATACTTTGGTCTAAATGGGTTGTTGGATTTAGTGTGCAGCTGCTGGGTGGTGTTGGTGACCTGTGACATGGAAGAAGTCAGACTAGATGATCTGATGGTCCCTTCTGGCCTTAAACTCTGAATATTTGGACAAAGTATTGAGGCTTCTATACCTGGCATAAGTAACAATTACATAAGAAGTGAAATAACTAAGTATTTACCTCTGTTGGACAAGGTAAAGATCCAGAGAAGAGGACAACTGGTGAAGAGAACTGATTAAGATGATACAACCTACAAATGCTTGGAGGGAATAGATTTTTACTGGTAAAGGTTGGCAAACATTGATTTCATCATACACAAATCGAAGAAAAAATATTTCCATTAATGATAATCAAAACTTACAGATGGGCAAAGTAAGAAAAATGCTGCTTGAGAATTTAGTTTGAAGCATATTTACTTTGTACACTTTGACATGTGATGCTGACAATTTGGGTTTTAAATGGGTATAAGCTTTAACTTTTTTAATTCGTCATTAAATAATTATCTGACCCCCATAATTTCCCACAGCTGTGAAAATTTAAAATTGATAAAAAGAAAAAAAAATCTTATAAACAAACACTGATATTATCCATTGAAATAAAAAATAAATGAAAATTGAATTCTGACAAGCCTAAACATGTTCCTGTGTTATCTTTGGACTCAATTTATGAACTGAGTTAAAGACTTAAAATACTCACTGTTGGGGGGCCTACGCTTCCAAACTAGTTTTGCGAATAGGTCAGTGAGCCTTCCTCCCCCGCTTCAATGTAGAACTTCAATTCCTGTTCAAGGAGGTTTTTGGTTTTTATTTTGTTTTAAATGAATATTGTACTTCCAGCCTACAAATAATGTGTCTAAGAAGCTAGTCACAGGAACTTTCTGCTATTGGTCAATTATAATAAAATGAACCTCCTCTAACGCAAGGCTGAGTCTCCAACTGGCAGAACCAGATTCCTCAAGAGTAAAGTAACCAGTTTGCTCTTCTACTGTAGTACTACTTGCAAGGAGTCAGCTTTTCATACCACAGCTCTCTGAGATGCACCCTCCAGACCATTATTTAAGCACCAGGAGGAGCAGGCATGCAGAAACTGTTTAACAGAAAGGCACTCAAGACACATTACTTAAGCAAATGGTCAAAGTCATACTTTTCAGGATACACTGAATTTCACCCTTAGAAGTAGGATTCCAGCACCGAAGAACAAAACAAAACAAAAGACGACTGCCACCAGCACAGCATTATAAGGTAAACAGTTGGTTTTATTTTGCATTAACAGTTGCAAATATTACAGAAACAGTTTGCAGTACAGTTTAAAATGAAATAACTAAGTGTGAAGATACACAAATAGAGGCTGTCTCCCCTGCTCAGAATTTGACAGTGCTACTAGTAAATATGCTCTCAACAATTCTACTGCTCATGTATATGGATGCTAATTTGTGAGACAAGTTTTAATGCATAAATGTATTTTTCTGGAAGTCTGCCAGAATTACCTTAAAGGAAAGGACTTGCTTGTAATGTTTCAAGTCAGTAGAATCGTTAATTAGGAAGGTTCATGTTTTAAAACTGCGAGAGGCATACATGAAAACATACCTGAAGTGATAAACCAGCAGAGTGCTTCACTCAGTTTGTCAAATTAAGTTTACCAAGTGAAAAACTGCATACACAGAAGAGCACGCTTATTTTATTTTAATTTTATATTAAGATACTTGGGTTTCTTTTAAGATTGCATATTAACATTTACTTCTGCATATGTTAAAGTCAAAGCACTAAAACTTTTAGATCAATTAGGATTTTTATGATGACTAGAGCTTTTGAACTTTATTTGAAGAGTCATGGGAAAGGGCGTGTTTGTGCACATTTAGTAGTACTGACATCATGCATCTGGCATTTAAGAAAAGTATTGCTGATACACAGACGAGCATTCAGTAAAAAGTTCTGTTCACCTATAGGCAAAATCTGAATGTCTCATAATAATACAAAATAACTTACTCCTTGATTTGCCTATTTCTAAAATTTAAGACACCTGAGCCACAGAAACATGAATGCTACATGTTTCTGAAATCCAACAGATGGTTTAGTGGATTAATCCAAATATGGAAAGAGGACACTTTCACATTAATGTCATGTTGCACATTTCTGTATTTATATCTGAAGTTCCATCATACATGAAAGAATTTTACAAAACCAGTTTTACTTTTCTCTCTTTTTTTGCCCGTCTCTCAGCTTGGCTCAAGATCCAGTGATTTTCATGCATAAGTACAATGCTGAAATGTAAATACTGAAGGGGTTTATTGACTCCTATCTTGCCAATGGATTTTCTTTAAGTAGTATCTTAAAAACATTTCTATGTGGAATAATTTTTGTAAAAGCCTGTGACTACAGAACCTAAAATTTTGGACCCAATTTGACCTCACAAGATAAATCATGTATTGCCTTCAAATGTGATTCTCTCTAATTGATTCTAAAGCCTTTGTACTTCCCAAAATTCTAAAATACTGCCCATCAAAAACCACAAACAGTGAAGGGTACCACAAATTCAGAAAATGTACAGTATCAGAAATGCTAGCAATAGCAGAAGTAAATCAATAGGAATGGCTTTCCATGAGCAACAGTGGTTTCATTTACAGATCACGGATACTGGTCTCTCTCTCCCCTCCGCCAAGGCAGTGTATTAACCAAGATTCTTACCATATGTAATGGGAAAAACAAAGGAGAGGTACGTGCATGTGTATGCACAGAGGAGATCTGATCATAACAGTGATCTGCAAAGGAAAAGCAAGTCGGTTATGCTTTTCTGCACTTCATGGTATATAGAGGCAGCCTGAATTTATTACTTGTATTAATAATTCATAATTAAAATAAATGCATTTATGTATTTATTTTTAAAAAGGTGTTCAATTTGGTTTTGTTGTTGTTTATAACGTTAGAAATTCTGGTCTTCTCTACCTTGTTCTTCCTGCAAGGCCATATGGACAACAAATAGAATGACTTACTCCTACTAATACCAAGAAAGTGAAACCTCAGCAATTAAGACAGGAAAGGATTTTTATTTCCTGTTTACACTGTGTTTTTCATTTATGCCTATTTAACTCAAACACCCAGCCTAGAGTTGAGAGAAAAGATTTCTTTAGATTCCACATCCCTTCCCCTTCAACTAAGGGCTTAGTAAGTTCCCCTGCAATTTTTTAGTCTTCCAATGAAATCTCTGGCAAGGTCATAGAAGACAAGACTATATTGATGGTATTTCTAACATATAAAACAAACATACAAAAACTCACACTTTCAGTCCTCCTTATATATTATGACAGAACGAGAAAGCAAGCCTCTTTTGATTCCCATCTCCTCTCTTTGCAGAACACCTTTAACAGATATTAACCAAGTAAAATATTACAAAATTAAACTAGCTAATCTAAAACTGATTTTTAGCTATAAGTAGTCTCCTACCTTCTATTTCCAAAACAACAGACTCAGTTTACAGTATGTTCTGGATTTGCTGAGAAGTGTGACAGCCACATAATCCACCAGTGCTTTTTTTGTACTTACCAATAAATTGGCACTGGTATTTCTTTCTCAAATACAGTGAATTATACTACTTTACCTATCAAACTGGGCCTTCTGTACCTTCACTTTTAAAGCAGAACTCCGCTTTTAAAATAGTGAGTTATCCTGAAAAACGTGTTAGTCTGTATTTGCTAAAAGAAAAGGAGTACTTGTGGCACCTTAGAGACTAACCAATTTATTTGAGCATAAGCTTTCGTCAGCTACAGCTCACTTCATCAGATGCATACCTGATGAAAAACTGGTGGCATGATATGCCTTGAAGTAAGGTGCTGCAGTACCATCCACCTGCTATGGGGATGGAATGAAGAGTTTGTATACATGCATTTGGAAGGAGATTAAAGAGAATCAACTTTATCCAATTCAAGATTCCCCCCGCCAACTCCACCACCTCTAAGTATAGGATATACTTAGAAATATAATAATAATCTTTCTATGTCTTAGTTTTATTTGTAGCCATTTCTAGTGCAGCTCCTCTCTTAGGCTACCACTTGAAGTAATCATGCTAATGACAATTCTAACTCTTTTCAGAGTTAATAGCCGTGTTAGTCTGTATTCGCAAAAAGAAAAGGAGTACTTGTGGCACCTTAGAGACTAACCAATTTATTTGAGCATAAGCTTTCGTGAGCTACAGCTCACTTCATCTGATGCATACTGTGGAAAGTGTAGAAGATCTTTTTATATACACACAAAGCATGAAAAAATACCGCCTCCCACTCCACTCTCCTGCTGGTAATAGCTTCTCTAAAGTGATCACTCTCCTTACAATGTGTATGATAATCAAGGTGGGCCATTTCCAGCACAAATTTAGGGTTTAACAAGAGCGTCGGGGGGGGGGGGTGTAGGAAAAAACAAGGGGAAATAGGTTACCTTGCATAATGACTTAGCCACTCCCAGTCTCTATTCAAGCCTAAGTTCATTGTATCCAATTTGCAAATGAATTCCAATTCAACAGTTTCTCTTTGGAGTCTGGATTTGAATTTTTTTTGTTGTAATATCACAACTTGTCTGTAATCGCGTGACCAGAGAGATTGACGTATTCTCCAACTGGTTTATGAATGTTATAATTCTTGGCATCTGATTTGTGTCCATTTATTCTTTTACGTAGAGACTGTCCAGTTTGACCAATGTACATGGCAGAGGGGCATTGCTGGCACATGATGGCATATATCACATTGGTGGATGTGCAGGTGAACGAGCCTCTGATAGTGTGGCTGATGTTATTAGGCCCTGTGATGGTGTCCCCTGAATAGATATGTGGGCACAGTTGGTAACGGGCTTTGTTGCAAGGATAGGTTCCTGGGTTAGTGGTTCTGTTGTGTGGTATGTGGTTGCTGGTGAGTATTTGCTTCAGGTTGGGGGGCTGTCTGTAGGCAAGGACTGGCCTGTCTCCCAAGATCTGTGAGAGTGTTGGGTCATCCTTTAGGATAGGTTGTAGATCCTTAATGATGCGTTGGAGGGGTTTTAGTTGGGGGCTGAAGGTGACGGCTAGTGGCGGTCTGTTATTTTCTTTGTTAGGCCTGTCCTCTAGTAGGAGACTTCTGGGAACTCTTCTGGCTCTATCAATCTGTTTCTTCACTTCCGCAGGTGGGTATTGTAGTTGTAAGAATGCTTGATAGAGATCTGGTACGTGTCATCGTCCGGACCCATGGAAAAGAAGCCCTTCAGGAATTCCACCATGATTTCAACAATTTCCATCCCACCATCAACCTCAGCCTGGTCCAGTCCACACAAGAGATCCACTTCCTGGACACTACAGTGCTAATAAACGATGGTCACATAAACACCACCCTATACTGGAAACCTACTGACCGCTATTCCTACCTACATGCCTCCTGCTTTCACCCTGACCACACCACACGATCCATCGTCTATAGCCAAGCTCTGCGATACAACCGCATTTGCTCCAACCCCTCAGACAGAGACAAACACCTACAAGATCTCTGTCAAGCTTTCTTACAACTACAATACCCACCTGCGGAAGTCAATCTCTCTGGTCACGCGATTACAGACAAGTTGTGATATTACAACAAAAAAAATTCAAATCCAGACTCCAAAGAGAAACTGTTGAATTGGAATTCATTTGCAAATTGGACACAATTAACTTAGGCTTGAATAGAGACTGGGAGTGGCTAAGTCATTATGCAAGGTAACCTATTTCCCCTTGTTTTTTCCTACACCCCCCCCCCCCCGACGTTCTTGTTAAACCCTGGATTTGTGCTGGAAATGGCCCACCTTGATTATCATACACATTGTAAGGAGAGTGATCACTTTAGAGAAGCTATTACCAGCAGGAGAGTGGGGTGGGAGGAGGTATTTTTTTCATGCTGTGTGTGTATATAGAAAGATCTTCTACACTTTCCACAGTATGCATCCGATGAAGTGAGCTGTAGCTCACGAAAGCTTATGCTCAAATAAATTGGTTAGTCTCTAAGGTGCCACAAGTACTCCTTTTCTTTTTGCGAATTCTAACTCGTTTCACTTAGAACAACTTACCCTGTGAATCATTCCTGCCTCACTTCTGAATCCTATTCCTATTTACTGGGAGTGTTTTCTCAAAGCTCTCCACCCTGTACTATTTGAATCATGACTCATGACTTTGAAACAAACAGGCTCTATCCAGAGAGAACTCTGAGTTCAACACAAGGATTCCAAACTTCAGGCTGAAGGGTGGGCAGACAGACAGACAATAGATTGTAACTGGTATTTTCCTATGTCTATGCACAGGATTTAAACTATATGTAAACACGTTATAAAGGAGAAGGAACTGGAAACCTTCCACAGACAAAAGACTGAAGACTTAATAATCCAGCTCTAGCCTTGTAGAAATTGGGTAATGGGATATAAAGCCTTTCACCTGTAGCTCATTGGATTCTATTTGACCCAGATCATACCAAGAGCTAGTTGGGTGGCCAATGTAAAGAGAATTGGTGGGTTTAGTCTACTTCCTCATATAACTGTGTCCATAAAAACAAAAAACTTGTCAGCTTTGTTAGCAGTAGCATCTCAGGGGCCATGGGTTGGTTCATCATGAAGGTTTAAGATCTCTCTCACCCGCAAAGGCAGAGCAGTACAGAAAGTTACACTACTACTGCCTCTGCTATACTGCACTTGCATAGAGAACTTCATTGTGGAGTCAGCATACAGTTGATGTGTGCTCTTTGCACCGTGCCATTCTTTTGATAAAAATACTGAAAGTTGTCTGGAAAGCTCTCTCACATGACAGTAAAGCTCTGTTTCATGGTTACAATGTCAGCATTCTGGTCTGGCAGCTGTGAAATGGGACCAAGCACTAGTTGGCAATCTACAGAGTAAATTTTTAGTCTCCAGTTGTATAAGTCAGAAGAGCAAGCCTTGAATGGTCTAGGTAGCTACCAGATGCTACAGAAATTAAATGCATTGATTTCACCCATCTCCCATGCTACCCGGTTTTATTGCCCTCGAAGTATAGCAGTGGCTGAGCTTCCAAAATAGTCACCACTGCAGCGGAGGTTTGCCTAATTTTCATTGGGGGAGTTTTGTGATTTGCAGTTGTGGTATTATATTTGCAACAATCAAGTAAAGGTGCAACTACTCCATTTTGTAGCCACAAATGAACTGAAAAAAGGTCAGCATCTCCATTACTCATTTTGAAAACCCTGTCAGTTTTTTTTAAAAGAGGCACTGACAACATTAAGACATTTTTAAAGTTAGGATATTAGTTATGGTAAAAGCCACGTTAGAAACTTTAAAAAGCTCCATTCTGGTTTCTAATTAAGTTTATCCACTCCCATTACACAGCTTGCCTGTTTCGGCAGTTAGTAAAAGAGTGGTTTGTCAGTCTGGACTTCCAGGTGCAGTGTTCATTTAACAGCAAGAGGCCATCTCCAGGCTGTTAGTGTTGAGTTCTGGAAGTCCATACTGCATGCACTTCTCACTTTCCATTACCCAAAGAAACAGTGAGATACAGCACAAATGCTATCTTTATGCGTGGGAATTGTGATTGTTATTATTATTATGGCAATGTTTAAAATAAAGGATCCAGAACTTGCAGGTTCTAATCCAAATCCTGGTTTTGCCAATGACTCAATGTGTACAAGATACTTCACTTCTTATCTCAGTTTCCCCAACTGCAAATAGAGGCAATAAGATGTTTACGTCACAGGAACATGTAGAGAATCAGCTGTTATAGAGCACTTTGAAGGCATAAAAGCTTACACAGACTATAACTCACAACAGCCACCATTTCTTCCCATTCCACTAATGTTAGAGCTTCAGCCCATTCTCAACCCTGTACTATCTCAGCTGCTCACAATCACCTCCTCCACCCAACATCTCAAGGCTAGCAATCTACAGTAATTCTCATGCTTCCCAGAACACAATGGCTTCACAAAATTCTGCAGTTCCCTCTCCTGGAGTTTACCAGTCCCTCAGAAATCCTAAAATCCTTACCATTATGTCCAAAGAAATCACTTTTTTCCCTGTATGTCACATCCAGAACCACCCAAACCCCCTCAAACAACCCCCTCATTAATACCACTAGTCCTTCCAGCTCTTAAAGCTTGTTCCTTGTTTTCCCCTCAAACCTGTCCTCTACTCCGACTCCCAGTTTGACACACTGCACCCAATACCATCACTTTTCCTCAAAACCTACTCATGCTAATTGCCAAGTATCTAAATACACCCCTCTCTGCTTACAGCAGAGTCCTGTTCCAGGCACCCTCTATCAACAACCCTATAAGGAGTCAGTGGCAAAGCCTACCTGCAGCAAGCTAGGACAGCTGTATGGACAAATAGCCCCCAAAGCACTCGCTCTAGTATGATCCCAATTCCTTTGTGCCAGTTGGACATCACATTCTTAACGTAAGCCTCAAGCATCAGCATTTTTAACGTAAGCATTATTGCCTGCTACTGGTTACTTTTTCAACACAATGGACAACGATGTTGCACTATAAATATGCAGTGCAGTTTAACACACTATAGCAACCTTCAGTATATAAAGCTTGTCATAGCGAGTATGTTTTTTCAGGCTGAACAACCTTCACAGAGTCCCTCTGTTTGCTACATTCCTTTTATTGCACAACATATAACACACACAGAGAGAGATACCCAGAGTGTTTATCGTGAATAATTCATTTTTTACAATATGCACAAATGCAGCGTTTTAAAAATAGAAGCTGGTCTAACTGGACTGAATTTGGCATAGAAACAGAAAATGTGACCCGTTCCAATACAATTTAAGAATAGCTATTTTTCCATGAACATCAGCTCGTTTAACATTTTAAAGCAGTGACTTTTTTTTAATAGAGTAAAGATTCATCAAGCCTGCTTACCATTTTATAAACAAAAAAATTAGCTTGAAAATCCCGTAAGCAAGGTGTTTTAAATTAAAAAAAGAAAACCTATGCCTGCACTTAATTTTTCTTCTGTATCTACTTTAATGCAGCATTTGGGATAACGTCACTGGAAGATTTTACAGAAAAATGTTGAAAGCATAACAATTTTTTCTCCAATTCTGTGAGAAAATACACAAGCAAAGCTGCTGAACAAACTGAAAATTCAGATCTAATATAATTTTTCCCATGTGGAGCAAAAAGTATTTTAACTATAGGCATTTCAAATGTTGCACATCTCACTGAACCTATTCTTGCACTTCTAATATGAGACACCTAAGAATGACGACTTGGACTCTAGACCACACTACACTCTTAAAACTTTGCTCCCAGTCACTGTGCTCAAAAGTGACTGTCATGCAGGGTTCTTCTCTCTCATATAGTCTATAGCGTTGTTTCTGAACACAGTTGTAATATAGCTTGGAACCATGTTAGAAATGGATACCAACTGTGTTTACAGCCATTTAAAGCTGCACTGTTTGACTGAAAATACTGAGCACTTACACCGCTTGTTTTGAGCCACAGCATAAATGAGACTACCAGCAATTACACAATCTGCCTATCCCCCACTTCAACTTGTCAACTGTATTTACCTGAAACTTCTGACTCTGCATTTTTCTTAGTTGCCAACACACTGACAAGCTTAATTGGCAAGCAGTGTTTGCAGGCAGGGACTAGGCTGTTAGGATGTAAGATATGGAACTAAGTTTCAATTCCATTCCCACTAAGACTGTAAAGTAAAAGCACAAAGTCGTCCAATTATTAACAGCTATTTAAAGTGTTTTCCTCTTAACTCTGTGAGTTTAATATTTGAACACTAATTGCTCAGTCTGTGAGTGCATGGGGAAAGATAGGAGACTGGTATTCTGAATATTCCAGTACACAGTCCCAGGACATTCATACACTATCACTACATTTTCCTATAAAGAAGTGTGCGTTCACCAATTTGAAGATAATGTCACTCAAATACTTGGAAACTAAGTAGACAGTTGTTTAAAGATATATAAAACACATACAAAATCCAAAAACAGTGTTTTTCTGCTATTGCATGTTTACACTAACAGAGTTGGCAGCCAACTTTTAATATGGTTATAACTGGTTTTGAAGAGGTAACATGGTGACTGCTTGTTTTAAAGTTTTCCAACAATTAACTGCAAATCATTCAGCTTCACAAAAGCTCTATCTTGCCACCCCATTACCACCAATGGTGTGCCCTTATAACTTGCCTTTTAATTATAGGCTTCTTAAATCATACTAAATTAACACGGGTCAACAGACGTGTTAGGTTATGCTAAAACAGATTTTCAGGTCACTTCTCTGAAGTTTTATTCAGCACTCCTGATTACTTTCACATGCCCCAATCTGAACTTTCCCTGGAGCAGTCTAAATGGTGCCAAGCAATTCTGAAACATTTCAAAAGAATGTTATCTCTAACAAATCACGTCTTCTACTATGGGCAGATGTACAGTAAGTTTAGCAATGCTAAGGAATTATTGTAACATGAATACATCATGCAAGGGCTTCTTTGCTTTGAGCAAAATAATGTTTTCCAGTAGATTAACAGGCTTGCCTGAACTTAAGTCTCTGTACATTACCAAAACACTGACACTGGTGGATTTGTTGGCTCTTAGAAAATTATTACATTGTATCACAAAAAACTATAAGATAGCAGCAAAAACCAAGAAAAAACAAGGAGAGCAGGGGAAGATTACCAATGCAAGGATACAGTATCTATCTCTTCTCCAATTACTTATGGCCCGCAGCAAAAAGTCTTAACACAGTTTACATTTATGGTTGGGTTTGATTTCCTGTTAAATCTTCCTGTGGACAGGCATATTTAAGTTTGTTGGAAATATATTCCCAAGCGTTTAGTTTCATAACTTTTCATTATGCAAAAATGTATTTAGGGACCTTAAGTGTAGACTAGGGATCAGAGAAACTACAACTGTACTATTATTTAAGGTGTTCACACTACTGTGTAAATATGTACAAAAGGTATGTTGCATCCTGACAATTTATAAGAATCACTCCTTCACTGTCATTACGTGTGTCACTGCTTCGATGATATATAAACACACTGAACTTGATTGTTAAAGATCTTCACTTTTTTTAAAAACATCAGTATATTAAAAAGTTATCCTATCACCACCAAAAAAACAGCCAAAATGGCACTACATTCCACTAGTTTACACTTACTAACTGTGGAGGCAACTCTTTATGCAGTAACTCTAAGCAATTTTGAATTATTTGAAGGTTATAGAGTTGAATCTTGGCAGTATGATGGTGAACTCTGATAACGTTTTTAAAGCCCTTCTGTAACGTAACTTGCTTCATATATTCTAATGTGTTCTGATCTAATTGGTGAAGTTCATCTGAAGATTAACCTTGTGCAAAATGTAGACTTCAATTAAGAGCGGTGGGAAATTTTCAAGATAGGATGCAGTTGAACTCCCCCTATTAAGTCCATAGGAAGGGAGATGTTGTGTCCCAGTCTGCACAAATCCTCCATTTTTGCCACTAGTGAGAAGTTTATCCTAAAGGTAAAGGTAACAGAGAGTAAACCTACCAAAATGCTAACTGTTAGAACATTTGGATCATCTCTGTAGACGCAATGAAAAGGATTTCAGAGCCAAACAACAAACCATGACTGTAGTCATGGTAATGTGTATAATTATGTAAGGACCAGTGAACAATTTACAATAAGTTTTCATCATTTATCCTTTGTCACAGCAGGCAGTAATGACCTCTATAGCTAAGGACGCACAGAAGTTGATTTTACAACCCCATTATCACATGCTCCTCTCTTCCTTCAGTCTTTACCTCTTACTTTGAAATTTTCCATTCTTGCTTTTTGCCAAATGGTAAGTTTTTTGGAAAATTTGAGCAAAACATTAGTTATTTTTGAGTTCAAGGAGAGTGGGGGAGTGTTGTGTTTTTCTTCAGTGCACATGATGAGAAATTTCTACTAGCCAAACTTTAATAAAAACAGTACTACAGCACTAGTTGGTTGATATCTGAGTTGACATTCCAAATGTACATACCTGTTTTGCTGACTAGACCTATGGTTCCTGATCATTCACAGAAAAGATTATAAACATAATTTAATCCAGAAGTGATCTACCCTTGGTAATTTGTTGCTCTGTTACATCTAATGTAGACGTATTACATTGACAACTCGTTATCCTGATAGACAAAGCAGCAGTTTGGAATCAACATGAACAAATTTAGACATTAAAGAAAATCCTAACTTTGTTTAGATTAGATATAAACAATTTATTTTCCATTTTATATGTAGAATATATTTCCCATTCAACATATAAAGAATCTGTTAAAGAAAGCACTGAAAAGTCACTAACTTCACATTTAATGATGCTTGTGTAATTTACACTCCCAAGTGTAGTTATCTTCGGTTTATAATTTTAATATATTCCTCCTGTCTCAGACCTAGTATAATCAATGTTTAATTCCAGAAGAGTTTCAGAGTCATGTTGTAGATGTCCTCTGGAAAAATGTTTGGGCTGACTAAAGCTTTGAGACATTAAAATGAATTTTACACTAGTAGCTCCAAATATAAGGTCATCAGGTACTATACAACTTTCTCGTATTATGCTGTACTTGCACAAAAATCCTGAACTAGACAGTTACCCCAAGTCCTATTCCAGAGCAGTAGCTGGGAACGGAGATTCTACTGCAAAAACAATCCCATCAATTATTTTCTCCTTTGATGGGGGGGTGAGGGGTAGGAAGAGGAGAAGAAGGCTTAACAGCAGTAGCTCTGAAACAGCCACAAAAATGTCAATTCCACATTTGAGATACCAGCCCATACAAGGTTTTTCACCACCCTGTTTAAGACTACCACTATTTGAAAGCCCCCATGAGTCTGTGAGCCAGCAATAAGCACAAGCAACACAAGCAGCCATCTGGGGCTCTGCTCCATGTAATGACCCGTACAGTATAACATTTAACTAAATACTTTAAAACTATTGCACACCAAAGACAGTGTAAGCTAAACATTCAAAGAAAGCTTCACTCCAAGAGTGCTGTTTTGTTAAAGTTGCGTCGTCAGACATTGGTTTCATTCCCTTTCAAAATCCTGTGTTCGTAACTCTGAGGTTCTACTGTAATTCTAATAAAGGCAGAGAAAATCTTCCAACTACACTACCATGAATGCTGTATGCACCAAATACAACTTACAGAACAATAAAGGAATTTTAAAAGTAGCTACCCTTAGTTTAACTATACAGGCCTTGGAGGAGGGGTTGGGGGGGGGGGCAGAGATTTCTAAACCATGTTAAACAAAAGGCCTAAAATAGCTTTTCCAAACAAAAATGTTTCACTTTTAAAGGTCTAGCCTATAACATCCCAGGACTAGAAATTAAGGGCTGTGATGCCCATTGGGAAGCTGAGAATGGTATAAAACTCCTGTTCTAATCCTGCAAATTCAGAGCTATGCTAGTAGGAATTTCACCTCACACTCCAAGAATTCATATTAAAACGTAAATTTAATAATTTTTTTCAAACAATTTTTTTCCCAAACATGCCCTACCTTCATTTTCTAATCAATTTTAATTTCTAGATACCAAATAATAAAACTACTGCTGTCCCAGGACTGAACAGCCCATCTTGGACTTCAGGCCAGTGTACATTTAGGGAGTAAATTCTGCACTGAAAACACTGGGATATGCTCTTAACTGGCACCTGTTTGATTCAAGTCAAAGGCTTGTGGTTTTATGTTAACTGCAATTTATCAAACAGCTGTAATCACCAGATACAAGGTTTATTTAGTCAGATGCTCATATTCTCCCATTTGCTGCTTTTTTGACATCTTATCTCTGTGCACAGGAACAGCTCTCTGCCATCTGCATAGCCAGTTTGTGTGCAGATAATTGCTAAACAGGGATGTTGTTGTTGTTGTTACATTTAGGATTACAGTGACTTCAACTCCTAAGGAAAGACAAAGTTAGCCTGCTGTTCCTTGCATGACGGAAAAAAATGAAAGATCGCCTTCAAGAACTTAAACTGCGAGCAAAAGAACTGCAGCTAGCTGAAGAGAACAGCTGTGTGCCTGGGGTGAAGGAAGACTACCAAGTAGAGTTTGAACAGCAAGCTATTATTTATGAGAAAGAGCCCATAACTGAGAGGCACCTAAATGAAATCCAGAGACTTCAGGACGAGATTAGTAACTTGGCAGAAGATGTTCAAAAGTTTGGTCAGCAGCAGAAAAACCTCATGTCCTCAATGAGAAGGTTTAGTGTTATTAAAAAGGAGTCCAACATTACAAGAGAAATAAAAATTCAAGCAGAGCATGTAAGTAAATGCTTGGATGAACTGTCAAAAACAGTGAAGAAGTCTGAAAGCGAACACGGGCCATCTTCCGCTGTTGCAAGAATCCTTACATCTCAGCATGCATTCCTTTTCCTGCGTTTCCAAAACACCATGCTTTCATACAATGATGCTATAACAGCCAAGCAGGAGAAATGCAAGACATTCATTGTCCGCCAGCTTGACGTGGTTGGGAAAGAGGTCTCCGAGGAAGAAGTGAACGATATGCTTCAACAAGGAAAATGGGAGATTTTCAATGAAAATCTGCTTACTGAAGTCAAAATCACTAAAGCTCAACTATCAGAGATTGAACAAAGACACAAAGAATTGGTCAATCTGGAGAACCATATCAAAGACTTGAAGGAATTTTTTATTCAGATCTCGCTTCTGGTGGAGGAACAAGGAGAAATCATCAACAACATTGAAATGGGTGTAAACAATACTCAAGATTATGTTCAAACATCAAGAGAGAAGTTTAGACTCGCAGCCAGGTATAGAAAGAGAAACCTTTGTAAAACAATATGTTGCTGGTGTTGTCCACGCTGCAGATAACAAAAAGGGATGATTCTCAAATTTCGCAGGCTACCATTTTGCCAGTAGAACTTTTGGAGCAGCTCTGTGGGTTCCATTTACACTTCAGTTTGTTTCTGCTTACTCTCCCCACCTCGAGGGCTCTTTCCTTTTACCTCTGTGCATCTCACACTAAAAAAAAAAAAAATATCCTCTCTGTGCCCCTGCAAGTGGCTCTTCCTGGCAGAACTAGAGAAGTAGTACCTAGGGATTCTCAGCAGTTTTTCTGCTTCTGTTAGGCTGTGGTAGAAGTGTTACACTGGAAACACAGATGAAGTGGAAAGATCACCTTTTCTGATCCTACCAACCCAGAGTAATCCTGCTTTACAAGAGGTTGTCCAGTGGAGCTGGTGGGTTATCACAGTGACCAGTGTGATATAAAGGCAAGGTCATAGGAGGTTCCGCCAGTGGTGCTGGGAAGTATTAACAGTATTGCTAACACCAAACATTCAGAAGTCATGTGTCGGGCCCCAAAAACCCTGAGAGTGGCTTAGTTATGTTTTTTAAAAACAAAATAAGTTTAAGGTTATTTTTATTTGCCTTCTGGTTTTTGAGCCTTCAGCTTGCATCTGAGTCATGTTTTTAGGCTTTTCTCAACAACTATGAGGGCAAGCAATTTTTTTTTTTTTTTTTTTTTTAATTTGCAAGCTGAGATATCTATTTAATCACTTTTCTCCAGGAACTGAGGCTTTAAATTAAAACATCATATACAGCTAGAATCGTGGTAAAAATCAAAAGTGTTACCAACTGGAGAGGGGAACCACGCACATTTCTCCATTTATAAAATGTATGAATTATATTTCTGTCCAGAGTGAATGTGTGTGTCTATGATGTGTAATTAATGTGTCTATATCTTAATTATTTAAATATAAGGACTGAACCAAACAAAAGTTCAAGAAACCCTGCCTAAAATATTATTCTCATGAAGTGCACATTTTAACAACCACCACCTGTTTCCACAAGATCCCATGTGTTATAGATGTACATATTGCATTCTTATCTGTGAAAGAAATGTGTTATCAGTCCAGCTCTTCCTGCTAACACTGTAGGGATGTTTAATAAAACACTGTTTACTTCAAAGGAAAAAACGCTTCTATTTTTTAATATGGAATAAAGCCCAGGTTTTCAACAAGCTATGAAAATAATTTTCCATCTAGGAGGAACTAAATAGTGAAAGAATTTTGTTTCTGCTGTCCGTATTAGAACACAATAAGACAAATATATAATATATTGCCAAGGTTTTGAGAGGAAAGAAAAAAAACAGGCACAGGGCTCAAAATGTGTAAAGATCCCTTGTCATATTTTGTCAAGCAAAGGCTGCTATTAATTGATGAAAGTAGAACGTATATAGACATTGTGAGACTTTGATGTGGATCGTTTATGTTGGTTAGCCAAGGTGCTTGAAGTATATGTGCACAACTAATAAAAACACAAGATCTTGTTAGGGCAGTTTACTAGAACATAAAATGGGCTTTCTATAGCCGCAGAGTTATACAGAAACGCTAACAGACAAGGAAAATACATTTTGGTTAGAAAAGTGCGTTAGACAGTCATGATTGTGTTATGCAACTATTTGATACATTAGCAGCTACAGTCCCTCATTAACAAAATAGATCGCAGAAAAGAAAAATAACTTTCTGCCTTGAAAATACAACATTTCCCCTTGCCCTACCCAGCAATCTATTATAAGTCTCAAGGGCTATCACTGACATTTTTATGAAATTTACTCTCATTGCCATGCTTTCAAGCACTTAGAGAGAGAAGATCATTTTTAATAATGCCAGCAGGCTGGATATTTGTCTACATAATATGAGATCTAGACCCTCCCTCCCAATTAGAGCATAGGGGAATTTATGCACAAAAGAAGAAAAACCATTAGCATTAGAGATCTGTTTAAACTGCTACGACATCGATGAGAGAACTGACCCATATGAATCACATGAACACAAGTCTTACTTTCTATTACTCTAACTTATTTTCCACTGCTATTCACTGCATATAAAATATTGATTAGCCATTTAAGTGTTCCAACACTCTTACAAGACCTACGTTAGCAAAACAAGCTTAGCAAATTAAGCAGTAGTGTTGTATGGCAAAGAAAATGTAGTAGGTCAATGTCTTTAGATACTACTTCTAGCTATGGATAAAATAAAAAGCAGATGCCAACAGGATCTAGAGAGAGATGTCTTAAAAGGACATTAAACTCCAAGACATAATTATTACTGATAACCACATTCTGACGGGTTCCCCCTGGAGTGCCACTTGGAACTGGTGTAACACTGAGCCAGCCTGTGCTCTGCTGTGACAAGCTGCAGACCCGCTCTCGGTCTCACATTTTCACCAGCAGACATACACGTAGGGACACACCCAGCTGTTGTAACATGCAAAAAGGCTTTCTGACTACCCCATGCATGGGAAGGCTTCAGCAAAGGAACTACCCAGATACTCAAGTGCACACCCCCCTCTGGAGTGCAAACTGAAAATTACACCGTCTTACACTGCACAGAGAACTGTACAGCGTAAGCTCATGAAATTCACTCCTTCCCTCAATGTGGGGACACATATGCAACAGGTTTTTGCCCCCCAGTTATGAATTCCACACACTGGGTTATGACCAAAACAAAACAAGTTTATCAACAACAAAAGGTAGATTTTAAATTTATTGTAAGGGATAGTAAACAGATCAAAGCAGATTACCTAGTAAATGAAACAAACATGCAAGCTAAGCTCAATATCCTAAAGAAATTGGTTATAACTAGGAAATTCTCACTTAAATGTTGTTTTAGGCAGATTGCAGAGGTTCTTGAAGGCAAGCTGCTCTTGCTTGCAGCTTAAAACTCTAGGTATTTCTTTCATAGGCCGGACACCTTTCCAGCCTGGGCTCAGCTCTTCTCTCCCCAGTCTTTTTCTTAGATGTTTCCAGCAGTCATCTTGGGCGGGGAGACAGTGAAGAATGACCCACATTGAGGTCACTCCCCTGCCTCAAATAGTTTTTGCATATGGCGGGAAGCCTTTGTTTCCAAACTTAGTTCCCATGCCCGTCAGTGGAAAAACACTGATATTCCAAGATGGATTCCAGTAACAGGTAACTTGATCACATGACCCTACAGCCATAACTCAAAGACTAATTGTAAGGTCCTCAGGAAGCCTTTCCAGGAAGGGAGGAGTTTAGCTTCTTCAAAGACCTATTGTTCTGTCTAATGGCTCTTCCTCACAGCGAGCCATCTAGACAGACTGCATTCTGTCTTGTGGGCTTTCCCCTGGTGTAAACCCACTGGTAATTGATGCAGTCAATATTCCTAACTTCGGATACAGAAGTGATACATGCAAACAAATAGGATAATTATATTCAGTAAATCACAACCTTTTCAATGATACCTCACTTGACCCATCTTGCATAAAATACATCTTAGTTATGCCATAATCACATCATAATATCTCTATGAAGAATATGGGGCATAATGTCTCACACACCTTACAAAACTAAGGTGACATGAAACAGATCCAGAAAATATTTTCACTTTTGTATAGAGCCTTTCAGCAAAGTTGCTCAAAATATTTTCATTTAAACGTTGACAAAAAATGGCTTTTCAGTCAAAATGGAAATTTTCACTCACACCTCTCAGTTTGGTTGAGATTCTGTTTTTTCAACAAAAATTTAAAAAAAACTGATTAAAAGTTTGTGTGTGAAAACCAAAAAGATTTTTTAAAAAAAAAAAACCCCAAACACTAACCATTTTTTGGTACTGTCAAAAAGTGAAAGGTTTTCAGAGCAAATTGAAAAACACTCTTTAAAAATTACAATGAAAACCCCCCCACCATTTTTCAACTCATGCTCTTTCCACCTGAAGGATCCTACAGTACTGCACGAGGTGTCAGCAGCCAACATATCTGCAGATTTTATGAAAGACATGATGTCCCATGGATCAGTCTTTCATATGCTGCTCTCAGTATGCACTTCTAATACATACAGCTATGTCTAGGAAACATATGAATGAGGCTCACAGAATTTACAATGTGTCTCATTCATATTTCTCTCTCTCTCCCCTAATTTAGCTACTAATCTGAATGATTTCACATTGATGGTCATCTTCAGGTAGAATGTAACTGAGCCATTCTATAGCTCCATTACCTGGGAAATATCTGCCCAAAGATCTTGCATTGTGCTTTTTAAGTGGGGAAAAATAGACTAAGCCCTATTTCCACTAGAATGGGATTATAGTTTAGGGCCTTTAACTGAAAGCGCCCAATGGAACATCAATTGCCTTGTAGCTGCAGGTTGTGGGGGGAGCTTGTAAATTGTTTACTGCTACAATGATGCTCATATATAAACACTAGCAACTTCAAAGTTAACCACTGCACAAAGCAGTGGGCCAAAATGTCAGCACATAACAGCTTAAAAGAACCTTGAATATAGTTTTATTTAGACACTTAACGGAAATCTATCAGGTCTCACAAACTATATCCCAGAGATATGAACAGCATGATTTTTTTATGCTAAAACAAAAGCCAATTACACTAAATCAAAAATACACTGCAGTCATGGTTTCTTAAAGTACAGCTCAAGTAAAAAAAAAAATTATATCTAAAAATAACAAAGGAACCATTTAATCCAGAAGGTCTGTTCCCTGTGTGTATTCAGTTATATTTGTTAATGGTAATAGAGGAAAAGAGATACACAATTTTTACTGCTTTTTACTTATTAGCCCTGCTCAATTTTACAGGAACCAGATTCTACTTATTCTTGTGCATCAACACAATTACTGACCTACCGCCTTTCCAAAAGTGTTCACCGACTGTGCAACTTTGAATTTCTGTACACTCAACTTGACACACCCAGGTTTTGATTTTCAGAAAAACTGAGTGCCCACAGCTATAGTGATAAAATGGAGGACACACTTCAATTGGCATTTATTTTACCTGACATGGACTGGAATTGTATTTGGACAAGCTCTTATAGAAGTTCAGACATATCAGTTAATGCAAAGGGAGATGGCAGATCTAGAAACTCTATCCAGCTGTATTAAATAGACATCAGTGGTGTCCTCTCATCTGGAATACCCTATACTTCATACAGAACTGGTTATCCTGTCTCAAAAAGATATTGCAGCAATCAAGGAGGGGCTCAGAGAATGGTGACAAGAACGATTACAGGCATGGGAAAATCCTCATATGCAGAGTTTAAAAAATTGGGATTGCTTATTTTAGGAAATGAATAAAATAAAAGGGGATATGATATAAGCATATAAAATAATAAGTGGTAGAGAGAAGAGTGGTCGGGGACTTGTGCTCTCCCTGTCTCATATCACAAAACAAAGGGGACAATGAAATTAGAAGGTGGCAAATCAAAACTGATAAAAGTTAGAATAAGAAACTCAATTACACCTGAATTAACTAAAGCCAAGAATTTAGCAACATTCAAAAAGGGAGTGGACATGTATATGCATAACAAGAATATTCAGAATTATCATAATTAATGATAAAAATTCTGGAAGGGATATAAACCCTCGTGTTTCAGGGCATATCCTAGCTCCAGTTCTTAGAGAGAGTTTTGAGACCCTGTGTATGGGGCTAATTATCACGTTTCTGCCTTCTTACTGCACCTCTCTCTGCAGTATCAGGAACTAACTGCTGTTGGAGATAGGATTCCGGACTAGATGGACCTATGGACTGCTACAGCATGGCAATTTTATGGACATGAAACTGACCCCCTCTTTGGAAGGACACATTTTAATTTTAGTCGTAATCTATCATCCAGTTGCACTTACCAATATCAACATATGTTTGGGAACAGGGCTGCTCTGGGGCAGCCGCAAAGATGGAATTCTTTGTGAAAAAAAAACTATTCCTGCATTGATTGTAATCAACACCTTCTATCAGAGAGTCTAATTGCGCTTAACAAACATTAATTTACTCTCGGCATCACCCTTCTAAGTGAGGTGCTATCATCATGTCACAGATGAGCAAACTGGAGGAAGAAACATTTAAGAGCCTGATTTTCAAACCACCATATGATTATGCATATATAAGCCAGGCATCTTCATGCACCCATGACCAGTTAGGTGCATAACTCACCATGTAACTACAAATACTGTGTGTATACAATTGCGGTATTTGAATACATATAATTGCACCGGTTCTATTAAAAAGAAAAAGAAGATCAGGCACTACACTGACTTGTTGAAGGTGACAAGAGGTTTGTGGCAGAGCTGAGACCAGAACCTGAGCTGAGTTCCATTTCTGTGCCTTTACCACCATCATTCCTTCCCCATGCAATTTTTATTCGACACTGATGGAACTGGAGCTGCTCTCTAATAATTTATGAATGCTCTACGTTAACATGGTTACTGGGATATTTACTGTATGACTATATTGGTTTTGTTTAACTGGGGGCTATAAACAAAATAATGCAGGAAACAAAAGCAAGGCTCAAAATAAGCCACCTTTCAGCAAACACTTGAAGGTTATTAAGGACTGTTAGTTTTAAAGAGTCTACCTCCTCCTTAGCCAGTCTGCAAATCCAATTTTGTCTAGAAGGGCCACAAGCCAACCTAGGCAGAAGAACAAATGAGTACAGCAGGTCAGAAAGTCTCTCTGAAGAGAGGGGGGTAGTTGCTCAGGGGAACCAAGTGGAGACACGCAGAAGTGAGGCCTAATTAGGTTAGCATCAGGGATGACAAGCCTTAGGTATGACTGACATGCATGTAGACATTTAAAATCCTCTCTCTAAATGCTTTCTTCCTATTCCTACAGTACTTTGTTTTAAGAAGGGGATACGGTCACTATATTCACTACTGTCAGATTCCTGAAAGGAAGAACTACAAGTGTCAGAGCTCAGGCAGACAGTCTAGATAAGCATGGTTGATTAAACAGGGTGCTATATCCCAGGGCCCAATCTAAGAGTGGGAGAATTGTGGAATTCCACTCCAGGAGAGGATAAGGCACAAGGCCTAAGACATGAGAGGGAACACAGAATGCAGAGGTGCAGCTAGACTTGCAACCAGGACAGCCAAAATGAGTGATTGCCTGATTAAAAAAGGGATACAGCTTCCTTGGAAGAGGGATGGTTTTCTATGGCCTTGCATACAATAATTGATAAGCAGATTCCTTATTAAACAGATTACGGACATGCAATAAGACTTACTTGCTGTACAGAAAATCAGAGACGGTCCTATGTACGTTCTAATACTTCAACGTATGAACAACACAAGCATTTGCTTTTGTATGAGTGAATAATCTTACGTAGTACATGATAATTTAGGAAAGACAGATCAAAACAGTGCTAGCCATGTTAGAATGATGGCACTTAGCTCAATCTCCAATAGGTATTTCATGCTTAAAAAGAAACATTAATATCTATTTTTTCTATTCAGTGATCAGATCTCAACCACTCTCATCACTCTTCAGCACACATATGCTGAAAATGAAGTGGAATTGAGCTGTGACTCCAGAGACTGGTTCCTTCCATTTAGTTATGTCATCATTCACCTGATACTTTGTTTTTCGTGTGTGTGTAGCTTTTTCTCTTAATTTCAATAGAGTAGAAAAAAAATTAAACACATTTTCTTAACAGTTAAACATACTGTACTAGAGCCATAAAGTTCTACTTTCTAGAACTTTATCTTTAAAAGTCAGTGCATCATTTACTAAATCTTAGTACAAGAAAAGAACAGAGAAAGAGAACATATTGCACGAATCCTGGAAAAAGGTCCACCGACTCATGTGGGGTCATGGGGCTGTGCATGGGTGAATCCCTTTTTAGGACTAGGATTTATGGACAACATGAATTTTGGCAGCGTGCCACAAATCCTGTACTGTCAATCAGCTAAAAAGCAACAACTTCAACAAACTTGAAGATTGAGTTAGCCCACTGCATGATGATTATGGTGCTGACCCTGCAATTAGATCCATGCAGGTAGGACCATATGCCTTTGTCAAGTCCACTGAAGTCACAGGGGCTCTGTATGGGCACAAAAACCCCACCTTTCCCAACTACAGGATCAGCACCTAGAGATTTTATAACGGAAAGCTGAACAATTTTTATTCATTTAGGGAGATTACACAGTCATCAACTGTCACAATTTCATTTTTAAAAACACTGTTGGTTAAAATATTTTTAGAAATAGATTTATTGTCTTCCTGGTACCACTAACACCATCATAGATAATAAAGATGACAAGTAAAAAACCCAATTTACTTTTCAACATTTATGCTGTTTGCTTTCTGTACTTCACTTAACTTGATCAAGACAGACTAGTCAGTTTCACTTTTGGAGTCTCATACACTAGCACCTTCCCAGCACTTAAGCTTTAAAGCAAAGAGCTTCCCCTCCAAATTATATGCATGGTAACCTTGTAGATAACATTTGTTATGTAAGGCTAAACTGATACACTGTATATATATGGTATTATAAAATCCCATCTTGTGCCTGCCACACATGGGTTTTGTCCTAGTTTACCATTTGTGACTTCCAAGTTTCTTTTGACAGAGCTGTTGTACAGTACTATTTTTGCACAATTATTCTAAAAATAGAATTAGTAAAGTTTGTTATTTCTGGTGTTATTCAAATATTTGTTTTTAACAAAAAACTCTAGAAGAAGTAGAATTTTAGAAGTCAATCATATTCAAACAAAATGTAATGTTCTTATCGTTGCTAGACCTTCTGAAACCCTCAACTTTTTTTTAAAATTAAGCATAGGCACCAAAGCAAAAACAAATCCCAACTGCTATTAAAGTAAGCTCTCTCTAATTAGATTTTTCTGATCATGTACCAGTAGCACCACCTTGTGTTAGATACGCACAACTTATGAATGCTTAAATTTACTGGTAATTAGAGCTGGGCAAATAACTTTTTTTTTTTTATTCAATGGCAGTTGTAAAAAAAAAAATTGAAGAGATTCAGTTTGGACTGAATGCACTGTTTTGCATTTGGCATTTTTTTTTAAAAGCAAATAAAATGAAAGGCTAGATTCACAAATGAAGAGGCAGCGGTACCCCTTATAACCAACAGCCCGGTGGTTAGGGCACTCACCTCTGGAACAGGGACTGGAACCCAGGTATGCTCCCTAACCCCTGAATATAGAGTCACACTATCTTCTCCTCACCCCGGCCCAATGGCTATTCAAATATTTTATACTAAGAGAAAAGCTTCAACAGAATGAGAGTGTCCCACTCCAGAATACCCCATAGCCTGGTGGTTGGGATACTCACTGGGATGCAACAGATCCGATCCAGAGAAGGAATTTGAACCCAGGGCTCCCCCATCCCAGTTGAGTGCCTAGCAACTGGACAATTGTGCATATGGGTGGAGGAGGTATGTTGTGATTACTGGGCCTAGAAGTTTATCCTAACAGTGAGCTCAACTGTAGAAAATGAAAGTGTGACGTTCGTAAGAAATCTCAATAAGCACCTGTAAAAAGGTGCAGAAGAAACAAAAAGATTAGTTAAAAACAAAAAAGCCTATGGTATAACTCAAGGACTGTGTTAAGATCATGCTTGATAAACAAGAACTAACACTGGAATATCACAAATTAGGTCTAGTTGATGGACAACATAGTGAAGAGATAGGCTGTTCTGCCCATCACTCCCTTTTGGGGTTCTCAAAGTGTCTTTTTGTAAGCAGAAAATTAGCAGAGAAAAAGCTGGCTAATGTGATGCTGACTGACAAATATAAGAGAAGGGGAAGGAGTGAGCTGCCATCCCTACTGTCTCCTAGGACCCTGGACCTGCTTCATCCTAACCATGAATGAGGTCCCAACCAAAAAAGGTCAGAGAGAGGGAACCAGATAACACTGCCACCTCCACTGGTGGTACAAGTTTCCCAATGGTCAAAATGGCTGATAACACTATGTACTGTGCCTGTGTTTCTCCAGCAGTGAGGTTGCAAGTGAAAGTCAACATCAGAGACAGAAGCTGCATTTTTTCATCTTTGCTGTTCTTTTCTCTCTCCTTTTGTGTGTGCTTGTCTTGTTTTCTTCTCTAGGAAATGGAATCCAACTTTAACAAGAACAGCAACAACAGCTCCAACCCAGCTCAACTAACTATCCTTTTTTTGGAGAAAAGGATTTATCACCATCTTTAATACCATCAAAGACTGTCAGAAAAGGGTTTTTCCTCTTTTTAGAAACGTCTGCAGTTTAGGAGAAAGGAAACAAAGGATGTTTTTAAAATGCAATTCTTACTTAATACTTTACATTTCAAATGCTTTCCCTGTTTCTTCTTCATTTTCTATATCTTTAATAAAAGGTTAAAAAGGGATTTTTAATTCTGTGCTGTAATGGTATTAAATAGGCTAAGGTTTCTGTGTACCAAACCCTGAATCATGTTTGACCCTATCTAATGTTGGGCAGTGGCTGGGTTATATTAACACCTTTGACTCTTTAGTCCCCTTTATTCCTTCTAAATTAACTCAATAGGCAGCACCACCATCACTACCTCCTCTTCCAGTGGTTTTGTGAATGATGCCTAAATCCCCTTATGAATCTAACCACAAAAAATCAAAGTGTTTCACTAGGATAGTGTCAAAACGAACCATTTTTTGTTTCAGCCAAAACAATTCACTGAAGTGAATCCAAAATGTGCAGATTTTGGAGAAAAATTCACCTGAAAAACTATGCCCAGCACTACTGGTAATATAAAATATAAAGAGCCATTTATAAAAATAATGTTATCACTGCATAAGCCTGTACTGATGTTTTCACACAATATACCACACCAAACTGCCTTGAAACTACTGTATCGATGGAAACACTACCGAAGTATTAAGTACAAAAATATTATGTTATTTGTTAAACTTCTCTACTTTTACTGAAACAAACGTGAATAAACTGCACTTACAACGGACTAAATATAAGAGGATCAAATGCCACAAATGTAATTAGAGTATTCATGACACTCAGTTCAAGATGAAAGATCAATGTTCTGAATAAGCTCAAAAAAAGAATTAGCCCCCTAACACCACGATGCTTAGACTGATGTGTAAAAATACGTCAGTAACACCACAATACAGTACAGCAACTGTAATACCGTGTAGGCAGTCATGGGCTAAGGAGGAAGGTCCTCTCATGCATCAGTAACTAGTTAAAAGGCAGGAAACACTGTTAGTTTTCACAGTGGAGAGATGCAAATGGCAAGGTCCCTCAGGGCTCTGTAACACGACCAGTGCTGTTCAACATACTCATAAATGAATTGGAAAAAGGGGTAAACAGTCAGGTAGCAAAATCTGGAGACAACAGAAAAAAAATCAACCAAGATAGTCCAAAGCAGACTGTGAAGAGTTACAAAGATCTCACAAAATTGAGTGAGTGGGCAACAAAATGGCAGATGAAATTCAATATTGATAAATGCATATGGGAAAACATTCCCAGCTATACCTACAAAGTGATGGAGTCTAAATTAACTGATACCACTCAAGAAAGATCTTGGGGTCATTTTGAATAGTGCTCGGGAAACATCTGCTCAATGCGCAACGGTTATCAAAAAACCCCGAACAGAATATTAGGAACCATTAAAACAAAATTGACTGGGGTGGAAAATAGCTTCCATATAAGAAGAAATTAAAAAGACTGACTGTTCATCTTAGAAACGGTTAAAGGGGTTATGATGGAAGTCTATAAAATCATGAATTGTATGGAGAAAGTGAATAAGGAAGTGTTATTTACTCCTTCGCATAACTCAAGAACCAGGGTTTTCCAATGAAATTAATAGGAAGCAGGGTAAAAACAAACATAAGGAAGTACTACTTCACACAATGCATAGTCATCCATGGAACTCCTTGCCCAGGGATCTTGTGAAGGCCAAAAGTATAACTGGGATAAAAAAAGAATTAGGTGAGTTCATGGAAGATAGCTCCATCAATGAGTATGAGCCAAGATGGTCAGGGATGCAACTCCATGTTCTGGGTGTCCCTAAACCTCTGACTATCAGAAGCTGAGACTAGATGACAGGGGATGGATCACTCAATAAACTGCCCTGTTCTGTTCATTCCCTCTGAAGCATCTAGCCCGTGAGAAGACAGGATCCTGAGCTAGAAGGAACACTGGTCTGACCAAATGCAGCCATTATTTTGTTCTTATGTAACGATACTAAAAGAGGTAAGGCCGAGGGGGAAGAATTATCGTACTAATCTGAATACATACAACATTTAATAAATTATAGATTAGTAGTAAAACATTTATTCGTGTTACTTACACTAATATAGGCTTCCCAGATATCCTAGGATGCCTTAGAACTTCAGTCACGATCTCTTTCGTCTCTTCCATTCTCTCTGTGTCACTGGAATCCACAACAAATATTATCCCATATGCCTCAGCATAGTAATTCTTCCAGATGCCTCGTATTCGTTTTCCACCTCCTAAGTCAAAGATAGTGACTTCAAACCTTCCCTGTTTAAGGTCAATTTTAGAAAATCCCACTGTTGGAGCTACATCTTCAGGAGACTCTGCCAAATCATAAAGAAAACATTTGCTGAAAGATTCGTTTAGCTATAACAATTTCATTTATTTTATGATTTGTATGTCAAAATTCAGAGTCTAAGCCCATACAATTAAAATGGCCAATACACTTCTAATTACATGTTTTAGGTTACATTTCCCCCTCTCCCCAGGAAAACAAGTTTGAAACGTTAATTCCAGAAGAACATGGGCTTCTGTATGAGAATTATCTTGTCTTTAAAAAAAGAAAACAAAAACAAACAAAAAACCACCTATACAAGGAGCAGGTGAAAAACAGTGTAAGAATACCTGTGACTGACTCACATTTATTATGGATTTCTATAAGATGTAAGTACAAGTCTAATCATCTGTGCACTATTTATGTGGTGTTAAACTAACTTTAAAATAAAAAACAGAGCACAACAAATTAATGGGTTATGAGCAGGCCCTGATGTGTTCCACCAAATTTAATCCTTGCCACAGAATTGTGTTCATGAACCTCAGATTTCATTACAAAAACTTAGCCCTTAGGGTTGCTGAGACAGCGTTGGGGAAAAAAAAAAAAGAACCAAGCCTAAAGAGATGTACCAAATGTCTGCCCAACTCTACAGAAGAGTGTGAAACAATAGCAGTATGAGATGTGAATTACCCCATTAGTCTCAAACAAGGCTTTGTGGAAGTTTTTGCAGCAGTGGAATTTGGTATTTTTCCAGGATGTCATAGATTTTGCCATTTTGCTGTAGTCACATGCTCAGAATGTGTTGCCTGCCCTGCTAGGACCAGCCTGCAGCTGTGTCAAGGCTGATTCCCCAATCTGGCACTTCAAGTGCAGAAGGTGGGGGTCCGCAAGGATTCTAAAAATTAATACTGGCCACTCCAAGCTTGTATTAAACTCCCAAGGTTACAGCTTCTCTCTGACCTTGGATGGCTAGACGCTGCCACCACCCAAGTGAAGAGAAACAAAAAAAAAAACCTTTAGACCCAGGAAGGCACTCTTGGGAATTCCTACCTGTTGGGTACCCTCAAACCCTTTCACCACCACCCCCTGGGGAAGAGCTGAGAAAGAAAACAAAGGAAATCAGCTTTTGCCACCAGCTAATTAAACAACATATGCACAAACCTCTTAGGACCCAAAAATCCTAACTGGTTCTTAAAAAAGGTAAATTTTATTAAAAACAAAAAGAAAACATACATCTGGAACATATTAACTATTGTTAGATTTAAGAAGAGCAAATATAATAATTAAGCATCAAGAATGGTCTTCTTGAGGTCCAGCTTAATGGTTACAAGCAAAACAAAAGCTTTTAGGAATTAACACAGAGTCGTCCACAAGCCATAAAGAAAAAAAAGAGATAAACCTAATTGCGTCTTCCTAGACATTTCCTGATCTACTTACATATCTGGGGTTTCAAATGAGTAGTTTCTAGGTACGATGTAATGATTTTTCATACCTGGAGCAAGCTTTTACAGCATAGTCCAGTCCTGTCCCTGCTGTCTGGGAGAACAACCACAGATACACAAAAAAGGAGTCTTGTTTCAATTTTTAAAATTTCTAGCCTTCCCATTGGCTGTTTTGGCCAGGTGCCCACTCATTTCCTTTTACCTATGTATGCAGTCAGACTTTTTAACCCTTTACAGGAAAAGCAAGTAGAGAACAGCTACCAAGAGGGATTTTATAGTTAACTGGCTGGCTGGATGTCCATAAAAGGGAGCTACCCCCCACTTCATTTATCACAGCCTTCTTCTCACTTTCCAGCTCCTCCCTTGGAGGGAGCGAATTAGATTTCTGTGCGCTGTTACATAGAACCAGGCAACAGAGGATTACGGAGTGACAGCTGGAGTCCTGCTCGCAGAAAGAAAGCAGGAAGAGTCAGAAGCAGGAGCCTGAAGAACTTTGCAGCAGCTGAGGCTTGTGAAACTGGAAAGATGAACCACTGGAACGGGTACAAGCACTCTCCCTCACTGACACACCAGGGAATGGCAATTCTGAGCCAGACCACATAGACAAAATCATAGGAGCCAAGACCCAGGCTGCACTGCCAGGATATATGGAAAAATGTATAGTATAGTGAAAAAATGCCATCTTCAAAAATAAGACATTTTATGCTGAGTATTTTCAACTATAAGCCATAATTGTGTGTGTTTGTGGGGGAGGCACAGTGAGAGCTAAGGGTATTTTTCATGGTTGCAGAACATGTTAATGTTGTTGCAGAATTTTAGAGGCTGCCACTGCAGAATTTAGTCCCATTGTACCGTGAAGTACAGAGGGCCCAGACTACGATGGACAGTCTTTTCTGTGAAACTTTCCTGGCTGCAGATGCCTCATAGCAAGTCTTTGCCCACTGTGCTGGCTGGTCCAGGTCTTGTGAGTTCTGAGAGTCGAAATACATTAAGGTGCATATATTTGGAATACGTGTGCATTACAACAATGCACTCAATTAAAACTATGTTCACCATCCAATAGTATTAATGACCCCCAAGCATAACTAAACAAAACTAATCGAATGCACTCTCCTCCATGAGGTCAGTTGAGAAAAACAAATGTGACATTTCTAGGTCAAGCTGTTTTCACAACAAAGTATTAAGAAACTTTCAACAGAGTCAGAGTCTCTTAATATGGAACCCCATATTGGAAATATCTAGTCCACTTTTGGTTCCATCTTTCTAGAAGAAGTTTATCCTGGAAGAGGACTTTTCGGTCAAATTAGTTTGTTTTGCTGATGGAGGTGTTAGTATCAGTGCTGAAATAATTGCAGATTAAATATCAACTATGGATTCATGGTCTTTAAAAAAAAAAAAAAAGATCCAGAAGGACAGAGTTGGGGGGGAAGTCTTCATAACTTCATTTACACCTGATAAATCCATTGATTTACTGACCTGCAACTAGCATTTGGGGCAGAGTTTGCCTTCATACCTGTCAGTATATTGCATAGCACATCCTAGATGCTAAATTAAATGTACACAGCTGGAAAAACCTTCCATCTCCTCAAACACAAAGTTACACCAAACATTTGTCTTTAAAAGCACCAGTTTTATCCGATTCCAATTATGGCCTGCATGCATGTGCATTAGTCAGTGGAGAGGGGAAAGAGAAAATTCTCTCCAAAGCCAAATGAGCTCTTGCTGTAGAAAATGTCTAGGAAGTTGCTGGTGCTTTCCTGGTTATAAATGAGGATATAAAAATGTATCATTAGAACCATCTTTTAAGTTATATACACACCATTTCCTTCTTCAGATTCCTTTCCTAATTATACCGACAGTCAATATCATAAAACAGGTTATACTTAAAACATTGACTTTACATAAAGTTTACTGATGTATGCACATTGCAGTATATTTCATCAGAAAGCAATTTCTGTACAAAGAAATCAGATCTATTGATTTCTCTAACCTATGCTAATAAGTGAAATGTCTCATTAACCAGAAGAAACACTTTATATCCTTGCAATAATTCAAACAAAATTATGAGACAGAATTTCAGTCCTAAAAGAACTCTGGATAATTTTTCTCTCTCTTTCTGTAAAAAAGCTAGCAATTTATAGTCAGCTCCTTCTCTAACAGAAACAGCATCTTACCCTATCAGGAAAAATATATATTGCATGTGCCAGAAAATGAACTACTGAAAAACTACCCATATTCTAAGAGACATGCATGGCCATCAAACATGAGCATGCACCCTCACCCAGAGCAGATGCACACATGAATTGTGCATACATAGCTACACAAACCCCAGATGCAGGTGCACACAGATGAACAGGGTGCACGCACCTAGGTTCTCACCTCTTTGAAAATTTAGGCTTAGAATTTTAAAAAAGCCCAAGGTAATTATGTGCTAAATTTCCACTGAATTTAAATGGGAACTGGGGGCCTAATTCCTTTCAGATCCCTTGACTCACTGGACTAAGACTGGGGTTTTTACAATGGATTCATCTGCAGGATTGGGGCCTATATTATCAAAGCAAGAGGCCCAAATAAAAGTCATTTTTATAAGGGACACCACAAACTCAGGTGGGTAGAATGAAGGGGGAATTCACTTCTGTCTCAAAGTGTTGTACATCATGTAATTACAAGTGACACTTATAGTTCAGGGCAACTGCACCCACATTCCACTCTATGGCCCAGCAGGAGCACCAACAGGCCAGGCTCCTCAGCTATAACCTCTCGAGTGGATTCACATTTCCCTCCCTCTTGATGGGGGAACTTCGAGGCTGTACAGTTCCCTGACTGTGCTGTGATATTCAGCCTAGAGAGGCCTGTTTTGCCATTTTTTCCAAAGATAAATACACAATAAAATTGCCACAGTTCTAAGTTACCACACAGCCCTTTATAAGCAAGCATATTTATTCTTAAGGTGAAAGCATTACAGAGAAAAACATTAAAAACAATAAAAGAACCGACACGCATGCTAATGAGCTTACCAAGGATCACTCCCTCACTCCAAAAAGGGTTCTGTTTGGTTATTAGTCCTCCTAACCCAACACAGGGGTTTTTCCTGTGGTCACAAGTTCATCACAGCTTCAGCTCACAACCAGCTGATGTCTTATGGGACCTCAAGGGGCCAAAGATACACTTGCTACCTTTCCTTAAGGCCTGGGAGCCACATCTGGATTAGAGGCCCTTTCTGTTTGCTGAATCAGAAAGAAGGCCCTGAGTCAGTTTTAACTCAGGCTATTTATCCAAAATTCCTCTGACTGTTGGTTCCTGGAGAATTCAGTTTGAACAAGCACAGCTTCCACCACTGGAAAGAGGCTTGCCTATCTGGAGGAGGTGTGCCCTGAGTGAGTGTGCCAAAGCACCTCCCTACCTCCCCCGTTTTTAGTTCCTGGGGGGCTGTGGTCTCCCCTCCCCCATGTAAATACACACAATCCCTCAATAGGACATTGACATTTTCATTTTTAATAAAATCAACTCCTAAAATATTTAAACTTAATTCAATAAAGTTTGTCCAGGACATTGTCATAGCTGCCACAACACCTAAGAATACTAAAACTGAAAGAAGATCTTTTCCCCACAGTGTGTGTCTCTCTGCTTTTGACAGCAATTTTGTGTCATTTGTTTCACTCTTTTCTTTGTACAGTCAGTTTTACCCTGTTTGGAATATCCATTTAAACAGAGGAGCATAAAAACCCTTTCTAAATCCTTTTAAAGAGATGTAAGAATTGAGGTCATATCATTTAGGATTTTTTTTTAAGTTGGTCATTTTAAAAAGAGGTTTTGAGTTGACCAGCATATTTAGTCTTAAAATGCTTAGTTCAGAACTTCATATAAAGATTTACTGCTTACCTCCTTGGATTCCTTTCACTGTAGCAGTTTTACCAGCATTATCAAGTCCCACCATCACCAGTGTCACCTTCCTTCAGAAGGGCGGAAAAAAAAAAAAAGGTATTTCAAGGCTTTTTTTCCTAGTTGAACATTGTGTTGGACTTTTACAAGTATTTGAATGCATAAATAACAAAGTTACCACAAGCTGTAAAACCAATAGGCTTCAAAATATCCAGTACCAGAGAGACTTATGCTTGTTTATTTGGTGTTTAACATACAACCAGCTGATCAGAGAGTGCAGTAATAAAGAGATAAGCTTAATACTGGATGATAATATAACTTGAAGAGATACATATAAGACTTAATGATTTTGCCTTTAATTTGTATTTGTCTTTTGGAAATTGAATCCCAGGTTCCATCTATTTGAATTCCATATTTTTGGCATGGTTATATTCTCTTTAACTACCACCATAACTTCCATTTCCCCCGTTTCCTTCAACACAAACTAAAACTAAAGCCCTATCCACACTGAGGATTTGATCATACTGCAACCATCAGTGTAGCTGCACCATTGAAATACTCCACTGCAGACAAGGAAAGTTATCCCAGTTGCAAGCAGAGTAACTTACGCTCTACAGGTGCGAACAGCAGCATTGCCTGTGTACGCTATGTGTTCATATTGGTATAGCTATATCAATGTCTAACCAAGGCAAATCCCCAAGGCCACAATGAAGGTATTAGTTCCTACTGATGAGCAATACAACAAATACGTCACTTGTGCTGTAGCCCTTTTAAAGTCACATACACCCCTCTCTCTCCAAGGTTAGGATTATTTAAAATACAGCAATAAGGAAATATACTTTCATTACTTTCTCAATAATTCAAGTGAGCTTGAAGGGATTTGTGAAACAGAAGACAAAAAAGAGAAGCTTTTGAAACCAACACCTTCTCTAATCTCATTTTAAAAATAGGTAAAACTGATACTTTGGGTGGCAAGTCCCCAAATTCCACTAATTAAGGGGACACTAAATAAAACATGGTTATTTCCAATCTCCTTCAGAATATGGTAGCATTTTGTGACAGGCTAAGTTTGTGAGCTGCACACCAATTTCTTCAGGGCTTCCAGAAGAACAAGAGGAGGTAGTGCAAGAGGTGGAGAGCAGGATCACAATGAATTCCAGTGGTGGCAATAAGCAGCAACCAAAAGAATCAAGTGAAATAAGTAGAAAAGTCTGCAAGTGTTTGTCAGATAAGTGGGTGAGGTTTGTGACACCACTAAACATACTCATGTGGCCCATTTGACAAGCTTGGATTCTGCAGAATCCACATTTTTAAAATTAAGTTTCTAGCTCTCAAGGCTGTCAAGAAATTCTTCCAAGGTACACCAAACATAAACAAATGTATTGTTCTCCTGAGTCTAGAAACTGACAATCCAAAACAATGGCTCTGGGAGGTGTCAGCAATTCCGTCCAGAGAAAGGGGAGAAAAAAAACAGGAAGGAAGATGTGGAAGGAAAAGAAACCGAGAGGAGAAACAACAGTGGTTCCAAATGTGAGACTACTCTACCAGACTGCAACAATAGGACAGCTAAATAATGATAATTAAAACTAAAATTTCATAAAGGCCATATTCTACCCTTGATCTTGTTCAAAACTCTCAATGATATAACATCTGATGTAGATAAAGGGTAGTATATCTACCCTTAAATGTATATCCCTACCAACAGACAATAATTAAAAACAAAATCCAGAATGAGTTTGACAGCCATACATTAGACATTTTAAGTCACTGCTCTTCTCTGTCCCAATTCCCAACGTAAGTCCACACAAAAGAGAAAGGTAAATATGTTGAACTTCACGAATTCTTTCAGTCAGAAACAAATTACCTGAGTAACTGATCATTGGTTTGTGTTTTCTTTTTTATAACTCAAAAAAGATGTCTGATTTTCTCTCAAAGAAAAAACAATTATGCAACTTAGGTTCTGGTCTTTGATGTAAAAAAAAAAAAATAAAATAAAAAATCAGGTTTTATCAAAGGGTAGCTAAGAAGAAAAGTAAGACAGACAAAATGGTAGTACAGAGTAACCCTGGACATATAGTACAATACATAGAGATCTTTGAGATTCTTTGGGATGAAAGCCACTGTAGAAACAGAATACTCTCATTTGCTTAATCTTACCTGACAGGCTCCTGCCACCCTTTTAACCAGTTACAGCAATTGGCCATCAGACTAAACATCCCTCTTTGCCAGCCATTCAACGCCAAGGAAGCTACTGAAATCGTGTGTAGACAGGTCAGAGAACTCCAGTGAGAGAGACAAGGTGGTGGAGGAGCAGAGAGCACCAGCTCAGGTGCAGTCTCGTCACTAGTAGCAATGAGGAAAACAAAACAAAGAACACAGTCAGTCCCCAAGCGTAACCAAAGCCAACTTTCTTTCCCTTATTGGAAAGGGCCATCCCCCTTATAACCGTCCCTATCCTAAGGCTCTGTTTACCCTAGGCATTATTTCAGTCATCTGTGCAGTGCTAAATTACTGTAGATGAGGAAATCTGCAACTTGCACCAGTAGGATTTACCCAGTTTTCAAGCAGAGACAAACCCCACGGAACAAATTGCAGCTTTCTTGGATGACCCATCACACAGCTATGCTGGTGGCTGAAATCAGTGATAATTCCAAGTGTAGTCAAGATCTAAAATCCTCATGGGAGGAGCATCAGCACATAGGCCTTGGGAAAAGGAGATGGAGCTATTTTTAAATGTAAACTTTCAAATTGGTCAGGCTTCTGATTGCTTATCTACCCAGATTTGGAGACTTAAGAGTAGTCTCAGATGCTTCCTCTTCCCCATATGCTTTGCCAGTGCCAATTTTTGTAGGATTTACAATCCCATTTCCCTGTTTGTTTTCTGGAGTGATGGGGAAATATTTCTCTCTCCTCTGTTGCTATGTAAAACACCCAAACGAAGGCCACTGATTATACCTAAAGCTTATGCCCAAATAAATTTGTTAGTCTCCAAGGTGCCACAAGGACTCCTCATTGTTTTTGCTGATACAGACTAACAGGGCTACCACTATGAAACTTGATTATACACAATGAGCAGTCAAATGCAAAGTAAACAAAAAATTAAAAATGGTCTCATTTCAAGGTAGAATGACCTTAGGTGTTATAAACAACAGTAGGAGACAAGTGTGATTTTTAAATTAAGTGTCCCTTCAAGTTTATGCTGCTGGGACAGAAAAAGCATACCACAACTAATAATTAACCATAGTAGCTTTCCTATTATCTAGTGGTTGATATGGAAGGGTATGGGAACCACCCTTCCTAACACCACCATTCCTCTCTCCACTAGACTCAGCAGCAGCAAAGAAGCCCATATCTCCATTGCCAGCTTCTGGGAAGCACAAGTATGCTGGGATTGCTACCAGGAAACTGTCCTCAGAATCTACTCAGAGATATTGGTTCTAATGCCAGCCTCTGACTAATGAGGCTTCAAAATTTATCAGCAGCTTATCTGGCAGCTTGGAGACAGATTTCTCACCACGAACATTCCAAAGCTTTCCAGGGGTGGAACGAGTGCCTCTACAACCACACTCCTTTCCTAGCCTCTTGGTTGCTGGTGGAAGGAAGTCTTCAGTAAAATAGTCATCTCAGAGTCTCTCTCCTCCTCCCCCATCAATAACTACATCACCTATTTTTGCTACTGCTTATGGCTTTCCCAGAGAGTACCATGAAACCAGTAGTTCAGGGGCTCTCAAACGGGGGATCGTGACTCCTCAGGGGGTCGAAAGGTTATTATCTGGGGGGGACACGAGCTATCAGCCTCTACCCCAAACCCCATTTAGCCTCCAGAATTGATAAGTGTTAATTATTTTAAAAAATTAATTTATGAGGGGGGTATCACACTTGAGGCTTACTGTGTGAAAGGGGTCACCAATACAAACATTTGAGAACCACTGCAGTAGTTCTTGATGGCTTCTCTGCTGCCTACAGGGTTTGAATGTCAAGGACAAAACAGAGCAGAATCTTGTTAATTTCACTCTGCTGTTGCTGCTCAGCAAAGCTAGGAGCAATCACAAAGGTCTGGAACCCAAATATGCGGTTCTTTCTTTCACTTTCAGGGACAAAGCCTATGAGATATAAATGTAGGCAAACCATTATCAGGAAAAAATACTATATCTATGAACAAAGTCACACAGTGGAACAAAACTAAAACACATGTTTTTGTATCTTCACAGTGTAGGGCAAAACTGTTTCTAGGTAAACCACCATCATATCTTAGATTACCAGACAATTTTTGACTTTGCTGTGGTGATGTAAGCTGAGGGTGCGGAATTTTCATCCAAGACAACAGTCTGATGACTCACTTATAAACTAATTAAAAAAAAAAAAAGCTTTTAAGACTACCTCTCCCCAAGAAGTGTTTTAATTTAATCACATTTGGCTGTATATTTATCACATACCTGCCTGACTTGTCTTTAAATTTGAATTTTAGAAGAGGGGATGGGATTATTTTAGCTGTATTTTATTTTGAACAAAAATTCAAGGCGGTTTCAACAGTAAAAGCTTTTTGGCAAAAAATTTAATACTCTTCCTACCAGCGAAAACTAACTTAACAGATGTACAGAATAAGAAGGAACACTACTATGCTATAAGAAAAGGAGTACTTGTGGCACCTTTGAGACTAACCAATTTATTTGAGCATAAGCTTTCGTGAGCTACAGCTCACTATGCATCCGATGAAGTGAGCTGTAGCTCACGAAAGCTTATGCTCAAATAAATTGGTTAGTCTCTAAGGTGCCACAAGTACTCCTTTTCTTTTTGCGAATACAGACTAACACGGCTGTTACTCTGAAACCTGTTACTATGCTATGAGACAGTAACAGACAGAGCTACTACGAAGGATAGTTGAACCACTAAAAGTTGTTCTTCTGTAATGCAAAGTTACTGCACAAACATATCCATGCATCCTTGTTGCAGTGTCCAGCCACTACCCTGCAGACAGGTCTAGTGTACTGGTCTCTTCCACCCTGGGAAGAGATGGTCTTCCGGGTGATACCAAAGATCCACTCTACTCTGTCGAGAGAGTTCATATATTGTTTGCACTGTTGTCCCGGCCAGGTTAGTTTCAGACTATTAGAGAGACAAGGTAGGGAAGATATATTTTCTTTTATTGGACCTACTTCTGTTGGTGAGAGAGAGACAAGCTTTGGAGCCACACTGAGCTCATCCCCCCCAAACACACACACCTGTGAGAAAAGCAATGCCTAGCTCCAAAGCTTGTCTCTCTCTCTCTCTCCCCAAGAGAAGTAAGGTCCAATACAAGATGTTACCTCACCCACCTTGTCTCACTGCAGACTTAACCGTCTGCCCAACGTTTTGCCCACAAACTTCTCTTCCAGGACTGGAGCCACCCGCCCTTGGCCAGGAAGACAGGCCGGCTGCCCCCACCACCCCGGGGGGAATGAGGCGCCGCAACGCCCAGCCCCGGCATGACGCTCCCGGCAGCAGCCCCCAGGGTCTAGGGCCAAGCTCCCCCCGTCCCCCCGCGCGTGAAGCCGGGACGCGGCTCCGGCGCCTGTCCGGTGGGAAAGCGCCCCCGAGGGGCTGGCGGGGGGGGGGGGGGCAAGCAGGGCCCGCGGTCACCACGAACCAGCCCAGACAGCCCCGGCCGGGACAGCAACGGCGGCGCGCAGGCGCGAGGGGAGCCGGGGCAGGCGCCGGGCGGGGAAGGGGGGGTGGGGGGGGGCGCGTTGAGAGGCTCAAGCCGGGCGCGCGCGGCCGCCCCGTTACCTGGCGCTCAGCGGCGGGGCGAGGCGACGAAGCCGCGCAGGCGCCTGTAGCCCCGCCCGCCGGCTGCTGCTGCTGCTGCTGCTGCCCCGGCGCCGCGCCCTGCCCTGCCCCCGCCATGAGGGCCCCGGAAGCGGGGAGTCCGCGTTCGGGTCGGTAGCTCCGCTCAGAACCGGCTCCTCCGGGCCCAACGCGGCCGCTGGGGTGGCACGTGACCGGATCTCCCCCCACCCCCCCCTTCCCTGCGCTCGCCCATTGGCTGGGGTCGGGGCCACACGGAGACCGGTACAAGCGAGGCAGAAGGGGCACGTAACTAGGATGGTCACCCCTGGTGACCGGGAAGGGGCGGGGCCACCATGGTAGCCAAACGAGGGGGCGGAACTGCGGGAGAGCCAATCGGGAGCCGGGGGGGGGATTTTTGTTGCTCGAGGAGAAAGGGCAACCAATTGTGTCACGGGGGCGGGGATAGAACTCTTGGGGCGGTTGAGAGACTCCAGCTTCCAGCCCCCGGCGCGGGGGCACGCACGCGCACATATACAGAGTGCTGGGGGGGGGCAGGGCTCGCTCCATCCCTGGAGAAGGACCCCGGTGTCCTCGGCGTGTAAATTACGTGGCTCCCAGCTACGCTGGAGGAGTGCTATAGCCACCCACCCTTGAATTACACCGCGTGACAACGCCAGCAAATTCCCAGTCCCAGACTTTCCCCCAGCAATGTGTGTCTTGTACTGCCCAGCTACCCCCTGGACAGCACAAGCTCATAGAAAGTCTGTCATTTCATGCATAGAAAATGATGTGCACAACCCATGTTATCCCAAATGCTTCAATCCAAACACACTGCTTTAGATAAAACAATAAAACAAGTTTATTAACTACAGGATAGGTTTTAAGTGATTACAAGTAATGAAGCATAACTGTAACTGTTTGTTGGTTACAAGAAAATAAAACACACAATGCCTAAATTAAACTAAATTAGTTCAAACTCTCACCCATTGTTCGAACAGTCTTACCGGCTGAATTTATTTCAATGCCTCAGTTCAATGCTGCTTCCTTTGTACTTCAGGTGTTGCGGATGCCATAGGCAAAGAGAAAGGGCTTAATTTGGGATGTCTGCTTTCCCTTCTTTTAGTGCTGTCTTTTCTTCAAGAAGCAGCTCCAGGGGAGGTTTAGGAGACAGAAAGTGTGTGTGGACAGAAACCCCAAGCTGTTGTTTCTTTGACCAGATGTAGATTTTTCACCCACACCCTCTGTCCTGCCAAAAAATGGCTACTTAACCCAGTGATGGTGCATTTGATTTTGTTGACACCCGACTAAGGTGTCAGCTCGACTTCTGTCTCTGGGCAACTTGTCTGTGACCGCTCCCCAGACTTTGAAGTTCAGGAACATGTCTTAGTTATATCATACACAGGAATCTTATAACTTTGCATAAAAGGTTGCCACACATATTTTACCAGGACACTGATAATCAACAAATTATGTGTTTTCAAATGATACACCACAAGGCATACCTTATATAAAATGACAGGTTTCAGAGTAACAGCCGTGTTAGTCTGTATTCGCAAAAAGAAAAGGAGTACTTGTGGCACCTTAGAGACTAACCAATTTATTTGAGCATAAGCTTTCGTGAGCTACAGCTCACTTCATCGGATGCATACCGTGGAAAATACAGAAGATGTTTTTATACACACAGACCATGAAAAAATGGGTGTTTATCACTACAAAAAGTTTTCTCTCCCCCCACCCCACTCTCCTGTTGGTAATAGCTTATCTAAAGTGATCACTCTCCTTACAATGTGTATGATAATCAAGGTGGGCCATTTCCAGCACAAATCCAGGTTTTCTCCCCACCCCACCCCCCAAAATACAACACATACTTTGCTTCTCTACAAAAGAAAAAAGATACTAAACTTTCTAAACTACTATATGCCGCAAGGGGCCACAGCAATGGTTCCCTCAACCCACCCAGCAATATTGTTAATCTATCCAACTATACTCTTAGCCCAGCAGAAGCAGCTGTCCTATCTCGGGACCTCTCCTTCTGCCCCTCCACCCCCCACGAACATGATACAGTTCTGTGGTGACCTAGAATCCTATTTTCGACTTCTCCGACTCAAAGAATATTTCCAACACACCTCTGAACAACATCCTAATCCACAGAGACCTCCCTACCAACACTACAAAAAGAAGGATTTTGGGTGGACTCCTCCTGAAGGTCAAGACAGCAGACTGGACTTCTACATAGAGTGCTTCCGCCGTCGTGCACGGGCTGAAATTGTGGAAAAGCAGCATCACTTGCCCCACAACCTCAGCCGTGCAGAACACAATGCCATCCACAGCCTTAGAAACAACTCTGACATCATAATCAAAAAGGCTGACAAAGGAGGTGCTGTTGTCATCATGAATAGTCGGAATATGAACAAGAGCAGCTCTCCAACACCACTTTCTACAAGCCATTACCCTCTGATCCCACTGAGAGTTACCAAAAGAAACTACAGCATTTACTGAAGAAACTCCCGAAAAAGAAAAAGCACAAGATCAAATCCGCACAGACACACCCCTGGAACCCCGACCTGGGATATTCTATCTACTACCCAAGATCCATAAACCTGGAAATCCTGGGCGCCCCATCATCTCAGGCATTGGCACCCTGACAGCAGGATTGTCTGGCTATGTAGACTCCCTCCTCAGGCCCTACGCTACCAGCACTCCCAGCTACCTTCGAGACACCACTGACTTCCTGAGGAAACTACAATCCATCGGTGATCTTCCTGATAACACCATCCTGGCCACTATGGATGTAAAAGCCCTCTACACCAACATTCCACACAAAGATGGATTACAAGCCATCAAGAACGCTATCCCCGATAATGTCACGGCTAACCTGGTGGCTGAACTTTGTGACTTTGTCCTTACCCATAACTATTTCACATTTGGGACAATGTATACCTTCAAATCAGCGGCACTGCTATGGGTACCCGCATGGCCCAACAGTATGCCAACATTTTTATGGCTGACTTAGAACAACGCTTCCCCAGCTCTCATCCCCTAATGCCCCTACTCTACTTGCGCTATATTGATGACATCTTTATCATCTGGACCATGGAAAAGAAGCCCTTGAGGAATTCCACCGTGATTTCAACAATTTCCATCCCACCATCAACCTCAGTCTGGTCCAGTGCACACAAGAGATCCACTTCCTGGACACTACAGTGCTAATAAACGATGGTCACATAAACACCACCCTATACCAGAAACCTACTGACCGCTATGCCTACCTACATGCCTCCAGCTTTCACCCTGACCACACCACACGATCCATTGTCTACAGCCAAGCTCTGCGATACAACCGCATTTGCTCCAACCCCTCAGACAGAGACAAACACCTACAAGATCTCTATCAAGCATTCTTACAACTACAGTACCCACCTGCAGAAGTGAAGAAGATTGATAGAGCCAGAAGAGTTCCCAGAAGTCACCTACTACAGGACAGGCCCAACAAAGAAAATAACAGAACACCACGAGCCGTCACTTTCAGCCCCCAACTAAAACCCCTCCAACGCATTATCAAGGATCTACAACCAATCTGAAGGACGACCCAACACTCTCACAAATCTTGGGAGACAGGCCAGTCCTTGCCTACAGACAGCCCCCCAACCTGAAGCAAATACTCACCAGCAACCACATACCACACAACAGAACCACTTACCCAGGAACATATCCTTACAACGAAGCCCGTTGCCAACTGTGCCCACATATCTATTCAGGGGACACCATCACAGGGCCTAATCACATCAGCCACACCATCAGAGGCTCGTTCACCTGCACACCTACCAATGTGATATATGCCATCATGTGCCAGCAATGCCCCTCTGCCATATACATTGGTCAAACTGGACAGTCTCTACGTAAAAGAACAAATGGACACAAATCAGATGTCAAGAATTATAACGTTCATAAACCAGTCGGAGAACACTTCAATCTCTCTGGTCACTCGATTTCTAATCTCAAAGTGAGTATCCTTCAACAAAAAAACTTCTAAAACAGACTCCAGCGAGAGACTGCTGAATTGGAATTAATTTGCAAATTGGATACAATTAACTTAGGCTTGAATAGAGACTGGGCATGGTTGATTTATTATAAAAAGTAACGTATTTCCAATTGTTTATTCCTCCCCCCCCCCCACACTGTTCCTCAGACGTTCTTGTTAAACCCTGGATTTGTGCTGGAAATGGCCCACCTTGATTATCATACACATTGTAAGGAGAGTAACAGCCGTGTTAGTCTGTATTCGCAAAAGAAAAGGAGTACTTGTGGCACCTTAGAGACTAACCAATTTACAGCTCAAGAAAGCTTAAGCTCAAATAAATTGGTTAGTCTCTAAGGTGCCAAAAGTACTCCTTTTCTTTTTATTGTAAGGCGAGTGATCACTTTAGGTAAGCTATTATCAGCAGGAGAGTGGGGTGGGGGAAGAGAAAACCTTTTGTAGTGATAAACACCCATTTTTTCATGGTCTGTGTGTATAAAAACATCCTCTGTATTTTCCACAGTATGCATTTGATGAAGTGAGCTGTAGCTCACGAAAGCTTATGCTCAAATAAATTGGTTAGTCTCTAAGGTGCCACAAGTACTCCTTTTCTTTTATCTAAAGTGATCACTCTCCTTACAATGTGTATGATAATTAAGGTGGTCCATTTCCAGCACAAATTCAGGGTTTAACAAGAACGTCAGAGGAACAGTGGGGGGAGGAATAAACAAGGGGAAATAGGTTACTTTTTATAATGACTCAACCATTCCCAGTCTCTATTCAAGCCTAAGTTAATTGTATCCAATTTGCAAATTAATTCCAATTCAGCAATCTCTCTTTGGAGTCTGTTTCTGAAGTTTTTCTGTTGTAATATCACAACTTTCATGTCTGTAATCGCGTGACCAGAGAGATTGAAGTGTTCTCCGACTGGTTTATGAACGTTATAATTCTTGACATCTGATTTGTGTCCATTTATTCTTTTACGTAGAGACTGTCCAGTTTGACCAATGTACATGGCAGAGGGGCATTGCTGGCACATGATGACATATATCACATTGGTGGATGTGCAGGTGAACGAGCCTCTGATAGTGTGGCTGATGTGATTAGGCCCTATGATGGTGTCCCCTGAATAGATATGTGGGTACAGTTGGCAACGGGCTTTGTTGCAAGGATAGGTTCCTGGGTTAGTGGTTCTGTTGCGTGGTATGTGGTTGCTGGTGAGTATTCGCTTCAGGTTGGGAGGCTGTCTGTAGGCAAGGACTGGCCTGTCTCCCAAGATTTGTGAGAGTGTTGGGTCGTCCTTCAGGATAGGTTGTAGATCCTTGATAATGCGTTGGAGGGGTTTTAGTTGGGGGCTGAAGGTGACGGCTAGTGGCGTTCTGTTATTTTCTTTGTTGGGCCTGTCCTGTAGTAGGTGACTTCTGGGAACTCTTCTGGCTCTATCAATCTTCTTCACTTCCGCAGGTGGGTACTGTAGTTGTAAGAATGCTTGATAGAGATCTTGTAGGTGTTTGTCTCTGTCTGAGGGGTTGGAGCAAATGCGGTTGTATCGCAGAGCTTGGCTGTAGACAGTGGATCATGTGGTGTGTCAGGGTGAAAGCTGGAGGCATGTAGGTAGGCATAGCGGTCAGTAGGTTTCCGGTATAGGGTGGTGTTTATGTGACCATCATTTATTAGCACTGTAGTGTCCAGGAAGTGGATCTCTTGTGTGAATTGGACCAGGCAGAGGTTGATGGTGGGATGGAAATTATTGAAATCATGGTGGAATTCCTCAAGGGCTTCTTTTCCATGGGTCCAGATGATAAAGATGTCATCAATATAGCGCAAGTAGAGTAGGGGCGTTAGGGGACGTGCTGGAAATGGCCCACCTTGATTATTATACACATTGTAAGGAGAGTGATCACTTTAGATAAGCTATTACCAGCAGGAGAGTGGGGTGGGGGCAGAGAAAACCTTTTGTAGTGATAAACACCCATTTTTTCATGGCCTGTGTGTATAAAAACATCTTCTATATTTTCCACGGTATGCATTCGATAAGGTGAGCTGTAGCTCACGAAAGCTTATGCTCAAATAAATTGGTTAGTCTCTAAGGTGCCACAAGTACTCCTTTTCTTTTTATATAAAATGTATCATAATCTTATGAAGGGGTGAAAACAAGAGTACAGGCTGTCACACTGGTGTCCCCTGGGAGTTGTCTGGCTGAGGAGCTGTCCCTGGTATCCTGGGGGGAGGTGGGAGGGTGTCTGGCTGGGGAGCTGTGCCTGATGTCACTGAGGGGGTGTCTGTGGCTGGGGAGCTGTGCCTGGTGTCCCCGGGGAGGTGTCTGGCAGGGCAGCTGTGTCTGGTGTCCATGAGGGGGCGTCTGTGGCTGGGCGGCTGTGCCTGGTGTCCCCAGGGAGGTGTCGGGCTGGGGAGCTGTGCCTAGGGTTGCCAATCCTCCAGGATTGTCCTGGAGTCTCCAGGAATTAAAGATTAATCTTTAATTAAACATTGTCATGTGATGAAATCTCCAGGCATTTGTCCAACCACAGTTGGCAACCCTAGCTGTGCCTAGTGTCCCTAAGAGGTGTCTGTGGCTGGGGATCTGTGCCTGGCGTCTGCCTGAGCTGAACCTGGTGTGTGGTGCCCCCGGGGCGCGGGGGCGGGGTGTCCGTCCCTCTCTGGATCTGGGTGGGAGAGTTAAGATCTGTGTGGGAGAGCTAAGATCAGAAAATGTTGACGAAACTGAACTTTTAAAGAAGCCCAGGAGTGAATTTTTGGAGGCTATTGTTTTACTTTTTGCAATTTCTTTCTCTCCTACCCCGCAAGTTTTCCGGGCAGCTGTAAACTAGCGCTTGGCGCTCAGCAGCCTCCTGGCTCTGGCTGCCCTGGAGCCCCGAGCATCCTGTTTATGCTCCATGAGAAACACTCCGGAACGTTTCCTGGAAGTGACCAGCCCCCCCACTGTCACTCCCTCCCCCAGCTCTCCAGGACGGCCGGAGTCCGGCACGAGATCCCCTGCTGCTGCGGTGCTGCTATTTCACTCAGAAGCTGCAGCAGGCACAAAGCAAACAGAGGCGCTGTACTAACCAAGGCGCCTCGTCTGTCCATATCTCCCCCGCACCAGACACACGTGCCTGGTAGCCCCTTCCAGCTGCTTTCTGTAAGGATGAAGCTGCTAGACAGGCGCTGCATCGGTTTCCACACTTGTTTTGTTGTGGTGATTGCTCTCTCAGAGGCCAGGACATGTAAGTAAATTCAGCAGCTTCAAAACTTCGGCAAAGTTCACACTTGCTTGTTTCTGCGGATAGTTCAGATTGGTTTTTGCTCCTTCCCTTAGCCCTTGTTATGCACCGCACCTGGAAACTTACTGTGCATAACAAGGCGATGGTGGCAGCGGTCTTATTAATCTGTCAGGCTCCTAGATTGCAGTCGTAGAAAAAACATTACTGCTTTGTAGGTTTGTGGAAATAATTTGCTGCTTGACTGTTTTCTCCTGGGGACAGATCCAGTGTCACTGAGATAGCAGAATTCAGAGTGATTTAGGCCTTTAGCCCCCATTTGTGTCAAGTTCGTTTTGCCCCAGGCATCAGAAGGAAGAGGGGGTTTGTTCTGAAAATGTGACAAGAGTTCCAGTTTTTGCAGTGGTAGGTCTAAGTTCTCCCCTCGTTTTTTTACAGACGAAACAGACCCCCTTATCATCTTTGTGCAATTCCTGAACTTTGAGCTTCAGCGTTGCTGTTTTTGTTTTTCTTTTTCTTCAAAATGCATTAATATGGGTGAGCAAACCAGACTCCCCGCACATTGCTTTAGCTAAATGTGGAGGTCACTTTTGTGGCAGAAACAGGTTGATGTTGCTGACATTTTTAGCACTAAAAACAAATGCAGTCCTGTAACTAAAGTAGCCTCTAAATGAATTCAAGTTGGGGGCCTTCTTTGCTCATGGTCATTATTTTGAATATTACTTATTTCCAGTGAATTGTTAATACAACTCTAATGTTGAGAAAGTGCTTTGGTACAATTTTTACATTTGACTTATTATTCATTTGTTTTCTTCAGTCAAATAACTGTGGTCTGAAGGTTGCCTGGGCAGCATAACTTCAAAGCTGATGCTTTGAAATTAGGCAGGATGCTACTGGTAATGTGGATTAGCTGAAAAGGCACGTCCAAATAGCCTTTTGTTAATGTAGAGAGAGGAAAAATATTCTAGAGGCAATGGGGGAGGGGTCAGTTTGCACTCAGGTCAAACAGAACTTTTTTGCTGGTGCCAGAGTAAGACCATTCACAGGGAAGTAATTAGTGGCACTAGCAGAATTAGAATCTTTAAAATGTAAGCATGTTTGTGACTGGTTTAATGATTAAACAGTCAGAAAAAAACTAATATTTACCATTCAACCTTTTGTTTAAATGCTAGAGAATGACGAAAGCTCATTTTCTACCTTATTCCTGTGCAAAGCCTAAAAGAAACCCCTTTTTTCACATGCCTTTTTCTTCTTTGTTCATGCCTTCTTCCTTAGTTTTCTCTCTTCCCTTACTCCCCCATTATATTACCCTCCCACTTATCTTTCCAATAACATAACATTCAAATTGCCATATCAGTGCAAACCCCGAGTGGTTCATGTAGGCTAGTATTCCAGTTCTGGCTCTACCAATGCCAGGTGCTTTCAAAAGCATCCCCAATAATTCATCTTGTTGTCATGGACTCATTAAGTTTAAGGCCAGAAGGGACCACCAGACCATCTAGTCTGACTTCCTTTATCTCACATGCCACCACAACCACCCAGCACCTGCCTAAACCCAACAACTGACATTTTAAAGTGACTGAACTATGATGTGCCACAGGCAGAGAGTAGCAGGGACCAAAGTATTCCCGTGCCCCAGGCCCCTGTAATATCAGGGAATTCATCCTGCAATGGCAGAGAATTGTGTAATACTGTAACCATCATGGAAAGTTTGCTTTTGTGTATGGCTGCTGATCGGTTTACACCTTGAAGCATGAGGATGGCCAGCCCTTATAAATGTTGTTATATGTACTATAACTACTTATGCTGTTCAAATTCATATAAGTGGCTAATCAATTTTAACTAAAATATTTTTCTCAATAATATCCTGCAGCATTGAGCACTGGAGGATTAGTTACAACCTGCATCAAAAAATCCTTTTATTGAATTTAAATGTGCTGAATTTTAATTTAATCAACAGTCCTCTTTGGAGCTGGTTGGGAATTTTCTGGTGAAACAAAGCATCCTCAGAAAGTGCCAATTAGTTGAACTCAAAATGTTTTGTGAAAACATCTCAGGTTTGCCAAACGTTCATTGAATCACAGCCAGGGTTCCATCAGAAACCTGCCTGGTTTCCTGGTGGGCTGCTTGGGACCCCAGGTCTTCCAGGGCTGGTGGCTCTGGGACAACTGTGCTATGTGCTCTGCCCCAGGGCCACAGACCCTGGGAGTCCTGGCAGCTGCTGATCGAACTTGATATGATTATTGTCAGTTCCAACGCTGCTTTACAGCAGTGGTGAAACTAAAGTCAACATGATTCTTGTTAATCAACTGCTACTGGGGTCCCTGGGAGCATATTTCATTTCAGAAATGCCCTCGGTCAGCATTGCCAAAACAAATGAAATTCAGAATTTCTGGTTCACTGGAAACGTAAAAAAGAAAAAGCATTTAATTCTGAATTGGAACAAAACCAAATGTTGAAATATTTAAATTTCCTGCTAACCAAAAATCCCAAATTTCAGCCAGTCCTGCTCCTCTTGTTCTTGTATTATAAGAAAAAAGTAAATTGGATCTCCCAAATGTCCTTCTGTGGACCTTTAATTATTTTGTATGACCTTCGGGGGAAAAAACATTACATTAAAAACATTAAGGGTGTAAAGTCAAGCAGTCAAAATTTAAGTAATGCCAGACTTATCATTACTCATGCAACCTTAATTTAGCATCCTCATTCACATGCATTATAAGTAGGGCCCTACCAATTTCATGGCCATAAAAAATGCATAACGGGTCATGAAATCTGGTGTCTCCCATTGAAATCTGGTCTTTTGTGTGCTTTTACCCTATACTATACAGATTTCACAGGGGAGACCAGCATTTCTCAGATTGGGGGCCCTCACCCAAAAGGTAGTCGCAGGAAGGTTGCAAGATTATTTTAGGAGGGTCATGGTATTGTCACCCTTACTTCTGCGCTGCCTTCAGATCCGGGCGGCTGGAGAGTGGCAGGTGTTGGTTGGGTGCCCAGCTCTGAAGGCAGTGCTCTGCCAGCAGCAGCACAGAAGTAAGGGTGGTAATACCATACATAGGCATGAACTCCGTGGGTGCTCCAGGGCTACAGCACCCAAGGAAAAAAATTAGTGGTGGCGTAGCACCCACCAGCAGCCAGCTCCCCTCTTCCCTCCCAGCGCCTCTCGCCTGGTACCGGCCCTGCCGATCCACTCTTCCCCCTCCTTCCCAGCACTCACTGCCTGCCACGATCAGCTGTTTGGTGGCATGCAGGAGGCTCTGGGAGGGAGAAGAGCAGGGATGGGGCATGCTCAGAGGAGAGGGGGTGGAACCTTTGTGGGAAGAGGCGGGGAAGAAGCAGGGTGTGGGTGGGAAGAGGCGGCGAGGGGACTTGGGAGAAGGGGCCGGGCCTGGGGAGGAGCAGGGGCAGGAAGAGGCAGGCTGCGGCTTGGGCGGTGGGAGCGGGACCTGGGGTGGAGCCGGGGGTTGAGTACCCCCCGGGCCCGGAGGAAGTCGGCACCTATGATACCATACCATGCCATCCTTACTTCTGCGCTACTGCTCGTGGCGGCTCTGCCTTCAGAGCTGGGCTCCCGGCCAGCAGCCGCCGCTCTCCGGCCGCTCAGTTCTGAAGGCAGCACCACTGCTAGCTGCAGCACAGAAGTATGGGTAGCAGCACCGCACACCGCCCGACCATAACCTTGCGACACCCCCCCCCCCCCCAACTCCTTTTGGGGTCAGGACCCCTGCAATTACAACACCGTGACATTTCAGATTTAAATAGCTGAAATCATGAAATTTATGATTTCTTAAATCTTATGACCGTGAAATTGACCAAAATGGACCATGAATTTGGTAGAGCCCTAACTATGAGGCAGTCTGTGCCTCTGCCTTTAAAGCCTTCCATCCCTGTAGTCAGATCGACATGAGCAGACTGCACCTGCGTAGAGCCTCACCAAAGTCGTGTGAGGGTATGTCTGCACTGGTCCTATGGCAGGACTGGGCAGTAGACTGTAAATTCTTCAGGGCAGTGGCTATATTTAATTTGGGATACTGGATGACAAAAAGTAAACGGTCAGTGCCAAACGGAGTAACAACAAATACCTGTACAACTTGTTCAAAAGAAAACAATGTTTTTCTTCAAGACATTTTGGGACCAGTTTTCAAGAGTCAGGATCGAAATGGCATGATCTAAACATACATTTACACATGTTCAGTTACATATAAAAACATGTATCTAATTTGCATAGCCTAATGAAAGAATTACAAATGAAAAGATGTTTATTTTTTCATGTGCCTGGAGATGGGAAATCCTCTGTATGTAGGGCTTCCATTACTGGTTCACATATTACTAATGCATTTAATAAAAATCTCTTTCTTGGAAGTAAGGAGTTAATTGCTACATGGCAGCCACATCACTGATTTAGCTCCATTTTCTGCAGCAGCACTATGTTTAATATATATATATTAGTGCTTGTGGGCCAAATCACAGGTACACTACGGTTGCTTTGTGCTCCTTTGGTGACACAAAACAACTGTAAACCCTTCTTAACCAGCCCATTTAAGCCAGATTTGTGGCTGCTTTGCAGCCCCAGAAGCTTAAATGGAGTGAACCGGTGAATCTGGTCCTGTGTTTTTATTTCTTTCAACAGTACTATTTCTAAATAGGCACCTGATAAATAATTGTTAGATAAGTATGGCCCATCCAGTTCCTATTGACATCAATAGCAAGATTCTCAATGGACTTCAGTTATAGTTTGATCAGGCCTATTATATTCACTTTTTATTTGAAAGAGTCACAAGATAATTTGAGTTCCAGTAATCAAACATGCAATAGAGATAAGGATTTTTTTTAATGAAACAGCAGAATGCGTTTAAAGAAAGGCCTGTTCAGCAGATAAACTAACACACTTTCCTTGCACTCCAATAAAAATATTGGGGGACGGGGAGGAGGAAGCACAGGAAATCACAAAAAGAGAAGTGACAAAACTCCTTTCTGCTTCAAAGGGAGTAGGATCAGGCCTTTTGGTGGAAGTGAACAATCTGTCATTGTTAAAAGTAATAGGGAACATTTTCATAAATATATTAAAAAAGAAATTAACCGAACCGTTGTGTATAGAAGGGCTACCAACAACAGCTATGCTGTAGTGCCTGGATTACAATGTTGCAGTGGATTAGCATTACCTAACAATTTATTTACACAGTAGCGGTTACTGGAATTGGAAGGTTGTTGCTAAGGGGAATCTGCCCACATGAAACTTTTTAAAGCCCTCTGTGATTATTCTTAACATACACAACTTTGTTATTACTGAGTCTTGATCTCTTTCAGCCAATACTTTTTGTCCCTCTACGTGCAAAGCTGCTGCACCACTCTATCTTTATGGATGGCTCAAATGGTCATCTTTGATTAGAGAGAGACAAGATAGGCAAGGTAATATATTTTATTGGACCAACTTCTGGTACAACAGACAAGCTTTTGAGCTTCACAGAGCTCCTCTTAAGGTCTGGAGAAAGATACCAGAGTGGCTGAGTTAAATACAAGGTGGCACAGATTAAGCATAAAGGTTTCACACTGCGGGATGTTTTTTCACAACATGAACTTTCCTTCATGGGGAAAACTTTTCCATCATCTTAACAGTTATGTATGTGCAATCCTTTCACCCTTCAGGATTTTTCTTCACTGGTCTTGTAACATTTACAAATGGATCACTATACAGGTGGAAGAAATAAAATACTGTGGCCAGTTCCATGCCAGCCAGAATTGCTAGCTGATCGCTGACAGAAAAGTCTGGCTCATACTTCAGAGGTGTAGGACAGCCGGTCCACTGTGCACCTTTGGAAATCCTGCCCTTAATATCTTGTTAAAATTAAGGTGAGGTAGAAGCCAGTTACACAACCTTAAATCTTCAGTGTAAACCACAAGCCCTTGAAAAAACAAACAAACAAACAAACAAACAAACAGAAGAAATACAGTGAGGAAGTTCTTGTGAGAGATGCCTACAATTTGATATGATATCCACTGATGCAGCTATTGTGAGCCCCTCAGTTGCATTCCTTATATTTAATAGACTAGCTATAGTATTGTGTTTGAGGCATGCAGATGAGTTAGTATTGCGTTTGAGGCATGCCACCCAGGAGCAATCCATAGCAAAGGATAAATATTCCAGTGGGAAGGTACGCAACACTCTTGCTAATACACCATATCAGTTTCACTCCTCTGTTAGTCCATTTAGCAGTGCATAAAAAATAGGATGCTCCCCATTGCTGGCATAATACACGCTAGTGCGTCAGGATTTCAGATAGTGAATACAGTCCTCTGTCAGACCATGAGTTACGTCTGCCTGAACTGATGCTCACAGGACAGTGATGAATATTATGGACAGCCTGTCTGATTATGCACTGCAGGTTTCATACATTCATTCTAATCTGATAGAGTAAATTATGAAAATGCTAATTAGTGCAATGCAGGTATAGAACTGTGGTGCCCATCAGCTAACATGTCAGCCTCACCCTCTAACCCCTATACCTTGGACTTTTTCCAGGTCTGTTCATCCATATCTTTCTTTTTGACTGTTCCTAGTCAACAACAAATATAGCAACAGAAAAACCCTAGTCTAATTTAGATGCTCTATCTGCAGTACCATGTGCAGAATATATTAAGGGCCAGATTCAAAACTCACTGAAATCAGTGGGAGTCTTTCCACTTTGAATCAGGTCCCAGTAGAATAGTGATTATTGTTACAACAAAATCTTCTCCAACTAATTTTTTCACAACACATTTAAAATTAAAAGTCAGTAGTAATAGCAAGACAGATGTGCAAAAAGTAAATAGTGATACACATGCAGCATTACAACTGTAAAATACGTAGGTTGTCTGTAAGTATCTCCACTAACATTTGTAGAGGGACATGAATTTCCTTTCACAACATCAGCGCAAACATTTTTCAAGCTGTGCCACTGGCATCATCTTCTGAGATTTTGCATTGTGTACTGGGTTATTCACCTTAGGTTGTGAAGTATTCATAAAGTATTTACTTTAGAAGTATTAGCAGGCATGTCTTGACTTAAAAAAAGCACTTATGGCCTCATATAAAATAAGTGGTTCACAGAATACCTTACTTCTATGTAATTAATTAAAACAGTTTATTCTAACATATTGTAAGATTCTGTATCATTTTTCATCCTGCCTGTCAAGTCTCTCCCTTTTTTTAGAATACCCAGGATTAAAACAATGTTTTCCATTAACACAGTGACATTTAAATGATGCTCTGGGCATGGCTTTGTACAAAGAGATCTAAGAACCCTTGTAAATGTCAATCAGGATTTTATATATATATAATGTATATATATAAATATATTTGGCAACTAACACACAGACAAAGCAATCCTGAAATATCCTTCCTCTCTCCCACATTGCCTGGCAATGGTGCACATGGCTACAGCATGACTACCAACTCAATTCTGATTTTTGTTCTAGCACCTCACTCTAACTTAATTTTTACCCTGCCACATTGCTGAGCTGTACAATGTGAAAAATGTTTGTTTGGTTCTACAAAGTTTTGTCTCAGCAGTATGCCTCCGAGTTCCTGGTTAGGAAACGTCGAGCCAATTCTTTTATGGAAGAAAGTAAGAAGGGAAATTTAGAAAGAGAATGCATTGAAGAGCTGTGCAATAAAGAAGAAGCCAGAGAAATATTTGAAAATAATCCTGAAACGGTAAGAATTTGATGAGCATTTGACAACTGGAGAACAGTTTTGTGCCAAGGAGGAAGAAAAAACCTGGAAATGTATAGGTTTCTATATAGCAGGGCTAAAAAGTATTCAGACCAAGAGTGAAATTCTTCCATGTGCAGAGTGCCAGCCAGTGTGCATTACCTATTAAGGAAGACAGAACCGATGCACAAAGTATGGCTGTGCGTACATTCTTTTTTTTCTATTTAAGGCACAAATTTCCCAGCACTCCATGCATGGAAAACCCATTGGCTTCAAATGAGAATTCTACAAAGAGACCACTTGCAGAACAAAACATTTAAGTATGGTCCTTTCTCTCCTAACAAATTGCTGGTCCAGCTATTTTTATCATAAAGATATTGGGCACCCTTGCTGAAGGACTTTCTTCTAAATACAAGAGTTCAATGCCTGAGTTCATGGACAGCACACTGGATCTACATTGTTAAATGTTTGAGACATTAAATTTGTATTACAGAATGGATGTTAATCAGTAGATATAAAATTAGAAAATGAATAATCTTATTTTTGGTTGTAAATAAAGTCTGTATTGTTTGCATGATCCACCTTTGATCAAATAGCACAGGCTATTGGGCTACTTTTCAGTGTTAGGGTATAGTTTTTACTTTAAAAAAAATTAACACATAAAAATTTACCACTTAGTTAAATAAAAAGCCAAAATATTTTCCCATTTCATTTTAAATATAAATACATGTTCAAAGCTAGATTTTTAGTACCTGTCATTTTTAGGTGCAATTTTGTTTCCAGAATTAATTTTGGGTGAAAATCTTGCCATATAAGGGGGAGAGTTTCAAAGGCAGAAAGGACAGTTGTGTCCAGCTCCCATTAATTGCCCTTTATGCCTTTAGAAAAGGAGTACTTGTGGCACCTTAGAGACTAACCAATTTATAGTCTCTAAGGTGCCACAAGTCCTCCTTTTCTTTTTGCAAATACAGACTAACACGGCTGTTACTCTGAAACCTGTCTTTATGCCTTTGAAAATCTCCTTCTAGGTGTCCAAATATCTGACTGCACCTGCAAATCAGGCACTTGTGTCTACAAAAAGACAGGTCAAGATTCCTTTGAAAAGTCTAAATTACTTCTCTTTTAGATCTTATCTGCCGGTAATGTTTGACTCGGACTGCCAGTCTGTACAGGACTTTTAGGCATAAGCAATACAAGAAACAATTTTGCACCTCTTGATTTTGGGGCCTCCATAGTGAGTGCTGACTCAGCAAGGGACAGACTGGTCCTTTCTCGCTCTCTGACTCAGGGAGAGAAGTGCTTGTTCCCTGCTGAATCCTAATCTCCCACTTGGAGAGCAGAACCATAAAGGGAGAGGATTCCTCACCTATTTTTTTTTCTGCCCCTCCCTCCCTCTGGTAATCTGGAGGCCTGTGCTTGAATCTAAAAGCAAGTTTTATAGACTATTCCTAGCTGACTCCACAGATGAATAAAAATGATAATTGATGGACCTCCTTTTTCAATTACAGCACAAATACTGTTCAGTAAAAGTCTAGTTAACAGTTTATAATAATTCCAATTATCTTGAAACTTACTAAACTTCTCTCATTCTTTTTACAGGAATATTTTTATCCCAAATATTTAAGTAAGTACCAATCCCCCTCAACCCACAAAACCCACACCTCCTTGTGTGCTGTACTTTATCATAGAGTTTGTATGATACTGAGGGATTTCTTCCCAATTGCATACTATCAGTTGAGTTACTCCAGCAGCAATACCTGGGTGTTTTTCTTTTTAATTCTGATGTCCAGTAGCTCACAAGCTGTTCTGTACAGTTAGAACCTGACTGAGCCATTCAGAATGTGAGGCTGTGATCAGGTGTCCTTAATGTGTTGACTGGTTTTCTAGCTCAAACTGTGAGAATAGGCTCTTTGAAGGTGCAGTGCTTAATTTCTGTTGTGATGATTTCAGTTTAAATGGGTGTTTGGCCCATAAGCAGATTGTGTTGGTCTGTATTTACAGGCTGCCTCGGCTCCCATCGAGTAGGGATTTTCAGGATTACTGATGTTGTTCCAGATTCCTCAAGTGATCTGAGAACCTGTGTTAAAGGTAAGAATTTGTGATATAAATTTCACAAACAGTACTGAAACAGAGTTATGGTGTATCTAATACTGATTTGGGTTTAAGCATACATCCTGCCCCCTCTACAGAGCAGTTCACCTAGTAAGAAAAAAGAAACTAGTATTTTAACTCATAATACAGTTATCTAGAAAGTAAAATTACATTCAAAATAGTAGAGTTTACTCTCACTCTTGAGTAATACTCTGGGGGAATTATGCACCAAAAATTAAAAATTCTGCACACAATGTTTTAAAATTCTGCAAATTTCATTTGTCAAAATAACACAATATAATCAGGACAGTTTCAATTATTTTGGGAATTTATTTCAAAATATCTGTCAGCAAGTATGTCTAACAATACAGACCAAAAAAAAAAAAAGATTCTGGTAAAAAAACCTGACAAATAGATTCCTTACTAGGCATATTAATTTAGAACTTGGAGTAATTCATTTAAATTACAATACAGAACTGTGTTTCCTGCACCCATCAGATGCAGTGCAAAGGCTTGAGGGTGTCAGGGGTGACAGAGGTGCTGAGGGAGAGGGAAGGAGCCTGGAGTGAATCTGGAGGGTTGTTGGGTGTGGATGGGAGAAGTATGGAACAGGTTTTTGGGGGGGAGAGGGGCAGGATTGGGGAGCTTCCCCCATGCAGACCCTGGCTGATCCCAAACCTCTCCCATTTGTCAGGCACATCCATCCCTGTCCCCACATCCCACACCCCCATCCTGATGGGTCCCTGAAGCCCCCTGCCCCATCTCCATGTGTCCCTGCAGCCCCACTCCCATTCAGCCCCTGGCTCAATGCTGTCACCCCACTAGCTCCTGAGTCTGTCCCCCCACCACTAGCCATTCTCAACCGCAGTCTGTGACACCCGCCCCCCCCCCAGCAAGCCCGTGTGCCCCACTCTGTCTGTCCTAATCTGGCTCCATGGGCCAGGTACTGTGATGAACTTCTACTCCTGGGGGAATTATGTGCCACTGCACGCGCACACAACTTTTTTCCCTCCACAGAAAATACATTCTGCCCCAGAAGTGCCTCAGTTCTGCCTTTTGCCCACCTGCTGCGTTCATGCTGTTGGCTGTTCTGATGCCACAGTGGCCTCTGGTGGGAGAAAGGCAGAACTGCAACACTTCTAGGGCAGAAAGTATTTTCTGCAGAAAAAAAAAATTCTGCAGGACACATGAATTCTGTGCATGTGCAGTGGCACAAATTTCCCTCAGAAGTACAGTAAGAAACAGCACATCGCTGTGCAACCCCAGAAGAGCTGTGGAAAGGACACAATTCCTCCAAAATCACAAGGGAATATTTTGCATCAGCCCATTACCAAATTTAGCGCATTCCTCTACTTGTGTCCAGCCTGCTCTGCTTGTGCACAAGTGCACAGCACCCTGCCTAGGTATTTTGAAAGCGTTTCCAGTCTGAATATATATTTATCCTTAAACACCCATCCCTATGTTTGTCCTTGAGAGGAAATGAGGGCAAAAAAGAATCCTTAATAATTACACTACTCGCTGCCACAGATGAGCATTTTCTAGATTACTCTGCTAACATGCCTGCAGTCACAAATTAAAGTGTATTCTCATTCATTCCCCCCCTTCCCCCTCTCTCTCTCTCTCTCATTGGAGGCTTGGGGGGCAGGGCAGGGTAGGATGCTACAGAGGTGTGTGAACATTTAATGTTGCTGAACACTCTCCCATGAGGACAACTAGATATTAATTTTAATCCTCATATGGTTCCACATGGCAAAGTAGCAAACTCCAAAACAAAGTGGTTTAAAAAAAAAAAAAGTAAAAAGATAACCTGTACAATTTTCAAAAGCCCAGGGGCCAGATTTTTAAAAAGTATTTAGGAACCTAAGTTACAGATAAGCGCATACTGGGATTTCACAAGTGCCCAACTCCCATGAGTTAGACACTTAGGCACTTATGAAAATTTCAGTACATATCTAATCTCTGCATCTATAGATGCCTACATTTCCTTATAAATCTGGCCCTTAGAAGCCTCTGTCCTATTTTCAGAAGTGACTTAGGCATGCAGGAATGTAAGACCCATTGATTTTCAATGAGGTCTAGGTACTTAGTGACCAGATTTTTAAAGATATTTAGGTGCCTAATAGGATTTTCTAAAGCATCTACATAGGTTAAGCACTTTGATAAATCCCACTGGCTCCTATCCGCATCTTTAGGTGCCTAAATACCTGGAACTTTGGAAAATGGAACACAGGAGCTTTTGAAAATTTTCCCCTACATCTAACTTTGCCATGTGTCCTCATTTTATCCTTTCATTTTTAATTTGAGTCCCCCTGACTTTCATATGAACTAACTGGGCTTCAGCTATGCATAATGTGGGCAAGTGTGTAGCATAATTGCGTTCTGCCAATCCACTTCCAACCTGGTCTGTAAGCCACTCGCTATTATTGAAGTCCAAGCCTTCTTAGCAAAGATAAACATCAGTGCAATCTGGCATGGTTGGCTAAATCCACCTGCTCAATTTGCAAGCGATGTCTTAAACAACCTTACACAATCTTCATACCATACAACAACAGATAATACAAAATACTCCCATCCCTACCACAATTAGTATTTTACAGTGAAATAAGATCATAGGAGTGTATCAGCTCCATAAATATAAGTAACTGGTTAGAGTTGGGGGGTGAGGAAGGGGTGAGGAAAAGGAAACCATAGACCTGAAGTGTGGGATGGCCAGAAGAATGAATCTTTTAAATTATGGTATTTAATCAAAAGTGAGTTTACAGACTTCGGGCCAAATTCACCCGGTGAAAATAGATGTACTCCATTAAAGTCAACATAGATCCACCTGCTTTAGTCAGGGAGTTTTGCCCTACTTTTTTATTGTACTATACTTAGTCCTTAGACCTTTGTCCCCAGATGTGTGAACTTATATAAACATACCTACCAACTTAGGGGAGTACAGGGTAAAACAATAGGCTGTGTTCTCCCTGTGGTAGGCATGTTGCACTTCGCTTTACATTGCCCCGCAGGCATGCACAGAGAGTTCTCGGTTCCTCTCCGTGCTCCAGTTTTTGATTTTTGTAAGTGAATTTAAAGTTAGTGAAAGCTGCCAGTTGGATAGCACTGGGAAGTGAAGTTTCCAGTTTGTCAATGGAGCATGTACAGTGCAGGCAGCAGGGTTGTAAGCTTGCACACAAATGTGCCACCTCTAGCATGACAAAGGAATTAGTCTCTGTACCTTTCAGGCCTTGGCCTCTGCTGAGACAACTGGGGTGATGATTGATGCAGACAGCTACTCACTAAGAACTGAACTGAGACCTCTGGGTTAATTTACCTGTGCCACTGAAGAGCCATCATTTGGTAGTGGCTTGCTGCTATTACCAACCTGGGCCAGTCTGCACTCAGTAATGACAGGTTTCAGAGTAACAGCCGTGTTAGTCTGTATTTGCAAAAAGAAAAGGAGGACTTGTGGCACCGTAGAGACTAACCAATTTATCTGAGCATAAGCTTTCGTCTCTAAGGTGCCACAAGTACTCCAGTAATAACAAGCACTGTATACCAGTTCCCGTGAGCCATTCATTTCATAATGGTCTTCTCTTGGTGGGGGGAAAATGTTACTGATCCATAACTGGTAATGTTGTCTTTGGACTAGCTGCCAAAGGGGACAAAGTGCATTGTAACTTTTGAGGTAACTTACCTTTGGGCAGAATAAATAAAAAGACATGTGCTATGTGGATGCTTTTTCTTGTGTGGCAAGCTTTTTCCTTCTTGTGAATGGTGACTATCGGAGGAAAGGAGGAAGGAAATAGGATTATGGAAAGGCGGAGTGTAAAAATGAACTTTTTTCCCCCCATGCGCACACAGAAATTTCAAACCAATGTAGCCCTGTGCCATGCAATGAAGGTGGATATATGGAATGCATCGATGGGCAAGCCAGATACACTTGTGTCTGTAAACCAGGCTGGCAAGGAGAGAGATGTGAAGAAGGTACAATCCATTTTGTGACTATGGTGGTAGTAACTGTTACTATGGCTGAAATTAGAGCATTATTAACAGTACCATATCTTTAAATAGATAAATGAGGCAGCAAATAGTCTCTCTTAGATTAAGATTTTTTGGGCTCCCCCCCCCCCCCATTTCCCTTCTGTGACATACCAGGGCACAATACAGACCAATGAGTTGCTGTGTCACTCCAGGTCTGTAATCCGGGGACAGGCATGTCATTCACAATGCCTTGCTGCTGTAGCCTCTAACTTGGACTGCTCACAAACTGCCTCCAGCTATGTCTGTATGTGCTTCAGCCAGCCAGCTACACATTGGCTCTTATCAGTCTTAAAGCTTACCACAGGGTGATCCCAACACACTCCCAGTCTCAGATTTCCCCTCAGAAATATATGTCCTGTACTGCTCAGCCCTCTCCTGGACAGACTGGGCTTTTGAGCTGTGCTCCGGCTCCGCTCCAGCTCCAGGCAAAAACCTGCAGCTCCACTGCTCCGGAGCTGCTCCATGCTCCAGCTCTGGGCTCCGTTCCAAAGCCCTGTGTAACAGACAGTACGAATACATTGAGTCCATTATTCCTTTAAGGGAATTACATGTACAACTTTTTACCCCAAATGAAGTTACCCAGATAATTCAATATGAACACACTGGATTAAATAAAACAGTAAAACAAGTTTATTAACTACAAAGAGAGAGCGAGATCTTAAGTGAGTACAAGTAATGAAAGATAAGTCAGACATGTTTACAAGAAAAATAAAGATAAAATGCTACTGGTGACTAACTTAACAAACTATATTAGATTCAAAGCAAAGTTCTCTCACCTGTGTCGAAGGAAACTCCATGCTGTTTCTTTGCTAAGGTGTAGATTTTTGCCCCTACCCTCTTCCCTGCCAAAGTTGGCCACTTTGCTGGTAATTGTCCATCAGTCTTGTGTGCACCTGGCTGAGGCATCGGCTTGCCTTTTGTCTCCAAGGGACTGATCTGACCACTCTCCAAATTTATCTGGAAAATACATTTTTAGTCATGATTTCAGTTTATAACTTCACATATAACGCAACTGCCATGATATTAGTGACCAGGAAATTATGAGTTTTTAAATGATACTTCACAAGACATGACTTGTACAGAAATTACTACAATAGTGTATAGGGTGTGAACATGGATATATTCTGTTATATCTTCTAGATGTAAATGAATGTGAAGACCCAGCAAATAAAAATGGCGGTTGTAGCCACAGGTGTGCTAATTTTCCTGGAAGCTACGGCTGTTTTTGTGATGATGGATACTACATGCTTCCAAACAAACAGGACTGCAAGGGTAAGAAAATACACTTAAAATACCATTGTATGTAAGGAAATTATGTTTGGATACTACCAATTAGAGAAGTTAGGGTGAACTATAGCTACTGTCCCTTTAAATTTTCTCCTCCTATTTCGAGCCAAATTCTCCCATCTGATGCATGTTTGATTCCAATTGATATGCCCAAATCTAGGGTTGTGTTAACCTTTTTACATGAATCCAGGCTAGTTAATTAATGAAACCTGGGTTTGGGTCACAAATCCCAGACTTAAACCATTTTCATAGCCCAAGTCAAATTTCTAGAATGCAAGGGGCAGTTAACATTCTTAGCTGGAAACCCAGTCTGTGAAAATCTGTGGCTTTGGATGGATTTCACTCTCTGAGTTTTGGTTTCCTTCACTTGAAAGGAAAATATTAATGAATTCTGAAGATGCTCTTTATGAGGATGATCAGATGTCCAGATTTTACAGGGACAGCCCCAAATATGGGGACTTTCTCTTCTATAGGCACCTATTACCTCCCACCCCCGTCCCGATTTTTCACACTGGCTATCTAGTCATCCTACTCTTTATATGGGGAAAGGCTTGTGTGGCATTGCATCACTATACTTACTTGCTGGGTGTAGCACAAAGGCCTTTTTATTGACTATAGATTTAAGTCTTTATTTTGGAATAAAATTCCAGGTAAAGGGCATGCGTTAATATAGTTAGTAGAAAAATTTGATGGCATTTTGGCAAGAAAATAGCTTACCTCATCCTAGTATTGCATTTCTTTACTAGTCAAAATTTTTCTGTTGAGCTGCACTATCTGGTACGGATACCATCGTGAGAGGATGTAAAGGGACAGACTTTTAGGCTGGTTTTCACTGGACTCCTGGTTAGTGCATGTACTTTTGTGGACACAAATAATCAATGACACCATGACTCCTATATAAGCCCATTGCAATACTGCAGTCTGACAAATGCAAGCTCACAAGTTGGTTGAATGGAGCCTGTTCGTATACTTTTAATCTTTTAGAGCAGAGGTGGGCAAACTACAGCCCGTGGGCCACATCTGGCCCACGGGACCATCCTGCCCAGTCTCTGAGCTCCCGGCCGGGGAGGCTAGTCCCCGGCCCCTACCCCGCAGCCTCACCTCACCGCCCTGCCAACACTTTGGCCTGCCGCTTCTGCCGGGGAGCGCGGCGGTGTGGCTGGCTCCAGCCGGGCAGCGCGGCTGCGAGCTCCTGCTCCTCTGAGCGGCATGGTAAGGGGACGGGGAGGTTGGATGGGGGTGGGGTCCCAGGAGGGGGCGATCAGGGGACAAGGAGGGTTGGATGGTTCATGGGTTGTGAGGAGGGCAGTCAGGGGGTGGGAAGTGGGAGGGGGCCAGGCTGTTTGGGGAGGCACAGCCTTCCCTACCCTGCCCTCCATACAGTTTCTCAACCCCAATGTGGCCCTTGGGCCAAGAAGTTTGCCCACCCCTGCTTTAGAGCTAGACTGTGGACCCCTGCCTCATGGTGGTGAGCCCTTATTCACACAAGTAGTCCCTCTGAAGCCAGAGAGGTTACCTGCCATTAATGAGGGCTCACCAATATGAGTAACAGCTGCACAATCTAGCTTTCAATCAGGAATGATGAGCAAAGCATTACAGTAAACACATTTGTGTTACTTTTTTCCTCTGACACACTTGTCCCTTTTCCTTGGATCCACAGTACAGCCTACAGAGTATCAAGGTATGCAGGAGACTTCACCTGGGGGCAAGGTAAAATTCCCTGCAGAATCCTCTGGAAGTCTCCCTTACAAAGGAGACTATGTGAAACCTAGCAAGATCTGCCGGAATTGTGAGCCCCCTCCGCCTTTTTTTTTTGCCCTTACAATCTTGAGGCAGGGTGAAATGTCATGAGAAAAACTTTATTCTCAGTAACACTTCTGAATTTAGACAGGAATGAATGTGTGATACGTCCAGACATCTGTGGAACAGCACAGTGCAAGAACATCCCTGGCAAATATAAATGTGAATGTGCAGAAGGCTACACATATAATTCAACTTCAAAGAATTGTGAAGGTAAAGGTTGTTTTTTTTTTTCCTTTCTTTTTTTTAAAAATAGCTGCTGTGACAATTTGGGGAATCTGTCTACATGTAACTTACAAATTCTAGTTGATCATTAAATGCCTCCATCATCTACTACCATCTCTCCCAGATCAAGGACAATAGAGAGTTGTTAACTTAAAACAGTTCCCATTCAAATGGGAGCACCTGAGAACAATGGGCTGGCTAAAGTTTAGAGAATCCAGTTATCTTATGTGCTTGCAGAGTTTGGAGCAGTGGAAGGAAACAAAAACACAGGATGTGTCAGAGTGGGGGTTTACAGACACAGAGGGTACACCGGTCTCAAAGCCCAGGTCAAACTGACTCAGGCTTGCACTGCAGGACTAAAAATAGCAGTGTAGACTATAGGGTCAGCCCGAGCCAAAACATCTACACTGCTCTCTTTAGCCCTGCAAGCCTGAGTCAGTTAACCCAGGCTCTGAGACTCTCTGCTGCAGGTTGTTGGTTTTTTTGCTGTGTAGACATACCCAAAGTCTGAGGAGGGACTCAAAAGGGAAGCTTTTTGATTGCCAGATTAACTGGACGTGAAGGATACTGACTGCAGGGGTCAGGGAAAGATCCAGTAATTGGGAGAAAAAGCCCTAAGCTGGTGGAGTGAGAGTCAATACAGGGGACTCGGAACCCTGGAAAGTTACCAGCTGAAATCCCAAAGAATGCTCAAAGGCTATGAGAAAACTGAGGAGTGGTGTACAGGTGTTCATTGTTTTGCCTAGATCTGTATATCTCTTGTGCTGTCTAAAGTAAAGAATGAGTGGGTTAGAAATCCCTCTGCAAAGTCTGTGTTGTTTGCTTCAATCATCACATATTTCTGTAACAGGTGAATTATACACCAGTGGCTGACTACTCACAAGACTGAGCTCTAGGGAAGGGTTTTGCTTAACCTACTGAAGTGTCTTGGGGGTCAGCACTCATGCGAAGGGCCTACTGCAACTGGGTTTTGGGGTCCATCCTCCATGCAGGGGTATGAGACAGTCTGCGCGAGAGAGTCTGCAGCCAGAGATAGTAGCTGGAGCCCACCCTGTGATCATGAGGAGCTTCAAGGCACACAGGCCTAGCAAGCGGGTGTAACACAGCAGCCTGGTGAGGGTCCAGTAGGGGTATCTCAACCAGGGCTGTTACAATTACTACAATGTATAAAACAGCTTTCTAGCCTCTTCTATGGGTATATCAATCACCACATTTTATGTCACTATCATTCAAATGTTGGGTGCTCATTGATATTGAGTCAGTCTGACTGCTCTTCATAAAGTGTGCAAATATAATACTGGAGGGATTCACTCTCAAAATATTGGGACCTGAGACTGCCATTTAAAAATGGTCCATTCCTCTGCCCTTGCCCCAATTACACCTCCTCCATGCAATCTAATCTACAATTTGTCAGAACATTGTCCCTTCAGAAATTTTCTGGGCAGAGAAGAACATTTCTTTATGAAATGAGAGTGTGGAAGAAAGCGTCCCTCCAGAGAAAGTTTTCAGAGTAGCAGCCGTGTTAGTCTGTCTTCGCAAAAAGAAAAGGAGGACTTGTTGTGGCACCTTAGAGACTAACAAAATTTATTTGAGCACAAGCTTTCGTGAGCTACAGCTCACTTCATGAAAATCCAGTAAAATCCAGTCAGGGTTCATAAACATCCCTACAGTAGAAACTGCCTATGATAGGTACTGACTCTGCCTATCCCCTTTCAACCACTTGTGTGGCTGCACCAGCGACTACAGACACCCTGGCAAAGCAGGTCTTGCTGGAAGCTAGCATTTGTTGCACCCCCTTCCCCTCCAAGCAGACATACCAGCTCTGGGGCTGCAGCTTGCATTGCCAGAATCCTGAAGGTGAATCAAACCTGGGTTTAAAACACAATAGAAGTTGTTTTAAAGAATGACCTAAGCCCACTACAGTTTAACTTAGAGATTTGTCGTATCTTCAGCTCCACACATCTTTATCTCTCCTGAACAGAGTGTTTTTTCCTAAAGAGGCCCTTGTTCAACTAAACAAACAGCAAAGACAGTAAGATTGGGCATTTTAATAGGTATAGTGCCTTTCCTCCAAGCATCTCAAAACCCTTCACAAGCATTAGTTGTTTAGTCCTTTCAACACACTAAGGAAGTATCTGCCATGTAATTATGGGGAACCTCTGGCACAGAGAGGTTAAATGGCGTGTTAGGTCACTCAGTGAGTCAGTGTCAAATACTAGGTTTCAGAGTAACAGCCGTATCAGTCTGTATTCGCAAAAAGAAAAGGAATACTTGTGGCACCTTAGAGACTAACCAATTTATTTGAGCATAAGCTTTCATGAGCTACAGCTCACTTCATCGGATGCATACTGTGGAAACTGCAGAAGACATTATATACACAGAGACCATGAAACAATACCTCCTCCCACCCCACTCTCCTGCTGGTAATAGCTTATCTAAAGTGATCAGCACAAAAAAACCTGGATTTGTGCTGGAAATGGCCCACCTTGATTATCATGCACATTGTAGGGAGAGTGGTCACTTTAGATAAGCTATTACCAGCAGGAGAGTGGGGTGGGAGGAGGTATTGTTTCATGGTCTCTGTGTATATAATGTCTTCTGCAGTTTCCACAGTATGCATCCGATGAAGTGAGCTGTAGCTCACGAAAGCTTATGCTCAAATAAATTGGTTAGTCTCTAAGGTGCCACAAGTACTCCTTTTCTTTTTGTCAAATACTAGAATCGAAGCCAGGAAACCTGGGAACTAGTTTCTGGTTCTACCCAATACGTTACGGTCACCACTTTATAAAGTGGAGCTTGAAGAGGAGATCTTGAATTTTCCTTTAAGCAACTAAAAATGCGATTTTAAATTTTTTAAAAAAAACTTAGCATGCTACAAAACCAAATCATGTTTTAAAAATATATTTACTAGCAGACTATCATTTATTTACATCAAAAGGGCAGTGTACTTCAGTATCGGCATTGCAAAATTTCTTTATACATCGCCCTTAGCTCATGCCTACAGAGCCTCTCACCTCATGAGCTTGTATGTTTTTCATATTAGAAATGTAACAATTAAATTAGCCTTTCACACAACCTCTCTTTTATACATTATTTATTGCACACAGCCAACAACATGAAAAAGGTAGTAGGTTTAGCTCCTTAATAGCCAAGTGGTTTTTGCTTTTAATCAGCCTAAATTGATCTCCATAGACTCCACTTAAGCTGTCTGGACTTTGCAGCTTGGGAAGATTACTACATCAGTCAGAGGAGGTACCTCTCCCTCAGATGGGACTGTACAGAACTGATTTTGGCCTTATGTGAACAGACTGTCTCTGCTCCACACAATTGCCATGTATACTGTTAGGACTGTAGTAACTCTTGCAGCTTGAGAGACCCTAGGTGGAACAAGAGGAGAGTGGCCCAGAACAGGTAGTACTGATAGACAGATGGCAGGAATTCATTTATGTCAACTCCTTTTCTGCATTCCTCTGTAATCCTCAGCCATGCAGCTCAGCTTTGTAGCTTCTCACATATCAGTTCAGCCTTGCCCTGGCTCGCTGCACAGTTTCCATATAAGACTTGCTGGGGTTGTTCATCCAGAAGGCAAATGTAAATTTCAGGCTGGAGAGAGCCCTTTAATACATCACCACCACCACCGACAGGATTCACATTCCAGTACAGAACTGTCTTGCCCATTGTTGCATTAACTTAATGTACTTGTCTTTAGAACATTAAATGATTGTTCAGTCTAAGTCTCATGCAATGTGCTTCTGTTTCATTGCAGATGTGGATGAATGTGCTGAAAACACTTGTGCGCAAGAGTGTGTAAATTCTCCAGGAAGCTATTCCTGCTATTGTGATGGCAAGAAAGGGTTCAAGCTTTCTAAGGACAGGAAGAACTGTGAGGTAAAACTGCATGATATGAGCTTGCTAGGGAAATTACAGAGTTGGGGGTTTCTCTATGACAGGATGAGGTAGATTAGAAAAAGTACCAAAGCCAGTTTTAAAATTGCTGGGAAAATGCTGCAGGCTTTGAGTCAGGGCATGCTTCACAAATCAAATCCAGCAGTTCAGTTGACAGGGATATCATTCGGTCCAGGTTCAGTTCCAAGAGAAAGCATGAAGAGAAATCTGCTTTAACTAGCCCTTTTCTACCCATCCCCCAAAATAAGCCCCATGCCCTCCCTGGCTTAGATGTTGACATGGGAGCCTCAGCTCATTTTGAAAGCATGTTCACATATTTCCCCGATTTTTCTTGCCATGAGAACCTTTTCCCACCTAGTCTCTCAGAATGACTCCTGGAAAAGCTCAGTTTGAGCTGATTGTTTTGCACAGTTTCAGTTATCATGACCTTTTTTTTTTTCTTTTTTTAAAAGAGGGCCAAGCAGCGAGTGAATAGTTTCACCAAGTGCTAAAAACACACATTTCCCATCCAAAAGGAACTACAAATTTACACTTTAGTGGAAGAAACAGTGGGACTACAGAGGATTTCAATGAAAGCATTTTCTTATGAAGGCTTTTCTTTATACTACTTTGGCAGGAGCGGGCAGGTTGGGACCTGTAAGTGTGTTCAAACAGCTTCCACCAAAAACAAATCTTTGCCACAGTATGATGTAGGGGCGCTTAAATATTTCAAAGATCAAAGCCCACTATTGTGCTCGAACATATTTACTAGAAGTTGGTATTTTTAGTTGCTAAGCTTTAATACTTAGACAACACAGGGAGTAATTCCATTCCCTACTGATAATAAAGTGGGAGGACAGTCTGCTCTGTCCCCCTTAAACATTACTCCTAACGCTGTTGTATGAGAGACAGGTTTAGTAACCCTTGGGACTAAGGCTAAAGAGGCTGACCCAGTATGTAGAAACCAGTTGCAGATCTTTTAGTTGGAATAAAAATCTGTATTATCAGCAGTATCATGGAAAAACCCAAAAGGATGTATCCTCTTTGCAGACCAAGTGCTCCACCCGGTGTATAAAAAAAATTCAAGTCCAATTCTTACATATAATATTGTAATTCATGAGTTGTTGCACTACAGTCAACGGAATTGCTACACCATGAAAATTCTGTTAAATGAGAACCAAGCCCAAAGAATTTTGGGAAATGTAGTATTAGCTGTGAGTTAGACCAATAGTTCTCAATCAGGTTTACGCATACCCCTGGTGGCACGTATAGGTCTTCCAGGAGGTACATCAACTCATCTAAATATTTGCCTAGTTTTACAACTGACTACATAAAAAGCACTACCAAAATCAGTACAAACTAAAATTTCATACAGACAATGACTTGTTTATACTGCTCTATGTACTATACACTGGAAAGTCAGTATTTGTATGCCAATTGATTTATGTTGTAATTATATGGTAAAAATGAGAAACTAAGCCATTTTTCAGTAACAGTGTTGACACTTTATTTTGATGTCTGATTTTGTAAGCAAGTAGCTCTTAAATGAGGTAAAACTTGGGGTACGCAAGACACAAACTCCTGAAGGGATACAGTCGTCCTGAAAGGTTGAGAGCCACTGAGTTGGACTATCCAAGTGCAATGTGTATCACACACACAGTAGTGTTTCACACCCAATTGCTTTGGTTCTGCTGCATCTGCGTAGGACATATCTGCTGGGAGATTAAATATAGGGGATTCAGTCAAAAATAAGTTCCAACTGTCTTTTTACATCTGACATCATTGTGGCATGACAAGAGACATAAAAACAGCAGTGCACATTGAGTCGTAGCTAAAATGGCAATATGGCCATACAATGTCTGACCTATTTGAACGAGAGTGACCAGATAGCAAGTGTGAAAAATTGGGACGGGTTGGGAGGTAATATTTCAGACAACGCCCTGTACAGTGGGACTGTCCCTATAATATTGGGACATGTGATCACTGTAATTTAAACTGATATATTATCCCTATATACAGTCATCATTCTGTCTACCACTGCAATACAGAAAGTATGCAAACTTCATACACAGCAACACTGTGCAACAATGTATACCAGAAAATGAAGAATACCTTTCCCAGTGAAGGCTGAAAAGTTTAAATAGGCAGAATATAATTACCCAAATTTGATTTTGGCCAGGACACCGGGATTAACCTCACAATCTTACCTGGGACTAGTTGTGACTAGTGTCCAGGACCAAACTTTTCATGTGTTCTGAGACGATACCATATCAAGAGACATTGTACTTCCCCTGCCACTATGCTGTATATTAGTTCAGTTCTGCTTCAGAGGAAAGTGTGGTGCTTATTCAAATCAAGACCACTTTGTGTATCACCCTAGATGTTTTAGATTTCACCCATTCAACAATCAACCCAACCAAACTGCTTAAATTAAGAGACCTGAGAATCCTAACATAAGGTGGTAGGGATGCAGGTTGAAAGGAAATGGTGTAATTTGGCTGTATGCCTTGATTTGAATATTAAACACTTACAATGTAATTACCAACTCAAATGAAAGTTGTAATCTACGAAACTATGTTACAACATTTTTGATGTATGGATAATGTAGAAAAATAAAATTGTTTTATTTGTACTGAGGTATTCAGATTACTCAAGTATACTAGGTATCAAGTGCGTAAGAAAAATGTAACAAGCTAAAAGCCACTAAGAACTGAGGTTAATCTGTGAAATATCACTGCACAAAAGTTATGACATGGTGATTTTTCCTTTCATTATTTCCAGGCTGTTCCAGTTTGTGTCCCTCTGAATCTTGAAAAAAATTATGAATTGCTTTACCTGGCAGAACAATTTATGGCGATCCCTGTGCTGTATTTAAGGTTTAGATTGCCAGAAATAACCAGGTGAGCATTTGCCATTGATAACACTATGCATGAAAGTGCTGGGGATTTGTTTCCATTAATTCCCAGAGGGTGGCAGAAGGACTATGGATTGCATGAAGAGTTCACAGCATCATCTCACTGGATAAGACACCTTGTGTCATTGCGGGGAGGACAAAGGAACTGAGCTTCCTACATGTAATAGCACTCAGTGGAGGCTGGAGTTATTTGAAAGTGGACAGACAGGAGCGAGGTGCTTAGAACCACTTTACAGCACCACTTAGTGATTGTATTATATCCATGAGCCACATCTTTAGTATAGTTCCTTCCTGTAACTCATCGGCTCAGCTGGATCTTAAGCAACCCTTTCCATCAGATGGGGACAGTGGCAGCTGCCCGATGCAGCTACATAGTGGAGCAGGCAGCCCATTGGTGTGGTCTGTGGCAGATACAGTGCACCAGCATCTGAGCCTGAGCTCATCAGTGGGTGAAGAGCCAGATTCCTCCTGCAGTAACAGCTGTGTTGCTGTGGTTGAAGACAGAGATATACGGACCAAAAGGGAAACAAACCCTGGGAGGAAGAGAATCAAAACAGTCCCGAGACTGAGTGGGAAAAGGTGGAAAATGGATCAAGGGGGAGAGGAGAGAATACGAACTGGATGGAGGCCTCAGCAGTTTTTAGAGTGCATGAGATTTCTTAGGAGAGGCAGAAAGATGGTGTCTCACAGTGACAGAATCTTGCTGCCCCCTCTGAAGGGAAGAGAAAAGACGTGAAGATGATGGCAGAGATGTAGAGGTATTGCAGTTCCCCCGGGGCCAGTCTTGCCAACTGACTCAAAACTTGCTCTGAAGAATCCCCACTGGTGGGACGTTTGCAGGCACATTTTGATCCAAACGGTGTCTGTGGTATTTCACAGTAGGCAAGTTTCATATAGGTTCCCCCCTAAAGTGTGTCAGTCCTTAAAATCAGATGATGTTATAGAAATGAATATGCATCTCGCAGTGTGTAGTTGTAAATCAAAATGGGGAGCCTCAGATGATGGTTCTGCTGCTCTTATGCAGGCATTACCAGCTGTAGCATGCTGTTCATCAAGTACGGAGGAAGCTAATGGTCTCCTGTGCTTTCTCCTAAAATATTCCAGGCCACTGATGGAGCACAGTGTCTTGTTTTATGCCAATATCAATTTGTAGGATTTCCCTTTCAGATGTCAGCGTCCTACCGCTATTGCTAATGTTAGTAAGCTCTATGTGGCATTTAAGTTTGCTCCTTGTGGCACTTGAAAATGCAGAGTTACCTTTGAATCACTGTCTGAACAATTTCAGAAGCGCCAACAGCAGAAGTTGTTGCATTTGTGATTTTTAGTGTCTCAGATTTAGAGCATCAATATTAAGACATGCCCTTGTGTCATGAATCAAAGGTGACCTGGAATTAATGCTCTCTTGGAAGATTTTTGAAAAGTTTGAAAGTGTCCTTAGCAGCTAACATCTTAAATAGTTACTTATAAATTCAAAATAAGGAGTTTTGACAGAACCATGTTTGAAAGTCAATGTGGTTTAGTGACTGGAGATCTGAACTTGGAATCAGGGCACCTGCGTTCTGTTCCTAGTTCTGCCACCCACCTGCTGTGTGCCTTTCACAAGTCACTTCACCTCTGTACCTCCATTTTCCCCTCAAGCCCTTCTTCAGTCTTGTATATTTCGCCTGAAAGCTCTTTGGCGCAGAGAGCTTCTCTTGTGTTTGTACAGCCCCCAGAGCACAACAGGGTCTATAGGTTCTACCATAATAATAAATAATAATACCACCACCATTTATTATTTGTATTACTGTAGTGTCTAGGAGTCCTAGTTATGAACCATGACTCCATTGTACTAGATGCTATACAAACACAGAACAAAAGGAACTACAATTTATGCATGATCATCCAAATGCCACCAACATACAGATCTTATTCCCTAAACAAAATAAGGGTAAAGAATGGAACTTTCAAAGTCAGTGATGATGAAGCGCATTTAAGAAGATACTTCTGATAGATTTTTTTTTTTAATGGCACTCCTCATCATAGTACTGGAACACCTCCCAAACAATTCACTTGTTCTTACAACACACCTGTAACGTAAAGGGAACTGGATTCTGCCTATGATTAATCACAGGCAGCCATTGGACCTGCTTGGATACAGAGTTGTCATTTGGAGATTAATATTTGCCTCTATAGCTAAATTATTAATGTATTGCACTGAACTCTTCATTGTCTCATGTATCCTCTTCCCATGATTGTGATTCCTCTCCCACGACACAGATTTTCAGCAGAATTTGATTTCCGGACATATGATACAGAGGGTGTTATATTATATGCTGAATCCTCTGACAGCACAGCATGGTTCTTGCTTGCACTTCGTGATGGGAAGATTGAGATTCAATTCAAGAATGAACTTGGAACAAAAGTCACCAGTGGTGGCAAAGCCATTAATGATGGTCTGTGGCATATAGTAAGTTATTTTCTAATACCCTGTGAATTATTGGTGCACTCAGGTGAAGTTGGGGAAAATTGTAATTGCGACTTTATAATAATAATTTAAAAAAGGTTTCAAAATGATTCCATAAAGATCCCAGATGTAAAGGTGGTTAAGAAAGATACAGTGGTAGCATTAGCAAACTTCCGAATTTCCTTGTGATACAAACAGCCACTGTCTGCACGGTGCTTGGGCCCTATGAAGTAATACCTAGTGCATGATCATCTGTGTAAACATGTTTATTCTGATTAAAGTGGTCCATGGGGTTGTTATTCCAAACATACTTGTTATTTTATGTGGGCCAATGCAGCTTGATCAATCAAATCAAGGCTTCCTGCCTCCTAACTAAAGAAAATATTAGTATTGTCCTTAACTCTGCTAGCCATAGATTTCTCCTCATGTCACTTTGCTTCCCCTATCAATTTTCTACAATTCCTAACTTTTGATTTACATTCTGTACTATCAACTTCCCCTTTCTTCCATTTATTACATACTATTTTTAAAGTTTTTTATAGTTGCCTTCATGTTCTTCTAAGCCAGATTGTTTTTTTTTTTTAACCAATTTGGCCTTCTCCCTTGAGTATGGCTTTTTGGGCATCTAGTAAAGTCTTGTTAAAGAAGCCCTAATTATCCATTCACATTTTTCCTCTCAGCTTATTTGGCTCATGATTGTTTTCACCTTTGTGAAATTGGCCCTTTTAAAGCACCAAGTTGGGCAGGATTGTACTTGGGCAGCTAGCAACTTGTGCTGCTACAGCCACACTACTGTTTTTAGTATGCTAGCTTGAACAGAGCTGGACATATGTCTACCGGTGCTGGGAAGCACCCTGTCAGCTGCTGTGTAGATGTACCCTAAATGGATGAGATTTAGTTCTGCCATATTGTTTCCTGGTGTCCAGTCCAGTGCACCTTCCCTTAGACCAAAAGGTATTTTGGTGGGTAACATCAACAGTAGATGATTTTTTTGGGGGAGGGGGGTGTCTGTGTTCCCTCAGGAGATTCAGTTCTTTGTGGCAGGCTGAATGAGATCCAGAGGAGCATGCTCAGTGTGGATGGAATGTTGAGCAATTTTAGAAGCAAATGCCTAACGAGGTCTACTAAGCATAGGCACCAACTCCGTGGGTGCTCTGGGTCTGGAGCACCCATGCGGAAAAATTAGCAGGTGCTTAGCAACCACCAGCAGCAAAGCTCCCCCTACCCCCTCCTTGCTTCATCCTCCCCTGAGCACGCCATGTCCCCGCTCCACTGCCTACCTCCCAGCACTTCCTGCCTGGCCACCGCCAAACAGCTGTTTGGTGGAACTTTGGACTTTCCGGGAGGGAGGGCAAGGAACGGGGATGCCGCGTGCTCAGGGAGGAGGCGGGGCAGGGGCAGGGACTTGGGAGAAAGGGTGGAATGGGGGCGGGACAAGAGCAGTGCAGGGGCAGGAAGAGGTGGAGAAGGGGTGAGGCCGGGGCGGGGTGGAGTCGAGCACCCACCAGGCAAAGGGGAAGTTGGCACCTATACTACTAAGTGTGACACAAACTGAAAAATTGTGTTTTTTCCAAAAATATCAGTCAGTCAGTCATTCAACCAAGTATAGGCTTTCCTATGGAAAGCAAGAGACACCTTTGCCTTTCAAATATTATTCCTCTACCCAGTTTCATAATCCTGCTGCAAACCATTAGAATATTTAAAAAAAAGAGAGAGAGAGAGAGGGGCAGGTTCTGGGTGGTGGGTTTTTGTTTTTTAAATACCGGGACATGTTAGGCAACCTTAACACAAGACTCGCTACTCCTCCCTGTGTAATCAGTACATTCAACATATGTAGTGCTATATATTTTGTATATTATTTTTAATCCTAGGTCTCAGTGGAAGAATTAGAACACAGTATAAGTGTAAAAATAGCAAAAGAAGCAGTGATGAATATTAACAGCCCTAGAAATCTGTTCAAGCCAACAAATGGCTTCCTGGAAACTAAAGTGTACATTGCAGGATTACCTCGCAAAGTCGACGACACCCTCATTAAACCGGTAACTTAAAAATACCTCCTGATTAAGGCTGCTTTCTTGTTCACTTCTCCTTATGTGGTGGTTACTGGGGAGACAAAATACAGGGAGGTATGTAGGTAGAAAATGAAAATGCCATTGACATTTTTGTTTGAAAATGAGTACGCATGAAGCTTTGTGGTCTGCCCATTTTCAGGTTTCAATTATAGAATCACAGCAATTAAAGATGTCTCAGGTAATCTAATCCATTTTCCAGGGTCATATGCAAGATTGTGCCTGAGAGTACATTTCCTAATCTCATTTTAAGACTCCCAAGCAATAGGGCCACCAATAGTTATCTTGGGAGCCTATTGTACAAATGTTCCCTTTCTTAGTGCCACATTGTGCCTTGGTCTTGTGTGTGTGGGCGAGGGATAGGGGTGGGAAGTGTTGAGGAAAGGTAAAAGAAATGCAGAGAGTGTTCATTTCTACCCTGCCCTGCCCTACCCACCCTGCACAGGGGGCCTGAGTCACCTTACTCACCCTTTTCAGCAGCTGTAGGTCCCTGCAGCCACCTCTCACGCAGACCCAGTAATCCTCAAAGTAACTGGCAGTGTCAGCAGAGAGGCAACAAGTGAATGGAAGACTGAACTTGTTTTCCACCCTAGAAGAGGGAAGCCTCCATTGCCATTGCCCATACAGTATCTGTTCTTCATATGTGTAAAAGAATGTCTATCCAACACGTTGCATGTGTACTAGAAAATAATTTACATTTGAAAACAAGTCACCAGTCCACTAACAAAAAAAATGCTTGCAATATTTCATTTTTTAATGAATCCATTTTTGTTTGCAGTGTGACAGGGAGGCAAAAAGGTAAAAATGTTTAACTGCTTCTCAATAAATATTCTCTTACCCAATGTGAAATAATTCTAGAAATGTTGTTTGGGCTGATGAGTCAAACTCTCGGCCAACAAACAATACTAATAGCTATGGCCCCCTAGTTATAGCGCAGCAGACATGGCCAAGCAGAAGAGAAAAGTTTGGCTTCAGTATGTTTGAACTTAAATTTTGAAGGTGTCTGTTCTTTGCTTGCCAGTGGTACCAAATGGGAAAAGCTTACTGGCTCAGCAGTGCTGACTGAAAGCTGCGCTACTGTACATGCCTTTGAGTTCAAAGAGACACAAAGTGCGTGAGGGTGACAAAATACCAGTGAGGTAATGTCTTTTATTGGACCAACTTCTGTTGGTGAGAGGGAGAAGCTTTTGAGTGATACACAGCTCTTCTACAGGTCTGGAAAAGGTAGGTACTCAGTGTCACTGCTAAATACAAAGTGGTACAGATTGTTTAGCATAAGTCGTTAACATATATTCTAAAAGACTATTCAAGGTGAAGTGGTCCCTTAACACACTTCCAGTGATGGGATAATAAAGTGTGGAGGGGAGTTAGTGGATTACAGATTTTTGTAATAAGCCATAAATCTAGTGTCTTAATTAAGACCATGATTTTTAGAGTCTAGTAAAGTGATGAATTTAAGCTCCCAGGCTCCTCTTTTCAAGGTGTTGTGCAGGAGGACGAGGACTGAGAGGTCAGAAATGGAGTGATTGTTTTGTGAAAAAAGTGTTTGCCGTTGGATAATACAGTGTTTTTATCTTTTTATCATTTTTTTTTCTGTGCAAGGTCATTTGAGAGCGTAGTGATTGTCTAGTTTCATCCACATAGTTGTTGGGGCATTTGGAGAAGTAGGTCACACAATGGAACGTGCCACCCAAACATCCCTGAGAGAACCTCCTTCATTGCAGGAAAAAAGCCCCTCTAATCACTCACCCCTAGTTGTCACCTACCGCTCTACATTGGAGGCCATACAGGGCATCATTAAACAATTACAATCCATACTCAATGGGGACCACATCTTGAAAGAAATCTTTCCTGAACTTCAAACAACCCCCTAACTTCATATCAGAAGCAAGTCCCCAACAGACAAGAACTCCTCAACTTAAAGCAGCACCAGACCCTGCCACAACAATAGATGCAAAACCTGCAGACATATCTCCACTGCTACAATGATCACTCCCCTCCCCCCCACAACTTATCTTTCAAGATCCATGGGTCCTACCCCGAGCTGTCCCTTGGGTAGGGCAAATCGAGGCGACCGCTCCGGGCCCCGCACTTTGGGAGGCCCCACAGGCTGGTGCAATTGGTCCCGGAAGAGACGAATCTATCACTTCCTCCCCAGACCCCAAACCCCACTAGGGAAGGCCCTGGTCCTATCCATGCCTATCACAATGTGGTGTACCTCATCCCCAATGATGCCCCCAATGCTAAAAGTCAAAAATACCATATTACCCAAGGGCAAACACTTATCACAAAACAATCACTCCATAGCTGACTTTCAGTCCTCGTCCTCAAAGGAAAGCTGCAAAACACTTTCCAAACGACAAGCCTGGGAACGTAAATTCCTAACTTTGCTAGACACTATAAATCATGGTTTTAATGAAGACTCTGGATTGATGGTTTATTACAACAAGGCAGCTTACATTGACCTCTCTGGAGCGTAGACCAGGCCTGAGTACTTTTCTCAGACCTGAAGAAGAGTTCTTTGTAAGCTCAAAACTTTGTTTCTCACGCCAACAGAAGTCAATCTAATAAAAGATATTACCTCACCCACCTTGTTCTCTCTAATATCCTGGGACCACATGCAGTTTACAACACTGCAAACAGCAATTTGATTCCAAGACAGCTCTGAAGATCAGTGCTGTAATCTATGGCATTGATATAATTATGCTTTACTGTCCACCAGAAATAAATTGTCATGTAAAGTAACTCATTCTCTGTTGATTAACAATGTTTCTAGAGCAAATCTGTATGCAACACAAAAACCTGAATGTAACTCTCTTGCAGATTAACCCTCGACTAGATGGGTGCATTCGTGCCTGGAACCTGATGAATCAGGGAAGTTCAGGCATAAAAGAAGTTATTCAAGAAAAACAAAGCAAACATTGTTTAGTAACTGTGGGGAAAGGGTCCTACTACCCTGGCACTGGCATGGCAGAATTTCATATAAACTATAGTAAGTATTTTTTGGCCTTCTCCAACATGTCTTTATGCTGGACCGATGATTGAACTAATGAATGGCAAAAGAGTATGGGCTTCCCTCGGGCAAAGTTCCCACTAATTTCAGAGGGAGTTTTGCTTGAGTAACAAGCATCGGTTCTGGCCTCGCACATTATCAGTTTAATTTCTGCAAAGACCTCTACAAGGGTGGACTTGATCAAATTGGTCCTTTCCATCTCTAAAGGGTCTGATTCTGCTCCCATTTTATCAATGGAAGTTTTGCTATTGACGTCACTAAGAGTGGTTTGAGCCCCAAATGAAAGAGTCATATGGAATTATATTAGAGCAAGATACATTGCGGGTGCTGATTGTGATATTAAGTAACATGGTGCATTATTAGTGTGAAATTATGAAAAAAAGCAGTTAATAAATATGGGCATGCCTTTTAGCTGCTGAGCTTGCAAACACTTTAGCACCTGTATAACTTTTATGCATGTGAGAATTCCCATTGGAGCAATGGGACTATTCCTGTGTGTGATGTTAAATGCATGTTTAAGCTATCAGTCTTCTGCTCAGCAGCAAAATTTTATGAGCAACCTGTTAGGCTTTTTTCTGGCTTAACCTTATAAACAGCCCTCTTATGAATGTGACAGTGAGAGAGGTAACAAAAAATAAATTAAAAAAAAAGACCAGGAAGCTGAAAAGGCAAGGAAAAACCCCAAGCTTTGTATGGCCATTTTTATGTTCTTAAGCTTAAAATGTCTCTTTCTATATGTTTAATATTAGAAATTTTGGGGAAAACTAAAAATGTAAAGCTCACCTTTTCACTGCAGATTTAGCCTTATTTTTCGTAGTGGGAATATAGATTAAATTGTAGGGGGGAAATGCTTGTAAATAACCAAACAGTATTTGGATGCTTGAAGCAGGTGTTTTTCGGGTTCATTAATTTCTTTTTTTGTTTAAACAGATAATCTTACCAATGACAAAGAATGGCTAATAAACATAACATTGACTATTCGCCCATCCAGAGGCACGGGTGTGATGTTTGCCTTGGTCTCTGGCAAAACAGTGCCTCTTGCTTTGTCCATAATAGACTCCAACTCCCCTAACTCACAGGTGATCTTACTGTTGTCACAGTAACTTTGGGTCAGATCCTCAGCTGGTGTAAATCAGTATAGCTCTTTTGACTTCAACTCTGTCTTCATTCTCCATCTGTAAAATGGGACTGATCCTAGTTACTTACTGTACTTCACAAGGGCGTTGTGAGGCTGAATTAATTGTTTGCAAGGTGCTCTGATAAAACAGTGATGAACTGCATAAAAAAGCCAATATATAAATAGGTCTTGCTATCCTTGAATTTCCCTCTATTCCCAGTTGTGGCAAGTAGCATGACAGAAGGCAGTATGTGCATATATGTATATGACGGTGACTACATAGGTCTTTTTTAACCTGCTTGAAGTAGATACTTTGAGTGAAATGTTGGCCTCATTATAGTCAATGTCAAAACTCCTATCGACTTCCACAGGACCAGGATTTAACCCCAGAAATCTAGATCAAGATTTTCTAACAAGAATACCGAAAGAGAGACTCCTAAAAATAAAATTTAGGCAACTAAACAGGTGGCTTGGTTTCTCAAAAGCGCTGAACAACCCAGCAGCTTCTGTTGACTTCAGTGGATTTCCCAATTTCAGACACCTATTTTGAAAAACGTTGGCCATAATGTTTCCTCCAGTTTCTCCTTACAAATGTAAAATGCATCATAACTAAATAAAATAAGTGCTGGAGTTGTATGTGAAATGTTTTTTATTCTGCTGCCTAGGAAATCATTGTGACTATTGAGAACGTTATTGTTGCCCGGCTGGAGTCAGAGAGGTTGTGTACCTCCAAAAGAATGCTGCTGGGACTCCGAGTAAACAAACAGCTGCTTGAACTGACTGCTGATTCACAAACATACAGCACCAATTCTGAGCAAGAGCAACAACTGTCCATCCTGGATCAAGTAATGAAGAGACCTATTGTTACCTACTTAGGTGGCATTCCAGGTGAATTTTATTTCTTTTCATTGATGTGAATGAATTAGTCTTACTCAATATCCTGGGTTGTTGTGGTGTGGTGTTTGTTTTTGTTTTTTAAACAAAACACTTACCTACAGTAACTCCTTACTTAAAGTTGTCCTGGTTAATGTTGTTATGTTGCTGATCAATTAGGGAACATGCTCGTTTAAAGTTGTGCAATGCTCCCTTATAAGTCATTTGGCAGCCGCCTGCTTTGTCCACTGCTTGCAGGAAGACCAGCCAGTTGGAGCTAGCTGTGGGGGGCAGGGCTTGGAACCAGGATGGACCAGCAACCCCCCTCTCAGCTCCCCTAAGTTAGCCTGCTGGGCAGCTGCCCAGCAGGCTATCAGTTGTCGGCAGTTCACCTGTCCCTCCCCCCACCATGTGCTGCTCCTGCCCTCTGCCTTTGAGCTGCTCCCCCAGCCTCCTGCTTGCTTTGCGGGGTGGGAGGTGTGCGCTAATGTCAGGGTGTCCCCCTGCTTCTGCACCCCGCTTACCCCGTCTTCCAGAGAGCAGGGGACACACACACACACACAACAGGGCTCAGGAGGGAGCTTCCTGGCAACAGCTGCGGTCTCAGTGTGCTGATCTACTTAACAAGGCAGTGTACTTAAGAGTGGGGTCAGCATACGTAAAGGAGCAATGCGCATCTCTCTCTCACACATGGTGTGTCTGTCTGCCATGCTTTCTCCCCTCCCTCCATTCGTGCTGCCTTGTAGAGTGTGAGGCTATATTAACAACAGTGAGTTAACCCTTGAGGGCTCAGCCAATTGCTAGTTCATCATTTTAGAGTAAGGCATTCCCTGGGAAATATCCCACCCTCTGACTTCACCACCTCAACCAAGCTTCACAGTCATCATTGCTGTGTATCAGTATTAAGTTGTTGTTTTAATACTTATACTCTGTGTGTGTGGGTGTGTACACACACACACACAGCCCTCTACCCCGATATAATGCGGTCTGATAGACCGCGAATTCGGATATAATGCAGTAAAGCAGCGCTCTGGGGACCAGGGCTGCTTTACCTCTTTATATCTGAATTCCTATTACCACAAGCGGTTCCTCTGTGCCCCCCCCCCACTTGCTGTGGGCCTCCTCCCACGAGCACGCCGCTGCTCTGCTTCTCTCCCCCTCCCTCCCAGGCTTGCCGCACCAAACAGCTGATTCGCGGCAAGCCTTGGGGAGGGGGAGAAGAAGCGGAGCGGTGGCGGCATGCTCAGGGGAGGCGGCGGCGGAGCAGAGGTGAACTGGGGCAGGGGGCGCAGGGAGGGCCGCAGCAAGTAACCGGTGGGGAGGGCGCAGAGGAACCGCTCCCTACCTCAGCTCACCTCCACTCCGCCTCCTCCCCTGAGTGCACCACCACTGCTCCACTTCTCCCCCCCCCACCCCACCCCCCCGCTTCCTTCCAGGCTTCCCATGCCAAACAGCTGATTGGTACAGCAAGCCTGGAAGGGAAGGAGGAAGAAGCGGAGTGGTGGCTGCGCGCTCAGGGGAGGAGGCGGAGGTGAGCTGGGGTGCGGAGCGGTTCCTCTCCCTACCCCAATATAACATGGTCTCACCTATAAGATGGTAAGATTTTTTGGATCCCGAGGACCACGTTATATTGGGGTAGATGTGTAATATATAGTCTTTTGTCTGGTGAAAAAAAAATTCCCTGGAACCAACCACCCCCCTTATTTACATTAATTCTTATGGGGGAAACGGGATTCACTTAACATCGTTTTGCATTTTTCAGGAACGTAACTGCAACGTTAGGTGAGGAGTTACTATATTTTTATCCTTGTATTGGAGTCAATTTGTAGAGCTTTTGATGCAGCCGGATACTTCAATAGTAAAATTAAGGAGCTATCTTAACAGCCCTGCAGCAGAGCTTCTCTCCAAAGGTCTATTTTTGGAAGTGACCCTATGGCACCTATTCCTAGGGGAAAATGGTGGTGTGCTGTGAGGTTTTTCGTTTTGTATTTTGGGTTTGTTTGTTTTTTGTCTTGAGTGATGAGAACTCCTGAAGTGCCACCTACTGATAGTTTCAACAAACTGCAGCAGCTTTAGATATTGTAAAAACCATCCATTTAAAAATAATGGAAGGAGAGAAAGGTGGGAGGAGGAAACAGGGAAAATGGGATTACGACAATACTTTCAGGTGGTGGTGGACAGCCTACATGATAGCAGGAAACTTGAAAGTTAAGTGAGTTAAAAAGATTCAATGTTTTGTTAAAACAATTTGTAAGTGAATTTTCAGCCCTACAACTCCTATCTTGTGCAGCCATATCTGAGCAGGCATGCTATGGATGTGCATCAGTGCCATGAGGCTTTGGAAAATCATATGCTAATTTGAAACCTGGGGTGGCGAGACACCTAAATCATAGGGTGGTTCTGAGGCTAAATTATCCTTGGTAAAAGTTTTTTACTTCCAAAGGGACTATAGGGAAAGACAAAGTATTAGCTTCCCAAGAGATCTCTAGAAGTTTGATGGGCAATTTTGAATTGGCATCTATTTTCTGTGTTGTATGTTATGTAAAAACATACCTGCCCCAAGGGGCATATCCAGCCCCCTTCCCTGTAATTTCAGTGGGAGCAGGGTGAGTCTGCTGCATGAGAGGTGTGGAGGGAGGTTGCCAATTTTGGTTTGATGTTTTCCTGGAAGTTTCATCACATGACCATCTTTAACTAACGATTAATTTTTAATTCCTGGAGATTCCAGGACAATCCTGGAGGGTTGGCAACCCTAGTGCAGGAGTTGGTGGGGGTGGAGTGGGGTGGGGTAGGTGCATACCCCTTGCATGGCAGTGAAACTAGCTGTACAGGGTTCCTTCAAGGCAGTGCACAGTGGATAGGTAAGGCCAGCACATGGGCATCTGGGACCAGAGATCAACTGCTGCATCCTCTCCATCCTCCCACCACTGTAGAACAGTGGCTCTCAACCTTTCAGAATGACTGTACTCCTTTCATGAGTCTGATTTGTCTTGCATACCCTCAAGTTACTTAAAAACTACTTGCTTACAAAATCAGACATAAAAATACAAAAGTGTCACAGCGACTATTCCTGAAAAATGGCTCACGTTCTCATTTTTACCATATATTTATAAAATAAATCAATTGCAATATAAATATGGTAGGTACATTCCAGTGTATAGATTATAGAGCAGTATAAACAAGTCATGGTCTGTATGAAATTTTAGTTTGTATGGGCTTCGCTAGTGCTTTTTGTGTAGCCTGTTGTAAAACTTGGCAAATATCTAAATGAGTTGATGTACCCCCTGGAAGAGCTCTGGGTACCCTTGATTGAGAACCACTGCTGTTGAGGAAGCACATTACAACTGCAGATGCTTCTGCAACCTTGGGGCTGCATTGTCAGCCACCTCTGCGACCTCCTAGTGTGTGGGAGGCGAGGAAGAGATCTGTTCCCCACAAGTCTTATTGCACATCCTGGTAATGAGGGTGTGAATGTATCATAGAATGTAGGCACAAAAGAGGGTTACAAGTCGACCTGGGAAGGATATTTGTCGTGTCTTAACTTTTGACTATGTATGCACTGGATTGAAAACCAAAATAAAGTTAGTAGCAGCAAACTAGATGGGTGCTGTTCAAATTTGATCTTCACCATCCTCTATACTTAGAGTAGAGAATGCACCAAATACTGCACTAACATTAGTTCAATATCTTTTTGTTTGTTTGTTCAATATCTTCATAAATGATCTGGAGGATGGTGTGGATTGCACTCTCAGCAAATTTGCGGATGATACTAAACTGGGAAGAGTGATAGATACGCTGGAGGGCAGGGATAGGATACAGAGGGACCTAGACAAATTGGAGGATTGGGCCAAAAGAAATCTGATGAGGTTCAATAAGGATAAGTGCAGGGTCCTGCACTTAGGACGGAAGAACCCAATGCACAGCTACAGACTAGGGACCGAATGGCTAGGCAGCAGTTCTGCGGAAAAGGACCTAGGGGTGACAGTGGACGAGAAGCTGGATATGAGCCAGCAGTGTGCCCTTGTTGCCAAGAAGGCCAATGGCATTTTGGGATGTATAAGTAGGGGCATAGCGAGCAGAGCGAGGGACGTGATCGTCCCCCTCTATTCGACATTGGTGAGGCCTCATCTGGAGTACTGTGTCCAGTTTTGGGCCCCACACTACAAGAAGGATGTGGAGAAATTGGAAAGCATCCAGCGGAGGGCAACAAAAATGATTAGGGGACTGGAACACATGACTTATGAGGAGAGGCTGAGGGAACTGGGACTGTTTAGTCTGCAGAAAAGAAGAATGAGGGGGGATTTGATAGCTGCTTTCAACTACCTGAGAGGTAGTTCCAGAGAGGATGGTTCTAGACTATTCTCAGTGGTGGAAGAGGACAGGACAAGGAGTAATGGTCTCAAGTTGCAGTGGGGGAGGTTCAGGTTGGATATTAGGAAAAACTTTTTCACTAGGAGGGTGGTGAAACACTGGAATGCGTTGCCTAGGGAGGTGGTGGAATCTCCTTCCTTAGAGGTTTTTAAGGTCAGGCTTGACAAAGCCCTGGCTGGGATGATTTAATTGGGTATGGGTCCTGCTTTTGAGCAGGGGGTTGGACTAGATGACCTCCTGAGGTCCCTTCCAACCCTGATATTCTATGATTCTAGGATATTCTAGTTACTGTGAGTGGTAAGCCATCACTGTTTTAATTGTGTCCACTGTATCTAAACAAAGAGATCAAGCCAATGCTTATTCGTAGAGATCAGTAAATAGACTACTTGAACCACACTACGTTCTGAACAAGGAAGGTTTTAGCTAAAAGCCTTTTTTAAAAAAAGATAACTGAAGAAAGGAACACTAACTGTAAATTCCAAGAAGTTCTTTACACAGTATTTAATCACAGCTATTACAAGCACAGTGAGGCCCACTGACAGCAATTCCGGGCCCCAGGGCAGAACAGTCAATGGGCCCCTGCACAAGCCGCGTCTGCACGGACATGGTCCGCCTGACGTTTGGGCGGTGCTGCGCCTCTGCTGGCTGGTGCCCAGGGAGCTGCTGACCGCGCTCTTTGGCACAACCAGGGCTTATACGTGCCCACCTGGTAGGGTTGCCAACCATATAATTGCACAAACCCAAAGACCCTTTCCCGGCCCCACCCCTTCCCTGAGACCACGCCCTGTCCCACACCCTCTCCGAGGCCCCACCCCCTGCTCACTTCATTCCTCCTCCCTCCATCGCTTGCTGTCCCCCACCCTCACTCACTTCACCAGGCTGGGGCAGCGGGTTGAGGTGCAGGGTGCAGACTCTGGGAGGGAGTTTGGGTGCGGGAGGGGGTGCAGGGTGCGAGCTCTAGGTTGGGGCAGGGATGCAGGAGGGGGACAGGGGGTCGGCACTTACCTCTGGTGGCTCCTGAAAGCGACCAGCACATCCCTCTGGCAGCGGCTTCTAGGCAGAGGGCCCCTGAGGGGGTCTCCACATGCCACTGCCCACAGGCACAGGCCCCGCAGCTCCTGTTGGCTGCAGTTCCTGGCCAATGGGAGTTGCGGAGTCAGTGCTCGGGGCAGGGGCAGTGCATGGAGACCCCCTGTCCTCCCAAGGGCCGCAGGGACGTGCTGGTCGCTTCCGGGAACGGTGTGGAACAAGGGCCAGCAGGAAGTCTGCCTTACCCCTGCTGGCGGTGGCCGGGGGTCCCCAGGCCCTTTTAAATCTCTCGGGCCCCTGGGCAATTGCCCCTTTGCTCCCCGCCTGAGCACAGTGCTAACTGTAGTGTAAACAAAGCTGTAGGAAATGAGATGTTGGTTTAAATCAAGTATCTCTATTGGCTAATGAGCCAACATTCACACTTGGAGAATGTGTACTGTGATTATCATTAAAGTCAGCTGTTGTCAATAGTTTCCACAAAGAAATCTGTCTCTAAGACACCTTCTTTCCCCCAATGTTCTTAGTTACTACAGTAATTGCCTCTTCCAAAAACATAGACAAAAAATGTTTTCAGATAACATTTTCCAACAGTTACCATACAATGTTAACTTGATCATAGGAACCCCTGGAGGTGATCCCTGAAAAGGTGAAGGGATTACTGATGAGTAAAATGGGGCACTTAAAGTATCCCTGTGCTGCCACAAACAAAATGAGCAGTAGAGAACAATGTTGTGAAGTTCCAAATCTATTTAAGGCAAATGCATATCTTATGGCTTTTCTAATTGGAATGGTTTCAGAGTAGCAGCCGTGTTAGTCTGTAGCTGCAAAAAGAACAGGAGGACTTGTGGCACCTTAGAGACTAACACATTTATTTGAGCATCAGCTTTCGTGAGCTACAGCTCACTTCATCGGAATGCAGCTCACGAAAGCTTATGCTCAAATAAATGTGTTAGTCTCTAAGGTGCCACAAGTCCTCCTTTTCTAATTGGAATGTCTCTCTCTGCTACATTTCTCCAAAATTTCAGTAACACAGAGATTAATTTTTTTAAAATAATTCAGTAAATTATTTTTCAGTGAGGCATGTGGGGTTCCGTAGTACCAGTCTGTTATGCAGCAGAGCAATCTGAATAGAGAAGACTAGTCCTACTGGGATTTTGCAAGTAGAGTCTCTAAGCACCTTGGCTTACAGCAGAGTAAACTCAAGCGGGCAATATATCTGTCAAAGGCTATGTCTCAAGGTCACCCCCTTGCATGGGTGCCTTAATTACCTAATACATTGTTCTCTGGAAAACAGCAATCCTGGGGTTTGGTTCTGGAGCATGGGGTTCATACCTTTGGCTATACTTTGTAGCAGGTCCACTCTCTTCTGGAGGGCATATAAAGCAGTCCAAACAAAAGGAAAATACTTCCACCCCCAACTTTGGGCCTTCATCCTCATGCAAGGGAGTGGGAAACAGTCTTTCTGGCCCCAAAGGCAGTTTCAGCTCCCACTTACCTGCATTGCTAAAGCCAAGGCTTAGTCCCTGGGGGTTATAACAGAAAAAACAGACCAGCCCACCTCCTTCCTCAGAGAGCTCAGGCAGGCCTCATTCACCAACTGTTCATTAGTTGGTAACACAGCACCCAAGTCTAGAGGCACTAGCTCTGCTTGTTTCAAAATATCACTCTAGCTGTGCTGAGTTCTTCCTTTTTAAGGGCCCTCCCCCAGGCCTGACAAGCCACACAAGTGCAGCAGGTTGGGGCTGATTGGAATCACAGGAACTAATCTCTTCTTGACTGGGGGGAGGGGGCAATCTGCCCCACTACAGTGTCACGCTTCCAAAGGAAATGGGAGAATCACAATCACTGGAAAACTTCATGGCAAGGCTGGATGATCATCAACTATAGGTTCTTTAGAGATAGCCACATTGTGCAGGGGTGTTAGATGACATTCTTGAGATCAGCTACTAACCCAGTTGATTCTAGTTGCTGAACATGCTCAGGACCAGATCCTCAAAGGTATTTAGATGCCTAACTCCCATTAAAATCAAGTGCGTGAGTTACAGTCCTAAATCTCTTTGACCTTGGATCAATTCCAACCTACCTCACAAGAACTTTGTTGTACCCTATGCCTCACAGTAATGCCTGCTTGAGCATTTGTAATGAAGTAAATGTATTGTTTGCTGACAATGCATCATTAGCTGACATTGGCCTAGTTTAATAGGTCTGAATAGATTAGAAATGGAAAGAGTGGGACTTTTACAGAGAACTCACTGGAAAGAAGAAATGACAAAACTAGTCTGGAGAGTTCTCATGGGGTCCCCTGTTTTTGAACTATGGATTGGAACCCAGAGTAGCTTTTTGGCCAGATAGAAAGATTACTCTAACAGTGAATTTTAAATACATAAACATCTGTTACTAGGTCAGGACAAGAAAACTGGGGATGCCAGGAAATATGGTATTAACACTCTCCAATCAAGAAAGTATATATTATTTTGAAAATCTTCCATTTTGTTAGGTTTTTAGATTAGAGGAAGGTTCTAATGCAGTGGTCCCCAAACTTTTGGGTGCGTTCAGAGTGGGGATGCAAGGCAGGGCCCGAGACAGCCCCCACGAGGGGTGGGAAGGGAGAGCCCTCCAGCCTCGCCCCCAGCTGCCAGCCCCCACCGCCATGGTTCTACTCCTGGCCCCAGCCCTGGCTGCGGTTCCAGCCCCGTCCCTGCCCCACCCTCGGCCCGGCCATGACTCCAGCCCCAGCCACGACCCCTTGACCCCTGTCCACACTCTTCCTCCCTCCCGCTCCTACCCCCCCCCCCCCCGCTCCCAGGAGCTGCATCCCCAGATCCCGGGGTGGGTGGGGTGATGTGGACAGGAGTAAGGGGGGCCTGACGTGAAATGTTTGGGGACCACTGTTCTAATGCATATTGCAAATATTCCAAACCTTCCTCAGTTTGCGAACATCATCTTAAACACTCAAACAAGGGGAAGAAGAGTTTATGGAGGGAAGTGAAATGTTTCCTATTAAGTTGCCATTTCCTGCCATGGATCATTGACTGATGAGAAATGGGAAGTTTCCATGCTTTTACTCATATGAAAAGCATATAGGATGTTGGAAGTCTTGGCGTAATTCATTTAATGTGGTTTCTGTGTAGATGTTCCCGTTGGTGCTACACTACTGACGGCCTTTTACAATGGCTGCATGGAGGTAAAGGTCAACGACATACAGCTGGATCTGGATGAAGCCATCTCTAAGCACAATGACATTCGATCCCACTCGTGCCCACTGACTGCGTATGAAATGAATGAATTCTTAAACTAGCATTCTCCCTTCAGATATAATTTGCGTAATGAGTCTCATGTCATAATGAAACCTGTATTATTTTACTCAAAATGTTCTGAGAAAGGAGTTCAACTGGAATGTTTCTATCCCCTTAATGTAGTTTGGGAAGATAAAATAAACTCCACTTTTTTTCGGCGATAAAAAGACAAGATGAAGACTAAAATCCTGTGAAAATGCTCTTATCCATGTCAGTGATAATATCTTTAAACTAGATTTAAAGATTTCTTTTGGGTGGAACCATCTTTTTTTCCACCACTGATGCAGTTCCCTTTTTGTGTTTTACTCAGCTTGAAGAGTCAAATCAGGCCAGTCTGGCTGTCACTCTTCGTTCTGATGCTTTAGCACACAGCTGTGGTGTTTGGGTTGCAAGCGCTATGAGCAGGTTTGAATCTAAACAAAACGGTTTTCATTTAAGTTTCTAAAACAAAATGTATGAAAATGTCTTAGCAGGTTTTGGAAAATGTGTTTTTTGAAAAGTCTAAAGTTATGAGCCCAAGGTCCCTGTCACTAGACTTCTGAATCACAGCATGATTTTGGGGTGCAATATCCAAACCCAAGCTTTTAGTAAATATCACATCTTTTCTTAAAAAGAAAGAAATTAGTAAAGTGGCTTTGTAATCCTTATAATGTACTGGACCAACTTTTCCACTCGAAACCTCCTTTTATAGGTGCATTTCAACTTATGTTGCACACTTCCGCAGAACAAATCAAAATGACAGAAGATGACATTCGATGACTCCTTGGGATAGACTAGCTTAGGGTTAACATTAATTCTTTCCATGTTTTCCATCAAGGAATCCCAGCATTGTACTTCAAACTTCAAGGCTGTCTGATTGTTTGTTTGATTCAGAGCTCCATTAAGAGGGACACACTGCCACACTTAAATTAATTCAGTACCATGCTATTATCAGAAAACAAATGCCAGCAGTTTTATACAGATAAGTTGCACAGATGAAGCAACATCAGTCAGAGTTACAGGACACCAAATTGGAATTTACCAAATTAAGCTAGGGACCTCACAGGCAAGCAAACAGACTTCCCCATTCATGAGGAATGTCGCGGTCCAGAGTTTCCTAGTCACTCCTTCATACATAAAACTGTTAGACTAGTTCTCTCCTCAGGCCAATCCCTCAAAACTGGGGATGAAATCCCCATCACTTCTGCTTCTGTGGACCTATAGAGAGAGGGATACAGCTGCATTTGAAAGCCATATTTCAGCTAGAGTTGTTTATTTACAGGAAGCCCCAAATTTTACAGCCATATCATGCTTAAAGCCATAGCCCCTCTCAGCCAGATTAACAAGGAAAGTTGATTAAGGCAGGAAGGAATGAGTTTTCTGGGAAGTATCCAGTTCACACATTTCTGGCTTCCTTAATCTCCTTTGAGTGGGCTTTCTCTTCCCTGTCTCATTTTCACACATCCAGTAATTCTGGCTGCTCTCACATTTTAGTCAACATGAACAAACAAACAAAGGAGAGAACAGGCTTAAGCAGTGACTACTTTTCACCTCCAATTACAGAACTATTATCTATCAAAATACCTGAATCAGGGTTTGCTTTCTAAGGGCCAAATTGTAATATATTTGGTGCACCAGGATTAGAAATTTACTTACCAAGAGATGGATTATGCCATCCTTACTCACTTTGAGAACTACCTTAATTCCTCTGGAAATCCCACTGAAATAAATGGGGTTCCCTGTGGTGTGAGGTACTGCACAATGTAAATGTACCCCAAAGTATAGAATCTGGGCCTAATTTTTCAATTGTATTTTGTTGGCTGCTTTCCCACCTCCCTCTTAAACTTCACTTCTCACCCTGACTTTATTACATAACATTATGAGTATAATGGATGAATGTTTGCTATGGTTTCCCATAGAAGCCAGTCTCAGGTCCTTGGTAAAAGGAAAACTTAAAGATCACTTGAAGCCAGTCTCCAATAGCTAATCACCAGTCAGCTAATGCCCCACCACTGTGAAGTGGCATCATGATGCAAAATTGCTTAAGTTTCCCCAATGTGTCTCCTTTAAATACTTACGGAAAAAGTGCCACCGCCCACCGCACTTACCTCATTTGGACCCAGTTCAGTAAAGCACTTAAGCACATGCTTAGGGCTCATTGAAATCAGTTTGAATTTTGTGCTTAAATGCTGTGCTGAAATGGGGCTTTGGTGAATTGGTCAATCTAAACATGCCAGTTAAATAATTACTGCATTTGAAATTTAGTAGCAACAGCCCCAGGAAGTCAAATTGTCTTCAGGAAAGTAGATCTTATGCTTTTCAGCTTCCTTGCCTTCCACAACAATCATAGAAACATGAAATAAGAATGTCAATATGACAGATGTTTATGTCAACCAGGACCGGCTCTAAGCACCAGCAAAGCAAGCACGTGTTTGGGGCATCACAGTTCCAGGGGTGGCATTACAGCCACCCTTTTTTTTTTCGCTTGGGTGGCAAAAGATCTAGAGCTGGCCCTGATGTCAACATGTGTACCACACAAGAAAAAAAGTTTGGATTTTTTGTTTCGTAAATCCTAGAGAGACACAGGAAATTGCGGAACACAGGAAATAGTTAAGTCACACTAAATCACACAGGTTTCTGATAGGGGCACTATCTGTATTTTGTTTCCTGTACGGATACTTTAGTGTATTCTCGTCTTATGTAAAGCTCTGTTGAATTTTTGAATGTGTAAGTGCCTCCATGTTTTCAACATGCAATAAAGGAGAATCTACAAGTTTCTTTTCATTTCAAGGTGTATTTGCATATCTTTGATTCATTTAAACTGTACACCTCTTGTTCTGATGATCAAATGTCTTACTTAAGAATCTGTGGTAATTTTCAGTATAAAAAAATTCAATAACTCAAAGCTCATTTGCTGTTCAAATATGAATCCATATTCCCTAGATTAATGGTGGGCTTTATTAATGATTTAATATTGCCAGTATCAACTAAACTGGGTTGACGTTACATGCAAGAAGCAAGATTAATGAGAGAAGTTTATCAGCTTCTGTATTTTCACATTTTGCATACAATATTTTGCACATTTTCTAGCACCTGAAATCCAGATGTGGGCTCTAATTCTCATGTACACTAAGGCCCTTTAATACCTACATATACAACCACTTTAAGGCTCCCTTGCACTCCAGAGTAGTATATATTGACCTTCGAGTGACTGGGAATCAGCCATATTGTTTAATTTTATCCCAAGGATTGCCACCTTCAAGGAAACAGAAGAAACATGTCCAAACATTATTAATAATAAACCATAAAAAATAATAATACATAATAATTAGTATTGTTCTCAGCAACCCCGGTCCAGACAAGCGCTTAAGTATGTGTTTAACTTTAGTGGGATTACCCACATGCTTAAAATTAAGCATATACTTAATGGGGCTAGCTGCATCAGTTGTAAGCCCAGAACGATGCCACTGACTTTTGTGGATTTATACTAGTACAATAAAGCAGAATTTGGATCATGCAAAAAAAAAAAAGCCTTTCTTTAAAAAAAAAAATTACAATTCTTAAAACAACATTTGGTGTTAATAAATTAAGTACCAGGGGAACAAAAGGGGAAAAGAAAGCTCTCTGATTAAACAGAAAAAAATGAATACCGTACCTCAAATTGTAAGATACAGATATCAATATACAGGCTTTTCAACTGCTTGACAAGGATGACAGTGTTAGCTATTTGGACATTCCAAGCACCAATTTTACATTTGTCACTAACACATAGGATACCAGAATGGTCCTTTTCCAAGGTTTCATTAGTCATTTTCACCTTACAAAGTGAGTTCACTGAGGAATGCTGTTACACAGTCAGTGATCATGCAGTCGCTAAAAGCTTTGGGGGGTGCCATAAGATTGTCAATGATGGACAGAAACTGAATATCCAGCCGGACCACTTTAAGGTCCTAACTAGAGGTGACCTGGGCAACTCTCAATCTGCAAGGAGGCTACAATTTTCCAGGCACAATTATTTATAGTCATAGTTCATATCACTTGGATATCCAACTATCTGATGAGTGGGTGCAGTCCTGTAATGTATCTGCATAACATGAGTGGCACCCACAAATAATAGTTCCTGCAATTATTTGCTCTTCAGACTTTAGAAAGAACCTAGCATGTTTTAGGTGGTAACAGAATCTAGGTAGGGATCATTATCATTAGTACCAACATATTGCAAGTGCAGAAGAATGGAGGGCAGGTTATAAAAATCTGCACCAAAATGTTTTAGGAAAAACATTGTGAGAGTAAAGTTTATGCTGATGTTTTTAGCCAACATTTCCTCTCCACTCAGTGACTATGCCCCAAGTGTTAATTTGGTCTCCTCCCTTCACTTTAGGAGTGATTAGATTACAGTGGTGTTATATGGGTAAGGGGCTAAATCTTGCCCAAGCTGGCTCTGCAAGAGGGAGCAGGATGCTAGCATTTGTATCACTTAGACTTCTATAACTCCTTTCTTCATAGAAGTTATCATTTACAAACGGCACAGTGGTACTTCATTCAAAAGAGTAAGTTATGGCTCTCTAAGAAGCTCGGTTCTACTAATATGGTCTCTTTCCCTTATGGACCTGAATTGCATCTGAACAAACTAATCAAGTGGGTGAAGGTAGATAACAAATGTCCAGGATTATATAGCATTTGTTCATGGAGTTTCACATACAACTCTTCCCTGCGCAGTATTTGCTGGCTATTAAAATGTGCTGAAAAGGATAAAACAAAATGTTTCTCCTCTGTAATAGATCAGAGGCGTGTCACCTTTTTAAGGATTAAATTTAGACATCCATGCAAAAAATTCACCAAATGAAGACACTCCTGGCAAATTTTAACATCTAACATCACTAAAACTTTCTCACAGTAATAGTGAATCATCCCACACTATAAACCTTGCCAGGGCTTTGTCAAAGGCAACACGCTGACTTTTGTATCAGTCACATCAAACACTTTTTGATTTCAAAAGGTATTCAAAGATATAAAGCCAGCACAGTTCCACAAAGACTAGCTGAAATGCTTTCTTTAAAAAAAAAAATATCCAGCCATCTGTAATTAATGTTTTTTTCCTACTGATTTTTTCCCCAATAGTAAAATGGTCTTTGAAGTTTGCAACATACATTTTCGTCCTTTTACGGATGTGGTGCTTCCTCTTGCCCCTCCAGTGTGGATTTCACAGTAAGCCCTATTGTTTGTTTGGTTTATAGAAGGCCAGGCTTGCAAATGCACTTACCTGCACACCCAAGTCAGCCATGCACACTTAAATTTCACAGGAGTTTATGAAGCATCTATCATTAATGCAGTTGCTAGGAGAAGATACTGGGTGAGAGAGTCTCTGTTTTGCAATGTGATCAGTTAGCCAGACCTGCCAGACATCTCACACCAGACTTCAATGGAAGGAGAATAGGGCCAATGCTACCCATATGTTTGAGACCCAGGGCTTTCATATAAGTGCTCTGCTTCTTTAAGCCTAGTAGAATATTACAGCATCTCTTCCATTCCAGTCTAGGTCTGGGCTAAGAAAACGTAGTGCTCCATGCTGCAACCACAAAGGGAGATCTAGTTGGCTTTTCAAGATACTGGGGCAGATTCCCACCTCTATTACATCAGTGTAAATCCAAAATAAATGACTTCAATGGAATTAGACAGCTATGAACCAGAGTAACATCAGAATCGGTCCCAAAATGGTCCTTCACTGGTGGGTATTAATTAAGAGCACTGACCCTGTGTTCTACCCTTGACCGGGAATGGAATTAGCCTCATGTCACCTATAATATTGATGTTCCGTCTTTTCAAGTAAGGGCTGCTTTTACAAGCATTTAACTTTGTAGACAAAGATTAATGACTGACCATCTCAAAAATGCTCCATTTGAGAAATCCATTTCTTTAAATAATTAATGGCAAGAAACAAACCTTCGGAACATGATATGATGCAGTTATGATATTGCCGGATTTCTTTACAGCACTAATGAGCATGCACCATTCCTCTTTGAACTAGCTTGGCAGTGAAGCATTTTACAGAAACAAAACAACTCTAATGCTGACCAAATGTTAAAAGGATGGGTTGAGGTTTTCATATCAGGGGTGTTTCAGAGGGAGTAGCTGCAGCTACAGACTCTATGTCTGGAAATAGCAGGACTTAGTAAGCCGTGCATTTGGTCCATCTGTGGATTGTTTATTTGATTGTTTGTTTGTTCTCTGTGTATAGGCTCCATAGCTGGGCTGTGGGCCATTGAGTAAGCCCTTGGAGCTCTGATCAGTGCCTTGCTAAAGGCTGAGAGGGTCTCATCCTCGGAGCTTTGATGAACCCAGCTGTTTGAAGACTCTTGAGTGGCTGTCATAAATATAAAGGGAAGGGTAACCACCTTTCTGTATACAGTGCTATAAAATCCCTCCTGGCCAGAGGCAAAATCCTTTCACCTGTAAAGGGTTAAGAAGCAACGGTAACCTTGCTGGCCCCTGACCCAAAATGACCAATGAGGGGACAAGATACTTTCAAATCTGGAGGGGTGGGAAAGGTTTTTTGTCTGTCTGTGTGATACCTTTGCTGGGAACAGATCAAGGATGCAAGCTCTCCAACTCCTATAAAGTTAGTAAGTAATCTAGCTAGAAAATGCATGAGGTTTTCTTTGTTTTTTGGCTTATAAATTCGCTGTGCTGGAGGAAATGTGTATCCTGTTTTTGTGTCTTTTTGTAACTTAAGGTTTTGCCTAGAGGGATTCTCTATGTTTTGAATCTGACTGCCTGTAAGATTGTCTTCCATTCTGATCTTACAGAGTTGTTCTCTTATCTTTTTTTGTTCTTCTAATAAAGTTCTGATTTTTAAGAATCTGATTGAGTTTTTTGGGTCTTAAAAATCCAAGGGGTTTGTGCTCATCTTGTTTATTCTCAAGCATCCCCAGAAAAGGGGGTGTAAGGGCTTGGGGGGATATTTTGGGGAAATAGGAACTCCAAGTGGTCCTTTTCCCTGGTTCTTTGTTAAAGCACTTGGTGGTGGCAGCGTTTTACCTAATCCAAGGGCAAAGACTTTGTGCCTTGGGGAAGTTTTAACCTAAGCTGGTAGAAATAATCCCTAGAGTTCAGAGTGGGGAAGGAACCTTGACAGTGGCTAATCACTCCCTGGGTGGTGAGGAGCCGAGGAACTCGGAAGTGTGCTGAAAAAGAAGACCATCCAAGCCATCTTTTCTGAGATCCTTCCTGTCCCTTAAGCAAAGAAAAACAGAAGGCATTTGGGAAGTAAATCTCTGGCTAGTAAGTAGTGTAGAGTGTAGGGCTTTGGTTTTGTGGAACATTGGTCCACCTTCTATGGGAGGAGTGAGCTGTATAGTTTGATGGCTTCCACCGCAGTAGAAGGGTGTCCAATCTCCTCAGAGACAGGCTGGCTAGAGTAGGCAGGAGGGGGGTAAATTAATAGCAAAAGGGGCAGGTAAAAAGATGGAAGATATGAGTGCTCAATTAGCACAAAATCCAAGATGTTCAGAAGAAAATTAATCAAGGAACCAGAGGACATGAAGAGAAGAAATTCTTGAATTGCCTAGACACCAATGCTTGGAGCCTGGGTAACAAACAGCAGGCATTGGAACTGCTTATTTATGAGCATAAATTAGATCTAGTTGGTATTACTGAAACCTGGTGAGATGATTCGCACAATTGGAATGTTAAAATAGATGGTTATAAACTATTTAGGAAGGACTGAGTGGGCAATGGGGTTGGGGAGTGGCTCTCTAGGTCAAAAATGGAATTACCTGTTTCTGAGTCACTGATAACTCAGAAAAAAATGATCTTGAATGCTTATGGATCAATATCCTAACAGATAAAGCACAAGATGGGATATTAGTTGATGTCTGCTACAGACCACAAAATCACACTAGGGAACAGGATGACCACTTCTTTACACACCTATCTACAACGTGAAGAGAAAAAAAAACCCTGTGACATCATGGGTCACTTCAATTTGAGTGCCATATGGTGGAGGTCTCATGATGCTAGTACTAAAACATCCTTGGACTGTCTACATATTATAGATCAGTGCTCTTCACTATTTTTGAAGTGGGGGCCACTTTGGCAAAAAAACCTTCAATATGAGAGCCACATCAACAACTAAATTAACACATTGCTTACTACTCCTTAATGATGTAATGTTACAGAGCCACTCGTGTAACTAAAACAAAGTCTACTTGTACAATAAAATGATACTCCTTTTATAAAATAATAACCAGGAAAATATACGGAATTAAAAAGGCACCTATCTGAGTAAAATTTTTAAGAGCAGAATAATGCAAAACTTACTTTAAAACTGGATGAACAAAAGCATGCATGTTCCTCCTTGACTTTGTTCATGCAGTATTTGTAATCTGTCATCGCAGTCCTAGTAAGGCAGTTCAAATGTTCGTTGGTCAATTTGTTCCTCTGTTTTCTTTTCACAATATTAATTGTTGAAAATGTAGATTCACAGGTATACGTACTGACAAAAAATGACAGCATTTTTTGCACACAATGTTTCGGAGATGGGTATTGTATATCAGGGACTATGTTCCAGAAATGATAAACACTGGTCTCAAGTTCAGACTTCATGATGTCATTTTTCTGAAGTTCCACAATTTCACTCTCCAGTTTAGCAGTCAGAACAAATGTTTGTGATAACTGGTGACAGAGATGTCATTGATACATGGAAGGGGTTCCCAATTAAATTAAAAAAACTTCTTTTACTCCATTATGTCTTTGAATCAAGACTTGAATTCCACCCTCAATTCTCCCAACACTTGGTCAAATGAATTGTAATTGAAATGTTTCAAAAGCTTGGGATTTTCTGAGGTGACTGCTCTGAGTTTTGGAAAGTGAACAAACTATGTGTCAGGAATGAATAATGTTGTAATCTTGTTTTGAAAAGCAGTTACAACATGCAACATGTTACTAGGAAATTTCTGAGTGATAGCCGTGTTAGTCTGTATCAGCAAAAAGAATGAGGAGTTCTGTTTCCCTTGCAACTGTAGGTTTAGTGCATTCAAATGGCAAGTGATGTCAGTCAAAAATACCAGCTTAATTATCCACTCTGGATTTTCTAAGTCTTTCTCCTTCTTCCCCTTGCTTTCAAGGAATTCATGAATCTGAGGAAGGAGACACAAAAATCTTTCAAGGACCCTACCACAATATAACCATCTCACTTCATTGTGCATCATCAGGTCATCATTCTCTGTCTCAAATTCTTCCAGTAATGCTTGACACTGCCGGTGATTCAGCACTCTTGAAACAATAAAATTGACCACCTCTATGACCAACTGCATGACACTTTGCATTTCACTATTTTTTAGTATACCCACAATTGCTTCTTGGTGTATAATGCAATGAAACACAGTGAATTTGGGTATTTCCTTTTGTTTCCTCATCAGGCCAATTGATCCATTCTCCTTCCCTCGCATATTTGGTGCACCATCTGTACACACGGAAGTTAGCTTTGTCCAGTTCAAGTTATTCTCAGCAATAAAATTGAGTGGGGCAGTCAAAATGTTTTCCCCTTTTGTTTGAACTTTCAAAGGTATTAAACACAGCAGTTCTTCCGGCAATAATTCTTCTTTGGGCAAATGAACCCAGACACACAATTATGAGACGTCTCATATATCTGTACTTTCATCCACTGCTATGCTAAAACACAGTGCTGCCAAAATATCTGCAGTTAACTGTTGTCGGATTTCTTTTCTGATTTCCTCCACCCTTCTCATTATGGTTGTGTCAGACAGTTACAGCCCTTTTATTGCTTGAGGATTGCATTTTTGTTGTTCAAATCAGCATACCGGATTTCCGCAGAAGCCACTCTAACAATCTCTGCGTCAGTAAATGCCTTTTTATGTCTTGCTAAAATCCAAGTGATATCAAAAGATGCCTCTGTCAAACATTCTGCAATGGACCTCAATCTCTGTATTATTTTTTGCTGGCCTTTTAGTGAAGCAGCAAGTTGTTCAATTTTACTTTTTCTTAGGTGGGTAATTTTCGCTGAAATTTGCATGCGCTGTTGTGTAATGGCATTCTAAATTGCTGCGCTTAAAAGCAGACCATGTCTACTGACAAATTAAATAAACAGGCTCCATGAATGTTTCATTAAGCACAAAAGAAAACTCATCAGTTCACTTTTCTTGAAACTTTCGGTTTTCATCTTCCAAAGCACGTATCTTTCTCTTTTCTTTTTTTTGGCTGGCTCTGGGAGGGGCTTGGGGTGCAGGAGCGGTTTGGGGGGCTGGGCCCGGGAGGATGCAGGTTGGGTGGTGGAAGAGAAATGTTGGTCTAGCATAGCTGGGCCTGCTGTACTTATGCTATTCCTGGTCTTAATGCTGCAGAGCTATTCAGAACCTGCCCATTGAAGGGGGCAGTACTTACTTGGCACCATGCCGCTCCCAAAAGGAGCCAACATGCCCCTAAGGCCCCAGGAGGGTGGGGGGGCACATGGCTCTGCGCATTGCCTCTCTCTGCAGAGACCGTCCCTGCAACTCCCATTGGCCACAGTTCCCCCCTTCCTGGCCAATGGGAACTGCAGGGCAGTGCTTGCAGGCAGGAACAGCTCGTGGAGACCTCTGCTCCACCTCCCTCCCCCTGGGGGCTGCAGGGGCATGCTGGCTGCTTCCGGGAGTGGCGTGGGGCTGGGGCATGCAGAGAGCCTGCCTTAGCAGCAGCCCTGCTGCACCACTGAAGATTGCAATCAACAGGGAGCCGCACTTAGGGTCAATGAGAGCCGCCACTGGCTCGTGGGCTTTGCAATGAAGAACACTGTTATAGATGATAATTTCCTAACTCAAAAAGTTCCTAACTCCAAACACAACATGGGGGAATTCTATATTAGACTTAATCCTAACAGATGAAGAGGAAGTATTCACTGAACTAAAAGTTAATGGTAGATTAGGTACAAGTGATCATGACTTGATCACATTTATAATATGCAAGCAGAATAAATTCCAGACCAGTAATATCTACATTTGGTGCTTTAATAGGGCCAATTTCACAAAGCTGAAAAGAGTTATGAGCTACATCAGCTGGGAGAAATAATTTAATCAGAAAAATGTAAGTGATAATTGGGAATAATTTAAGAACACCTAACTAAATGCCACAAAAGCCATAATCGAGGAAGAAGGCTGTTGTAGTTAAGAAACCAACCTGTTTTTTAGGGGAAATGAAGGCAGCTATGAAAAGTAAAAAAATAATATGTAAGAAATTAAAGAAAGGGGAAGTTGACAGTAATGAATATAAATCAGAAGTTAAGAATTTTAAAAAATTGATAAGGGAAGCTAAGAGACACACGGAAAAATGTGTGGCCAGCAGAGTTAAGGACAATAAGGAATTTTTTAAAAGTATGTTAGGAACAACAATAACAAAAATCCTGGCAATTGTATTGGTCTGTTATGGGATGGAAATGGTTGAATTACCAGTAATATTGCAGAAAAGGCAGAGGAGTTCAATAAATATTTCTGTTCTGCATTTGGGGAAAAAAACAGATGATGCAGACTCATCACATGGAGATAACAACACTAATTCCATTCCACTAGTATCTCTGGAAGATGTTAAACAGAAACTACTAAAGTCAGACAGTTTTAAATTGGCAGGTCCAGATAACATGCATCCAAGAATTTTAAAAGAGATGACTGAGGAGCTCATTGGACCATTCATGTTGATTTTCAATAAAGTTTGGAATACCAGGGAAATTCCAGAAGACTGGAAGAAAGATAATATGCCAATTTTTAAAAGGGTAAACAGGGTGACCTGGGTAATTATAGGCCTGTCAGCCTGACATTGATCCTAGGCTAGATAACGGAGCAGCTAATGCAGGACTTGATTAATAATGAACTAAATGAGGGTAATATACTTAATGCAAATAAACATGGGTTTATGAAAAATAGATCCTGTCGAACTAACTTAATATCTATGTTGATGACATTGTAAGTTTGGTTGATAGAGATATTAGTGGTGACGAAATATACCATGGGTGCCCAAACTTATTGCCCCCCTGAGTTGCATACGTTAATCTTCAGAAATTTGAGAACCGGGCTCACCTGCCAGGGCTCTGGGCTTCTGCCCTGCAGCAGGGTGGTGGGGCTTTTGCTGAAGCCGCATGCCCCGGCAGGCACCTCCGGCAGTGCCTGAAGCCCCTAGACCCCCCCTCCCCACTGGGTAGAAGTCCCAAGCCCCGAGCTCCCCCTCCTCAGTCTGGTAGGCAGAGAATGAACGGGTTTGGAGGGGCTCCACGAGCCACACTAACTCGAAAAGAGCCGCATGTGGCTTATGAGCTGCAATTTAGCCACCCCTGTAATATATCTAGACTTCAGTTAGGCATTTGACTTGGTGCTGCATGACATTTTGATTAAAAAGTTGTAACAATATGAAATTAACATGGCACATTTTAAATGGATTAAAAACTAACGGACAGGTCTCAAAACATAACTGTAAATGTGGAATTTCTGGTCTGTTTCCAGTGGGGTCCTTCGGGGATTGGTTCTTGGCCATAAGCTATTTTACATCTTTATCAATGGCCTGGAAGAAAACATAAAACCATCACTGATAGAGTTTGCAGATGAGACAAAAATTGGAGGAGTGCTAAATAATGAAGAGTCCAGGTCACTGATTCAGAGTGATCCAGATTGCTTGGTAAATTGGGCACAAGTAAACACTAGGTGTTTTAATACAGCAAAATGTAAATGTACAGGATGGGGGACTCTATCCCGGAAAGCAGTGACTCAGAAAAAGATTTGGGGAACATGGTGGATAATGAGCTGAATATGATCTCCCAGTGTGACACTGTGGACAAAAGAGTTAATGTGTTCCTGGGATGCATAAACAGAGGAATCTCAGTTATCCATAGAAAAGTTATGGTATCTCTGTGTTTGGCACTGGTGCAACCACTGCTAGAATACTGAGTGCAGTTCTGGTCCCCACAATTCAAGGAGGATGTTGATAAACTGGAGGGGGTTCAGAGAAGCACCAGAAGAATGATTAAAGGATTGGAAAACAAGCCTTATATTGGTAGACACAAGGTCAATCTACTCTAAAGAGAAGGTAAAGGAGTGACTTGATTGCAGTCTATAGGTACTCAGATTGGGAACAAATATTTAACATTGGACTCATCAATGTAGCAGAGAAAGGTATAACATGATCCAATGGCAGGAAGTTGAAGCTAGACAAATTCAGATTGGAAATAAGGCATATATTATTAATGGTGAGAGTAATTAATTACTGGAACAATTTACCCAGGGTCATAGTGGATTCTTCATCATTGACCATTTTTAAATCAAGATTGGACATTTTTCTAAAAGACATGCTCTAGCTGGAATTATTTTGGGGAATTTCTATGGCCTGTTCTATACAGAAGTTCAGACTAGATGATCACAATGGTCCCTTCTGGCCTTAGAATCTATGAATCAGTGCAGAGAATTTAATACATTAATTCTAAAGAAAGATGGGTAGCTAAATCCCCTTCACTACCTTAAAAATCTCAACCATGCATCTTAAACTATGTCAACATTCCTTTAATATCTTTACTTCATTTCATTTATTGCAAGAATAAGTATCTCACTCCCCTAGTGTGTATCTTTCCATTGCTGGGAGTGCAGTTATATAGCCAACTTGGGCTTGAAAAATTCATTGCTCACCTATTTGTACTATGGTAGTGACTTGACTCTTAAATTGGCTTTGCACTTGTAACAAGAAATGAAGATACTAGAGTTCAGGGGGTTGTCACAGTTAACATCAGCAGGTGATGCATGCAGCTGCTTATTGTTCTGCTTTAAGTGTTAGTGATGTCACCGGCTGTTGCTGGAGAAGCAGAGCCGTAAACTCTGATCTTGGCAGGTGAAAAAGTATTTTAGTTCATCTGGTAAGAAATGACGAACTGGTGTCTGCCAACACTTCAGATGTACTGATGCTGCTGTCAGAAACCCAAGATACTGTAGCTAACAGAGGATGAAATTGATTCAATCAGACGTACCTACAGTATGTTGCAGGGCCTTATAAACAATGGCAGTGAAACTTCTAAAATGGGCATTAGTTCTTCAAGAATATGCACAGTGAATATTAAACAGACCCCTGGAGCACTTTGTGTCTCCGCCCAGAACCAATTGTTTCTTCTCTATTATGTGCACTCATTTCCCCCCTACTAACATTGCCCATGACTTTGTGTGTAGGCAGATGAGGCACTGACAAGATACTAAAGCAAGGGAAGATTTCAAAGGCACAAAGGAGAGTTCGGCATCAAACTGCCATTAAAAGTGAACCTCCCCCTCCCCCAATTCCCCTTTGTGTTTTTGAAAAATCTTCCCAGGAATTACTTCTGCAGAAACAGCAGAATTCCACCTAGCTGCAAAATCTTATTAGCCAAAAATTGAATTTAGGGCAATGTTTTGTTTTACCAATGCAAAAAATCTTGGTTATTGTAAGTATAAAGGTAAACAACCTAAAAATCATCTTAATGAGGAAATACAATAGATTCCAGAGCAACATTAAATGCTGTTATGTTGCGCTATCGTTATTATTTGTATTACATTTATTTGACTGGGACCCACTGTGCTAGGCACTGTACAAACACATGGCAAGAAGCAGTCCCTGCTCCAAATTGTTTACAGTCTAATTATTTTCTACTCCTGTTTTTCAAGCTAAACACATACCTTAGCATTATCCCTGTTAAAGTCAGAAATTTGTACCATAAACCATACAGAAAATGCCACAGAGCCAAGTTAAAATGGCTGTAGACACTTTCTTGTCCTAATATTTGGTCCCTAACTACAAATATACAGTTGCATTAACTCTAGTACTTTTTGCAAATTATATATATAAAAGAAAATTTGCAAAAAGTATTAATGTTAATGCTATTTTATAGACACACACACTCTCTCTGTAGCAGTAAGACTGTTTGGATTGCAACATGCTGATGAAATCCACCTCCCCATTTGTGTGACTGGAATTCAAAAGTCTCGTCACTCAACCTTCCAAATGTCTGGCTAAGCCTGAGTGTTGGATAAAAGCTAGCTGGCCACTGCTCAATTCCAATAAAACAGAAGTGACGGTGGTTGTCTGTGAGAAGCAAGCAGAAGAGAAAGCACAGATGGTATTTGTCCACTTGTTTGAAGGAGTACACTTCCCTTCTGTTACAAAAGTTTGCCATCTAAGGGTGCTATTGGGTCTTTACCTAGTTTGTAGGTTCAGATAGTATCAGTGGCCACAAGTGCATTTTCCACATCGTTAGCTAAGCGGTTGCAACATCTCCTTTTGTATGTGGATCTTGTTATGCTTATCAAGGCCTTTGTTATCTCTTCACTGGATTACTGCAATCAGCTCAACATGGGACTACACTTGATGATCACATGGACACTGCATCTAGCACAGTGTGGTGGCCTGCTTTCTTAGCAATGTTTAGTGAATGGAGTACGTTAAATCTGGGCTTTACAAATTTTCAGGTCCACTCTCAGGGCAATGTCAACTGCTGTGTTTGGAATGCCCTTTATGGATTGATGCCTTTGTATCATACAATCCACCTCTCTGTTTTTCTGCCACAGAGACCCTGAAGCCTGGATTGACTCAATATTAATGTTACACCATGACTCCTATATAGCCTTCAGGGAGGGAAATTCTCATACTGTTGGACCTTTGAGAACACACGCTATATGTGGAATTGATCTAATTGCTGGTGTCCTCCATAGTTACGCAGGGAGGAAACTTCTCTGCTGCTCCTCTGAAGACCCTGCATCCTGGCTCCATCCATGGAAGTGATACATGTGGATTCCTAGCTGGCTACTGTGGGGTTTTGCCATTGCATTCACTGCTAACTATTGTATTCCCCATTGTGGAACACTGATCTGTGGCGGCTGGAATTGCCCACTTGTAATGCCTATCTGTTAAATTTTGGGGCAGAGGAAAGGAATGAAAAAAAAGCAAAACTCTGACCCCAGCAGGAAAGGTGCATTTGGGGCTCTTCTCCCAGTTTGTTCCATTTGGACACCGACCAGCTGCTTGTTTGTTTTTGCTCTGAAAGCTCTTCATCTTGTTTTCTATAAGATGTCACTTCCTTTTCTATTGTAGGGTCTCTGCAGTGACTGGGGTTGGGGTGGGAGGTCACTAGGTTGTGTTTTCTCTTTCTCCGACAACCACTGCATTACAATGGAGTGAAGGCTGAGAGAACACATTAGTATTTTAGGGGGAAAGACATCTTATAGCCATGTTTTAATTCTTTCCAAAAGAAGCCTTATGCCCAGCATGATCTGAGTTAAACTGAAAAGAAATCAAGATCTGAGACTGCTTAGGGATGGCACCTAAAGGACCTTATCTCTGTCCTGCAGTGAGTGACACCAGGAGGGAAAAAAATATGAAAACAACTCTTTAAAAATCAGTTTAATTTCCACTGGGATCATAAACACTCTTATGTATCCACTTTAATTGTATAGTTGGTGCACAGCCTTACTACAGGGCAGAGTTCATGTTCTTTAGGGCCTTTACATGAACCAATTCCAAAAAAATTTGGTTCACAGCAACCCAGTGTGAACGGAAACCATTTGGATTGCTGGCCTCGTTGCTGATCAGAGTCACTGTAGTAGTTCACTTCTAGCTCTAAATTTTGTGTGAGGATCCTTGGTATCAGGTGCCCCCAATGTAACTCAATACGCTCACAATAATACACATGCGCTCCCTCCGCTAGTACATGAGGTGTGAGGATGTGGGTGTCACAACGGAGCAACAGCAGAGGACACTGGTGCAATTCGATGTCCACACCATCATCGCTAATGATTCTGCCATTGGAATTTAGTTAACAATTCTCTTGCTGCTTCATAAACCAGGAAGGAATCCTGGTCACATCCCAGAGCTGAGCTGGTTTTGTTACAGGCTGGGAATCGTTTGGTTGACATTGTGTCAGTTCTGAATCTGTGATTTTGTGCTTTTAAAAATTGGTTTGCCATGCTCCAGGAGTTGGAATCAGTGCATTTTAAGATGGAGGACAGATGGACAGTTCCAGATCTGAAAACCCTATGGTCTTCCCTGTAGACAATGGGTTTTCTCAAAAAGCTGTCTGTCTATGACAGGGGTGGCCAACCTGTGGCTCTGGAGCCACATGGGGCTCTTCAGAAGTTAACATGCGGCTCCTTGTACAGGCACCGACTCTGGGGCTGGAGTTACAGGTGCCAACTTTCCAATGTGTCGGGGGGATGCTCACTGCTCAATCCCTGGCTCTGCCACAGGCCCTGCCCCCACTCCACCCCTTCCCATCCCCTCCCTGAGTTTGCAGTGCCCTCGTTCCTCTCCCCTCTTCCCCCAGAGCCTCCTGCATGCCATGAAACAGCTGATCGGGAGGTGGGCGAGGGAGAGGGAAGTGCTGATCTGCGGGGCTGCCGGTGGGTGGGTAGCGCTGGGAGCGGGGGAGAAACTGATGGGGGGCTGCTGATGTATTACTGTGGCTCTTTGGCAACGTACACTGGTAAATTCTGGCTCCTTCTCAGGCTCAGGTTGGACACCCCTGGTCTAAGAGAAAAGCCCCTGTGATTGGTAGCTTTTCACCACTTACTTGCCTCCTTAGTATACGCAGCCGGTCAGAGCTTCTGCAGTTGGCAAGCAGAATTTTCATCCTCCTCTGGGGAAGGGACAGAGGATTTTGGTTGAGGAAGGAGCTGATACTGTTTTAATAAGGGAGCTGCGGGGAAGACACAGCAAGAGCCCAGCAACTCACAGAGGCTCTACATCCTTCTCCACCCACTCCCCATGAGAAATTGGGTTGGTTTCTCTCCTCTCCTTTCCTCCCCCTGTGTAATATCAGGCATGGGAATGTGGGACCCACACAGGTCCACAGGGGCAGGCCTATGGTCTCTGAACTGGGTCTTTGGACACCAGTGATCCTTTCCTGATCTCTCTCTGGCTCCCTGCAGCAAATCCAGTGGAACCAGACGCCCACAGGTGGTTTGTACTTGAGCAATGCTCTCCATGAGTATTGGCAGTGACACCAGGCAGCCTTTCCAAACAAGGTCACAATTTATTAGTTATCTGGCACACAGAATCTTGAAGTCCTTAGGTTAGCAGAGAAGCAAAAGTTAAAGATGGTCCATACTGGCCAAGTCAGTGTAGCCAGTCACACTGTTATGGAATCCATTTTAGTCTCTGCAAGCCTGCCAGTCCCAGTAGAACCCTGTCTTGCCCCAAAGCAGAGCTCTTATTCCAACCACCTGACACTTTTCCCTTTTCTTCTCCAGCTAGGGCCTTTGCTCTGCTTCCCTGCTGGGAGGTGGCAAGAAATCTTCTTCCTCTTGGGTGTTGGTTGTTAAGTGTGAATGTGAGAACTAGGGTTCTCCTTGCTTATATAGGTCAGTTTGAGCCTGTCCTTTAATGACCCATTAATTCCACCCCAGACAGCTGTGTGACTCAAACACCTCAAGTTTCCTGTTCTGTCCCAAGAGCAGATTTAAGCCTTTTTCACAATGCAAAGTACTAAGAGATACTGAGGCATAGGCGCTGACTCCGTGGGTGTTCCGGGACTGGAGCACCCACAGGAAAAAAAATAGTGGGCCCTCAGCGCCCTCCAACCACCTGCCCATCAGCTGCTTGGCAGCATGTGGGAGGTGCTGGGGGTGGAGCGGGGCAGGAAGAGGTGGGGGCAAGGGTCAGGAGGAGGAGGAGGGAAGAGGCAGAGCAAGGGTGAGGCCTTGGGGAAAGGGGCGGAGTGGGGGGTGGGGTCTCAGGACTGGAGCACCCACCCAGAAAGAAGAAAGTCAGGGCCTGAGGCGCGCATGGGAATCATAAAAATATTCCCAAAATTCCCACTTCATCACAGATGGGGCTGGAGGTGCAGAAGCATGAGTTACCCTGGGATTAGGTGGAAGCCCTCGGTGCCTTCAGTTATGCAAATTAGTGTGATTTTAGGCAAATTCATTTTGGGGGGATCACAAAATGTTGCCAGGTGCAGAGGACAGATGAGTGATCTTGGGTCAATAACATTACCGGGATGCTGTGATTATCCCAAAACAATCATTATAAAACCATGAAAGAAATGAAACTACACTAGATTTGGAGATGCACTGGTAGGATCCCCAAACAGCCACAGCTCTGACCTGAAATCAGTGACACCATAGGGGACCGGGAGCGGGGAGGCACACAGGAAGATAAAGCTAATGCAGTTTTAACATCAGATTAAACTGATGAGCGACTACAAATACCAAAATGCCTTAACTGAAATTGTGTAGTTAGTACATGGCAGCACTACAGGTCAGAGTTAAGGTTGTTTAGGTATCTTACCTGGGCATTTCCATGAATTAATGTTTGGATTGCCTTTAAATTTATCTCAGAATCTCATGGGTTTATAATGCTTGATTTGCGGATAATTACACGGTCCCTATAATACATTTTACCCTGAATCACATGTGTGTGTCACAACCTTAACTTCATTTTAACAGTTTTTTCCTGGGAATATTAATTGTACTACTGCATCCAGGTGTTTTTTGTGATGTAGTTCTATATTATGTCAACAGAACCTAGAGCAAATGCAGAGGCACCAACTTTATCATTTGCATGAAGCTAAATAAATAGATATCCCAGACCCAGTTTTCTCCCATACTCTCCTTAAAGAAAGCCCATCCACCACTTTGGTTTACCCCCAACCTCATCACATTCCATACAAAGGCCCCTCTCCATCCCCAACAGGCTCAAGCTCTCCCTTTCTGCCACCTCCATCACTGTGACAACAATCTGAATATTGGGGATGATGACATCACAGACCCCATTCTGTTGCTATGGTACTTGGTTGAAAAAACTGCCCCCTCCCCCAGGTAATTTATTTCCTGTATCCAAAGTGATCAGTTTGATTCTAATTGGGTTGTAATAATGTCTGTGGTGGTTCACCAGTTGAACCTCGGATCTCTCCTGGCACAGGACAGCAGCCAAGGTACAAGCCTCCCTTTCCCTGCAATGTGGGATGAGAGGGAAGCTGGTGAGCAGAACAGTCTGGTAGCTCTCTACAGAAGGGGATGTTGGGTGAGAAAGGCTTCGCTAAGGAGAAGATGTGGGAATGGATAAAGATGGGCCTGATCATCCCTGAATTCATGGGGAGTTTGGATCCATTGGAACTTGGGCTCAACTCTAGGATCGGACAGGCCTCACTGGGAACCAAAGGGAACGTGATGAGGCAGCAGATCATACGGAAAGGGTGGGGAGAGAAAGAGGTGGAACGTGTATAATTTTAACAAAAAGGCTGAGTTGTTAGATGGGAACAACTCTCCCTCCTTGATGGCAAGAAAGGGATGGAGAACTGGAGCATGGAAATTATCTTGGGTGAATTAGACTGTTGATTCTATTCACCCTGTTTATGGGAGCGGTGGGGAGGGGTCAATAACATAATTCCTTCTGGAACATGTAGAAATGACCAGAGCTGCCCACAATGCCCTGGGGCAGACTTAGAATTGGGGGCATCATGCTTCCCATAAGGCCTTGGGACTGAGGGAGGCATGGTGGGGGCAGGGTATTACAGATGCACCTGGCTCTATGGTTTGGGGTCTTTTTACTCGCCACAAGACACAATTACTGACACAAAAGTGAAGATCATTAATCAGACCACAGCCTGGTGAGACCCAAGAACCCCTTAATGCCAACTGGAAAGGGGATTCTGGGAATGCCCTGATTTTGGTACCTGGTCCCCATTTGTGTTTGTCTCCCCCTGCAGGCACAGAAATCCTACCAACTCCCAGTCCCTCCTCCTGGGCAGCCAACTCTGGTGGGGTCCCTGCTCTCTGCCACGTGTGCAGAGGCAGTGGGGAAACTCTCAGGGTGTGGCAGGGGGAGGCCTATTGTCACCTGGGCCGGTACAGATGCTTTGGAGACCTGCCACTGTACAACTGCCATGGAGGTGCACTGAAAGGCTGCCCACCACCAGGCACCAAGAGGCTCCATGCTTATGTGGAGCCTGATACTGAACCTGAGGGCAGCCCAACCCCCAAAAAGAGGAGGCTCATGGTGTTAGGGGCCTGGCTTCCTGGTGGTGTTCCCAGGTCAGAGAGAGCTCCCAGGAACTGAAGGTGGAGATATGAGACACCAAAGGCTCCTCCCTGGCCTTGAACACCAGGCCTCATTGTGGCCAATTCCCACCTCTGCCCTTTACACCAATTGCTTTCCCTTGTTCCACCCCCATAGAGGCTCCTTCCCACCCATCCCTCACACCAGCCCCCTCATCCTTAATTCCTCTAGTTTAACTCCTAAAGTGAGCCTTGCGCTGTGGCTCCTTCCCCACTCCCTACTGCCAGCCCTGTATGTGTCTCCTTCCCTGACCTGCCTCCTAACGCCAGCCCTGAAATGGGGCTCCTCTCCTTCCCCCGCACTAACCACAATCCTTAGTGGAGTCTCCTCTTCCTCCAGGGCTTAAATCCCAGCCCTCTCAACTTCTCCTGCACCTCCATGTTCCGGAACATAAGCCCTTCTGTGAGTCTTCTCTCCTGCCACACCCCCCATACTACCTCCTCTTCCGCACTGCTGCCAGAAACACCAGGCCAGTCAAAGCAGGGACCAGAAAGCCACCCCAGGAGACCATCATTGTCATGATCCAGATGAGACGGATATGCTGCGGCTGCTGCAAGGAAACAATGAGGCCTGGCTTCATCCCTAAATTTAACATCAATGTCAGGTTGCTGTATAGCCCTGCAAGGAGAAAATCTCTACAGCTTCTCCAGAGAGCCTGATTTCTGCTTCCATCTCCCACATTAACATCAGTATCAGTATAGATCAATGGAGGGACACTCTGCTTCTGCCCCCAAGATCTTGAGGCCTGGCTCCATCCTCCAATTTAACATTAATGCAAGACTGGATTGCAGCCTGGCAGTGAGGGTTGTTCTGCTGATGCTACAGAGACCCTCAGGCCTGACTCCATCTGCCAAATTACATCTATGCAAAGGTTGCTAGATAGCCTTAAAGCCAGGGATAGTCTGCTAGTGGTGGTGGTGAGAATCGAAGGCCTGGTTCCATCCCAAAACTGGACACTGTTCACATGCTCCTTTATAGCCCTACATGCTGCTTGCCTGGGTAACTTGATCCTGGTTGTATCCCCTCTAGTGCAATGTAGCATGGCAGAGTGGAGTGATCTACTGCTGAGGAGAGTTTGAGGTTCCTCCAGCACAATTCATTCCTTGCCATACTGCCATATATTCCTGCAGGAAGCCATGCTGCTATGTAGACCACAAGGGGGAATGTTCACCCTCTGTTGTGTCCTTGCGGCCTGACTCTAGAGGTGAAATTGACCTAATTGCTGGACTCTTATATAGCCCCGTATGGTGGGATGCTCGATCTGCTATTTGGGAACAGTATTTGGGGCTTGGCTTGAACCTCTCCATTGACCTTGTTGCTGGGTTTCCTCCATAGATTGTCTTGGAGGGATGAACTTCAGCGCTGCTGCTGGGGCGAAGATAAGGTCTGCCGCCATGCTTTCTAGTGCTCAATAGGCCAGCAGAGATGGACACTCTGTTACTGGGGAGAGTCTGGGCTCTAAATTCAGAAGTCAATCATTGCCATGATGCAGTACAGCCCAGCAGGGAAGGATGCTCTGATATGATGCTGCCAAAGGGACCATGCCACCTAAATATGAATGTTAGTGCCAGACTTCTCTATAGCCCTTCAGGGAGGGATATTCTCCTGCTGTGGACTGCCTGAGATTTGGCTCCATGTGTAGAACTGATCTAATTGCTGGAGACCCCCACAGCCTTGCAGGGAGGGAAATTCTGTGCTGCTGCTGTTGTTTCTCTGAAGACCCTGAAGTCTGGCTCCATCCATAGAAGCCATATCTGTGGGTTCCTGCTGTGGGTACTGTGCTACTGGGATAGTGCTAATTACCCCATTCCCCACTGTGGATCATTGACTGGTTGCCCCTTGCCCCTCCTACCTGCCAAGACTTGGGGCAGAGGAGGAGAATTATAAATTTATATATCTAAAAATCTCCAACACTGACTTCCCTGGGAAAGCTGCATTTGGGGACTGATCCTCCTGACCTGTCCCAGGGGACACTGAGCAGCTGCATGCTTGTTGTTCATCTGGAAAACCCTTTGCCTTGTTTTCAATAAAACGTCACTTCGTTTTCTACCATAGGGTCTTTGCAGTGACTGTGGTTGGGTTGGGGGTGATCTCCAGTTTGTGTTTTCTACTTCCCAAACACTGAATTACCAACGGGTAAATTTTGAGAACTAATTAGTAATTTAGGGGGAAAACAAAAATTATAGACAAGGAAGCCTTATGTCCTAGCAAGTTCAGAGTTAAGCAAACTTAAAGAAAAAGCTAACAGGTTAATGTCTGGAAATGCCCAGTACAGGCTTCCAATGGACCCTAACTGTACTGCGTGAAAGATGTCAAGATGAAAAAATGTCTTAAAAATCACTTCAGTATTAGCTGGGATCTCAAACACTGCTATGTATTGATCTTAATTGTATGGTTGGTGCACAGCATCATTACAAGGAAAAGTTTGCATTCTCTTCGGGTATTTACATGAACCAAATCCAATAAAAATTGGCTCACACCATCTTAGTCTGAACGGAAACCAGAGCATTTTAGAGTTTCACACACTTCACTCACTGCTGGCCTCGCTCCTGATTAGAACAGAAAGTTAAATACTGTAATGATTCTGAATTTCTGATGAGGGTCAGAACTATCCTTTGGAGGCAGGGGTCCTAAAAGTCATTCAATACGCTCAACAATACTCAAGCTCTCCTTCTCCCACTACTCCAGGTGTGAAGATTAGGGTTCAGAATGACAAAGGTGGTAAATACATTTGAGAGCTGAGTCTGTAATTCTTTCTACAGTGAGGTGTTCTCTGCTTCCTGAAGTTGGGGCTCTGAGGCTGGCAGGCCAGATGCCAGCTCTTGCCCAGGCTACAGGCATTAGCTCAGAACTGACAACCTTGTAGCTGGAGACCAGGCCAGGTCACCTGTATGTTAATTTGAGCAAAACTAAGTATTAGTCTTATAGGAAGATATTTAGTGTTTAGACTCTAGGAAATGCTTGTATGTTGCTGTGTGTAGTAATCTCACTTATAATAGCTATATTACAAAGTAATATTTAAGTGTTTGCTCTGAAACTGTAACCCCACCCCCGTCAGAAGAGAAGCATTACCAAAGTGTGAAATACTAGTTTGCCACAGGAGTGGTTATCTCCTGCCCAACAAAAGGCGGCCCATAGACACCAGACAAACCATTGCAGAACATCAGAGGACAAAAATCTTTGTTGATTGCTCCCTCCCATGAAGAGGACCCATGCACGTGAACTCGTCCCATTGTCTTGAGCTCCATGGGAAGGGAATAAAAATCCCTGACAGGAAGAAACTGCATCTTTTGACTGTTTGAACTCCGAAAGACCAGAGATTCTAAACTGAACTCAGAGATCCCCTGCCTCCTAGGTCTGCCCTGAAAGGTACTTTGAATAGAGAGATTGCTACAACTCTGTCACTGTTAGGATTTAGATGGTAATTCACTAGTGTGTATATGTTTACTTGCCTTAACTTGCAAATAAGTCATTTTTTCCCCTAGTTAATAAACCTTTAGATAGTTCATTATGGGATTGGCTACAGGTGTTGTCTTTGATGTAGAATCTAGAGTACCTCGCTGGGGTAAAAAGAAAAGGAGGACTTGTGGCACCTCAGAGACTAACAAATTTATCTGAGCATAAGCTTTCGTGAGCTACAGCTCACTTCATTGGTAAGTGACTGGTTTCTTGGGACTGAAATCTAATTATAGAACATACCACCAGTTTGGAGTGTCTGCCCTGTTTTTGACAGTCTTCCCTAAGGTAGGCACTCCCTGTCGTGAGCCACACTAGACAGCATGACAGGGCGCTCCCACAGTACAACAGCATGACAAAGCCTGATGAGAAATGTCCTAGACAGCAATGGGACCATACTACCTATGTCTCCATAGCCACTGCCTTGTTAACAGATGAATTTGCAAAGGGATTGGCAGTACCACTGTCTCGTTGTATTAGCTATGAAGACTTGTCCACCCAGAAGTGAGGAGTGGCTCACTCAATGACTGCCTATTCTGTTCATTCACTCCGGAGTACCTGGCATTGGACACTGTCGGAAGACAGAATACTTGTAAGAGGCCTTGTGGAGAAGGAGTGAGAAAACAACCCGTGGACATTGCCAGATTTCTGCCTCTGAAACAGAAGAGAATTTCACCTCATCTTGTTCTAAAGACAGTAGCCCTTTACTGGGCTAGGCCCATTCTTTCAGGTTTTCTATGTCCCGTTCCTCACTCATATAGCTAGGGTTACCAACTTCCAAAATGCACAAAACTGAACACCTTAGCCCCGCCCCTTCCCCGAGGCCCTGCCCCGCCCCGCCCCCTGCTCACTACATTCCCCCTCCCTCGGTGGCTCGCTCTCCCCCATCCTCATGCACTTTCACTGGGCTGGGGCAGGGGGTTGGGGTGCAGGAGGGGATATGGGCTCGGGGTGCAGGCTCTATGGTGGGGCCAGGGATGAGGGACTTGGGGTGTAGGAGGGGGCTCCAGATTGCGGGGACTCAGGGCAGGGGTTTGGGGCTTGGGGTGCAGGCTTGCCTCAGGTGGCTCCCAAGTCAGTGGCGCAGTGGGGCTAAGGCAGGCTCCCTGCCTGTCCTGGCTTCACACTGCGTCCCGGGAAGCGGCCAGCATGTCTGGCTCCTAGGAGGTGGGGGGAGGGCAGGAGGCTCCTCATGCTGCTCTTGCCTGCAGGCACTGCCCCTCCCAGCTCCCATTGGCCGCAGTTCCCAGCCAGTGGTAGTTGGAGCCGGTGCTCGGGGCAGGGGCAACACATGGAGCCCCGTGCCCCCCGCCTAGGAGCTGGACCTGCTGGCCACTTCTGGGGTGCAGCGTGGTGCCAGGACAGGTAGAGAATAGCCTGCCTTAGCCCTGCAGCACCACCGATTGGACTTTTAATGGCTCGGTGCTGACCGGAGCTGCCAGTGTCCCTTTTGACTGGGGGTTGATATTCATATTCACTGTATGTTCACTCTGAAGATTGACTGGGTAATGAATTTGGAGTATCATATCTGATTCGCACAACTTACTAGTAAAATGACGGCTATTTAATTGCCAGGCAAGCAACTTCATTCTGGAATCTGACAGGCTGGCTTCACTTAGGGTTACGTATCACTAATAGCTAAACTCCAGTGGGAGAAACTGTAACAATTCTCTCTGCCCCGTAAACCAGAAGAGGATTCCGTTCCCTTTCTCAGAGCTGTGTTAGCACCTCAGTGCTAACCATAGAGCGGGGCAGGCTGTGCAATTTTGTTCACAGAAAAACAATTGTGCTTTTCTGTAAATTTTTTATTTCAAACCTGCCAAAAATTGGAAATGCTAAATCTTCTGCAGGAAGGCAAAATTCGAGAAGTTCCTTTTTGGGATAACCAAAATGAATTTTCAAAAGATTTCCAGCCCAGAGAGGGGCCCTCCTGGGATGAATGGCAAGTGGAAGTGCTCTGGGATCCAGGCCAACCTGCCTGCCTGGCTTCTGTCAAAAGTTTTGATGGAATAGACACGTTTCCACAGAATGTTTTGATTCTATTGAATCAGCATGTTTCACCAGAAAACATTCATCAGAAAGTTTCCAAACTAGCTCTAGCTAACAGGAATGTCAACTGCTCTTTGGCAGCCTCTCTAGAGGTCCCAGCGTTCTCCTAACTGATCTCCCACTATTCATCTCAAATCAGCGCAGTCCATCAACGTAACCTAAAATGAGTCAATCAGCCCTTATACTCCAGGGTCTGCAATTTTTATTTGTCTCCTGTCAGTTTCTTAGAGGCAGCCTGGCATAGGCTTTTCTGCCTTCACTATCCCAGGCCTTTCTGCCTCCCCATCTCTCTCTGTTCTCATTCCTCTATTGCTGGGCCTGTTTTCCTTATTGGTCCTAGCCTTAGGTGCGTGTGTCCATGATTGGCAGTTCTGGCAGCTGTTTTGGGGTGTGGTCAGCCTGGTTGCCTGTAAGCAGGGAAGAGTCTCCTTTCCCTTCTACCTATACTGAGTACAGGATCTGTAAACCCCTTCACAAAGAGTAAGAAATAGTTTTCAGTACAGTAAATGGACAGAAGAGAAAGAGAGCGCGGATGCTGTGAGTAATGACAGGTTTCAGAGTAGCAGCCGTGTTAGTCTGTATTCACAAAAAGAAAAGGAGTACTTGTGGCACCTTAGAGACTAACCAATTTATTTGAGCATAAGCTTTTGTGAGCTACAGCTCACTTCATCGGATGCATTCAGTGGAAAATACAGTGGGGAGACTTATATACACACAGAACATGAAAAAATGGCTGTTATACACACGGTAAGGAGAGTGATCACCTAAGATGAGCTATTACCAGCAGGAGAGCGGGGGATGGGGGAGGAGGAGGAAGAAAACCTTTTGTAGTGATAATCAAGGTGGTTCATTTCCAGCAGTTAACAAGAATGTCTGAGGAACAGTGGTGGGTGGGGGGGGGGAACAAACTTGGGGAAACAGTTCCACCCCATGTAATGACTCATCCACTCCCAGTCTCCACTCAAGCCTGAGTCAGATGTTTCCAGTCTGCAAACCAATTCCAACTCAGCAGCCTCTCGTTGGAGTCTGCCTCCGAAGTCTTCTTGTAATATTGCGACCCCTAGATCAGAGATCGAGTGACCAGAGAAATCAAAGTGCTCTCCGATCGGCCTACGAATGCCATAACTCTTGACATCTGATTCTCGTAATATAACACTTTGATTTACACTTTTCATAGTGAATGCCAATGGGCACTTGAAGTCTCACTCAGACCAAGTCATGTTCATGTTCTGGGTCCGTTTTTCAATAATTTCATCAGTGATTTACATAATGGCATAGAAAGTACACTTATAAAGTTTGCAGATGATACCAAGCTGGGAGGGGTTGCAAGTGCTTTGGAGGACAGGATTAAAATTCAAAATGATCTGCACAAACTGGAGAAATGGTCTGAAGTAAATAGGATGAAATTCAGTAAGGACAAATGCAAAGTACTCCACTCAGTTACACACATACAAAATGGGAAATGACTGCCTAGGGAAGAGTACTGCAGAAAAGGATCTGGGGTCATAATGGACCACAAGCTAAATATGAGTCAACAGCGTAATACTTTTGCCAAAAAAGCGAGCATCCTTCCGGGATGTATTAGCAGGAGTGTTGTAAGCAAGACACGAGAAGTAATTCTTCTGCTCTACTCTGCACTAATTAGGCCTCAACTGGAGCATTGTGTCCAGTTCTGGGCACCACATTTCAGGAAAGATATGGACCAACTGGAGAAAGTCCAGAGAAGAGCCACAAACATGATTAAAGGTCTAGAAAACATGAAAAAATTGGGTTTGTTTAGTCTGAAAAAGAGAAGACTGAGGGGGACATGGTAACAGTTCTCAAGTACATAAAAGGTTGTTACAAGGAGGAGGGAGAAGAATTGTTCTTCTTAACCTCTGATGATAGGACAAGAAGAAATGGGCTTAAATTGCAACAAGGGAGGTTTAGGTTGGACATGAGGAAAAACTTCCTAACTGTCAGGGTGTTTAAGCACTGGAATAAATTGCCTAGGGACGTTATGGAATCTTCATCATTGAAGATTTTTAAGAGCAGGTTAGAAAAATACCTGTCAGGAATGGTCTAGATAATACTTGTCCTTCTATGACTGCAGGGGACTGGACAAGATGATCTCTAGAGGTCCCTTCCAGTCCTATGATTCTATGTTTTCTGCTAAGGTGCGCTTACCATATTATATGTTTCATTTTACCATTCCATCCAATCATATGTTTAGGAGGTTAAGATTAAAAACACCAAGTCACACAGTACTTCTGATACCCATAAAACTAATTTCTGAAAATCTAATCTTAGAAGTATATTTAAGACAAGATGTTATGTGATTGGAAACCACAAGGTGGAGCTAAATGATTGTACAGTAGTAATACAAAACTGAAGCCTGTCGCAATGAGCAGTCTGCTTTCCACTGTTATATTTAATGACAGGTTTCAGAGTAACAGCCCTGTTAGTCTGTATTCGCAAAAAGAAAAGGAGTACTTGAGGCACCTTAGAGACTAACCATTTATTTGAGCATAAGCTTTCGTGAGCTGTAGCTCACGAAAGCTTATGCTCAAATAAATGGTTAGTCTCTAAGGTGCCACACGTACTCCTTTTCTTTTTGTTATATTTAAGTAACTAAAACTTGCAGGTTGACTGCAGGAGCAGTAATGTTCTTATTCTGTGGTCCCTCCACAATTTACAAATATCTTGCTGAATTGCATTTCAAAGTAAGAAAAAGATGATCAAGGGTGACTTCTCCAGTCTTCAAAACGATTGTTAAAGGGAACTGACTAATCCTTCTGGAAGACACAGTATAATTTGTTTACACTGTCACCAAAATAACCCCCATTTAATTTGTTATAATAGTTTAGGGTTGTCTGCCTGACTTCTGTAAACCAGTCTTCCAAAATTCTATGTATTTTTGTTGAGGAGTGAAATATTCTTTATTCACTACCATACCTGTAAAGATGAGCAAGTGGGTTTTGTTTCTGGGCTGGTAAACTTTCATGACAACGTTGCATGTTTCTCACTTTAGAATAATTACAGTGTGTCTGAAGTGTTCATGATAAACTCCTCCTCCCTTCCAAGGAAATTAAGAGAACGGTTTACTCAGTTCTAACAATTAAAAACTGCAAACTAAGTACGAAGAAGAGAGGATAAAATCAGAGGGAACTTTACACATTTGGAGGAAAAACATTTGAAATAATTAATTAAATCAAGATTAATGCTGGTTCTTACCTAAGCCTATATCCATTAGAAAAGGTATTACCAACAGATTCCTATAGTAATCTTAGCCATCAGCCACCACTAATGCCTGGTTAAAGATAGGAGGATGGTTAAACGAAAGCCCCTTTACACCACCACCCTGTAAAGGAGGACAGAAATGGATTCCTCCCCAGCTGGCACAGGACTGGTCTAAGGGCTCTACACCAACCCTGCTTGAATCCCCCATGCAGGGGGCATGTCTTGCAGCAAGGAATGGAAGAGAGGGGGCAGAGGTGAAGTACACTGCATTACATCTGTTCTCCACTTCCCAATGTTCATGGGGGGGGCGGGGCAGGGGAAGAAGTATGTAAATTGGAGTAACCCTGAGGTGACTCCAATTTACGCTAGAGGGCAGGCAGGGACTAGGCTGTTCTGAAATACATTAACACGAAGATGGCTTAAAGTCACATTTATCCCCATCCTTTCCTTGAACACTGGCGTGGGGAGTGGGGAACCGAACTGGGGCCAGTGCTTCTATGCAGCCACATTAGCAATACAGTCAGCAGTGGCTATCCATGGCCAAAAACAAAGCAGACAAATATGAACCACTTCCACCGTACAGATCCCAAATAAAAAAAATCCCATTGGCACCCGCACCTCTGAGATCTTCCTGCCAATTAAGGTGTGTGTCTGGTTTGGATGGGGCACTGGTTGGAGGGGCAGGGGTAAACCTAAAATTGAAGCAATATGTCTGCTGACAGTCAACCAAAAATAAAAATGCAATTAATTCTAAAATGGGGCCAAATTGATCAAAGGCGCTGCCATTCCGCTTTCTCACCTGTACTAGGCAGTATTAGTACTCTTGTGCTGTAACAACATTGCCATAGTAATTGCTCATTTTTATAGGGGCACGTTACAGTTTTTGCATCACTTGCTCAGTTTGCTGGTCTTTAGGAGTAGGTGTGTGAGATTCTCTTCTGGCTGAGCTGGGCCATTATATTCCAGGTTATATTTCATTAGTTTTATTGCCCCTTGTGAACTTGTCACTTCCCTCCCACTGCTGTACGTTTCAGGTCGATAACTTACCACTAAATGTAAGCAAACTGTCTTGGAAACATAACTATGCCATAGTATGCAAGAATACATTAATCTGCATGATACTTTATGGTACTACTCTATTTGCACATTCACCGAATAACCAGCTAGAATCAAAGAGCTTGATTTTTTTTTTTTTGGTTCTTTCATCTTCACTTGCATGACATATAAATCTCTCTTAAGAGCTATATATACACAATATGCACCACAGTAAAATGCATTCATTTAATGATCTCACAACTCGCACTTGTTCTTCATCTGGATATTAACTAGACAAGATCTGATTTATATCAATATTTCCATGGACATAAATTAAGCAAATTATGCATAAGGTCACTAAGTATTCAGGCCCACAAAGATGACCTCCCTGCTTTCTAACCATGCCTTGTTAAAATATCAATGAATGGCCAGATTCTGCCACTCTTACTCATGCTGCATAGCACCTTACTTCTCAAATAGTTCCACTGAAAACAATGAGTAACATACTAAGATATACTACTCATTGCAAGAGTAACAGAATCCCAAAGGCAGTAATTTGGACCAAAGTTTTCAAACTTGCTTTCCCCCAAGCACGGTGACTTGATTTTCTGAAGTACAGTCTCAGTTCACACTTTAGGGTTATTTTATATTGTACTGTAATTGTAGGTGCACTGTGACCATTGGTTGAGGCCATTAACCAAATGCTTTGAACCACTCTGGAGGATAAACATGGACTCTGGGTGCCTTTAAATGGTGTATTTGTCTGAAAGGTTAAACCGGAATTGCCTGTTTGAAAGAGACTTTCCCTCGAGAACTAGTAGAACCCTTAAGTTGTTAGAACCTCGAGGACCCAATTCAGTACCCACTGAAATCGATGCAAGTCTGTATATTGATGTCCATAGACACTGGATCAGGTCCTGAGTGCATCCACTGAATCTGGAACTAACACGTACTCATCACCTTGAAGATGGACACTTCTTTTGATAAGGTGTGAAACTAGTGAGCGTGCCTGCTCTGTAACAGAAAACTAAAGTTAAAAGTAACTCTCCCCCCCCCCCCCTGCCCCGCCAAATCAACAGAATCTTCCAGGGTGAACCTATGAGCATCTGAATAAATGTAGACAATACCTCTCATGTAGGGAACATGGAGGCATAAAGATTTATGGACAGGATTAAGTTCTTCAGTATGCAAAACACATCCTTGCAGGTCTAAAAGGTTCAATCAGTTCTGATAAAGTGAACTAAGTTAAAAGAATTTTAACATGAAAGTATATCTTGGTGCTGGGAAAATATGCTTTAATGTTGATAATAAAAGTATCTCAGCAGTCAAGAGAATAATTCCCAAAGTATGTGCATGAGCTGGCAAGGATCATGCCCTTGAAACTATGGCTCATTGGAATGTGTGATTTAGAAAATCACTGGGCTTTCATCTTTGGAGCCCTGGTTTATACCTGACTTAAGGCGTTAATTAAAAGCGTCTTGGGTATTGTTTTTTCTTGTAATTATGCCTCTACACGTACATGACGAGTAACCTGAGCTCACAACCAAAAGTTTGTCTACTGCAGACAGCCTGAACAAGCCAGTACAGAGACAAAGCAGCTTCATCTTCAGGATACAGTCAGAGGAAAGGTAATAACAAGTCTGGTAAGAGAGCTCACATTTTAGTATTTATCACTAGAGACGGATAAAAACTAGAAAACAAGAATTCCATCTCACAAAAGATGATGATGTTAGGAAGCTTGTTTTATATCATAATTAAAATAAGACTTTTTGACATTTTGTGGAAGAAAAATCAGAGAGAGACCCACCCTAGAATAGCCAATAGTCTGGTTGTTAGGGCACCCACTGGGGCTGTAGGAGACTCAGCTCCACTCAAAACAACCCTCTCCCAAACTTGGAGGGGTTTAAACAAATTTGGACTCTGATCTAAACTCTCGCTCTTTTGTTTCTCAAAATAAAACCCCAACCAAAGAGGCTTGATACAAACTTGTGTAAGCTATGACTCTGATGCCTGAGTTTTCTGGGTACTGCACCTATATGTTTCTAAAAACTTCCCATGCAAACTGGGTGGAGGGTGGTTTATAGAAGGAGATGCTGAAGAAACAACCAGAAAGCTAGTAGGAGAACCAGGAGAGGCTTGAACAACAAAGTCCAAGGGAGGACAGGATTTCAAGAATGAGGATATCAACTGATGCTAGCAGCAGAGTCAGTAGCAAGGTCAAAGACTATTAGGATGAAGTAGAGGCTCTAACATTTGGCTCTTGCTTTGTGAATTACATTAAAAACGGAGAAAGTTAGGCGAATGTAAGGGTTTGTTAAGGTCTAACAAAGCATTTGCAAATAAAACCTAAAGCTTAAGGATCCAGGTTGCTGTTCTAAATCTGGCCATATTACCTATTATTACCTACTAGTGCCATATATGCATGGTTTGGCTATTAAAGTCTGTAATGGCTCCTAGTGCTGTATTTGTGCAAAATAAAATACAAAGCATCAAAAAACCTTTTTTTAAAACAAACAAAGAAACAAAGAAACATTGTAGCAGGAATTCCCTTATTACAAACAGTGCTGTGTGCCAGCAAAGAAATATATTTATATTTGCATAACGAGACTGTTGAGTTATGGGAACTACTGAATGTGTCATGTATAGTGATTATGGTGTTAATCAAAGTAGGGTTTTTCCATGTTAGTTATTTAACATGTAATTAAACTCAAGTCAGGACCATGGATTCAGGTAACCAAAACATTTATTTGAGCATGAACTTTCGTGAGCTACAGCTCACTTCATCGGATGCATCCGATGAAGTGAGCTGTAGCTCACGAAAGCTCATGCTCAAATAAATTGGTTAGTCTCTAAGGTGCCACAAGTCCTCCTTTTCATTTTGCGAATACAGACTAACACGGCTGCTACTCTGAAACAAAACATTTATAAATGTCTCTAGGACGCTGTTTCAATTCACCAGTGTCTATCTTCTTAAAAAACAAAATCAAAAGCAGTATTCACAGCAACATGCTCCTGATGTTGCTTGAGCCTATCTGAATCCAGCAATGTTTATTTGGCCCTGTAATTGCCACTGAAGAGTATCTGTATATGGTCAACATTGATCAGCAGCTTTCAGCTTCTGAACTATGCCAATTATATTGGTTACATCACCTCTGAAGCTTTTCACCCACATGCTCTGATGATGTAAATGGGTGAAGTCAATCTGGAGCTCTGCCCACTACATTTTGGCCCTATAGCTTTGTTTAGTGATCATCCTTATTAGTAATCACATTTTTTAAACACTAGTTTCCAGCTCCACCCCATTAACACATTTTAGTGTATCTTTGCCATGCAAAATGCAGTTAAAAATAAATGAGTATAATAGAAGAAACTGCTGCTAAATAGAGACTATAAAAATTCCTATCACGGAAGAGTTTTTACCTGACTGTAACTGCGGGATTATGATAATAATAAGAGTGTAAAACAACTTTCATGCTTAATGAGCAGAGACAAATGCATTATAAAAGCATCTGCTTATAATTCTCAAGCATCTGGCTTCCTAGTAAGCAGCAGTTCAGCAAATACTAGCATACGCTGCAAATCTCCCTCCTCCTATTTATACTGAAGCATGTTGGCCCACATTGCAGGTGCATGATACGTACTATTTCTGAAGGAAAGGGCGAGTTCACCATGGCCCTGAGTGGAGCTGGTCAGAAAATCTCACAGAAGTTTCAAGAAAAAAATGAAACTTATTTTCGTTTTAAAGTGTTCCAAACTGAGCCATTCTCCCTGCTGTTGTTTTTAAAAAATAACTCACAATATTTGTTTGCCCTTTCCAGTCCTCAAGCTTCCAGATGAAAAACTTGAGAATGTGAATCTTAAAGGCTCAGTAATCAGAAGAGAACTAAAAAGGACCTCAAATTTATTTGTTAAGTTTTAAAACCATTTTCAGCCTGACTCACGATTTTTGAACACTTGGGGTTGGCGACACTGCTACTCTCTATTTCCTAGTTTCATCCCATATGTTTCTGACCTACCTTAGCCAGAATCTGGAGCTCTGGTTCAGATTCCTCCTCAGTGCTGCACACACATGCTCTGGATCCCACACTTGAAGAGGCTTATGTAGAAACAGGGCACGCCATTACTGGAAAGAACAGGAACATTTTACATTGTCAATGTCTTTAAAAAGTTTCTGTGTTTAAAGGAAGCAAGTTCAGCTTTACTTCCTACTGCTAAACCAAAAAGATTGAATGAACTTTTGATACCTTTAGAACAGTGGTAAGACACTCTGGTGAGATTGGGTGTGGGAAGCATTGCTGCTTCTGTCCACAACAAATGTGCCATTGGAAACTGACCAGCTAGTCCTACCCTAAGGTGGTGGTTCTCATTTGCTTTGAACGCAGCTGGCAATCTGAGGCCCACCCGTTGCCCTTAACTTTCTTCCTTTTCATTTAGACCCCTCGTCTCTGCACAGGTCCATTCAAATTTTATTAGCACTAGGTAGGCCAGACAGCTGGGGATGCAGAACTTGTCTGAAAAGCAGCAGCATCTGGAAGAAGCCACTATCTCACTTTTCTCCTCACTTATATAAAAAGTTAAATCAGTGAGAAGAATCTGTTATGTACTCTTTGTACACAATAGGTTGCAGGGCTGCTACCAGCAAGTCAGGCTTCTGTACTAGCTATGAACTGGCTGCAGAGCTTGCTTCCCAGAGAGACATACCAAATGTGTTCGCTATAAGACCCTTTAATGCAGTGGGTCTCAAACTTTTTTTTACTGGTGACCCCTTTCACATCACAAGCCTCTGAGTGCAACCCCCCACTCCCCACCGAAATAAGTTAAACACACTGTTTAATATATTTAATGCCATTATAAATGCTGGAGGCAAGCAGGCATTGGGGTGGAGGTTGACAGTTTGTGATCCCCCCCCAGTAATGACCTCATGACTCCCTGAGGGGTCCCGACCCCCAGTTTGAGAACCCCGGCTTTAATGCATTGAAAAGAACCACACTTGGGAGCTTATGCAAGGTTAGGTACGTTACACTTGGCACCACCTAGTGGTGGAACTGTATAATATAGTTGAACATTTCATTACAGAACCTGTGGCAAATGTACCTCGTGATTCCATTATTTTCAAACTGCATGTTTAAATGTAAAGAGTCTCCAGGGACCTGGGACTGCTCAGGGATTCAGAGGATATTACAGAATGAGGGAGACACTCAGTGCTCTCTCTCAGACATTTGATGTTCCTTGTGTCTTTTCCCTTAATCTACACTTCAAACTCATCTAAACGGAAGTGATGTATCTTGCTCTTGTACATGGAAATCAAATAAAAGATATTTCATTCAAATAAAGAGCTGGTGAAACATGGGGGAGGGACGCACAATTTCCCCCCAAAAAGAAATATACATTTAAATTTTAAAATCCAAAATATAACCAAAATTCAAATAACTTCAACCAGCTGGAAAAAAAAAAAGGTAAAGAATACCACAGCAATTTAATCAAAGGTCTTCATAATTTTTTCACCCAAACTGCAACCAGTTCTAGCCAGATACCAGTATGAAAGGAAGGGATGTTTATAGAGGGGACTGCAGTGCTGTCAGGGTTTTTGTTCTGGCCCGGCTTTTTAAAAATGGTTTGATAATTGTTTGAGTGGTGGAGTCACCGTCTGATGGGGATCACCACCTATCCATATGAGCAGAGTAGAGATTTTAATAGCCGTGTCACTTCTTGTCAGCAAAAGTGTATGGATATCCCGAAGAAAGAATGGCCTGTGAAGTGAATTCCATTTTTTAAAATGGAAAGAAAAAACCCAATCCCCAATGCACAGATGATTGATTTATTTTCCTATAATGGGTTTTTGTATTTTAAGTGCTTCTGGGAAGCTGTAGCTGGCCAACATTCACAGAAGATCACACCTGGAGAGTTCTTTCAAAACAACACAGCCCCTCCCCTGGGGCTACTTTCTCCTAAGAACCCAGACTCTCCCTTAAGAAAAGGTAACAAACCCCAGCCCTAAACAACCTTATCCTGCCTACAGACAAAATTTACTAACCCCTCTACCTACGCTCAGTGAAGGAAGCTACTTAAATATCTCACCCTCTTCCCACCATGCCTTGCCTGACTGGTCTTAAAATCCCAATAGTGCTGGGACTACAATGCCCAGCATTCTTTCTGCTCTAAGTGAAAAGAGCACACGCATCCAGCCTACACTTAGGGGCTCTAGTCTCAGGCCCTGAACAGATGCAACAGCTGGATTTTGCTTTTCAAACCCTTTTTTACTGCCTTCCCCAGACAGCTTCCTCTCCCTCAGCAGCTGCCTTTCTTTCCCCACAGGCCTGTCTTTGTTGTAAAGTCCCTGAATTGGGGTAGTAGGCCCCAAGAGGCTTATTACCCCAAGAGCATCTCCCAACATACCCATGAAATTCAGTGCAATACCATTAGTTTAGGCCCCTGCAGGAAGCCACTGTGAATAGGGGATGGACCTATTAAATAAGTGTTCCAGAGGAAGCGAATAGTTCAGGTCGCCATTGAGTCTATGGCGAAAAACTTATTCTCTGAGGGCTGTTCGATAGTGGATGTGAAACGAGTTAAGATGTCTCAGTCCAACTCCCCATAAACAGGTGTCACATCACAAAATCCACCACAAGTACCATTACTTGGTTCCCTTGTTGGCAGTGGAATCAGAGAGACTAGTGATTGAAGGGGTATGAAGAACAAATTTTCCTCTGAGGTCCAGATGTCATCCCTCCAGATCAGTACTGAGGCAACCAGGGGAAACTTGCACTGCCTGTGGTGTGCCTATTTAGTGTATAAACAGAGCAGGGCTGTCAATCCAGCACCTGCCATGATATCTAAATACGTAAGGTCTGATATAACTCCCACTGAAGTCAATAGGAGTCTTACGATCAATTTTAATGGGTTTGGATCAAGCCCTAGGACAAGGGGAGGGAAAGGCAGTGTTCCTTTAAGAACCTTGGGGTTTAAAGATTCTGTCCTCCATCATATTCAGCTGTATTTTTTTTTCCAAGAGTTTAAGAGGAATAAATATTTATGTAGGTGCTACACAATTATGCCATAGGGAAATGTGTTTGATGAATTACAATAAACTGCATTCCAGGCAAATTATAATTATTGCCCAGGAGAGTGAACACCAAGAAATTGTTTCCTCTGTCATTTGTGGGAATCGGGTGAGTACTATGCAGCTGATTGGGGTGGGGGCAGGGGGAACATAAACCAGAGGAGTTACATAGACTTATACCAACACCTTGGGATTTTACAATTTGGTGCAGAAGTCAACTAGGAGCTGGGAAAGGAGAACTCTATGTCTTAGTAATTATGGCTACATGCCATACAGGAAACATGGGACTGGAAGCTCTCCACAAGTCCAGAGGCCAGAATCTCAGACCTAGAACCTGGATATTAAGAGCCTAAATATCTTTGTGGATCTGGGCCTCAGTGCACTCTATATTTCAGTGGAGTCACTCCAGATACACACCAATCTGACACTAAATTGGGAGGAGTGGTAGATAGGCTGGAGGATAGGGATCGGATACAGAGGGACCTAGACAAATTGGAGGATTGGGCCAAAAGAAATCTGATGAGGTTCAACAAGGACAAGTGCAGAGTCCTGCACTTAGGACGGAAGAATCCCATGCACCGCTACAGACTAGGGACCAAATGGCTAGGCAGCAGTTCTGTGGAAAAGGACCTAGGGGTTACAGTGGACAAGAAGCTGGATATGAGTCAACAGCGTGCCCTTGTTGCCAAGAAGGCTAACGACATTTTGGGCTGTAAAAGTAGGGGCATTACCAGCATGATCGTTCCCCTCTATTCGACATTGGTGAGGCCTCATCTGGAATACTGTGTTCCGTTTTGAGCCCCACACTACAAGAAGGATGTGGAAAAATTGGAAAGCATCTAGCAGAGGGCAACAAAAATGATTAGGGGACTAGAACACATGACTTATGAGGAGAGGCTGAGGGAACTGGGATTGTTTAGTCTGCAGAAGAGATGAATGAGGGGGGATTTGATAGCTGCTTTCAACTACCTGAAAGGGGGTTCCAAAGAGGATGGATCTAGACTGTTCTCAGAGGTAGCAGATGACCGAACAAGGAGTAAAGGTCTCAAGTTGCAGTGGGGGAGGTTTAGGTTGGATATTAGGAAAAACTTTTTCACTAGGAGGGTGGTGAAGCACTGGAATGGGTTACCTAAGGAGGTGGTGGAATCTCCTTCCTTAGAAGTTTTTAAGGTGAGGCTTGACAAAACCCTGGCTGGGATGATTTAGTTGGGGATTGGTCCTGCTTTGAGCAGGGGGTTGGACTAGATGACCTTCTGAGGTCCCTTCCAATCCTGATATTCTATGATTCTATGAATCTAAAAGAGCAGATTTTGGCCTCTCGGCTTTTTCTTGCACCACTTGTGAGGTTGGATCTGAGAGCACCACAGTATTGCCAACCCCAAGGGTTCCAAAATCATGAGTCAAGCTCCAAAAATGCTGAGACTTCTTCAGAATCATGATATAACAATAATAAAAGTGAGGTGTTTTCAGTGTGCCTTCTGCTGTAGGAACATTTAGGAGTTCTCATTTCCAAGATTTTCTCTGCAACCATAAGGACTACAAACTTACTTTGTGTCAGTCAAAGCTGAGCTTCTCATGAAATAACCCTGATTCCTGCAGATGGAGCTTTAGAAAAAAACCCACCAAATATCATGAGACTCATGATGAAATCGCAAGCGTTGGCAGCAGTGCTGTGGTGATGTACTTAGAGGGAGCTGTATGGTTGACCAGAACACCTAGGATGCTGCAGCAGTGACGTTGGCCTGGATTCTGAAGTCACCTACACTGATGTAAATTAAGAGTAACTCACCCAGAGGCAATGGGGTTTCACCAATGTAAAAGTGGTATGAACTCAGATTCAGACCAGATGTCCCTAGTTCAAGATCCCCTCTGCGATTTCCCGATTTATGAATTTCTATTATATATTTAACCTCCTTATGGCGGTACCCTTTTCAGGAATAATTATGTTTCCTGTAATTTAGAGACTGTTCAAGCAAACTGGACTTTGTCCTCAATATTTTCCCCCCTAATTATCGGTTCTTTACTAGTGTACAGTGGACCTGAATCAGATCTCCTTTTCCAGCAGGTTGGTTTTACACTGATGGAACTCCACTCAGAATCAGACCCAGTACGCTTCAGCAATCACATGAAATAAAAAGGGGGCGGGGGAGAGAAAGGAGAAACCTGAGCAGCAAAACTAAGTTCAAGAGCTGGATTTCAAACACCGCAAAACTGGATGCATGTTTGGATTGGGGAATTTTGTTTGTCCTATTATAAGTATTGGATAGTCAGATACTGGCCCTCTCTCAGGTACTTAGATGGCCCCCCATTACTGTAGTGTCTGAATGCCTCATAATCTTTAATGTATTTATCGTCACAACAACTTTGCGGTAGGGAAGTGCTTATATTACTATAACTAAATACTAGTATCTCCATTTTCCAGATGGGGAATTGAGGCATAGAGTGACTGACTGACTCACCAAAGGTCACACAAGAAGTCTGTGGCTGAGCAGGGAATTGAATTAGGGTGTCCTAGGCTACGGCCTTAACCCCTGGACCAGTCTCCTCTTTCAAGTCCTGACACTGGTTTGGGCCTCAGGGCACTATGGTGTTGTAACATTTGGATCCAGATCCATGTTTGGAGACCTGATCTCCCTCAGAACCATGGGGTTGCTCAGATTCAATCTCGGTTTCTGAAGAAAACTGACTGGGCCAGATCCTCAGCTGATGTAATTCTGCAGAGCTCCATTGAAACCACAAGAGATACACTAAATATACCGGCTGAAGAGCTGGCCCTTTATCTTTTCCCTTTTCTCTTTTGGTCTGGCTTTCTTAAGCCCCACAGAAATACTCCAGGCCTTTGCTAGCTATTCATTGTTCAGGCTGAGCTCCACAGAGTAGCAGGCCTTTGGGATTTGCATTCACGATTAAATTATTCACTCATCCTCCACTTGCAGTAAATGCGTCAACTGAATGCCCATTACAGCCAATTTGTTAACACTCAGCTTGTCACTCGGAAGGGAAGCCTACTAAAGCTATTTCAAAATTCAGACTTTGGACTGGCTGACAAATATTTTAAAAACTTGTTAACTAAGTGCTGTTGTAAGCTCATCGTTAGCAGTAGGACTGTGAAGAGAAGCAGTGTTTACCATCAGAAGTTTTATAAGGATTAAAGCTATAGCATTAAAAAGGAAGTGAGAGAACATAATACATTAAATACCTGTATTGGGTCAATGGACAAAACCCATTCCTGGAGTGACTCCATAGACCTACTAGATGAATTGGTCTTGTTATTTCTTACACCACTCCTTAGTCACTTCTGACTGCTACAGTACAAAATATAAGGTCTGCTCTCTCACTCCATTACTCAGGGTGATTATACTGCTGTGAAACAAGAGTAACATAGTGGTGAATCAGGCCTATAGAGTATAATGAAACTAATTCCACTGTGATCTAAATCACAGAACCATCACCACCCTTTTCTCCTTCTAGCTAATCAAGATATCTCCCTTACCCCCTACTCACCGTCTGCATCACAAATCACTATAAATCCATCTCCAAAGGAAACTGGAAAAGCTCCCTGGCAGATTTTGATGTCTGTGCTTTTATTTTCACTGGTGTAAAGTCAGAGTAACTCCAGCAATTACACTGATGTTACTCTAAATTGACAGGGGGATAAGAGACTAGAATCTGGTGTATTATCTTTCCCCACCCATTTAAATACCCACCATGAGAGTCATAGAATATCAGGGTTGGAAGGGACCTCAGGAGGTCATCTAGTCCAACCCCCTGCTCAAAGCAGGACTAATCCCCAATTTTTGCCCCAGATCCCTATATGGCCCCCTCAAGAATTGAACTCACAATCCTGGGTTTAGCAGGCCAAAGCTCAAACCACTGAGCTATCCCTCCCCCAAAAATTTAGGAGCCAAAATCCCACTGAAAAAAATCAGTGAGTCAGGACACAAGTCCCATTAAGGCATTTTGAAAATCCCAGCCCTATCGCATATAGAGGGGGCCTGATCCTAAAGTTGCAGAAACTGGCATAGCTCCCTTCATTTCAGTGGAACTACACTGATTTATACCAACTCACACCCTCTCTTAAGGTTAAAATCAGCCGCTATTGTCTTAAAGAGCAAAATGCACACAATGGCACAGTTCTCCTCCAGTACAAGTGGAAGGAGCACGTGTTTCTGGAGAAATAAGATGCGAGATCTTTTCCTACTGTTGCTGTGAAGTGCCATCATACATGTACAATACAGTGAAAACTGCACAGTTCTACAGATGGTACCTAAGTACAGGAGGAGAAGTTACTAAAATAATATAGTGACTGTACACTCTTCCTCAGACTGCACGCCCTTTGGGCTGGGATTACATGTTTGTTTGAATCCTACCACAATGGGGCCCATCCAGGGCTGAGGCCACCAAGTGCTACTGCAATATAAATGATAATGGCAACTGATGAATGAAAAAGCATAGAAAAATTATGAAACTATATTCCCCTCAACTACAAAACTCCTCTGTTTTTGTTCATCATGTGTAATATGATCAAGCAGTTTCCATCACAGGCAGAGGAATGAAAGATGACTAGTGCAAATGAACATTTTCTCATGTAGTAGCTGACCCAATGAATGGGCACCTTATGGGCTCAGGGACAAATTGATATTCCTTAAATGACCATGAGGAGTACGTGAAAGCATTTAAAATGGGGACACAGGCTGTGCCTGGGATTATAGCTACAGGTGGGGTGATTAAGCAGTAAGCACTTAGCCACACATGATCCATGAATCAATTTACTTTGGGGATCAGACTCTAACTGCCATTTGGCAGCATTGCCCCTGTTAATGTTTCACAAACACACAACTGTAGGTGGACTCATGATAAATTGGTTATTTCTTTATTAAACACACACATTCCATTTCCCTGTAAATTGCTCTCTTTGGCCCTGAGCAGCCAATGAGAGCTAAAATGGTTGACTTCCGCAGCAGCACACAACGTACCCTTGAGGTTTCCTTTGCAGGATCAGGGCCTTCATCACAGCTCCACTCTGTAAGGAGAAAATATGGCAGCAAAATTTAGGTTAAAGTCTGAGAGTTCCACTATGAAGGAAGGGACTTGACTGGCATGATCAGCAAGACAGTGTTCCAATATAGTGCCAAGCTGTGAAATACATGTGTAGCCATATGGGCGCCTGAAAGAAGAACTTGTGGAGTGTTTGTTGATGGTTTCTTCAGGATCTCAGTTCTCTCTCCCCCTGGTTTGGAAATAAGGCAAGATTTTTATTGAAAGCGGAGTGCTGGGTCTACAGAGTTATTCCCAACCTTCAGTGGAGGAGATTGAAGGTATCAGAGTATTCAAGCAATATAAAAATGAAAGAAAAGGTCATTTAACTGGGTGTTATAGGATAAAATTCAAGTAAACAGTACCACTCCTCACATCTTCCCCCCATTTTTTTGTGTTTATATATAAATAATGTTTAATTAGAATTAATACGTAGCAACAAATTATACATCACAGTTATCCACTCTGGCTTTATCACTCATCCAGGTCTGAAGGGCAGTCCTGCCTCTGGATCCTGCCTCTATATGCTGCTCCAGCAGCTTTCAGGACCCATACAGGCTAAGGGAGAATCACTCTAGGGAATGAGCAATATAAGGCTGACAAAATGGCCTGTTGGAGACTCCTCTGCTTTAGCTTCTCTCAGCTACGCATCCTTTAAGCATTACCACTTTGGATGAAGACTTCTACTAAAGGGTGGTACATTGTTCTGATCAGTCAACCCATTAGATGTCCTTACCTTGGTGATACATTTAACAAGAGCATTAAAACAGACAGGAGAAAAAGATACCCAGAGAGAACAGCTGTATTTTGCTTGTAGAATCCTATAGCATTTAATAGGGATTAAACCTATAAGGCTTCTATAGAAGTGGCTAAATAGAAATGACTTAAGTTTATAGGGACAGAGCCTCAGCTGGTGTAAACTACCATAACTAGTGACTTCAGTAGGGCTACACCAATTTACACTAGATGTGAATCTGGCCACATAATATAATAATTTCTTTTATAAACCATCCTATAGAATTCTATTTTCCTATTCCCTGTTCAATTTTACAGCATGGTCCCCAAAAGCCTACCCCCCCAAAAGGTTATTAGTTCCTATTGAAATCCATAGGACATTTCTATATAGGTTACCTTTTTTAGACTCAAATGGGTAGCCACTGAATTCATTTTCCCATGTGAACTAAAAGGCCCCTCTACCCTGCACTCATGCTGTACTCTCACCACAAAGGCATCTACTTGAAGTTGTATCTTGTTTTACAATCTACACTCTTGCATTTGGCTTCTAGATGGAGGCGTACACACACACACACACAAAACCCTCATTGTACACAGAGCTATTTAAATAATATATTGTCACATAATGATTAATTTCGGTTTTATTTTCAGCATGAATGTCTGTGGAATAGACCCCATATGGTAAAATAATAGGCTGAAAGATTAGCTGCTACCACCATCTGTTACTCACCCCGATTTCACTCCCTCTTTCAAGAACTGATTGCAATTTTGAGATCTTTTACTGAACAAGTCTATTTTCTTTCAAGCTATTACCAAGATGACTTCTGTAATTCTGTATAGACAGAGCCTGAAAAAGAATTGCTGAGAGCAGTGAGCTCTCACAGTGGATTGCCATAATGCTATTTAGCAGAGGGAGTGTCAGTAATTGCAGTGTAATAGGGATGTTCTCAGGACCTATAATTATGATGTGTTAGGGATATTCTCCTCTCACACTGCATTTACATCAGTGAAACTTCAGTTACTTCTGAGTTACACCAGTGCAAGTGATAGGAGAATCAAGCCAGTGGCACTCACATTGCTTACTGGTTTAGCCTATGATAGGTAACAGCAAAGGGGTCCAGGGGTATGACTTCTTTTCCTATGAATAGTTATTTGCCACTTTATTTTCTAGAGGAGTTTTTACGTTTAAATAGGTTAAACCACTATTATGCTAGTGAAAAACAGTAATTGTTAGTGCATACAAAAAATAGGGAAAACTAAGACAAATGGAATAAGACACCTG